>NC_082344.1:68544362-69744362 GCF_027477595.1 Haemorhous mexicanus | reverse complement strand
TGAGGTGCTGCCATGGGACACCTGCTGGAGAATGCTGCTCTGAGGGGTCTTCTAGGGCTTTTCCTTTTGTGGTGGCTTTGGCCTCAGAGCCTCCTCCTGCAGTTAGCCAGACAAGCTGAGAACAGGAGACTAAGAGATACTTGACACTTTCCTTCCTCACCCATCCTGATAAGAGAGATCACAGTTTGGAATCAAAATACCAGGGAAGATCTTGTCTCCCCCCTGCCCAATTGCCTCGAATGTTCCTGCAGCTTAAATACACACCAACACAATTTGAGAAACCAAGATAGGAAGAAAGCATGTAGGTTCCAGCTGGGCTAAGGGACATTAACAGATGTATGGTACAAATTATTTCTTAGCACTCTTGCTGTGACTGCTATTTCTGTCCAAGATTTCTAGGCTGGTATGAAGGGATAATTATTCACACAACCATGAGGATTCTGGGCTGAATACTCCAGGACTGTAGTGCCTCTGTGTCCCAAACACATGCCTGTTTGATGATCTAAGCAGAGGCTAGGTTAGTCAAATTGCAACTTTGAAAATACTCACACACACCCTCATGCTCCCAAAAACTTTTTTTTCAGAAGTGCTCGGATGGTATTTTTATGACCTTAAAAAGATGCAATATTCAGGAATAATGTGGCTTTTTCTGCAAATTGGGCTAGTAGGGCAAAAAAAGTCTGAGGATTATGCACCAGGCTATGTGAAACTCCTGATGCTGTAGGAAAGCTTCAAAGGTCCATGAAGTATTTGAGTGGTATTTGACCATAAACCTCAAGCACAGAAGAGCAATGTGTGAGGCATTAACACACTTTGGAAGAGGAGGTTTTTCAGCTAGGATGGGAGTACTAGGGCTCTCACAAAAATGAACATTTGGGAAAAACTTACATTATAAAAATGACTGCTTCTGGAAAGCTTGTCTCACATCAGAAAAGTCCAGAATTTTAGAGTTCTTTTGTAGCTTCTGTTGTAACTTCACTAATCCTATATGATTTTTGGTAAGTCCATGAAAGATGCCTAATTCCCATTAGTTTCAGTGTAAATTAAATACCCAGGAATCACCTGTTTTCACCTTTTATGTGTTTAAACACATTTAACAGCCTAGAACTTCAAAGTTAGGCTGGACAGACTGTGAACTGAGTTGTGGGTATCAAGCTGTTATTCTACTATGACACCAAAACCAGTCTGCATTCTGCAGAAGACAGAAGTCTGAAAACAACAGCAACAACATTAATCAACAAAAATAACCTGAAAAACCACCCATAATACCAAAATATCATCAGCTCTTGGAAGGAATTATATTAAATTTACAAAATTAATAGCTATTAAAGAAAACTTCTTGCAGCAGGGTTCCTGCTAGGAAACAAGTAGGGTTTCCCACCCTGGAAAATACAAACTGTTCATCAACATATTATCAAAAAGTCAACAGGAGATAATGATACTGATGCAATTACATGTCAGTCAATTAGTTATTGTTCCTGCCCTAAACAAAAGGATTATTTTCAGGCTAGGCTTGTTGTTAGATAATAACTGTGGTGACAGATGTCTAGAAATAAGGCAGTGCTCAGGTGGTTTCCAGGCAGAGCAATTCTGAGCTATCAATAGAGCATTTCTCATGGAGGTACTAAATTTAACAATTAATTCACATTATTCTGCATGGTATTGTTCCAGTGGTTTTGGGGGTTTTCCTTAGAGTTGTTGTTGCAAGTAATTAAGTTTTCTCTGATGCTGTTTGAGAACAATAACAGGAAGTTCAAAGAAATTACTCTTAATTATGTATAATATAGTATAATTCCTGTTCTACTTTGATTAGGGTCTATAAGAGCCCCAAGCCATGCAGGCTGGCCACTTGAACAGAAAGACCCTCGAATTTCAGTCAAATCTCTAATGAAGAATAATTTGGAGGATTTACACACGGTCAAACAGGGTGGCAGTTTCACCACCCAAGTTTTGACACTTAACACCCAGCTCTGAGTGTCCTCAGTGCCACTGCTTTTATTGGATGGACCCAATGGAGTCCAAATGCACCCTTACATGAGGACCTCACAGCATTTACCTTCTTTGTGCTCCACCTCAACAGCAAAATGGAACAATAGTAAAATGAAAGTGCATGTTTGGGGTTTTTTTCATATATTGGACTCTTACTATTATGTGCAATATCACTTAAGAGGGTAGGAGCCTTTTTTTCTTCATAAAAGCAGTGGGAACTCAATACTGCTCACCTTTCAGCAGGATACTTCTCTTCCTCATCAGTGCTCATATTTATAAATTTTCATGTAATTAGACTGGGAAATGAACATCTCATGGGCCAGAACTTCCAAACCACGGCACTCAAACTGGGACAGATCATCACTGCTTATTTCTCTTTATAATGATTCTCCAGTTATCCAGGGGAGGATTACCCTACCCTTTAATAAAAGCTGTGAAGTCATTCCCCCAAGTCTGACCACATTCCTTTTCTGTAAAAGGAAATGGAAGAAGCTTGAGAATTTGAATGTGAAAAGACCAACAGATTTGCATTTCTAGGCTTCTAGTTCAGGCTCCTCCTTTGATGTTGACTTCTCTTCTGAAAGCTGAATGCACTGGTTTGTCTTTAGTCTGTGGTAGTTTTCTTAAATTAGAGATGATTTATTTGGGGGATTTTGATGTGGCTTGTTTCCTATGACCAGCACTGAGTCCTCCAAATTCATCTTCTTTAGATATTTGACTCAAATTCAAAGGTCTTTCTGTTTAAAAGGACAAATTAAAAAGATGGAAAAGGAGTTAAGTTTTATATAGTGGTCCTAACATCATTATCTTCCTTCTCTACTCTCCATCCCATTACAAAATTTACTTCTTACTCTCCTGCCAAGACTGTTCCTCATTCCTGTCTCCTTCCTTAATTTCATGTAAATACTGGGAAAATTACTGCACACCTCAGCCAGGTAAATCTCTCATTGAAACCAATGGAAATATTACCTGAGTAAGGCTGAGAGCAGTTGGTCCTCCTCCACTCAAAGGAAAGGAAAAAAGTCACCAAGAAATCAAAACACCCTGTGTTCTTACTTATTAAAGAGGGGACAGGAGGTTCAGGAAGGTTTAGGTAGGGTTTGGGGGTATTATTTTTAGAAGAAAACCGTAAGCTTGGTGTTGCTGCCAGCGTGAGCACATGAAGTTTCAATTTGTGGTTTCTCTTTATGCAGTACATTTTGAAATTGGAATTTAAAACAAAATATACATCTCCCTGTCTGACTGTGTATATAACAATTTGTCATTTCTTGGTGGGAATTTGAAACTATTTTTGGTGTTCAGAAATAATCTTCTGTCCCCTTCCTTCACCTCCCTCCCCCCATACCACTAACAAATTACTCTTTAATCAACCTCTAAAGATTTTTAGAACTTTCCTTACTCTTAGAGTAAGGAAAATAGTGACAGGAAATTAATAATTATTGAGGAATGGGGATATATTTTCATTTCCTGGCCCCTTTGGAGTTCAGCATTGAGTTGGAGCTGTTTGTCAAAGAGTTGAACAGAGCAGTTACCTGCAGATCCATTTTAATGAACCCCATTCAAGAACAATGCTCTCTGAAAATACATATATCATTATGAGAATAGCAAATCCTCCTAAAGCCAGAGCACTTGTGCATTATACCAGTGCTTGAATAAGAATAAAATCCCTGCCAAGGGAGAGGTCTGGCAGCACAGCTGGTGTGTTGCCCTTCAAAGCCACAGGTTTTGTTAGCCAGGACACAACGTGGAGCCCTTTGGCCATCCCTAAGCTGTGCCATGGGCTGAGCCCCTGGCATGGGGGGCCATCAAGTGTCTGACCTGGCTTACCTAATGATGGCACTGTGACCCCTCACAATGGCACTGTGACCCCCTCACAATGGCACTGTGACTCAACCAAAGTGCTCGACCCCTTCAAGCTCTTCAAGCTGACCACCATCATTTCCCAAACCAACTTCTTAGCTCCCAGCTCTCACCTTTATCCAACCAGGATAAAGGTGACACAACATACCAGGCATCTCCTCTCCCCCCCTCTCCTTGTCTTTATCACCAAAGGGCCTGAACAAATCATCTTTCTGCTCCACCTTTGGAGTTAGGGCTCTTCCCTGAGCCTGACCCCGATGCATTCTGCTGAGCCCAGGTGTCTGAGGACGTGCAGAAGGCAGTACTGGGTCAGGGCAATGATCTTCCTTACACACTGTGCTGAAAATAGATGCCAGGGAAGCATATAAAGACCAAATAAAACCATCATTGTGTCTCCCTGCAAATTCCTCGAGCTCTAGGGTTTAGTGGCTAATGGATTTCCTAAGTCACTGGCTGCTGCTCTTGCAGTTAATACTTGGTTGGTTTTCCTTCTGTGATCTATTTGGTCTGGTCACTTTTTGATGCTCTGTAGACTTTTAGCCTCCCCAACATCCTGTGGTAGAGACCCACAGTTTAACTCAGAGTTGTGTGAGGAAATGCCTCTTCCTCTTGGTTTCAAACCTGCCACCTATTAGTTTCACAGCTGACTTCCATGAATCTTGTATTAGAAAATGAGCAACCTTTCATTTCATAATTGCTTTCTCTACATTTCTCTCAACTTCATATATCAGAGGTGATTATTCCACCTTTGTATGGGTGCCATACCATACCCTGAAAGCTTCTTTATACCTTTTCTGTGTCTGTATTGGGCAAAAAAAGTTTTTAGATAGTTGTAATTAATATTTTTATTAGACTTAGATCTATAGCTAGATATACCAAACTAGATTTTGGATAAGGCTCCTTCTTTGCTGCTTTTATATTTTAGATCTGGAGAGGGTTTATGTACCTGACCTTGTGTTTATTTTATTTTTTTTTATTCTGCTGACTGTTCCAATATGAGATGTCCATTTACAGGTCTTGTGTGTCTACATCCACTTGCAACTACAGCAGAAGTTTTACCACATAGTTTTTAAGGTGGAGACTCTGGACTGGTGTACACTATTGGAGATGTGTTCATGCCATAGACTTACAAAGTGGCATAAGGACTTTTTCTTTTTTGCTTTCCTCTCCAAGTAGCTCTGAAATTCAAACAGAGGAGATTTTTCTGACTGCTACAGAACATCAGCTCTGTACAGCTGCTTTTTGTAGAACTGTCTGTCATCCTTCCAAGGTCTCTTTCCTAAAAGGTGATGGCTAAGAGCTTGTCTGAAGACCATCCCATTCCACGCATTAATTGAGGGGGCTTTTTCTTTAGGTTCCTTACTCTGATTTGTCAATGCTGATTTCCATCTGGCATTTTTTCATCAGTATGGTGAAGCTGATTCATTGCCACTGCATGTCTTCTTAGTGAACTTTCATTTTCACCCTGAGCTGTCCTGTCTGGGCTGCTGAGGAAGGTCTGTGCTTTCACCAGACCTGGAGGTCGTTTAAATAAATAAACATGTGTATGTTGCACAGCTCCAGCACAAACAGACTTACTTGGAAAGCCCCCACAAACATTCAGGAACTGACCATTATTTCTACTTATTGTTTCCCCTCTTTTTCCCAGGTATGTACATGAAAGTCTTGCCTATCTCACAGCAGGTTCTCTAACAGGCTTTGCTGAGGGGCTTTGTTGATGGCATTTAAGAAATCCAGTTAGACTTTGTCAACCAATTCTCCTTTGTCAGTGTGCTCACTGGATCCCTCAAAGAACACAGTGGATTTCTCTTCCTGTCACAGAAGATGTTTGGCTTATTCCCACATAAATTAATAAAGGTTATTTTCTCATCTATCATATTCTTTTTCCTTATTATAAGCTCTACCACTTGCTTACTACCCAAACTTATATGTTTCCACTTGAAGAATTTTATTAAAAGGCAGGTTTAAATGAGAGCTCACAGTCCACAGTCAGAAGATCCATTATTTCCCACTTGCCTTTCTTTAGAACTCATTTAGTGAACAATATGTGATGCTGACAATTTGTTTTTCCTGATATGTCTTCTTTGCCCTTGGAGTTGAAGCAGACAAAATATGCATTAAGGCCTCATGGTGAATAAATATGGAAAATAAAAACTCATTTCTCTTTTACGCTGTTGCTTTTTCTCGTTGCTGCTTTCACAACTTCACTGCCTCTCTCTGCAAAATCTCTGCAAGACATTCATAATACAGCTATGTAATTTATTATTGTTCAATCTTTATGCCCTTCTTAAAAGTGATTCCTAACTAATTTCCAGATTTCTCTTTTTGAGTCTGCATATTTCATAGAATCATGGAATCACAGAATAATTTGGTTTGGAAGGGGCCTTAATGATCACCTAGTTCCACCCTCCTGCCTTGGACAGGGACACTTTCCACTGTAGCAAGTTCTCTAAAACCCATCCAATCTGACCTGGAACACTTCCAGGGATGGGTCATCCACAGCATCTCTGGGCAACTTCTTCTAGTGTCTCACAACCCTTTCTAGTTAATCTACAGAAAATAGTTCTCTTCTTTTTCCTCAGTTGAACACAGCTTCCCCTTTTTCAGGAATAAGTCTTCTTCATTCTAACAGCCTCTCTTATTCCATTGCTTAGCCCTCCCATAGCTTGTTTGTTTTTTTGGTCTCTATATATGGTATTTTGATGGATAGGATGCATTTGATCAGAGCTGTCAGTAAGGATGAATCCTCACAATTCTTTTATCTGCAAATAGTCTTTTTTGCTAGCTGGTGCTTCATGCCTCAAAGAAACTGGAACAAGCACATCCCTCACCAGTTGTATCCCATCCAATGCAGCTTTTCTAATTATTTTCTTAACTTGTCAGTCTATCTTTACATTTTTGTTGCTTTTGCTTGAGCTCCTTCAGTTACTCATCTGCCTGCAAGGACTTGTGTCGCTGATGAATCTTGTGTAGATGTTTAGCTCTGCTTCTGACAAGTCCTCTGACATCCAGGTGAGGTCTCAGCAGGTTTGAATAGAAACCTATGCAGAGATGTCAGTCACCAGGATTGCCCAGGCCCACACACTGCTGATTGTGCCTCCACTAAGAGAGTACCACGAGACAACATCACCACGTAAATAAATGAACAGAACCTCTGATCCATTCTTTTTCCAATGCCATGTAAAGGGATGTGCAGACAAGTGCAATATGGTCCAAGGTTGGCAGTGGGGCAAGGGTCAGCAGTATTTGGGGCTGAAAACAATAATTTCAAATTTTTTTGGTTTTTTCCTGAGTCCATGACCTGTATGTCTCCACTCAATGAGTGTTCAGCAGTATCTTCAACAGGAAGGATTGACAGCCTGATGGTCACTTGATACACAGATTTTCTAGGTTTCACAGCTTGGTCTGAATTAGGTGCATTGAAGGGCTGCTTCTCTGACGTTATCAGTGAGGTCTTTGCTTTTGTGTCATTGGCAGTGCTGCAATGTGATCAGGGGACAGGGACTGGTCTTGCCATTCATTCAGAAAATTTATCCCCAACACAAAGAAAAGTGTACCTGAACCTTACACTGAAAATTTCAAATCTGGCAAGCCAGCATTTTCAAATGAAGGGGGGAAAAAAAGTATCTATCAAAAGCACCTTGGCCAGAAATCTGGATATCAAGTGACTTGGGAAGGGACAAATTTCTCAGGAGCAGTGGGGACATGACATAAGGTTTTTCATCCCAATTTATTCTCAGTGTCAGTGAACCTTGTAGCTTTAAACTAGGACAACTCAAAGTCTACTACTGGCATCTCAGGGGACAATAAATGCCAGCCATGTGATGAAATTCACCCTGCAATGTTCACAAACATGGGTCAGCAGGAGGCTAAATGGATTCAAAGGGTTTGGCAAGTGAGGTGGAAACGCTGAAGATTGCTGATGGGCTAACATCATAATATCAAGAAATTACTCTTTGGAGTATCCATGGAAAGTATACAGCAAACTCCTGGAAAATAAACTTTAATGTGAAGCAGCCATCTGTCCAAAATCTGGATTTATATTGCAGCTGAGCTTTATTAAGCGCTTTAAGAGCACAAGCTCTGATGTGAAAATTTAGGTTCTTCAGCAAGGTGTTGGCTCTGTTGAGTGGAGATATTCAGATCTGTTGGGTTGGACGAGGCAATAGGAGCCATGAGATGTAAAATAATGGCCACTAGGAGATAATAAGTTTCAGAAAGGATTGGAAATACATATGTGAACACTTGCTTTCCACATTCTTGGCTAAAATTCCATATTTACTTCCCATTAGCACAGATGTTAATCAACCTACACATTTCTAAAACAATTTTTGTTTCACACAACTGGTAGAAATGGACTGTATGTTTTATTATTTGATAAAACCTCTCTAAAGCAATTATCTGTACCAGAAGCAGAGCTTTATTTGTGTTTAGAAACACGAGGGGCATCCAGAAGTCCTTTCTCAAAAAAGGGGGATGAGGAAGCTAATTACAGATCTCCAATTTGCAATACTAGTTCTGAGATTTTAGAAAAATTTACTAAGCTTTTGGCTTACAAAGGGAGTGCCAAAAATTAATTCATAATTTTAAAATATTTTGTGAATGCCATTGCCTCACAATTTGAATCAAGTAACATCTATGGATTACAACTGTGATAGGGAAAATAGAATTCCATGTCTGTTCATTAATTAAAACATTTCTCCTCCATTATATTTCTTCAGCATCAGAGCTGATTTTGAAAATCTTTATAACGATCTTTTTTGCAGAAAGAGCAGTGGCACCTGACATTTCTAGCAGAAAAAGGGTCCAATTAGCAGTGTTTTGCAGGAAATAAAATTTAAATATGGCATTGATCATGCACTAGAAATGTGTGCACATACTTGCAAGCATAACTAGGAGCAAAGTCAGCACTCTTGAGTGTTAGGAGCAGACTGGAGGTGGAAGGGGTCTCCTTCAGAACGGAGATTTGATGGTATGGCACCTGCCCCTCGCACTGCCAGACATTTCATTCCCTTTCTAATAGTTTTCTGTTTTCTGCATCTCAGATTAGCTCTTTAACCCATGGCTCTTAGTGCATCCACCTCCTTTTAGTATGGATATGCAAAAAGTGGTTAGCATATATTTTATACTTTAATACAAAATATACTTTGACCTAAGAACTACCAGGTTACAACTTCTAAACAACTGATTTGATCAGATGAGTTTGTTCAGAAGTGATGTGGCAGCAATAACTTATAGGCTGAGGGAGTGGGAGAGAATCTTCACATCCAGTACAAGGCAGATATTGCCCCGTGCTGTGTCAGCCCTGATTTTACAACATTGCTTCCATCATAAACACGTCTGTAAATCCTTGCTGGTTCACTTTGCTTTAGTGCTCACTTAAAATGAATGCAGCTCTGTAACGTTTGAGAAAACACAGTGACAAAGCAAAAACCATAAAGTTAAGCATAACTGAAGTGTTTGTTAAAACAAAACTGACGCCAATCTGGCATACTTGCATTTTATTCTGGTTTAGTGCTGGCATAGTTCCCTCCAGCAGAAAACAAAAACAACAACAACAAAAAAACACCAACAAAAAACTGCAACAACGACAACAACAAAAACCCAAACAAAGAAACAAACAAACAAAGCAACATAACCAAACAAAGAAAATAAAAATTCTGAACCTCAGAAAGGAAAATAATTCAGTCCAGGCTAAGGATATTTCTGACAGTCCCAAAAGAAAAGCTTCACATGAAGGAAGCTGTTTTAAGAAACAAGGACAGGAAGGTGATTTCCACACTGTTTCAGGGCTGTCACTTTCTATGATGACATTATTATGCCAACTTTTTCAATCTTCTGTGCCTGAAGTCAAGCCTTGTCATAGAAGCCCGTGTTCCCAACACCTCCAAGAAGCAGAACTGCTTTCATGTAGGAACCAAAATCCAGACTTTTAGGTGTCAGCATACCTGCGTGTAAGTGAAGGCATATGTTTGTAACTCTGTTGGTTTCCTTGTTAGGAGGAAGCTTATTGTTAATACCAGAGGGTCAAACTGTATGAAGTGAATTTGTGCAGGAATTCACCAAAACCACATCAGCTCTCTGACAGGAAGGACCTAAAGAAAGGAATTAGTAGGGTCGGATGTGGTGCTTTCTGACAGACGGCCAAACCTACAAGGTCAAAACAAGAAGCCAGTGAAAAAATAGATTTATGCTTAAAATGAAATGTGCACAATTCCCCTTTTTATTGCCATGCTCTGGATTAAAGAACGATTGCATGGAAGTTTATATATCCAAAAGCCCTAGGCTCAAAAAGTCCATTTCACTGTAACTTAGTCCTCATTCAACAGGGCTGCAGATGCAGCATTTCTAGTGGTGTTTTCCCCACTTTCTTCCCCAAAGGGACAGGGATCTGCATTATTTTTCCCAGAGATGTACATCCCAGGCTGCTTTGGAGCACCATGCAGCTGAGCCACCACAGGCAGTCACCACAGCCAAGGCTCCCTGCATGTTTCCCTCTCTCTTTACCCCATCCACCACCTTGCCCAGGGTTTTTAAGGACTGGGTGATATTCTTCAGCCTGGAAAGGGGATGTTCCCATTGCCCAGGGTGGACTGTCAGAAGTGCACAGGGTCCCTTTCCCTGTGAATACAAGGCTTTGCTCATGCAGACCACACAACCACAGTGAAAACTACCTGCTTCCTGAGGCAGGGGAGCAAATGTCTTACAAGAACAGTGTAAGAACCCACATTTCAAACTTCAGCCTGAAAGTGCTGACCTGTGCTGAAAATAACCTCAACAGATTGCATGGGGAGGTTCATTGTTCTGTCTCAGCCTCTCATGGCCTTAACTATTCACTGGCACATGTTCAGGGGGTGAGTAAGCTTCTCATTCCAGCCTGTCCCTTATTGCCTGGTTGGGAGCAGCTCCTTGGAGAGAACCCCCTTGCTCCAAATGCCTCATGTTTAACCTGATCCTGTCTTTCCACGTCAGGCATCTCCAGAAGTGAATATCCTACAAATGGAAAGTATTTATCCTTTAAGATATTACCATCCAGGTGAAGGGTGGTTCAGAAGAGTTTCCAGCTCTGTGCTTAGAAACTGCTTTATCAGCTTTGACAATTTTCTACACTTGTTTTCATCAGCATGTTTTAGACATGTTTGGTGAGCTGTCAGCATCAAAACAACACTCCTTGTTCTGTTCTGCCCACCATGAAGGCACCTGAAAGGGGACCGCTGTTCACCTCTCCTCAGGAGCCACCTCACTGGACCAGCAGTTGATCCACATGAGGACAGAGAGCTGAACAAGGCACCTGTAAGTGCACCTGTGTTATCCAAGGGACAGCAGGTTTCCATCCACCCATATTGGAATTTTCATCACTTTCCTTTTCATACGAGCTGTGGGAAGCAGCAAAGTGATTTGTTTACTACACATGGCTTAGTCTTACCAGGTAAGAAGTTTTTACTAGGGCTTGTAAACTCTGTGGTGGCACTGGGGATAATTAACACCGCCTTGTTCATGCTGCCTGCCCATGCCTGGGATGCACTCTGCACATCCCTAAACCAACCTGCAAAGCCTCTGCTCTGCTCTTTTACCCAAAAGGTCACCATTCCTTCCCGTGAGCCAGAGCAGGAGGGAAATAAGAGGGCACAAGTTGCTGCTGAAATGGGGCACACAGAGGTGTGGGTACAGTGCTCCTGAGGTAACTGCTGAGGTGCCGTGGCTTTGGCAAGATGTCAAGATGCACAGCTGGCTAATATAGACCCTTCTTTTCTCCAGAGCCACCTCAGAACCAGCTATTGATTCTTGAGACAGTAATATTCATCTGGCATCTCATTCATTCCAAGTTAATTGCTTAAATGGTTGGAAAAGGAAATTTGTGAAACGAAATGTGCTGCTGCATCAGGCATAAAGGAAACTTCGTCCCTATTAAGCTGAAAATGCTTCCCAAAGACAACACATAGGCTTTGCTGTGCTGAGGCACTTAAGTTCAATTCTTCAGTGGGGCCCCTGTTTAAAGAGAGCATTACCAACTCAGTCACAGCAAGCTTCTGTGCTCCGACTTCCCAGTCACTCAGTTTACTCTTCAGGATGGTTTCCCCTACAGCTTAAAAATATGACCTTGGAAAGAATTGCTAAATAAGTAAATACTTGAGTCTACCAGGGTTTTCTTCCTAGATCCTAACCCTGGCACAGGTTGAAGCCTTGCAACTATGTCCTATCTGCTGAGGAGACTTCTGTTGGTATTGAGTGGCATATTGTTTAGAGAAATAACACATTTTCATTACGGAAGGAGAGAAATATTCCAAATAAGCTGCTGGTCAAACACACATTTTTATGCATGTCAGCAGCTTGAGAAGAATAAGGAGAAGGGAGCAGTTTCATTTTAAGTGATTCACTGGAGAAAATTCCAGTTTACATTACCATGAATTTCTCCTTCAGAGTGCTTCTCATTTTCAGGATGCAATTTTGTGCTTCCTTCTCACAGCAGACTTTTCACAATCTGTGTAGCAGTGCTCATTTTAGAATTGGCTGTTTCACCTCTCTAAATAAAGCTACTTTAGTACCTGCATTAATTCCTTGCCCTTGCCATTACTAACATTAAAACATGCCTTTATGCAGAGATACTGCCACTGCAGCTATTCACTGAATTATTGAAAGTTGTTGGTGTCTTTTAAAGCAGCTCTTTTAATGTTTTTATTCATTATTTGTTTTTGCTTGTGACTTCCATTGTATTGGCTCACAGTTAGGTACGTCTGGAGAAGATTTTCTTCCCTGAATTAAGGCCTGATGAAGGTCTGAGGGGTGTTCAAGGGATTGGCCCAGATGCCATCCTGGGGTCTGCTGCCATCAGCCTTCCTGTGCCTGTGAGCAATTTTCTCCAGGAAAAAAAAACAAAAAACAACAAACCAGTCAAAGGAGACTTTAATCCTCTGTGGAGTGTTTTTTCTTCCTCAGCTCTGGTACTGCCGTGTGACAAGCTGTTCTCTCCTTACACCTTAGCTACCAGCAGGCTCAAGGAGCCAATGCAACCAATGATTGCCAAAACAGAGACCTGTTCCTGTGCTCTCGTGGTCCTCAAGGCTCTCCAGCTCAGTGGCAGCAGGGTAAGTCAGGCACTGCCAGTTCCTATGGATTCCAAATCCAGAGATCCCGTTCCCAGGTCTTGGTTCAGGGACCTGGTGTGACCCAGGAGTGCATGACTTTGCTGAAGAACATCTCTTCAAACTGCAAGGGCCTGTTCAGTTTAAGTTTTCTCCAATGGAAACTAAAAAAAAATCTGGTTTTTTTCCTGGTTTTTTTCCCCCTGAAGAAAATGCCATATTGTCGTGTTTGCGGTTTTGTTTAAGGGGTGAGGTGCAAACTACTGTGCAGTCAAATTTTGTGGGATATGGTTGAGTGGTCAGTTCAAGAGTTAAAATTACAGGAAGTCAGAGAAAGGTGAGAGAGAAAAAAAGGAGGAAGAGCAAAGAACTAAAAGGAACTGTCAGAGATTGAAGTGGAGCAAGGCAAATCTGGAAGAATGGTGCTGAGAAAGTCAGGATTTTTTTTGAAAGTGGCAGAACAAGTTTTGTGAAGTTTGGTGCAAGTCTGTAGCTGTGAATTCATTGGCCTCCCTTCAGGCATCTGCAAACCAGGCAAAAATTCCTTAAACTCAATAGTCCCTCATAATCTGCCTTAAGGAGCATTTTAGCTGCTTTTTTGGTACTGAAGCAGTTCACTTTGCTGCTCTGGAAGGAGATGACTGCAATGAGGTAGGTAATGACAGCTGACAGCAAGATTTGGTGCTCAAGCAATGAGAACACCATTGCCTTGCTGGGTAACTGGCTTCACCAAGGCTGAGGAAACAACAATTTAACCTGGATCTCTAAGCCCATCCTTTTTCCATCAGGCATGCACAGAAACAGCAAATCATTCCCTCCCTCTCTATGTCAGCAGCTTTCTTATTTCTGGAGAACCTCTCTGATCCATTTCAGTGGATCTCCAACTTCAGTACTGCTTCCAGGGTTTGGCCCCCCAGGACTGCTGCTTTACTTTCTGCATAGCAGAACAAAGCTAGAAGTTTCTGTAAGGGTCTCTTGTAATGAAAATAAGGAGACTGACAAAAAATTAATCATTAATGCTCACTCCGACTGACATATCATGTCTGTTCATCCTTGTGGCTCTTGTTTTGCACTTGTCACTGCAGTGCGTGGTTTAGAAGTAACTTCACCCTTGCTCTTTTCATGGGCACTGTTTCTAAACAGAGGAGATTTCAGCAAAAGAGTCACAGACACCCCACCCCAAATACTAATCAGGTACTTCTGTAGGAAAACCAATTTCATCTGCAGGAGGTGGAAATGATTTACAGGAAAGAGACACTTGTAAGAAAAAGGCCCTAAGAAGAAAGCCCATAAAGCTGCATCTTTGAACATAAAAAACCACTTTGTCTCTTAATCAAAACTGCTGCCCAGAGGACATGTCTCACATTCTGTACAGCATCGACATTTCTACTGATGTAGAAGGTCAAGGCAGCCACTCTGTCGAGTCCATGTCTGCCATTCCTGCTTGAGGGCAGAGTGAAAAACGAGCCTTACCTGTGACACAGCTCAACGCCACAGCAACATCACAATATCAGATGATTTTCAAGTGAAGCTTATAAGAGAGAAAGGCTGATGAATATTTACTCAGGAGTTTGTTCATGATTTGGCTGAGCTCACACTTGCAGAAGCCTGGGACTGGTGCTCTGCACTCTTGCTCATCAATGCACGGAGTGTTGTGGATGGTTATGGAGTAACCTCCGTCTCAGAGGAGGGGTGTGCAAGTTCAACAAAACACTGGTGTCCAAAGGAGCCTGTGGTGAAGGAGACCTCTAAAGAGCTATTAATCTAGCTAAAAAGAAAACCTTGTGAGAACACTTTAGCTTTCATAGGTTTTCTGCCCTGGGGAGATCTGTAAAGAGGGAGCCGAAAGATAAAGAAACATACTCATATTTGCCTGTTTGTTTGCCTTGGTGTCAGTTATCTGGTACTTGATAAATGCAGCAATTGTATTCACTCAACTGCTAGGATGATGAAATTTTACTTTCTTCATCTGCTGTGGTTCTGGCAAGACATAAAGAATAACAAAAACCAAGTTATTAGGAAACTCAATGGCCGAACCCTGGAATTGCTCAGGTTTAACTGACCTCTCTCAATGAGAACAGCACTCACTGCCTTCATATTTTAGGCTTAGGTCAGGAACCAAGTTCCTGAATAAATGTGCAAACATTCCCAAAGCCTTGAGTTTGGTCTATTGAGGCTTTCATCTGACTTCCAGAGAGATTAGGAATGGTACTAGAACAACTCATTTCTGGAATCCAGGATGAGTGAGAGTCTCACAAATCACTCCAGTACAGGTTTAGTTCCAGAAATAAGGGAAGAGTACTGCAGAGCACTCAGTTATTTTGCTATTTTTTCCTCTAGGAGAAAAGTAGTCATTCATATATCTGGACAAACTTGCCTTGCTTCCTTTCCAACCTAAATGAACACTTTGCTCTCAGTTTGGCTTCAGTACACAACAGTGAAAATGAGAAAAGAATCCAACAACATATTAATAGATTTCAGAAGTTCTGGACAATGTCAATAAAGAAGTCACTGAGCTATTTCAAAAAATTTGAAGTATTTGCAAGATATCATGAAGTGAAATAAATTGTTCCTCTTATGGCTCATAAAAGAAGCCCTAGGAAATGTAGAAAGGATTCCAATTATTATTTTACCAGAAAGAAAATAGTAATTGATTTATATTTAAGCTAAATTGTAATAATTTATTAGAAAGATTGTTTCACTTGTAACCAAATAACTTGATTTGTAGCATGTCATTTCCACTGAGTGCAAATTTCAGGCAAACAGAAAATCCTCTTCTGCTAAATGGTTTTGTCATCTTTTGCATAAATATTCTACAAATGCTCATGATTTTGCAAGCCCTAAGTGAAAGATATTTTCTCAGAAAAGGTAAGGAACAAGTCCAAGAAAATTAGTAAAATACTGATAGGTCTAATAGGAGACATCTAGTTAACAGTGACTCAAAAGTCACCTTTGGATTAGATCACTGCAAAAACTTTTTCCTGCATGCTAAAGGAGGAATTGAGGTGTCCAAAGTCACCTCTAACACAGGCAGCAGACAACTGGTAGAATCTGAATTTTGGATAAATGTTTCTCCAGGAACATCTGGACAGCACATAAGCTCTAATTTCCTCTGGTGGAGTTGAGTCTCTGGTGTTCTTGCTCTTCAGCTGTAAAATGGAGGTATCTACTGTATTTTCCTTCCTCACCAGAATGTTGTGAGACTGACTCAGAATAAAACTTTCACCAGCTGGCTCTGAGGAGTGAGGGGGTTGTCTGAGATGTTAGCTTGTATTGCAGAATCAGGAATGGTACCCACTTGATTGTCTGGTAGCTACAGGGATTGCTTTCTATGCAAGTGCTAAGAGAAGAATTAGGGAATGTCAGGCTTCCACTTCCCATTACCTTGTTTCCTTTCTCAAAGGCTGCTTTTCTGGGTTTACAGAATGAGATTAGCTATCACTAACTATGGATATCACTATTTATTCAGCTTGTCAAGATGGATTTTTTTATTGCCTAGAAGGGAGTGCCTGCTATTTCCATTTTCCTGAGAAAAATGGGAGTTAAGGCATATATCTGGAAGCAGCCTATAGTGATGACACATGAGATCACAGACCTCTGACCACACCAGAGATTTCAAAGAGAATTTAAACACCTTAAACATTGTGGTGGGCTTGGTCACACCATCCTACCAAAGTCAATTTAGGCTGGTTCAGGTAACTGAATTTAGTCCTCCAGAATCTGAGTGTTGCTGCTGTGGTGGCACCTTCCTTTATTGCTTTGATTTATTTTCACCAAGCAAGAGTAAATGCCAAGCACCTGATGAGAGTTAGCAATTTTTGTTTATGAATACATTAACTGCAGAGCCCAGAATGTGGAATCTCTTGTTCTGTTGATTCATCCATACACCTAACTTGGTTTTCATTTCCACCCACCTCAGTTTAAGACCCAGTCTTATGTAAGTGATAGAAGGACACAGGCATCTTTTTAAGTGTGATTTCTGGGGAATAAAATCCTGCATTAACAACTTGGTCTTCAAAGAAGGATCTGGTAAAGGAAAACGAGGTTATTCTAAAAAACACCACTGTTTATTATGTCCCTGGAGATCATTATCATTCCAGAATGGCTGCAGACCTCACAAACACTGGAGAACATAGGAAATCTTGTGTTTTATCATGAATATATATTTTTTAAATTCACTTTAAAATAGTAAAAAAAAATCCAGCCTCCACTGAATTCAAAGGCAAAATGTAAATATTCCCCTAGAGAACAGTCTACTGGACAACTAAGGAAGTGGAGAAAATTAAATTCAGGTGAATATATAATAAAAAAAAACCTCCTTTCATGTAGCTGCATTATTATAATTCATCTCTAACCTCTTGCTGAATTCTTAATGATGACAAAACTAATTTGTGGCAGTGGCATTAATGTTGAAATATCACACTTCAGCACAGCTTTTTTCATTCTCTGAAGTTTCATTTTCTTCCTCACTTTTCAGACTTTTCCACCTCTGCTCTCTGAACTTATAATCAGACATATTGTGTAGGGGTTTCTAAAATTTTTTTCAGCTCTTGTTTTTTTGGGGGGGTTTGTTTGTTTGAGGTTTTTTGGAAGGGAATAAATCTGTCACTAAAGAAATTTGAAAGGTCCCCTTTTGTCTCTGGTGCTGTTTCTGCATTTAAATCTCTCGGGCCAGGACTGACTAGACCAGGCTGCTCAAAGCCTTTGCCTTTGTGTAGGCAATAATTCTAATCAGTGCCATTTCTGATTAAGGGAATTCATCCTCTGATTTCGTTAGGAATTGATAAGCTCATTTGCTAAATAGCCTCAAAAATTAGGTTTGTGTTGTCCTGAAAAAAATATCTTCCTGCTCTTGGTATAAGTCTAAAACAAATCAATTTTTTATCCTTCTTCATCTAAGTACCTCAGAATTCAGTGTATTCCCTCGTGTGCAGAGAGGTTGTAAATGTATTTCTGATTCCACTCATAGGTGAACAACCAGGGCACAGAGCAAAGGAGGGATTTGCCCAGGGCCATACAGACTCTGTGTGGAGAGCAGGGACATGAACCAGCTTTCCCACATTCCTTCTCTGGTTCAGTGAGGGACCAAGGCAATTTCAGTCCCTAGACATCACAGGGTTCTTTGCCTGACCTGCTCTCCCTTTTCCCAGCACAGCAGCCAGGTATATATGCAATATTTTCTGCAGGATCATTCCACTTTCCTAGAGCTCCCATTTACCTGCTTTCCTATGGGTGTGCTCACTATTTCCCTCAGAAAATGCTGGCAGGAAGAATAGTGATTTTACAATCAGTCAAAGACCTCCAGATTTAGCAGTAACATCTCATGTTAGCAGTAACATTGTCAGAGTGACATTTCTGGTGGTAGAGTCATAGGCAAGTGAGCTTCCTGCAAATATGCTGTGTTTCTTCTTCAATAAGCTGCTGGTATATATATAAATCCTTGGGTTTTGTTTTTTTGGTTTTTTTGGGTTTTTTTGATCTAGGGTTTCCTCTTTAGAACTATGCAAGAGCTGCTGTGTCCATTTCAAGGTTATAGGAATGATGAGTTACTTTTTGCCATCTCTGAAATTCTCCACTGGGAAAATCCCAAAGCTCCTTATGCCTTGTAACACTTTGGGTGTAAACAATACTCTAAATTGCTTACACCAGAGACTGGGCTTGCTTAAAATGCTACCAATTTCTACAGTGAAGTCTAGTGTTTCTCAAACTTAGCAGCAACAATAGAGGGAAAAAAATTAGGTGAATAATGAATTCTGTATCTTCACTCTGCTGGTAAATTCTAAAACCCTGCTCAGGAGAGAAGAAAAAGGTTTTGAGGGATTCTAGGGACCTTTCTCATGTCTGTATGTGCAAGACACATGACAGTAAAACTAATTTGATTTATCTTCACATGACTGCTAGTGATAATTTCAGTCTGAGATTAACACCTGTATGTCAGCAAAGAATGTGGGCATATATTGAGGGGGAGGACAGAACAGCAGTAACACTGTACAGCTCTTTATTAATTATCTGATAAAAGACTGCTAGTGAAAAAAATGTGTTAAAGCACCATCCTGATGTTCAATGCCCTTTGGTGTATGAGCAGTTTAACTAAGGCTTCTTGGTTCAGTATTTTTAGAACTGTTTGGTATGTTTAGAATTGTTCTTGGTATTTTCCTACTTAAATCTCATATGTGTAATAGTTCACAAGATCCCTCTGTGCTCAGCCCTACAAAGATGGCAGAATCTTTAAAGGGCACTGGTTTCACAACTGGCATCTATATTCCTTACAAGAAATAATATTCAGGAGAAAGATTTCTGAGGTGATCACACAGGAATAGCAGAAATTAGGTTGGCTGCTGCTGGAAAACCACAGCATTCCCTCAATAAAATGTAGCGACAGGTAGTGCCCATCCTATGAGCGAGATGTTTTACACCAGCACATCTTTCTGGGAAATACTGAATTGTCAGTCAGTTCAGCACTCCTGCCAGTCACCAGACGTATCCCCCAAAAGGACACCGTGTGGCCAGTGCCAGTGTGAGGTCTGCAGCTCCCCTGCCCTGCTGAGCCCCATCCAGGAGCTGCTGGATGCTGTCACCTCATTGATGCATCAAACTTGTGGGGCCTCTCTCGTGCCTCCAACCACAGGCGACTCTGTGTCTCTGTGCCTCTGAGAAATGATGTGCCAGAGTGCTGGGCTCCTTTGGAAACAGAGCTGTGACTTCCCAGGGAGAAGCATCCACAGAGAGCTAAGGAAGGTTTCTGGGCAGCAGCCAAGCTAATTCCTGCTCTCATTTCCACCAAAATAAACCCGAAACTGTGTGACAGAAGCAGAGAAGCACATCAGCACCCCAAACCCCACACAGCAGAGATCCCTCTGCCTCTGCACACAGCAGCACCTTCCCTGTGCACACAGGCATGCACTGCCTGGGACACAATTGGCCATGGCCTTGTGGAGTTTGTCCTCAATCCCCCTCTAGACGAGCTCTCCTTGCAATTCCAAAAACGTAGTTCAGTAGCACAGCACAGCTTGGCTGATGACGAGGGGACACAGAGCAACTTTGGAAACACAAACTGGCACGGGGAGAGTCTTCTTGGCTTCGAAAGGACAGCACACACGTTCAGAGCCAGAATGTGTAAAGGCTTTTGTTCACAAACAGAAATCCCTTGTGCTGACAGGCTCCCAACAAGGCTGGCACTCTTGTGAACGCAATATGAAAGTTGCCTTGTACTGGGATTAGCTGAGTGAACAGTTAGCAGCATATAATTGACTCAGAAAATTCAGAAGGATAGTACTCCAATATTAAAAAAAAAAAAAAATAAAGAAACAACAAAAAAACTGACTGTGAAAGCTCTGCTTTTTTGACTTTGTTCTCTCGCTAAAATCAGCAAATGTTTCAGGAGAATACTCTTCAGTCCAAGAGCGGCTCATGGTCTGTCTGGTCCAAAAATTCACTCTTCAAGGTGTGATGCTCAGTCTGTGTGCTGTGACTGCTGGCTATTTGCATCTCTGGAGCAATGAACTGCTCCCTGCAGCAGCAGGACTCTTTTCCTCCGCCTTACCCAAGGCTGTGTAAAGTTAGTAAGGTCAGATCTCTGTGCCAAGTCACAGAGGGATTCTCAGCCAAATTTGTCTTGCTGTGTCACAGGCACATCATAATGTCAGAGACACAAGCTCTGCTGGCAAAATTGTTACCTTCCTGGTGGAGGGTTCTTCACTGACAAGCAAGAAAATGCAATGTCTACATGGGCACTCTCTGCTGGCCTCAGCTCTCCCATCTGAGGCAGGATTGGCTTCCCTTGGACAAGGAGCTGCTCCCATAAACTGGAGATGGAGCACAAACAGGACAAGAAGCTCTCTTACATGCCTTGAAGGCTGCTGTGGAGGAAAGAGGCTGAAGCCAGATTGTGCTGTTGTGCTGAAATTTCTGTTTCTGATCAAAGCCCTATATTTTACTGGCCACCTTTTTATTTTTTTAAAATTTCACCTCAAATTAATTTCATATCATTTTCAAAAAAAAAAAAAAAAAAAACCTCAAATGTCACATTTCTCTGTGAACATTCATGTGTTCCAGCTTCTCCAGACCAAGCATTCTCCAAAGAGGTCATGAGCACAGACATAATGAAATCCCAAGATTATTTCCAGCACCTTCCCCTCACTTCAGGCAGATATGAGGCTTGGTTCTGCACTACTGCTGTAATTTCACTGCAACGGTTTAGTTACTATACCTTGTTGTGTTAATTACCTGGAATTGAGCTAATTATTACTGGATAAGTCAATTTATGTAATGTGGCTAACACTGACAAAAGAAGAGTGAGCTAAGCCTAAAAGCTACTGGATTAAAAATTATGAGATTTGAATTTTTAAAAAAGTAATTAGATTTTTTTCTTTGCTAAAACTGAGTTCCATATTTTCCCTCAGTTTCAAGATTTCTGTAATGACAAGAAGCTTCTTGCTGTCTCAGAGATCAGTGCCTTGTTGCTCTGCAGGGCTCATCTGGGACAGCACCAGCACTGGCAAAAGCCCCAGTGCTCTGTGGGGACCTGGGAGGGCTGTCCTGGGCAAGCAAGAAGCTCAGAGAGGGACCTCAAAGCCAAGGAAAGCAGAAGGTGCACATGATTCAGGTCCATTTGAGAGCAGTTTGGGACTAACAAACACCCTGAGTGGTTCCCTTGCATGGCTCAAGCCCTGTGTGTGCTGCTATCAGCTGTCTGGGATAGAGGATTTAGGGGTTTGTTGTTGTATCTCTTACATACCTGTCACAAGACTGTGGGTCCTAGAATCACAGGATCATGGAATGGTTAGGGGTTCAAAGGGATCTTAAAGATCATCTTGTTCCAGCCCCCCTGCCAGGGGCAGGGACACCTTCCTCTAGACCAGGTTGCTCAAAGCCCCACCCAGCCTGGCCTTGAGCACTTCCAGCAACGGGGCATCCACAGCTTGTTCCAGCACCTCATCACCTTCACAGTAAAGAATTTCTTCCTAATCTCCAACCTAAATTTCCCCACTTCTAATTTGTATCCATTACTCCTTGTCCTGTCACTGCAGTTACTGATGAAGGGTCCCTCTCCAGCCTCCCTGTGGGCCCTGTTCAGACACTGGAGTGCTGCTGTGAGGTCTCCACACAACCCTCCCTTCTCCAGGGTGAGCAGCCTCCCATTTCTGAGCCTGTTCACACCTCACACCCTGCCCCACCAGGCTGTGACCATTGAGGAGCCCCAGGGTGGGTGAGTGGAAGGAGTTCTGTGGGAATTTCAAGACTAATGGCAAGCCTGTGAGATCCAAGCCTGAGCCCAGGTGAGGAACCTTCAGGTCTTTAAAAGGACACTTTTACCTGCTTTCCTCTCTGCCACACAGTGTGAAGTAGCATCTGTTCCCCACTTGCAGGACATGCCTCCAAATGGGCCTTTTTTCCCCTTTTCCACACTTAAAACCCTTTCTTCATTTCTTTACTCAGTCACTATCTCAGCTGCATGAGGGACTCTATGCAGAACCATCTGAGAGTGAATGGGAAAGACCCTTCCACTGAATGTGTGGTTAGGACTCACAGGCACAAGCATTTTCCAGCAGCACTGAAAGGATTAATTGAAATGTTGAGCCAGAGCAGTAATTATTTTACCAAACAGTGAAACGCTATTCAGCCCTCACTTTTCAACTGCTACTGATGCAATCAAGGCAAAAGGGAGCCAAGATATAAAATTACTGCTGCAGCCCAGCATTTTAAAAGCAATTAAAAGTGAGAGGTGCCCATGATTACTGTGTAAGAAAGAGGGTTTTCATTAAACAAATGGGTGTAATGCTTGCTCTAAAATCCTGCTTCCCAGCAAAACAAAACACACAGGACTGGACTCACTTCTGACTTCCCAGAATGAATCCATTCACTTGAGTAGAGTTACTCCAGATTTATTCAGTGAGATCAGAGTCACACCTGCACAATGAGAGACGTTTGAGGTGCTTTTGCTTTGCTTTGTGTCACTTTCCTGTTCCTGTAAGTGTATTTTTGTCTCTTCCTATTTGCAGTTCAAATACTGGGAAAACAATAAAAGTCCCAAAGAAGAAACTCAACTGGGTTGTGGAGCAGGAAGTGAAAATATTCCAGTCTTCATGTTTATTCTTGCCATAGGAATAAATAGGGCTTGGTTCAGTGCACAGTTCTGTCACAGCATGTTGTGCAAGCCTAAGGTTTGCTTCTCCTTGGGCTGGTGAAGCTTCACTGACTGCTGTGAAATCACCTCTGCAGTGAGCAAACAGAAGCTGGCTGATGCTCAGAGGGGACAGCAGTTATCTGGAGCTGCTGAGTGATCTGCTCTCTCAGACCTGCACTCAGTGATCCTCACCCTCATTCTAGCAGTGAAGAGCCCTGCACATTTATCACTATGAGTCTGCCTCCTCTAGTCAGTGGAGGTGAAGGACATTTCCCCCAACTGCATTTCATGCTCTTATTTATCAACCATCTTTGCACGTTTTTGTTCCTTAATACACTCTGAACTTCCAAAAAAATTCAACCATGTTTGCTGAAGTTTTCCATGTTTCGTTTTGACCAAAGGTGGGCCCTGATTTTTTGAAAAACCAGAGGAAAATTCCATTGGCTGCTTGTGAACTGAAAAGAAGTGTCAAAACAAAGAAGCTCTTTCCCCCATTAGAGACAGCTTCTAGCCACATGCCATTAGGGAATGAAACACCAGCCATCCAACATAAAGGAGCTGCACACAAAACTTATGAAGGTCTCACCCCACCATTCAACAGGGAACCTGGGCTTGCACAAGCAAAGGCAGCTTGGAAACCATATGATTCAGTTGGTTTTCCTATGTATCCAACCCAAACCCTGCAGAAACCTGCAGCATCCTTCCATCCATCTGACAACTCAGCTGGACCTGAATATCAGCAATAACGTGGTGATATGTGGGGCTCCTATCTGGGTATTTTCTGTTTTGTTGCTAGCTGGATACCTATCACCCCAAAGGCTTCCTGCATGCCCTCTGCCTTGTATCCACCTTTTGTCACCAGAGCAAACATTTTTTCCTAACAACTGTCCTGGTTCTAGCCTGAATTGCCCAAAAAAATTACCCTCTGACTTTGAACAGATAACATGGCCAGTAATTTTCCACCTTTCATGGCTAACACAGAACTAGCTAAAGAAGCTCTCCTTCCAAAAGAACCAAACCCTGGGATAAAAAAGTCTTTGCAGATTTTCCTAGGAGGAGGAGGAGGGACTATTCCATCACTGAAGGGATCTTGAAAGTTTGGTCTCCTTTTGCTCTGAATGAAAATGAAGTTGCAGAGATCTCCTTGATCCAATAGTGGAAAGCTCTCCTGAGTGCAATTGCCTGCATAACTTTGCTTTGGAAAGTGTGAAGGATGCCAACCTTTGCTGCTATTTAATTTTCATTTTTCTTTCTTTCACTCCCATTTCTGTTTCTTTCTGCCCACTGTGACCTTATCCCCAAGCTGCTGGGGGTTTTTTATGCTTCCTCTCTGTACTAGTGCCATCTGACTCGCTGGCTACAGAGTAGAGTTGTTCAGCCCTCAGAAGGAGCTCTCTGGGGCAGGACTGGAACACATTAGGGAAGTTTATTATGGCCCCTGTCTTGGCTGACACGCTGGGATTGAGGTGGGTGCCTGCAGAGCTAAAAGCCCGGGTTGTTGCAGGCCGGGGTTCCGAGCCAGGCTGCGGAGCCGGAGCAGCAGCAGCTCCGATCCTCGGCGGGTTAGCACAGAGGGGGACTTGTGAATGGTCCGTGTGATATCTGCTCGGGAGGTAAACAGAGGATTTTAGTCTCCTGGGCTGTCAAACCAACTCCTTTGACAAGCTCTAAATTCACTTAAAGCCGTGTAATTTGAACATGCTGTGGGGTCCAAGTCTACTTCACCCTTGATACTGCGTAAATGGGCCCATTAAGGTTTAGCCAAGTTTTGTGTGGTTTGTTCCCAAACAGTCACCGTGACGCCTACTTCGGGAGATAAGCTCTCCTCTGCCAGAGCACAATAGGGACTGCTCACAGGATGAGAATCCACGGCTTTAAAATCGTCAGAGGGAGAAAAAAGAGCAAAAAAAAGAGCTGTGCCCAAAAATCGTTATGAAACCTCAGCAACTTCGCCATCCCAGATAAAGACGGTGTTTGCTAAGCTGTGATTTTGTCAGCATTTGAATCATAAGCACAGTCTTTTATAAGTCAGACATAAACTTTTACCATGGGACAGAAATTTGCATAAAACTTGTCATCTATGAGAGGAACATTTTTTCCTTTCTAAGGTTAAGAAATTTAAACATTGTAGATACCTCTGAGTGCCAGGATGTTTCAGGAGAAGAAAATTGCATGCAGAAAAGCATCACAGAGCACTTACATTGGATTTGAAGTTTTGGGAGGTTTTTTGTGAAGTCACTGCAGCATCAATGCAGTCTCAGCCCTCAGATTGTTCTCACAGTTCTTCTCTGAACCAGCATCAAACACCACTTGGCAATCATATGAACCAGATGCAGACTTCCATAACACTGAATATGAGTCTCAAACAGGATGATTTGGCAAATCTGTTCCAAACTTCAACAAAAAGCACAAGCTGAACACTGTCACCTAAATAATTCTGGCAGAAAAAAATCTGCCTTTTTGATGGGATCCATACCACCTTCTTCAAAACAACATCTATGATTATCAAAAAGATATTTTTTAGATTCTATTTTGAAGATTTTTCCAGTGGCATCTCTGGGTAGGAGCCCAAATTATTGCCACAGGTAGGAAAAATCAGTTCAGGAGAAAGAAACAGGAAGCTAAGTAGCCCACAGAAGCTGACTGAAGCCACAGGGAACATTAACTTGCAGAGGACCAGTATTCATCTGAGTTGTTATTTTCAAACATCTTAGAAGAGAGCATGGTTTAAAAAAAATTGCTGAGAAATTGGGCACATAAGAATTCACTGTGGGTCATGCTTGTTGTCCCCAGTGTGACAGAGTAGGACATCAAGAGGACGTGCACACAACTGGGCAGGGTTAGAGCACTCCTGAGGGTGCTGGGGGCAGACAAAGCACAGGGCACCAAGCCTCCCAGCAGGGTCACAAACCCTGCTCTTCCACAGCACTTGGTTAGAGCCAGGTCCTGGCAGTCTGAGCGTGGCTGTGTGAGAGCACAGGCAGCTAAAGCAAGGTCTTCTTGCAGCAGACTGCTCCTTGCCCAAAGAGAGCTGGCCAGATTGTGTTATGGCTATCTGCTATCACTGGCAATATTTGCTTTATCAGTTTTGTGCCTTAGTCATCTCTATGGCATGTAACAAGTTTGCAGTGGTGGGTTAACCCTCTTTTTGCTCATATTATCCTTTGAAGGGCTGTGCTTGCAGTAGGCCCCGTGCAGAATAGTTTGGGTGTTGATACATTCCCACCCTGAAGGCCAGTGAAAGGCTCCCACTAACTGCTGCAGGGCAAATTCCCCATTGTTTTTTTTTAAGAAGAAAGCCTATAAAAACAACAGGGAAGCAGTCCTGAAGCCCTCCTGGAGCTGGATTCAATCTCACTTCACAGGACTCCTAAAGTCAAACCCCACTTTTCTGGTCCACACTTCACTCCCTGAGCCTCTGCAGCTTTCCAAGTCTCTCATCACTCTTCTCCTTCGGGTTTCCTGAGTGCACACAAACCTTCTGCATCATTCCCCGGTGCTTAGGCTTGGTAGTGTCCCTTTGCATTGTGAGCTGGATAAGATTAATGCCTTTATAACAGCTGGAAAGGAGGAAACATCACCCTGCAAAACCAGCAGCCATCCAAGCACCAAAGCTGCTGGTTCTCCAGGTGTGTCTTGGCTCCACTCAGGCTCATTTGCTGGCCTTCCTTAGCCCCTTGGTGTTGCTTTAAGGTTTTCTATATACCTGATGCTCTGTCCCTTGCCTAGGCTTCCCTCTCAGCACCGTGACAGTTTTCCAGCCCTCCGTGTGGAAAGGACTATTCCTCTTACACGGTGAGACTTCAGGGAAAGTGAATGAACAGAAGAGAGCACTTAGAGCCCAGACATTGAAAGGCTTCTTACACAAAACACAAAAGAGCTTTTCTTCTCATCAGTGTTTTCAAGAGACAAAAGAAAACACATTTTCTGAAGTGTTCCTTGGAGATACTTTGTTTTGAAGTGGTTAAAGAATTTCGAATGTGAGATAAGGGGGAGACACTGGCATGGAGCAAGGATAACAGCTTGTTCCTCCAAGGGCTAGGATTAAATTGCAGGGAATGCTGGCACTCAGCCCAAGCTCAGCTTCCGCGGCCCCAACACTTGCTTGAAAAGGTAGAACTTGAAACATGTGCTTTGCACTCTCTTCTTATCATCACCCTCCCTGCTTCAGCCATTGTTCATGTGCTCTGGCACTCACAAAGCCTGCATCTAGGTTTTGCTCAGGACAGCATTGATAAGCCAGATGATGAATGTGGAAAACTCCTCCCTGGGAGGGTGTGATTGGAGCTGCATTTGAAGTTGCTGGCAAAGCACTCTTCTGTTGTTTTTTGTTGTTCTGCGCCCAGCATCAGGACAGTCCCATTCTGCTGGAGGCTGCACAAGGTGGAGCAGAGATGCTCCACTTACAGGTGACTCATTATCAGGTTGGCAGTACTTATTGCTGGATTCTATCAGCTTTTGTTTTGTCATGCCAAAACTCAGGCTCTCTTCAATGAGCAGTTCACACTCTGTCTCCTTACCTGCCTCTGCCCTTTTTTGTTCAGCAGCAGAGACTTGCTTGCAGACATTTCAAGCTTAACATTATTCAAGCCAGAAACTGTGCAAATCACTCACTAAGTCCTCCCTGCCCAGTTTGCAGGCATTGCTGACAGATATGAGATGTTTCACTTATCTAACCCTCAACACACAAGTTCTCACAGCAGATGGGTGAGTGGGGATTTTCATGTCCTCAAAGGCAGGATGGAGTGGCAGATTGGTCAGGTCTGTGAATCAGAAAATACTGTGAGGCCTTTTCTGTGTGCTGACAGAGAGTGTCAAGACCTGTGTTTGCCTACATCCATTTATCATAGCTTGGTATGTTCAAAAATGTTGTTGTTCTTCATTAACTCTTTCATCTGCAAAAAGCCAGAATCTTCATGCTGTCTTTGCAGCTGCATTCCTGGGTCTCCCAGGTTAATTGATTAATGAAGTGGAGCTGCTGCTATCTGTGGAAGAGAGGGCATCTTGATTTAATGTAGATACCACAAAGATGGTCACTGGAGGCCTGATGTAAACACAGGGGGCTGGTATGCAAAAAGAAAGATAGAGAGCCCTATGTGTTAAATGGCAAGGCAGAGTAGCATTTTACCCTTTTAAAATAAGGGACAACGTGGGAGCTGATGGAAATTAGGGCAGGAAACACACAGTGCCTTGCCCGAGATCAACAAGTTAGCAGTGGGACACCTAAGAGCCAGGACCCAGCCGTGTGTCGGAGCCACAAATAAATCAATTTTCAGTTTTAGGTGGGTATGTCTTGTTTAGAATGTGAGCTATGCGTCTATTCCTGGCTTACTCATTGTCTCCTGGTGAGAAATGAAGAACAGTCCCATCCCTAGCTGGACAGAAGGCAGGGACACACACTGAGCCAGAAAGCTCCCTGCTGGCTCCTAAACCCAGCCCCTGTAAGCAGGCAGGCTTTGTGCTGCTCCCTATCTCAATCTCCAAGAGCAATTTTGTCATGTGCTAGCATGGCTGGGCTGCAGGTGATTCTGTGTTCATCACTGTCCTGTGCCCAGTCATAACCGGCCCCGGATCCAACACAGCTAAGCACAAATATTATTATTGTAAAGGTTAGAACTCCCCTGGGGATCAAAGAGAGTCATAAAACCCACTTCCCAGTTAGGGTACAAAAACATACTGGCACTGTACTGGGGCAAAAAATGACCCCTCAACATCAGAAATGTCAGTTTGAATCTTGATCTTCTTGCGACTTCGAAGGACACTGCTGGGTGGTTTGTGTCGGCTCAGTTTCATTTGGTTTAGGATTTTGGGAGACAAAATACAGATTCTAGCCTATATATCTTAAGTAGTTGTATCACAGAGTTTGGCCTGTGTTGTCTTTGACATATTGTATACATGCAGCTTTATTTAAGTAACAGCTGGGATGTATGAACATATGTCATCCATCAAAGATTGGAGAGGGAAACACATGAGCTGGTGCATTTTTGTATAACTTGCTGTCATCACATTCAAAAAGAATTAAGTCTCAAACAAAAAAAAAAAAAAACCAACTTGTTGCTCTATCTGACCATGGAAATCTTCCTTTAACCTTATGGCCTGCATGGTTGAGTAACTGTAAGGAAAAGTTTAAGTGGATAGTACAGAGATCAAAAGAACTCCATCCATTATAAATTATTGGAGTCTCTTGCTCTTCAAAAAAAACCCAGAGTCAGGTTCTGTTTGTGTTCCTGTGGGCTGTTGTTGTTTTAACCTGTTTCTTTAACTTCTTATTTTGATGCCGACTGTGCCCATCAGCCAAAGCCTAAAAATAAATCAAAAACAGGGATTGTAAGCTCTGTGGAGTTAGGACACTTCATGTTTCACTCCTGGAGTGGCAGGGATCTGTTCAAGGATAGAAATAAAGGTTAGTGATGTTGGGCCCTTTCATGGATTGACAAACCTTAAGGGACCAAAGCCCCTAGGGAAAATGTTGTGTGTCCATGGGGACTTTGCAGAAGGCATCAGATTCCCACTTCCCCAGGTAACACAGGTGATATGGGCATGATACAGGTGTGATACTGGGGATGGGAGAGCCTGTGAAGGTCAGAGCACACCTTTGTGGCATGGATGAAATTCCACCTAAATGAAGACAGTGTCTGAAATGCATTGTTTTGGTAAAAGAGCTTCTCAACAAAATCTCCAAACGATCCCAACACTGGCTACTGCTCACGTTAGCCTCTCTCAGGCAGCAAAGGCAGCTGGACTTTGAAACACTGAATCGAGGCTAGGATAGCCTTTGTTCTTCATGCCACATTAGCAAAGTCAGTGAGGCATAAAGGAAAGACATGAAAATTGTATTTATCTTCTGCCTATCTCAGCTACAGATCTACAGATTGTCTTCCCCCATCCTCAGAATACAGAAGCTGACATTTTAAAGAAGACCCAAAGCTGATCTAATCCAGCATCTTGACTCTGACAGTAGCCAGTGGCAAATACTTGAGATAACTGCATTAAATCATGACTGCAGGCAAATTTTAAGTAATCTTCTCTCTCAGAATACTCCTTTTGCATTGGAATAATTAAGGAATGACTTCATCTCTTAACAGGGAGTACTAACCCTCGAAATGTACTTGCTGTTAGGACGTGTAACTTACACCCAGGTATCTTCATTATTGCTAGGAATACACTTTCTAGACATGGCTAAGCCTCTCCCTGCAGCAGGGAGTGCCTTATGCCTTCACCTACCAGGAGATGGTGCTTCATTTTATTTAGATGCCAGTTCCCCTGAAATCCATGGTGCTTTTGCACTGTGAGTTTGGAGAAACACCTTGGGAGGCCTCCCAGAAACTAATTTCTATCACATTCTCTGGTATTTGCCTCCTTTCTCATTTGGTACAACCACTGCTTATCAGGGCCCCTCCAGTTGAGGAGCTGTGTCCTTGGGTCCATTCCTCCCAGCAGCAAAGGCTCATACACATCTCAGCCAACTTCAGGCAGCTCAGGAGGCTGACCTGAGGAGACATCTCCAGAGGACAGCTGGGATGTGGTGATCATGACCCTGACAGTGCTACTCTGTAGGGAAAACTGAGGTTCCCAGTGCCAAAAAATGTCTTGCATCAAGGGCAATCAAGGCATCTCCATCATGAGTTTGCTAACAACTCCTACCAGCAATCCACCTGTATATCCACTTCTGATCCTTATCTTGATTTAGGGAAACACCATGTCTAACCACGCTCTAAGAGCAGGAATCTTTCAAGAGGTGACAGGATTTACAAATATGCAGTAAACCGGTTACAGATTGCATTCAGATTTGGCTTTAAAATGCTCAACAAGTAACACCAGCTGAGGTTTGTCTTCACAGCCTTCTCGTGTCCTGAATTTCAGCACATGCCAGATCATGTCTTTCCCTTTCCAAGCTGCTGGGTGGAAGGAGAGCTGTCACGCTGGTCCCCATTAACACCACCACTGTTCTGCTCCTTGCACCCGGACTTTCTCACAGAAACCCAATTCCTTGCATGAGATGTAGGTGGGTCTCTAAGATCTAAATGTCCCTGGAAGCCTTTTCCTTACTTATAAACAACATTTCCTGCAGGCCTGTCTGTAACTCAGTCTCTGAAAAGACTTGACATGGATGCCACGTATCTCCACAGGCTTGCTCCTGCCCCGAGCTTGATTCTGTTATTCTGCAGCAAATAACATCATTTCACTTGTATGCACGACTCTTCAGCCAAAACCATAATCTGAACTCTGTGTGCTGGTTCTGAAGAGCTTCCCACTCCACTTCAGCACGTTGATTTAAGTGTCCTTTGTGGAAAATGCTGTTAAACCCATATGGACCGACTTTGCCATCCCCAGCACTGTTCCAGTTATCCCTCTGTGAAGTGCTGCCAGATCAGGAGAGCTGTGTTTTACTGTGCCTCATCCTACAGCAACTGACAGCACTGCACAGTCCCATGGTTCATGTTTAACTTAATCTATGGCTGTTGAAACTACTGGATAGTACCAAAAGATGGGAAGGAAAAAATGGAAAATCGTCCTTCCACCAGGCTGTGGTCAACCGAGTGTTGAAACTGGCATAGCTGACATTAGAAAGACACAGAGTGAGGCAGCATATAAGTAGGAATAAAGAAAAATGGTGAGCTATGAGGATAACCCAGGTCTGTTAAGTGTCCTGCAGTCCAGGCTGGGGGGCAAAGTTCCTTAGAAGGGCATCAGATGAGCGGCTCTGCTCTCCCAGTGGAAATGATGCCATGGGCAGGGGGTGGCCTCTATATCGGGCTTTGCCCCTTTCTGCAGCTAAAAGGAGACTTTTGGTAGATGAACGAATTTTGAGAAAGAACTACTCTGGTTTCCAGCTGAGGTCTTGCAGGCCTTAACCTTGCTGGAGAAAGCAAGGCCCACAGGGTGAAATACTTTGAGACAAGGGCCATACAAAGCCATGTGTGTGTGGCTATTTAACATGCTCTGTACCCACACAGACCTCAGCATGCTGTGTGCAGATTTGTACCTGTACCCACCCCCAGAAGGTGCTTCCTCATGGCTTTTCATGTTCTAGTGAAATGTCTGGGCAAATAGTGAGCGATTATTTCCTTCAATTGTTGCCGTCATCCTCCACCACCCTTAAAATTATTCATTCTAAAGGAAATTTCAAAAAGCTTTTGTTTGAAAATTCCCTCCCTCTAATTGAGTGCATTGTACAGAGATCAAAGCACAAAGTTTTCAGTGGGTCTTGGTAGGCAGGAATTTTCTGAACAGACTCCAAGCTTTTGGTGTAGAACGGGTCAAAATGACCTTTGCTTTTTCCCCCTCCCACATTTATAATTAGTGACTGTTAATTCACATTACCTGGCATGGTCTAGACTTCACCTCTAGGTTGATAATTCTTCCCGCCTTGTTGTTTTCTACAGAGTGGAAGACTAAACAGTGGTCCTAAATTGCACATTTGAATCTTAGAGCGTAGATCTAGAAAGGAGAATATCCCACTCAAAGTCTTTTTTTATGGATACATTTCACCTCTACCAGGTTTCCACTTGTGGGACAAAAGTAGAGGGAAGCAGAGGGAACACTGAACCCACAGCAAACTATTGTTAAAGAGACCCAGATCCCACGTGTGGGTGAGTTTCCTCATCCAGGACTCTTAGAGGTGGGCAAAGCAAACAATAACTCATTTTATAGCCCTAAACATGACAGAAATATTCATCACAATGAGGAACAGGGACTGTTAAGGACCTAAAACAGAATAATAAACAAGCAAATTTTATACATCATCCCTGGGGAAAATCTCCTCCCCCGCACAAGTGTCAGATGCTAGTCTTGGCTTGACTAATGCTAAGCAGTAAAAAGGGGAAGGAGATGGGCACTTCAGCATGGTTTCAAAGCTGCAGCTCATGGAAGGAGACATTCATCACCTGCAGGAAGTCCTGCATTTAGAAGGGCCAATGGGTTATCAGAGAAAAGCAGTGGTGGAATGGCTCCAGAGAGAAATATTTAATGGAAAAAAGCAAAATAGAAGAGCAGAGAAAGATAATGTGAGGATTTACTTGTAAACAGACACATTTCACTGCTGCCAAATCAGCAATCTTACTAATGAGGGTTGTGAGAGTCTCTTGCCAAATAACTAATATTAAAGCGTGTAAAAAAGCTCAGGTTTTCTAAATGCATGACTCCAGCCAAAACCAGCTGAATATTTCCTCATTTAATGCTCAGTAAAATGTTTTATTTAAATATCTCATAATGCTTCCAGTGTTTCTAGCATACTGAAATGCAATATGTATCATTTAAATCCTGAAAATACAAGCACTTTGCAGGTTTGTTCAAGCTACCAAATATATCATATTGTCCAATGCTGCTATATTTGGGACCATTTCGAGGAGAGACATAAGTCCAAAACAGTATTCATGTTACAGTAGTTTCCCAGTCTCAGACAATTTTTTTTCCTAATTTTCAAAGTCTGCAACAATCCATCTGGAATTTTACATCCATGATCTTTTGGAAGAACGGGTTTTTCTTTCTGGAAAGTTTGAAGTAGAAGTGGACAAAGCTTCTTTGAGACCTAGAGATTCAACAAATGAGGTGTTTTCATTCTTGGAATAGTTGCCCAGTTTGTGTTTATTTTGGCTCATCTGATTGTACATGGCTGGAGCTACAGACAACCAGGCAGGATCAATGCTTTTCACCAGCTTTTAGGAATGTTGTTTAGGGACAAGGACTGGAGACCTGGCCCAACAGATGGAATGTAAAAAATGGGCCAACACACTGGAGTTTAAAGCTGAAAATCTCAACATGAAAGATCATCAAGTCCAAGAAGCAAACTAAATTACATTTGCCTAAATGAATGAGGCTCTTCATCTATGGTACTGTGGGGTGATTTGAGAAGGAGGAGGACTGTCAAATTCACATTAAATGCAATATAATTTTTCCAGTGGTTCCCTTAGCCCTTTCTCCCTGGCAGACCTGTCTCCAGAGGCTGCAGGGGATGTCCTGCTGGGCTGCAGCTCCTCCCCTGGTGCCAGCTCCCCTTCCCAGCAGTGAAGGTAAAGTCCTGCCCCCACTGCTGATCCTCAGCTACATCCACAACCCACCTTTGTTTTCTTGGACTTTATACCTAATTTCTTCACCTTCTGACCCACTGGGGTCAAATCACTTTGGATGTTTCCAGCAACTGGAAGTCCATTTCCCTCCAACTATCCTTTGACTATTCCTGCATTACATATTTTCAAAGATGTGACTAAGCTGTGGAAGTCCTTGAAGTACGAATTGTTGAATCTTGTTTACACATACCCTTTTCCTACACCTTTCTTAGGCATCTGCTGCTGGCCAAGAGTTAGAAATAAGATAGTGGGATACCATGGTCTTTATAAAATCATTCCTATGTTCTTGAGCTTTTATTACACATTGTTTCTGCTATTTTATAATAAACATAAATCTGTGTGAGTGATGTGTCTGTATTACTTTCAGGAAAAAGGATGTTTCTTCTTTTATGTGGAGCACTCATCTGTGTGTGCTTATTAACTATCCTTTCTGTCTCATCCACAAAGGAATTCAGGACTGGCCACTCAACAGAAGGTGTGACTGCAGCCTTGGCAGCTCAGTCCAGGCAGAACATTCACAGCAGCACTGGCAAATGGTGGTGCTGGATTTAGCAAAGGCACTGCCAGTGAGGATCGTGGTCCCAGGAGAGTTGTCACCAAAGCTCTTGCTCTGGGGTCTTTGCTGCTACTGCCATTTGCTCCAAACATTTACCCTCTGATTCCACATTCTGCTGGAAATTTAAGCCTGGTTTTAAAGACTCCTGCCTTTCCAAGCTTGATGCCCAGTGTGAGCTCAAACCAAGAACATCCAAGTGGTCAAAGCTGTTTTACACAGCACTTGATTTCTCTGCTGTAACCTTAATTCAACCCACAGACACCAGAAAGACAAAAGCTCTGCTGAAACCACATGGCTTCGCTTCCACAGCATTGCATCAGTCAGCCCTGAATTTTGAAAAGTCCTACACTCTTTGCAATGGCAAGGTGTTTGGGAGGAGTCACAGAGGCTGAGCCAACCCCTCACACTTCCTTGCCCCACTTTGCCATTACAGCACTTTTGTGTCACATCACCCAAAATTATAATGGCCAGCATGGAATGACACATGTCAAACACCACCCCAGCCAATAGATTACCACCATGTAATCATGTGAGACTTAATGACAGGAAATGAAAACAAATATTTTGTGTTTTCTAATGATAAATATGCTTATGCAGCTACAGTAATAATGGTTGTTTGATCTTAGCCAATCTACTTCAATAAATGTAATGTAAAATACCTCCTAGAAAGAGTTCAGGATACTAAAGAGTTTGGAAATTGCCTAGGATAAATAACACAGAAAGCAGCTTTCCCTTTAAATTAAAAACCAGCCTGATGGAGAAGTACAAGAGGAATTTCCAAATGTGACAGTCAATGATTACAAGCCTGCTTGTGTTCAGTTGTGCACATATGAGTGCCAGTGAAATAGGAAACTGCTTGCAAGGAAAAAATCATTCCAGGTCCTGGATGGGAGGGTAGATGAGAGAGGAGCAGCAGCATCAAGGTTTGTGTCACTTGATCTGCAGCCTTCTAGGCAATGTCATTAATCTTTTCAAGTTACTGTATAAGCTGCCTGGATAAAGAAGCTGTGTCTCTGCAGCATGAGGGTGCTCTGTCTCTGGAAAGTCTCAGTCACTTGGAAACAGAAGTGGCAAATGCTGGCAGTGTTAGCAGAGTCATTTTTCCATCACCCAGGCTGCAAGTTGTTTTCTGCCTCCAATCTCTTCAACACAAATAGTTTGATTTGGAAAAAAAATGTGAGCGTGCAAAGAAAACCATTGAACAGAATGAGAAGGAAACTTGTTTGAAGTGATCATTTATTTGGGTGCTGTCATAACATCTGTATTTTCAAGGTTCACAGGTTGCCCATTTCATATTAGAAAAAAATCATAGATAAGCACTCTTTACAAAATCCTGAGATTTTCTTAAAAAATCATGAGATGTTTGACACATGAGCAAGAAACTTTTACTACTTTGAATCCTAAACATTAAAGCATTATGGCCCATATTCTTGGCCTCTTCTTTGCAACTGCTGCTTATTTTTTTGGTTTTTCTTAAAGGTGAATTCTTGTGTAGTCACCCATGGGAAACAGTCATAAAAAGTTCACAGAGGCTGGTGATTTTGGTTCAGTCAGATGTTTATCCAGATAAATGCAGACAGAAATGTTGTGGTCTTACTTGAACTCTCTCAATGTTCTGTGGTTTTGCCAAAGGTCCATCAGCTGGGATAAAGAGATGAGTATGAAAATTCAGCTTTCAGTTGGAAAAGAAAGGGACATCTAGGCTTTTACATTGCAGAGAAATGTTCATATGTGTGAAGCTCAGATTTTGATTCAGATCTCAAAGGCATGACTTTTACAGTGAGATGTCAACATTTTTGAGTGAGTTTCTTGGATCTAAAGGCCTGGCTCAGGGTTCAGGCCATGGGATTGGGATTTTAGAGGTGCTCCAAAATACTGAGCCAATCTGGGGCAAATCTGAAGTTGATTGCACAGGGAGGACACTAATTGGACATGTGCCTCTGTTACAGGTGCTGTTAAGACACAGACCAGACTGTACATGTTTTAAAAACATGTGTATTAACAGCAGCAAGTTCTGGGAGCATTGAGAATGCTCTAAAGGTGTAATTCAATGATGGTGCCAGTTTGCAAACCTGGGATGCAACAGCTGCAATCCAGGAATGCACAGCTTGGATTCTTCTCATGCAACAGTGAAATGTGAATGATAAAGCTGCCATGTAAACAGCAGCATGTTGTAACATCACCTTTTACACCTCTGGGCCTTGTTTGGAAGGTTACTGTGGGAAACGCAGTTCTGGTGCATGAGACACATGAGACACAACTACTGGCAGGTTGCAAAATGATTCCAAGTGCTGTGGTTCAGGATATGCTTCCCCATATCCAGGAGTGACCTGGGCACAGCCAGAGCAATGCCTTTGCTTGGAACCTCTGCACAGAGGAAACAGGCACCACCTCACCTACAAACAGAAGCTGGAACTTTATGTCTTCTGTGGCAGTCACAGGGAGAGATCCACCAGTCTGTATGCAGCATGTATGCCATAGAATCATAGAATGGTCTCTGTTGGAAGGGACCTTACAGAACATCCCATTCCAACCCCCAGGTCATGGGCAGGGACACTTGCACTGGACCAGTGCACTCAAAGCCCCACCCAACTTGGCCTTGGATGCTGCCAGGGATGGGGCATCCACAACTTCTCTGGGCAGCCTCTCCCAGAATCTCACCACCCTCACAGGAAAGAATTTCATCCTACTATTTAATCTGAATATCATCATCATCCTACTATTTAATCTAAATCAAGTCTCTTTCAGGTTAAATCTGTTTTCCCTTGTATTGTGGGTATGGAGTCCAACACCAAAAGAACATTCCAGAGTCAAGCTCCTGCTGCAGCAAATTGTGAAAGCTGTGGGTCACAGTGGATGGGTCTGGCTATGGAGGGTCAGACCTTTGCTCTGATCCTACCTCAGCCTGCAGGGACCTCAAGGAAACCATAATTTAACTTAGGTGTCAAACAGGTGAATGATGGGCAGCTCCTCCACGGGGCAGAGGCATGAGGTCATGGCTCTTAATAGAGCTACAAACAGCCCAGCAATGTCCATTCCAGCTGCAAAGTGCTGGGTCTTGAGTCTGAGCTGGGACATGAGCACATTGCTCCCAGTGGCTGCAGAGCCTCTCCAAGCACAGCCTGGATCTCCCTGCAGGGCCAGCAGCGAGGCAGGAATGCAGACTACAGCCCTAGGATGGAGCAGCCTGAATCCATTTTCACAGAGCTTGCTTTGGGGGATGTTTTTGTTTAGCCAGCTCACCCATTTGCATTTGCTGCTTTGCTATTTCACCTCAGAAGAGCTTGCTAAGCAATTCTTCCCAGCTGCAAGCACTGGCAGGGTGCAGCCTTCCACCAGACACTGCTGGGACTCTTCTCCAGCTTCGTGGAATGAGCTACTTCAGCACTCTCTTCTCCCCTCTTCTTCTGCTCCCTGTGCACAGAGACATTTGTGAGGCACAAAAGGATAAAAGTTCTCCTATAAACTGCCAGGCTAGTGCTGACACTTCTTGCCACACAACTGACAGGACTGAGTTTATAAAAATAAATCTCAACAATGAAGAGCTCAGGATATTGTTAAACTCAAAAAGATCCATTTGCTCAGCTGGGGAGGTCCTCTGGAAATCACCATCCATGGGGATTTCACCCTGGTTTCCTTCTGTTGAGACAATTACTTTTATTATGATCAAAATATGCCTTCCAGAAAGGGGTTTGACTGAATGAAGAATTTGGAAATAGATTTGAAAATGTCTTATTTCCCCTCCAAATTTTGTGCTCAGGGTTAATCGGCCTTGCTGCTTTAATTATTTAAATTGTTTTTCCATGCTTTATCTCCCCAGTGAATTTGACTGCCCTGAAATTCCAGGCTGAGCTTCTTCTTATTGGTTCTTGTTGTGCTGCTCTCCAGCTGAATTTGAAAAGCCCTTGTGGTGCCCGGTATCTTTGGAATGTACTTGGACACTCTATCAAGTCAACTCCTCAATCTTCCTTTTATTGTCCTATTTATCTGGAGGACAGGAGGGAAATGGGGCACATGGTGACAGCCCCAGGGAAGTCACAGGTAGCTGGGGCTGTGCCCAGCTCTGAAGGGATTACCTCAAACCTCCCAAGCACCCATTCCTGGCTTTTTATATGCAGTCCAGGAGAGCCCTTCTGCTGAGGGCTCCTTTCTTCACCCACTGCCTTGGGAACTCACCCCTGCCCCAGGAAAAATGTAGGAGATATTATGGGGAAATTAAATGACAGGATGGCACAGCCACTCTGAGATGGGACTGAGCACCTTGAGCCCAGCCCATCAACAAGGGAGCTCTACCAGGAACCCAGAATTCTTTGTTTTCATTCCCCCTCACAATCATCTTCCTTTGCACTGGCATTTTTGCCTCAAGGCCTGTTGTCAGCAGGTTCTGGACCTTTCTTTCTCTCTGACTCCTGGACTACAAATTCCTGGGAGAAGGATCACGGTCTCCCTGCATCTGCAAGGCACCAGAGGCATCCCCTGTGCAAGGAGGCAAAGCTGTGTCCCCAGTGTGAAAGGTGGTGTTTGTTGGTGCACAGGAGCCTCTCCAGTTTCCAGGGCATTGTTCTCAACTCTGCTCCCTGACTTGCCCAGCAATTTTCTGTTGGAGTGCCTGTGCCTCAGTTTTCCCAGCACTGAAAGCATTTCAATGAGGTTATCAGCGCTGTTTTGAAGGAACACACTCTTCTCATGGAGTGGGACCAGAGGTCTGGTGCAGAAGTGCTCTAAGCAGTGGTACTCAGATATGAACTGATTGGTTCCTTAGATTTTAAGAGAAAAAGGGCAGCCCTTACCAGGGTAAAAAAAAGAGGTATTTTTAGCAGCAAATGCAGAGAGTTTTCATTTTGCAGCCTAGCAGTGACTGAATTTCACACCCTTTCTCTCTGAAATGGACCTAGGATTTCTTCCCTCAATTTTTTCTGCCTCAAAATCCAGGTTGGTTTGTTGAAATAAGAAGTAAACATAATGACTTTAATGGGATGAGCTTGCAGGGCTGTTGTCTGACTGAGGCCACCCAGCTAGAGTTCAGTGTGAGACAGTCTGCACCTTATAAGGCCAAGAGATGAAGGCATTTAAAACAAAAAAATAAAGGATCTGAGCATGTTATTTAAATCATGGTGAAGGCAATTTTTTTAAAATTCTTTTTTTCCCCTTCTGGTTCATGACAAAACCTGATATATGCAAGTGAATATAATGTCTAACATTTGTTAAACCCAGACTGAAGGCCAGCCAGATAGCTCTGAAAACAAACTGTGAATATTTTAAATGGAGTGAGATATACATGACGGAGTAAATAAAGGGCACATACCACATAAGAAAAATTGGACAAAGTTCAAATGTTATTCATCTTGGAGAAAGGCTTTTGAGCAGAGCAGTACAGCTTGAAAACCCTTGCATGTGCATGAGAGTCCATTACTGGGGTCTGGCTTTTGGGGGCAAGGGGAGTTAAATCATTAAAAAGGAAAAAGGAAAAAAAATTGCCAGCCCAGGTATTACAGCTCTTAGGTAACTCTGAAGTGCTAGAAAAAGAGAATAAGGGTTGTATTAGGCAATAGGTGGAAGTGGTCCAACATGTCAAGAGTTCAGTGCTACTTCTAGGACTTAAGTGCTAATAAAATAAGCTTCTAAACTGTTGAAGGCACATGTCCAGCCCCAAATGCTCTCCAGTTCTTTAGCAGTTATTACTTTTTCTGTCTGATATAGCATTTTTAACTCTACTTCTCCAAGCCCTGATATACTCCCAAATTTGGCTTGTTTTGTCTTTCTTTGGATGCTTTTTCAGTTGACACCATTTGGAAATTGAAACCCTTGAACTGAAATTTCTGCTATGCATAATGCCACTTCTCCAATGTTTAAAAACTTGTCTCACTCTGCTTGTGGGTTTGGTGGGAATCCCAGCTATGAAAAAAGATGACATACATGAATATATACAAGAAAAATATATGAATACGAAGAATACATACAAGAAAAAAAGGATATAATTTACCCATATATCAGTAGTTTGCTCTGTGCAAGCAGTAGGTCCAACTTTATGACTGGAGAGAAGTTGCCCAAAAGAAAAAAAAAAAAAGGATTTGAGAAAAAAACAAATTATTTTTAGGAATGCTAGGACCAGACTTTGGAGCTGACAAGTGGCAACTTGTGGTTAGGGGTACATGATAATAAATAAGTGATAGCTCGACATCCCAGTGCCACCAAAGGAAATATTTAAGCTCTCAGCAGAGTTGAAACATATTGGCTGGGGAGGTTTGCAAGGCAGTTTATTCTGGTGAGAACTGGAGACATTCTTGTGGGGCAGCAGGAGAGTTGACAGAACTGCACCCAGGGTCTCCTGCTCCCGAGCCATCCTCGCAGCCCCTTCCCCAAAACCCAGCTCATCACTCTTCCCCTCAGCCAAAAGCTGACAGCTCCTGGCAGCCCAGCTCGGCATGGCTGTTGGTTTTAATCACATTGCCTGATTTCAGTTTTCACTCCGTGCTCATGTGTCTGCTGCCCATGAACTCTGCATTTTAACAGCAGCACGTCAAAGGGGCTGCTCAGCCGCGCTTTGGAGGATGAGCAGGGAGGGCTCGTTTGTCATCTCCCACAATTTCGGGCAGCTCGGCCTGTTTGGATATCTCCACAGGACCTGTTTGCCAGGGTGGAAGGCTACAATATTTTTCCAAAGGCTCTTCTCTCAATCAAATGACAGGGGTCTTTGTGCTACCTCATGGGAGTCCCTCTCACCCCACACTGCCCCTGGAATAGAAAAGCAGAGAAGCACACTGTTTAAATATGCATATAAAGCTCTGCTGCACAATAGATTAACTGCTGTCAGCTTTCTATTTAGTGTGAGGAAAAAACAGTAGAGATTTTTAATTGATAATTCAGAAAGACACTCCATTGAATGGTGTTAATAATTACATCTGCCTATTCTGAGCTCTTCATCTACGCAGGGGTAATAGAGCCTTGTCCCTCAGGGACTGGAGCCCAGCTGAGAAGGCGGGACACCAAGCAAAGGAGTTGTAATTTGTATTTTGTCAACAAAAGCTGCTTAATCCTCCAGAAAGGCATCCTTCAGAGAGGCAAGCCTTTGTCCCAGGGTTTTCAGAGTGGAGGGGGAGGATGGGGAGGGAGGGAGAGAGGGAGAAAAGGGAATTACTGGCCACATGTAATTTATGGTTGAAAAGGTTCATTTATAGCTATCCCACTGTTGTATGCTTAGCCTGAGACCCTACTAGCTTCTCATTCTCTCATCAAGTTTGCCTTTTGTGGCTATAGGAATGGTAATGATTTGAGGAGAGGCTGGTCATGGTTGTTAAGAGTCATCTAGCATGATCAGAACTGAAGTCTCAAATTGATATTCATGTCTAAATTCATTTCGGCAGCATGAAATTTGGGGGTCCTTGCAGCAATCATCTAGGAGCAGGCAGTCATGATGCAGTGCTGTGCATACATGTATTTATTGGCCTCCTTTCTGTAAGTTTTCTAAGTTTCAGATGACACAAAGTGTTTTCAGCATCTGGCAAAAGTTATTAATGTATATGAGGAATAAATAGATAGTAAAAAGATCAGAATTGGAGTTGTAGCCCTCTAAGCTCTGGTGATCTGAACATACTGTCTAGTTTTGCTTTCAGGTCACATCCAAGCCAGAAGACACCTATTTTAGTGAGAAGCCCTGAAACACAAAGCAAGAAGCCCTGGAAGTGCAGCACATTGACACCTATGCCACATTAGGCTGGCATCTCCTGGGAACAGCATCACCCTGTTCTCCCATCTGACTTCCAGCCTGGACAGTCTGTGCAGGTCCCCAGTCCATGGGACAGGGCATTGAACACCTTCATGGCAGGTGTTTCAGCAGGCTGGCCACAGGTACCAACAGAGCTGATGTGCTCACCCTGAACCTTTGCAAGCTGTGATTCCCCATGTGTGGAGTCAGCCTCGTACCCAGAACAGTGAGAATCCTCCACCCCAGGAGTCTGAAAGGTGCAAGATAGGCCATGAGTAATTGCAAGGGGTGATCTAAAAAAAAAAAAAAAAAAAATTGGGCTGAAGCCAGCAAAACTTCTGCCATCCTCAGGCTCAAGTTCTTTGGTGTAGCATCACCTCAAAAAAGGTTTAGGTGTAGTTTGGTATGTGTGGATCCTCATCTATCCACCAATGGGTGTCTGGCCAGGCACCTTCTTTGCAATGGGCTCCTCCTGGCTTCAAGGCAGAGAAATGGCTGGGGGATAAAAGCAGAGAGAGGAAGAAGGATCTTCCTCAGTACAGGACAAAAAAGATGCTGGCAGCAAGGCGGGGGCCATATCAGCATGGGGCAGTTGTAAAGCACAGCCTGGCCAGCAAAGTGTTTAATCCCTGAGCCAAGGCTTAATGATTGTTCAGGAAACTTGTTATTGGAAATGTAATGCCAAACTGCACATCTAAACATACCCAGATCTGAGGACATTTGAATTCCAAGTTTGCACCATGATTTTTACTTTGTCATGGAGCCCTGGGTCTGTGAACAGCCCAAAAGCCTCATTTCAATTTATATCAATTCATTCCATGAAAATTGGTTATTTGAAGCTGGGTTGGCACAGGGATAGGCCAGGCTCCAGAACTCAATCTGAGCTGGATACTTTTGATCCATCCTTATATATTTTCCTTCCTTACAGCTTCCTCCTTTCTTCCTTCTTCTTCTTCTGTCCCATCCTGCCCACCTTCTCTCCATCTTTTTAAGTGAAATTGTACACCCTGTCCCATTTCTAGATGATGGCCTTGTCATAGAAAGTCTAATTTCAAGTTCAAGTGTACTTTGAGGATTTCCATTCTCTTAAAAAATTTCATTTTAAAGGATGAGCAGAAGCAGCAAGGGCATTTCTGGGACAGAAAGAAAAGGCACTTTACAAACCAGATCAATAAGTGTTCCTGCAGCAGACTAATCATTAATTTATGCATATGGCGTGTTATCAGTGCATCCTTCCAACAGGAAACTCACAAACCAGAAGTTATTCTCCTCTGTGCAGTTCATACCATGGATGATTTCTTCACTCAAAGGCATTTTTCAGGAGATCAATGGGACTAAGCCACTGTCATGCCACAATTATTGCACAGCCTCCAGTGAACTCCTCACCCTCAAACCTCAAGGAGGTTTTACCTGGCTTGCAGGCCTGTAACACCAGTGCTTCTTTATGTCCTGACAGCTGCCCAGTCTGCAAGCATGTTAGAGAACTTTTTCATCCCACTTTTTAGCAAATCAAGAGTTGAAAGCCATTGCCACATTTCTATGCTCTGCCTTTCTCTCAAGTTTCACTGCAGATTTGATCTTCATGAAAGCAAACAGGGACAAATAATAGCATGCACATATGGACAGAGGTAAAAATGGTTCCTGGAGACAATCCACTGAATGCAAATAGTAATGTAAAATCATCACCCAGGTAATGAATTTGGCCCTTCTGCATTACCCCTGCTAATACGTGCAGTAAATGCCTCTGAGTAAATGTCTCTCAGCAAATGTCTCTTAGCAATGGGCTGCCATTTAGTTTTAACTGCTTTTTAACACAGCAGTTTCCTTGCCCATGCCTCTCTAAACACCTTTGATCTTGCATTTGGACCATTAGGAACAGGTTATTACCTGGTTACTAATGCTGGGTCTGTGCAATTCCTCCATGGCATTACCTGAGTTAACAACTGAGTCATAGGAAAAAGGGCTCCGTGCAGCATGGATCCAGGGCAGACACCTGGGCTGCTTTTGGGTGGCTGAAGCAGGGTGGGAATGGCTTGTGGGACAGTGCTGGGTGCTGGCTCCTGGCACAGCATTGACTGGTATTGATGTGTGCCTGTGTTGATATGCTGCAGCCACAGGAGCAGGAGTCCCTTGCTTGTTTAGAAGCGTCACGCTTGCTTTACTTCCCTTTGGTAACTATTTGCATTACCTCTCTTTGCCTTTATTATTACTGAAGGGGGACCAGTGTGTTCTTAATTGCAAAAAAGACTTGGACATGTACCTGATAAACCAGAAAAACAGGATAGGAACAATGTCTTGAGGGAAACTTAGTGTTCTTACAGAGTCAGTGACTCCGTAGAGGAGCTGCTGAGAGTGGGATCAAGATCTCCTCCCAGTTATTTCCCTCTGTATCCCCATATCTCCATGGAAAACGAGAGGTTTTTCTGGTCTGTAAATAAAACCAGAACAGAGGCTTTTTTTTTTTTTGTCCTCTCATCATTCACAAGATGAACATTAGATCACTTAAAAACCCATTAACTAAAATCCTTTTGCTGAGGCAGGAACTGAATCAGCTTGACCAAAACATGCTGCTCTGTGCCTGTGTTTGTGAGAGGATGACTCCAAATAACACTTGGGGTTTACTCACAAAACAAAAACAGTGTGTTTCTGTTGAGCCAAAATCCCTTTAAGGATTTCATATGCAGCAGACCAGCTTCAGCCAAAGGGGCTGTGCCAGACTGCTGAATTCACTCAAACTTTTCCGTTTGTCTAAATCAAGAGGGAAAAAAGGCACTTTCAGCAAGGGAATTAAATAGTTGCACTAATTTACCCCTTCCCCGTGTTCCTTGGGCAGTGTGTCAAAGGGAAGTCCTTGTCCATCTTTTCAATGGGGAAGATGGAAGAAAGAAAGAGATAAATTAAGTTTATCCTTTCAGAACTTACCAAATGCTATCAGCTCATTGCTAGCAACTGAGGTGGTCTTACAAGATCTTCTCCTGTATAATTTTTCTGAGTTTTGCTGTATTTCAGGGGAGAAAACTCATATTGTCATCAAGAAATGAGGTTTCAGGTTATTTAGCTGTGCCAGTTCTATCTTCTTCCTATATAAACCAGAAAAAAACATTTCACTGCTACCCCACATTTCATTATCTCTTCTTATCTTGCTGGTTGAATTTTTCTCAGTGTTTATTTCTATTCAATGAGAAATTATTTATCCCAGAAGCAATATTTTCCCAGCAAACTGCCAGCATTGTTACAATTTTCCATCTTTTTTTCCTTCCACCCCCACTTGTTATGAAGCATTTGCACTGACAGAAGAAGGTGGGATAGCAGGGCTCTCCCAGGGCTCTGGATTCAATCCTGGCCCTCAGGACATGCCATCCCTGCCAGAAAGTGGCCAGGCACCATCCAAGCTCAGCCCAGCTCTCGCTCCCTCCACTGCTGCTGGAAGCCTGTGTCAGAGCAGCCCTGCTCAGGTGGCTGAAAAACATCTTCTGATTTCCTGGCTATGTTTATTAGTGACCAGTTTGTAGCCATTTGTTCTTGTGCCAACTCTGCCTTTTGCTTTAATAGCTCTTTTCCCTCCTTTGTATTTACATCCCTGCTGCATTTATAGACAGCAGTCATGTTCCCTTCATTTTGCTGGGCTTAACAAGCCAATCTCTTTTAGTCCTGCCTCATAAAACAGGCTTTCCAGGCCCTGATTATTCTCCATCCTAGTTGCTTTTCTCTGCACCTGTTCCTGTTTGAATTCATCTCTTGTGATAAAGTCAAACCAGTTCAAAATCACTGAAATATCCCACTGACTCAAGGAGACTGGATTTGATTATTTTTCCAGCCACAAGCATTGTAATAAAGCTCAGTATTATTTTATGGGGGCCATGAACAAAAGCCATGTATTTTCTTAGGCTCAGGTATTATCTAATTATTACTTGAGGACCACACTACTCAATAAAGCTGCTTTTCTGACTGCTCCAGAGGCACGTGGCTGTGATTGGCATGAAGCAGATGCTTGCTCTGCCTGTGACATCGCTCCATTCCGTGCTGGGAGAGAATCTATTTATTTAACTTTACCAGTTAACCTTTATTTTTTAAAGTTTGCAATATCATCCATCAAACTGGGAGGATTGCTTTTCACAGGTGCAAATGAGTCATCACATGTTTGCCAGCTTGGAAAACATTTAGAAAATTAGGGGCTAGAACTTCAGAAAGGAAAAAAAAAAAAAAGGAAAGAGAAAAGAAACCGAAGAAACTACAGTCAGTCTCACTGCCCTAGCTGGGTTGTGGCTGTGCCACAAGAAGCAGAGATGGGTTTTCTTCCATCTCAGGTATTGTGCTGGTTTCTGAGATCCTTGTCAGCAAACATCTGAGCCCATCCCGTAATGAAACAGTTATCCCAGCCTTAAAGGCAGGATTAGCTACCCGAAGTGGAGCAGAGAGCCCCTCTGCACTTTTTAACACCTCATGAAGAGATCTGGCTGCCAACAAAAGGAAAATCCTAATGTGTAAAAAATGCATAATAATAAGGACTTTGGCTGAGTGGAATTCCATCACGGATCAGATGAAATTGCCTTGTGCAACTTGCTGAGGGCTCCATGCTATGCTAAATGACCTTTGTACCATGTAAAATGGGCACTGCAGCAGGATGCAGGGAGGATCAGGGGCTGGGCTGCTCTTTTATTTTCCCCCCCTATGGAGTTCAAGCTTGTCAAGAATACAACAAAAACGAGAGGGAGAAAGAGGGGGAAGGAACGTCCCATTGAATTTTTCATGAATGATTTTTGTCAGAGGAGAAGGAACATCTGTGTTTATGAAGGGTCTGAGGAGGGGACACAGAGAAAGCAGGATGCCACTGTCTGCTCCTGCGCACCCAAGGAAGAGTGCAAAGCCCCATCCCAGAGGTAAAATCCAACCTGTGCTGCAATATTTTAGGGCTACAGCTGAAAAGGACCCTGCCTTTGCCCTCAGTCTTGTCTGCCTGCAGCTGCCTGCTTTGCTCTTGTGAAGCAGCAGTGATTCCCAGAGGATTTGGATCTGAGGTACAGTGGGTCTGGTTGCTCATCATCCTAAAAATCAAGACTTTTCTGCCTCAAAATGATGAAAACCCCATGACAGCCCCATTAGGTCATGTGTCTGAGAAGGGCTGTTGGGTGGCCAGGCAGGTTCATGTCCCTCTCCACATGGGACTGACCAGCACCTGAGGCCATCCATGGGTGCCACTAGAACCTGTGAGGAGCTTTTCTTTCTTCTTTTTCTTCTTCTTTTCTTTCTTCTCTTTTTTCCTGGGGTTTCCTCACCTCCCTCAGAGGTGCCTGGGGCTGACAAGAGCTGGAAAGGTGAGCAGGGAAGGACAGAGGGACTGATCCTCATGGAGGTGTTGAACACTGTCTTGGGTCACCCACTCAGGGCTGCGTTTGGCACCATATTTGAGACCAGCAGTCAGCCTCTCTCAGCTCTGACTGGCAGGAGCTGTGGGGCTCTTTCCTTTGCTTGAAGTAAGGGCTGTGAGCCTTTCTGTAGAGTCAAGGGGGAATTCTACTTCACAATTTCTCTTGTCTGTTGTGATCAAAGATGCCCTTGAGGAATCCTCCACCAACAGCACAGCTCTGAGTCTCTGACTGTAAATCTGCAGTTTATTACTGCAGGGCAATGGTTTTTATCCCATGGAGGTGGACATGTGGAACAGCTGCCCAGTGGTGACTTTGGGACTGGACATGTGTTGCAGAGCTGCCTGTCATGGAGGAAGACTGAGCTCAGCATCATCACGTCTGCTGTCAGTTCTGTTCGTGCTGGGAGCCCAGACACAGTGTTACACCTGCCACTAGCACAGGATGCTCCCTTAATAAAATAAAAAATAAATAAATAGACACCCAAAACTGATGAAAGGGATCCCAGGTATCTCACCAGCTGTGTTGTATGTCTGCAGAAGCAGGATATGAGCATCTGTTGTCATACACTCAGTGGCTTTGTATTTGATCTGGCTGTGCATCAAGTGTCAAACTTCCCAAGAGTTCACAATTCCCAAACTTCACAATTCAAACTGTGGCTAGATTTCAAAACAATTGCTTTTCACCAGAGCTCACCAGGTCAGCAGCCACCCTGAAAGCTTGCCCAGGAGGGTGATGAAGAGCTCTGAAAGAAGCAAGCTGATTGCAGGTGCAGAGCACCCAAAATTCAGCCCCTGAGTTGTTGTCAAGACTTGTAGTTCTGCTGTTACCTTCTGCTCCCAAATAATCCTGCACTGCCCCACAGGTTCACACCCACGTACCCTGAAGGGAGAGCAAGCCTGAACAGGCAGAGATGAGAATCTGCTCCCTGGCATTGGATGCCTGAAGTGCTCCAGTCTCCTGAGGGCCATACATGCTGCCTTGCAGCTCTTCAGACAAAGATTCCCCCAGAAAAGACACAAAACTCACACAGAGCACACAGTAGTCCTGGAGGCCAAAAGGCACATGGGAAACACAGCCAAGATGGAGCTGGAGTCCTGGGTTCTTCCTCTACCCATTCCAGTACCATTTTGCATGACTCAAAATTGTTAATTCACTCTACCCCAAATCTCTTTTCACCTATCTATGGAATTCATACCCACCTGCCAGGAATTTTTCATTAATTAACTTGGTCTGGGAATGTTGGAAGAGCTGTTGCTGAAATACAAAGGAGATTTTAAAAAATATTTTTTTATTACATTTTATTCCTTCTACCCACTGCCCATGGCCAGAAGGTTACTCTGCACCTTCTGAGAGCACTGCAGAGCAAGTGCTTCCACAAATCTCCCTAGAACCTTCCTCCACATGGGCTGGTATCATCAGTCAGAGACCAGATCCATCTGGAGATAACAGGAGTAATTTATCTTTTGTGGCAGCTCATCTTCTTGCCCAGACATCCTCAGTGCTGAAGCAGGGTGGAATCTTTCCTTGGAGGACAGGAAGGAGAAATTGCCCTTGATAACTCTTTTTATGTTGGTAGCAGTAACATTTGACTCTGGTGGCTGATGCCCCTTCTCTGGCTGAGAAAGCCACAGAACAGACACAGGAAGCACACTTGTTGTAATTCCAGCTTTTCCTCCCATGCTACCTCCCCTTGGAGGGGTTTTGCTCTTTATGCAGAGCTGGATCTCTGGGCAAGGGCTCAGGGGTGGAGGTTCCCTCTGCCCCATCAGTGCTGCTCACTCTCCATGTGACAGCACCAAGGCAGCTGAGCAAGGATCCTCCAGCCCCCAGCAATGGACAGGAGACCTCTGCAGCTCTGAGGAAGGGCCATTCCCCAGGGACATCACTGGACACACAGTCCTGTTTGTGCTTTTTGGTCAGCACACTGCAAGCACTGCACTGTGCCCCACAGCAGAGTTAGTGGTGCTCTGCCAGCCCCCATGACTCCATGGTGCCTTCCCCCAGCTCCAACCAGTCCCCTCACAGCAGCCCCTTTCTTCTTCAGTTCAAAGTGCTCTGGCACTTCATCTGGAAAATTCTTTAAATCTACATTACCTCTGCCTTATTTAATCTTTTCGGGAGCACTGACAACCAGTGCATGAAAAAAAGAGATTTTAAGCTGAAAAGAAAGCAGCCCCTGATCACTTCTTGGGGCTAAGTTACAAACTGAATTGGAAACTGGAAGGTGAAAAGAATATGTTACCTTTTAAGTGTCACGTTTTTCTTTGCAAAAATGCCTTTTAACTGGGCTGTTGTAGAAGGCATAGAAATAGCATCAAGCCATGGCCTTAGATCTTGCTCTGTGCTTTGCTCCTAAACAGGTGCCTTTGGTGTCTGGCTTTGTTTTTGCAGAAATGGGGGCCACCAGGCATTTACTTGGAATTTGGAAATCTCTCAGACTTGGGAAGATCTCTATCTCTGTGTTGAAGCACTGAGAGTCCCCAGTGCTTACAACACTTCATAGCACAAATCAGCTCCATCCTCAGCATCAGCAGCACAGAGATACCTGGACACAGCAAATACCAGAAGGAAAAGCAAAGAGGAATTTGTAGGCAGCACCAATGTAGCTGAATGTCATAAATCCCCATCTGTCACATCTGAAAGCTTGGAGATAAGCTTTGTGTCACCTGGTGACACAAATGTCCCCAGCCCTTCTGTCTGATGTGCTGGGCCCCTTCAGGTGTTTGACAAACTCCCAGTCTTGTCCAGAGCAGCAGATACCCAGTTCAGGGTGGTCAGATTGAACTCTTAATCCTCTGTGCATCAAGCTCCAGTTTGCCAAACCTGAAATACCTTTTCCTCCTTGTTTTTAAAAACAGCCTGGGAGATCTGGGAATGGGATCTCCAGCGAGGCTCTTTCTTAAGCAGGCACCATCATATCCGCCTCTCATACACATAGCAAAGCAATCTAGAGGAGAGCTCTTTCCCAGAGCACTGATGAGAGGTTTATTGATCTCCCCTGGGATGCTGGAGAGCTCCCCATGTGTGTACCTCCCCTGCATGCTGTGAGACCACTGAGTATGAAAACAAAATACAAGCAATAAGGAGCAAATTGCTTTTTGTTTGTACAACAAAGCTGCAGGCAGGCAGGGCAGAGGCAAAGAAGCTCCTTCTCTGCCTGCTGGAGACCTCCCTGTGAGTATCAGGTAGAGCCTCAGCTCAGCAAGGCTTCATCAGCACCCAGGAGCTCCAGGGTAGCCCTGGTTGGTGGAAGGGAAGAGAGGGAAGCAGGGCTGTGTTTGCACCACAGTGCTGTGGCTTGCACCCCACCAGCTTGAGCTTTACAAGTGATGGATGTATGTGCAGAATCTTGGGAGCAAATCCCACTCCTGAGCAGATGCAGATAGCCAGGAGCTGGAAGTGTGTCTGCTACCAAAGCTGCAGCTGGAGGCAGTGCTGGAGGGAGGGCTGGCTCCAGCAGCTCCAGCAGGGCAGCCCCAGGACAAGCTCTGGTGCAGACAGCTCTGTCTCACCAGCTCTCCCAGATCTGTCCTGGAGCAGGAGGGAAGGGTGAGCCTGCACAACCCCACAAGGATGGTGTGTGTTCCCCCACAGCAGCAGCTCTGCAGGGATGTGAGCCACGGGAGATGGAAATACTGCTCACAGCTTGCCCTGCTGTCCATCCCATCTCTTGCACAGACAGGGCAAACAGGAGAAGTCCTGCTTAACTGCTTAATTCTCGACCTACAGGCCAGGACACTGAAGGAGGTGCTGGCAGGCAGCAGACCAAGACCAAGAGACTGATGCCAGAAAAAAGGCAAAGCAGGGAGCTGAACATGGATCCCTTGGGGTGATTCACCCACCTGGCGGGGTCTCCTCTCTAAGGAAAAGCACTCCAGTTAAACACCCATTTCTCCAAATGGTGCACACCTGAGTTTGCCAGTTTATGCACACCTGAGTTTGCCAGTGCCTCTCATCACTGCCAGGGCCTCCCTCTCCCAGAGCACCCCAAATGTGCAATTCCCAGCTGGAGCTGCCCCAGGGAGGACGGGCTTGGCTCTGGTGCTGAGCAGACAGGTGAGCACTGATGGTACCGCAGCTCCTCCAGGGGAATGATTACCTGATTTATCTCCAGCCAAATCCTCCCTGATGTAAATTGTAGAAGCTCTCTTGGCAGGAAGCCCCATCCCCTTATATAAGCTGAAATATTGCCCTTTGAGATTTATCCATTACTGCCAGACTGCTGAGCCGTCTGTCTTCTGCAAGGGCCCCAGAAGAGGAGTGGATGGTTGTGTTCATGCTGGTTGTGTCTGTGCAAGGTAAATATTATATATTATTGCTCATTTTCCCCTGCAGCAGAGAGCCCAATGTCACCTGGACCGAGATTCCTCCTCTCTGCTGTGCCAGGACCCTGACTCAAATAGCAGGAATTCAATTTGACCCTGTAAATATCTTTCACATTTAAATGCCTGATCTTGGGGGGGGAGGGAAGTCTCTTTTGGAGGTCTGAAATTTATATATATTCACAGAAAAAAATGTTTCTGAAGAAAAATTCCAAGCAGCAAATCACTGTACATATGGGAATGAGTATTGAGTAAACTGCAATCCCATTCCCCTTCAGTCCTTCCTCCCTTCCTTCCCACCCACAGTGGTACTCAACCACACATGTACACCCCAACACCACCAGAGCCAAGCACACCCTGGTCCTGCCCAGCTGCTCTCCCACACAACCAGCACCTCTTCAGTCATTTGTGCCCCAGTTTCCTGGAGGGATCTGGTCCCCATCCCCACAGCAATTGCACTGCACTGTTGGACCAGTTGTGTTTGGAGAGCTACATGCTGAAACCCTCTGAGGGCTGACAGGCCCAGGGAAGGAAGGCAGCTCTTCCCTCTGCAAAGCTCTGATAAGGCCAAGGTTCTGGCTGACAGACCTGGAGGGGCTGATGGGATTTGCTGAGGTTTGAAATGCTCATTACACAACTGCAGATTGCAGAGGAGAGCAAACCTGGTGCCCAAAGTGTAAACCTAGAGGCAGGGACAGGGAGCATGGAATTACACTGCCTGAGCCATGGCTTCCCTCATTTAATGTCACTTGAGATGCCACATGGACTTAAAGCCACTTCCTTGCACTGAGGTTTAATAGGTGCCCTGTGCCTGCTCAGTCCTGAATCAGTGTTGAGCACTGTCATGAGAGGAGCTTGTGCAGAGAGGTTTCTGGGCAGAGCTGGGTCAGATCTTCCCAACTTGGTGACAATTCACAGCCCCCTTGTCCTGGAAAGAACACCTCTTCCCTTCCTATCTCATGTATGTCCCAGTCTCCTTCAGAGAGATCTCTTTCATCCTTCCCAGCCCACTACTTTGAGCTCATTCCTCTCTGCCATTCCCACAGCACCGAGGCAAACCACTGCTTCTCCAAGGGAAAGCCAGCTTGGATGCAATTTTCCCTAGCTGCAAGGGCAGCAGGGAAGTGAACTGCTGGCTGTCACTGCACCAATTGCTGTGCCCCTTCCTGGTGCATCCTCTATTTGACTCCTCTAGTGACAGACCCCTTTGCCACCTGGCTGCAGGGAAGAGCCTCATATGAACCCCCAAAAAAGCATTTGAAGTGTGAGACCCTGGACTAGGTAAACCCCAGCTTACAGTAAGACAGCTCCCCATCCCCTTCAGAGTGCTGTCATGTTTCTCAAGGGCTGGGGACCATTGTTAGAGAACAAAGCAGCATTTCTATAAAAGAGGAGAGCACAGTTAATAAGTTCACTAACTGAGAAAAACAGCCTTTTAATATCTCTCTTTGTGACTCATAGTGTGAGAGCCAGCTGTTACTACTGGAGAGAAATTCCTTGCTGATTAGTCTTTTAAAGGGCTTCCCAGATAATTAAATAATGATTTCTCTCCCCATTCATTCTAAGTGACAGGAGAGCCTGGCAAACCCACTAAGCATGGAAGGGCAGCATGTTTTCCCAAGCCTTAGAGGAGCTTAGCTATTCTGCAGCTAATCCGGTGCTTAAACCCAGCCCCAGATCCCTGCATGGAGGGACAGGCTGTGCCACCTTCCTGCTGCTCCAGGGCTGACCTGGGACAGGCTGAAATCCTGAAAATGGGCTTTAGGCCAGGGCTCTGTTTTTAAAGATGAAATTACAATAGGAAGGATGGTCTCACCTGAGCAGGTAAATTAACTTTTCTTCACCTCCACTTCCCATGAAATCAGCTTTGCCTGGGGTTTGCATGAGCTCAGCGTGGTGAAGGGGAATCAACCCTTCCCTGTCCTTCCTGGACTGTGCTCAGAGCCACCACTAGGAAGAGTGAGTGACCATTGCAGAGGCCATTTGGGGTTTTTTTCTGGGATGATGTGGCCTTCAGCACATCCACTGCATTTCCAAGGCACAGCATGACTCACAGTGATTTGCTCAGGCAGGAACTGCAGCCATAAAATTGCATGGCCTCTCTGGGTACAACTCCACTGGGCTGATGGAGTTATCCTGGATTTCCACCAAACCTAAAAGGGGAAGAACAACCTGTGTCCTCTCCAGGTGAAACCAGGTGTAATCAGGTATATCCAGTCCATGCAGGATTGGGAAGCAGGCATGTCTACACCTGAATAACTGCATTCTCACTTATTTTCATGTATTTGGCTTTCAGAGAGGGTCCTTACCTCACACCTTACTAAACCTGTGGGAAATTTCAGGATTCAATAACCTCTGGGAAAAATTAAGGTCAAAAATTAGGGTCACCACCAACAGAAAAAAGATGCAGCACATATTTTACCAAAGATCAAGACTGGTTTGTAGCTTCAGTTGTGCTGAAACATTTTTTCCAGTGAGCAGATGCTTTTATTTATTGAAAACCAATGAGAAATATCATCTGAGACAGAAAAACATTGACCAACCATATAAATATGTGAAAATGAGCTTGTGAGTTTTGCCCATTCCTAATTGAGAATCTGTTCTCGTGGTTAATTGAGAATCTGTTTAGGGGCAAGACAGGGGTGGGATAGATAGAAAGGAGAAATATTTAAGAAGCAAGTGTTCTATCAGTAACATATTGTAATGAGAATCTAGCAAAAAAAAAATTAATTTTATTTTTTTAACTAAGATCCATCTGGACATCTTGGCAAGGGAAAAAAATGCAGCATTAGCAAAAGAGATTTTTGAAGAAGATGTTCCAACCTAAATGCAACCCACGAGAGATGTTCAGGCGCTTGGAAACGTTATGGATTTGTAATGTCCTCAGAACCTGTTGTTAACCATTGAACTGGCAGGTAAACTGAGGCAGAGAATGGCCAAGTAATACAACTGTGTGACAAAACCTGTCAGAGGGTGAAGTGCATCCTCCTCTCTTTGCTCCAACCGTCAAGGAAACATCACCCAGCCATAATGCAACCCCGAGATGGAGTGACCTTTCCGATGACAGGCGATTTTGGATGAACTGCTCCCTCCCCAGCCTGCAGCCACGAAGGCAATGGGCACTGCAAAACTTTCCGTGGAAGCCTGGCTGGGGGAGGATTCTCTTAGGAAAACTTGCATCTAAATGGCATTGAGCACTTAGCCTGACAAAAGGCAGGAAGCTCAAAGCAAAGGGTGACACTCTGTCTTTAACTTACATTTTTATGCCTTTTATTCCTTTCTTCCCCGCAGTGCAAATCAAGGACAGGGGGTCAAATTGAATCCCTCAGGATTCCCTGGGTTCAGAGATCTACCAGAGATGTTTGGTGGCCTGTATCATCAGACTAAGCAACTTTTCCTGGGAATAGGAAACTTAGGCATAATTTTCTAATTCACAGTGCAGAAGAGCTCCATGGCCACCCTTGCTCCAGGGGAGCCAGAGCTCCCAGCAGCCTGGTCCCAATCCCTCGACCCTGGAGGGAAGGTTAGTGAGACAGAGGTGCTGGGAGACAGGAAGAAACAGGGGTGCTTTGTAAACTGATAATGTTCCCTTTGATCTGAAAAGAGTGAAGGAAGGCAGAAGCTTTTTTAGATAAGCCATGGAAAGAGAGCAGCCCAGTTTCAGCAGAGGCTGGAAGAAAGATGGACCTCTTGCTAAAAGACAAATGCTTCAAAACTCCAAAGCTGAGCTTTCTGAGCATGAGGTATCCTTTTTACTATCATCTTTAATTCAACAAATTCTGGTTTGCACATCTGCTGAAACTATTAAAAAAATTCTAAAAACTCTCAGCAAAACTAGCCTGAATCCAGGGAGTCCTAGGCATTGAGAAGTTCAAACTTATGGTCAAAATGCTACCACTCCCAATTCCTTTGTATTAGCTGAGTCCTTAGGAAAAAATTACTTTTAAAGCATTATTACATAATTTGCCACGTGAAAGGTCCCTGTTGCTTTGTCTCATTATTCTGCTCCTCTGCAAAGGCAGCCACAGACCATCTTCCCTAAAGGATCAGGATGAAACCAAGCCCTGCTGCTGGGTTTGTTGGACAGCAGGACCAGCAGTGGGTGCAACAACCAACATCTGGGAATTAAGGCTGGCTCTCTGCTGTTTGCACTGCTTTTTTCTAGAGAGTCTCCAGGTGAATAATTATCCCAGGGTGAATCTTGGCCTTCCCAAACTCCACAGTCACTTTTGAGCTGCACTGGGAAGGGAGATGTGGTGCCACAGTGAAGCTGTTCATGCTTTCAGAGGGAGCTGCACATCCAGATAACTCTCCTGTTTACCTACCAAACATAGCCCTGGCATCGTGGCTAGCACTAGAAAACTGATTTTTAATGCCTTCAACTACTGGCAGCAAGTCCCTGGCAATCTCAGCTGGTAACATACTGATCAAGCAATGAAAGCCTGGATGCAAGGAGCAGCATCTGTTTCAGCCTGGGGATCTGGGGTGGGTAGAGGTTCGATTTTGTCTTTTTTTTAACTATTAGGAAAACATGATAATCAAATCTCTCTGCCACTCTTAATTAGCAAGGGGGAAAAGCAGTACAAAGAATAATTAGCAGAGGCAACTTTCCTTTAATACGAGGCCACAGCCAGCCACCCCAGGCAATGGAAACACATCGGATTGTGCAGGGGCATTCAAAGTCAGCTACAAAAGCAGAGGAACTCCCCTATACGCTAGCATTACTGCCCTCCTTATATTGCACTATAAAACCGGGGTGTCAAAAAGGCTAGAGATTTTACACTTAGTGTCAGTGGTTTATAGTCATTAGACTAATTATGTTGGTGTTTTTACCACCTTTATTCTACTAATTGGCCTAAAAGCCAAACAGGGACATCATTACTTTACACAAACAAGCAATTATTGGGCCATAAACACACCCTGGTTTGTGTTCCCTGGGTGAGGAGGGAGCTCCTAATGCTCTCTCTGTGGTGTCTGCCACAATAACAGGCATTACTGATGCACTTGACTTTAGCTCTGCTGACAAAGAGGCCCCAAAGCTGCTGATACACAAGAGAAACTGGCTATTTGTTACCTCCCTACGAACAGATTAAGGAAAATGGCACCACTCCAGGTTCAGCCCATGCATTGCTCTTTGTGCCAGCACAGCTCGACTTCATTTTTGGTTGGGTTTTGTCGTGTATTTGCCCTTCTAGGAAAGGGCAGCTCAGTGGATGCAGCAAGAATAATTTGTTTATGAGATACCCATGAGAAATGTTGTATTTCCAAGAAATTTGGTCTCCTTGCAGGCTACTGGGTGGAACATTAGCCATGACATTCCAAGACTTGTATGGCCTGGAGCTCTGCTAAATACATCTGCTTTTCCCAAAAGGGCAGCATCCTCCCAGGTTACACACCCTGGCAGTCCTTTGCCCAGTCATTGCTCTCCCATTTTGGCTGTTTCACTAAATGCTTCCAAAGGCAGTGACTGCTCCTCATTCCTCCCTGCACTCCTGGGAAGGCCATTCCTGCTGGCTACAGCGTTTTGCTCGGAGGCTCTGTGCACTTCACACATGCAAGCACAGACTGCCTTTGAAATTGCACTTATTGGAGAGCAAACATTTGCACGTGGTCAGGAGAGCTGGGATGTGTGTCACCTGGCAGGCTCAGAGACCTGGGCTCTCCATCACCCACAGCAAAGATTTCAATACCACAATCCCTCACAGAAACCCTAACACACCTGCTGCCAGTGACTGTGTGTGCAAGGGATGCTTCAGCAAGGTATGGGAGGTAAAAAACAAAAAAAACAAATGAGAAACCCACCTTAATATTACCACACTGGCAATATACAAGTGATCTAATATGAATATCGTGGTGATATATCATGAATACCATACTTTATTTTATTTTACCACCCTACCGATAGCTCCTCTTCAGATAAGGTTATAAACTGAATTTATTTTTGAGTAGAACAAATGTTGACCATTCATTGTCTTTAAGAAGCCATAGTGATTTTCTGTAAGCACTAGGATATCAGGAAAAGATTAGGGCGTTTGGAAGAAGAGGGTTTATCTCAGGCAAAGTACGGAATGACCTTGCACCATCCAAAATTCCTTCCCCAGTGTCCCCTGGGTGTGATAGTCCTCAACACTGATTCAAATGTGTTTCAACAAATTGAAAGGCAGTGTTGTCATGAACCATTAAATTATACATGTGTTCCCTACAAGGGTGATCTACTTTTAAATGTTTTTTGAAACTGGCTGTGTGGTTAGCCTGAGTCCAGATGCTGGAAACCTCTGTGTTTCACCTTAATTAAGTGCTCTGGACTGAGGCCTTTTTAGGTTGCTGAAGGGCTTTGAAATCCTTGTGTCCTTACCATGTCACTGTTTTTTAAAGCCCTTTCCCTGAAGACTTCATCAAGTATTCTCACTTCAAAACTGATGACACAAAATGGTCCATTAGAACTAAATACATATGAAGAAAAAGTCAAATGCTCAGTGTTTCACAAATGTTGTCTGCGGCAGGACTCTGGCTGCTGTATTTACTGAACACGTCAGATTTTTGACTCTACAGTTTCTTAAAGAAGCCAAGTTTTTGTTTTATTTTATGTCCCATAAATCCATTTAAATTGGGCTATAATGGTTAATTTTAAGCTCTCTCTCAAATGTTTCTAAGGGACTCTGTAATATCCAACAGAGCTGGCTCCCCTCCTTTGGAAATAAGAAACTGCAGCTTCAGTGAGAAACGCTATCTGAACAATGTCTTCTTTAAACAGCCCCAGAAGCACTGCATTTCCAACTCTAAGGGGAATTTGCATGTGTTTCAGCATCAAAGGCTGATATGACCCTATCACCTAGGGACTGTCATGTTATCTAAGTGCCCGCATATCAGGAGCACGATAACATTGTGCGGCTCACAGCTGCCGCAGAAACGACATATTTTCTGAATTAACCTAGGCTCGGATTTATATAAACTATCCCTGATAACATCTGCCCAGGACTCTCCTTTGAAAATGAGCAGAGATCCTGCCCGAACGAGCTCCCTTCTGCAGCCGGCAGAGGACAAAAACCCAAACCAAAGCCCCCTCCCTCTCCCTGGAAAAGCCACGCTCGGATTCGTGACGCTCATCCCAAGAAACGGTGGAAAAAAGTGTTGAGCGGCGAAGGTAGAACAATGAAGATGTCAAGTGGCTTCTCGGGAGCGAGCCGCTGTGTCTTGTCATGCTTGGACATGAACGGGGAAAAAAATGTCTTTATTACCGGCGCGGCAACCCCGCAGCGCGCCGCCGGCTTGATCCTATAACTTTCCCATTAGAAGAGGGCGCCCGCAATCCTAATGAGGCACAATAAGTAGATTATGGGAGTCCTTTTGTTTTGCTAAACAGCCGCTTTTGCTGGCGGGGGTCTCACAAAGGTGTGCGGGGCCCCGGTGCGGGGCCGGCCCGGACGCGCCGTGTCGGCTCGGGCGGAGCGGAGGCGCGGGGCCGCGGGGATGGGGCTCATCAGTGCCGAGGCTCTGCCCATTGTATCTGGGCTATAAAGCTGTCAGAGCAGCCCGATTGAATGTTCCCTCACTCCTACCCTGGCGCTTCCTCCCCTCTCAGCAGAGAGCTAAGCCCCGGGATCTTTTGTTTTCATGAGAAACCACTGGCATCCCACATTTATAAGGAGTTTTAAAGCTCTGCTATGAAAAATAGCTCTGTCTTAAAAGTACAGGGGATTTTTCTTGTTGTCGTTGGGTTTCTTTTAATTGCATGCAAACCAGCCAGTGAATTCGTGCAGTCCTCTGAGAAGTTATTTTTACAGGGAGATCAGTGGTTGTTTAGGATGCAAAGGAGAGCACAGCTTTTCACCAGGCTGCAATCTTTCCACCTTGCATATTCATTTCGATGACTAGAGTAGGAGACTGCTCCAGGGGAAAAATAGCAGGGATGGATTCCTGCCCCTATGAAGGGGCTGGATCTGTTAGAAAGATAAGAGGGAATAGCAAGTGGGCCCACCACCCCTGTAATGGGTTTCTTAGCTTTGTTCCTGTAACTATTTGCACGCTGGATGGATGTGGAAAAAATATTAGAAGTGTGAAAAAGGTGATAGGAATGATCAAACCAGCCTGTAGGTTGAGGTGCAGTGTGCAACATTGCATTCTCATTTTCTGTTGGTTTTAATTAGGCCACCCAACCTTTGAAAATTGAGGTTGAAGAGTTGCAGGTCACATGAGGACCCTGTAGTGTGGCTGCTGATCTGCAAGGAGAAAGGCTGCACAGCCAAGCAGAAGTTTCATCACAGCCTGCTCAGATGTTGCTTGTCATCACTCTGGTCAAACTGGAGATTTATGGGGAAGAGCCTCTCCTACTCTGCTTTGGTCTGTCCATGTGACTCTGACAACAGAGAGAGAAGAAGTATAAATTTTGTGAAAACAAGTAAAAGTAACTGGGGTTTGAGATCACTGGGAAGCTCTGCTTAGTGTTATAAAGTACTCTTGTTGCACCTACCAGGGAGCAAAGATGCCCTGGTGTCCTGACCAACCTGTCCACAGGAATAGGTTGTGCACATCTCTGCAAATCCTCATTTCACCAGCAAAGCACATGAGTGCCTGGACACAAAGCCTGGGCAAAGATCTTCTCAAACTAGAAGCAAATGTTCATGCATTGAATTCTTCTGGTGGAACTGGAAATATTTGCTGGGGAGTTTCCTGACAGTCCTTGGTCTGGAATTGTATCTTAAATTTTTCAGTGGATGCTCCTGTGGAATTTCATTGAAAATCTGATGTTTTTAATCCTCCAGCACCATTGCAAGTGTTTCTACAGAACTGAGACTGCAAGAGGGAGAGGAGGCTATTCAATTTGTCACTGCAGGTTTCTTCCTGAGTGTGATTAATACTATCTTAATGATGGCATTAACCCATCATGGATTGAGATCCCACTATGTGAACCAATATACCAGGGCAGATGGATGCCAAAACCCCCTTTTTTTCCCCCAGAAGGGCTCCCAAGGCACCCAAGGCACCAATAGGCACACATGAAGCCATGCAACCAACACTGCCATCCCCAAAAGTAGATATTTTTGTATCTCATAATCCAGGAAAGAAAACTCAGTTAATTGGTCACATCACTCAACACTTGAACTGCTGGGTTCATCTCAGTCAGCTGAAATAAAGTACAGCATAAATGTGATGAAACTGATTAAAGTTGTACCAAAAATAACATAGGGAAGGATTTTGGATGTCAGATATTTTGAACTTCCTCTGCATTAGGAAAAAAAAAAACAAACCAACCAACAAACCAAAAAAAAAAACAAACCAACCAACAAACCAAACCCCAAAGCAATCATTTCAAACCTTATCCAAGCAGCTGGCAATGTTTTTTACTAAGACTTGAGATGTGTTACAGGTGTGTTGTTGGGACCTAGCAGTCTTGGTTTGTACCCAAGCACTAACCACTGCCTGAAGAAGCCCTTCTAGAGGAATCTTATCCTTAGATTGTATTAGTGCATTTTGAAGGACTTTCCCCAAAAATTTTCTCTTTGATCTCCCAAATGCCCCATTGGTTTTAAATTTTTTTCTTTCCCATCACTGCCTACTCCTTGCTCTGCACTGCCAAAGGGCTCGGGCCTCTTTCCAGTTCTTGGATGAGGACTCTACTCACAGCCATGGCAAAGCCTCTGCATCCTTGAAAACACATTGCAGGGCATCACACTACACACTCTGTCACATTTTTAGAACCACTCTTCTCATGGGATCCAAAAAAACCAGCACACCCTGACTTCTGAAAAAACTGGGAAGACGTCTGCAACCCTGGGCTGTGGGATAGTTTGGAGCAGGGTGCCCAAAACCCCACAATACCAAAGGCAGCTACATTACTCCCCCTCTAAGGTCTGCCCATCCTTCAGAACCCCCTTCTAAGAGTCCACCCTGGACCCCCAGAGGACAGCAGCAGTTGGTGGGAAGCAGCTGGGGATGTTGCAGCACCAGAACTTTCCAACACACAAAATACAGCCTCGGGTTACCCAGTCCTGGATTTCTCCATGGAGCATGTAGGGATGTGCTTAGATAAAAGATATTGTTGAGAAAAATCTTGCTTTTCAACTGCTTTTACTCTTGGCAATGGGTGGGCCACTGGAAAAAGGACTGTTAGAAAACAAAACTGAATCTGTATTGTTGGCCAGGGCAGAAAACGATTGTCCAAAATAAAGCATAAAACTTGTTAACAAGCAAAGCACACTATTGGATTCAATGGCAACAGGAGAAGGCAAAAAAATATGAAAACCTTCTCCAGGCACTCTGAATACAGCCCTTATGAATTAAACCCTTTCAGAAATGTTATTTTATTTCTTGTTGACCACCCCTCCTACTTTTTTTAAGGGTTTGGTTTTATTTTTAGCAGCAATCCCGGGTTTTTTTTCTTCCTTTTTCAGATATTTTCCTGTAAATAATAATTGGTTCTTTTGTGGCAGCATTTCCACATTGGCAGGGGTGTGTAGGGCTTTCTTGGAGGTGGCAAGAAAAAAGGGAGTGATTTGTTTCAATGGGTTATTGTTGAGTGAATGCAAATATCTGCAGCTACTGGAGCAAATAGGAGCAGGGGATTAGGTGCAGGAAGCTGGCTGAGTGGCATAGGCCATCTGTCCCGGGCCTGAGAAAAGAGGAATCTCGTTTGCAGTGTATGTTAATTAGTTAGATGATTGGCTCAGCTGTCACCTTTGCAGAGTGAAAGCGCACGGGCACAATTAAATTCATGTCCATGTATGTTTATCAAAGCACATGTTTTTAGACAGCTTTGGTTTTTAGGTGTAATTTTGTCTTCTCAGGCACTGAGAGGATTCTTTGCTATTGTGCCCACAAATGGAGGGGACAAAAAAAAAAAAGGAAGAAAGAAAAAAGAAAGAAGAAGAAAGAAAATACCTTAATTAAAACATGATCTGGATTGTTTGCTGAAGCGTTTCTGGCCGCATTCTTTAATGCACTTGAAATTACCCATTTGCATCAATAGGCGTTAGCTGAATTTATTTCCATTCAAATGTATTCCCTTGATGTTCCTACAGAAGGTGGTAGGTTTGGAAATACATGTATGGCAAGTTTGGGCTCCTACAGTGCCCCCATTCAAACACAATGTCAATATCCTACACTTAAAAGGGACCCGTTAGTTAAAGTGAAACGCTCCCAGTTTGGGGTGGGTTTTGGTTTTGTTGTCATTGCATTGACATCTCTAACACAGCATCCCCAGTAACTTTCCTTGGGAAGAAGTTGTCTGCCTGCAAGCCCCAGGGAGTTATTTCCCATGGTGTCATTTCAATTATTTTTGATTTATTTGTTTACTGTCTTCTAGTCCTTGTCAATGCACAATGGGCCATGTCTCCCCCTCCACGGACACACAGGGCCCTGCCTGTGGGGTTTGGGGACACTGGAGGAGCCGTGGGACTTCTGCCCAAGTGCCACTCATGCACTTCAGGGGCTTGTGCAGAGAGGGCAGGCAAGGGGACAGGGCAGGGCTTGGGCAAGGGACCCTGACATTGACCTTCACACAGAGGCAGGAAAAAGCTGCAGAGGCTCTTGGTTCCAGGATGGGGAGCAGTCACAGAGATGCTCTCCTGAGGCTGCTTTGTAGCAATGGAAGAGTTTTTTCCTCACTGGTCTCGGAGGAGAAATCTGTCACTCATCCCACTTGGTTTAGGCAAGTCCTGGGGAAAGGAGCAGCCTCCAAAGGCTCCAGCCCAGTGCCATAAGACTGCGTTCACAGACCCAGCTCTCCAGAGAAAAACCCAGCCCCTGTCCTTCCCATCTCTGGCAGGGTCTGGCCATGGTTTCTCAGGCTACAAAATCAGGCAAGGGCCATTTCTTTATGCCCTGGGGAGATGCTGTGCCCCTTGTTTGCCTGTGTCTTCCTGCAGGGTTTCCCCACAAGCCAACTCTGGATTCACAAGGCAGGGTGGGAAAATAAATTGCCAAGAACTCCCTTTATTGCAAAACCCAAAAGCAAATTCATTCAGAGTTTCAACAGCCAGAAAGAGAGGGGGAAATGTTTATGTGCAAAAAAGGCAGCTCCTAGTTGTGAGGCATGTAAGAGCTCACATACATGATATAGCATGCCAAGGGCTCACACACTCTTTAGGAATGAGGAGAGCAGAGGCATGAGGGTATCAGCATGGTGATGGGGCTGTTTTCCAGTTGATGGACCAGTTTATAACCCAGCATGTTTGAATGCTCACCTCTGCAGGGGTAAGACATCTTCTGTGTGCATACAGTTGATAAAACACATAGCAAAATCCAGGGGAACACAAGTAACACCTTTTTCTGTTAGGTAGTGCTCACACCCTTTACCTGCTGAGTCCTTCCTTCCTTCCTTCCTTCCTTCCTTCCTTCCTTCCTTCCTTCCTTCCTTCCTTCCTTCCTTCCTTCCTTCCTTCCTTCCTTCCTTCCTTCCTTCCTTCCTTCCTTCCTTCCTTCCTTCCTTCCTTCCTTCCTTCCTTCCTTCCTTCCTTCCTTCCTTCCTTCCGCCACTTCTGCCACTTCCGCCACTTCCGCCACTTCCTTCCGCCACTTCCTTCCGCCACTTCCTTCCGCCACTTCCGCCACTTCCTTCCTTCCGCCACTTCCTTCCTTCCTTCCTTCCGCCACTTCCTTCCTTCCTTCCTTCCGCCACTTCCTTCCTTCCTTCCTTCCGCCACTTCCTTCCGCCACTTCCTTCCGCCACTTCCTTCCGCCACTTCCTTCCTTCTGCCACTTCCGCCACTTCCGCTGCTTTCTTCCGCCACTTCCTTCCTTCCTTCCTTCCTTCCGCCACTTCCTTCCTTCCGCCACTTCCTTCCTTCCGCCACCTCCTTCCTTCCTTCCTTTGCCTCCTTTTGCCTCTTTTTTGATGTGGGGCACAATCCTCAAGCCATCTGGCACCTTGCTGGAAAGGTGAAAGCTGGGTTGAGTGCAACCACTCACTGGGATACTAAATCCTGTGAGAGGAGAGGCAAGCAATGCCATCAACATGGCCTTTAGTGGGTGTCAGGCTGTTTTGGAAGGGCCTTTAGTGAGTGTCAGGCTGTTTTGGAAGGCTGTTCAGCCCTGAGAGTGAATTGATCCCAAGCACTTTTAGCCATACTGCTCTGTGTGATTCATGGGTCCTGGCCTGCTCTATTTCCTAATACCTTTCATAGGCAGCCCCTCACAGGTTGTGTGTAAATTTGTGTCTTATTCCTTTTTAAGACAAAGCACTCTATCAGCTATATTTATAGAGGATCAGCAGATGGCCAGCAAGCTGGGGAAAAATTGTATTTGTCAGGCTTATAAATCTGAAAGGGGAGTTTCAGCAAAACCTCACAGCACTTGACAAAATTAATTTTTGGAATGGGATTTTGTCTCTGAAAAATTGTCCCAGGCATCCCTTCAGTGCATGGAGGGTGCATGGAATTATGTGGGTGCCCTGACAGCAGCATCCAAGTGCTCCTGGTGTGTCCTTAGAGCAGTTCCAAGGAGGAAGAGTGCTGCTGTACTGACAAAATAGAAGAAAAACTGAGCTGCTCATGTGCTGAGGATCCCACAGCAAAAAGGGGAACTGAACTTGGGCTCAGGGTTCAACAAGAGACATGGGATGAGCACAACCCTTCCCATTCACCAGGTGCTCGAGGTAAATCTGTGCTGACTCTAAGGCATTTCACTCAGTGCCTGTTCTGGACATCAGTGAACATCCCACACCTCTGCAGGGATTTTGGGGAAGCCTGGGAGGAGCCCCAACATGAGAATAAAGAGAAAAGCTGGAGAAGCTCAGGGAGGCAGAGACAACCTTTGTCTTCTTGTCCATCAGAGAGGGAAAGGTAAAAGTCCTGCAGGAGTGAGTAGATGTGCTCCCAGCACAATCCCAGAAATGGCACAACTAATGCAAGACAAGTTGCCCCTTTTTCCTTTAACCACTTGTCTAAATGTGTCCAGAGTCATGCCATGGCACTGGAGTGCTTCCTCTCACCTCCTAGTTAACCTGTAACTAGTTTACTCCCTCTCACTACTGGAGATATGGAGCCTTACTCAACTGGGCTTAAAAATGCATGTAATGTATTAGTGAAAATAGCCAAAAGTCCTAATTGAAATGGTTAAAACTGTGCTTTAACATCAGCTGATCAGAGCAATCCCTGGGAGTTCCCCTCAGTAACAGAGCAGGTGTGAAAATATAACTGGTCCCCTCTGCGGGAGGCCTTAGGATGCATTAGCTGAAATGCTCTTAAAATACACTTTTCCCTCTAATTAAAACCAGCTTTCTGTGTCCTGTTCCTTTGGAGTCACAGCTTTTAGAGGCAGAGAATTGCTTTATGGTGGGTTTTAACCTGTCTCAGAGCATGGGATGATGAGTCTGCTCAGCCATCGGAGGCGTGGGAGCGCCGCTGTGCCAGGAGATGCACTGAGCACCTGCTGGTCCTTCCTCACAACAACTCCCTTTCCACCGAGGAGAAACAGCAAGTGCATGTACAAAAATAACCACCAGTGCTCCAAGGTCATTACTCTTGATTACACTATTACTTGGCTCAGGACTACCACAAAATTATCCTGATTTGCCACTGTCTTAAGCAGATGTTTAAGCCAGTACAAATTGAGTGCTAAGTGGGTGTAAATCAATAACAACTCCTGAACAGTGATTTCTGGCATGTCAGAGGTTTAAATTCCATTTCTGTAGCAGTAAAGGATACCATATGCAACAGTGAAAAATCAGCTCCTCCCTCCCTAATTTTACCTGCAAGGTCTCTAAGTGGTGAGCAGCCCTAACTTGGACCATTCCCAGCAGTGAATCTCACACACACACACACACACACACACACACACACACACACACACACACTTTCCCAAGGAAATCCTTCCTATTTCACTTTTTCAGTCCTTTGGCCCTCAAAATTCCAACAGCAAGCGATAGCTCAGCATCACTGAGGCTGTTTCTCTTCCACTGAGATTGGCAATGCTCTATGTTTCATATAAGAGCTGTCTCAAAACAGCCAGAGTTTTCCTCTGAAAAAATAAATAAAGCTCTGAACCCCATTCCTCAGAGAAAAACCCTCCCAAAACCCAGCAAGAATCAAAGCTGGAGTATCCAGGAAAGTTTATTCCTTAAAAAGGACAAGTGAAGTTATTTTGGAAGACAACTGCCAGAGGTACTGTGAGAACACTGATATCCAAAGCTGTCATAATATTTGACCCTCAGAAAACAGGGCTCTCCATCCCTTGGGTAAACTGGGATAATATTAAATGGGGAGAGGCAAAGAAAACACTTGTTTGCTTTTGGAAGAGGGCCATGGAGCTGCAGCAGGGCTCCTCGGCCGAGCATGCAGGCAATGGGGAGATCAAAAGCTGAGCTCCACGTCAGGAGCCTTTCATCTGAAGCTCTGCCAGCATTCAGAGATGAAAGTCCTGGAGTTTCACTGGGAGTGACGAGAAACATTCCTTAGGACCTTGCTTGAAAGCATGGCTGCCTGCAGAATGGATTTGTATTTAGGTTTTATGCTGATTTCCTTTTTTTTCTTCCCTATTCCTAGGACTTAAATTACCCATGGTGTGTCAAATGCAGAAGTGGAGAAACTTCAAGCAAAGGAGATGGAGCTGGGATGTAGGATCTGCTCCACTGACTGTGGGTTTCAATCCCAGCCCCTCCAAGCTGATGGGTATGAAGGGTGGTCTTATTTCTCCCAGAAAGAGGGTCTTGTTATTAATCTTCTCCCTCCATTTCAGCTCTCTTGGCTGTCTCCAAGAGAGCAGACGGGGAAGGAGGTGACCAGACTGTGGCTGCCGCGGAAAGCGTCGGATATACAACTATTCAGTGAATTCTCACAAATGATGGGTCTGTTCTCAGAAATCAGGATTACTCAGCATACGCTTCACAAACAGGAGGGGATAAATCCATGGGATAATTTATTCACAATGAATAATTCAACCAGCAGAAGTGACTACTCCAAAGATCGGGTCAAAAGTTGAGTACTTGAATAAATGAATTGCCCTTTCACAAATATAAAAAGCAGAAATCTCAATATTTATCATTTTCAGACACACAAATATTCCAGAACAACATTTTCTAATGAAGTGGGGAGGGGTGTTAATAATAAATTCTATTGATAACAGGAGTTAGAAAAGCAAATAATAACTGACTGGAATATGTTTATATATGAAAACTGACTTTTCAAACAAACTATCAACAGTGGGCTGCATTATAAGACTATTAGGAAATAGAAACTCTGCAAATAACTTGCCTACCCTGGCAACTGCCGAACCTACTGCCAGTAAATAAGCATTACCCTGGAGCACGAGCCAAGCTGTCACAAGCTCAGAGACATATGGCAAAAGCACAAGCAGAGAGACTCGAGATCCACAGCTGAGACCAGATGTGCAGCTGACCGAGGTGAAGAATGGGAGCCATCAGAGTCCTCTCCCAGTGTCACATCCCTAGAGGAGCCTCATCCCTTCCCTGGCTGGGTGTGAGATGGGTCTAGCAGTCACTGCTGCTCAAGGACCCTGTGCAGCCTGGGAAGTGTCCCTGCATGGCAGGGCAGCCAGAGACACCCCACCTGCAACCCAACCAGCAAGGCCAGCACACCCTTTGCAGCACAAACAGCCTCTTTGAGGCTCTTCTGCTTGGAGCAGACCACGAGAAACGTTCAGTTTGTGCCTCATCTTTTGTCTCTCTGTGGTGAGATGTCCATGGGGGCTCACTGTGCTTTCTTGGAAAGATGCAGTCCACAGTTCCTCCAGAGCTGAGGAAGAGTCTGCCCTCATTGTCCCACCTGCTGTGCCTTTGGGTAAACCTGCCCTTTTCCAGTAATCATAGGGACACATCAGTCTAGAGACAGGAGCTGATATGAGCTCATCAACTCCTTTCACCTAAACTACTGCTGGTCATACCTGCTCATGGCTGACTAATCCATGGCAGGAATTCCTCAGCCCTGGGGCATCCTTGGCCACCTTGCTGGCAGCAGGAACTGAACTTCAGCCAGATTTAGGGGAATTTGACTCTGTGCAGTTTGGGCTGATGAAAATTAGGGTGCAAGTCCTGTTGGTTGGCTTACTCCAGTCTTGAGGCTATGCCTTGAGCTCACGTTTGGAATCATCACAACACCAGGCAGAGAATTAAACTAATTTTTTTCTCATACTGTTCATAGCTGTAGTGAGCAGAGATCAGTCTTTGGCATTTGCAGAGTGGGAAAAATTACTTGAGACATGAACAATCCCCAAAAAAGGGGAGACGAGGTTGGTGAGAGGTAGAGGCTCAGGTAACAGGGATTGGAGCTGGGGCGCTGCTTTCCTTCTGCAATGGAGGTGCAGACAAAAAGCATCCCAAATATTGCCTTCCTATGAGGTCCTTCACCTGCCCCAAAGAACAGACATCTCCAACTTCCCCTGCAGACCAGCTTGGTGTTACTGACCTCCAAAGATCTGTGAAACACTGCCCAGATGGTTTGCAGCCAGGGTTTATGGCCAGGAGCAGGACAGAGAAGCAGCTCTGCTGGGGCAGGGAGCCTGGGAGGGCTGGTGTGCTGAGCTTCACTTTGCTCTGCCATGAAGCCCTGCCTGCTGGGAAGAGCCATGGGCCACACAACAACTTGGTGACCAAAGCAGCACTCTCAACCACTTTGGAGTCCCCATCCCCTCACTGCAGCCAGAGCACAGCCTCTCACTCAAGTGTAGACCCAGATTACAAGAAAGGTATCTTAACTGGCTTTGAAAAAATTTTATTTTATTTCTGGAGAAAAAAGGAAAAGGCCATTTTCAGTTTGGCTACAATAATAACAAACACACAAGAGCTGAGACCCTTGATTTCTGTTTGCATTTCTACAGTTTCATCTCAACAAGGATTCTGGACTCAGGAGAGGCAAATAGTGCTCCTACTCTATAAAAGAGGTACAGGGGGCAAGAATGCAGTCCAGTAATTATAGAAATGGTCTGGAGTCAGAAGGACTCTACTATGAGCAATTAAAAAGAAAATTAACCATAAGAAAAGTTTTCTTTTGGTTTTATAGCTAAACCCACAAATAGAAGAAATACTGTACTGCTGAACTCAAACAAACAAGCGTGCCTGATTTTAATGAGCAAAATGAAGGGCTTGTTTTATGGGATATGTAATATAATAGTCCCATGGTAAGGGAGTCTATTTCTCCACTGCTCTGCACTGCATGCAGCTATTCCAAGTGGTGTGAAGTGGATGTAAAATGCTACCAAACCCAAATGTCTTCCTTTTGTCCTCTTTCAGTCCTCTCCTACACCTTCTGAATGTATGTGTGCACCACTGTGCTGTGTGTGGATCATTAAAAGGAAAGGACAAGTACTGTTCTGGACTCATCCCCTTGCCACAAACTTCCTGTATGATCCTGGCTGAGTCACCTAATGTTGGCAGGAGGTGTGATGGCAGAGCTCTGGCAGAGGTGCCAGTTGCTGGTGAGGATGGGATGCAGGGGACTGGCAGATGTGAAGCACCAATGCCATGGGTGAGCCATGCATCTTCCCACTTGATGCTCCTTAAGTGCTTCTGTGGAACTCTAACTCTGCTCTCAGGGACAAAATACCATTCCTCATGTGACTGTAGCTATCAAATACCCCTACAATGGGGGTGCACCAGAGTTTGGAGATGAATTTTGCTGTTACCGTGGCAATTCTGCTGTGGTCAATGAATATAGAGACAATAAGCAGAAGGCTGGCAGCAGCAGGATGCAGTCCCAAAAATTCCCTGGGGGAACTGCAGACAGCTGGGCTCTCCCTCCATGCCAGCAAAGACCATGGATGTCCATGCGTGTGAGGGGCACCATCACACACAACACAACCTCATTCCTTCCCACCACACCCCTCCTTGCATTCCCTGAGCACAGAGTTAAACAACAGTTTCACACCAGAGTTAAAAAACCCTAACTATGCTTATACCCCCCACCAGTGCCACCACCCTTAGTCCCACAAACTAATCTGCGCTTACTTGCCCAAGCATTCTAAAATAAAAAGGCAACTTGTTGTTTCTAAATGCAAAAGAAAATATATGAGTTGTTTGCCAGGGTCTTAAGGGAAATAGTCTTAAGGCTATATAGCAAAAATTATTTCCAGTTGACTCCTTCCACCCCATCAGTTTCAAAGAACCAATTTGTTGGCTACTTTGTTTTTGCTTTATTCAAAAAGAAAAGTTTTTTAGTTTTTTTTTTTTTTTTAATTATCCTAGCTCTCATATTTCATGCCATTCTTCTTGTGGGCAAGAGCAAAACAGGGACAATCCCAGCACAGAGAAGAGAGAAAGGTCTGAGCAGCAGCTGGGTACGAGTGAAAACAGTAATCTTCAAAGCTGGCTTTTGTCTCTTGTATCCCCTATGGTAGGAGACAGTGATCTCACCCAGGGTCATGCTCCTGCTCCTTCTCTTCCTCCTACCTCTTCTCTCTCAGTCTTGGGAGCTGCTGGTAGAGGCTGCCCTGTTAGAGACAAAAAACCCAGGGCTGCCTGTCTCAGGGCACAGCACGTGGTGAAGCTCTGAGCATCCCCGACTGCACTTTCCAAGGTGGCAACATCCCAGGGCCTTTCCCCAAAAATGGTTTTGGCTGCCAGAGAGGCCAAGCAGCCAGGATCAGCTCCAGGCAGACAGCACTGCAGGCCTTGGGTGCCACAAGAATTGTGGAAATGACTCAAACACAATGACCAGGGGTGGTTTGGATGGCAACCTGGTCTAGTGGAAGGTGGCAGGGGGGGGAAACAAGGTGATATTTAAGGCCCTTACAACCCAAGCCATTCTGTATTCTGTGATTGCAAACCAGCTAAAGTTGCTGCTCCTCAGCAATTTCTCAGGGATACCAGCAATCTCTGGAGTAAGCAATCTCACCAAGTGCATCACCTCCACCCCTGGGGAGTGCCTTACTTTGAGCTAGTAAGGGAGTCACCATCCCCACCAGGTATGCTGGAGGGTGGGCTGTTGAAGAGAGGGATGAGGAGGCAACAGCAATTTGGCACTTATATCCCCCAGAGTGAGAATAAAACTCTCTGTCGTGGTTGCAGCAGAGGTTTTAAAGGCAGAGCTGCCACTGTCCCTGTCCTGGGCCAATGCAAAGTCCATCTCAGAGGTGCCCAGCTGCTCTTCCTCCCCATCCATACAACAGCAGCATCCAGAGCTGATTCTCAGAGGTACTGCAAGGCATTTCATATTTGTTTTATTCTGGGTTGGGTTTTTTCTTTTCAGTAACAGCAAGTAAATCAGAAATTAAAGATTTTGGAAGATTAATTTGCTTGCAAATCCAGGGTGATCTGGGCTAATAGTTTCAGCCAGAGGGGGGAAATAAAAAAAAAAAACTAAGAGAATAGAATGGGAGGAGGATTCTGAAAAAATTTCAAAACACATTGTTTCAAAATCTTCTAAACAAAATGGGTTGGGTTTTTTTCTGAAATACAAAAATGTTGCATTTCGACATTTTCCCATTCGGGTCTCAAAACAGCCTTTTTGTTTTACAAACTAATATAAATCAAAAGAAAACAAAGTTGAATGAAAAGGTTAATAAATGCAATAATATATTTGGGGTTTGGACTGAAGAAAATACTTGGTCTTGACCCTACAGGAATCTCTTCCTTTTTTTTCCCCTCAGATTGCCAAGAAAATGCAAATAATTTGTTTTGGTTTGACCTGAAGCAATTTATTTATCATTCTTGGAACATGAAACGCCATTGTTTACCTAGATCAACTCATCAGCTCCCTGGCACCCTTTTCTCGGGGGAATTAAGGAGATCAAGGGGATTAAGAGAGACCACATTGAGCTGCTGCCAGCAGGGTTGATGTGGGGTCTGGGCTTTTTGATCCCAGGAGAAGTGCTTAGGTGCTGTATTTCCCACAGTGCCCTCAGGAGAGAAAGCAGATGTGGGGAGAAGTGAGATTTTTTATTAGACTAAAATAAAAGATTAATGAAAGATGTTATCTACACTCACAAGACTTACCTTGCCTGGAAGATGAGGCATGGTCACTGCTAAAACACAGCTCGGTCCCAGAGGATACCATAACATCCTGACAGAGAAGATTTTATGGGCTTTGGAAAGAAAATCAGGATGGACAGGTTTCACAACTTGCCCTCTGAGAAAAAAGGCAGCAAATCTTGTCCCTATCCACACGCTTGAGAGCTGTCAGACAGACAGACAGACACGGGAACAATGTGGAGGATCCTAAAACAGGGCTGGCCCCAGGTTGAGCTCCTCACTGTGCCATGCCAGGGGCTCCTGCACAACATGTGATTGATTTTGGTTGCGTAATGCTGAGCTGTAAGACCTCATCAGCTGCTACTCATTACACAGGCACAGCCCTTCTTGAATAGAAACCATAGCAGAAAATAGATCTGGGGATGTAAAACCTGACATCTTGAATTCATAAACGGAGCGACAGCATTCTTGTTTAGAGTCTGAGGGTGGCCTGTTCTGAACTCGCCTTTTTTTATACCAGATGAGTCTAACCTCAGAGCCAGGATGACTCCAGCTCGTATCATTAGCCTAAGGCAAAGAAAAGACCAGCCTCAAATCTCAGTGCTAGAGTCTCTACAAAGTGCTCAAGCAGGGACACGGAGTCTGATCCTTCCATCTCAGCAGACCCACCGACTCTCCTCAGCAGGGACAAGGGTGCCAGCCCAGGCTGCAGTCAGACTGTCTTCTCACACAGATATTCCAATCAGGAATGAGTCCCAGCCACTAGAAAGAGGCAGAAAACAAACCAAGAAATCACTCTCCTCCCTACCCCACTACCAAATCTGTTTCTCTTACAAAAGCAGTGACCCAGAGCTGTGTCAAAGAGAGGGACAAGATCAACTGTTTTCATTAAGCAGTGGAGGGCCTGGGGGAAGGACTCACTGACCTCTCAAGGTCTTCTACAGTTTTTCAGTCTTCATAATTCTCTTTACAGTTCCACATACTTGTTTAATTTAGATGTGGGTTTGGGGAGATTGGGTCTTTATGGCAAATCTCCTGTATGAGCCCAGGGAGGACATCTAAGCTCTTCCTGCCTTTCCAAACCCATGATAATATGTACTGACAGACCCACAGTGCTGGCTTGGCTGGAACAGAGTTAAACTTCATAGAAGCTGGTATGGGGCTGTGTTTTGGATTTGTGCTAGAAGCAGTGCTGTTAACCCAGGGGTGTTTTTGCTATTCCTGCCCAGCACTCACACACAGCCAAGGCCTTTCCTGCTCCTCACCCCATCCCAGCAGCGAGGAGGCTGGGGGAGCACAAAGAGCTGGGAGGGGACACAGCTGGGGCAGCTGACCCCAGATGACCCAGGGATATTCCAGACCATATAGATGGCATCAGGCTCAGCACATAAAGCTGGGGGAAGGAGGAGGAAGGGGGGTTGTTTGGAGTGGTGGCATTTGTCTGCCCAAGTCACCGTTACGTGTGATGGAGCCTGGCTGCCCTGGGCATGGCTGAACACCTGCCTGGGGAAGTGCTGAATTTATTCCTTGCTCTGCTTTGCTTGTTTGGGGCTTTTGATTTACCCATTAAACTGTCTTTATCTCAACCCATGACTTTACTCCCTTCTACTCTTCTGCTTCTCTCCCCCACCCCACCAAGAGATGAGTGAGCAGCTCTGTGGGGCTGAGTTAAACCATGGGGTTAAACCATGATATCCATTCATAATAGTGAGATACTTACATAGTGATGCTGGAGACATGAAGTATCCATCTGACCAGCAGGTATGGACAGTTGCAAAACAGCTGAGAAAGTACTAATTTTTCTCAAAAACCTCCTATCACTGTCCCTAACCTGCCCATATCCAGTCTTCTTCAGTGTATCCACTAACAACAGTGAGGTCTACCCCTGCAGCTCCTTTTGCAGCTCCTTGTGCCCTCTCCACAATGTGGATCACCCTTTTGCAGATTCTTTCCAAGATGTCTGGCAGTGCAAGCCCCTTTCTCACCTACACAGTGTGAGGGAAGAAATCAAATATGAGATAAAGCCAGCAGCCTGGCTTAAGCACGCTGTCACCAGGTCCTGTCTGTTTATTCTTTGTCAGCTCTTTCTGCTTGCTCCATCTTTCCTCACATATTTCAAATCTGCATCTAATTCAAGTATTACATCCATTTATTTTCTTAATACTCTTATTCCCCTGCACTGTGTTTTTGTGCTGGGTAGCTGTGTCTGGAAGCACAGTGCTGAAATAAGGCACTTATTGGCTGCAGCTCCAGGGATTTTAACCGGATATCTGCCTTTGTTTAAATTAAGTAAACCAGGATGTTTCCTAAACACCATAAGGACAGAAGTTTAGACTTCTACTGAATCAGCTTTTTGACCTAAAGCCAGAAATGCTTCAGTCAAGGACATCCCCCAAAGGAGTCCAAGGAGCCTGAAAATCCCCTTCCATCAGGTCCAAGGGGCTCTGTGACTCACTCTGTGGGGGCACCAATCCCAATCCTTTGGAGGGGATGCCTACCCCTATAAAGAGCCTTCCCATAGCCACTCAAAACTACATGACATATATCCCACTCTTCAAATGCATTTTTGGACACAAGGCTGCAGTTTGTATACTTAGAGCCATCCTGACTCATGCTCTCCAATGAAAACAAACCTGCAGCCACTGATGGGATGCAGCTTTGGACACTTCTACAGAGCCAAGGGCTGATACCTTCAGTTTTTATCAGGTGAGGAGTTTCCAAAGTGCTCAGAGGTGGACATTGTGGTGAACTCAAAGTAACACAGAGATTTCAGCACTGTTTCTTACACTGATTAACTTTCTGGAAGCCTAGAAGTTAAGTATACAATTCTAAAAGCAACAAATGGCAGATGGGCGGATCTTCCAAGCAGATCCACAGCCTCTGAAGACTGGAAAGTCCCAAAAGCCAAGCCTTTAAGGCATCTGTGCATCCTCAAACTTGCATTTTCACTTCCTTCTGAAGAACCAAACCATGGTGGCCCAGATGCAGCACAGAGGGATCCAAATGAATAGGAAAGTATCAGTGTACCCAACGAAAACTGACTGATGCAAATATTGACTGCTGGGTGAAGAGGGAAGGTAAGTAATTCCTATCATAAATTGGTTCAATTATTGGACATGCTGACAAAAGCAAAATGCACAATAAACTATGGTTGTTCCCAGCCAAAGGCTCAAACAGCTTTGCTGTCCTTCAGCCGCAGGGCACCGACAAAACAACCCAGAAACTGCTGATGAAATTAATCATTAATTCTCTTAATTAAACAACTGAGAAAAAGCTTTGTAATCAAATATCCACCTTCCTTTTGTCAAGAACAGCTAATGCTTTTGCAACACAGGGTTTGGAGAACAATCTCTCAAGGTCAGTTTCAGACTGAACTGATTCCCATTTGAGGCTCTGAGGTGCTTGGCTGGGTTGTTTCCCTGTGAGCTCCACCCATAAACCATTAACTGGGGCTTTACTCTTCCAGCCTCTTTCTCTAGAGTCAGCTGCTCTATTTAAGGAAAGAGACACTTCTCTCTAGGAATGAAGTTAGTAAAATACGACCAGCAGTCCCGACTGTGGCATGTCTACAGAGGTCACTGGCTTTGAAGAACTTGTTAAATTATGTTTTATTTGTCTCAGGTAATGCCATCATGGTGATTCACCCTGTTTTTGTATGCCAGCAAAATGAAGGAGCATTACTAATGTTTTATATCAAGGTGCAGAGTGCATCATTAAATGCCTTCACACAGACAACTAACGTCACACAAGGGGTTTTTTTTCTTCTCTTCTCCTCCTTGGCATTGCCCAGGACTTCATCAGGAGAAAAAGCACACATGGATGCAACACAGGCCTCACGTGGCTCAGCAGCAGTGCCTTACATCACTCAGATTTTACTAGCAGCACAGTTTTTAGATGAGAGCTGTACTCACATATAAACAGAGCTCAAAATGTTGTCCAGATCAGCCAGAAAAAGAAGTTAAATAATTAGCTATTTAAAAAAAGTAAACTTAATGAGAAGCCAGGTAATGCCTAACTGAATGTGATATTAGAAAGCAAAGGGATCTAAGTGAGGCAATTTACATATCTTGGCAGCAATGTGCAGCTCAGTAGGAATGTCTGGAAGGAAATCGCATCCACAGTCAGCACAGCAGTGTTAACCAAGATTTGAGCCTCAAAAATCTACAACTTAAATTGCCATCACTCAGGCTCCAGTTCATATGTTATTCCCATGTTAGCAAATGGGTAGAAAACCAGAAAAATCCTCTGAAGGTCCAGAGAGCCAGCCAAAGGACTTTGGATGCAAACTCCTTGGGAAGAATGATATATGACTAAAGGAGTTTATTTCAGACAGTGCAGAAGTTGATCAAAGGCTCTGCTGTAGAAGAGATAACCTGTAGACATACCTTGAAGCAGCTTTAAACATACAATTAGCAGCAGCCTAAGCCAAAGCATAGCGGAGTAACTACCCACACACTCACCTCTTCTTTGGATGGGTTTTGTCACTACTTTGGACCTGGCTGCTGCTAAAATTATGTGGTTTGGATTAATCTGCTCAATGCTTCAGCCACCACAGTGATGGCAGAAAGGACTCTCAGAGTTCTGAGACTCCAGCATTACCCAGTACTGGAGAGGCACACAGCAGATATATGCCAAAAATGAAAGCAGAACATCTGCAGAGGTTGTCTTGTCACCAGGCACCTGGAAGGAAGCACAGATGGAGTGGCTGCAACACACTCCTCAAAGGAAGAGACATTCAAACAGCAGCTCAAACCCGACAGGACTGACTAAGAAATTGTCTCAAGTACCCAATGGTGAGGGAAACATCCAAATTCAGTTTCTTCAGTCTTGTAAGTGGGTAGCAGAAGCAGAAGCTTCAGCAGAAGCTTCAGACAAAAGGAAATAATTAATTTTAAAGCTTGTTTCCACTACTGTCCTTCAGTGCCCTCAGAGCTAAAACTAAGTGAGTGAAGTGCAGCTGGGTAAACACAAACCAACCCAAAACCCAGTCTGCTTCTTGAAAACATCTCTGTGGCTGCTTATTTGCAACTAGTTTGAGAGTTTAAAACCTGCTGGACCCCAAGGACGTGTCTGCATGGATGTAATCCTGCTCCCAGCTGCTAGAGCAGCCTGGTCCTGCTCACCACATCCCTTGGGGAGGACTCAGCTGTCCAGGCACAGAGCTGGGAGCAAAGGTCCTCCCCAGCACCGCTCTGCAGGATGGCCCTTGAGCAAAGGCGCTTTCAAGGGTAAATGCTGCTGCCCATATCTTTTCTTTCACCTCTTTAATCTTATCAGTCTGCCTAAACCTGGTCTAACAGGCCATCCAAGGGACAGTGATTGCCTCAGGGGTGGACATGCAATGGGAGAGAGCCTGCCAAGCATGCAGATGGTTGTTATCTGCAGCAGCATTGCTGTGCAACGGGCTGGGCAGGACTCATCTCCTGAGCAAGAGTAGAGCATGTCCCAAGAGCTCCCTGTTCCCATCCTTCAGCCCTTTGAGTTCAGCCTCAGCAGAGGCTGCCTTTGATCAGAGCATCACCAAACCCTCCCCAGAGTGAATTCCCCCAAGCTGGATCCTCAGCTGTGGTAAATCAGTGGCTCCCCCAGGGTGGATGGTGTGATTGGGTAACCCCTGTGCCTAAGGAGCCATCCAGCCCTCTCTCATCCAGATTGAGCATTAGTGATAAATGCAGCTACTTTCAAATGCCTTTGTCTGCCTGTTGGAAGAATGCAGATTGTGAAATGGGAATTTGCAATGCTAACAAAATCCCGAGGAAGGGCCTCTGAGAAAAATAATTGCAAACAAACATGACCAAACCCTCTCCTGTTTAGAAGATTCACAGCATCCCGAGGAGGTCAGGGAGTCAGAAAACAACTCCACTTTCTGAGGTAGGTCTGTGGGCAAAGGACACCTGATATTGCAGAGGGACTTGCTGGCTGTTTTGCAAGACCCTGAAGATTCACACAGCCATGATGGAGTTGTGCACCACAGAGGTTTTGGCCTGCCCCGTTTTCTCCTCACGTTTGCATTTACTCTGGACACAATCCTCACATTTCTGCTAAACTCTGGTATTCCCCTGCCAAGGTGTAGCATTGCACTGGTCAGTGGAAATGATCCCTGTGGAGAATATGAAAGCAGAGACCCTCACTCCATCAACCCACCCGCTCAGCTTCTCCTCTGGTTTTCTTGCACCTTCTGTCATTTCTGAAAAACTCACCCTCAGCTCAGTTCCTCTGTCTGCAAAGTCTTTCATCTGAAATTAAAAATAGAGTTGCTGCAGGCAATTTCTAGACTCACTGTGAATATGGAGAGGTGAGATGTGAAAACTGACTTTGCACCAATTCTGGCCCAAATTCCCTGCAGCTCACCTCTTGCATTTTCTGCCCCAGTGAAAAGGCCACACTCAGTGCTTTGAGGAAGAGAAGGGTTACCTTTCATTGCCTTTGCACAGGACTGCAGTCCTCAGGCCCTTCCTTTAAGGTTTAATATCCTTGGGAAGTAAAAATTACAGTACAGACCAAGCAGGAAAACAGAAAATAGCAAGTACCACCAGGTGTACTAGAGTCAAAGTAACACATTGACTTAAGCAAGGCATGATCTCTCCTGCTTCTTCTGGATCTGCAGAACTCAGCATGAATCCCCCACAACTCATTCCCCAGATCCTCTCTCAGAACACTCCTCAAGACACCCCTAAGCTCCTCACTGCCATGGGACAGGCAATGCTCTCTACCATTTTTTCCCCACAAATACCTTCTAACTTGAATTTGCCAGTGGTGACCTGTGGTCAGAGCACAGCCAGGTCCCAAAACAGAGAAGCTTTGTATAAAAAAAGATTAGTCTGCAGGTGTGAAAACGGCACAGCATTTTTATTCCCTTTCACATGGGTCATTGCAAACACACAGGTGAGGCTGAAGCACATCAAATGAAGGCAGAGAAAAAGATTGAGTGCAACAGAATAAAAGAAGCCAGTATAAGGACAAGTGGTTATTGCCTATAATAACCAAAGGAAAAATAACATTTTTCAGTCTTCCTCCCTCCAGTACTTTTGACAACAAAGAAGCTAAAGCCCAAATCTTTCCCCTTTTTTTCCCCAAACAAGCATCACAGTCTCTGGGTTAAATGAATTTCACCCTGAAAATTTAGCTGACACCAGTTAAATTCACAGATCTCTAGTTTTCCAACATCATCCACCTAAAAAACCCCCAGACATTTGTGACATTAAATGTGCTGCAAGTGACTCTTTGATTTGGAGAATTTTCCTTGTTCACTCTCAGGCCTGAGCATATGGTTGACATTTCAGCATCTTTTTCTAAAGGATAAACACCCCCAGCTTCCTCAGCTGCTCCTCATAAAACCTGTGCTCCAGACCCTTCCCCAGCCCCATCGTCCTTCTCTGGACACATTCAGCCCCTCAGTGTTGTGCTCCATTCACCCCTCTTGTTGTCAGGGGCCCAGAGCTGGACACAGGACTCAAGGTGTGGCTTCAGCAGTGCCCAGCACACAGGGACAACCCCTGCCCTGGTCCTGCTGGACACACTCTTGTTGGTTCTAGTCTGGATGCCATTGGCCTCCCTGGCCAGCTGGGAGCAAGCATCCTCAGGAGAAACACCTTTTCCCTAAGGTACATCCTGTGTTTCCACTCGCAGGTAGGTTTTTCTTTGGCTTTCAGCTGGGAGGTTAATTCTGATAAGGCACAATACCTTGTTTTACACTGTTTGTCACGTTACACTAATATTTATTTTTCAAATAATTCCATGAAATACCTTACTGATACAATTGAAATGGATATTAACTTAATGGATATTATCTTAATGTTTGCTCTTTTCGGGACCAATATTCGCCTGGTATCTCAAATCTGTCCAAGCCTGCTTATGACTGTTTTTGAAAGCTGAAGTGAGGTAGAAGCAAATTCAGTATATTCCACACATAGTAAGAGACCAAAAGAACTCAAAGTTAGCATATGAGTCCATTTCCTGCCACCAAACTCCCAAATGCTCTTTTAATTTCTCTGAACACAATATTCCTCCTACAAAACGATCCATAACCAGCTGTTTATCAGACTTCAGACTTTCCAGTAATGCTTGCAATTTCCTGAAAAGTCAACATTTATTTTTCAAGTGGCTGAGTCAGGCCTCAAGTAATTTATTGGCTGAAACAAAAACATGAAGTGAGGCATTTTGAAAGCTAATGTATAACTCTGGGTGATATCCATTGTGCCATAATGTGTTTGAGATACCAGCAGTGATGACCACGAGAGTAATCTTTTGTTGTGTTTATGTTTCATTACTGTCTTATGTCATACACTCCTGCATAGTCAAAATCAGTGCTTTAATTTTGAATCATCTCACAGCACACTGCAAAAAATGTATGGAATAAAAGCAGCATACTTCAGTCATTTAGCATGTCTCTCCATCAACCTTATCTTTATTATCTTTAAGGAAAACTATAATTGGATAATCTTTACTTAATGTAAACTTCTAAAAGCTGGAAGCCATTTCAAGATTGCACAGATTAACTGTGGCTACCTGTGAGAACATGCTTCAACATTTTGATGAGTTCAGGATGGATAAAATCAAGCCTCTCCAGTATTTACAAAACTATTTTGGCAAAGAAGTGACTGAAAATTTTTCACACAGCCTTCAAGAAAGAAAATGATAACTTTACTCTAGTGTCCTTGTCTTTTTTATTACCCCATGAGCCAGTCATATGGCTGGAAGCAAACAGTGGTTTTAATTTTCTTTGCAGACAGAGTTCTCTTTGGCTCCCGGGTTAACTTTAGCACTGTCAGCTGCACAGAGAAATATATTTTCAAAGTTCAGATAATTTGATTTTTGTATCCTTTTTTCATGTGCAGATATCCCTTGTTATGAGCTGCACAGCTGTCTGCAGAGAAGTCAGCCTGACAGTGATTATCCCCCTTCCACCCTGTAGTAAGATACAAACTATTACAAATATTTTTATATTTCTATGGTTTGAGGCATCAACAACCACAGAGAAAATATGCCCTTTTAAACCAAGTTCCTACTTGTGTTCTCAATTGAAAGAGGAGCAAATATATTCCTGGCAATATACAACGCTTTTGTCTTACCATGGCAAATGATTAATACTATGCCTAAAATTTGGGGAAGGACACAAATTTGCTGTCACAATCAAATGCCTTGTGTGAGCCAGAGTGAATACTGCAGCCACCTCCTTGTCCTTGCTTCCAAAGTGCCCAGCTTTGTCCTTTTTTCCTCACAGAAAATGAGGATTTTTCTCCAGCTAGGCTCCAGAGATTCCTAGGATCTGCACTGTTTGCTGCTGTCTCCCATGTGCCCACCATAAGCAATTAAGAAATAATTTCTGGGTAAACTACATTAAGCCTTTTGGCTATTATTGTTATTATTCTGATTCATTTAAAGTCTTTTCTCCCCTCATTGCAACAAGTTCAGAAACTGGTGATTAAGAGGAGTAACTTGATTTTGTCCATTAATAATTGTTCCCAGTTACAGCTGTTGTTACACTCCACATAGGGACATCACAAAATAATTGAAAATATCTAAACAATATTCGCCTTCAGCCTTGGAGGAAATGTCTGTCCCACCTATCTGGAAGGCGCTCGGATTCCAGACACTATAGGGACTGAAGCAGACAGTTCACATAAATATATGGCAGTATCTATTGCCCATCATATTTAGTTACAGAAGAATAAGTAGATAGCAGTTTTCAATCAGTTTCACTGCAGTTTGTGGGTCTTTGGGGTGCACTGACTTCTGAATGGTCTACAAAAATTCACAAGAAAAATAAGCATATTGTCAGTAGGCTTCAATTTAGCTACATGAGGGGCTGAAGCTCTGCTGGTAAAAAATGTGAATGCCTGCAAACGAAAAAGACTGAAAATCACTGAAAACCCCTGGCTACTCTGGCTGTTTGGGTTTTTTTTTAAGGAGGACTGGAGTTATGCTGTAAAAATGCTTTCAGAAGGATCTATTTACCTTTCCCTAGTACTGAAAACATATTTGAGTGGGGTTTGCAATGAAATTGTGATCTTTGGATCTAATGATGATGCACAAATGAGAAATGGGGCTGTATGAAATGAAGGCCACATATCCTGACCTCCTGCAAGGCTCCAGCTTGGAGAAGTGAAGCCTTAAGGGACCATGGGACTCCTGCCTTGGACCCACCTGTGGCACTTCCAGCCACTGTCCATGGAGCCAGTGGAGACCTGTCTCCCCATACAGCACAGGGAAGCCTTCAAGCCCCTCCATCCTCAGAAAGCAACACTGGACGCTGATAAAAAAGGGTGGAAAACAACCCCCTCTCATCAGCTGAGCATCCCAGATCCCTCAGAGATGAGAGAGACTATCAGGAGAGAGAGACAAGCACCATTAGAAGAAATGTAAGTTCAAAAAGTCAGGTTTTGGAGGCATATTGTTCTTATCAACCATAGCTGAGATCCCTCACGTTCCTAATTCAGGTGTTTGCTAACTTCACTGGAAATCATGGGAGTTTTTCAGCCTACATGGGTAACAGAGTGTCACAGAGAGAGGAGATGCTCAGAGAGGGTGGGGAGTTTCTAGAGTCACACAGTTAATGGCAAATCTGGGGGTAAGCCTCGGGTCTCCTCCGTAAATAAAAACCTTTGACCTGTCGGTGAATCTTTTACAAGGTGCTCAAGATCAGTGGTACCTGGCACCCAAGGTTTCCAAATGCTTATTAATGATTCATCTGATCCACTGACCTGAAGCAAAATTAGCTGTGAAAAGCATGGCAAATCCATGCAGGTCTTGCAGGGCTGGTACACTTGTACCCCAGCAATTTTCTGGTCACGTTTGAAATGAGTCAGGGCTTCCTTTCAGAACAGATAGAGCCAATGTGTTAAAAGTATGTGCAAAATAACTGGGGCAAAGTGCAAAAGAGAATGGAGCCATCACCATGTTCTGGAAAAATGTATGATGAGCAATTTATTCATATAAAAGGATAATAACGAGGAGAATATTTGTCACAAGAAAAGCTCCCAGCATTGAGTTCACTTCTCTTCTAACTAGAGGATATTTGTACAGTATAGGAAGAAAGTGCTCTCATTTATTAAAAACCTTAATTTGCCCATCTCTCCCAGTACCACCAGGACAAACACCTGGCCCTGCCCATGGAACATCCCAGCTCCTCTGGAAAGGCTGTTTGAACATTGCAGGCTGCACTACAACTTAAGCAATCAATTCCCTCCCTAGGAAAGAGGCTGCTAGAGCATCGCAGTGTTCCTGGAATGTTTGGAAATACTTGTCAAAACACGACTCTGGTTTCATTGTTAGTTCTATTAACATTCAAACATTTCCCTTGTTGATTAAAGGCATTGGCTCCGTGAAATGTCTTGAAGTCAATGCCTACCTGCCTCCTATCCAATTTCTTATGCAACTGCTGCTTTCCACACCACAAATGTTTTTCCCTTAATGGTAAATGAAATTATTTATGCCACAATTACTACTCAGAGGCCTTTTGAGGCTGATGGAGGCCAAACCTCCCTGACCACAGGTTGCATTCTTCATTGTGTTTGATCTGGACATCCAGCATGCTGCGTGAGGGGAATCACATTCCTGCAAAAGCAAAAGATCCCTGAGGTAGTTATCACTTTATTGTGACAGAGTTGGACATGGTCCCACTAGCCAAGCTGCAGACCAGGAGCTGATATTTGGGAAGGCATTTTGCCTTCCTGGGCTTTGGAATGACTGAGTGTACCACAGGGATAATAACACTTAACTATTCCCTACAGGATTATCTCTGTTTGTAAAGACCCTCAATTGCTTTTCTTCTGTAGAGCTGCTGGACATGTATACTGAATACATGTCTGTTGCTTCTGATTTCAAAGGCCAGTAAAAGCTGTGGAGTCACCCAATTCTGTAGTTCATCCTGTATATTCAATATGCTGATCCACATTTGATCCACCCACCCTACCTCTGCAGCAAAATATACCCAGAGCAGAGCTTGGACCATGACCTTTGGAAAAATAAAACTACCACGGGAATTGCAAGAAGACAGCCATACAAATCAGGCTCTAGATGTGGCTGGGCTGATGTCAGACTGTGTCAGCTCTGGCTTGAGGACCATACAGTCTGTATTAAAGCAGAATTGAGCGTGACTGAATTGTCCCCATATTGGAGCTTCCTCCCAAGTAGGTCAGTCTTCCACTGAGAAAGAGCTTGCCTAAAAGTCATAGCAATAATGACTAATATTGACCACAATTCTGCTGTCCCTTACAAATGGAAGACCTGAAGTTGCATTTATTTTAGGATGTGGCTGCTTGTTCTGAAAGTTCCCATGCCACTCACTACTCATCCCTTTCCCTGCCTTGGAGTGGGACAGAACAGGGGAAAACCCCTGGAGAAAGGAGAGCCACCAGGCAGTACAGTGAGGCCAGGAGCTGGGGAAGAGTCCGATGTGTGTGAGTTCTAAAGGGTTGCAGAAAAGGGAAGTTTCTGTAACCCCTGCTGCAGGTGAGCAGTCAGGGTGGATGGGCAGCAGCAGACTGGTGCTTTGGTGCTCTCTGGCCACATCCAGGAGAGAAGGCTCCAAGGGCATCTGTTGGACTCGCAGAAGCTCACCTTGGCAGTGTGTGATTTCTCCTTGCAGGCACCAGCCTGCACAGGCTGGTAAGGGATTAAACAGGCTGTGGCTTCATTTCAAATGCCCCTCAAAGTGAGGTGCCCTGTATACCCACAAGGGCAACCCTGCTGCACACACATTTGCCTGAAATATCCTATGTGGCCATGGCATGAAGAGGTCTGGCAGGCAGCAGTGATCTCTGTCTCGTCCCCTCCAGGCTCCAGCACACTGCCTCGGTTTACTCCAAGGACAGGCAACACTCAGCCTGTGCAGGTGGTCAGTGACACCTCTGAGAGCCACTTGTGACCCTGGTGCAGTGCCCTGGCTGCACACACACAGCTGCTGTGCTGAGTCAGCATTATTTCAAGGTCTGATTTTAAATCCTTGTTTCTCACACCCTCCACAGGCTTGCTCCATTTTTTTCTCTCTTTTTTTTTTATTTTTTTATTTTTTTATTTTATTCCTTCTTTCTCCAATTGCCTGCTTTGTTTTCCAGGCAGAAAAATTATTTTACCTCTGCCAGCACCTCCCCATATGCAGCTCTTGAAGAAGAGATCCAGCGTGCCTCACCAGCTCACTTGTTCCTTCTTATTTCACCTCAAATAAAACAACTCACTCTTTGCAGAGCCCTCTATTCCTTCTCCATTCCATACTGCTCAGTGGGAAACAAATCCAGCAGGCTAAAATTTAGTTGCAACCAGCTCACAGAGGTTGCAGGCACAGAGAGATCCTTCACAAGGTGCTTGACTGCTCATAGTGTTTACCCTGACAATCATTTGGATCCTTAATCTCAGCAACAATGACTTTTGAGCTTGAAATTCAATAAACCAGCCTGGAACTGCAGTTCTAAGGGCTGGCTAGCTAATAAAAAGGGGTTTAGCTGTTCCAATGCACCTTATTGATATAAATGGGTAGTGACATGAGCTCTGGAAAATGTACCCCAGTGCTGGCATCCACTGATGCTATTTAACCCTTGAAGGCTAAGGGTGAGCAGCTTGGGATTCTACTCATGCACGCTGATACTGACCTCTGAACCAATATTTCAATTCAGTTTTATGTGAGCTTGTAGCATTCAGCTGGGCTGAAGGAACAGCCTGTTACAGCATTGAGAGGCCACAACACTCAGTCTGGCTCCCAAGTCAGCTAACAAGACCCAGTTTTGATAAGAAATATTTGGGAATATTTACTGTGTGTACCTAACCTGATACGATTCAGCAGCTTATGTGACCAAGACTCTGATCAAACTTGCCAGCATATAAAAACTTGAAATAAAGTTTCACCTACTTCAGTGCTCTGCTCCAACTCAGTATTGATTCAGGAATTGCTTTCTGCTGGCTGAGGAAGCAGCTCCTGTGAGTATCAGATATATGGGGGCACCAGACCCCAGTGTAATTTTTGCAAAATCCTTGCTTAGGCCAGCACTGGTGCCCGAGCCTTCTGGCTGCCACGGTACATCTGACAGCTCAGATGTGCAGGGGAGAGCCTTGCACAGTGCAAAGGGGGACTGCAGGACAAGGGAAGTGATGGCAGGCTCTCTGACAGCAATGTCATCAAGGCTGACATTGGCGTGAACAAAGCCTCTCTCTCTCCATGCCTCTCCAGAGGCTCAGTCCCAAGGGCTTTGGGACAAGCATCTGACAGCCTGTCCTGTCCCATCTCCTGGACAGAGAGGCAGAAGGGACTGCTTAAAGCATTCACACCTGCAGCCAATTATGCTCCAGTTTTTTTTACAGCATCCTTCATGTAACTTAATTTGAGACTATCAACAGGTTGCACTTTCATAGAGAGAGATTAACAGCCTCTCTCTAAGGCAGGGCTTTGGAGAGGCATGAAGGGAGGGAGCGAGGGGGTTTAGCCATGCAAATGCCCCCAGGGCCTGCCAGGCTCTCCAAAAACTGTCCCAGGGCAGTGGCTGAGCCCCCAGTGGGGTCTGGGCAGATGGAGGTGTGTGACAGTGACAGGCTTGGAGCCACTCACTCAAAAGAGGGCAACCACTCACCATCCCTGAGCTGCTGAAAGGGGGTTGATTTTCATCACAGACAGCTTTGGATATTAAGGGGATAAACAAATATAAAGTTCTGGGAAGGGAATTCTTATAAAGGGTAAAAGGAGAACAAACATGTTGGCAGAGAAAGTATCCCTGCATGGAGGGGGGTGCATGCTCCTAGCCTGAGGGGGAAGAAAAACTTTGGGGCTAATATATGGCTTATGGCATAACAGTGCTGAAGTAAATGCAACTGTGTTGTGCAGGCTTTACTAGCCTATGTACATGGATTTTTTTCTTTCTTTTTAATAGTAAGAAAGTGGCTGAGACACAGTCCAGAGCTGCAGTTTTTGCTGCACAGCACTACATCCTGGTCTCTCTTACAGTGGCCACCACAGTGACAAAGCAGCATCAAAAAATCTGTACTTAGTCGGGTCTGTGCTCCCAACACCACATGAGTGTTCTGCATGGTTAATAAATGGGAAATCTAAAAATATCCCACTGTAGGGAGAACTGCAAACCTTGAAGTCCTTCATACAGGACTATCTCAATACCCATTTGATTTCCTGTTGTAAAGGGCTTCCAAATGTTATAAGCTCTTGGTCTTTTTCCAAATGAAAGCCAGTTCAAAACCATTAAAGGGCTGAGCTAACCTGATCCACGGTGCAGACCTTTACATCTCCCAGCAACCTTAAAACTCTCTGGGTTCAGATCTGCCGTTTCCATCCGTTACTCCAGGAGCAGCATGAGCATGTTTACCCTCACCTGACAGAAAGGAACAATCACTGTGGCACTTTTAAAACTCAGCCACAGTGTGAAAAACCACCCTGAATTCTCACGGATGTTTTTATTTTTTCTGCAAACTTAGAAAAGCTCCTGGTCCTCCTTCGCTGCTGTCCTCTTGGAAAATTGGGGGAGTAATAGGAACAATAGTAACACTTAATAGCAATAGGAACAATAATGCTACAACAACAATCTTACCCTGATGGCTTTGCTTGAGAGCAGAGTTTGGCTCTGCTTTCGAAATTCTGTCTTCAAAGTAATGACGCCAACAACTCCTTGTGCAGTGTTATAATTATGATGCTGTTGTTTTAATTTTTAGTGATTTTCTGGCACCTCCAGCACAGCAGTTATGAGAGCAAACATCGTACAGCTTGACGTGCTGTCAAACCATCTCTGCGACGGTGAAATAAGCACATCTTATTTATATGTCTGCTTTTTCCTCCATTGTTTTCATTTAAAACCGACAGTGTCACTGGCGAGGGTCTCCGCTGACATGTAGGATTTCCTCGCTGCAGCCCCGTCTCAATCCTTCCCCACACAATGCCACAGTATTGAGATGTCAGAGTCTCTGCGCCTGATAAAGGTGTCAAGGGAGATCCCGGTTGCAGCGACAACTGCGAACGCCGAGCCCTCCACGGCGGCCAGGAGCGATCCCCGCGGATTGCCCTCGCTGCGAGACAAACCTCGGCACTGCCCGCCTTTCCTCTGACCCAGAAAAACTCCCTTGACTCTTATGCAGGTTGGGTTTTTTGGGCCCCTTCTGCGGGGCATTTTCAGCTCTGATAATATCTGGGTCTATTTTCAGCGAATGAGTTGCTGTGTCAAGTGGGATTAAAGCAGAGCTGTGACTTCGCTGTATGAGGCAGCTCAGCTCGCTGTCAGCAGTAACTGATGCATGTCACTTCAGCAACTCGGCCGTGTCGGGGGTCTCTGAGATGATCACAGTACCCCGAACCAGAACTGTGATAGTGACTGGAACACGGTAATTGTAACTGTAAATGTGACTAGATCCATTTGGTCAGACTTTATTAAAACAGCTACTCCAGCTGGCAGAGGAGAACACGCAGAGTGGCGTGGAGTCTGTCATTATTCCCATACACGTACCACAGCGATTATGGGTGGGGGGGAGTGAAGTCAGGGTGCTCGAAGCGGGCGGCTTCACTTCGGGGTACAGAGCGGCCATGCAGGGGGAATGGGTGCATGGGCAAGTCCCAGGCTGACAGAACTGCTGCATGCACAGAACTGTCCCCAACCCACGGATCCCCATTCCCGCCGCCTCTCTTCAGAAATCGCGCCTTTCCAGGGCCACGAGAAGGGGACGCGCGGGTGACGGCCGCGGGATCCACCATGGGAGCACCGCGCCAACTTTAATCTCTGTCTGTGGGAAGCGGGTGCCGCTCCACCCCGAGGGCTTGGCGGGCGCAGCCCCGGCCGCCCCCCCGCGCAGCCCCGGGGCCGGGCGCGGAGCGGAGCGGCGCGGGGCGGGCGCGGCCCCCCGCGGCGGCGGCGGCGGGGCGGGGCGGGGCGGGCGGTCCGGCCCGGCGGGCGGGGACATCGCGGCCGCCCCGCTCCGCGCCCGCTGCGCGCCGAGCAGACGCAGGAGCGCCGCGGTGGCGGGCGGGCGGCAGCGGCGGCTCCTGCGGGCGCTCGCTCCCTCCCTCCCTCCCTCCCTCGCTCGATGCGCGGTGCGCGGCCGGCCGCGGGGCTTGCGCAGGTAGGCGCTCCTCCGCCGCTCGGCGCACGGCTTTGCCCGGCCCCCTGCACTTTTTTACTGCTCCCACCACTTTTTTTCCGCCTTTTTACTATTATTTTTCCTGTTCCTCCTCCGTGTGGGCACTAGGGGCGGGGGGTTTTCTCGTCCTCCTCCCCGCGCTGAGCGCCTCTCTCCCTCTCCCGGCAGCGCGGCGGCGGAGCGGAGCGGTGAGCTACGGCAGCATGCGGCGGCCGGGGGATGTCTGAGGCGGGCGGTGCGGCGGCGGCCGCGCTGCCCCGGCGCCGCTCCGGAGGCATGCGGGCGGCCTGGGGCTCCGTCTGGTGCCTGTGCCTGGCGGCGGCCGTCGGCGGGATGCCGGCGGCGCGGCGGCAAGGCGGCGGCAAGACGGCGGCGGCGGCGAGGAGCGGCGGGCAGCCGGCAGGTAAGGGCTGCGCGGCCGCGTTCACACACGTGCTCTGTAGCGACGGCTCCGGCCCGGCCGGGTTCGGCGGTGCGAGTCCCCGTCCCTGAGCGAGCGGAGTGGGGCGGATGGATGGAGACCGCCGGAGGCGGCTGTGGAGCGGGAGTTAGGAACGCGGGGCCGGGGCGGTTCCACCTCGCCGTGGCTCGGGTTTGTCTCAGAGGCGCCCAGGAGGGACAAAGTGCTTTTAAGAGGATCCTTGTGTGCCAGGAGCCCTCTCACAGCAAGGAAGCGCATGGGGCGCCCCGTGGGTAACAGCTGGGAAGATGCTTGCGTGCGTGTGTAGCGGCGCATCTTCGGCACTCATCGGAAATGCTCTGGCTGCGTGTGTTCGGGTGGGAAAAGTAAGGAAGGGTCACTTTTTTTATCTTCATCTTGGGAGCAGAAGGGGTTGCTGTTGCTACAGCTCCGGGTAGGCACAAGCTGGGTTGCAGCTGATTAAGCGGCTGAACTGAGAAGGGAACTGCTTCTCGGGGGAGCCGGTGACGATCTCCCCTGGAGTGGCAGCACTGCAGTTGCAAGTGAAAAAAAGTTAACACGTCGGGCAAAAGCTGGGTTTTGCTTTTTCCCTTCTTCTTTCCAAGTAATATACGGCGGGTTTGAAACATCGCGTCTCTCTGATCCGCCTCAGCTGCTACCTGAGTCCCTGTTTATTTTTCAAAGCTCTTTAATGGAAGGGAGCCCCCTCGCAGCCCCCTGTCCTCCGGTTTGCATGTACCCGGCAGAAAGTTTCCATTGTTCAGGAAAGGGTTTGAAGCCTGTTTGCCAAAAAAGTGACAGGGGAATAAATGGACTTCGTGGAGACTGGGGGGTGGGGGGCATTACTTTCATACCCCTTTTGGTTAAAGCTATAAATCACACGGGGGTTGGGTTTGTTTTCAAGAAAGTCCTAATAAAACACCAGATTCTTAGTGTAACTCGTTTGGTTCATTTTTCACAGCCAAAAGAATTGATTTATGGGGCAACATCGCGGGGACTTGGTCAGAGCAGATGAGGTCGGTGTGCGGAGGGCGGCGAGCAGCCTGTGCTGGCCACAGGGCTGCAAGTGACAGAAGCGAAGTGTCCCCAGCTCTCTCTGGCTTAGCCTGAAGCGCGCGTTGGTGCTGTCACTTCAGGGACAGTCGATCCCATGGGGATGAGGAGCAACCTCGGTGGCTGCCTCAGTGGTCCCTGGGCTTCCACCCTCACCTTCAGCCCATAGCTGGGGTCGATGATGTGTTGAAGTAGTGCTAAACCCCTCCCGTGCTCTGAGATACTTTTGCAAGTTAAAGCTTTGGGACGCTGTTGGAATAGTAGCAAGTGGCATACTCGGAGGTCATACGGAGGGAAACATCCTTCCAGTGATGTCTGTGAAGTGAGTGATGGGTTGGGATTTCCAGGGCCTACCGTGGAAATCCTCGGGACAGGCTCTCTTACCTCTCAGTCAGCTTTCTCCGAAGCGAAGGTGGCACTGTCAACTCTGGCTCTGCTCCCTGGAATGGGATTCCTCCCTGAACCAGGAGGGTTCCCGTCAACCCCAACCCCTAGAAATGTCTTCAAGAGTTGCCCTATGACTGTGAGCTGTTGAAAGCTCCTGTGGATAGGGACTATGAGGGGAAAGACAGCTTTTCAGTGCCTGTGGCCATCCCACCATCATCTTCCACGTGCGTGGGGAAGCGCGGATCCAGTGCTGCTTCCCCAGCTCTGTGCCAAAGCCAGCGGCTCCGTGACCCAGAGGGCACCCGCTGCCTGTCCGACCTGGGGGGGAAAAGGTTGTGCAAAAGAAACTGTAAAGAATATAAACCTTCAGAGCCGAGTAAAAACACATTTTACTTTTTCAGTCTTTTTGAATTGAATGGTCAAAAGCAAATTCTTTCTCCTAGTCAAATGGGCCATGGGGTATTGGCTCATTACTGAGGGTTGTTGTTCGCTGGGCTTTGCATTTACAGTCTAAGGCCTTATTTTCCATAAAGGGGCTTGGAAGGATTTTTCCCCAGTGATCTAATTCTCCACACGGGGCTGTGAAGGCTATAACAGCTACTGCTTTGTGCCTATACTCAGCTACATAAAACACACATTGAAGGGAGGCATTCTCGAGGTATGTGTATGTTTGCTAATATGAATACTGGCTATTAGCGGAGGTGGAGGGGGTGCAGGTTTTAACATCTCCGCAGGGAGGTGTTCGGCTGTTGGCAGGAAGGAGGCAGATGGCGGGGCTGTTGCTGAATAGAAGCTAAACTAAAAACACCAGGGGCCTCATCTGGGCTGAGTTTCTCTTCTCTCCCGTTCTCGGGGCTGCTGTAGGAAGAACAATGTCAAATTTCCCCCCTCCCTCCTTTTTTCTTTTTTTTTTTTTATGAATGAAAGTGAGAGAGGCGAGGCAGGATTGAATGTGTATGTCATTCAGGGGCTATGACAGAGATGATTAGGGAGGTCAGTGAACTCCTTTGCAGCCTTGAGCATGCGGTCACTCTATTCAGCAGCCACAGAATAGACATCAATATAAAAAAGCCCGTCCAATTTGCATTAGTATTCAGATAAAGATATTACTTCGTACGATTTGTGAATGTCAAGTAATGCTGGCTGTTTTCTTAGAGAGCAGCTCAACTGAAACAGCAGCATTTAACTTTTAAGAAATTCTGATAACCATCCTGTCTCCTCTCCTGTAACTAGCTTGTGTGCGTGTCTGCACACGGTAGATGTGAAAAAGGCAATTTCTGGACTCTTTAGGATTTGTGTTGCACTAGTTAGTTGCTGGGGCTGTCTGAGTGCATTGAAAGAGTTGTATAGAGAGCTGCTAATGTTTGATCAGGTTTGTGCGGGAAGGGGAGGGGAGAGCTCTCCCAGTCTGTCAGGAGCAGGAACCGAAGTTTCCTTGTGCAAGGAGGGGAATTGTCACGCAGAGTTAATACTGCACAGGCATTTTTTTCCCCGGAAGAGCAAGGACCCTTTAGGGATTTTGTTTAAATTTAATGGGAGGGCGTGTACCAATTCTTGTGACTTTTTTTGTGTGGAAAGAAGTGATGATGTGCCAGCTGCAGTGTTTTTCATGCAGCTGATGGCAACTGGGCTCTTGTAGCCTTCCAGCATGAGCTCAGCGAGGCGTCCAAGGTGTAGGGTACGCCGATCTGTGTCACTTTGCTTTGTGTATCTGAGTGTTTCAAAGTTCATCCTGAAATTATAGGGGTAGTGAAGCGAGTGCCAAATGGCACTGGGTGTTCCTGGAGCTGCCCTTGGGGTTTATGCATTCAAACCCTCTGCAAAGAGTCTCTCATGTATTGATGGTGCTGCTTACTTTGTGCCCTACACCAGAAATGTTTTAGATTTAGTGGGCAGCTGTGAGTGATAGTTTTGAGATTAAAACTTGATCCATTTGTTCTCATGAGCAGTAGCAGCTAAAGCTAGTTAAGTGTTTAATATTGAGGCTAGCATATTTTGCTATATGCAATAAAATAAGAGGACACAAATAAAAGATGATGAAACACCACTTCTTTAAAAATAAATCTATTTCTTACCTTGCAAATAGTGAATTAGAAACTGAACTCTGTTCCAGTGCAGAGATGGACTCAATATATTCAATAGTCGCTGTATAACATGATCTCTCCTACACATACTGACGAGGGTCACTCCAATTAAATCTGAGGATTTTTTCTTTTAAAAAAGACTTTTTTAGCAACTGCTGAGTAGGAAACGTGATGAAAGTAGACCTGAAAATTGTGTAGCAAAGTGTTGATCTGCTAATTAAATTATGCTGTTAAACTAAGCTGCTCTGACTGGCATGTTAACTTTTACAACTCCCTCTAAAAAAATCCTCAGTGCTGTTTGGGAAGGTGAACCTGTCCTGAAGCCTGACTGAACGTGGGTTTTGAAATAAGGTGAACACCAAAGGACTCTTGATTACAACATTCCCACTGTACAGTTGGGAATTCCGTACAGTGGGACCCAGTCCGCTGGTTGGACAAAGCTGAAATTTTTCATAAAGCTGGAGGAGGGTTCTCCCCCCACACCTTATAAGGTTGAGAAACAAAATTTTTCCTTTTAAAATAGCAGTGAACTTTGATATCCACCTGAATGTTTAGAAAGCTGTTCTTTTGAATACTTACTGTGTACATCTGCTATTCACTTAGGGATCCTAAAGGATAGGGAATCAGCCTAGTTTCTGAGCAATTAATACAATTTTCAGTTTATAGAAGCCTTGGATCAAGGTGTTTCTGACAGTGATCTCTCGTTGGCATGCAGAGCTGTGACTGAAGACATTTGCTGCACCTTAATTTTAACTAAGGTTAGGGCATGGCCTGCTGGTGGCTTTTTCTGGCTGGCCATTGAAGTGTGCAGGATTCAATGCAGGAGCCTAAGCATGAGCCATTCATGGAGAAGTGGCTGTGTTGTCATCATGGTTTAGCTTTTGGCAATTTTTACTATATATAAGGTAGACCAGACCCATCAGGCTTATAACAAATTCAGATATTTATACTGAAAATAGAGTTGAAATTCCCTTTGCAGTTTTTCCCAGCTCAGCTGAACCGAATACACAGATAAACCATGAATCTGGCTATTTTTCTTATTTTTCCTGTTTGAATAGATTTTCTTGTCCCTCACGGGCTGCATCCTCGTAACTTTCCATGTGTCCTGAGAGTTTGTCTGACTCTGCATATCTGTTTCTTCCTTTTTTTCTGGCCCTTAAAAAACACTGCAGCCTTTAAATTGCCTGCTGACTCCAAGGCATTGAATAGAGTGGTTTGATGTAGCTGTTTCAGTGTTTGCCATTTCATCTCTTTTAACAGCGATTAGTGATAAACTTGATTGTACATGTACCAGACTGTATGCCAGAGAGGATGGTGCCTGCTAAAAGTTTGCCTTACATTGGATGTTTTTTCAGCAAATGGGACTCTGGTTCAGCACAGCCACTCATGGTATGTGGCAGCAGGCAGCCCTGACTGTAGGAGGAGTAAATCTGAAAGCACCTCTCTGCAAACCGTGTCTGAAGATGCATACAAAGCCAAAACACCTTAAAAAAACCTTTTTACACCCTGAATTTTTTTCCTTGGCCTCCTACATAGCTTGTCAGTTTAGCTGTTTCCCCTCTTTTGGCTGTTTATCTGGTGGTCTTGTTAGAAAACCCCCTGTTTCTCTGAGGTAAAGCTGACTCCCCCAGTGTCTCCTTTCTCCTGTGGCTCAGAGCTCAGGTTGCCAAGTGCCATGGATGTGATTTAAAGCTCTCTATGTGTGAAGAAGGTCTTTTATTCCTGCAGTGAATGCTGTATTCCTGGTGTGCTTACCCCTAAAGTATCTGCTCCTTGGCTTGAATGACCAGGAAGTTTCTGCAGTATCAAAAGCAAACAAGAACTGTGAGATACGAGCTGAGTAAAACCTTTAGCAAACTTGGTAGTTAAAATGGGAAAGGTAATCAGATGTAAACCTGCCCTATTATTCTGATAGGCTATCAGAGCTTTTGCATTCAGGTGGATAGGAACTAGCCAGGAGGTAGATAAACCAATTTTATTTTTTTTGTACAGTGACACTCAGGTTACTCAATGTAGCAAAGCTATTTGTGAAGAATAGCAGCACAGTCGAGTAAGAAAACATTTCTCCAGTAACTGCTTCAGTTTCAGATGTATTAATCTAAAAAAGGGGTGGTATTTATTGCAGAGGTGGAGTGTAGGTCTGGTGTGCTGGCCTTGCTTTCTCAAATCCAGAGAGCAAGGCAAGATAACGAGCTGGTTAAATAAAAAGGTTATATTGAAACTTGGAAGTAGATCTCTTTATCATGCAGAACTGTATGCAAAACAATTGCCATGTGCTTACATGTTTAGCATCTGTGAGATTTTGGGGCTGTGCCATTTCTGCAGGTTGTGAGGGGTTAAAAGAATTAATAACTCAAGTGAGAAGGGCTCCAAGTTTTCGGGTGAGGAAAGGAGGCAGCCCAGGGCTGCTCTCTGGGAGCAGGCTCTGCTGTGTGTGCCAAAGGCTCTTCCCTGGGAACATCACAGCACCAGGACCCCAGCACAGCCAGGGGTGTACTCTGACCTGCTGAACCACCTGCAAATGTCACACTGACACCTGGCAGTATGCTGGCTGGGATTTTCTCCCCTCATTTCCCTTTCACCCAAGGAGCCAAGCCATCAGTTAGATTCCTTGAGTATGAGGCTTTTAGGGAAAGACAGTAACAGGCAATGGTAGTGCACTGTGGCATGCCAGAAGCCTCCAGAGGTGGTGGCTTCCCAGCTGTTGCTTTTTCACAACTGATGAAAGTATTTGTGAGTTTATCTTCATTTAAAACTTTTGCCCTGGAAATTGGAGTGTTTTATAGTTGATTTCACTGAGCTCCCTTGTGCTGTTCAAAAGGAATCTCACTAAATTATTTCAGCTGATGTAGTTAAATCACTAAAGCATTGGAGACTAATGCTGGGTTATAAGGATTGGACTATTACCCAAAAGTAATGGATTTTAAGCATTTTGGAGTTGACCTGGCTCGAGTTGGGCGTAGGGGAGACAGCAAATTAGCTGGGTATTGCTTAGGGTCCAGACCTTGTGGTGGTGATGTGGTGCATGGGTGGGTGCTCACTGATGCCAGGAGGGAGGAGTGGTGTAAAATAACAGGCAAGGAGGGGAGGACTTCACTGGCAGAGGGCTCCAAGGAGGACGAGGGCATCTCTGAACCTCCTCTCACAAGAGGCAGGTGGCACCTGGCTCTGTGAAAAAGGGGTTCAGGCATGGTCCTTGTAGCAGGACCATGTCCCAGGAGCCATCTAGTCTCCTGGTAGTGCCTCTGCAGAGGGGATTTTCTGGGGGTTTCATTGTGGTGTGTGGCAGAGGAGGTCATGTGAAGCCCTGGAGCTGTTTCTGTTCCACAGGGCACTGCAGGGTAACTGGCATCACCCTGAACTGACAGCTCATCCCCTCTCGCTCACTCCCCCTGGGGAAGGTAAAATACACCTCTGTGAAGGATTTTCTTTGGAGTAAAAAGGAGCTACAGGAGATGTCTCTGGATCCAAATGATGAGGCCAGCCTTTCTCAGCCTTCTGCTTTCCCTGTCAGAAAACTGAAAAGATCCCAAGAATTAGATTTTTAATTTTATTTTGATGCTTGACAGAGCCTGTAAAGATCCTTCACAGCAAATTTGGCTCCCAGTTTGGAGGGTCATTGCTTTCTTTTGGGGTTTTGCCATTCTCTGCTTCTTGTAGTCCTGTAAAAATAATAATGAGGTCCTGATCTTGCGCCTTTTGAATCCCAGGCAAAAAAAGCCCCTATTGATTCCCAAGAGAGCAGGCTGAAGCTCTTCACAGATCGTGGTGGGAGCAGCTATTTAGCATAAGCAGGGATTGTTTGGGAAGTTCTGTAATGACCCAAACATTTTAACAAGCAGAGGAAACTCTGGCGAGTAAAAGGGCTCCCAGTTTGGGGGTGGAGGTCTCTGGAACTGGCTTTCAGTGACCTCCCGTTCCTCTCTAGGCAGCTGTAACACAGACCTTCACTTCCCATCTTTCTGTAACTCCAGCTGCCATGGGAGCCCGCGGCAGCATCACAGCCCAAGCTCAACACCAGCGGCAGTGGTGACAGCCACCACCCAGCTCCCTGTGCCTCTGTGGGGCTGAGCTGCTGTGCTGGCCACTGTCCCCTCCTGCCCCATCCTTGCTGCTGTTTCATCAGTATTACCAGCATCAGCCCCAGTGCCGTGAGCTGCAGCAGCACAGCGCACCAGGAAAATCTTAATAACCCTCTGTGGGTGAGCCTGAGCCCTGGGACCCTGCACCACCCAGGAGCCTGTGGAGGAGCATTCCTGGCACTTTCTGGGCAGACAGAGCACAAGAAAAAGTTCTCCCACAGGATTGTTCTTTTTTTTTTTTTTTTTTTTAAATATAACCCCACTTTCACGGGCGAGACTCAAGAACAAGCAATTCCCTCCCAGCAAAATACTTCAGCAGCTTGTGTGGAGACTGTAGGGCCTGAACAAACTGATGATTTCATTTTTGTTTAAAATTTTTTTAACTTCTCTCTATAGATTTCCCCCAGGAAAGCATTTTGTTTCTAGGCAGTAGCAGGATCTATGTAAGATGAGCCAAGATGTGCCTTGGGAGATGGGAGTCCCACAGCTAGAAGTGAAGAGGAGAAACCAATTGCAGTGAGAAGGTTAAGGAGTTCTGAGTGTGCCCTGACAATTAGCATGTTCAAGTGAAGATAAATCCTCAATGAGCCTTTCTTTAATTAAAAGAATGATTGGAATTAGGCATAGTATCATCTCTCCTGATCAGTATCATGAGTATCTGTAGGAATAAAGCATTTCTGAGGAGGGAGAGAAGCACCAGATTTTAATCTTCCTTTGGTAGCCAATGTGTCTGCCTTTTTCAAGGGCATATTTCTCCCTGTCTTGGAGTACCCAGGCTTGTTGACAGTAAACAACTGTCACTTGGCAGTTTATGAAAGAAGAATGTTTTAAGAAAACATGTCCAGTTTAAATAGTTATGTTAATAGGCTGGGGATTCATGCAGAACTGAGGGGATCTGGTAAATGGAGGTACATAAATTAGCTGGTATTTAGAACCATATTATCGTGGATTGGTTTGTGTTGGACAGGACCTTAAATTTCCAACCTCCAGTACTCACTATGTAAGAAAAGAGCTGAATGCAGTTGGGGAGAAAAATTAAAAATACTTTTCACTTTTACAGTCAGTGTGTTATGCATGAATTCACAGCTTTCTGTGAAAGCATAGTTTTTTTTTCCAAAGAAAATCCCGAAAGCCTCTTTCTTCCAGCGTGTGGTGGGTTAGGCCTGGGTGGCCCCTGGGTGGGATGGGCTGCAGGGCTGGGACCCCAGTGCTCCCACTGAGTGCCCCAAGTGCTGCTCCCAGCTCCACAGGCAGCATTTGGGCTTTGCAGCTGCCCTGCCCTGTCCTCAGCCTTCGCCTCGCAGGGGTGGTCGCAAGAGGAGGCTGCAAGAAAACTTTGCCTCCTGATTTGTGAATTGATTAATTACAGAAAGGAAGGGGTGGGGTGGGGAGTGGGGGGAAAGTAAGGAACAGCAGATGGTGTCCTCTCTGCATCCCTGCCCAAGGTCGCTACAAATCCATCACCCACCTTCTCTGGAGTTAAACCCTGCTGGATGTAGTGAGAGATGAGTGAGCGCAAAGCGTTTCTTCCAGCTCAGCCAAAGTCATCACTGTCAAAATATAACGAGTAGGGGCCTGGTGTCAGGCACTTGAAATCTGTAATCAAGCATAAAAAATATGTTTCAGGTTTTCCAGGCTCCTGGTTCACCCAGCTTGGGAAGAAGGCTGTAAGTGGCTAGTGGGGGATACTGCGTTAGACTTGAAGATACTGGGTAAACCCACACTCCTGCTGCCATCCTGGGATAGAATAGAAATACAGCAAATACCCTGGAGTTTAAATACAGAGTACTGTGTTACAGATATCCCAGGCTGAAAGAAAGTACCTCAGAGAGGGGCATCCTGACAGCAGCACCTTCTCTGCCCTTGTTGCAGTTAGGGCAAGAGAGCTGGAGGAGCAAATGGGAATCACCAGAGTTTTGACAAAAGGGTCACACTCAATTTTCTTTTACCCAGTGGTTCAGTTAGTATTGCCATTATTGGTTCAGTTAGTATTGCCATTATTTTAACTAGGAGGCAAAGGAAGCCCAAACATGAAGCCTCCACTGCAGAAGTGGTTTGCAATCTGCCCAGGCAAAAAAGGAAATTAACTCCTGGAAAGTGTAATGGAGTTGTGCTGGGGCTCCAGCCTGTGAATTATTTAGAGAAGGAATGAGATTTCTGCCTCATTTTGAAGTGCAGGTATGCTGGCATCTTGATTTTGAGGAGGCAGTGGTCTTCTGCATTGCCAAAGTCTTCATGAAGGGAGGCACAGAGGGGGCAGCAGGAGTTCCCCTTTGCCCTTTCCCTCTCAGTGCAGGGACAAAAAGGGGCAGGTTTGTACCCACCCCTGTGGTCTCAGTGGTGGGTCACTGCCTGAGCCTGGGTCTGCTGGCCTCATGCCCTGCAAATCCTTCCTGTGAGGAGTCATCTGCATGCTCTGAGCAAGATTGTCTTGTGGGTGGAATGTGTAAGTCCTGGCAAAAAAGGCCCTGAAACCTCCTCAGGTGCTTTCAAAACACATGTAAATGTTTGAAGCAGAGGTTTTCTCCCTCTCTGTCCCCTCCTCCCAGTGCATAGCAAATGAAGTGCAGTCTTTGCAGGAATAACTTTACCCAGTGTTTGAGCCCAGCTGTTTTGGGCATGAGACAGAGCAGGTGGAGGGGTGACACAGGATGTCTCAGGGCAGGCAGGAACAAAAGATGATCCTGGATTAGCCACCCACCCGTGGAAAGGGAGTGGAGGGGGCAGAATGCTGAGTGCAGCTCTTGCTCCATTTCTGGGTTATGCATCAAGGGAGGTTGTCCAGCTTTGTGTTTTCATGAGTAGTGCAGGGAGCATGGCAGGAGCTTTGGTGCCTGACTTTTGGTCAAACCCAGCCCTTCGGTGGCTGCTGGGCTCAGTTTTTATCATCTCTATCTTCTACCTGGCAGACAGCTCTTTGCTTCCTCCCCAGCCTTGTCTGCTGCACTGACCATCTTTGGCATCACAGCAGCACCCATCTGATTCTTAGAGGCTCATTCACACAGAGAAGAATTTATAAGTGTTTCTGGTGGGGAAAGGAAAGGAAAAGCTGGGGAAATGAGAGTCAGAAGGATGGGGAATATATCCCAAAGTGCCTGTGGAAGGTCCCTGGTTCATGCAGGTAGGACCAGCCTCTTGTAGGAAGGTGGAAATAGCCCTCTGAAGAGAGTGTGCATTTCCTTACAATACTGCTAAAAGATCTCTGCACAGGGGTGTCTACCCTGCTTCTGGAAGTTCTGGATCCTAATGTAGTGCAGGTTGTAGATGATCATTTGGGAGCCCTAAAGCTGCTTGGAGGCAGTGGGAACCAAGACACGCATGACTTCCTTGAACTCTCTCCTAATTTGTAAAGTGGAGTCCCAACCCTGCTGTAATAGATAGGGTTACAGGAGACCATTAAAAGGTCCCTCCTGGTGAACCTGGTGCCCTGGTGCTGCTGCTGGAAATGATAAACCTCTGCATTCAGGTTGGATGGTATGCCATGCCCTGCCTGTATGTGCCTATGCATGGGAGCTGGTAAGTCCTGCTAATTTAGGGATTGTTTTCCAAGTCTGTTTTCTATAACCCCGTAGACTTAGTACAAATAAAGAACTGACTAAGTTTCCTGTGAGAAGCACAGAATAAATGCTAAGTGTGGGATTTGAATGCAGAAAGGTGAAAACACAAATGTATACAGAAACAGCAAGTCAAACAAGCTGAAAAAATATTGTAAGGTTGATTTAACAGAGCAGTGAACTCAAAGCTGACTAATCCCTTCAGCAGCCTTCTTTAAAGAGGAGAAATAAAAGAATTTTTGACATTACTTTTCTTTGCCATCTCTCACAACTCTTCCTAATAATGCTGAAGGATAAGACTTGAGTTTAGCACAAGGACAAAGTGTTGCAGCTTTAGTTAGAGGTGTTTTCTAAATAACAAAATCTTTATTTGTCATTTGCAACGTTAAAGTGGATCAGACTTCCTGAAAGGAGATTACTGTTAAATTTCTCCAACTGGGGTACCTGGCACCTAAATCTCGCTTGAGTCTCTGAAATAACAAGCTTGGTTTTGAAAGATGCTGAGCCAGGTCAGGCTCTGCATTTAAATCGTTTAAGCACTCTCAAAATCTGGCTATTCATTTTGATGCATAGATATGGATTTCTGGGCTTAATCACCGACCTTTGCATTTCAAATGTTTGACCTTTGTTTTCTTTACTAAGTATGCAGACAGAGTGGCCCCCAAATTATTACTATTTTTCCCTTTTACACAGCTGAAAATGCCAGCAGAGAAGACTTGAAGTTCTGCATGCTATTACTGAGAAATAGGGATCTTTGAAAATAGCATTTTATGTTACTCAAGGGAAACTTGCAAAAAGGGGAATATTTTCTTATTTTCATTCACGTGAACATGATCCTTCATATATCTAAAGCCCACAATCAGTTGGAAAAAAACCCACCCAAACTACCTTAAACCTTTGCCCTCTCTTAATCCCTGTACAAGAGGGTTTTTTTTTAAGATGTCCTTTTCTCCCCCCTGAAATAAAGGCAATTGATAGGCTTATAAACAAATACCAAACATTAAGTCCTAATCTCCATATAGAGGAGCCTGACCCTTTTTATGGAGAGAGAGGGTAGAAGGAGGAAACGGGGCCAGGAGTTTCAGGTTTAATGCTTATTAAAGTTTTAGTGGGTGGGAAAATGCAATCAATAAATTTTGTTTAATGCCTCAAAACTGGTGTTAGTTTTCACTAGCTACACCGGAGAGTAGTTTTCATTTTGAAACTAGGACACTCGTAGTTGGAATGACAATTAATGTGGAGTGAATATGGTCCCAGTTGGAAGCCTATTTTTTGAATAGCATGAGAACTCCCCCCCACCTCCCTGCCTTGGCTCCAAAGTGGGGTCGCTTCCGTTTTTAATTAGCAAACCCGGCAAAATTTAGCTCATTGTGTCTTTCTGATCCTTTGGCCCAGAGGATAGCTTGGGTTTCTCCATCTTGCTGTCTTGAGGCTGTTCTTTTTATTTTTTTTTCTTCAGTTTTGGAGTGGGAAGGAAAGGGGGGGCTTCAGGATACTTAGGATTAAAGTCATTGTTTGGGGGTATTTGCAGCCAGCTGCCTGCATTAAATGAAGATTAGAGGAGTGCACATTAAAAGTGCAAGGGAAATGCAGGGGACCTGGGATTTGGGAGCTGCATAGCTGTGAATCGAAGGGGAAAGGTTGGGGCTTTATGGCAAATTTTTTCTGATGCCATGTGATCCTAAAGCCCGCTTCAGAAAGCATCACAAGGAACTTCCAGGGCAAAACTGGCTTGGGAATTGGAAAAGGAGCAGGAGCATTTGCATACCTTAAAAAGTTCCTCTGAGGTAAACCTAAACTTTTGAACCTGGGACCTTATGTATTTCTTAAAAACTTGTCTGCAAGAGCACTTGAGAGGTGGTGAAATTTTGATAGAACTGATCAAGTAGCTGAAAGTCCACCCTGGAGGTCAAAGCTCCAGCAGTAATGAATATTTGAAGGATTTTTAGGAAGGAAATGAGAGTATAGAGGAAGAGCCCAGTAAAAAAATAACCAGAAGAATGATTCAGCAACATTTTAAGAAAGTTTAAAAATATTTCCAAAGATACAGTTGCTCTCCTTTCCCTGTGCTTTGTGGAGCAGTCATTTGTGTAAGCTGTGTCCCTGTAGCAGACTCTGCTAATTACTTGGGTGTGCCACCTACAAAACCCCTCCAGTAACCAGGAGTAGGAGGGATGCTGTGGTGCACTGATGCTGAAGAGCACAGGTTTGATCAGAGCCTCCACAGTTTGGCAGGACCAAGTTCTGCTCCAGAGGAGTTTGGGGCAAGCTTTGCCCAATCTGTTGGGGTGCTGGGAAGCTTTATTCTGTGCCTCAGTTTACACAGCTGCTGCCACTGGCTTTGAAAGGCTCGTGGTAGTTGCTTGCTTGCTGTTGTGATGAGGGTTTTTTGGACTTCCTCGGGCATGTAGAGCAGAAATGTAAAACATCAGCTGCTTTGTGGTGGGATCTGTCTGTCAACATCAAGCTGGGATGCCCCTGCTGTGCTGAGCAGAAGTTGAGGCTAAGTTGGCCACTGCCCTTCAGAGGCAGCAAGAGGCAAGACACCAAAAGGATGACAACACGGTCTCTTGTGCTCCCCAAGGATCAGCCCAGGGAGTTCCCATCACTGCCTGGAGCAGGGAGCAGTGTGGGCTGGCCACGTTTGCACCAGGGTTGGTGAGGTGCTCTGTGTGACCTGGGCCAGCAGCTGCCAGGGTGTGCTCATCATGCCAGGCTGGGGCTGGTGTCACCCCACTGTGAGTGTGGGCTGCTGGGAATTGATGCAGCTCATTGCTGCCCTCCTGGAGGAAAGCACAGAGGCTTTGGCACCTGGGAGAGCAGCAGCCATCTGCATGGGCATCCTTGAGCAGGAGCTGCCTCCCATCTGCTGCTCCCTCTCTTTGGGGACCATCGATGAAGTGGAGACATTTCATATCAGTTCTTTTATTTCTCAAAGAAAAGTTCCATGCTAAGTTCAAAAAGTTCAGTGCAGAGCTCTGAGCTAACTAAATACACATGAGGGGTGTTTGCTTCCCTGTTTTCAGTGGGGAACCAAGTGTTTGCTTGTACAATCTGGCCAGATTTTAAGGAAAACTCCCCATCACTGCTTGTTCTTTTAAGCCAGCAACCCCCAGCTGAAGGCTTGGGGTCAGTTCTGGGCTCTCAGCAGCAACCAAAGCTTTGTGCCTCTTGGAGGGGTTTGCATTCCCATTTTTTAGGTGTAGCCAGAAGACCCCTTGGATTTGTTCTCTGGTGGGTTTTCTTCTGTCCTCTTCAGGGCTTCCAAGTGTCAGGGGGAAATCCTCCTGGCCAAAGTGTTTTTGTAACTGTTTTAGCTTTGTGACAATTTATTTCTTTAAACTCTCTGTGCCTGAATTGGGTGATCTGTGAAAACAGTCCATTAAAAGGAGGATACTGTAGAGTCCTGATGAATCCTGTTTTCTACTTGGCCGATGGAACAGAAAGCTAATTGCCAGTAGTAAATCCATTCAAAGGAGAGCTGGAGGGAGGGAGAAAAGCTAATATTCCTCCTTGAATGCCATTTAATCTCTGAAACCTTTCATGCAGATGTAAATTAGGATTTGCACAACAGAGTCAACAGTTGCTCCCCAGATAAGGCAGATTTGCAACATCTGCTTTTTCCATTTTGGAAGCTCTTCCAAAGTCGGGGATAGCCAAACTAAACAGGAGAGATTTTTTTAATTCCTTTCCATAATCTCTTGTTTATAAAGAAAGCTGCATATGACAGAACTAAACCTGGTTATTGTTTTGCTAATTCTCTAGGAAAAAGGTTTGCTTTTCTCCTAAAACAGATCTAAGAAAAAACCCCTACGGGGTTTTAACACAGTGCAGTTACTTGTTAATGTCTTTGAAAGAAATGTCTGGTAACAATTGCATAGGCCACTGCAGTGCAAATACAGTATAAACAGTCTACTTTGCCATTATTATTATTATTATTATTATTATTATTATTATTATTATTGCAGTTGTTTTAAGCTTTTCCAGGAGAACTGCCTCCTCCCAGGCAAACACATGGAATATATGAAAGATGAGGTGGTACCTTTGAGTGATCTGGTCTAGGGGAAGGTGTCCTTGCCCATGGCAGGGATGTTGTAATGAGATAATGTTAAAGATCCCTTCCAACACAAACCATTCTGTGGTTCTGTGATTCTGTGAAATAATGGAGGCAAACCCTTTTCAGATATGATTATCTAAAGACGTATTTTTATATCACAGTTTAGACTTTTACAGATACAGATATTTTATTTTTGCAGTATTTTATTTCTGGGTGTGAGCCCCACTGAGCAGGGGAGATAACCCAGCAAAACACACTTTGGGAGGTGATACTGCTTCAGCAAAGCATCCTGTGCTGCTGTGATTGCCAAAGCAAGCCCCTTCTTCCCAGGATGGCTGCAGCCTGACACTGGGAAGTGTGGTGCAAGAGGGGTCTTGACCTCATAAGGGGAGAGGAGCTGGGAAAGAGAAAAAACAGAAGGTTTTCTATAATACTTTTTATTTTATAAATAATAGAAAATATGTGCACAAAATAGTTTAAATAATATCACGCATGTATTTGATATATTTGCTGTGCCAGGCTGGTGAGGTGCCTTTTGGGGTGACAGGGCCTTAGCCAGAAAGGGATGTTCCACCTCTGGCACCATCATGGCTGTGCAGAAAGGAGGGGAAGCTGTGCCCTGCATAAAGCACTGACAAATACATACATACATACATACATACATACATACATACATGTGTGTGTGTGTATATATATATATATATATGTGTGTGTGTGTGTGTGTGTGTGTGTGTATATATATATGTATATATATAAAAAATATCCCATCAGCTCCCTGCAGAGCAGTGGGGGTTTTCAGGGACCCTGAGAAGGTTCCTGGGGAAACAGGTGATGCCATGATCTTATCATGCCCACCTCTCACAGGGGCTGCAGGGCTCAGGACTGGTTTGGAGGTTTTCAATATTCCCCCAGGGTCTCTCTGCCTCCCTGGGAGGAGACAGAAGGAATGTGGATGTGGAGTCTGTGCATGGCATGGGGAGGTGACACTGAGGCCACTTGTCACTTTTCCTGGCTGCTTTTTAGATTTAGACAGATCTTAAATGAACAATATTTGACAAGGAAAGTGTTTTATTTTCCTTCTAGGAGGTTTGCTTTTCCCAGTGCAGAAGCCCCAAGGTGAGGTAGGGAAGTGACTCCATCCCAAGAACAAGCACACAGGTATTGTGAAAAACACCTGAATATTATTCACTGGGTGAATAATACTCAGTTAACACAGGTAGGACACTTAATTAGAATAAACCAGGGCTCAATAGACAGGAGAGAGTGCTGGTCTGAGTCTGGACATAGTGTACATGCTCTTTGCCACCATGGCTGTGTTCATCTCCCTAAAGCTGGAGGTTTTCATGCACTTCCAGCAATTATTCACCAGCTTGCTGTCTGGGACCATGATCCCTCTGGGAATGGGATAACAAACTCAACAGGAGAAAGCTCTGCCATGGCTGTTGCTCCATGATCCTGTAATGTATCCTGTCATGGTGGATTTGGTGCAATAAAATACACAGAACAAGGAACTATTTCAGATTAACCTGACGGGAGAAATGCGTGGAGCGCTGCTGTCTCTGTGCTTGTTAACATGCCAAATACAGCTTGTCCAGCTTGAAAAGGGAAAACCATGGTCTGCTCAGAACTGAGCCTTGGTCCATCCCAGCACTGGGCTGTGAAGCAGTCCTGGAGAGCCTCTCGGGGTAGCTGGGGTCAGGGTGGGGTGAGGAACCTCTTGCAGAAGGTTGTGTGCCTCAGGTGCTCTGTGGGGCAGTCCCAGTGTAGTCTGAGCTGTGTGGTGGAAGTTCCCCTGCTGCAGGATGCCCACTGAGGGAAAAGGTTGATGGTGATGGGGGATGCATGTACCCCACCAGAGCAGTTCCTCAGGAGACTCCTGAACACTTTGGTGTTTGAAAAAGTAGGGTTGTGGGAAGTTGTTCCAGGGGAAAAATCAAAGGTGAAAAGAAGTTTTCTGGAGCCAGAACCCAGTGCCCTGTGAGGTGACATGGCACCATGGGGCTCCCTCACCCCTCGCTGTGAGCCTTTGTTGCCCAGCACCAATCCTCAGCAGCATCTGGAAATAGTCCCTGACACACAGGAGGGCATCAGACAGCCTCGAGGTTGGCTTGGATTTTTTGGGGGCCCTAAGCAGCCCAGGAACAGCCCACCACCCTCCACCTCTTCCTTGTCCTTTTGTGCCTGATTAAAAAATAACTTGGGAGCTGCATGCGTTAAAACCAAAATAAAACATTTCCAGGCTCAGCCAGAAACAAGTATTGATGTCTGAGAGGGGCAGACAGCTGATGGAAATACTGACACACTTAAGCACTTGGAGCTGTGAACCACACAGAAAGTGAATTATTGCTGGGATGAGCCAAGCAGCCACGGAGATGAAGTATCTTATCCTTATAAGTGAATACATACAAAAGCATTTCAGCGTTGCTGGGCCAACTGCTCCTCATTGTGGAAGGTGTTTTCAGCCAGTTGCTGCCTGTTTGCTCCTCTGAAGAGCTTAAAAGTGGTCTCTTTCTCTGTAGTGTGTTTGCTATGAGCAGTGATGATGCTGCAAGTGCTGATGTCCATCAGGTGCATCTCTTGGTGGTTCTCGAGTCATTACTGCTTTGGCTAAACTAATTTGTTGAGTTTTAGGTATACCTTGAGAGCCCACAACCCAGATTGCTTCTTTCTCTCTCTTCCCTCTCTTTCTCTCTGTTAAAGCTGCAAATGTGTTAATCCCTGCTCTGCTGGCAAGTGTCAAGAGTGGGCTCCTGTAACCCCTGCGTGGGTTAACTCCCTGGTAATTTGTGTGTCATGGTTTAATCCTGTCTGGGAACTCAGCCCCACACTGCAGCTTGCTCACCCCAACTCTGAGGATGGAGGAGAGAATTGGAAGAGTAAAAGTGAGAAAACCACCTGTAAGGGTGGTGATAAAGACAGTGTAATAAGAGAAGCAAGGGCTGTACACAGAAGCAAAGCAGAACAAGGAATTAGTTCACCACTTCCCCAGGGCAGGTGTTCAGCCACCCCCAGGACAGCCAGGCTCTTCATAGGGTGACTGAGAAAAACAAATGCCACCACCCCAAACAATCCCCCCTCTCCTTCTTCCCCCAGTTTTATTGCTGAGCATGGTGTCATATGGTCTGGAATATCCCTTGGGTCAGCTGGGCTCAGCTGTCCTGGCTGTGTCCCCTCCCCTATTTTTCTATAGCTGGAGAGTTGGCTTCAGAGGGGGCAATTCATGTCTCCTTCATGTCTTGGTGTCTCTGGTTGAAAAGGTGTTGGAAACACCAAGCACATGGAGCTGGAGGGCAGGAAGGAGGTGCTGGACTCTGGCCACCCTGCGGGAGATGTGAGCTTTGGTTCTCTGCTTTGAACTCCTGCTGTTTCAAGCATGGAAATGAGACTGTCTCTGCTTTCAGATTTATCTCTGTACTTGAAAGCTATATAAGGAATGAGAGTAAAAATTGGTTCTCCAAGGTCACGGTTGGCAAAGTGCTTAAAAGCATTTGAGTGCCCATTTAAATACTGTGTTGAAATCTCTAGTTTGGCTCCTGTTTATTTTTTAAGCCATAAGTATATAAACAGAGATTTGAAAAACAGTTAACAGAAGTGAGATTAAGACCATGAGTTACATCTACCCTGAGATTATTCCCAGTCAGTACAAAAGAAGTCACTAGAACCAAACTTTGCATCACAACATCTGCTGGAGACTCTGCTGGAGATTGAGGGTAGAGATGCCAAAATCAAATTGTCAGAAACAAGAGGTGCTGCCTCATTCCACAGAAGAAGCTTGAGACCCCAGTCCATCTGCTGAGTCTTACTTTCCTCTTCATTCCAACATTCCCTGTATACATTTTGTAAAAATTCTTTGTTGCTTTGTCATTAACCCAGGTTCATTATGGTTTCTGAAAAAGAGTTATTTCCTTTTAAACAGCTAACCCGTGCAGTTTGGCCTGTGCTTAGTCTGGGTTTGTTCCTGTTCAGTAGCTTTATAATACAAAAGCCAAAATATACAAGGCTTGATCGTCCAGCAAACAGCTTTGGTAGAACTGTGCTTTGTGTGGAGGGCTTGTACAGTTGTGTGGGGTTTGTTTTCCAGTAGATGAAATTAGCAAGAGGTTCCATCAAAGTTAGACCAGTACTTTGCACTTGCAAGTTAGTCTCTTCAAGTGCAAAGCTGTCCACAGGGCTTTTCAATTTGAAGCCAAGGTTGGTACCAGTGGAGAAATCCTCATAGTCTAGAAGAAGGAAGAAAAACCTTGAACATTTAAACCAGAACATTTCTTGACCGTGTTTTCCCCGGAGATATATCCCAGTTGGGAAGAGACCATGGATAAACACTCAAATGCAGCAATGAGTCTGATAGCAAGGAGATTCTGCATGGGGCTCAGTCTTCTTTTTTGATTTACTATAAGTATATACTTTCAGGGAAAAAATTTATTAAAAGGGGAAAAAACCCCAGCACCCTAAACCTTTGACTGCATGAACACCACAACATTCTGGCTAAACCATAAAATATTTTAGTTGGAATTGCTGCCATGGTATGAGGAAAGGTTCTTTGTAATCCCAAGGAGTGTGGGCTTTGCCTCCTGCGAGACAATACCTCCCATGAAATTCCACCTTTTCAGGCTCCCAGAATCCTTTCTTTCTACCCTGCAAGGCTATTGACTGCAACATTTTTATATTTTAAATCTTTTCATTTATACAAGAATAAAAACACACATGACAAGAAGAGAAAAGCAATACGTTTTTCTCTTGTCGCCTGCTCCAACTCTTTCACCTCAAGGCAAAAGAGCAGCCTGGAGCCAATGCTACATCCTCAGGTATTTGAGGCTGCTCTACTTGCACTGGCTTCACAGTGAAGTCATAATCTATGAAGGTATCTTTGGTTCTGCACTTTTGTTGCACACAGAATAACTTCAGCAGGAAACTAGTGATGCTTTCATTTATTTTAGCTATTCCAGCCTTTATCTTCTGTCCAGCTTTCCACCTGTTTTCTTCAGCCCACAGACATTGCCTTTGGGTCACCCAGAGTCCCATAAGAAATTTGGTTTATCCCTGGTTCTGCTCCTTTCTGTCCTTGCTGAGTCTCATAGGGTTTGTGGGCAGACTCACAGCAATAAACAGAAGGAAGTCTGGAGATTGAGATGTGAACTTGCCAACACACACTTATTCCTGCCAGATCACCCCCTCACCTGCAGCACTGGGTGTTGCAATGACCCTTCTAGAGGTCTGTGCTGTTTGTTGGGATGCACCTGGTGGGGTGGACGTGTTTTGGTTGCTACAGGGTCAAAGCCATCCTTGTAGATCAGCCAGATCTCTGACTCTCTTTGCACAGCTACCTGCCTGTGGCAGGCAAGGGGAAGGTCTGGGCACATGAAAGCATCAGTAGAGCAAATACAAGATGTGTTTCTTTTCTAAACACTCTGTCTCTGACACCTGCTCTTATTTATTCATCTCCATTTCTTTCTCCCTTTGCAGAGTACTTGAGGAGCGAGACCGCCTTTCTGGAAGAGTTGGTGTTTGGAAATGGAGATACCATTGAACTTTCCTGTAACACCCAAGGCTCTTCTGTGTCTGTTTTCTGGTTTAAAGATGGTATTGGAATTGCACCTACCAACAGAACTCATATTGGACAAAAACTGTTGAAGATAATCAATGTGTCATATGATGACTCGGGGCTGTACAGTTGCAAGCCAAGGCATTCCAACGAGGTCCTGGGAAACTTTACAGTCAGAGTTACAGGTATGTCCAGAAATACAGCTGTTTCAGTGATTTTCTATCATTTTTTTCTTTTTTTTTTTTTTAATTTTTGCCCTTTCACGTGTTTAGCACAACTGGTGGTTTGGGGTGCTTGTCTGTCCTTGGAAGGTCTGTACTCCCTGGAAACTGCTGACAGTGATTAGACTGGCAGAACAAACCAATTGAAGAATGCTTGAGTGTCCATATCAAGTGTTGAACCTTGATGTTACTACTGAGAGAGACTTAGAAAGGGTGCTGGTCAGATTAAACCTCAAATCCCCCTTAACCCTCAGATAGATGCAGTGCTACATGTGGCTGTGAAGTTTTTTGTGAGTGAGTGAGCTGTGGCTCATGGGGGCTAAATGATGTTTTCCATGTTATGTGAAATATCAGTGGCAAAGTTGCACGTAAGAGCTGGAAGTTCCTGAAGACTGTTTCTGTGTTGTAGCTGGTAAATCTCTGCCCTCCATCACAGTTATCACAAACTGCTAGCTTGTTTTAGAGGTAGCTTATCTGTAAACTGTGTAGATCCAAGATATGTGCTCCATCAAAGTTACTTATTTGGATTCATACATTGCAAACAAGTGCTGTGTTAGCAAAGCACATGCTGTCATTTGCTTGGCCATATTTTTTGTGATGAGGATGATAGAACAGAACAGCTACAAGCTGTCCAAGCCTGGATCACTAAACACAGAGTGCCAGAAAAATCTGTTGTTTCCAGATAGCTAACCACCAACACAAAGGTCATTTTCATGATTTCAGGCTGGTGCATTGGTAGGTGGATCACTGTGAGCAGATAAAAACTTTCCTGATCACAGGTTAAAAGCCTGAATTTTCAGGAGAACTAGTCCCTTGTGGATCTCAAGTTTTGAAAACTTTCATTTGCCCTTAAACTATTGGAGCTTTTTCAAGAATCCTTGAATAGCAGGTCCTTTCTCCAAAAGTTGAGTTCCCTCAAAAAGTAAGAGTCTCTGTCTGAAAACCAAACACAGAGACGTTTGTGATTGTGAATCACATCCACTCCATAGAGAGCTTTCTTGTGCAATAGGATTTTGTGTGAGAGAAAACCATCATGAGAATAAAAGCTCGTTTCACCAAGCCTTCAGCAACATCTGCTTTTTATTGAGTGTTGCTGGAGATTGCTGTGAATGCTTCAAGGTCATATCAATTAAATGGTTAAAGAAGTATTTGGCCCTTGAAAGCCTTTCTTTAACTAGGTACGATTATTGGAACTATCCAGCAAACTGCAGGTTGTTAGAAATGTTACTCTCTCTTTTTTTCCTAAGTGACATGAAAATGCTTTTGAGTTCAAGGGGCAGCAGGGAGGCAGGAGAGGGCAGCTGGTTACATGCTCAAATGAAACAGCTGCCAGCCCCAAAAGTTTGTAAAGTGAGAAATTGTTTTTAATAGTGGAAGGACTGATAATCCTCTGCTTTTAAAAAGTTTAAGCCCCTGTATTTTTCCTCTTCACTAATAATAGCTAATAACAGCTTAAGAACTAGCGAGTAACCTGAACCTGCTTTCTGACAACATTATGAGTCTTTGATTCTATTAGCCCATTGTCATTACCACCAAAGTGCTGGTAATGTGGGAGCCTCCTTTTTAGCTGTCAGCAGCACTTGTTTTAAAATTTGAAGCTCTGCTTTATGTGGCAATAGTGGCGCCTCTCATATATTCACATATTTCTTCATAATTAGTATTGATTGCTCAGTGTGGCACAGCAGAGATGAGATTGGGATCAGAGATTTGTGGTTTGTGTCCCCAATTCTTATAGGTAATGCCAGCAATTAGCTCAGGTATCTGGTCAGGTGTTCATGTGGCTATCTGATGTTTGGGGCTGGAGTTGTTCTCTGCATTAAACTGGTTTAAAGCTGTACTAACAGACTGGAATTGCTCTGATCTCTGTTCTTAAGTGAGCAAAGCTAGGCTCGGTGTGTTTGGAATAGCTGATCCACATACAAGTTCCATTTTGAGAATGCTTCCATGTCCTAGGGGCATATGAGGATTTTCCTACAGAGAGCCATGAGATTTGAGTCTGCAACAAACTGACTGTGCTGCAGTGACTCTGACTGTGCACAGGGGGATGGATGTTTGATGCTGGAAGCAGAGCAAGTAGATGCTGGAGCTGGCATTCAAGGGCTGAGAACCAGGCTGATAATTAGCAGGATTTGATCTCTTTAAAATTCCTCCCTTGACAGACAAGGGCTTGAGTGTTTTGCTAGTTTACAAAAACAAACATACTGTCCCCTAAAAACCTGAGCACTTGGAAAGGATCATGTAGAGGCTGCATGCCCAAACTGATATCCAGCCCTGTTGGCAGAAGCTCCATTTCTGCAGCCATTTCATGCACAGAACAGCCTTTGGATTTAGTGGCTGAGCAGCACCCCTGTGATGAGCATGGGCTGCAGGCCGGTACCAGCAAACAGAGCTTTCAAAATACCCAAGGCCAACCATTACAAAACAGGTGACTGAACAAATTAAGTCCCTTTTCATTCATAATTAAAGCCCTTTTGAGCAGTTCTTGCCAATACTTCAACAACTTCTGCTAAGGATTACTGTTTTAGTAAATGATAAACAAATAGCTTATAATTTTTAGTCACCTTTTGAAAAAGGTGGTTTTAGTAATTTGAATAGGACAGTAGCTATTAATATGGGATATTTGGTCTTAAAATCTAAGCTGCACTTCTCATCCTAAAAACAAACTAAGTCAAAGACTTCCCTCAACCTTGTGAAAATGATTTTGAATTAGTTTAAAAATTGATGCTACTCCTCTGGTCATGATGGATTTATTGGAAAGCAGAAGTAAACTATAATCATGTGTTAATATGTGGGTAACCAAATCTGAGAGCAGAGCTAAGGTGCTGATTTCTCCGTCAATGCTGGTGGGGATTTGGCTCTGTTTCTGCCTGACTTGAGTAAACCTGCTGGATCAGCCAGAACACCTAAACATCCACTTCACTTTCAGCAAGCCCCATGGCATTTCCCTAGTTCTGCTGCCAGCAGGACCTCAACTGTGGATTTGCAGTTAGAGACGTGCTTGGAGTCGTCCTTGAGGCTTTGCCAAGGAGAAGGTGCAGAGCACCATGAGCCCCTGCAGTCTAAGGCAGGGAGATGTTTCCTGTGTTGCTTCTGTGGATGGTGAAAATGCCTGGAAGGCCATTCCAGATTCTGCAGGGAAGAACTATTTGTTGTTAGCTTTCCTTCTTTTTCCCTCTTTTTATACCCTCCCCACCTTTTTCTTTCTCCATTTTTACCTCCACTGTGCTGGTCAGAAAACAGTAAAAAACTCAAGTGCATCTTGCAATGAAGGATGTCCTGCCTGGCTTGATCTGAAACAGCTCTTTACATTTCTGGCCACATGTTGAACACTCATAATGTTTCCTGTTTTCTAGTGTTTAAGGCCAAGTTCTCTTACCACTGTCTCAGAACATAAAGGCTGCTGGGTTATTAGCATTTTGCCTTTATTTGAAAGAAAAATTCCTGGAGATTATGTCACATCAGTGATGCTAAATCTTCCAGATGCTGAAGTGTACAAACTAAACTGTGTAAACTAAATTAAACACTAAGCTGCTATTTGATAATGGCATTTACATTTACAGTAGTCAGTTGATGGGGGGAAGAGGGACTGAGCCTTCATTGTGGACAGCTTGGAGAAGGTGAAATGTTAGACCACATTAAAAGAAACAGTTCAGAATGTTTTGGAGAGATACAGATGGAAAATTCCCACCTGTTTACCTGTATTGAGTTACAGCCTTGAGGTGCCTCTGTGGGAGGAATATAACTAAAGGGAACTGGAATAGCCATCAAAATGTTGATGGAGAGAGGTTTGATTGCAAGAAGGTCAAAAGTTTTGGTCTTAGTGTTTGAACAAGGAGTTAATGAAGGGAGGTGTGGCAGGAGGATATTGAGTTAAAAGAAAAATGCAGGGAAAGTGAATTAGAAATGCTGACCTGTCGTTTTGAGACATGGTAAAATAAAAAGTCTTCAGAGTGAATGCTAGAGGGAAGGGAAAAATAACAGTCAGAGAGCTTGTTCTGCAAAAAGAAATTTTCCAGTTTAGAATTCCCTTTGTGTTTATGAGGAAGAGAACATTTCACACAGGGAGAAGTATTTGACATTGGACCACATTTTCAGAGCACTGGCAAACTCTTGACCCCTCTCTCCCAGCTGAGAAAGCACCTGTCCTGTTGTGCCTGGCCCAGCAGCAGCAGGGGAGTGGGCTGGTGGGAAGGGTGAGCCATCACTTGGATGTCCCTTGTGTGACACCAACAGCCTCATCCAGCATGGTGTCCCCTTGTGCCATCCTCCTTCTGCTTCACTTCTTTCTTGTCTCTTTCCAGATTCCCCTTCGTCAGGTGATGATGAGGATGACGATGATGAGTCAGAAGATACAGGTAATTCATTTTTCTGGGATACAGAGGCCTTTTCTTTGCAGCAGCTGTGGCTCCCAAGCAGTGCAGCTCATCTGGGTGTTCATGCAGTCACACAGCAGCTTTGTGTTCAAATCAGTGACCTCAGGATAGAACCATGATGAATGAAATTTATCTAAAAACTTAGAAACAGCTGCCAGAGTGGTGATGCTCCTGGGGAATCCTACAGCAGCAGTGCTGTATTTTGAAGATTTGATGTTAAGAATCTGAATAGATCAGTAGTTACAAATTCTTCCTTGCATGTAAATCCAGACAAGCCTGCTTACTATATGTGTGTGTGTATATATATATATATATATATATATTTGTTTTACTGCACTGATGTTACACTGGTTTTATAACATTTCAAACCTTGACTGCTTTACTTTTAACCATTCTGATTCTGGTCCTTACCAGCATCTTGATAGGGGTCAGAATACAAAACATATACTAGCCAAGGGCCAAATTTACTGATACCATAAGTGAGAGCAGCTTCTTTGGCTTTATTGGCTTTTTTTTTCACTCCTGTGAGGAAGAGAGTCCCAGGACAGTGCTTGGAGCTTTCACAAATAATTTCTTTCAATCTTATTGCTGCTTTCTTTAAGTGCAATAGCATTAATCAGGATCATTACAGGCTTCAGAGGTGTTAGTGCTGGGCTTTATTCTGCTCTTTATACTTCTGCAGAGTGAGCTGCCCATGTGTATGTATTTTTAATAGAGATGTCTTTGCATTTGAACTCCCAATCAGCTATGTACATTGGCAGAAGTTCAACATGACTGGAAAATCTCTCCTGCCCATAACATTGCACATGCAGGACTCTTTCAAACGGGTCTGCCACTGCAGTAAGTTAATACTGCTGTGTGTGCCGTGTGTGGACAGAAATGGTGAGTTACAGTGCCAGGAGACCCATCAGCAGCAATTAGTGGTTTTCTGATAGATTCTAATTAGAGGCCAAATCCTGCCAGGTGACAGGCACCTTTGCAGAGGTGCTCAGGGCTGCTGATACCTGCTGAAGAATGGTACAGACATAGGGAAGGTCTGGTTTGGTCATGATCTTTTCCTGCTGCAGAGCAGCTTCTGATGAGCACAACTGATTGTTCTGTACAGTTTTTTATGTGGTTTATAGAGAACTCAATCTCTTAGCAACAGGTATCACAAAACATCAGCTGGCTTATGGTACAGAAAGACGTTTTTCTTCACTGGAAAGGAAAACACACATTTATCCACATGTATTTATAGCCTGTTTTCTGGGTCTTCTTGACTTTGAGGCTGTCTCTGGTTTTAGACCTGAAGGTAATGGCTGGCTTTGCTTAAAGGTCTTGTTATAAAAAGCTGGATTCCCTTCTGCTTTAAAAATGGTTGATTAGGTTAATGTGTCAGTGCAGTGGTGTTTCGTGACATGGGTGTGCTTTATGTTGCTTTCTTTGATGTCAGATCCTCCACTTAACCTTCAGAGGTCTCTTGAGTCTGGGGAGCTGTGTTGCTAGCCCTGGTACCACCACTGCCAGGACATCCCACCAGGAGCAGGGGCTGAAGGACCATCCCATGCCGGCACACATGGTGTGCTGTGTTCTGTGAACAGCCCAAAGACACAAATCCTCTATCTCCTGTGGCAAAAATGTGCCCTTCTGACGGGGTGTAGAGGCCCTGCTCAGGCATCAGACACAGCTGTGGTCAGTAGTTAGAGGAGGAAAGGCAATAACTGCTTTAATGCAAAAGAAAGATACCACAGACTCATAGGATGGTTAGGGTTGGAAGTGACCTTAAAGGTATCTAGTCAGTAAAACTGATAGTGTTTCATATTTGGGGGGAGGCAATCCATCCTGGACTGGCTCACTGAGTGTTGCCGTGCTGCATATCACTGAATAAAATCCTTTTGTCCTGGCCCCTTGTGATGGTAAGTTACTTTTCTGGCTTGTGTTACTCAGCAGAGTTTCTCATCCTCACACAGTGGAGAGTTCAGAAAGCTGATTCCAATAGCATCATGAGTTTGAACCCAATCTTGTTAATTTTAAGGGTTGGAAATACCAAATTCCATGTGAGGTGCCCTGCTCTGCTCACTCTCAGCTTGCTGTCTGAAGGGCAGCACAGAAACAAACAGGGATGGGCAGCAGAAAAGAATGAGGAGAAACTTCTGCAGCTTCAGATCAGCTCGTTTGTGGCAGCCTTGTCACAAGCCGTGATCCGCCTTTGCAGAAAGAGGCTTTCTAATACCTCTGTTCTCTACAGCTGTTTTTCCTGGCCCTGAAACAAAAACAAAACTCCCTTTTCACACACTGTGCTTCTGCCCCAGTGCTCCCTACCCCTCTTGTATCTGTTTGTTTGGAGCCCCCGCTGCGCAGCCCCAGCACCTTCAAAGAGCCCCCATAATCTCCAATTAAATCTGGCTCTGTCCTCAGAGGCGTCAGCTGGGGAAATTACACAATTAGGGTTGATTCTGTCTGCCACAGAATTTGGTGGCAGCTCCTAATTGCTAAATGAGTGCTTGGCTGTATTAATTATTCCAAGTATTGCTCTCAGGTTTTTTTTAATTGGTCATTCCAGTTGGATGGGTGGCCGGTGTCTTTGACGAACAAAACGGACCGTCAGGCTTAGTGTTTGATGATGGGAAAGGGCTGGTGATAATGTTTGGGGGTCCCTTTTTGTTTTTTTCACACCTGCATATGCAAAACCATTGCTAGTAATTAATTTACAGAGAGCTAGTCTAGAAATTTTTCCTGTCTTTCATCCTTCCTCTTTTCCCGCTCCCAAAACTCTCTGGAGCTTTGCAAACTTTGCTTGAAAAGAAGAGTTAGCAACATTTTCAGGCCCTTAAAAAGTGGTAATGAAGGGACTCAGAGGGCAGGGCCAAGCAAAAGCAGGGATGTTTTGTTCGCTGCTCCTGCAAGTGAGAACAAAGGCACTGTTTTCAATGTGTAGACGCTTTCTTCCAGTTCCAGTTTGACTTGAGAGCAATGCCCTGTTTGAGTCTTGGCACAATAATCCAGGGGTGCCCAGCCCTGGCAAGCCCTGAATCTTACAGAAGAGCACTGAAATGAGGGAAAGCACTCAGGGAAGAAGTTGTGTCTAATTGCAGCAGGCAGGAGTGAATCCTGCCTTTGCTCCATATGGAGAATATCCCCAGCTGGAAACTTTCCTGGGCTCCATCTTGCTCCTCTCTGATGTCTGATAGCAAAATCCCCCTTGGCTTCAGTGACTACATTTGCAGCCAGTGGGTTGATGGATCTCCTGTGAGATTCAAACTCATCTTTTGAATGAAAAAATGTGATAAAACGTCACCCTGCAGCACGTGCAGATGTTGTGTAAAAGGGAAGAGCCCCAAAAAGCAAAAAGGGGAACCTGGTCCTGACCAGGTGATGTAATTACACCCCCATGCCTAGATGATTGTCACCAACAACATAAAATGGCATTTCTTGTGGGCAGGTATGTTAATCAAACAACAGGACAGGTTTTTTGGCTGCCCTCTGTGGCGGTGGCAAAAGGGAACTTTTCCATCCGTGCCTGGCCTTTGCCATACCTCTCCCCTGTAGCCCTGTTAGCCTCTTGTAACCTCCCCAGAATATAAAGGTGCATTGCCAAAAGGAGACATTTGGCCAGAAAATGGCCCAAGCTTCAGAAGCCAAGGACCAGCATGGGTTTCTGGAGCCCTCTCCTCTCCAGCCTTCCCAACACCACCCCAAGTGTCCTCTGCATTCGCTCCCCTGTTGCTGCCTGGGGATTTGCCCAGTCTTTGCTTGGTTTCTGCCCTTCCTTCATGCTATAACAGCATCATCCTTTTACCATCATGACCTTTTCCTTTAGTGGTTGCACCCTCTCTTCTAATGTTTCATGGAATATTCCCCATTTTTGTGCAGTTCTGCCATTGGGAACAGTAGATGGCTGCATGATGTCCCATTTTAGCTCACTTTATCATGTAGGGCTTCAGGCCTCCTGGATATGCTGTGTGTTCACAGCAAAGTTTGTGGCTGGGATTTTCCAGGGCCATGGGAATTGCAGGGATTCCTCCTTTTGCTGTTGTTTGTGCCAGCCATGCTCCTGCAGGATCCTGGCAAGAAAAGGGCCTTAAGCAGTTTCGTTATTTGAAAAATGAGGCGTACGCGGGATGTGTGAGTGCAGATCCCTCTGATACGTGGGGCTGACTCTGATAGCATCACACCCTTGTGCAAGGCTGAGGGCAGATGCAAACCCTCAATACTGGATTTCCCTCCCTGAGATGGTGTTACTGAGGCACCTGTGTCCAGCCATCCCACTGCAAAGCAGATGGGACATGAGGTGTGCCCAGCGGGGCTGTCTATAGCACGTGGAGGGGCATCCTGGATGGAGCTCCTGGCATCCAGTTCCTCATGGACTTTGTAAGGTGGAGGAAACATGGGGAGAGTGTTGGCAGGTGCTAAAAACCAATGGGTGCATGGATTGCCTTGGCTGAGCTGTGTGACCTTCCCTGCAATATCCTTGGAGCTGGAATGCAGCAGGGAGCCTGCATGGGGGACATGCAGTCCTTGGGGACTTACACCAAGGTGGGGTCAATCTCTGACTTACTGGAGTGGTAATGGGATGGGGATCATGCAGCCAAATGCATCAGGGAGTGCTGGAGAAAGGGAGCAGCTCCCATTCATCTTGAAGGGATGCAGCAAGAGGGAAAACTTTGTACATGCTTGTCATTAAGCAGAAGAGGGATTATAGGAGCTTCAGAGTAGCACTGAGATGGGGCTGTGATCCTGGCTGGTGTTTCTGAGCATTGTCACCACTGCAGGAGAGGCCAGCAGCAAGGCTGTCCCAAGAGCTTTGGTGGCTGTCATGTTCTCCAAGGCAGTTCTTGGAGGACCACTGTCTTCAGTTTGTCTTGGCCAGAAGCACGTGTGCCTCTGCAACAGGTGCTCCATGTCTGTGAGTTTTTCTTACCCAACTGGAGGAGATGCCATCTACACTCCTTGCCCTCCTTGCTGTTTGCAGCCCAGACACTGCCTGTCCCCATCTCCCTTTGCCCTTGGTGTGGAGCACAGATCTGGGGGGCTGGATGTGGCAGGGGAAACACAACATGTGCAGCTCTGCAGTGTTGCCTTAAGCAGAAATGAAAGCTTGGGAGGCTTTTTTTAAAAACTTTTTCTTTCTTCCCAGTATAATGAGTTTGCCGCTGCTGCTGCCTTAATTTGGAGTTAATATGTAATGTTTGTAACACAGCCAAGGAACGTAGCTGTAGTTGAGGCAGATTATAAAAAGTATCTCATGCTAACACTGGTGTTTTAAAATTTATCCCTGTTCAAAGGTAACATGAATCTTTAAAACTAAAATCACTTGTACTTAAAGAACATAAACACGATAAACCAGTTTGGCACTGGCGCTTTTTTTTCTTTCCTTCCCTTAAGGAGGCTACACTACATTTGTACTCACTGAGGAGGAACATTTTCCAGTGCACTCAGCTCATACATTTTGTCGGCTCCCTTGCTGGCCCATCAACATTCTTTTACAGTTCTAACATCGTTCTGCTGTTTATGCTTCTTGGCTACTAATGTCCCAAAGGTACATCTGTATCTTTTTACACACTGAGGCCAGATTCTCATCCTGATCTGGGATAACTCTACTTGTTGATTTAAAAGGAGCCACTTTAGATTTATACTGGCATTAGCAAGACAAGAACCTGGTCATGAACCTTTCATCACAAAACTGAAATGCAAACACCCTCTCTATGTCAATGAGAGTCATTTAGCTGGAAAGCATTTCTGTGTCATTTATCTTAACGGCAGCAGGTAGCAATTTAACTGTCAATCTGCACACGCCAAAGACTCTTCAAATGCATCTGCTCACCAGCTGATATCCTCTGCTGCAGAAAGGGGCCTGTTCAGCTTGGTTTTTCCTTTCTCAGGTGTCCCCTTCTGGACCCGGCCAGATAAGATGGAGAAGAAGCTGCTGGCAGTTCCCGCCGCCAACACCGTTCGCTTCCGATGCCCGGCAGGTGGAAACCCAACCCCTTCCATCTACTGGCTGAAAAATGGCAAGGAGTTCAAAGGGGAGCACAGGATTGGGGGCATTAAGGTAAGGTCTTGGTTTGGATCTCAATATTTTGTTGTTTCTACCAACTAGAAAATTGTACTGTGCGGGGATAACATGGGTGGTTTTAAGAGCACTGTCCTGAGTGTGTAGAAATGAAGGTGGTTCTTGCACTTTTAGGAATGGCTTGGCACCAAAAGTGTTAAAAAGGACTGTTGTCCTTTGGGATCAACGGCTAATTCCCTCTTAGTTTGTCTATAGTGGTCATTCAGGGAGTAGGTAAAAATAGGGCTGGGTTTATGGTTGAATTATGAACAGGGATGAAAAAGCAGGAGCAGAAACTTTAGTCCTAATTTCTGGAGATGAGCCCAGTGCATTGAGATGTGTTGGACCAAGCCATAGCTGCTCCCAGCTCTCAAAGAAAACCTATTCAGTGTCCTTTGAAGGTATAGGAAAGTCCTCACCAAAGAGCTGGATCATCATGCTGGTAGTCATTAACATTCTTGTGGTATAAATCACTGACCCTTGGTCAAGTGTTGGATTCCCTTGTAGCCAGAGTAATAGCATCTGCTCCTTGGCTGCTTTCTTCTTTCTGCTTCCTTTCTACCAAGAGGTGTTCTGGAAAATGCTCTGGCTCATGTTTACAGATAGAGCTCAGGGACACAAAATTCCACTGCAGTCAAATTATTTAATTATCCAGAAGTCTCTGTGCTACTTTATATCATGAATTAGTCAGGATTTTAAAAGGAAAATCAGCTTTTCTCACATTTTGCTGCTGTTGTTATTACTTTGTCCCCTTGAGGTCACAGTCCGACTCCTTTTTCTGGTTTTATTTGGGGACAATAAAACTGCTGCAGCTGATTGTAACAAAATCATCATAGCAGGAAAGACTCTTGAGCAGCAACTTTTGCCTGCACTCTCCCAGCCCTGACATATCCCTGGACTCTGCTGCTAAGGAGAGAAGGTGCCTTGTAGGAAGGCACCTTCACCAGAACTTGGAATAGCTGTGTGCTGATGCCTGCCACATCCGTAGTGTTTTGAAAGGGGACTGGGCATGCAAAGCGTGCCATGCTCCAGAAACCAGAGAAGGATTCAAAAAAAGTCCCCCCTCCCCACAGTTCTGGGCTCTTTCTTTCCTGTTAGCTCAGACCTGTTCCTGAAAGAGCCTTTTGTGATGGTTTCAGTGAAGCCTTTAAAGCTCCTTCCTCAGTCCTGTCCCTGCTCCAGTCTGGATGAGGCTGAGAACACTTCAGGTTTGGATCTTCTGAAAAGCCATGGAGGGTAAAGAAGTGGGCAGGCAACTCCTGGGGGTAAACTGCTCATCAGCAGATGACATTCACAAAGCACAAGCATCTTTTACTAATTGCAGGCTGTAAGGACCTGAAGTGTTTTCAGGCTTGCGTGCGCCATTCCAGCAGCTTTTTACTAAACTGTGTCACATCAGCTGCACTAAGTTATGCCTGCAGAAAAAAAAAATCTGAAGCTGAAAGCAATTCCCCATCCCACTTTCCAGTAGTTTTAATCTATCTTTGAGTTTAAATTGACACGTTTCATCCTCTAAAACACAGTAGTGAGTCTTTGGCATCGCTGTGCTTTGTTTCTCTGGGGGCACCTTCCAGCAACAAGTCAATGCTTAAAAGAGCTATTGAAGGCAATGTCAGGACAATTACAGGAAGATTGGTTTAAGCTCTCTGTCTAGGTGTAGTTCTTTGTCCCATTTTGGATATAAACATCTTTCTCTGTAATTTTCCTTCCTTTATTTGCTTGCTTTTGGTCATGAGCCTCAGTTAGATATACGTAATCTAGTGTAAATCTCATCCAATATAAATATACTGACAGATATCAGCTGAGATTTGAACCAGAAAAGGGGATTGAAAACCTGCTCGGTATCTCATGTATTTAAGATTTAAATTCCCTGTTACAACTTAACTTCATAACAGGATTAGGCAGCTTGAAAAGAATGGGCAAAATCCAGATCTGGCAGAGTTTGGTTGGCTCACTTCATCTCAAGATCTGGTCTTAACCCAGAAATCCTTGAGCTGGGAATGTTCTCATTTGTTTTCAGTGTGTGAAAGACTTTTAATGTTGATTGTGAGAAGTCTGTTGTCAGCAAATGAAAGCTGACCACTCTTCCACATCTGCCCCTTGCACATGGCATTTAGACCCATGTGAAGCCTGCCCAGTGTAAAGCCTGCAAGAGAGAAGGTTGAGTGTTGAAAACATGACAGGCTGGCTAACCTGGTTTTGTTACAGTTCATCCTTAACTGGTAAAGGAAAGAAATTCATATGACTTATCATATGAAATTTCCCAGAGAGCATTAATGGTTAAATCCGTGTTGGAATCTCTAATATTGTAAGCCTGTGTGTGTTAAATGACCCTGGAAGGGAAGATTGAGGGGGAGGGGAGATGGAGGATTATCCCTTCCCCAGACCATTGCACTGACTTGCATACCAGTCTGGCAAACACGAGGTTCCAAGTGTGTCTGTAAGTGTTTGTTTCACAAGGAGCCAAGAATGACAACACCAAATAAACCAGAGGGATTTCCAGTATCTCACCCACTTGATTAATGCCTGGACTAAGTCACTTCATGTTTCTAGTGTTTCATCGAGTGCAGTGACTATCCCAACATGAGAATTTCTATCTTTTGCCAAAAGTTTTCAAAACTGAAAATGTCTTCCTAAGTTTCCAAACAAGTTCTGCCCTATGAGTCTGTGCCCCGAGGTTCTTCTCTCTTCAGAGTACAAAGTTCCCATCACAAAACTGACGAAGAGAAGTTTTTGAAAGTGTCATAAAAGTGTCTTTGAAAGTGCATCCTTTGTAAAACACCTAATTTGGACCTGGTTTTAGAATATAGGTCAGACTAGGGAGTCATCCATGTGTCTGGAGCCCATTTCCTTGGAGTAGCTCCTGGGGGTTCCAGATGCAAACATTTTGCAGTGCTGAAAAGTGGATTTAAAGAAGCCTTTAGACATAACTATGAGACAAGCCAGTATGGAAATAAGCCACTGAGCAGCCACAAATTTGCATTGAAACTTCCCTGCCGGTCTGGTGTGTTGAGCTGTGGGCTCAGGGTCCAGGCTATCTGTTCTCAGAGCTTCTCTCACTCTGTAATTGCCACACTGTTACAGAGATGCAGCAAGGGGGAAAAGGTGAGATGTTGGTTCAGCTCCTTCATTGAGCTTCTCTATTTGTGCCTTCCTGGTTGGGCGGAGGTGCAGTGAGAACCGACCAGACATCTGCCACAGCTGAGATGGCTGTACAAAATGTTTGGTCACAACCTCCTGTTACCCATACTCTAAAATGAAAAGCAATGCCATATTCAGCATTCTCTTAAAAATGGGGTGCTCTGCAGTGCTGTTTTCAGGGCTGTAGAGGTCTTCAAATTGTTAAAATGACATTTGCTTGCTTATCTTGCAACTAAGCTGTCTAGTCTCCTATGGTTTTAAACCTGCTCTTTGCAAAGTTCTGGCTTTGATTGAAGCTTGGCCCTCTTACAGAAAGCATGTGGATGCAATTTATGTGTAGCAAAAGAGGTTAAATGACTTCATATTTGAGTTCACCTGCTGCAGCGAGAAATCTCCAGGAGCAATTACACCCTTGTTTTTTTCCATCAGCCCCTGACATTCTATAGTGCAGCATTATTGTAAATCTCCTATTTCAGTGTCCTTGGGGTCACCTTCAAAATGTTTAATAAAGTTAAATGTTCTGCTTTGGGTGGCAGAAGGCATCAAATTAATATCCAGAGATTTGGAGAGCTTTCATATGCTATGCACCCTGAACTCATCCTTGTTACTGTTGGTTGCTTTTAGTATTCAAGATTTGCTTTCCATATCCATTCTTTCCTTTAGAATCATTAGAAACAAACATTCTAGGTGAGATCACAGGGCAGCAGGTCAGGCTGGAGGCAGGGGTTGTGCTTTCCCTTCTGCTACTGAACCACCATCAGCTCTGGACATGAGCCACATCCAGAAAACCAACTAGTATAAAACTTGGTGCCAAAACAGAAGGGCTGGCCAAGCATCCTAGGGACCAGATTTGAGGCTGAGCATGTTTGCTCCTGTTTTTTAGAGGGAATTTAGGGGACTAATTCAGTTGGAGAAACCTGTTTCTGTTCAGACAAATGCCATAATCTGTTGCCTCCATAGCCCACACATTAAAAAATATAGATCATAATATTAAAAGATATAAAACACATAAAATAAAGATCCTATGTGATGCCTGCTGAAGTCATTATTCTAGTGGGAGATGCCACATTCAGTTGTCACCTAGCTTTGTTTGTGATTATTGTGGAAACATAGAAGTCCACATTGAAATCTCAGTGTGTACATTGTGTTGCATCACTTTTGCATTGGTCTTAATGCCTTTTCTCATTAAGACTTTACAGAACTCACAGAATCACTAGATTGGAAGAGATCTTAAAGATCATTGAGTCCAATCCATGCCCTCACACCTCAACTAAACAATGGCATCAAATGCCACATCCAGTCTTTTTTTTAAACACATCCAGGGATGGTGACCCCACCACCTCCCCAGGCAGACCATTCCAGAACTTTATCACTCTTTCTGTGAAAAACTTTTTCCTTTTCCTTTAATTACCCTTGTAAATGGGTCCTTGTGATGTTCAGGCTTCCTCTGGGGTCCAGATGTGTGAAGCTCAGTGATGGTTTATTGGTTTGGAAGGTCTTAATGTTTGGGTTTCTTCTCCTAGCTGCGACACCAGCAGTGGAGCCTGGTGATGGAGAGCGTTGTGCCGTCAGACCGAGGGAATTACACCTGCGTCGTGGAGAACAAATATGGCAACATTAGGCACACCTACCAGCTCGATGTGCTAGGTGAGATCCCACTCAACTCCTGATCTGTGGCCATGTGGAACAGCTGCCTGATAGGATATGGGAAGCAGGAGCTTGGTTTCTTTCCCAATGTGTCTTCTAAAACCGACAACAAGCTTTGTTTTGGCCAACAATTTGGGCTCACATCTGTGATCAGTAAATTACTTAGTGGGTCTGCAGAGGGACAGAGAAGGAATGGCAGAGCTGAAATGCCCCCTCCCATCCCAGGTGGTTCTTCCCTGTCTGGCTTGAGAAGCCCTAGGTAGAGCAGTGATCAGGACATCTGTGGGGGACAAACCTAATTTTTACCCTTTCCCCTGAAAAGCCAGAAGATTAATGTTCCAGAGGAGAGTACTTGCTGGGGGAAAAATAAGACAAGTAAATTAGGATTTCCCCTCTTTTCTGTTTTTCAGAAAGGTCACCCCACCGACCAATCCTGCAAGCAGGGCTCCCTGCCAACCAGACTGTGGTGGTGGGGAGCAATGTGGAATTTCACTGCAAGGTCTACAGTGATGCCCAGCCTCACATCCAGTGGCTGAAACACGTGGAAGTCAATGGCAGCAAATATGGACCCGATGGAACCCCGTATGTCACAGTGCTGAAGGTTGGTACATGCTCCTCCTTCTCACCCTCAGGGCAGTCCTTCTGTAAGCCTGCCCAGTGGATTACTCTTCTTTTTGGAGGGGATACAGCAAAAATGTCCTGAAATCGATATTCCAAACTCTTCTGTTTGCCAGAGATAACACTACTACTGTGGTGGCACAGATAAGCAAAGTTGTAAGAGCTGAGGCAATTGTGAGAAATGCAGCATAATGAAAGAGCTGTCAGATTGCATTTGACCTAAAATTGTAAAAATACCCTTTTTTTTTTTACAGCTTCAATGGAGGTATTTTCAGGGTTTATTAAAATAAAAGTCTCCCAACTAAAACACATTCTTCCAAATAAGAACATTGCAGTGTGCACATACCAAATAATGCTGAACTACCAGCACCTGAGAGCCAACATAATCTTGTTCCAGCCAGTGATTTGTGAACATTACTGTTATCAATGCTCAGAAAAGCCTTTTTTTTTTTTTTAATTGAGCAAAAAGTACATGGTAAGACCTTACTTTGCTAAAATACTTTCTTGAAGGGCAACTTTCGGATTACAGCCATAACAAAGCCAGGGGATTTGGTTCCCCTCAACCGATGTAGATATAAAAGCAGGGAATAGGGAGTGAGGAGCACATTGGACTTCAAAAATACTTTAAAAATATAGTTAAAGGCATCATGTGGTGGTGTTTATTAAAATATACAGAGCCAAATGGAGTTTTTCTGGCTCTGCAGTTAGTGCTGAAAGCAGATTTTGTCTCTGCAGCTTCAAGCTGAGGCTGTCCTGTGCGTGGACATTCCCTGTGCACATCCTGCTGCACACACCCTTCTTCTCTTTGTATGAAGTTTAAAAAAAAACCAACCACCACTTATCAGACAGTATCTACAAAACTGTAACGCAGCCAGATCCATTATAATAAAAGCCAGGGACCCTGGAAATAATTACACAGATTGAAATAACAGATTGGTTGGAAGAAATGGTTGGAGACAGTTCTTCAGGACCGGCAACATGTGCTTCTCTCGAGTTTAGAAAACTTTTTTTTATTCCTTGCCACCTCTCCAAATGTGTTTGAATTATGCATATTTGAATTTCCCCCTGGTTTCACAGCCCAGCACCAAGCTCTGAATAGCTGGTTGTGTCACATGCCATCTCATATAGTCTCTGAGCTCCGTGTGTGGTCCCCATGGGATAAAGTGCTACCTTTTGGAAGTTTGCAAAGCGGCTGTGAACAGTGCCTTGTGTCACAGGCACAAGCCCCCATTTTGCCGTGGCAAGGAACATATAAATAGTCCTTATAAATAGTGTTTTAAAATTAAGTTGGAGCGGCACCGGGGTGGGTAGGTAATTAGAATTGCCAAATACCTTCTCTTCTGTGGACGGCAAAGGCTCCGCATTCCTCGAAGGGGAGCACAGGCAGGCGTTTGAAAGCACAAGTTTTGTTTGGTTTTATGTTTTTTTGCTGAATAGCACCAGCACACGTCTATTTACTACTTCTGGTTAATCAGGAATGCTTTGAATTGTGTTAATGCCGGCATCAGCACTGGGGCACGGAGCATTTCCATTTTGGGATGCATCTTTTGTGCGCCAGTACTGGGCCTCCACAGAGCTGTGTCAGGCACAGCTTTGCAGGGATTTTTTTTTTTTTCCCCTTTTTAAATGTGGTGTGCTTGTTTTTTATATGTAAAGATCTGATAAAATGATCTTGCTCTGGTCTCAGGGCTGGTCCACTGGCGTTATGGAGTTGTTTCCCTCGTGCCATGCAGTGCTGCTGCCTTGCCCCAGCATCCTGGCAGGAGCAGGGTGCTGTTAACAGCCCCCCTGCCCTCAGAACTGCTCTCTCCTGCCCCGTGCTCTGCTGCCTGCAGGGAGATAAGGCTTTTTTATCAGCCTGCCCTTCCCTCCTGCTTTCAGGAGATTTTGTGGAGTGTAGGAGCTGCTATGGGGCAGTTTAAGTGTGAAGAATACCCCAGTCTCCATCGCAGCAATGGAGACAGAGAGGTGCCCAGCATGTAAAATTCCACCCCCTACATCTAAAGGGGAGGGTGAGGGGGTGTCAAACCCCACCCAAGTCCAGATGGATAAGTTGAATGCTGTACTTTCAAACCATTTTTTAAACAGCCTGACAAAACCAAGCCATCACCTGCATCAGTTCCTGAAAGCCTGAGCTAATTTGTGATCAAAGAAAACCCCTTTTTCTTTGCAGAAGAGCACTAAATGCATTCCAGTTACAGAGGGGGGCTGGCAACACTGTGCCCAAGCTTTGTCAAAAGCTAAATAGTACATTCTGCATTGAAACATGCCTGGTTTAATTATAAACAAGGCAGCAACAGCAGGCAGGCACGTTTCCCCACTAGTCAGGGCAGACAGGCTTGCACGTAAGCCTTGGAGATGAGCTCAGGTCAAAACTGGTGGTCTTTGTCATCAGACATGGACACTGGGGCTCCTCTCTGGTGCCTCCTCTGGGTTCAGTTCCTAATGACCTATCAGAGCTGGCTGCCCCGATGATTTTAATGAGCTGCAAGTCATATTGGCAGGATCAGGCTTGGAAATGAAAGGCATCAAGTCTGGGCTGGAGAGTGTAAGACCAAAACAGAGAAGACATTTGCTTTATTTTCATTTCCAGAACTGAAGCTTCTTCTGAGGCCACTTAAAACAGTTATGCATTTTCAGCCAAAATAAAAACAACTGTTTAGTGTTTAGGGAAAAAGCTGGTGTGCTGTTGTGGCAGCATAGAAGAAGAGAAATAAACCCATTGCTTAAAAGTCTGAAGTTTGTTTGATTTATATACACCACTTTATTTAGTAAAGAAGAGGCTCCTATAAGCAGTGGAAAAAATTACAGCTAATTTCTGAAAGGCAAAGTCAGCAGCGAGTTTCAGACCGCCACTGCTTATATTTTGTTTCCAAATTCTATTTTGGAATCTGATAATTGAAACAGTATTTGCTGAGCCTGGTTGCAAACACAAATCTCTGTTTAAGCCCTTTCTCTGGTGCTCCTGTCTGCGGAGTTATTCAGAAACCATGGAGCCTTTGAGTGCTATCAGATGGAGAAGGGGCAAACTGGTCTGTTTTAAAAAAGAAATCGCATGTGTGAAGGGAAGGGAGCTCACCTGCACGTGGTTTGGGGGCCAAAGGCAGCTTCTTTTCACCACCCAGGTGCTGGGTGAGGTGTCTCAGCACAGGGTGAGCCGGGGATGTCACCACAGCCGTGCACAGTCAATCCTAGCTGATGTAGGTGCCGTGGAGCTATTGTTTGGTTTACTGAAGTTCAGGTTTCTGTCTATTCCTGCAGTCTTGGATCAGTAAAAACGCTGAAGCCGATGCTAACCTAAATCTGTTCAATGTGACAGAACAAGATGAAGGAGAATATCTGTGTAGAGCCAACAATTTCGTAGGCATAGCCGAAAAGCCATTTTGGCTCCACATTCGCAAACCAAAACCAGGTAAACCACAGACTCTGTCCCAAGGCCCTGGCAACTGCAAGAATGAGCTATAACATTTTTAAGAATCTAGTGATTAAAATTACTATTCATTTTGTATTATACCCTGTCAACTGACGCTGAATGGCTTTATCTTATTTTCTTGCTAATTTTTTTTTTTTACAAGACTGTAACGCCTATACAGCAATTGCCATGGAAAAATTCCCACAATAAAATGACTGTCAAATTTTCCTATCAACTTTTCATACTTTTATTCCTTTCCTTTCCTTTCTTTACAATTGAGTGCTGATAACAGAATTGCATGTTAATGACCTGTGACGTTCCAAGCTCTGGAAAACTGTTTTGCGTTTTTCACCTACAAAACTGAGTTAATCAGTTTTGTCCCTTGGAGAAGTAATGGAGAAATAAATATCAACATTGGCTCATGCAAGCAAACATGTTAACTAGAGAAGAGAACCAATCTCATGAGCTCTGGGGTTTGATTCCAGCCTAGAGGGTTTGACTGCTGTGTTATTCAGTGCCACTGCAGGAAAGTTCCTTACTGGCACCCTCTGGTTATCAGCCTGCAGTGTCGAGGTCTGTGTAATCAATAGATGGCTTTGAGATGCCCACTGAAGAAATTCTAAAAAATTCTAGAATTGTATATTTTCAATGAACTCATGAACCATAATGTTTGTATATTCCTCTGATCAGCACTTGAATCTTTCCCCACTACATCTCCCCTCCTTCCCCCTTTCTTTCTGTCTGTCCTCATTTCCCACCTCTCTTTGCCCACCCCTGTACTCACCTCACTAACCCAAAGTCAGTCATATTGTGGGGGCAATTTTTCATTTGGATGCTTTTGCTTGCATGCTTCTTTAGTGGGACAGAGTAAGAACCTGGTGAAGGGAACTTTTTTTTTTTTTTTTTGCTTTTGACTACAGGTTGCAGAGGGGAATGAATAAATAAATGCGGAAGATGGGCCATTGGAAAATAATAAAAATAGAAAAAAGAACCACCTTAATCTGCTTTTGAAATTTGCCTGTGGTGTCCTCACACTTGCTGGGAATGTGGCTTATTCTCTGTTTTCCCTCTTTCTATATGTGTGTGTTTTTTTTCCCCGTAGACGGCAGGTGTTAACACAACGGATAAGGAGCTAGAGATTCTGTACTTGCGAAATGTTACTTTTGAGGATGCTGGGGAATATACTTGTCTCGCAGGGAATTCTATTGGGTTCTCACATCACTCTGCTTGGCTGACGGTGCTACCAGGTATTTCCTTCTGTGCTGGCCTCTCCTTCCCTCTCCAGGATGCCTCGATGTTTTGCTTTGGAAATGCCAAGTTCCTGGAGGCTGCCCCTTGCTAGGAGCAGGAGTGTTTTCCAGGGAGGTCTCTTCTCTGGGATTTGCTGCAGACCCCTGTTGCATACTTGCAGCTGACTCTTTTTGCATTGCATCTCAAAATTTAAATGATTGCTGTAATGATACAGTAAAATACACAGAATCTTTTTTTTCTGTCTAATAACAGGGAGGTATTCACAGCCTCTTTGTTAGGGCTGCCAAGTACCAAAATAAGGAGCTTTGTCTTCTTACACTGACAGTGGGAGAAGAAAACCTCCCCATCAGATGATCCAGGGCACCTAAATTGGACATGAACTGTGGATCATCTTACGAAGGATCCTTTCTGTCTGACCTCATATCTTAACCTAAAATTAGATGCATAAGTGTCTGGTGTGAGCACACCCTTCCCTGCCTGTGGCATTATTTCCACTTCACGGATGAGCAGGCCAAGATAGCGATCTCAAACAGAAGGTCAAGGAGAGTCATCTGTAGGCAGAGCACAGGAGTCCTGGCTCCCAGGGGCATTGCATGCTGCCTGCTCCAGCTGGGATCGATGAAAGCTGCAGTGGGCTTGAAACCCGAGGCCAGAGTGACCTCAATTTTGTGGCCCTTTCATGTGCAAAGCTCTTACTGACAATGAAGCCAGCACAGAATGTGCAACAGAGAGAGCTGTTCTGCACAAGGGGGAATGAGGCTGTGCTGCCCCTTCACCTGCTGAGTCTGCCTCTGGCTGCAGGGCAGGCTTGAGCATGGTCCAGGGAAGTACCAGCAATATTCATATTGAATCTCATATGTCCTGTGCCTTGCAGGCAGTGCAGAAGCAAACCTTGACTATGTTCAATACCCCCCTACTGAAAAGGCACCCAAAATCCTAAAGAGCCCACTTTGATTCACCCATCATAGACCACATTTGGGTCCATCTCACTACACATCCATCTCAGGATGTGTTTAGGAACCGGAAACTTTGGCATTTCTAATCTTGACTTTATCTGTGTGGGTGATTTGGATGTAATTACTTTTACTGGGGCTTGAGAAGGTCTCCTCCATGGCCAACCCTGCTGCCAGTGGGATCTGCTGATCTTTCCTGTTCATTTGCCAGCTCTGTAATAGCTGATCTGATCCTGTTTCTGTTTCTGACATCCGCTGAATGAGAAAACATTTCCTTTGGTTAGAAGACTAATGTCTCTGTTGTTTTCAGATTATCATGATATTGCCTCATCCGACCCTCACTCTGCTTTTACAGTTTATGAATTCACACCTCTTATTTAAGCAAAAAATAAGCAGGAGAAAACTGACCAAAAATTAAAAAGCAGAACTTTATTTTGAAGTCAGATGCAGTGAAGGACACCTATCTGTGCAGCAGCAGGCCCCCACAGAGAGGGGTGCAGGATACAGCCCACCTGGGGAACTTCAGCTTGCAATGCCCTGTCCATTCTACAGCAGGAGGGACCGGGAGCAGAGGGCAAGGCAGCTGCAGTACCAACCACAGTGCCTGATCCCAGGAGATGAGGTACTCCTGTCATGTGGGAGGAGATGGCCATTGGCAGGATCAGGCCCTTCACAGCTGGCACACAGGCTGGAGCAGCCCCCAGTGTCACCAACAGCCCTTTCTCCATGTCCTCCTGGGCTCTGCCACCAAATACTTGAAACAGAGCCTGCTGCTGCCAGGGAAAGGCTCCTGCTGCTTGCTGAAGGGACTGCTCAGCAATGGACACGACCCTTTACTGAGCTAACCACACCAGCATGACTTCATCATAAAGCTTCCCACTGCTGACTGTCCCTCTGAGGCCAGCACACCTTTGGGGGACAGAAAATCAGTCCCACCATGGCTCCTTCCTCTGGTCAACATGCCTGTCCTGAAAGGAACAAGGGGGAAAACACAGCTGACCTTTGCTGGTCTCTTAGAAGTCTTGCAAGCAGGTAGCCACTGCTGATGGGCTCGTGCCATCACCCTCCTGGCTATCCCACCTCTCTGGGACAGACCTGCCAGCCTCTTCCCAGCAGAACTAAGTTTTCATTAAATAATTAAGCAGATTTTTCTCTTGAGACTTTCTCCCTGTGAGACTTTATCCTCACTGCTGGGTGCTGTTCAAGCCCCTTGGTCCCTCAGGGCAGGCACTGGTCTGGTAGAAATGTTTGCTGGAGAATCTGAATCAGCCAAGTGCAGCAAACCCCAGTCCTACACATCCCAGCCACCTTGTGTAGATTTGTGGAGAGAGGAAGATCTTGGTCAGAGGGACAGCACAGACGTGTGAAGGCCTTCAGCCTAGAGCAGTGGTTTTCAATCTGTGGGCTGGGGGCTCTTAAAAACACAGAGTAAAATTACCTCAAAATGGCAAACCAAACTAATGTTTTAGCTACAGCTGCAGGTGGAAAACCACTGGCCTGGGAGAGTCCCCTCACTGAAGTCACTGACATTGATGTAGCTGAACAAGTCCTGCCCAGATTCTCTGTGCTGTGTGTGTGTAGCTGTGTGTGGGCAGATGCCCAGCCTGTCCTGACTGCCATCTCTTGTCACCCTGCAGCCGAGGAGCTCATGGAGATGGATGATTCGGGCTCAGTGTACACTGGCATTCTCAGTTATGGCACTGGCTTTTTCCTCCTTCTCCTGGTGCTGGTCTTGGTGATTGTCTGGAGGATGAAAATGCCAAACAAAAAAGCCATGAACACCCCCACTGTTCAGAAAGTCTCCAAATTCCCACTCAAGAGACAGGTAACAGAAAGTAGATACAAGATTCCTATTCCCCTCTATGGTATCCCTCTTTTTTTTTTTTTTCCTCCTCCATCTCTTTGAAATTCTCTCTCTAGGTGAGAAGCTCCACCAGAAAAACATTGCCCAAGAGGGACATAATTTGGCTGCAGCCTAGAAGTGTAAAATAAATAATATTTTATTTATTTCTATGTCCATGGAGCTTTGGCAGAGGTGGCAGCTGACTCTGCTCCGTGAGCAGCCCCCACTGCTGTTGGCCTTGCCCAAGAGGTTTTGGCACTGCCGCTGCCACAGAAAGCACATCTGGCAGGGGAAGTCCAGTCCAGGCTCCCTGGAGGACTGGGGATTTGGGGAGAAACAGCACTGGTTGTGCTCATTCCTGCTTTCACAGATGTCACTGGTTAGCCCAAAGCTGTTCCTGTGGCAGTGGCAAAGGTCCTCTGTGAAGTTAGAGATGTTCTGCTGCATGAAATTGCAGAGGGGCAGGACCAAAAGACACCGTGTGAAACCCCACAGCGAGGGTACAGATTTCAAGCTTTGGCTGCAAGCTCATTGACAGTGCCAGGGTGGGAGAAGTCACTTCATAGCCTGTATGGGCTGTGGAGATGCAACAGAACAACTGGATGGATTATACCTCCTGATGCTGGAGGGCACTGCCTGACCTGTCCCTCCTTTCCATCTGCTAAACGCTTGACCACAAGTGCCTAAACAAGTGGATTTCTGCAAGGGTGGGGGCATTTCCCAGTTAGAAATTCCCAGAAATCTGTCCATGGGCTCAGAGAGCTCAGACCTCCTCAGTGACCCACCTCAGACACGGCCTGCCCTGGAGATACAGTTGGCAATAACACTTCATTTGCTCTACCCAAGCAGGTGTCGCTGGAGTCCAACTCTTCCATGAATTCCAACACGCCCCTGGTGCGGATCACGCGCCTCTCCTCCAGCGACGGGCCCATGCTGGCCAACGTTTCCGAGCTGGAGCTACCTCCGGATCCCAAGTGGGAATTGACACGGTCTCGGTCAGTCAGAGCCACGGGCTGGGATCTCTGTGCCTGCTGGGAGTGTCCCCACACCAGGACCCCCTAACATTCCTGTCTGTCTGTCTGTTCCTCCCTCCAGCCTGACCTTGGGGAAGCCGCTTGGCGAGGGGTGTTTTGGCCAAGTGGTGATGGCAGAAGCCATTGGGATTGATAAGGACAAGCCAAACAAGGCCATCACAGTTGCTGTCAAGATGCTAAAAGGTATGGGGAGTCCACAGAGGACAGAATTTGCCCCTCTTTTAAGTCTTTTATACAAACTAGATACAACAGAAGAAAGCAGGAGCAGCCTCTCCTCCCCTTTACCCACATAGCCTGGGGGTGAGGGCTGTCCCTGGAGAGCAGGCAAAAGTGCAAATCCCATCAGGAAGAGGGACTGGGAATTAGCCCAGTTCTCTGCCAAGGGGTAACAGCATCCCTGACAAGAAGGGGAATCCCCCTCACTTCTAGCCAGCTCCATGAATCAGCCCACTCCTTACTCCTTCCCTAACCAGCACTGACTGTTCTACCAAAAGCTTGTGCAGCAAACTCAGATGGAGTTTGTGGAATTTCAGCTGTAAAACTCCTTCTTGAGGAACTTTTTTCATTGAAGAAACTTGGTCCCAGACCCCTGAGAAGTTAAAGGGAGACAGAAATGGGGGATTCAGTGGGCGCCTCTGGATAAGTCTGAGTTTCCCATCCTGCCCCCAGACATAGTAACCTCAGACAGCTGAGGAGTTCACCTGGAGCAAGCAGGGCAGTGAGCAGCCTGGGCTTGTCCCTGGGGGGACGTTGGGAAAAAACGTAATATTTGTTATCAGAAGTGGGTTTGGTTAATTTACATTTCCTTCATTTCTTATCTGAAACAGGTTTAATTAATCTGCATTTCCTTCAGTCTTTTCTGAAGCTGGTCTTGGAAGTAGGGGCATTTCCTTTCCATCTTTCCAAACCAAAACATTCCTTTGGGGAGTTTTTGCCAATTTTTCTACTTTTGTAGATAGGTTTTTCTATTTCTGTAAAGAAATTGCTACTTTTCATCCAAAAAATACAGTCCCTCCCAGCCCTGACCCTCCCCCATATTAACTGCTGTCCCCTAGAGATGAGAGACAGAAACTATCAGAAAAGTAGGTACCAGCTACCAAAATGTGATTTTTTTTTTTCTTTAATACTTGTGAGGGTGGAACAGAAGACAAAAGGCATTATTGATTTCCATATGGACATTTACCTCCACTTATTTGTTCTTTTGTCTTTTTTTTTGCCATGGTAGTAGGTTTTGGTTTTATTTTGATCCTTCTTCCCAAAGAAGAATAAAGCCAAATACTGCCTTATTCTGAGTAGTGTTTCCCCATCAAAGCCCCACATGGCTGCGCAGCAGTTGTAACTATACACCTAAACACTTTCTTCCTGACATTTTTTTGCATTCCTCCTCTACTTACTCCAGATGATGCCACAGACAAAGACCTTTCTGACCTGGTCTCTGAGATGGAAATGATGAAAATGATTGGGAAGCACAAAAACATTATTAACCTCCTCGGTGCCTGCACGCAGGACGGTACGTAGCAGAGCAGCCCAGGACTAACAGGGTCGTGGGAGGCTCAGATTTGGCCATCCCTTCTTTGTAATTACTGGCTGCCCAAAATGGCCCAGATGAGATTTGGGTGGTCAGCTTGGATGCTGATGGGCTGTTCCTTGCAGGACCACTCTACGTGTTGGTGGAATACGCGTCAAAGGGGAACTTGCGGGAATACCTCAGGGCACGGCGCCCACCTGGCATGGACTATTCCTTTGACACCTGCAAGCTGCCCGAGGAGCAGCTGACCTTTAAGGACCTGGTTTCCTGTGCCTACCAGGTGGCACGGGGCATGGAGTACTTGGCATCTCAGAAAGTGAGTTGGGAAACCTCATTCGGTAGAAACCTTGGTCAAAGCCACGTGTTCAAAGGCAGGGAATGCTCTGTGTGTGGGACAACCCCAGGCAAAACATTGCAGGCTTCTCCCTTTAGAGGCCAGATTTTGCTGGATGAAGTATTTTGGGGTTTTGAAGCTGGAGGCTTCATCCATATGCAAAGTCCCCATATGCAGGCTGCATCCCTGCAGCTGTACAGCTCTCACCTGCAGGACCATTAGCACCCACAAAATGCCTATAAAAGCACCAGTGACCCAGACCATTCTGTGAGTCTATGCATTTTGGATTTATTTGGGATACCTTAATTTGAAGAGCCTTAAACATCATCCTGCACTCCCCTTCCTGGGGGAAGCAGCACAGAAAAGCAGCTGCATGTCCCAGGGGAGGGAAGTTGGCTCTCTCGTCCCTACATCCCATCCGGAGAGGAAAGGCGCGTGCGTGGCTGTGCCGGCTCCGAGGTCACCAATTCAGTGTTGCTAAGAGGTGGTTCCCACTGAGCAGGCACGGTGGGGTGGTGACACACAGAGCCAGGAGCTGAGCAGTGCCCACAGCTTTATGAGCCTGGGAGTCAATGAAACAGCAGCTCAGCTCATAAACCACACGGTGCTGCTGGTTCCAGCTAACGAGCCCTTATTTATTGGCTTGCTCACCTTTCACAGTGCATTCATCGCGACTTGGCAGCCAGGAACGTGTTAGTCACTGAAGATAATGTGATGAAAATTGCTGATTTTGGCCTCGCTAGAGACGTTCACAACATCGACTATTACAAGAAAACCACCAATGTAAGTACAGAGCTGCCAAGCACACTCAGTTCTCCTTCTGGCAGGGGGCTCGGTCATCCCTGCAGCAAGAGGCCCTTGTCCCACATTTCCCTTTCTAGAGGGGCTTAGGAGGAAGAAATCTGACAGGGACTTCACCTGGTGAGGTACCGTACATAGGCTGGTCCTAAGAGTCTATCCACCATCTGTTTTTTTCCTGACAGATCCTGGTCCTGTTAAGAGCTGAGTGTGAGGTCTCAGCTCTGGCCAGGATGCTTTAGACTAAGAGAAACTCAGGTTTCTCCCAAACAGGAATGGAGCCCTTTCCAGTCTGCTCCACTACTGTTCATAAAGGTCCCAAGGAGCTAACTTCTGTCTCACCAGAGCCCTTGACAGAGGAATGTCACTTCTTGTATACCTGGATCTACCTGTCTTTCATGTATTTCTCTGTTTTTCACATCTGAGCTTCTTGTCTCCACTGCCAAGAGTGAGAAGATGGTCCCAGACAAGGGCTGAGGCCTGGAGCTGTTTATATTTTCTGTAGAGATGAATTTACAAATGAAGGGCTGCGAGAAGAAGCCCTGTGTCTTGGTTCAGAGCCTGCAGCAGATGTTGAGCTCTGAGAGAAAACCCTAACTAGGACAGAGTGAGGAGATGGCAGTGGAAGATTGAGGGCAGTGCAGATCCTTAGTCTTGGGATTGCAAGGGGTTTAAATGTCCAAGCAGTCCTTTGAAGTCCACCATGTCCATACTGATCCACTTCAATGGTATATCAAAAAATCTTCCTTAATTGCCAGGATTTCTTAATCATAAATTAATAACAATTCTTGGGAATTTTAATCACAGATCAGATGGATTTTTCCCTGTTTGAGCTGTGTGGGACAGCTGAGAGCATAATCCCATTGGTATATCCTGCCTGTGTCTCATCTCTAGTTGTCTCCCATAGTGAGACAGTGGATGAGAAGAGGACAAAGTTTCCCCATATCCAAATCATGGTTCAAGCACAAAACAGTACTTTCTGTCTCCCTCCAGGGACCAAACAAAGCCCCAGAGAATTATGATTAATCTAGTCTTTCTCATCTTGTATTTTTCACATGACAGTCTGTGTTTATGACCCTGATGTAGGATGGGATCAGACCTCCTCCTTTAGCCTCCAGCAGGATCAGGATTTGTTTCTTAGAGGACCTGGCCCTTGCCTTCACTCTTTGGAAGTTTCCCTTCAAGTTGAACCTAAACTGGGTTTGGACTTGGAGTCAACTGTACTCTCCAGACAAAGAGATGGAAAGTGTGGTCCCATGCTCTGCCACAGAGTTCACTGCATCTATGAGCCTTAGATGCTGTTCCCATGCAAAGATTTAGATGCCCTGATATGTTAAACCTGGCTTGGCAGTGAAATACAGTCCTCTACAGGGAGCATTTACTGCAGAGATTGTCAGTGAAGATCCAGGGATCAAATGCTCTAATCTGTTTATATGGCCACTGCTGCATTGCCCAGTGACCGGGAAGGCAGATGTGGTTGTTAATGAAAATGTTTCAAACTGGATTAGAAAAGAAGATTCAGATGGTGCCGTTGTGGCTGGGGGAATATGCTGATGGGATGTTCCCATTGTCTTCCTAATTACAGGGTCGGCTGCCTGTGAAATGGATGGCTCCAGAAGCCTTGTTTGACCGGGTCTACACTCACCAGAGCGATGTGTAAGCAAACCCACACTTTTTAGAAAAAAAAAATACAGCAGGGAAATCAACACCTATAGTATCTTACAGACAAAAGTACTGGTAAGCATGATCAGGGCTTGTTCCCTGCTGGAGTGCCTGGGGATGCAAAAGTACAGGAATTGATTCCAAGCTGCATCTTCACACACGTGGTTTTATTTTGCTGTTATCTGGTTGCTTTCATCTGAGGGTCTCTAGGGAGCTGCTGAAAAATTACTGGAAAGCAGGCAGGTATTTCATCCACTTTATAGATGAGGTGATTCATCCAGCAGTTGAAAAATATTGTGCCAAAAAATCCTCATGAGAAAAAAAATTACCCTCGGCATCCTCCACACTTTGTCCCAGACTGTTACACTTCAGTCAAGGATGTGGAATAAGCTTGAAATATTCTGTCTCTTGTTAGAATTGATCAAAGAACATTCAACAAATATAGTCTCAGATTAATTTTGCCATTTCATTTATTTTCTTTATTTTTTTCTAATCCTGTCTCATCCGTTTTAATGCCTCTGCACAGTAACCAAACAGCAGAGCACTCCTTTCACGTAAATCAGTAACACATCTGAATTTTGCAAAGGCTGAAGCAGCTCCACATATACACCAGCTTTTTATTGTAATATTTGATCAATAATGGCATTTTTGTAGCTAGCCTGCCTTCTCCCCAGAGCTCACTGCTCACAATTGGACAAACAAATCCTTTCTATTTCCGTATTTTTCAGATATTTTGGCTTTTATTAATCTTAAATCATACTTTCCTTGCTTAGGTAATGCTGCAGAGGGCATGACAGATAAATCAAAGCTAGAGAATGGGAGAGTGAGTGTGCGTGAAAACAAAACAGAGACAGATAATCCCTGTTTTTATAAAGAAAATGAAGAAGGCAAAAGATATTTTTGAAGAAAGGACTTTTAACCAGAGCACAGCTGCAGAACTGAAGTGTGTAACATTAGCGCTCTGCTGATTTTTGTTGGGGTATTTTTCCCCGGCTTGGCCAGTGAAATGGGTGTTGTAACAAGCAAGTTTTGGTATCAGCTTGCACAATTAGTGGCCTGTGGTTCCAAGCCTGCAATTCAGTGAAGCCGTGCATGAATAATTTGATTTGTTCCATTCAGTGGAGCTGGTGGAAGACCTAACAAAGAGCTGGCGGTGATAGATGGGCTGTCACCTATCTGATTAAATGCTCATTTCAATTTCAGACTTGGTGCCTGGGATTTCTTTGCTATTGAGTTGGATCAGCAGAGATCTCCAAGTAACTAGTAAAAATGGCCTAGGCAATTAGTCATGCTATTGATGACTTTGTTAGCTATGCATGGCTGCACAGAAATAAAGCCAAGCAAGGGGGATGGGACATGGGGGGCTTGGAAAAAAAACCTCATTGAATTTTAAAGATCTTTCTTTGGTTTCCAGCTGGTCTTTTGGAGTGCTACTATGGGAGATCTTCACTTTGGGAGGGTCTCCATACCCAGGAATTCCCGTTGAGGAACTCTTCAAGCTCTTGAAGGAAGGCCATCGGATGGACAAACCTGCAAACTGCACCCATGATTTGTGAGTGTGTGCTTGGGGCTGACCTTGCTGCACTCCCCATTCCCTCTGAGGCCAAATACACCCCACTGGGCTCTGGGCTGTTGGGACATCCCCACTGGGAAATGGTGTGGCCTCTCCAGGTAACTTTCCTCAGCCCAAGGCTGCTGAGTGACATGCAGCACCTCCCCTTGCTGGGCAGGTGGCACCGGGGGGTGTAGCTCTGGTGTGTCACAGTCATGTGTCAGATGATCAGTAATGAGGACCATGGCACCACAAAACCCTCCTCTTCCCCCCAGCTGGCCGTGGCTGAAGCTGTATGGGCCACAGCTGTTCCTTCAGCAATTTGGAGATGGGTGGGCAGGTGGGTGGTGTCACTTGGCCTGACCACATGTGATGTGCCATGTCCCCATGTGCAGGTACATGATCATGCGGGAGTGCTGGCACGCCGTCCCCTCGCAGCGACCCACCTTCAAGCAGCTGGTGGAAGACCTGGACAGGGTCCTCACTGTGACATCCACCGATGTGAGTGTGCCAGGATGGGCTGGGAGGGGGTCACTTGGTCCCTGGCATGGGGGACCCCCAGCACTGATGTGTCTGTCACCCTGGCAGGAGTACCTGGACCTCTCGGTGCCCTTTGAGCAGTACTCGCCGGCCGGGCAGGACACCCACAGCACCTGCTCCTCAGGGGATGACTCGGTCTTTGCACATGACCTGCTGCCTGATGAGCCCTGCCTGCCCAAGCACCCGCCCTGCAACGGCGTCATTCGGACGTGAGCACCCCTGGGCACATGGACAGACAGACAGACAGACGGGCAGGTGGGCGGTGTGCCCGTGGAGGCACAAGTGTGGGGCGCCGAGCGTGACACCGTACTGAAGGATCTTCCAGTGGAACTGTGTGATGGTGCCTGGAGATTTGTGTTGTTGACAAGCTGTTCAGGGTTAAAAGAAAAAAAAAAAAAGTAACCTTTTTTTTCATAATTTTTTTTTATTTTTTTTTTCCCTATTGCTGTATGAAAAGTCAAGAAGCACTGTTTGGCCTGAAGGAACTAATCTCTTGCCAAGATGATCTATCTAGATGATGATTTTTTTTGTTTTGTTTTTGGGTTTTTTTGGGTTTTTTTTGTTCACTTTCCATTTTGTTAGGGATTGTTTCTTTTCTACGCAGAATGTTGAACCTGGGGGGTGCTGACCTCCCTGACCTCCCAGCCTCCGCGCTTGCGTTCCGAGTGCCACAGTAACCGTTCTGTGCCTGCAATACGAAGAAAAGAGAAAAAGAAATCTTCCTTTAAAAAAAAAAAAAGTGTCAAGAATGTGGAAATTCTTCGCTTATGCAATCTGTACATGAACCTTTTTGGTGGAGCTGAAAAGCCACGTTGCCTGCAGGGATTCATATATTTATAAAAATATCTATATTTTTGTCGTCGTCGTTTTTATAGCTTCGTGATCGTACTACCCAGCTACATAGAAGGAATCCTTTCTGGAAGAAGAGAAAACAAAGCTAAGTAAAATGCAAATTGTCATGGAGAAAAGAAAGTAAAAATGGTAAAAAGAGATGGTCAAGTCATCTGAAGAGTCAGAGCCTTGGCCCTTGCATGGGGCTGGGAGCGACGGGTCGGTGCCAAGGCAGGAACAGAGCCCAGGGATGGCAGAGACCCCGTGGGGTCCCTGGGGAGCTGAGCCTCACCCACCTGAGAGCAGAGGGTGCCCTGACACCTGGCTCCTGGAACCCACCCGGCATCTCAAGTCACATCCCGACCTTTGAGAGCAGCCAGGTGGGGGGGAGGGAAAGGAATAAATCTCATTTTTGGGGTTTGCCTGTTCTTGCTTGCCAAGGGTGAGTGGGGGGAGCAGCTCCTCCATGCACCCCTCGAGGCCAGAGGTTTGGCTCCATCTATGTGCAGTGACGTGGAGAAAGAAGTTACGGGTACCTGTAGGCAAGAGCCTTTAACTTATATCAAAAAGGTTTATTCCAGAGAATCTGTGTATATATCTATAAATATATTGTGTATATATATAAATAAATATATTAAAAGAAAAGAATGTATAATACTAATGCAACATAAAGCAGTACTGAGAGAGTCTCAAAATACGAGCATTGCAATCTAGGATATACTGATCTGGGCAAAAGAAAAGATGTTTTTGATTGTTTGTTTTGTATCTTCACAGTTTTGTTTTAAAAATTGTACCTTAACATGTATATTTGTAAAGTTATTTATAGACATTAACATATCTGTTCATTGGTTTAAATAGCATAGCGTTACTGTAAACTTTAAATTTCACCAAACTTAAGGGTGTTTTTTTTAACTTATTAAAAATGGAGAAAAAATATATTAATCAAGTTTTTCCTTTGTGTTTATGGGAAATATTGAAAGAATGTATAGATGTACAGTCCTTTAACAAATTACATTTAATGTTATAAATATATATATGTATTCATTAAAAAAATATTAGTTTATCCTGGATTGCAGTGAGCAAAGGTAAGTTTATTTTTCAATACATCACCAGTGGTTAAAACCAAGCAAATAGCAGCAGAGAGATGATTTTTACATATTTCAGAAAAACAGGGCCAAGAATTCTTCCATCAGTTTAACCACTGTGCATTAAGGGGGTGTGGGTGTTTATTTTTCTATTTTCAAATGAAGGTATTCTTTGTGGTCGATTTAATAACAAGTATGCAGCAAAGTGAAATGTTGACTTTGGATGGTGCAGGGTAGGTTTTTTTCTCTCCCCTTTGCCAGTACTGTTGTATTTTGGGCTTCAGAAATGCCATGTGAGCAAAATAGTGACACTGTTTGCAGGAGAGCTGCTACAGCTGCATATTTCTTTTGCATCTAACACATTGGAAAGTGCCAGTGATGCCTGATTTTTGGTGTTTAGAATGCTATGCTGTTCTGTTCCTCAACGCCAGATAGCTGTGTAAAAGCACAGGAGTGACCTAAAGAATGTTAGCATGGATCAAGCTGACAGTGGGGGATGTTTGGGCTGAAGATTTTTTGTGGGTGGTTTTTTTTTTTTGTCCAGAGGACTTCTTTATGTACTACCAGAAGAGGCAAAGCAAATTACATCCTGAATTCTTTCTTTTCATTTTTCTCTGGTGCATATTGCATATCAATATTTCAGAATAACAGGATGACAGCATCTCATTTAAAGAATTTTTTTTCTTCTTAGAGCCACAGAATCCTTATCCTAAAATAAATAATTTATAGTTTGAGGTTACTTCAGTGGAAGTTTGAGAAGGTAGATTTCTATAGATTTTTGTTTTGTTGGAATAAAAAAAAAAGAATTTTTTGGTATTTTCTTACAAATGTCTGCTAATTGTGTACATTCCAAGTACTCGAAGCAAAGAGTTTTCCTGTACTGAAAAAAGAAAATGTACAAAACTGTGCATGGTTTTAAATGTTACTAGATATTATAAATATATATATAATTTATTGAGTTTTTACAAGATGTATCTGTTGTAGACTTGTTGACTTTAACATTTCTTATTCAATGCTTATATAGTTTTATAGCCTGGACTATTATCTTTAAAAGCTTAAAAAAATTAAAAGTTCCAATTTTGTTACATTTTATACTGTTGATGTTACAATCCACAGGTTTGCATAGTGTGATTTTTTGCAATGAGCAACTCTGTTCAGTTTATTTTAATACTGTACTTCTGTGCCTGACAGCTGCAGCTGTCGAAGGTGTGAGATGAACACTAAATAAAACTATTCTGCTTTTGTTAACATAGGAAACTTACTTCTACCAAAAAGAAAAAAATAAACAAGTTGATAAATTTTGGGGTTTATTCCCAGTTGTGAGGGTCCTTTGCAAAACCATTTGTTCCAGGCACTGGGACTTGTAGTGCCAGGGAGGTTTAAACTTTTTTTCTAGCGCTGCTTTGCGAGTCCTGGCCAGTTCAGGTTTTGTATTCATAATAAATTATAGCTGTTTTTGGTTGAAGGGCAGTCTTCTGTATTTGTTAGTGGGTGTATTTATAGCCACACAAGCCATGGTGTGCACAGAGGTGTCAGCCCTGGCTTTGACTTGGGGGGCCTAAGCAAGGGAGCTCAGTAAAAGCTGGTTTTGCTGGTAGCAAACAATGCAGGGGATGTTGCAGCTTGGACCAATCCTACCAGCACTTTCATATAATATTGATTCCTACAAGTGATCCTGTTGAAATGCATCCCAGGCACCTGGATCTGGGCATGCAAGTTTGCCTACCTGTACAGCCTGCCCACTGTCACTCCTTTGTGCTTTAAGCAGCTGGGCATGGAATGGCATGCATCCAAGGGGGTTCTGTCTGTGGCACTGGGACTGGCAGCAGCACTGGTCCATCCTAGATTAAAAAAATTTAAAATTACATGGGGTTCAGGTAATTTCCTTGCCATTGTAAGAAAAGACACTCTTCTTTTAGCACCATTGTGTCGTGAGAGGAGTCTTGCTACCTGAAATGAGTTGCTTCCATGCTTAAAGGACACACTTTGGTGGCCAGCCCTGAGCAGCATGGGCCAGAGGACCAGCCCTGGCCATCCAGGGCTGCAGACAGAGCGTGGCTAAATGGCTTTTTGCTGCCTCATGAGGCTAAATGGCCTCTTGCTTCATCAGGGCAGGGTGGTGAGGCTGTTGTGCTCCATTTGCCACCACCAGGACTGGAAAAGCAGAGAGGGCCAGATCCTTCTGCAGTGAGCTGTGGTGTACAGCACACCTGTGCTTGAAAGCTTTCCCAATAAAAGCCTGCTGGGCAAACAGAGAGCACAGAAGTCAAAGTCACAAAGAGGAAAGTCTGTCCTGGTGCAGCGGCTGACCTGCACATGGCGCTGGCTTGGTGTTTGCTTTCCCTCTTGGGTTTCATGATGTCATTCTTCCTCTGCTGGCCTTCCTCCACAGCCGTGTTTGCTTGTGGCCCAGGGAGGAGAGGGAAATATTTTACTTTAATTGCCCTACAATACATCCAGTTCTAAGCACAGGACGAGCACTTGGCCGCAGCGTGTGATGTGCATTGAGCAACGCACAAAACAACCTCAAGGAAAATTTGCAAATTTACTTGGTTAGGCTGTGTGACTGAGTGAACATCCCACTGCAGCTCATCTCCCCTTCAGTGGCTGCAGCCTTCCACCCAAACCCAAAATGCCCTTTACACATGAAAGAGTTATTTTTCAAAGCAAAACTAACATCTTCTTTCCTCTGTGGGTGACTGCACAAATAGAGGCTCTCACTGGCTGCCGTGACCTGTTTCATAGCAACATTCAAATAAATTCCTAAAATTGTGATTTATTTCCATTGGTCATGGCTCCATGGTGAGACAGGCAGGATTTGGCAAAAGGAAGAAAAGTCTGAAGCCCTGCAAGTGTCAGTAGGAGAAGGCAGCTAGACCCATAACAGCAAATTTTCCTGGTGGTTGGTGCCATTTCAGACTCTCAGTGGAGGTGTTTCCTGCTGGTGACACTTCTGAGCAAACTCATCCTTCCCAGGGGCTATATAATCTCCAGAAAAGGGAATATGGAGTTGTGATTTGTGCTGATATGAAAAAGGAGAATAAAGGGTGAGTGATGGCTCTGCTCGACACAGCAGAGCTATAACAACAGGAGGGCACGGGGGAATGGCCAGAGGAGACGCCACGAGCTGGAGAACTTTCACGGGCTTTGTGGCCCAGGACCATGGGCTCACCAGAGACAGGGAAAGGATTTGCCACTCTTGTTTATGCCCTCTTTTTCCTTCACTTTCTCAGGCATGTTAGCTTTCACTTATTTTCTCTGTTTCATAACCAACATGTTGTTTTTCACAAACAGCATCTCAGGTGTCGGTAACATGTCAAGCTGAAAAAGCGTTGTGCCCTGCCCCAACAAGATTGTTATCTAAAACCAAGAAAGAAATCATTGTTGTAGTGTGCAGTGTTGCAATCAGAGCCTGGTGGGGACATTTCTGGCCACACACAACTCTGGGTTATGGTGCCCATCAAAGACCAGCTCTGTCCCAGACCTTTTTTTTCCTTGGGTGGTGGTGTCTGGCAGGAGCAGGGGATGGGGAAGCAGAAGATATCTCCCCAAATGTGCAAGTGAGATTGGCACAGGAATGATCTTGCTTAAGGCCAAAGTTTGCATCATACTCACCATCCATGGTTTGCTCCAGGTTCCTCCCAGTGCAGGAAAAACTGGCATTTCCATCAAGAAGGAAGGACCCAGCTGGGAGAAGAGAACAGACATAAGGGACAAAGCCAAGTGCATCTTCCAACCCAGTGCTACATTCATACAGGCACTGGGCACAAAATTTAAACAGTTAAAGCAAGAGGAAATGTGGCACCAGGAGACCATAAGGTACCTCCCCTCCTCCAGGACACATTTGGCCAGAAAATCAGGCAGCACAAACTGATACTGGGCAGAACAAGATGGATAATCAGCACATATCCTCTGCAGTGATAACACACCCTGCCTAGCCCTTGTTGCTGGCATTTAGCTAAATGCCATGCACACAGCTCTGGAGCTGCCTGAGCACCCTCTGCATGCCCACTGAGATGGGGTGGGAGGTCTTACCACTGCCTTACATGCCAGGTAGGCACTGGGTTCAGCCAACCCTGAGCCAAAGGCAACATGGATGTTGGTGTAATGAGAGACTTCCAGATGTTACAGACTGTATTAAAGAGCAGCGTACAAGCAGGAGTGGTGAAACTTTTGACTCATACCAGTAAAACCTCTTAATAGGAGAGGAGCAGAACTATAAGCACCAGAAAATCAAGGCTGAGAAAGGCAATACAAAACATAGAACATCCCCTGAGGGCTCTGTCAGACTGGTAGAACTGGGGAAAAAAAGCCCAAATGAATTCTTACAAGTCCTCAGTGAAGCTGCCTCAAGGAGCTTTGGAGAATAACTTAGTGCTCACAGCCTGCACAGACACAGCACTGAGCTCCTTGAAGAAGTGCTGTAATGCACTCCTGATGTGTTCCTGCACAGCCAGAACAGCTGCCTGGACAGCCAGGATCCAGCCAGCAGCTTGCCACTTTCCCAGGAGCCAGCATGTCACTCTATGTGGCAGCTGAGGTCCTGCCAAATCTGCTCAAACCCAACACAAAATCATTCCTTGTCTCTCCTGGGTAGCACAGTTATCTTTTCCCCCAGCAGAGAAAATAACTTAGTCAAGAAGTTACTCTTTCTGCTGACTTTCCATCAGACACTTGTCTAGTCTGCTCAGCAAGGCAGAAAACACATTTACTGGTTTCAGCCAGTTTTTGCACTTTCACACCAGTAACACAGAGGAGGCAGAAAAAGCCAATTTTCTCCCAAACAACAAATGAGCTTGTCTTTGCAGAAGTTTTCGAGCAGACCTTGCTACTAAACCTGCTTTAGTAGTACTGACAGGTAACCTCTTCATATTGCAGGAGACAGAGATTTGTTTTTGTCCTCCTGTGCCTCCCAGCAGCGTTTGTCTGTCCCACATCCATGTCTGTCCCACAGGCACTGGCAGGCCCTGAGGTGATGGTGCCTGAGCCATTCTGGAGAACAAACTAAAAGAGCATCGAGAGATGCTCATTGCACATTACAGGGCTCCACAACAACCACCTTCCTGTGCTGGAGTGACAGACACACATCTCCCATGTGGGAAGGACATGTGCTTAAATGCTGACATTACCTGGATGATGCCCACCATATTTTCATTCATGAATTTCATTCATACTCTCATGCACCTCCATGAGGGCTAAGCAGAGAAACAGGATCAGCTCTTGGATGTGTCTAATTGATTCAGTTTGGCCAGTGGCTTCAGAGGATGACCAGTGCCAGTCCTAGGGTTTTGCCTAATACCATCTTCCAGGGATTTTTTCTCCCATTTGATGGCAGTTTCTTGCCTTAGCAGCAGCCTGCCTCCACCACACACTCTTGGCCCAGCCAAGGGAATCCAGCAGGTGATAACTACAGAACCATGGACCTTAAACCCTCAGGAAACTGCTGAGCAGGCAGTGCTGGGCATGTCAGCATGAAGGCACTGAGATATTCAGCTGGTAAAGGAAACCAAAGGAGAAGAACAGAGATGGGCACAGGCAAAGCTGAGTCATCTTTGTAAAAGGAGGGAAAGTTCCAAGCTGTCAGATGGTTTCCTAAGAAAGGTGCAATACCTTTCCAGCTACTTCTGAGTTCACCCACTGGGAATGTGCAGCTGTCAGAAAGGGCCACTCATTTACAGCCTGCACATGAGAATTTCAAAGTTGTGGTAGTCAGAAAGTCATCTCAGAGCTCTTCTTGTACACATAATGCAAATATTTGATGATATTCTTTCTTGGACAGAAACCATGCAGCCAACTCTAACCTACACAAGGGATGCAGGAGGTAAATTTTAGGCCTTTTTGATCTGGCATTGTAAAATGCTTTTGTGGAAATGCCCTTGTCAGCACATACATTCCTATGGAATGCTTCTGTTGGAGGTTTATGGCTTACACATGCAAAACCTCTGCAAGTACCTCCCAAAGGCATTTATGGTCCAACTCTGGGAGAACACCTGCACCATCTTGCTGAGACCATGCAGAGCCTCCCTCTTCAAAAAAGCCATTCCACTCAGAGCAACTCGTATTGCCTCAGCCTGGGGTGTATAAACACCCAAATAATAAAAATCATCTGCCAAAAAAGCCCTTGACAAACTACCCAAGGAAATATTCACACGACAAAAACACTTGAAAATTAGGTAATGCTTTTGCAAGTTTTATCATCTTTCTAAGAGCTCAAGAGAAAGGAGAGGATGTGCAATATAGCCCTGATGACCAGGGACATAATCTGGCAAATCAACCACCAAGGTCTGAAACCACCATATCTGGCTCCTGGACAGCACAGTGACTATGAGAGTAAAAATAAAAATAATTTTTTAAAAAAGCAAATAAATGATAAATTCAGCACACCTTTTGAGGCTGATGCTGAACCAACACTGAGATCCAGACAGGGCTGCTGGCTCCAGGCTGCAGGGGATGAAGGCAAAGGAGCTCCCATCTCTCCTGGTACAGGCTGAGCAAAGAGATTCGTGATGGATGAGTGAAGCAGGACCTCCTGCAGCCTAATAATAGCAGAAAATTGGTGTTTCTGCCCAGATCAATGTTTGTGCAGAGGGCAGGAGGGTATACCAGGAGCTCTGCCAGGTGGGCATCATTCTCCTTTTCTCTGCAAGTGTTTTTTTCCCGCTGTTAACAAATACATTGTAATTAATATATGGTGATACCTATATGCTTTTTAGGTACAATTTCAGCCTAGGAAGAGTTCTGTTGTTAGGTAAAAATTCTGGGAAAATGGATGCTTTTAGTATTGCTTACCAGTTTTATTGATCTTTACCACGAAGACTAATTCTGCCTTAAGCTGGAGAAAGTCTCAGATGGGCTAAAACATTCTGGATGCACTTCCTTCCTTCCTTCCTTCCTTCCTTCCTTCCTTCCTTCCTTCCTTCCTTCCTTCCTTCCTTCCTTCCTTCCTTCCTTCCTTCCTTCCTTCCTTCCTTCCTTCCTTCCTTCCTTCCTTCCTTCCTTCCTTCCTTCCTTCCTTCCTTCCCTCCCTCCTTCCGCCACTTCCTTCTGCCCCTTCCTTCCTTCCTTCCTTCCTTCCGCCACTTCCTTCCTTCCTTCCTTCCGCCACTTCCTTCCTTCCTTCCACCACTTCCTTCCTTCGTTCCGCCACTTCCTTCCTTCCACCACTTCCTTCCTTCCTTCCTTCCTTCCTTCCTTCCTTCCTTCCTTCCTTCCTTCCTTCCTTCCTTCCTTCCTTCCTTCCTTCCTTCCTTCCTTCCTTCCTTCCTTCCTTCCTTCCTTCCTTCCTTCCGCCACTTCCGCCACTTCGCCACTTCCGCCACTTCCGCCACTTCCTTCCCCTGTGGCCCCAAATTGTTAATTACTTGTGATGAGATTTTTCATCAAAAGGGTCTCAGAGCATAGGAGATACATGCACTTTGCCTTTATTTCAAATTATTATTTATTTGTGATGATCATTTATTTTTCTCTTTTAAAAAATAAACAGGAGTTAAGACACCTGAGCCAGTGAGAGCCTTCAGATACCAAGTTCATTTCATGCAAAACTCCACTATCAGTTTTCATTCTTTGAGAATGATTTTAATTAAATTTTCAGGAATTGAGTTTGCAAAAGCAAGGCTGTTACTGGATATTCACAAACCAGAAAGGTAAGTGCTGTATTCATTACAACATTACAGAGTGGTGTTGGCATGACTTTTCTGAGTCTTGTACTCAAAAGTAGAATTTAAGAAATTTTTACAAGGTAGAGAAAGGGCATGAAATTACTGGCAAAAGGGGTTGCTCTGAGGTTACAGGATCCAAAATAATTTTGGTTGGCTGATCCACAGCAAGTTAATTTTTCTGAATGCATCACAATCCTCATGTCAGGGGTACAACTCATATTTGCCTTGCCCAGATCACTGAGTCTGAAGGATTTTATGAACAGAAAAGAATGTACAAGCTGTATGAGCCCATGGAGAGTGGGCAGCTCTCCAAAAGGGAGACACATCCTCATTATTGCAGTCAGCATCAAGGAACCCTGTAAAACACCATCCTTTCAGGTGTTAGGCAAAATTTCCAGCAAAGCCAATAGAGGTTTGCTTGTGTGGGAGGGACTGGAGAAGCAAGGCCTCTGTGCATGTGTGAGCATGTAGAACAGGGCAGAAAAACAGTTGTTTATGCAACATTAAAGTTGAGAAATGAAGCAGTCAAGCAATGCAGCGTCAGGGGTGAATTCTCAGGTGCAGTGCTGCCTCCTGGGATTTAAGTGTTGGTCATCAGAGAGTCACTGAGAATGGAAAAGAGCTTTAGGATCATTGGGTCCACCAGACAGCCCAGGATCACTGTGCCCACCACTAGACCACGTTCCCAAGTGCCAACATGGCTTTTAAACACCTCCAGGGAGGTTCTGCATCTCACTGTGACTCCATGCAATAGCCAAGACCCGTGAAATATGCTATAGCTGGGGTTGTTCTATGGCAAGTCAACCCGTGATTATCCTGCAAAGGGGAAAAAAATTTTAAAAAAGGGCAACACTTTAATTTGAGACATCATTGATCCCTCAGGAATTGGCTGTTTTGTGATTCTGATCTGGGATGCTCCTCACAGCTGACTCATATCAAGGCAACAGCCCCTTCCTAAAAGCATCTGAAAATGTTCCTGCAGTTACTCCCCTGCAAAGTCCACATCTTCCCTCAGAATTCAGCTACATAGGACAGGCAGGGCCAGCAAAGTCATCCCATGGCTTATAACACAGCTTTGTTATCCCCCTGAGAAATGAGAATCTGTGGCTGCAGAGGGACCAGCTTCCACATCTCTTTGCCCTTCAAAGTTTCCAGCTTATTTTGCATATAATTCCAAGTGATCAAATCTAATTCTGATCTGATCTGTGTTTATTTTTCTTTTCTCAGTATCTGAGTGATAGGCTTGGCTCAGAAAATGGATTTAACTATCATTTCAAGCAACTGCTAATTACAGTGACTGAAACCTGACACTTAATTCCAGCCTCAAAGGTGTGAATGGTTCACATTAAATATCAGATGAGGTGCAACATCTCAATTTAGTCCAGCTAAACGTTTGCCAGATTTCTGTGCAGAATGCATGCATGAGCAAGATACAAATAAGACAGAGGAAATCAGATGTCACCAAGCTCTCAGTAACTCTCCAGAGGCACAGCTCACAACATTCATCTTAGGTACCTTGAAATTCAGGCACCAATGCTGCAGATTTTGGGTGGGGCGTCTAATGTGCAGAGAGTGGGAATTTCAGCAGAAAATAAATTATTGTCAGAGAATAAGAGAAACATTTAGGTTAATCATTAAACTCTATTTTTACATCTTACAGGTGCTGAAAAAGAAAGAATTTGGCAAATATTTTAGAGTATTTAGTAGGGCAATGGAAGCTCAAGGAATGGGGTGAGTTGGCAGCACATCTCCCAGGAACACAGATGTAGGCAGGGTCCAGTTACAAGCGGGGGCACAGAGGGGCTTTTCCTTTCTCTGAGTAATCTTTTAGGATGGTGCCAAAGATGTCAGACTTGAAAGATGAGTTTCTACAGCTAATTACCATAGTTTACAGACACTGAAGCTAAAGCACATATTTTCAGAAGGGCAGAGAGATTCAATATGTTGCAAATTAAAGCAATAGCTTTGTTCGCTATCTGATCACATTGCAGCAGTACCTCATGGAACTGGGGCACAGGGACCACACTGGATGGAGTGGAGGATTAGATTCTGGGTTTCTTGACCTTGCTTGGGGAAGGTGAAAGAGATATTTTGTAATTTTTGACCACTCAATATAAAATAATTTTACAAAAATGAAGTAATTACAAGCCAAAGAAATGGTATTTTACTGCTCCCAAATAACATGGATTTAGTTGGCCCATTTTCAAATGCTCAGGTTTGAAACTTCTTACAGACATTTTTCTGCCTGACATGAAACTTCACATTAGTTTGCTTCAGAAAGCCAAGCACTGTCAATTGAGGGTGGCTGTGAGCTGGACAAAGATTATCCCAGTAATCCCACATCCAACCATCCCAATAATCCCCCTCAGCAGGAAACGCCCAGACACAGCATTTTAAGGGTTCAGCCACATCCCAGCAGTCATTTTTCCTGCAGTCCTGCTGCATCTGTGGCTCTTACACTGGAGCACATCTAACACATCCAGCTGCCCTGGAGCCAGGGCTTTACCTCTGCACACTCACCATAAAACCCTGTACTTCTGTGGGAACATCTGCTCATTTGTGCTCCACCCAAACACCCCACACATTCTTCAGAAATTTTTCTTTCTGCAAGTCTGGTTGCTTTTTGCCAGCAGCAATGTACACGCTTGACATGCTAAGGAAAAGTATTTAACAGGAGGGAAAACACGTTCCACACAAATTATCCTCACTGCAGGATGGAGAGGAGCAAACTAACACTGCTGTACTTTGGGAAACTGCTTGCAAAAGGAAAGGAGCTCAATTCAGTCAGTTAAGGTGAAATACCTGCCATTCCCTCTCCATAATGTGCTTCAAAGAGCATTTATTGTAATTAACCCCGGTCAGTACTGGCCTGAGTGTGGATGTAGAGCACCCTGGGAACTGCATTTCCCCATGGGAATCCATGCTCAGGGTGAACCCAGGGGATTTCTAGCTGGGCTTCCACCTTGGCTTTTGTGAAATGGGCTGTCTGGCCAACGAGGACAACTCTCCCTAAGTCCCTGGTAGTGACAGCAAACTCCATCCCTGGCACCAAAGACTGAATTTCCGTGGAAGATGAGTCCTGCTTCAATGGGCATGGCAGGAGACACTGCTGTGCCAGACAAATGCAGGGTATGGGGGTTATGGCAATTTTCTGTACTGATAGACCCACACATTCACAATCCCAGCCCAAAGAAGCAGGACTTTTAATTCTGATTACTTTTCAGTCTAAGCCACCAGTTGGACACCTTTTTAATTTTAATTTTATTGTTTAATTTGGTGAGTACTTTCCAAGGGGTGTTGACAGCTTTTCTTCACAATGCCCAAACACCATGTAGTGTCACAATCCCAGTACCTAAGGTCTCAAAGAAAGGAAGCAAAGATGACAGGTAGCAACTCTGCTCTTCACTCACATTTAAGATAATGTAAAAGAATTTTTTAAGACAATCTTCAGACATTAAAATATATGTAAGTTTTGCAAAACTAGATAATGGTTGAGTTCTGAATGCATTTCTCCCTCCTTCCTTCTCTTTGACAATGATGCTGCTTGAAGTAGAACAGTGTTTTAGAATTATGATGGTGACTGGCCACTAAAACCTCTGTGAGAGGTGCTGTTTCAGTCTCTTCTGTGCTTCACACTTACACTTCAGCCATATGGAAACAAGTAATACTTTAATACTCTCTGGTTTTTGTTGCTTAAACTTTTCTTAAATGACTCTGTGCTCTTCCATAGGAGCAAGCTGCCCAGTGAAGTGGTGCAGCCACCATTCCTGGAGGTATTTAAGTACCTGGAGGCATTTAAAGATGTGCAGATGTGGCCCTTAGGGACGTGGTTTAGTTGTGGCCTAGTCAGGGCTGCATTAATGCTTGGACTTGATGACCTTAAATATCTTTTTCAACCTAAATGATTCTATGATTTGGTGGTTGTTCTTCAGAGCTTCATTTGGAGATTGGAGATTGTGTGCTCTTCTCATTGGGCTGCAAACAACAGTCTCTGAGCAAACATGGGCAAAAAGCCTTTCCTGGGCTTCTTGTGTTCACTCTCACTATTTTATTTAGGCACTCTTTTGTTCAAGCACATGGCACCCAACCCCTGACCTCTAAATGGCTGCTGTGGCACAGGCTGACATCAAAACTCAGGCTGGAGACAGCATCAAGGAAAGGAAATGAACACGAGCTCTGCAGGACTCAGCTATGGCCTCAACACCCCTCTACTAAAATCTCTACAAACCCTTTTACTTAGTCCTTTGCAGAGTTAGCCACCTGGTCCAAGAGAAAAGTTAAAAGTGTCATTTCTTGAGCCCCCTTCAGCTGGACACTCAAGATTTGTCTCTGGTGGGATGCTCAGGGTCAGGGAGTTTCTGTTATACCTACTCAAACTGCAGCCATGTGCTTCTTCCCTTCACTCCTACAGCTTTGGTAAATCCAGGTTGATTTAATCTCTCATAATTGTGCAGTGTGTTTTTATTTAAATTTGCCTCCAGTCTCCTACCAATTAGTGCATCCAGGCATAAGTGATGGCAGTACCTCAGATCTTGCTGAACTGCCTCACTCACAGTTTCATCATCTTCAGCTCCTAAAACACTCCAGGTCACTGCCTGCAGCTGAGTGAGTGTATTGCTCCCTCAGATCCCAGACTGTGCCATGAAAAGCCCTTTGTGGTGACAAGGACTGCCCTGGAGGAGCTCTGTGTGCAGGGAAGCCCTGAGGTCACCCTCAGAGCCCTGCATCTTATCAGCCACACCCCCCTGTGACTCTCAGAAGTGGCTCCCACAGGAAGAGAAGCCCTGACTTTGGCTTGCAGGAGAAAGTTAAGAGTGAACAAAACTGTTACTGAATTGTTTGAATCCAGTTCAAGTTCCATCTCTGTCATGCTTAATAAAATTCCTAGTATCTCTGTAAGATTAAATGGGCAGTTACACACGGACCTCTCTGGCATCCCCAGTACCAGAGCAGCAATCACAGAATCCCAGAATAGTTTGGCTTGGAAGAGACCTTAAAGACCATCTAGTTCCAAACCCCTCTGCCACCCCAGGGATGCCATTCACAAGATTGGGTTGCCCACAGCCCCATCCAACCTGACCATGAACACTTCCAGGGATGGGGCAGCCACAACTTCTCCGTCCTGGGGAATGCTAATATTCAGCCATGAACTGGGCTGACCAAGTGAGAGCTGCTCCCATACTCCAGATAAATTAGTGGCCCTTGTGCATGTCTTGTTTGGTGAAACAATTTTCGAAATCCACTTTCCTGGCTCAAGGTAGATTTACCAAAGATTTACCAAATTCCTTAGAGGTGTGTGTGCATTGCACAGGGTCAGGCCAGCAAAAACCAGCAATGAAAGGGCAAGAGCACACTTCTCAGCTCCTTACTTTGTGCCTACAATGACTTTCAACATCTTCCTGTCTGAAAAGAAATTGAGGGAGCAGTAAGTTTTTTTCCAAGTTCCCCCACCTTTCCCACCAGCAATTCTGTTGAGGTAAATGGGCCAATGCTCTCCTCTCTAACAAACATCTCTGTAAAAGCAGCTGGTAGCTACAACCACAATGAGCACAGACACCAGCTAGAGATGAATCATTTATGTACTCTTTAACTTGTCTGGAACTAGAGATTATGTCTACAGTGGAAAAGTTCATCTTGGAAAAGTTCATCTTAGCAAATATATTCGTTAGCATGATTAGATCAACACCACCACAATATTCAATTTTACTTTGCCTTTGGCAGCAGCAAGGACAGCTGGGCAAAGCAGCATTTAACATGGTGCTAGCAAAGGCATGTCAGATAATATCCTTTCCAACACAAGGCAGTCTCCCACAACAGACAAGCTATAGCAAAGGAACCAGTTTTGGTGGCCACTGAGTAAATGAAAATCTTTCTGAGGTTTTAGATGTGTGGGCTGGGTCAACACCCTCCTCAGTAGGAGCAGCTCTATGCAATGGCACCAGCATCAACCGGAGTTCTGCGCAGTCCCGGGAAAACTCCACAGAAGTAGGCATTGCTGGGATCTCCAGTCTGTCTTGGGAATTTCTGGAGGCTGTTTATCAGATAAATTAGCAATGCACACTCCCTACAAAGGGCTTATTGGCTGTGCCTGTGCCACAGCCATAACTCTCCTCCCTGTGCACTTCCCCAGGCCTGGGGGCAGCTGTGTGCACCCCAGTGCCCATCAAACTGCCCTCCCAAAGCTGATGCTGTAAAGGTTTTAGTTGCAAATGCTGTCTCTTGTTACTTGAGAAGCACAAGCTCCCTTTCCAGTGGTTGCAGGCACTCTACCTGTGCAAGCAGGTAATAGATGAGGTGCAAATTAAATATACTGCACACTCAGGAATAGTTGCTTGGACAGAAGGAGCTAACAAGCCTTGCTGTGTCTGTAAGATATTTCCTCCAGCTGCTCCTTATTCCCTACACACACCCAGTGAAAAGCACCTGTTAGGGGTAAATGACACACACCCAGTCTGTAACCCACCTGGGAGATGTAAAGGCTACAAGAGTGCTCTATTGCAGCAAAGAAATTATTCTTCAGCAGAAGTCAGTCAGCACAGCAGCATCAGAGCAGCTCTGGAGGACCAACCTGTGAGCATCAAATCCATCTGGGCTTCACTTGGTGAGCCACAGACAATGGCAAGACAACTCAGACCATACACAGGCCACCATCAAAGGTGTCTGAAGCTTCCTGTCATCACCTGAACTCCACCTACACCAGTTCACCTGTCACACACTGGGATAAAGGCACTACTGGCTCTTTACCCATCTGTAATCCAGTCCACGTGCTGGCACAGGGAACTGTTCTGCACTGACTCTGCCCCACCAGAGGATTCCCCAGCCCATGGAAGCTCTCTCCCTCAGCAGCTTAGCCAGTTTTTCTGGTTTGCTTTGCACTGACATAGTGGTGTGGAGCAGCTGGTGTAGCTCCTCTGGCTGACTGACTCTTACTCAGCTGCCTAGGAAAACTCTACAATAAAAGCAAACATAGGAGTCAAAAGATCAGATTCAGAAAGATTTGCCCTGGATTGAGAAAAGCCAGAGAGATGGTGTTGTAAAGAACTTGGGCCACCATCCAGAAAAGCCCATGTGGCAGAAGTTACCTTTTCCTCACAGTCAGGAGACATTTCTAACCAGCATTTCAACTTTTGCTTTACCTGCCAGCCCAGGTGCTTTCATGGATCCCCTAAGCAGATCTGTGCACCGCAAAGACATGCCTGGATCAGACTTTTCCCTTGCCATAATTTCAAAGGTGGTAATTGAAACACAGGCAAGATTTAATAAAGGACCAAAGACTCTAAAAGGGCCTGCAGCAGAGTGGAGATGGCAGCTCAGCTGAGCTCCACTTCAGAACCCCCACCTGAAATCCATTTGTCCTCCACAGCTGAGTGCCTGAGCACACTGCCTAAATACCTACACATGGCACCCAGTCTGTGGACCCAAAAAAGAGAGTTCTCTCCACTCTTTCTGCTTGTAAACATAAGCAAACCCTGCATTCCTTGCTATTAAAAGACATGAGCTGGTGAGTTACTGCATGGACACAGCCCCTGCAGGCAATCATCTCCCTTTGCTCTCTAAGATTTACTCTTGTTTACACTTGCAAATCTTTTCCCCCCTGACAGGTATCAAACATTACCAAGAGGTCTTCAGAGTTCTCAAGTGACCAGAGCTCCCAGCTTTCAATGCCAGAGGACAAAGCCAATTTAACTCATGATCTTTGAAACCCTGGGGCTTCACAAAACCCCTTATCCCATCTCCCACCTCCTAGCCACACACAGACTATTCCATGATTCTATTCAATGACCAGAAGAAGACTAATCTACCTCTCAAAAAGCCTGCTCTGGGCAAGCCCCAGAGCTCAGGAAGGGCCAGGAAGCCACACAGCCTGGGGCATAGGTGGGAGGATGGAGAAGAGTAAACTGGGGATTTGTCCTAAATGAGCTCTTGGATTGTCCTTGGATGGGCTCTTGGGTTCTCCTGCGAGGGGATCCTGGGCTGTGCTGGGAGGGGCTCTCCTCTCCCTTCAGATTTTCTCTCTGCACATGGATAGACAGGCCAGGTTTACCAGCCTGTGCCACTATTGCCATGCCAGGGGCAGGGATTTTCCCTCTCTAGCTGGGAACAGAATGGGAGGCAAGAAGCCACATGCTGCAGGAGGAGCTTGCAGCCTGAATCTGATATGCAAAGTGACCCCAAGAGACATCAGAAAGCATCCCCCAGCATCAGAAACAGCAATCCCATAAAAGTCTTTCCAGTCCTAAGTTTCAAAGTGATTTCTATCTGCATGGCAATGAGTTTGCCACTGGCAGGGGTTGGAACTCAGGAGTTAATGTAGTGCAGGTTTATGGTGAATGAAGGCTTCTGGAGCCATAACTCAGGATAATTGACAGGAGCCGTCTGCATGGCTATGAAATATGCACGTCATAGCTGCAAAACAGGAATCCCTGTGAGCATCACAAAACAAACAGTGCCTTTTGCTTCCAAGCACAGTGATTGCTGCTCCTTCTCACATCAAATAAAACCTGGTAGTCACATCCAGGAATGATGTGTGAATAGTCAAAGGTGCCTCTGCAGCAAACCAGCCGAGCCCAGGGACCTCGAGAGGAACGCACGTGAGGAGCAGCAGAGATTCCCATCCACGCCTCCCTTTGATCACAGGACACACAGAACAACCAGTGGGCTCAGGGCAATGAAAATCATCAGGCAATTATCATTTGTGTCACCCATTTTCATCACTTCATTTTAAAACAGGGGCCTGTGGGGGCAAACTGGCTTAGCTCCATTGGCTTGAGCACAATCGTCCCCCTAAGATTAATCTGTTTGAGAAATGCATCTGTTCTGTGAATAGATCTGCTTTTAATGGCTAAAGTCTTACATACATATATTTAGGAGAAGAAGCTCAGTTTTTTAATGAGGGAATTAGTGAGGGGATGTACCCAAGGGTCTTTACTGGGATTGCTGAGCCGTGGATAAATTTGTTAGAAATAAAGGTTTATGATGTGAGATTTCAAATGTTGTGTACAGAGGACTTCAAGGCAGCAAGGGAAACACACTGAAAATCTTCAGTTTCTCCAAGTGTGTCACCACATCATAGCACAGCCAACCTGTGAAGACATTTGAGTTTGACAATATATTTGGGGGATTTGTATTTTCTGGATGCTGGAGGAATCTATATCTTAGAGGAATGTAATGGTATGGTGTAGATTTCTTTTAATGAACTTCTTGACCAAAACCCAGTAATGTTTAAAAACTCCAGTTTAGGACACCACTCTAAAACAGTTCTATCTTGCTCCTATGCAAAATGAAAACTCTCTTTGAAGCTATGAAAGCTGAAACAAACAGAGTTATCTGCTTACATCAGTAGCTGTAGGGGACAATGTTAGAAAACCAATGAACCTAGCCAATGCCAGTCAATTCTCACTGCAGTTGTAATTAGAGAGGATTTTTTTCCCTCACTCCTTTCCCTGTTATTGAATATATACATATTTAATAATGCTATTGAACTCTAATATCTTCAAGGAAATATATTGGGAAGCAAAGTCTTCTTTCTAGATTATACACAGTGAATGTTTTCTATTCCACCACTGAACACATGGATACAAAGCACAGCCTTTGGGAAGGAATGTTCACCAGCTTTCTTGTCTTTTGGCAGTGATAAGAGACAACTAACCCCACGTGGCCTCACCACCCATCTATCCATCACCATCCCTGAGACCTGAGAAACCCCCATTCCTGGAAGAGTTCAAGGTCAGATTGGATGAGGCTCTGAGCAACCAGGTCTGGTGAAAATGTCCCTGCCTATGCAGGTGGGTTAGAACAAGACAAGCTTCAAGTCCCTTCCAGCCCAAGCCACTCTAAGGTTCTGTGGCTCTCTGACTTCCCCTTGGCTGTGTTCCCCTCCCAGCACAGGATTCCATCTTCAGTAGAGCTCCCAGCAAAGAAGGTGCTGTGGAGCTCCAGGCTGGCAAAGCAAGGCCTGGGGAGATGTGGGTTGGGACATGGCATGGATGGGGACAAGGCACGAGGTGGTGTTGCTAAATCTGAGAGACTGCACATGGTTCTACCAGATTTTTCCCTGAAATAAAACTTGACATAGCCCTGCCTGAATTTTTAGACCCAGGATCCTGGATATTTTACATTCCTTGTGCATTGTGAGGAGCAGTGGAAAGCCTTGTTGTTAATTTCCTAAACTATGGCAGGACTCTGCCAATCCCCTGCACATTGGGCAGTTCCTTATTCCCAAGAAGGGACCTGCTACATAAAACATGATCACCTGAGGTGCTGTCAGTGAGCTCAGTCAGGGGAATTCAGCCCAGACAGAACATCATTACTGAGCCTTCACTCGTACATTTTGCTAGCAGAGCCATTCTGCTGGCTGGCTCCTGTGTGAGTGGTGAAGAGAAGAGTGAACCATGACTCCTTACCCAAAAGGCCTGGAATTCCTGAGCCTGGCCCTGCAGTCATCACTCCCACAGCTCTCCCCTCACTTACACGAGCAGTTCCGTGTGTGGATGAGGTTGGAGGATTTTTGGGATGAGACCTCAGGTAATCCTGACCTGACCTGACTCACAAAGCAAGAGGAAGGAGCTCACTCCAATTGGCTTGGGAGGCAGTGCACCTTGCCAGAGATACCAGATGCCAGTTTCTTTGAAAATAAAGAAATAATCATCTTTCTGATTAAGTTTAGATACTCTGAGATGGGCAAGGAGAAATGAGTCAAAGCTGAAGACATCATCCAAAAGGAGTAGAAGAGGAAGACAGAGGTCAGGACAAATAGTTTTCATTTGGAAGCTCAGCTGAAAGAGGTGTTAAATTGCAGGAGGTTGTTGTTTACAGCTAAGGGCCTTGCTTGTGGAGCTTCCTTCTCCCACCCAAGCCCGGATGCTAAGTGAAAGCAAACAGGGCTCTTCACTCTTTTTGAACCTGATCCTGCACTACTCAAATCAGCCAGGCTTTGTTGTGAGCCTCATTCCCAGGTGGGGACAGAACACAGCCCACAGTGCACTGCCTAGTCTGATGGCAGCAAAAAGAGCATTTCTGAAATGTGTCAGCTAAAATATTTGAACAAGCAGGTTTTCAAATCCCAGTGTGGACAGAAGGAGCTGCTTTTTAGCAGGTGTTAGCAGGAAAAGATAAAGCTGCTCAGTAGAAAATATGTCATCTTCCATTTGGAAATGTGTCAGTACAAGCGTGTTAGCACCTTTGTGCCAAGTCTGGACAAGCCTTGGAGGAGAAGAATGGCTGAACTAACAAGGAGAGGGAGGTGAAATATCTCTGGAGGCAGCTGAGTGCTGCAGTACTTTGGGTAGGAGAGGGAAAGCAGCTATCCTCTAATGGGAGCATGTTTAAAACCAAGGGATTTAGGAGTTCACAACTGCCAAGATTTTTACACCTTCCCCAGGCAAAGGCTGAGGATCCTGTTTGAGGCAGAGCACATGGAGATCTTTCTGCATTAGGGCTCCTGAGGCTGGTGCTGCTGTGGGTCCCACTGGGCTCTGCAGCAGTAGGACCACTACAGGAGCCAGAGACAGAGAGGAAAAGGATCACCCCTCAGGAGCTCAAACTGCCCTCTGCCAGATCCTGCTGCTACAGCTCTTTTGGCATCCAGGCTGGCATTTGGCATCCTACACAGCCACAGCAAAACCCAGCCCAGGCATCTTCATGTCCTCCATCAATATCCATAGCAGAACTTCAAGCACAGGGTTAGCCTGGCTGGATTTTCTCTGTGCACAGCCCCACTCACTTGGAACTTACCCAAGCAGCTGCTGACACAGCCCCGAAGAGACAATAAAAAGGCAGGGGAAATGTACAAATTCTACTTAATATGGAACAAGGGATCAGTTAATCTGATCCCCAAGGAACTCAAATATCTTTATTTTCATGACAGTGTTCCAAGAAAAGAGGTCTCCTCCTTGGATCCATGCTCCCTCTGTGCAGACCTGCCCAAATACCCAAGCCAGCTCTCAACCTGCTGCCTGCAACCAGACTTTGTATATTTTGAGCTGTCTCTCTCTTTGGCACAACAAGATGGGTTTAAACCCAAGGTACAGAGACATCTAACAGCAGCAAAGACAATGTGAGTTGGGCTGCTCTGATTTCTGTTCTGTTTCCCATGGTTCCACTCCCATCACAACAAATCCAGTGCAACACATGAAGCAGGGGATTATTAAACACATTCTTGAAGTCTGAAAGGAGTTGCAAGTAATAAATGGCTAAAGTCAATGCCCCAGTATCCAGGACAGATTTCTAGAGCTATATCCCAACCCCCAGACACTGGAAGAAATATTTAACTCCAGTACAGACTGAGCAGAACTATGAGAATATTAGTCCTGATTGTGCTCTGATTATTAGCACAGCACTAATTGCTGTCATGGCAGCTTGCAGTTCAGCTTGTCCCTCCAGGTCTGCACATTATCTCACAGTTTCGCAAGCAAAAGCATTGCAGCCTTCCCTGCTCTGCTGCAGAGCACTGCCAGGTTTCCTAACCCTCCTCTCCATCCCCAGTGCCACGAGTATCCGGATCCTGCTGTGCCCACCCCACGCTGGGGCAGCTGTAATTGTGTTGCCACAATATTGGATTAACAACAGGGTGACTCTGAAGGTACAACTTGTTTTTAATTTCCTATTTGATGGAAAAAATATTTGCTGAAATCAATTATGTTTTTGTCATATTTAAGAGGGTGATCAAAGTTCTGTTACTGTGCATGCCCAGAGCTACCTCCTTCTTGGATAAAACAGGAAAAAACCATTTCCTGCACAAATCCATTTGGGATACACAAGTTCCTTGAGCAGGGAATTCTAACAGCATGAAATGTCAGGGCCAATTGAATGTGGTGTGCTAACATGATGCACAGCAGCTGCTGGCACCTTCACCAAAAACACATCCCAAGGGAAGCTCTCAACACCATGGCAGCCGTGGCACCATGCCAAGAAATAAAACACTGGGATTTGGCTTCTTCCTCAGGGTGAGGGAACCCAAAGACATTGCTTCCATGAGCCTGCCTCAACCACTATCCTGAGGAGAAGCCTAAAAGAGAAACCTCCAGCATAGGAGTCAGGACATCTTTGCAGCCAAGAAGTTCCCAGTGACCATCAAAGTGAGAGCAGGAAAGGAAGAGCTGCCTGCAGCCTCCTGACTGCAGCACTCAGCCCTGAAGAAAAGGAAAATAGTTTTTAAAATCAGCCCTTTAGGAAATAGAAGATATCCTCAGCTCTTTACTATGGTGGTTTTAATGGAATGACTCAGACAGACACCAAAATCCCCTGAAATATTTTGTAAAGGTAATGCAGGGGACAGTTTTCAAAGAGCAGGCAGTGAGTGTACTGGGTGCTTAACCCTTTTCAGCAGGTCTGATTTCCACTGCTTTTAGGAGTAAAAAGTAGTTTTCAGAAGCAAAGGAAGCCACTTCCAAATAAAACCCTTTTTCCTGGGACTGTGGAGGGCCAGTTCAAACAGCTGCAGTGGCAGCAGTGTCACTGTAGAGGCACAGCTGGTTGGCCATGGGGACCAGCAGAGCAGAGACAGGCTGGACGTGCTGGATTTCCTCTGTCCACAGCCCACAGCTGGCAATGAGAGCCCCCGAGAGCTCTAGACAGGCCATTGGTGACACTGTGAAGGAGAGGAAAAAAAAGTCTGTGGTTACCCCTGAGCCAAAATTGCTTTTTCTCCACACAGGAAAAGTTCTCAGGAGTTTTGGAGGATTGGTACAGGAAGATCATGCAATCTTTGAGCCCAGAAAGAACAGAGCAGTGCCAGCTCAGCCATGGATCCTGGCCAACCTGCAGGACCCTACAGGAGAGGGAGATTGAGCACAGGTACCAACCTGTCAATGCATTCATGATGACAAAAGACCCACACCACCTCCCTCCCCAGCACCATGAGACACCTGACCTCCTGCATTAGTTCAGTGTGTCCAGACAGCCCCAAACACACTGAATGTATTCTCAGCAGAAGAGAGCCCCTGCTTTCAAGTTTTTCACTTAAATGCACCATACAAAGGGTGAGCTTCACACCACAATCCACGGTGGGAGGTTAAGTTACTCAGCCCAAACAACAGTCTCTCACAGGAGGTCACATTGGTCCTCCAGAAGTGCAGTGGCTCAAGCAGATATCAGGAGTTCCCTCCCCTGGGACAAGCAGTTCTTCTGAGCCATGTAGGGACAGATTTAAATATGTGGAGAGGGCAAGACAAAGCCAGGGTGTCATCTCTGTGGCTCTGTGTCAAGGCAAAGCAGCTTGCCCAGCACTCTAGGACCTGAGAAGGGGCAAACCCTGTGATCACACCAAGCCATCCCAGGTGCAGGATGAGCCTCAAAGAGAGTAGTTGAACCTCCCAGAGTAAAACTGTACAAGACCTTCAGACACTGTGGCCTTTGTGTGGTTCAGTCCTTTCCAGTGTCCACGTGGTGGAAAGAAAGCAGGCAGATTGAGGGTGTCATTGCTGGCAAGGCAAAGGAAACTTACAGGGGCTGAGTGAGAAAATGATGCAGCATGAGTTGTTTATAGCAAAGATCATCTTTATCTTTTGCTGTGCAGGGGGGCTGCAGCTCCTGTGGGGGACAATAATTCCATAATTCCTCTATGGTCCAGGGGACCACTGCTCCTGACTGGCAAATATAAGAGCTCATGCAATAAAATGAGAGTAATAACAACCATTATGGCCATTTTAAGGAAACAGAATTAAACATAACTCATTTAGCCTGGATGTCAGCTGCTCTTTTCACAGTTTCCTTAATAATGGAATAATTTGTCAACGGAAATTAAAGAAGTCACATTTCAGAAGGTTTTATGGATACTGGATGAAAGAATACAGAACATATATTAAATAAATTGTTGTATTAATAGAGGGGAATGGAGGGGTTATTTATTTTTCATCCCTACTTTCTGTGTATGCTCAGCCTTTTACCCAGAGGGATTGTCTCTCTCTTTCCATGTTAACATTAAAACTGCATACTTCTCTGAAAGATACAATTCAGTGAAAAACAAAGTATTGAGCTCACAAAAGTAAAAGGATGAAGTTCTGTGACCTCTGTATTCTATAGTGGATGAGAATGGATGATCTAATTGGCCCTCCCGGTCCCACTGATGGCAACTCCATCAATGGCTTTTTAAAAGGGATTTTTATTTTTGGATCCTCTGCAACTCTTTTTGCATCTTTCCTAGGAGATATGAGATTTAGGGAGACCAAGCTGAATTAAAGACCCCTATAACAACAAATAAACAAATATGCAGTGTTTTTGCTGACAAATTGAGGGTATCATGGATCAGCAGTTTTATTATAGTCTCAGAGAGAAAAGATCAAAAGGCAGATAAATTCATCAGCTTTTAGTTGGTTTTAGATGGCATGCTAAGGGATTAAGAACTCAGAGGATTTCCCTTCAGTCTCAGAGAGTCTCCAGAACGTGTAACAGTTTTAGGTCAAATTATAATAATTAACTTGAGATAGTGTGTTGACTGGAGAGGAACTTTGCCAAAAACAATTTTGCACATCACTAAATACTGACATTCAAATTCAGAAGGGAAACTTGCTTTAGCTCTCCCACAAGTTCATACAGGTTCAACCATTAAAAGCGAGGTTGGTCTTTGCAAAAAACAAGGGCTGAAAGTTGTAATGCTTCCCAAGTCAGATGGGGAGTAGTCCCAAGAGGATGATGTATAATGTAGCAGAAAGAATGTTTAAAAATACATGGCATCATGCTGCTGTATGTATGTCCATGGCCTCCTAAAAGTCTGATAATTAATTAGCAGCAGGATAGTTAATCAGTGCTTCTGTGTTCTTTACAAGATCTTCAGGAAACTGGGAAATGTAAATGCCAGGGCTTATTTTTAGTAGGCAACTCATCTTTGATAATGAATAGCTGGACATCTGTCAGGAAGAGAAAATACTATCTGAGCCCAAAGTTGAAATTCTACATTTTTATTGAAGACTTGATGTATTTCAGCCAGGTGGGATGGCCTGGCCACAGGAGTCACAGGGTGACACCACACCACCTGCATTAGACAGAGAAATAGGCTGTATTAAGAGGAGAAACAATTTTAAGGTCACATGTAGAAGCTTTTTAAAATAGAAAATATCCTTTTCCTGTTGCTTCATACCCCAATGAGCAAGCACAGGGGAGGTCAGATATCTGCACTGGCCAGACCTAACTCGATTCAATTTTATTTCAACCCACATTCCTCAAACTTCCAGCTGTCAATACTTCCTATCACCCCTGCAGGCTGCTTCACCCCTTTAGAGGAGGCGAGGCAGCTGGAGAAAGTCATTTCACTAAAATAAAAAAACACAATAAAACCCACCAGAAACCAAAAAACAGGCACCCAGCCTCCAGCTTGAAGAATTAGACAGTCCAACAATCGCTGGGTCAATCCACATTAAGCCGAACAAAGAGCAGACGGCCCCAAGGAGATGAGTTAAATGGCTCGGAGGCTGCTGCCTGTCCCTAATTCTCTGTTGACTTTCGGCAGCCCCTTGTCACAGGGGGGCTGCAGGGTTTGACCCCCGTTTCCAGGCGCGGGCAGCGCGCTGGGGACACATGCGGCCGCGCTCAATGGGCGCCTCCGTGCCCGCGTGCCCCGGCCCTGCCATGGGTGACCGCTCTCCCAGCCGGCCTATCAGCGATTTATTGCCCCTTCTCCACCGCCCGGCAAAGGAGCTGTCTCACAGATGTTGGCATTGTAGCTCATTCAGTGTCACCGTGGGGTTCTCGGCCATTGTGTCCCCGCACAAAGGGGCGGCATTCAGGGCAGGGCACGGAGGGAGCCCGGGGCCGGGGCTGTGCGAGCGCTCTTTGTTGGGGCTCCGCAGCCCCGGGTACCGCTGGAGGCAAGGCCCGCAGAGGAGCTGGCAGGAAGGAAGGATTTTCTGCCTTTTGTGGACTCTTTCTGTGCTATTTTTGTTCCCCAGGACAGCTTTTGTTGCCCAAGGTAATGATCCTTGGCCCTTATTCATATCTCTGCTTTTGTCTGGGGGCCTTTGTGGGTGATGCGCTGGGGGTGAAGCCCGCCAGACACGGCACCGGGGCCGGCCCCTGGGATGTATAGAGCTATAAATAACTCTCTGTGAGGATATCTGTCTGCTAGGAAACCATCCTTGTCAGAGCACTGGCAGCAGGTTGTGTGAAAGGTTTCACCAAGGCATAGCAGATGCATCCCGGCTGAGGAAAGCATCCCCAAAACACACCCCACTGACCCCAGAGGTGACCCCAGGGGGATGAGCAGCATCCCAAAGGCTGGTCAGGACAAGGCTGTACCACAGCCACGGGCTGGTGTCCCCTGGGCTCCTTTGAGTGCAGGCACACTCCTATCTCTAGGGAATGGAAAAGCAGTTCCAGGAATGATATAAAGTAAAATGCCCCCCTCGAATTCCTGCCAAACCCCCTGGGATCATGTTCTCACCCCTCCTGGGTGCTCCTCCCCTGGTGCCTGCAAGGGGATGAGATGGCAGGAAACCCATACACACTGGTCTTCAGGCACATTCATATGTAAATATAGAAAATAAATATAAAAAAGTAAAAAACAGCTGCAGTCCTTAAAAGAAGAGGAGCTCCAAGGCCTCATCTTTCCCCCCAGAGCCAGCACCAGTTGCATCCTCACCACACTCGAGCCAGAAAGGCAAAATGCAGGGGACACCCGCTCCTCACTGGAGCCTCCCCAGGTGCTCAGGGCCAGCATTGCTCTGGATCCCTACACAGTTCTCAGATTTCCCCCGGGCTCCAGACCTGTGAACAGTTATTCAAGTTCTCACATGCATCCTGTTAAGCATATTTGTTTTTATTTTTTCAGGTTCAAGGCCTCAGATTGTAAGCTCCGGAGGGTAGGGAGGCTCTGCCGTTCAGACATCTAAGCCACCACACCCACCCATGAGGAGGAGGGATTTTTTTTTTAAAATATATATATTTCTTTTTTTTTTTTTAATCTCCCATCCATCAGCTCAACAGCAAAAATGGTGCCAAATCAAGTCTTTCCACTCATGCAATTTTTGTGGTCTAAAATTCACCACGTGTTTAACCACGACTCCTCGGCCAGTCCCTGCAGCACCCAGGTTCCCAGGTGGTCCCCCAGCCCAGCTCCAGCCAAGCCTGCAACTGTTTAGTTTCTAAGCTCAGGGCAGCCAGGCCAGAGTGGATACAGGCCAAATATAATATAGACACACACAGAGGCTTATATTATATAAAATACATGCACACACACGCATATATTTTATGTATATGCATATACATATGTATATAAAAATATATAAACTCACACACAATGTGTGTGTTTAAAATAGAAACCCCCCAACCAGAAAATAAAATATTTTACTGCAAAGTGAATGGATTTTTTTAATGCTTAGAAAAGCATGTTAAAAAATAACTAGAACATTAATGAATCCCTGTTCAAATGCTGATGAAATACAGGGCTTCTTATTGACTGCACAAAAAAAAAATTACTGTTTATTTATATCACTTCTAATAGGAAAATAAAATTTGGAGTGAAATATTATGCTTGCTACAGAATGGGCCTAAGTCTTCATGGCCCACCAAGCTGTCCTCAGCAGCACACCTATGGCACAGCGGGTCTGGAAAACTCAGGGCCTCGCTGGATGCAAGCTTGAAAATCAAAACTGAGCTGGAGCACACGAAGTTCACCCTCCTGGTGGGATCCTTTTGTCCTCATGAAACTGTGGAGTCAGGCAGTTTCCTCTGAGCCTGATGCAGGGAAAAGCTTTCCCTGCAGACCAGCACCTTTGTTCAAGCTTTCCCTTTGAACAGGTGCCATCCACCAAGGAGAGCTGCCTGGTGTGCCCACAGGCAAGGTGACCTCCTCGAGCAAAGCACTGCTCTGGAGGTCCCAAGCTGCTGTCCACGATGCTTTGGTTGGAAGGGAGGACCACTGTGCTTAACAGACCCTGTCTGATGGACAGAGCCTGGTGGGGGTTGGTAACCCAGCCAGGAAAGGGTTCTTGGCACAGGGAGGCTCTGGGATCTCAGACCTTCAAACAAAAGCCACAGATTGTGTGGGCAGGTTTCCTGAATCACTACACCCTGTTATTAGGGCTTTCAGCTGGGAAGGGGAGAAATCTGGACTGTTCCACTGTCAATTTAATTATTTTATACAAATGGGAACATCTTTAAAAGTTTGAGTCTGGGAGAGGCTTTGAGAGCTTTGTTTGGAAATTTTTTTGGGAAAAGCAAGTTCAAGTCCCATCAAGCAGAGGAAAATCACTCATGGGAGTCTCCCATGTCCCACATGGGTACTTTATAGATCTGGGAATGGGGAGGAGTGAGGGAAGCACAGCATTACTGCTTTCTCCAGCTCTTCAGTGGACAGAAATGATTAACTCTTCTTGTGCATCACAGACCAAGGCCAATCTTTGAGCCTCCAGACGCAACAGACACCTCTAGTCCCTGCAGAAGTAACTTCCAAAGGCAGTGGCAGAGGTTTCTCTGAGGTTGTGAGTGTGATAAGGGCTCCACTGAGCTTCCCCTGTGGTCAGTGGCCACAGATGGGCTTCTCCAGAAGGCAAATACAAGCACTGAAGGTGCAAATTTCCCTCCAGAGGGATGTGTCTTTTCTTACTGAATGAAGAGGGATTCCTGGCCACCAGAGCGCAAGGAACATTCTCTGGTGCTGAAAAAAAAGATTCATCAAATGGTTTTGGTTGGAAGTGAGCAATCTGGGCACCAAATCTCTGTGTTTCCTCTACCCTTCCCCTCATGAAATTCATTAATATGACCCTGTATGATTCCCAGTGCAGTGTGTGGATGTTTGATTTTCCTGCTTAAGATTATTCACACACTGACCTGTAACTGGTCAGAGGAGAGCATTAACATATGTAAAGGATTGAGCCAAGCTCTTGGAAGCTAATGGGAAAGAAAACAAACTAATATGCTGACAAAGCACTTTAATAAGGAGTAATCAAGAAAAAGAGCAATGTTAACCTGGCTTGAACAATACATGAATTATGTAATGCTGACACTGAAATGTCTGGAAAATGGTGGGAGGAATCCCTTTTCCTCAGAGTTCAGAAGATGATGTTCTGGACTAGCTGGGAGGGGTAGCCTGCCAGGACAGGACAGGACAGCAGAACCTTTCCAAGTCTGCTGAGCAATTAGTTTTCACCACTTTAACAAAGAAAGCTTTCAGCATGTAGGTACAAGGATGGCACAACCTGAGGAGATAAAAGGAGAAGGCCAGCATGAACAGTAAAAACAGTCCAGTCTGAGTCAGTTTGTAATGGCTGATGTAGCTGAGATCAAGCAAAGGTGATTTGGAGATTCCTTAGGTAATCTCATGCAGCAAACCTAGCTAATGGCTGTGCTCTGGTTTTGTGCAAGTAATAATTGATAATCACAACTGCATTGGGAGGAAAAACACATTAAAAATAATTTTGCTTTGTTCAAGTCACTCTAGAACAGCAATGTAAATAGTGAGGTTCCTTGGGGGAGAAGTTTTTTAAGGAAATTTACTGAGCACAGCTCACATCAGTTGGGTTCCCCTACATCCCCAAGAGATCCAGGATCAGCAACTCAGGCTTTTCACCAGCAGTTCTTGCCAGGGACCAACAAGTGACCAAGGGTGCCAGGAGAGCAAAGGCATCTCAGCCATCAGTGACTGGGTGACATCCCTCTATCAGGAACCAGAGCAAACCCACTGAGTTGCTGGAAAGAATCTCACTCACTTCAGTGGTCTTTGGATCTCATCCCAAAGGGAAAAGCAATTTCCACCACAGAAATATGCCTGCCACCGAGCTCATTTATTGCTCCTTTGTTAAATGTGCTGTAAAGACTCACATAACAAAGTTCCAGAAATCATCCAGTATCAACAGGTTTCAGCTGGAGTGATTAACCAAAGCACAGGAACTTGGAGAGCAAGTGTATTAATGTCTCCTGGCCACTAAATCTTTCTTGCCAAGAAATAAAAGAGCCAAAAAAAGATAAATAATTAGGAAGTCAGAACAATGACTCCAAATCCCAGAAGGGATTCACTAATTGTTTACAGAAGATAGACTGCAATGAAGGGATGATTAGAAATATGTCAGCTGCAGGACTTCGATAGCAGCAAATCTGTCTTGGCAGGGGGAGGAATAGATTACAGAGAGGAACAACAACTGCAGTCAAACAGGCAGAGGGCAAAACCCACAGTCTCACAGAGCTTGCAGCCCTGCAAACATCTACTCTGTGGGTCTAAATGTAAGATGGCATTAGACATATGCCTGAAATTTTGCATAATGAGAAACAAATTAAAAAGAATTGGACACATCGTGGAGCCATGGTGTTGCCTTTCAAGCCAGCTGGGACCATCCCTGCAGCTGATGAAGCACAGACTCTCCTTGGGAGCAGCACTGCACACAGCTGCTGCTGGAGCAATGCTGGGCAGCAGGGACCCAGGGCAGCTTCTGCCAGGGCAGCCCTGGCAAATGAAAGCAGATTCTGGACCTTCTTGGTGTCTTTCATATTAAAGGGCAGGGGGCAAGCACAACATCTGGAGTGCTTTGATAGGTGTCACCTGTGACTACACAGTAAAATCAATTTTTCCAATAATTTTCACATTTTTGGGCCGGTGTAATTCATCCACAGTGATGCTCCACAGTCCCTTCTCCTGCCTGGCTGCAGCCCACTGGTCTATTACCATATGTTACTATATGGAGCTTTGCAGACCCTTGCAAACTAAGCACAGGACAAGCTTACAGAAGCAGGTGGAGGATGCAGGGCCACTTTACCTATCCAAAAAATCAAGACCAACCAGCAGCAGTCTTGTCCCATGGTTCCTCTGCCTGTTGCATCTCCCCACCCCAGCTGTGCCAGGCACCATGTACAGAAGCTCAAGGCATCTATCAGAAGCACAGCCAAGCAAACACACACAGACATCCCCGTGCCAAGAGGCTGATAATTTTCTCTCTCTCTCTCTTCCATGGCTTCCAGATCCAATTGGCTCAGTTTCTGTGAGACTCTTTATTTTTCTAATTTTCAACACTGCAAACCCTGTCTGAAGCCTGTTAAACTATTTCCACACATGCCAGGACTCAAGTGCTGGTCACAGCAGCAAAGTGTGGGCTCTCAGGAAAGAAGATAGGGATGAGTTGTATTAAATTGTAACAGGGTGCTTCAAGGAGTCCTCTGGGCATGGATCCACGAAGCTTGTTGCACCCCAGCCTGACCCACCCAGCTGGTGTGCCCCATCTTGTCCCCCCAGACCAAGCAGTCCCAGGCTCTCCAGTTAAACTGGTCAGACAAGGCATTTTGCTGTGTTGTAGCCCCTTCAGCCACACCGACCTCATAGCTGGTGCTGGGAATTTCTGCCAGGGACTTCAAAGAGGGCAGGATCCAACTCATCGTTTGAAGCCCAGCCCCATTCCCTGTCCTTAGGCAAGCGGAGGAGCCATGAGAACAGCTCAGAAACCTCAGCTGCTTCAAAGCACATCTGCCTGCCTTGGGAATTAAGAGGTGCCCTGCAAACACATCTGCCCCCTGCACCTGCAAAGCAGGAGACCCTGAGAGTTCATGCTGCCTGAGATGAGGTGAGTGCCTGTGCCCTGTTTGCCAACTGCACAGCCCTCAGATGTCTGAGTCCCTTCTATTCCACATCCCATCCCAGCTCTTCCTACTGCACACTGCCAAAAAAGCTGTGCCAGTCCAAAGGCTTTACCTGAATAAAGGCACAATCCTGTCTAGGATGCATGGCCTGATAGCTCAGCTTCCCTGAGAGCAGTGGTGGAAAAACAGCACAGCAATATTTTAGTAACATTATGGCAATCTCCTCTCAATTAATAGTTAATTGCAGTAATTTGGCCTGTTTTGCTACTTGTAGGTCATCACTATGAAGTCTCTCTTCCCCAAAGGGGCTCGTAATTCAGATGTTTTCCCTCTGTGCCCTGTTCCTCCTCACATCCTGTCCCACCCAAGCGTGAGGTCAAGCAGCCTCCTCATTTCCCTGGGAAGTCCATGGGAGCATTTTGCAAGTGTAGGGATATGATGCCTAAAAATCCAAATAAAGCAGGACAAGGGGCTGTCCCCCAGGCCTGGGCACTCAGGAGAGGCTGGATGAATGAATGTTCTCCTCATGCCAAGAGGATGAGTTTTGGGAACAGCTCTGTGCTCATGTGCTCCCCAGATGGTGCCAGGACACCTTCTTGGTGAGAGTGAGTTCATGCAGACCAAATCTGTGCCGAGGCATTTGCTCACACTGAAGCTGTGGAATGGTCACAGGCCAGGGCCAGGACACTGCATTGGCCATTCATGTCCACCAGTGGCCATGGAGCAGTGAGACCTCATGCTCCCAGGTCAGTGTGTGACCTGTTAGGGTTTAGAAAAGCAAAGGCACCACATTTTCTGTAAGAAAAAGGCCCAAAGGGAAATTCTGAAGGAGTCTTGAGACACTTCATGACTCCTTGGAGGAGGTGGTCCAGGATGCCAGTGGATGAGGCAGCATGTAGCCTTGGGGAAATCTCCCTTTTTTCTCTGGGATTCTGTTTCCCATCTGCCCAATGGGAAAACCAGCATGTTCCCTTCTCACAGGGCTTGTTAGAGTTGTACATCAAAGAACACCAGGTGTCCAGGGACTGTGGGGATGGGAACCACGTGAGCACCCAACCTGAGGTGGAAACACAAAGGCATCTTCAAGCAGAAATAATTCAAGTCATTTTTGTCATCTCCAGCTTCAAAGATATAAGCTCCAATATTTTGTCTGCTTGGGAAGTGGAAAAATATTCTTCTTGTCCAGTACAATCCATGCCAACAGCAGGCAAAATTTTGGCCTATTGAATTAATTAACATAGCTTTTAATTAAGACTCCAAATTTCACCCAGCCTGGTTTAGGGCATGTCTGCACAGATGGGAGCAGACACACACGGGCTCCTCTGTCTGCCTTCCAACCCAGCTTGACTGAGCTGGCTTCAGCACCACAGCGAGCTTGCATGAGCTCTCTGGCTATGGAAGGGAGCTGAAACTGGCTCCCAACAGGCAGGGTGGAATGTTTAAGCCCAGCACTGCATGAACATGGCTTCATGGCTTCTTGATGAAGCTGGCTTGTGCCCAGTTGACTTGCAGAGCAAGAGACTTCACATCTGTTTGCCTCCATCCATACAGGCATGTCCTTGTATGCCTGTTTTCAAGTTTACTAAATATCTTTTTATTTGGCCACCCACTACTGGAAGTATTTTCATGACAGCTTTTAGGAATTGCAGTTTTCCGTTTCACTGTTTCCTTGTACTGTACAAAGCCAAATTATTGTGGTGTTCTCAGTAATCAGCAAAAAATCAGGAATAGAGACATATATTATTATAACAGCATTAAATGGCAACTAATTAATTACATTTGTAAAATGTTTTTGTTTCCTGTAATCACACGTGTTGTTTACAACACAGGTTTTATTTCATATGGGGGTGTATGCAATAATCCATTCTTTTGTAAAATTCTTCTAAAAATAGTACAGTCATTGATACTTCAATAAAATATACAACCAGAGTCAAATCTACATGGAAATACCCATGGAATGGATGCAGTCACAGGAAAACAAACTATTCCCATTTCATCTGTTTTAATGTTCAGCCAAGTTTTGGATAAACATACACATGACAAATACACACATGAAACACAGCTGAAACAATCTCAGCATTTACTATGATTAGTTTTCAGCACAGGCCATGGATTTGTTCAGAGTGAACCCAGTCAGTGGGAAGGAATAGCTGGACACAGAATAATAGGAAATACAAGAAATGTGTACAGAGGAAAAACCTTTGCAGAGGAGCACAAATAATTCAAAATTTGCAGGGACATAATTTACAATGAATGAAGTAATTTACTCAGGGAAGGAGGAAGCTTGTAATAATTCATTTGAAGTGGCTTTCTTTGCAAAAACATTGTCCAAGATAAGGCTTATCAGAGGCATTCTTATAGCTTGTGTGTGCAATTGAAGTAGTCTGTGCAGTATAAGCTTGCAGTTATTCTGACAGAAAACATACAAGTAAATTAAATAGATTTAACCATTCACTGTCCACTGCTGGAGTAATGTCAGTACTCCTTGTGACTCTCAACCAAAGGTTTTGCTAATGACATTGGTATTTTGGTAATATTGCCAAGAAAAGGCAAAGTTATAATTCTTACACAAATAGCACTGTCACCAAAGAGAGAAATTAGAAGGAGAGGCTGCTGGAAAGAAAAGGCCTAGAACCAAAAAACATGCCAGGTAGCACTATGACTTTCTTCTCAGCAGTCCTTTATCAAAGGCAGCCTCATAAATCCAAGCACACAGTTATTCCCAGGGCTCAGCAGCTTTCAGAGCTGTTTTGTAAGCAGGAGATTGGGTAGGTTCTCCAGTCAAACTGGAGTGTTCTGCTGCTGGTGTCAGTGCCAGGGAGCAGCAACGTGCACAGCCAGTGGAAGAGACATCACCATCAACCTTCAGCCCTCCCAGTAACACAAACAGGAGTTGCAATTGTGGATCAAAGCAACATCCAGCCTGTTGCTACTGCTGGAATGAAACAGATGCTTCGTGGAAAGATAAACAGAACAAGCGCACCAAAACTCTCCTGTTTTATTTTCCTCTTACAGACTATTTTTCTGCTGTTTGCCTGTACTATTCAGCCCACCAAGACCCTCCAAAATCAGTTAGAACCCTGCAGAACTGATCCTGTTGGAGGTCTCCCTCCATCCTCATATACTGTGTGGACAGGATGTAGGAAAGGTTAATTGCTTGAGCATCTGTGTAGGGGCAGGAGGAGTTTCTGCACCAGCAAACCCTGACACAGCCCCCAGGCTCAGAAGGACAGGGAAAATGAGATTTGCTCTTCTCTCACATTTGCTATGGTCCACTTCTTGGAGCTTAATCCAAGCTCTTCAGGGCTCACAAAAAAATAAATTTACAAGGCTGGACACTGCAGCTGCCAAAAAAAAAGTTTAGTCCACAGTCATGAGAATTAAAATTACTTACGGGCTGAGCCAAAATCTTCTCTAAGCAGAAAAATTTTCTGATCATCTGTAGAGGAAAATACCCCAGTTATAGAGAGGACTGTAACTAAGCAGCTATTCAGGTCTGGCTGAAAGGATTTGGCCTGCAGGGAGTATTGATTATTGTTTGGAGTTGATGTGTCTTACAAGACTGGGGGTTTGAAGGGCTGGGGGGGAAGGTGAGCAAGAGAACTTGAGACAATTCAACCAACAAGATGACCAGGAGAACTGCTCCACACACTGACCAAAGCATAAAGCAAGTAATGCCTCTTACTTGGATAGGTTTGATGAATTTCAGCTTTTGGCTTGGGACACAGAATAGAGGATGCAAGGAAATAAAGCTTAAATCAGCTTTTCCTTTCCAAATAACCAACCCCATGGGTGTCTTCTGGGGACAATAAGTATCAGTGGTGTCTGTATTTTCATTAGCTTCACTGTACCTTCAGTCATGTCCTACATCTATCTTTCAGCTGGGTATCCTGTGCAGGCTGAAGCCCACACAAGCCCAAGCTCAGTCTTAATTGCACAGACTCCAGCTCACAATCAGGTTCAGGACAAGTTTTGGGGAGCAAAGATTCCAGTGTGTAACCACTCACAGCACAGGCAGCCTATCCACAGTGTGCTATCCAATCCACCACCTTTTATTCTTCCATCAAGGTTAATCAGTCTCAAGGACCTCAAAAGCCACTCAGATGACTCGAAAATATAAATTACTCTGCTGTTGCAGAGCAGTAGGACACAAGTTTGCAGACATTCTGGTCTTGTAGCTGCTGTATAGAGGTGCAAACCCAGATGGAGAAACAATCTGGGCTTTGCTCATAATTTGTTCCCTGTGCCAAAGGATGGTCTGGCCTGTCCTGCCCTGCCTGCTCGAGGGACACAGATGCACTGGGGATATCTACAGGGCTGCCAGATGCCTCCTGCTACATCCTCCTGGTTCCTGTGTGTCTGTGTCCAGACACACTCTCAACTCCTTTGCCACAGAAAGGGACATGAAAAGAGAAAACCAGGTAATGTTTCTACAGCACCCTCACAAGCTTTTGCAAGAACATGCTGTAAGTGTCTGTTAGTTTGGATTAGTTCATCAAAAGGCCTCTGTAAGATGCCCATTCTTTGCACATCAATAAAGAGTGGCAGGAGGTGGATTATTTTGATGCTGTGTTTCTTTCTGAGTTTGATGTTTGTCCCCCATGAGCACGTAATGGTGGGAGCTGCAGGTTCTGCAGGTTTTCCCACCTTAGGTAGGTGAGTAGGTATTTGTAGTCAACTACCACCCAGCCCTCAAATGCCTTTCCTTGCTGTCTTTCAGAAAGCCACATCCATGCCTTGTCTCCCTACAGTGTCTTGCAGTGATATCTCTGACATGCTCTGACTGCAGAAACAATTCTGTCCTTTCTGGAACTCAGCGTGGCTCCACATCCAATGCCAAGCTCTACACAAATCTTCCTCCAGCATTAATTCCACTAGAAAATACAATTTTCTCTCTGCTGTCAAGCTAGGAAGTTTTACCATGGTTTTTTCAGGAAAATCTTTTCCTTCCATCCATGGACTCCATCCACTGCCAACCTCCCTGCCCTATCCCATCCAAGCAGTCCTCTCCAGATCAGGAAAGATATACAACACTCACAACTGGAATACTTGGGGTTTTTTTAATGCTCCACAGTTGCCAAAATAAACTCTCCATGAGATAGAGTCAAAAAAATTATTAACAGAGCGAGTTATGCTCTGATTGCTGCATTCCTCTCTGCTTTCCCTGGGGCTTGCTTGCTGCACAGCCCTTCGAGGAAGGGTTCTGCAGGCTGACTTTGTTTGTGTACCCTTTTCAGGATTTAACTCTAGCAACACAAGGCAGCTCATGAATGAATGGGTGGATTAAGGAACACAAAATATGAGCAAACAGTGTGCTCAGCACAGCTCCTGATTTGCTTTATCCCACACTTGTTGGGCCAGGCTGAGGGCAGGGGGATGTATTTGTGACCCCTCAGGCTCCTGCTGCATGAAAGCATCCACCTTCCCAAGGGTTTTGAATTCCCCACTGTTTCATTTTACTGAGTTTTTCCTTACTTCTCTTTCTGAAAGGAAAACCAAAACTCTCTCATGATCATGATATTCCCTTTTGTTCATCCTCCTGAGCCCCCTCAGCCCTTTCCAAAGCATTTGGCCAGCACCCTGAGGTGTGGGCTATATGAGGCCACGCTACTCATCCCACTCACATTTTCTGCCTTCAGTCTCCACCTCATTCCCTTCCCTCACCTCTATTTGTTTTCCTAGCTGATGAAAACATGGAGCAAAGCCTTTCCTCACCTGCAACTCTTTCCTGGTTAAAGCAGTCACTGAAAACACTTTACATGACCTGCATTACCCAGAGCTTCTCACGTCATCATATTCAGCTTTTTCATTCCTGTGGCTTTAGTCCCTTTTTCAATAGTTGTTTCACCCCTTCACATATATAGAGCCCTGGCTGACTGGTTCATTCATTCTCTAACCATCTTAATGGGTTTTTTGGTGCTCTAGTACAGCCTGGGCCACACTTTCCCTCTCTGGAGTGACATGGTGAAGGACCCACACATGTCCCACTGCTGTTGGCATCTCACTCTCAGCTCCCCTGGAAACTTCCAGCCATACAGGGGCTTTTTGGACAATGAATTGTATTTTAGTGGCTTGAAAGGCCATCCTATGGATGTCCCAGTGTTTCTCTCTTCCACAGGCCTAATGTCCTGTGCTGGACCAATCTTATGACTCTATATTTATTATATTTTATGGACATCTCCTATTAAAGTCATGATTTAAAGCCTAAGGATTGAGGACATATAACCATCCTGCTCTTCAGCAGGTTCAAGACAGGTTTCAGGTTTATAAGGGTCTAGCATCAAGTAATTACTAAAATCTACTTTTGTGCTGGGCAAGTGTGATTCCACATGGATGTGACAGTCACTCCCCTGTCATGGCAAGGTGACCTCCTTAGCACTCTAATGCACCTGACTAGGACACCATTCTTCTACAGACAGCTCCAGGAGCTGACTGGAAAAGCATCTGCTTCCTGCTGCCCTTCTGCTTTGCTGCCACATCTCCATGCTGTGCCCAGGCTGGGGGCACAAGGTGCCAGCTGGAAAGAGTGGCTGAAACAGGACCTGGAAACTGGGACTCTCTGGGACAGATCCCTTGGGAATACTTGTGTCAGGCACTTCTCAGTGCTGCTGCCTGCAAGGAAGTGACTTTTGATGTGTTTCACAACACAAACTTGCATCTTTCCATCAGTTGACCACATCCCCTACCTCCCATTCTTGCTTCCAGCTATTTATTTGCCCCAAATATCTTCCATGGCTGCCAGGGGAAAGGTGGGACAGCTGTGAAAAGCAAATCCCCCATGGCACACTCAGAGGGTGCAGACCTGTTAGCCCTGCCAGGAGCTCATTTCTGCAGACTGTGCACACTCCCTGCCCAGACTCTGCCAATTTATTAATTAAAACCTGTGTTCTGCAGAAAACATTGGTCTTGCAGATGGGATTGGTGTGTCCAACCCAGGCAAGGGCCCTGCTCCCCTAGCAGTGGACACTTGCTGAAGTAAAGTGGATTATTTGGGCTAAGAATGAAATTGCAGCTCACCTCTCTCCAGGGTTGGTTTGCAAGGACAAATCCTCCTTTCCCCCAAATTTGCCCTGAGCAGAGGGTTGCCTGCTTTAATGGGGAAAATGTTTTTTTGCTTTAATGGGTCATGAAAACAGTTCATGCCCTCTAAAGTATTAGGGCAGTTGTAACCTCAAAGAATGACATCTTAGATTTCCATGAAACACCTTCATGTGCTGTTTCTAGGAATGGACTGTACAACCTATATAAAAACTTAAACTGCACAAACATCAACTTTCAGAGTGGAAAGAGGACACGTTTCTGAGCACACCACAGGCCAGAAAAACATTCTCAAATTAAATGGAAAGACACTGGATTACTGGATTATGCAAACCCTTGGGAATATCCTGGGTATTGAGTCACCACAGAGTAAATATGAATTGGAACCAAGATCAGTTTTACCTAATCTATAAAGATCAATCAAATGAACTCCTGAAATAATTCTGGGCTTTGAACGTGGGATAATTAGAACCAAAGCAAGCATTTTGTTCCTCAAAACTCCTTTCCTTCAGCCAACAGATCTTCTAAGCCCAGGAGCAGAGTTGTGCCTGTAGTGTCAGTGGCTTTGCTAATAGCAGTTGGGTTAAGAATCCATTTCTTGGGAAAACAGCAAAAAATTTTGAGCCGATAAAAAATTTCTGCCCATGAAAAAAAGTACCTCTGGCAACAGCAAAAGAAGCTCTGAAGATCAAAACAGTGGTTTAGGAGCATGATCTGTGCTGAAGCAACTCTTTGAGTTGTCTGAGGATTCCAAGATTTACAAAGCTGAACTAACTGAGGTATGTGACAGCACAGAGAGGCAAATCACTGCCACTCCAATGGGCACAGGGGGGTTACCTGAGGTGTTGAAATACCTGAAACTGTCACTGGCAGAGGACAGAATACAGTCTACAACCCTGCATTTTTACCCATTAAATAGAGCAGTCATGCTACCATGGCTCTCTCTGCTGTGATAATTAGATCGTGATATTTGCTAGTGGACCTGACTTCAAGAGGGAAAATACATCCCAAGTTTCCAGTTGTAACTATTTGCAATCTGGGGTCCAAGCAGGTGCCCCTTAGTAAAACATCTTCCTACAAACCAAGCAAGAATGCTCCCACCAAGTTTGTTTAACCAGCATGCAGGGACTGTATGAAAGGAAAATTAGAAACTTTACCAAGGCAAACAAAATGAATGGCAGATAGAAAATAAAAACAAATATGAAGGTCTAGTTTTACGTATCACTGGAAAATTCCACCAGCTCAAATGTCAAGATCTGTGTATAAATTCAGTGCAAGCAACAAGGGGCTGATTTTCAAGGCTGCTCTTGCTGTTTTTACCATTGCCATTTGAGCATCTTTTATTTGGTTTAAAACTATGACACTAAGAATACAATAAGCCCATGAAATTAATTCTGACTGGATTTGATAGATTAGAAAATATACCTCGTGCAGACATAAATCTGTTTTATTGCAGCAGAATGACATTAATTTTATTTTAATGCACACACACCCCCACACCAGTGCCTTGCTGAGCCCCAGAGCAGGAGGTGAGTTAATGCCAGCTCTGGTGCACCCAGGGACACAGGCTATTATACAACTTTTTACACCATGTGAACCAAATTCACCAGCTACAGAATAGGTCATAGAAATTGTTTGGTTTGGAAGGGGCCTTTAAAGATAATCTCCAACCCCAACAATCAAATTCAGTTCTGTGTCTCTTCTTCCTTACTGACTGGTAGTTAGAAAGCAAACTTTTGGGTTGTGCTGACAGAAATGAGCTTTACCAGTGCCACGGGCTGCCAGCCCTCCCTGAGGCACCACAGGGCAGCTCCTGTCTGAGATGCATCCAAAGGAGGAAGAGTACAGGCACAGGGAAATTGGGTGAGAATTTCCTGGTGTTAGTCTTTCTAATATAAATTACATCAATTTGAAAAATCCTGAGCAATTGATGCAATTCTCAAATCAGAGTTTTGGCTCATGGAACTTGCTAGCTTTGCAGACCTGAAAACAAAATAAAAAGATAAAACCTTCCAAAACTCACAAGGCCAAAAAGAACAGCAATAGCTCATGCTATGGCTATATGAAGCAGCCCACACTTCAGTGTGTAAAACCAGCTGTGTCTGCTCTATCAACATTCATTGAAGAAATCACAGGAAGTAATAATGGGAGAAAAGTTTCCTATCTCTCATTTGATGCAGAGGTTATTTAATGATATTTAGCTTAAACAAGTTTACACACACTTGTGCGGTTTTTTTCCCAGTTTGAAAACAAGCCCAGAAAATTTCATCCCAAAAGCTGAAAATTGTAACAAACAAACCAAGTTAGAATGAAAACCATTATACAGCTTCATCTTTGTTATGTTAATTTACAGCTACTATTCCCTTAAGCCTAGCAGAATGCCAGACTCTGGGCTCTTATCAGTCTTTACCCAGGACAAGAGGTTCCTGTGGTCCTCATGTTTAGATATCACACAAAAGTGATGTGAATTTTGGTTCAGTTTTGAAATCCTGTGTGCTCAACTCCTCTTCCTGTAACACAGTTTAGAAGAGCAAGAGCCACCAGACTGACATTGCATAAAAGATGTCTTTGCCTGAATTCATGAGCCTTGAACAGATGTGTAGGCACATCGAGGCATGGGATGAGGAGCTGCATACAGAGAGGAAAACTGCATCTGTCAGAAGCATACAACATGTTATGGATCAGCTGTATACTTTATATTAACATTTTAACAAATAGATCTTGTGACATGAACTGCAGTGAGGGAAAAGGTTAAATCTACCCAAGGTACCACTTCATGGAGAAAAGCAAATTCTGGTTTATTACAACCCTACTGGTGCACTCCCAAAGGCATCCACACCACCCTTCCCTGAGGGAATTTTCCCATGCCCACCTTCTGGGCTGCTCTCTCCTTGTCCTCCAGAGGCCTCCTGTCCCACCCTTCACTGTCAGCAGCAGGAGCACTTCACACCTCTGGGATTTGCTCCAGGTGGAGGGTGCAACAGGGATGCACAGCCCCAGAGCTCTGAGATTGCTCCAGGTGGAGGGTGTAACAGGGATGCACAGCCCCAGAGCTCTAAGATTGCTCCAGGTGGAGGGTGCCACAGGGATGCACAGCCCCAGAGCTCTAAGATTGCTCCAGGTGGAGGGTGCCACAGGGATGCACAGCCCCAGAGCTCTAAGATTGCTCCAGGTGGAGGGTGCAACAGGGATGCACAGCCCCAGCGCCACCCTCAGCCCTTTGCCCATCACCTGACACCTGGCAGAGGCAAAAATGCTGTGGGTTCACCATCTTTAAGGCAATTCTCCCCAGAAGCTCCCACCAGGTGTTTCTAATCTCCTTTCCTCACTCTGCACTTTGTGAGCACACATTTGTGTTCATGAAAAATGAATCAAAGCATCTGCATCGAGCAAGGCACGAGTGAGAGGACTGGGAGTGGGGACAGAAGGGCAGGTGTGGAGCAAGACTGCAGTGCCTCACCATCCAAGGGGGCAGAGGGTGAGTGGTGATTTGAACATCTGTTATTCACCAGTGTGGCTTCCTCCTGAATCTGCAATTTACTTGGTGTTGTGTGGGAATTCCCACAGGACACATTTTGGAAGGGTTAGTGAGCAACTGAGAGCAGCTGTACATGCTCACTTTGAAAGATTATCCTTTCCTCTCCAGGACTTTACACATATTTAGATTTAACTCTCTCTCATCATCAACTCCCTGCTATACAGGCATCCCTCTCTGGCTTTAAAATAACCATTGGCTGTTACATAAACACTGGGTTGATTTTTTTGCAAGCAATTTAACTTGTTTCCCCATCTTTTTCCCTACCTTTTGAACACAAGAGAGTTCCCCCCTACTTGCAGCTTCTCAGCAGGTGCCTGGCCCCATCTGTTTGCAAACCCACATTCACAAAATCCAGCCCACATGCACTCAGCGTTGCTCCAGCCAACACCTCGTGCAGTCTCCATGCTGAGCATTGCTTCCAGCTGCTCCCCCTTCCCTTCAGCTGAGGCACAGCCTTTTTTCTGCCCTTCACAAGGAGCAAACTGGCTCATCAACCAATTACTCTTGCAGCTGGTTGCCCCTGAATAGCTGTGTTGCCAAACTGACAGCCAGCTATTGCTCATCCAAAGCACATCTCTCAGAGAGCCATCAGAGACCTTCAAATGAAGTCTCTCCACCCAGTACTCGATGCCATTTGAAGGGTTGGGTGTTTTACCTACCCACTTTTCAAGGACCTACCCAGGACCACCAAATGACCTTCAGCTGTGATAATGCACAATAATGGCAGCATTTGGAACTGCTCACATCTTAAAAGCAAGGAAAGAAGACTTAAAATTCACCTAATTTTTCACACTGCTGTAATCACACATGTATCTCTGTGTGTCTGGAACTCAACAACAAAATATCAAACCCCAGATATTTTGAACAGCATGGATTATTTCAGTTGGAAGGGACCCTCAACAACCATCTAGTTCAAGGGCCTGACCAGTTCAGAGCTGATATCTGACTGGATGCTTCCTTTTTTGACTTTAAGGCCACTTTTACAAAAATTACAGCACTGTGCTCTCTACTGCACTCTGATCTTTCAAATACTTCACAGCCAAACCCAAGAACACTGCAATTCCCATCGCCACTGAGCATGTGCTGTGCCCACAGTGGACTGAATTTCATACAATCATGGAATAGTTTGGGTTGGAAGGCACCTTGAAGATCATCTAATTCCAATCCCCAGATATGGGCAGGGACACCTTCCACAAGACCAGGTTGCTCAAGGCTCCATCCAGCCTGTCCTTGAACACTTTCAGGTATGGGGCACCCACAGCTTCTCCAGGCAACCTATTCCAGTGCCTCACCACCCTCACAGTAAAGAATTTCTTCTAAAAATCTAATCTAAACCTGCTCTCTGTCAGTTTAACGTCATCCCCCTTTGTCCTGTCATGCCATGGCCTTCTCAAAAGTCCTTCTCCAACTCTCCTGGAGACCCTTTAGGTACTGGAAGGTGCTGTAACATCTCCCCAGAGCCTTTTCCAGGTTGAATGACCCCAGGTCTCTCAGTCTGTCTCCATAGCAGAGGTGTTCCAGCCATTGGAGCAACTTTGTGACCTCTTTTCAACTTGCTCCAACAGTTCCATGTCCTTCTTATGCTGGGGGATGCCAGAGCTGGATCCCACCTGAGATCCAGATAGGAACTCAGCTGAGAGGAGTAGAGGGGAAGAATCAAATTGGGCTGTACATTTGTGGACTTAAAACCTGCATTTTCTAGGAACTGTGGAAGGTGAGAGCCTGGCAGAGGACAAGCCCAGACACAGTGTTCCACATTTAATCCAACAGCTGCAGGTGTTGGGGGGCACAAAAAGAGATGTTTCACCCCAAATGCATGATGGCCTCCAGGAATCCCAGACCTTTGGGACAGGTACAGGTGTGGCAGGGCACTGGCACCATCCTGCCCTGAAGCCCAGCATGTAGCATGAGATAAACATCACATAATCACATAATCCTGGGAATCTGTCCCGATTTACTCACATGAAGTGACTGGGCTGCACTTGCTGCACCTCCCCATAACAGTGATGGATTTGCTGCACACAGGGTTTGAGCTCCTGATGAAAGAATGACCCCAAGGCCAGCCTGGGAACATTATGGTCTGTTGGTCTTTAATTTGTACACAGCCCAGTGCCACTCAGCACGAGGAAGGAGAGTGGATCCCAGTGGCTGCCTGCCCCCATGAGAAAGATCTGCCTTCCTCAGGAATAATCACATGAATATTCTCAAATTTTAAACCAAATTTTAAACAGGAGTCATCCTGTCTCCCTCACACACATTTACAATTCTATTTAATTTTTACTGTTTTTTCTTCTGCAAAGTATACAACAAGGCAAAAAAGTTATAGAAAGAGGTTTTTTTCAAGAGACCAATGCCGTGTCATTTCCTAGACTGCATTCTTTTCTTTCTCTGTCCTATTTCAGAGAAAGCCACTTTCCCTGCTGCTGCCAACCTCCTACTTACAAGAGAATGAATCCAAAATAAGCTCATTAATTCCAGTGAAGATACTTTGGAATCATTTCAATATAACTCCAAGAATAATTTTTCCCTGATACTCCTTAACCACAGCATGGATTCCTGTTATGCACTCAGATTTCAGTTCCAGCCTGTATTCAGTACTCTTAGTAGCCCAATTAATGTCAAAAAATCTCAGTTATAATAGAATTTAAAGAAGAAACAAAGGCCTTGCACTGCCTTGTCTCAGTTAACAGCTGGTATTCACCTGAAAGAAAGTGTAAGGCTTTTCTTTCCTGCAATTTTTTAATTTAAAAAAAGGTATTCATGAATTCATTAAAAATCCCAAACAAACAAAAAAAACACCAACCCAAAAAAAGAAAAAAAAAGAAATCCCAAACCGCCAAACCAAAAGAAACAATATTCTCCATAACAGCCTTAGATTTCAGCTTTATTTCCTAGCTCATGGCAGTGTGATGTGGGGAGATGCAGGCGATTGGACCAGACTCATGTGAGGATAGTGAAAGAAACATTATTTTTTGAGGGGTAAGTTCTACATTTCTGTATCCTCATTTTAAAGGCATAGCTATAAAATGGAAATATTTCCATAACAGTCATATTCCCAACTAAGGGAATAGTCATATTCCCAAATTAAAGACTTTAATTTGTTGGTTTTAACCTTTATCATGAAGATACATTTTTAAAAAATCAAAGGGAATAATCCACGTGACCATTCAATCTAATGAATTCAATTTATAGCATTCTGAAATTTCCTGTAAGAATATTCAAACATGTTATTAATTCCTGTGTTGGCACAGGGCTCTGAAGCACTCATTTGATTCTCTTCTGTAAAAGACTAGGTACTGAAATTTTTCCCACTTTTTATTTATGAGCACAATGCACTGCAAAGCACTGAGGATACCAGCAACAGCTGCATTTCAGCCACATGTGATCCCTATGGAAATTGGGATTGCTTAGAAGGACATGTACCAACACACAAAGAGGATTTTTTCTTCCTAATTACCCACCCGCATGCGGGAAGGCAGGGCGTGTATATCAGTACATCTCTGAAGTTTGGAGGAGAGGTAATACCCAGGATTAAAACTGTTACAGACACGTTATTTCTTGCCATACAATGTGGAAATATCAAAGTTCACACCCTGTTTTTTTAGAAGATCAAACCAAGTGGATGGCAGAACCTGCCTGGCTAAAAAGAGCCAGTTTGGGATTCATGCTCACTCACATGCTCACTACGCTGAAGAACTGGAACTGCTTTTTTAACACCAATTTTTAATTCTTCCAAATTATCTCTAGGCCTTCACCTAAAAAAACCAGCAATTGCAAGGACACTGCACCATGGTGAGGATGAGGAAAGTGGAAACATCCCTCTGAACAAGTCACCCCAGTGAGGATGAGGAAGATGGAAACATCCCTCTGAACAAGTCACCCCAGTGAGGATGAGGAAGATGGAAACATCCCTATGAACAAGTCACCCCAGTGAGGATGAGGAAGATGGAAACATCCCTCTGAATGAGAGGTGGGCGTTTTGGGACATGCCCTCTAAGCTCATTCCCATGCTCCATTTCCAGCCCAACTCCTCCCAAATCCCACCCAAAGCCTGGGGACAGCTGAGCATCACACACAGCATTTCTGCATTGCCCTGTGCAACCTTTACCCTGCCTCAGAGAGTTTTATTTCCTCTTCTTCCCCCAGCTCAGGATAGAAGAGCAGGAAGCAAGAGCATGTGATCAAAGGCCTCTTGCCTCAAAATCTGTAAGCTTATGTCATTGAAGCCTTGGTGCATAAAAAAGTTCTCCCCAAAAGACTGTGGAGCCTGACTGACCACCACAGTGTGTCCCCAGAGCCACTGTTAGTCCTCTTGTTTTGCATTCATCTTGGTGGCACACGTGATGAGCAGCTTTGGCTGGTTCATCTGTCACCTATGTCCATTCTCCACACTTTCCCTAAGATCTTGGGGGGAAGGTGAGTTTTAGTCCATAATACATGGCTGTGCAGAGAAATCCACATCCATGGACGTGCTGGGTGTGGTGGTGGGAACTCTCTGAAGCTCTTCTGAAGCACAGTCTCCCCACCTCGTTGTGACATGTCTCTCAAATATCTAAGAGCTTAGGTTGAGTGGGATGTCCAAATGTGAACATCAGTGCTGATCCCTGTTTGAAACCATACTCCTGTCCCAGCCTGCTCTCACAATCTTGCCAGCTTTGCAGAAACACTTTGTCATGCAACCAGAATTCTAAGGAAGGGCCCCCAATGGTGTCTGGGGTGAAGCTGTGGGATGGAGTTGCTCTGATGTGCCCAATCCTCCCAGGACATGAAGAAACACCTTTATTATTTCTTTTAGTCTAGGGTATCTGAAGGGTTCTCTGGTCATCCCCTTTCCCTTCCCAACCCACTGAACCTTCACTGGCAGGAAAGGTCAGGCTGCCAGATCCTTTTTGTCTTCAGAGGTGTAGCAACCCTCTGGTGCTTCTGCATCTCCTGCATAGAGCTGGATGTCTTTAAGGTCTTGGATAAACTGCTGTATCTAGGGTGGAAAAGAGAGATGGCAGAGCTCAGGGCAGGGATGGTAACAGGAGTCACAGGGGTGCCTGTTGGCTCTTTCAGGTGGCAAACGTCACCAGACAAACTGAGCAGCAGAAAAAGGCATTTGCTTTGCTGTATCTGCACCACCAGAATGGACTTTTGTGGGTGAGCCTGAGTTTAGGGCAAGGGTGAATAAAACCAGTGCTGGCCATGCATGATCTGCATCTCCTGCATCCCCTGCCTCAGCCTGCCTGGCTCCCACTCCTTCTGCCAGGCAAGAACCCTGCCCTACCTCCTCGGAAGAGTCAGGTTTGCCTGGTGTGCCCTGCTCCTGCCCCATGCCTGAGAGAGCCCCAGTGAAAAGGAAGGTGTCTGTAGGGTCTGGGGGCTCTCCCCTCCCTTGGGGCAGTGGAGACTCATTACTGCTCCTCCTTCTGGCTTGGCTTTACCATGTTCAGCTGTCTGCAGCTGTTATGCTCCAGCACATTCCACTGTGCTTGCAGCCGTGTGTTGGTGGACTGGAAAAGATTGTGGATGGCCAGCTTGATAGTCCACAGATTCCCGGTTTTCTGGGAGGTCTTGTCCTGAATGTCAGCCCAGTGAGCCTCCTGGAAGGAGAGGGCACATGCAGCATGGGGACATGCCCTAGCAAAGGTCATGCTTCAGCACCAGAGACCCTGAGTTCCATACTCCAGACTGGTCTGCCATTCTTCCTTCTCCATGGAAGGGGATGAAATTAGGAATCTCTTCCAATCCCAGAGACTGTTACTGGATTCTGCTGTGACCCCACAGCTGAAGGATGAGCCATTAGCCAGTCTTGACAGAGCCAGGCTTAGACATCTTCCCCTGCCCACCCCACAATTCCTTACCCAGAGGGGGATGTCACTTTGAGCCTGATAAATACGTAGTTTGAGCTGCCCCAGCTCATTTTTGTACTGAAGCATCTCAGCTTCTTTCTGTGCTTTGTACTGCTCCAGGAACACCTTGTCTTGCTCAGTCAGTTGCTTGTGCCCCTGTTGTGACTGCAGAAGGTCCTTCCGTGTCCTCACCAGCAACACGTACTCTGAAGTGACTTCTGAGATGTCCTCAAACTGCAGCACAGGGTTCCTGGTGTTAGTGACTCTCTGCCCTTCCCTCACCAGCTTGCAGCTCTCATGTCATTTGGCACCCTGCCCTTACCTGGGCCAATGCCTCTCCCTCCTGAAAGAGCTCCCCACCTTCCCCAGCCCTAACTGTTCTGGGATTCTGTCCTTCCCAGCTGGTTTGTTGGGCATTGCTGCATTCCAGGTGTGGTGGCCTCTCACTGTGCCACACCCACAGCTGTCACTGCCATAGCAAGGGGATGTGCTGCACCTTTTCCCAGGTGAGCAGTGCTCTGATAAACCACAAAGAACAACTGCAGCATCCAGAGCCACATCCCCAGGACTTGGGAGGCCTCAGCTGGGTGTTTGGAGTGTGAGTGATGTCCTGACATCCTCAAGAGACAGCACAGCTTTTTGGCAACTGCCTGGGGACACTTTCTGGGCAACTTTTTATTTCTCCCAAAAAATTCACCTGACCTGAAACAGTGGCACAAAGATGTCCCCATCCCCCCAGCCCTGAGCTTTCCCCCCTTCTCATGGTTTTTCTTTGCTTTTCTGAATCTTCCACTTGCTGTTCTGATTCTCCTCCTGTAACTCTGCTCTCTGTGGCTCACCTGGGTTGCAGGTTGGTTTTTCCATCCCATCTGAGGTCTCTGAGTTTCAGCAAGTGTCCAATGTCCTGGACTTGCCTTACCTTCTCTAGTTTTAGCATTTATCTAAGGCTCTCCCCGAGGCCATGATCTGTCTCACTTATGTCCAAACTCACCTGTGAGACCTCCACCACATCCTCCAGGTATTTCTTGAAGATGGAGTACTTCTGCACTTTTTTGCGGAGTTTACGGTGTTTTTTTCTGAGGGTTTCCAGTTCCATCTTGGCTCTCAAAAGCTCACCATCCATTTTCATGCTCTCCTCTCTCTGTTTTCTGTCTGCCTTCAGAGCTTGGATTCGTAACTCTTCACATTTCTGGTGGTTTCCCCCAGCAGCACACACACACATACAGAGAGAGGGAAGGAAGGCAGGGTAAGATGGAGCTGGATTACTTACCAGCAGGGGTAGGACAGATCTTCAGAAAGGAGAGGCCAGCACTGGACCACCCTGGGAACATTTCCTCTCCCTGTTTCATCCCTCTTGCATTGACCCTTTGGTGCTGGAGACCGGTCCCTGGGATGGCAGTCTGAATTTCAGAGCTGCTTGGATCTGCACCCTGGAGACATCTGGATGTCAGCAGTGGGGGCAAGGCTAGCACCTTTCCTGGGGAACATTTGGGGCTGGCAAGAGATCTCACTGGTACAGGACAAGCTCCTTTCCCCCCAAGACCTATCAGGGCTTCCCATATCTGTGGTACAGAACCTTGTGCCCTGCCAGTCCTGTTCCTCACAGCTCCATTCTCCACAGCAGTGCAGGCACAAGACCCTCTTCCCCAGGGCAGGGGAGGTGTTGGTGGTGCAGTTCAAGGATCTGGTGTACCTGCACAGTGCTTCCAGATCTCTCCACGTGGGCTTTCAGCTGGGCCCTCTTGGCGTGCAGGTCCCTCCACCTGTCAGCAATGACTTTCATCCTCTCCCTGAAGGCCTGGCAGCACCAGAGTGAGGGTGACATGGCTGCCTGCGCCCAAAATCTGTCCCCTGCCTCCCAAAAAGCCTGCAAAAAACCACAAACCATCCCAGCCATGAGCCAGCACCCACCCATCTTTCTCACCTCTTCTTTCTCTGCCATGGCTTTTTCCATCTCTCGGGCTTCTTTCTTTTTCTTCAAGAGCTGCACAAGTGAAGACTGGGAGTCCTCCTCTGTCTCTTTGAGCTCCCTGCAGGAGGAGGTTTCCTTGAGGTTACATGCTGAGTTGAGTTCCTTGGCAGGGTGTTGGATTGCTCTGGATGTTGGACTGTGTCCCAGGTAGGGTGATGGGGCAGAGCCCCCCAACACCATCTCAGAGCCCATCTGCAGCACGGCATCCCCTCCCCACCCCAGCAGGCAGAGCAAGGAGGTGTTACAGGGAGGAACAGAGCTGGGGAAGGGGGTGCAAGACGAGGCAGAAGTGATGGACATAAGGCATGGGGGTTCCCCGTGGTGAGGGACAGAGGGATGGAGAAGGCAGGAGAAGAGGATGCAGGCTGGTGGAAGAACCCCCTCACCTGAGGAAGGATGGGACTTTGACCTCGCACATCCTGAGGAAAAGGGCTGACATCTCCTTTTTGCTCCAGGTCTCCATTGCTCCAGCCACCAGCAGCAAACGGAGAGCCCAGGTCCTGCCAGCACTGCTTCTTTGCCAGCTCAGCTCAGGGGCTGTCCTCACCCCTGAGGGCTCACTGTGGGAGGCACCAGGCAGGGATGAGCCCTGGGAGCCTCCTGCCTCTGTTTTCCTGAGACCTTCCTTGACCTCTGCAGCCCCGTGGCTACTCCAGCCCTGGAGAGAGGCCCTATGGCTGCTCCAGCCTCTGGGAATGTTTACTTGGCAACTTCATAGTTGCTGGGCAACAGAATGTTTACCCAGAATCAGGGGGACTGCCCTCTCTGTCCAGGACCAGGAGTTATTTAATTCCCTTTCTCACCTCTCTTGGGGTTCTTCCTCTGCTAAAATTTGACCTCAGCTGGGTGTTTCATTGCCCTGACAGCCACATCCCACTGCCCCAGCCCTCAGGGCACAGGGCTTGTTCCTTCTCTCCCCAGCACCAAATGGAAACACCATCTACGGGCACATCCTTGGGGATGTTTGACCACTCTACTGCCATGGTGTAGCGCCCTTCCCTCACAGCTCAGCTCACTGAGATCAGCTGCACAGCATTTTCTCTCTCCTAAGCAAAAACATCCCCTGGGCCCATCCTCTGTTGGGCCTGGCAGCTCCTGTGCATGGCTCTAGAAACAAGGGCTGATCATTTCATAAGACCAACAAATTTCTCCTCTGCCTGCTCCCTGTGGGGGTCTCAGCTGCTGAGGTACCAGTTGTGGGTTTCTCTGGGTTTGGATTGAAGGCACTTGAGACAGTAGTTCGTGTTCAGACTCAGGTGTTTATTATTTCTTACCAGTAAAATAGTCTCACAGCCATGAGTTCAGCAGCTTTTCACTAGAAAGGACAAAATGGCCAACAATCTCTGGTTACAAAGTCTTTTAAGACTAAACTGTCCAATTAAGAACTGACACCTGGATTGTTTTCCCTTTTAACCCAATAACTGATCCCAAAGAGCTGCAATGGGGACTGTTCTGCCCAATTACAAAATGCCACCCAAACCCATGGAGAAGAAGAAGGAAGAAGAAGCATGAAGAAGAAACCCAGGATGACACCCTGTGCCCTCCATCTTGTTGCCATCCACAACATACTAAAAGTTCCAAAACCTAAATTTCTCCCCAAGTGATACACCTACACTACTCTCTAGAATCTATTTCACAATTTTGTGGATTCTAGTCCATCTTGAAGTCTGAGAAGTTTTCTCTATGAATGAGGGTCAAAGTCAGTGCTCCCCTGGGGGTCAGGGCACCCCAGAGCAGACAGAGAAATATTCCCTGTGCCCTGGGCTTCCACGGCTCCCTAATGGGTTATTTAAATCTTCCTAATCAAGCAGGTCAAACCATCACCCCCTGAGGCTGGTTTTCAGTTTCCTACTTCCCTTCTTCCCCTTCCTGAAGCCCAGGCCTTCCTGCAGGAGGATGCCCAAGCTTTGGTGTGTTGATGCTGCCTGGCATGCATCGGGCACCAGGCACATGGATAAAGCCAAATTAAACAGATTTAATGAGCCCTGCAAGTCCTAAAGTCCTGCAAAAGCACCAGGGCCATGTGCACGTTCTTCACTTGCAGAGTCTAACAAGGAGAATGTCTCTTCCATGCAAAAGGAATTCTTTCTCCTGTTAGTGATGATAAAAGCTCAAACTGGAGATGAGCTACAGAGATTGGGCTGGATACTCGAAGGGCTGATAGTCAGATTAGAGGAGTTGCTTCAGCTGGGAGGAACCTGGGAGGAACCAGCACAAACAGACTCTATCAGACTGTCCTGCAAGCTCCTCTTGGTGGTTTTACTCTCACTCATCCCAGTGCAACATCTCTGCCTCCACCAAGATTTGCTCCAGTGACAGGAAAAATGTGTTTGAGGAGAGAAGACATAGGATCAGCTGTGGACATCATCTGGACTCCAACACTCTCTGCTAGAAGTGCAGTTTCTAACCTTTTTTTGCACTGGGGTTGTGGAGACCAAAAGAGGAAAATTAAGTCTTGGAAGTTTTCAGAAATATTACAGGCTAAAGACCCCACACCAGCATGCTGTGCAGGACAGGCTGTAGCTCCAGCCTCAGCATGGATGACTGGTAGGAATGGTGGTGTCAAGAAACTTTGACCAGTGTCAGGTTTGGTTTTTTTTTAATTTAGAAGTGTATAAATCTTCTTGTCTGCCTCCAAAACACCACTTTTTTTCTATCAAACCCTTGCAAGAAACCAACAAAATTAAAAGGCATTGAAGAGACACAGAACATGGCTGAGCTGCTGGTGTGGAGCCTGTGCTGTAAACATTAAGGTCACTGCAATGGGATGTCCCACGCCACCACTGGCTTTGCAAACTTCCCTAAACATCAGCTTGTCATTTTGCTGATCCCATCTGTCCCACAGCTATTAGATCCCCACACTTTCCTCTGAGCTAAAGAAACTGCCCTGTGCAGCACCCCGGGGCACCTTCAAAGGACACTTTCTAATTTAAGGAAAACTTACTCCTTGCTAAAAGCAAGCAAGCAGCATCCCACAAGGTGCCCACAGAACCTCACCTATTTTATTACCTTCCTAACAATTTAGTCTGCTCTGGATAAATAAAGGCTCTCCTGACAAGTGGAAAGGTATCTGGATGGAGAGAGCAGGTTGTTCCAGGGACCAGCTGGTCCCCCAAGTCCTGGTTCTCTCTCCCATGCCTTCCAGCATCTCATTGGGAAATTTCCCCAACTGGGACACAGTCTGCTCTGCCAGGGGCTGCAGGAGAAGCTGCTCGCTTGCAGGTGGAGGCATGTCAGGAGAACTGCCAGGCAAGGCATTAAGCAATGACCAAGAAGCAAACAAGAGTGCAAGATGCCCACCAGCTGCAGCAGGAGCCGTGTCGAGGAGCCAGCTAATATCCTACATCTGCTGTGTGTTGCAGTAACCCCAGCTCCTCCTTTCCTCTGCCCACATCTCACACCTCCATGGGGCTGTGGCTGGGATTTGGAAATCCAAGAGGTGGGAGTTTTGCCTTGGTTTGCTCTGGTGTGCTATCACAGGCCCCTGGGAATATCTGGCCACAAACAATGACCCGCTGCCCTCGCCTGACCCAACTTGTGGCTGGCAGGCAGCATGACAACACATCACCTGGAGTAGTTCTCACCATCACAGCCTCTTCCTGCAGCCAAAACCTCAGCACTGGCAGAGACAATGGGTGGAAATCAAGCTTAAACATTCCAGACACATGGTCAAGCAGCCTGGGGCACCACGCCATGGCAGAACAGGCATGGGGACACACAAGTGGCCACAGCTCTGCTTTGCCCACAAGCCCATCCTCATGCTGTGATCTCCAAGGAGCACCAGTCTGAAATGGACAAATCAGGCCCTTCTCTGGTTTGAGTTCTGCTAAAGAGCAGATTGAGCCAGATTCAGTTTTTTCTGCCATCTCTTCTCCACACCTTTTTGGGAGGCACGTGGACATTTCTAGGGAAGAGAGGAGCCCATGGAGATAGAGACTTGCTGTTGACCCTGCTTGGAGCTGGAAGTCAGAATGAAAAACTCCAGAGATCCCTTCCAGCAGGTCCCCTAGATGATCCTACATTTCTGATAACTCCCCATTAGTCTTCCACCCCATACTGCCCCTCATGGCAGGAAAAGCCCACCCAGCCCTTTCCCCACAATCTGGGCATATGAGGAAGGGCTTTCCTCTCAACCCCTGGTACTTCTGGAGTCTCACAAATTTTTATCAAACACTAATGATTTAATTTCTTCTCACATATGTAGAAACCTTGCCATGAGTCTGAGCTTTTTTGGAGGGTTGTTTTGGGTTTTTTAAACTTTATTATAATTTTAATTTTACAAGTTCATAAATCAACTCTTCTTCCTTGCTCTGCCCTGCACCTCCTGTCTGGGTGTGGCTCTAAACAAATGAGACCCTTGAATGAAAATTCATTTTTTTCTTTTCTTTTTTTTTTTTTTTCTTCAAGAATTGCTCATGTCTCCTCAGCCTCAAATATTTCATGCAGGTTGTGCCATGTATTTCACAAGCTAAGCCAAGCAAAACACCGCCTTCCATATACACAGCAAAAAAATGTTTTTCAGGCTCAAAGCATTTCTGTCTTTGGCAGAATCTTTTCTCAAAGCATACCAAAGAAAAAGTATGGAAATGAAATACAAAGAGTGGTTAAAATAATATTTTGGGTAGAGATGAGACCAAACCAAACCCCAGATTAGAAAGCCAGATACCCCCCTAGATACCATGCCTAAAATGAGGAGGTTTGTTGTGATACTTGGAGAACAACTGGAAAGCATTGCAGGTCTCCCACCGAGTTTAATTTCCTAATTGAACTTATAAAAGACTTAACCCCTACCAGTCCTCACAGTTAACACAGATCCCTTTATATCTATACCAGAGATTATATTTACCCAGGCTGGCCCTGTGTGGATGGGCTGTGGGGAGAAAGATGGGGGTCTGGCATGGCAGAGAGGATTCACAAGGCAAAGGGGCTCTGCTGAACCTGGGCAGGGGACCCAAAGCTTCCCTGGATTTCAGTGTGGTTATTTCTGCTATTTGGATCCAGCCCTCCACTGACGTGGGCACAAACTGTGGTGTAATTTGGGGTTTCAGACCCAGCATTTAGGACTGGATCCAAAACTCGAATGGAAGAAATTTGGGAAAGAGGTTTTTAAGAGTTTAATTTGAAACAGAAAACCCATGAAACTATTTTTGCCCTGGTCTTTAATTGAACTATTTTTTTAATCCCCTAGTATGCCTGGGCTCTTCAGGCATCCAGCAGCAGTGTTTCAGTATTAAATAGGACACTTTATGCTACAGGAGTGATGAATGACTGACAAACTCAGCTCCCTGTGAACCCACTGTTCTGGAGAGGTGAACAAACAGCATGTTACAGCTCTGTGTGTGCACTCAGCAGCAGCCACAAGGAAACCTGACTGTAAGGAAAGCCTACCTTAACAGCAGATTTCAAGAGGATAATTGCACCTACTAATCTATAAACTCTCTCAGAGTCTGATAATGCCAGTCTCAGAGGCATCTTTACTTTCTGTATCCCAACAGAGAGTCCATGTATGTGACTGTAAACAGGGCAGTTTAATAAAGTGTATTTTACTCTCTAGTTTAATATTTTTATAAATCTTAAAATAACCTTAAAAATATTTGTCCTAGTACTCAACAGGACTTGGGCTTGTTTTTCTATCAATTTAGTGGTCGTAACACAGGTCTTAAAATAGAGGGGGAGGGAGAGTGTTGTTTTGCTCCAGAAGCTGAGTGTGTACCCAGCACTTCAGCCCCATTGTACAGAGCCACCATGAGCCAAAACCATCCCAGCTCCCTCCCAGGTAAGGAAGGACATGTCCTGGGCTCTGGCCACTGCTCTGTTCCATCCTATACTGTGCCAGAGCTGCTCCTGTCTGGTACCCACAGCACAGGCATGTGCCCAAATCCTCCCCCATCTTCAATAAGCCAGGTAGCTCCACCTCTGTTCCTAAAACAAGGACAGGACTTGGCTGAAATGCTGAATACTCAGTGAAGCACCTGCTGCTAGTCAAAAAGAAACCTCTTGGGCATGAAGGGTCCACAGTGCAGGAGAAAGAACTTATTAAAAATCTTTTTTTTTTTTTTTCATGTGAAATACCATATTTTTAACGTTCCAGGTTGTTGAATCCTTGCCTCTCACAGCTTGACACTTGTTGGCTGCAGGGCTCATGTCCCACCTCTAATGCATACAGCTCACCCAGCACGATCCCAGCTCTACCCCAGCAGTGGTGCCAGCATCTCCCTGCTCCCTTCACCAGATTCTTGCTGCCACAGATGCACGGGGACAGATTCCTGTTCTTCCCAGCCTTCCCAAGCAGTTTTGGGAGCTGCAGCCATCCAGGCTCAAAAGCAAACTCTGGAAGGTAGTTTTGTAGCAGAGAATGTTTCTGGACTCCATCAGCAACATCATGGGACTCAGTCACCTTTCAAAAAGACAAACTCCATGAGCACTGCTCTCATATACATACATGCACACACAAAAACAGTTATTAGCTTAATGGGGTGAGTATCAAAATGCAACAATAAATTATCTGACATCTTTATTGCTTAGAATGACAGATTCAAACAAAGCTAACCCTTTAATTATGTTTATATAATGTAATTTGGCAGAAGTCATAAAGCACCCCTTTGGCAATGCCAGATTAAATATTTTACATTTGCTTGGGCAGCACATTACAAGACTGTAAGCAGTATTTCTGCCCAGTGCTCTGGAGCAGTGACTGCAGTAGTGTGGATAAGAGGGCACAGAGTTTCTGGTCCTGAGATGAAGGGACCCCAACCCCATATCCCACTTTGTAGAGCTCCCCTTCCCACCCTCACATCCAGGAGAATGGCACCACTGACATTTGCCAGGACCAAAACAAAAGGCTCTGTTTATGCCAAGGGCATCAGTGGTGCCTCTGTTTTTGCTGGTGGGGTTTCCTGGGCCCCTCACCTCTCTGCCCACTGCAGCTTCTCTGAGTTGTCCTTCTGTGTACAGCAGGAGAAGGGGTCCCACTTTATGCCACAAACATTTTGTCTAACGGTCCCTCGTGCCTGGGATTTCAGAGAGGATGAAGCACCATGAGCTGTTCTGCAAGAGGGCAGGGAACAGAGAGCAGTCTCAATGTCCAGATTTCCAGAGCCAATTTTTCCCATCACTCCTAAGAATCTTCCCAGGAAAAGTGAGTTCCCACACCAGGCTTGGTGTCTTGGTTCCTCTGTAGGAAACTCCCCAAAGATCCCACATTTCAAGCTCCATTGCTCTGTTCCTCACTATTGAACTAGAAATGCTTGTTGCCTGTTTCAAAAGGATGCAAATCAACACGGCCCTCACTCCCAGAACAGGTCCCATGGAGCTGCCCCTCCACTGCCAGCACATCAGGAATGTAGATGAAGTCAGAACAAAGTCCCTTGAGATCCAGGACAGCCACTCTGTTGGCAACAGACTGGTTGCCCTTCCCAATGGATTTTCCATGAGTCACCACCACCATGCTGGGAATCTCAGTTCACTCTCAACCCTCTGAAAACTGCATGCCTCTTCTGACCTGGCCCCCTACTCCAACATATCTAAATTCTCCACTGCCAAGGACCACCCCGACCTCACCTCTCTAGAAGCCTTCTAGAGAGGCTTCTCTGACTTGGTTCTGCTGCTACAGTGGTAGCACAATATTGATTTTCACAAGCAATTACAGCACAGCAGAATCCAGTGCAGGGAGAATGTGGATGTGTCTTTTTGCAGCCCGTGGGATGGAAAGCTGCATTCACAGTGTGCTGGAGCAGCCAGAATAAATTTACTGTAGCCCTACTACTTTGCTTAAGTTCAGACTATTTCACACACACACACACTTTGCCCAGCATACTCTTTCCATAATGTAAAGTAGGTATCAGTTTCAATTGCTCACAATGAACATCAATTTGGATGCTGTAAGAGGTACCTAAACCTCTCTTCACTGTTATAATTAAGTGATGTTTGTGAAGATATCAATAATGAATGAGGATGGAGGACAGACAACAAGAACTTGAACTTCTTCAGTAACATGTAGAGCCAAAGGGTATAGACTAAGATTCAAAATTAAAAATAAAAAAAAAAAAGGCAACCTAAAAATAATTCAAGTGGTCCACAAAATGCATAATATACAATTCAGGGCAGAACTTTGCCTAATCTAAAGAGACAAGACCTTTGGAGCACTAAGCAGAGCAGTTTACAATTTCTGGAGTATGTCATGTTTGCATCAAAGTTTTAATTACAAACTGGATAAATCCATCCAGACAAAAATTTCTTTGGCTTCTTCAAAGACAGACTTGACTGTTTTGCCAAAGAGCTTTCCCTTTTTTGCCTTCATATAAATTACGGTGTGCAAAAAAATAAGTCAATTAAGAGAGAATAGGCATTATGAAATACTTCCCTTTGCACAAGCACACAGGCTTGCAAATCTCATTGAAATTCTGTCGAGTTGCATTGCCCACACAACTTGCAATCTTAGCGAAAGCCACACAAAAGGCTTCCCTCCCCATTGTTTACAGGAGCGGAACGGGGCATGTATTGCTGTGCAGGAAGGGAAACAGAGACAGGAGTGAAATGCAGTTTGTTGAGCTAATAAAACAGCAAGCCTTCCATTTGTTTCCTTAGTCCTATAGAGCCATTCCTGTTTAACACTTACACGCTGCCCTGTTCTCAGAGCTGGTGACGAGCACTTTCGCTGCTGACTGTTGAAGCTTGTGGGCTGGCCATGTTTTAACTATGAGAATATTTCCCAGCCATTAATAATGGCAGTGGCTTAATTCATGGTTTAAGAGGTCGATATATGACAACAAAAGGACAGAAATCCCTAAAGAGACCTGTTGTATCTAACTTCCTAAACTCCTCTAGAGATTCCAGCAACCCCAGAAAAACATGAAATTCATCTAAATTCAGGGGATTCTGAAGTTTGCAAGACGTTTGGCCAAAAGCAACCCAAATATTTTCATATTCCTTTACATAAGGTTACCAGTACTGCCTAATTACATGAGTAATAAGAGACAACAAAGTCTCCTCACACACTCAGAACACTCTTTCATGCAACAAGGAATGGTATATATAAAATAATTAGGACGGACATCAATGAAAGCAAGAAAGGGCATGAGCTTGGAAAATCTGCCAAACCACTGGGGCTTCTGGCAGAACACCCTGAATGTCTGGGATCTACTTAGTCAAATGTGGGCATCAAACTTTTCCAGGGAGACAGCCCATGCAGGTCAGCAGTCACACAAGACCACAGGACGGCAGCTGCCTCCTGCTGCCCTTGCAGGTGAGCTTCCCACTTCAGCTCCAAGGCAGCTGTGGCAGAGAAACTGAACACAGATGAGACAAACTCTGTAACAAATAGCTCAGAAAAAAAGGTATCAGAGATTCCCATGCTCATGTCCCAGGACCTGGGTTTGCTCCAGCTCCATCCTGCCACTTCTAGGGGGCCCATAGACCATTTCTGAAGACACAGGTATACACAGATGGGAAGAAGAGCCCAGGTGTGCAGGAGTTCATTGTTTCCCCCTAGCCCAAATATTCAGATGAAGTGGGAGAGAAAAAAATCTAACTTTACTTGGTTGTGACCTCAGACCATCAGCTGTGTAATGCTGCTCCAACAATTTCCAATGCAAATTCTCTGAAACCCATTGAAGGCAAAGGATACCTTCTGCTCAGCAAAAAGGGCTGAGGCCAGCTCCAAACTTCTTTTCTTGCCTCTTGGAAATCCTAGTTTAGTCCTTCAGTGTTTTCAGTTTACTCCCTCACTCTGCTCCTGGTGAGGAGGAAGGAGAGAAGAGATAAAGAGTTCAGTCTGGCTCTTCAGCTGATTTCAATAGGACAGTGATAATTTGCAAGAGGGGATAATGCCACCAACAGGTGAACTCAGGTTTTTCCCGATTTACACCAGGGATGAGATTCACCATCAGCAGGTGCCCTCCTTGATAACCAGGGGGCTTCAGGGTGGTTTATTTCTGAACCCCACATTTACACCAGAGTAACAGGAGAAGGTGTTCTCTTCTGCAAAACCTCATCTTTGTGTGGTTGTGTACCTGGGGACTGGGTGAAGCCTCCCGAAGGTTTTCAGGAGAAGAATTAAGAAAATAAGTTCTCTTTTCCACAAGAAGATCCTTTCCACAGGAGCAAGACCTTGAACACAGCTCCAAGTAAGAGGAAGGCGTGCTGAATTCTGCTGCTGAGCTGGTGGAGGTCACAGGAGGAAACTGGGCCACTTCTTTGGGCTGTGCAATCCCTTCCCTAAGCACTCACACACCACCCTGGTCTTCCAAAGCAGCCTCAGCAGAAAGACCTCCCATGCAGCAGTACTCAGAGCTCAGTGTCTGATAAAAATTATATTTTCTTCAATCTTCAACTCAGACCTCTTTTCCCCTTTTTCTCCACTAACTCCCACCGTGTGCCCATCTGTTCTGGCTCAGGGCACTCTCAGGTGGGTGGTCACCCCCTGGCTGAGGCAGTGGTTTGCTCCCATGCCTGCAGCCATGCCCAGCCCCAGCAGCTCTCTGACTATCAGGAAATTTGCAAACCAGAGAATTGTAGGACCTCTCCAGGGAAAGCACTTCTGGCACACCCACTCACTCTTTACGCAGCTGGAATTAAAATCAGGTTTTATTTCCCTCTCTGGGTGAAGCAGAGTAAATCATCACTTCCCTGGTAAGCACAGAGCATGGGTCAGCAGTGCCCAGCAATGAGCCCTAGTGACAAGGATCTGTAGCCACAGCAGTGAAAGATCTCCTTTCACTCACAGTGTGTTTTAGCCTGTCCCTTCTTCCCCCACCCCTGCATGTTTTCTGCTTATAACAATTAATTGCTTCATTGCTGGAGGCAGCGTTTAATCCTGCAAGCACAAATTCTCACGTACAGCAATGTGATCAGTGAGGCTTGCAGGATTAAGTCCTTGGGTCCACCAAAAATTTTCACAGGAGTGTAATTATAATCAGACATGCAGCTACATGAGTGTTTCAAGAGAAGCACATGTGCAATTGCTTGTGATTTGTTGCAGTTTTTTAAATCAGAAAAATTGTTCAGGATCAAGTTGAGTTGCCTGGGCAGACGTGCATGGAATAAAAGTGTTTAGAGAAATCACTGTCAGGGATTCTCCTGTTGGTCCTTCACCTAGTGTGCCTTCAGAGCCCAACTCCTTTCTGAAGAAGTGCCCTTCCTCCACCAGGCTTTACCTAGTTGCTTTCCTGACCTGAGCCTCTCCTGCCACCTCCTACATTAGTCCCAAACTTGAAGTTTCAGCCAAAGATGCTAAAACTTTTATCTGCACATCTCACTGTTTTTTCCTTGCAGCCCAAAGGGCAAATAAGCACAAACATGAAGTTAAGGCTTTATTAATGGCATGTGTGTTCAACTGAGACAACCCATCAATGCTAAAAATGGGAAGTAAAGATCTTCACGTTATGTCTGAGATGTCCTGCCTGGGACGGTGCTTCCTGTGGCTCAAGAAACAGCTTCTTGTTCTCTCCTGAGGGCACATATCTCCCACACTTTGTCCAGATTCCTTCTGATCCCTCTGTAGCTCTGCTGGTACCCCAGCCTGAGGCAGTTCACTGCTAGATACAGCCCAAACAAAAGGCAGTCATGGCAGGAGGGAATGCACAGGAGGAATTCCCACCAACGACCTAGAGCTTTTCACACCAAGACCATCGAAGAAACCACTCATATAAGATGTGTTTCTCACAGCAGAGCCTTTTGCAGAACCTCTTCAGCCAGTCACTGCCCCTTGTTGCCCTCTGCATCCCCAGCAGCTGCTCCTCACCCACTACCCATCTCTGCCACCAAAAACCTCCATGTTAAACTTCCCACATCACTGTCCCAACTCCTGCACTTACAAGAACTGGCAGTGCCAGCCCACGCTGTGCCGGGCCAGGTGCCTATGCTCAGGCAACCTCCCAGATGCTTTTGATCCACATTTGCAGCTGCTTTAGAGCATTTCCCTGTGAGGGCTGCTTCTGCAGAGCAGCCCTGACTGCACCCCAGGACTCGGAGTTTTGGGACAGAGCTTTCTCCAGGTGAGCCCACTGGGGATTGCTGGATGGATGAGACATTTCAGCTGGGTAGAGCCCCAGTCTCTCTGCAGCTGAGAGCTACAGCTCTGGTGAACACTTCCTGAGATCTGTGGCTATTGCTCTGGGCTCTTCTTCAGCTTCACAGCAGGAATCAGACCCTTGGGGTCACTCTTTCCCCCTAACCCTGGCACTGGATCATCAGATGTAAGCCATGGACTGTGCAGTTTGCATTCTTGCTCCCTTCACGAGGTCTCAAAAATAATCAGCTGCACCAAGTCATGCAAAAATCTGACTAATTGATGAGCTACTGCAAGTGGTGACTTCCAGGTAAGACAGACCTGAGAGGGGCCTGTAGTGAGATGGGTGTTGGTCTCTTCCCTCAGGTAACAAGTGACAGGATGAAAAAGAGAAAATGGCCTCAGGTTGTACCAGGGGAGATTTAGATCAGATATTAGGAAAAATTTCTTCACAGAAAGACTTGTCCAGGGAGTCTGGACTTACTGTCCAGGGAGTGCTGGACTCACTGTCCCTGGAAGCATTCAAAAAGCTTTTGATGTTGTACCTGGGAGCCTGAGTGCACAGCCTGCTGCAAATGGACTGAAATTGTAATGGGAATAAGGAGAAACCTCCCTCCATCACACAGATTTTGTCTCCTGCTGATGGTATCACCAGCAGCCTGTTTCATGGGCTATGGGTAAAATCTTTAATTCAGACAAGGAACCAGCTAAGTTTGATTTAATAGCAAGCAATTTGCTTAATGAAACAGAATGGCAAAGCAGGAAATATCCAGTCTTCTTACTAGAAACACAATACTAATTAAAACAAGAGTAATGAAAGAGGAAAATATATTTAATGTTTCTCCATCAGTCTGAAAATAACTTATTGTTTAGATGCTTTTAGAAATATTTGCTCCCTTCAGACCATGCTGAGTTTTGAATGAAAATGGACTGAGATAATCAGTATTTAAACCTCTTCACAGAAGACTTCATTCCAAACCCACAAAAATACATTTCAATATCACCTCTCCAGTTATGCACTGCATAAAAATTTTGCTTTCTTAAAAATGAAATTATTTATTTCTGTACTGAGAGGCAGCTGCTTGCACAGTTGATTCTACTGAGAATTTATGCCTGGTCCAGGCAGAGGAAAGGAACCTGGAATTAACCTCTTGCTCTCTGCTACTGGTAATTACCTTTGCCACAGAGTAGAGAGCACCAGGAGCAGAGAATCCAGGCAGGGCCCTGCCATCAGCAGCAGTGAAATAAATCAAGATGTGACAGCATGAAGGGACAAATAAATCACCAGGAGATAGGTGGCATGGGAAAGGACAAGAGCTATGAGCAACTCAAGCAGATGAGTTTGTGGCCAACGCCAGCTGTGCGGGAGCTGCTCTGGTTGGCACCAGCTGAACATCTGGATTTGGGCTGGGTTTGAGGTACAACCTGTGCTTTGAGGACAGCAAAAACAGGATGCAGAGAAATAAATTGGAGTTCCCAAGACCTCTGAGGGAGCAAGACACCCTGTCCTTTGCCTAGGCAAAGCTCCCACAGAGAGTTAGTACCAGAGCTAGAGACAGTTCAAAGGCATCCCAGATCTTCCTCTTCTGACACAGCAATTTACTTCATCCTTTACCTTTCAAATATATCAGAAACATTTATACAGAAAAAAACTTATTTTTGAGCTTCTGCTGTACTTTTTGAAGAGAGAAAGAAGTCTGAATTAAGATGCATTACAGATATTAATAAGGAAATGTCCTAAGAGAAACTACTTGCTGGGAAAGTAACAGAGAAGGGCTCTTCCACCTTAAAACAATACATTGGGTGTGGGGGAAATAAAGAGAAAATCTGCTTTTTGGATGTTGATTTTTTTGGTTTCTTTTTTTTTTTTTTATTCGTTGGAGAGTTGGTTTGGTTTGATTTGATTTTTTTGTTGTTTCATTTTCTTTTGTTTAGAGAAAGAGAGAAGGAGCAGTGGAGAGAGATTTGGCTGTCGAAGCTTCTCATAGCAGTAGGTGGTAAAGATGCCTCAGTGCTTCTGTCTTGGTTTGAAAAGACAAGTGTCTGATAAGGAAGGTAGGAGCCTCCCCTGAAATGGAAAACATAAACCCCTTCCCTCTGAATTGCTGCAAATTTTAAATTAAGGGGCTCTCAGGCAAAAATATGGGAATAGGAATAACAGCTCTTTATTCGGGAAAAAAATAAAAATATAAAATAAACAGTGCAGTAAACCAAAACAACACCGACAGAGTCAGAACTCAACCTGACACCCTGTGGGTCAGGGTGTTGCTGGCAGTCCAGTTGGAACCGTGGCTGCAGTCCTCCTGGAGTGTCAGGTGTGGTTCTGTTGGAGCAGGGATCCTGTAGAAAGGTGCAGTCTTCCTCTGAAAATCCAGTGGAAGAGGCACCTGCTCCTCTGGGGAATCCAGTGGAGAAGCCGTGCTGGAGTTCCAGAACCTCAAGATTCTATCCAGGTAGGAATGCTTGGCTCATCCTTCTGGGCAGAGCATCTCCCAAGGGGATGCTGTAGTTCTTATCAGCCATGCAGTGACACTCAATAGCCTGTTATCAGCAGGTGTCTCCAAGGGGAAGGGGTGATTGTGGAAGAGATAAGGAAAAGTGCCCACTGAACAGAAGACAACTGCCATACAGATGGCAAATAGAACACAATTTGCTTGGCAATCCAGGACAGCTCCCTTGTGACGTTTTGGTGAGATGATGTGTTTGGAAGGAAAGTGAAATGAATTAAGCTGCTTCTCAGAACTACTCTCCCAAGGATTTATCTTTAATCTCTTTCTGTCCATACTGCAATATGAACTACATGGAGAAAATCCCGAGGTCAGCACAGCAGCCTTTTGGCTGATGCCACAGTGTGTAACCACATCCCAGCCCCACTCAGCAGAAGCATCTCATTTCCTGCAGGATCTGGAGCAGGCTCTGGCTTTACTCAAGTCCTCCTTGCTGCCAAGCCACGATGGAAACTCCCACACTGGGCTGCAGGCTTCTCCAGCAGGGAGGACACAAGTACAAGGCTGGGATATTTTAGCAGGAAAGGGCAACCACCAGGCAGCTTGGTAGTTAGGGAAGAGAAATCCTTTCTTGGGTGGAAAAAGTGAAGATGCACAAACGGGCTTGCTCAGCTCCTCTCCCTTTATCCCACTAAGGCAATAACTGGCTAGTTTTTATACCACCAAGATGTTTGTTTCTGGTTTGGTTTCTTGTCAAGCACTTGAAGACCAGGACACACTTGCATGTGGTGAATAGCAAATACCAATGATCATTGCAAGGATAGAAGCCACATAAAACAAGGGAAGAAGAAATATGGCAATGACTGAGTGAAGAAAAACCATTCAACACCTGGAAGACAACAGGGCCAGGATTCATTAAGAGGCCAAAAGGGGGCCAAGACAATGTAAAACATAAAAGAAAAACACACACAAACAAACAAAAAACAACAAAACCAAACACTGAGTATTTTGAGCAAGATTCTTACTTTGGTTTGTGTGCCACAGCACTATTGAGATCAACAGCTTTTAAAGTCCTATGCAGCATCCAATGATTTTGTCAGTATCAGGTCTTGAGAATATGTTGTTAATGAGGAATGGGAGGAGAGGGTGTTTTGAATTATTATTAGTTTTTTCTTGCAACTACTTTGAAGAACCCATCTCTAACCCATCACAGAAATCTCCCTGGAAACTGGTTTGAGCTGAGAGCCTTAGAGCCAAAATCACAAGATGCTTCAGAAAACTGCCCGTGAGGGACACACACTTCCACACTGGAGAATACACCAACCATTAAGTATGGATAAAAGAGCATGCAGAGGTAAAGAAATCCATCTCACTGACCTGCTGCCCTGCTCCAGGAAAATATTTCTTACACTCCCTCCAGCTTGCATTTTGATTTTGTGGAATAAAAATCCTTCCAGACTCCAGCTTTCTATGCCCTTCCCCCTGGTTCTTTTGGACGGAATTACAAAAAGATGGGGTTAATAGAGCACAGAGCAGCTGCAGTCTATTTGGATTTCACTGAAGGACTTGATACTGTCTCCTGAAATCTTATGCTCCAAATTAATTCAAGTTGGCTCAGGCAGGAAAACACTGTCATGCCGACCAGAAGCTGCCTGAGAGGACTGTAAACACAGGGTAGTGACAGGCAGTGATGCTCTCACTGCAGCACCAAGGGGCTAAGAGCTCCTCCTACCCTCATCAGACATCCAGCAAAAGAAAAGGGGACTCCAGGAGCACTGACAGAAAGTCCCAGGTGCAGTTAAAACAAAAGGAGGTTGCATCCAGTTGAGCAGAGGTCAAGGGAGTTAAGAAATGATGGTAAAAGAAGTCAATTTTCTCGGGGAAGGGAAGGGGAGGATGGTTGCATACCTATGCTAGGATAGAACAGTTCATAAAAGTGTAACAGAGGGGAAGAATCCAGCAGGCAGCAGTGTTAATATCACTGCAGCCACCCAGCTGCCTGTCTTCCACAGAAACAGTCATTGGAGGGTGGAATAATTACTGCTCTCTTCCAGAGTGAAATAATTGCTCTGGAATACACTCCCTCAGTAGGGTTCAGAGGAGCAGCAGCCCCAGAGCAACTCTGACAAAATAGAATATTCTAGGCAGTTTTGCTTGGTAGACAAGACTCAAAATTCAAATACTCTTGATCCATAGGCAGAAAATCCATGTGGGAGCAAGGAAAAGGAGTTTTGTAGCTGATGCAATCAGTAGTCTGCTCTTCTTCTTGGTGCCAAAATCTACTGACCCATTCCACTGCTCCTAAAATCTAGGGAATTTTGCTGCTTTGATAGGAGAGGATTTGATTATGGCCAGTTGCATGGTTTTCAAGGGAAAGGAAGTTTTTAATATGTTTTTATATGTTTTGTATGTGTTCATCACGCACAGTTCCCAAATTCTCCAGTAGAAAATGAAACTACAAGAACTTCCCAGGTGTGCCCTGCCCGCTGTTTTCTGGGCAGTGTACAAAAATCTCACCTTTGGACTTCGTGGTATTTCAGTTTTACAGTATCCCATGTGGAGTTCTTCATCCTCCTCCTCCTCCCTGCCTTTCAGGAGAAAACCATTGCTGCTCTGGAGGAGCTGGAAACTTTTCCTGATCCTGATTTGAATATTCACACCATGCAGTGACAGGCACTTCCCAAAGCACCCAGGCGGCCAGGGAAGTCGATTGTTCAGAGGGCTTTAAAAATGGTTTGGTCAGTCAGCCATTGGTGTTCTTCCAATAAGGTGTTAATAAATAAATAAATTCTCAGCTCCATCACCTCCCTGGATTGAGCTGTGTGTCCTGGGAGGAGTTTTGGTCACCTGTTACAGGAGACTGCTCCCGTCGTTACTGCAAAATCTGAGCTTAAGCCTGTTTGAATTCACTGTAGGAGTAATTCCAGTTTCTCCTTCCAAACCCAGAAGCCTCCTACCCATTCCCTTCAATACCAAGGTAAGAAATTTGGACGAGGCAGAGCTGGGATGCAGGGCAGGGTAGATGGCCCCTGGTGGGAAAAAAGCAACTTTAGAAAGGGCCTGATTTTGAGTTGATTCCAGCTCCACAACCAGCCAGTCACTGGGAATGTGAGACTCAGCCTTCATCTCTTCCTGCCTAATATGAAGCAGATGTCTTCTGTTAATGAACCATTTGCTAATTAGTAACCACTTCATTTTCCTTCCATCAGTTTTCTTCTCTAGCTCAGACACAGAGAGGGCAGGCTGTGTAAATAAGGCAGTTCCCATAGAAATGTACTGCATGTAGAGCAATTCAAAAGCACTGAGGTAGGAAGTGAGCAGGACAGTTCCTCTTAAAAGATTGGACACTTGACAGGCATGTGGGACATGTCATTCACCCCTTTGCATGTCTTTTGACTTACTGAGTTGCTTTAGCCTCAATATTTTGAACTCAAGTCCTTGCTCATGCCTTGTCTGTTCATGTCATAAATGCCAAACAAGGGGCATTTATGGGGTCTCCAATTTCAGTGTTTAGCTGGGAAAAAAAAGTTATATTTTCTACCACCAGTGAGACTGTAACAGGGCAAAGCTTTACCGCAGTGACTTTACAGCCCTGTGACTCTGGATATAGGTGGCAAAACTCAGGCTCCAGAGATTAAAAATTATTCACATTAAATGTCCATTTTTCCTGGTGAGGGTTGCATCTGGGACAACCCTCAAAAATGACAGCCCTGATGTGTTCTGGCACAGGATCCTCATCCCTTTGCCCCTGAGATGCTCAAGTGGGAGTGGAGAGCACCCAGCAGCTGGGGCACACCACCCAGGACCCCTGAACTTGGGACCTCTGAATTCCAGTCCAAAATGTTACATCCCAGTTCAATCAAGAGAGATTATTCTCCTCTGGGCTCTGCATTAAGAACACAATGATGTTTATTAATTATTTATAGGAAAGGGATGACATTTAAATTCTGTCTGGGTCCCAGCCATCACATTGCATCTTTCTAATAGTTTCCAAATAGAAACAGATTCCTGTTCTGGCTGCCTTACTCTCCTTTCCCCTTTCCCCCTGATACTAAGGGGTCTTAAAAGCTTAGAAAGCTACAGCCATGCTGATTTTGTAATACACTGGAACTCTCCTTTTGCATCATCCTAAGGGGGACTTACACTAATGTGGTTCTTGGAAATAACTTCTCCCCTCATAAAACACCCCAACTGTAAACCTTCCAACAGCTCCTTACATTAAGGCATTTTAAAGTTTTATTCCAGTAATCATCATAATAAACAGCTCCAGTCTTTACAGAGCTCTTCATCCCCAAGGATCCCAGAGTGCTTCAACCCACTGCACATCAGCTACAGGCAGGGATGAACCCACTGCCCTGGGAAAAGGTGGCTGCTCCCAGGGCTCCAGCCAGCCTGCCATGCTGTGAGAGAGGCTTTGATGCATCTCTGCAGCTCAGCTGGTGCAGAAGTCCTGGTTGGATGCTCAAACCAAATGTCCTCCAATTCTGCAGCATGAAATGGAACCAGAGTCCAGTGGCTGGTTACCAGGAAACAAGTTATTAATTGTGGGAAGTAATAAGTTACAGCTGACTGTATTGACCACCCCGAGATAGGAGAGAGAAAATGGACACAAGTTGCAATGTGGGAAGTTACAATTCAATATAATTTTTTTTTAAAAGTCTCTATAAAGGTGGTTATATGAGTTGTCCAGAGGGCTTGTGGCATCTTCATCCTGGAGCTGAGTCCTTGAATGCAGCTGAATGAAGCCTTGAGTAACCTGGTCTTGCTAGAACCTGCTTTGTGCAGGGCACTGGATGAGAGAGGTCCCCTGGCCTGATCCCAAATTCTTCTGTACTGCAGTCTGGTGCAATAACTTAAAGCATGAGTGGTGTTGGTTTAAATTAACACATCAACTGCTGAGTTGCAGCAGCTGTCACAGCTGTGAGCTACAGGCCCAGCAGCCTCCAGCCGGCACCAGAAACGGCAAAGCCTCAAGTTGTGCCAGTGAGAGTCTGTGGAAACCCCACTGTTCTGGCAATTTTACTGCAATTTCACTGAAAATTAAGATGATTGCTCTTGTCTCATCCCAGCAGTTGTTGAGGAGAATGGAGCACCAGGCCCTGTGCAGCAAACATTTCCAAATGTGAGTGCTCCCTGCCTCCCATCCTGTTTTTTCCAGATTAAAGCCATTCAGTGCTGTTCACTCTTCCTCACAGCAACCAACCACTTGTGATCCTCTTTAATCCACACCCACTCCAGTTCACTGGGTCTAGGGGTGAGGAGCAATGCCCAAACCTGGCTTCCACACACTGTCCTTCAAACCTCATCAACACCCAGTGTAGCCACCCCCTTATCTCACCCCCAGCTCTCCCAGGATGTGGCCCCAAAGGCTCTTTTAGGGCAGAAAAATGGCATCACGCTGTCCCACTTGGATTAGACTCTCCCACAGCCTCCAGATGTTTCCCCATCACTCTGCAGCCTCACCAGCTGCTGCCTCCTCTAGGAATTTGTGTACTGGATCATGCCTTTTTGCTCACATCTTGCTGATGGCAGGTTTGGGGTTAACTCCTGAACAGTAGCATTTCCTCCCCAGGGAGAGGTGCACCCCATGCAAGGAATGACAACTGGACCTCAGGTGGAAGGCAGCAGGGCAGGGAGACTCCCCCACTGCCTGGGGGGTTATTTCAATAGTTAACTTCCAGCTAAGCACTTTTCAGCTCACACTGATGCCCAGGAGGTTACAGCATGATGTAAAGACTTGGTAGCTTGACAGCAGCTATAGGCAAAATCATTGCACAAACTGAGTCTTCTGGGGCTGGGAGCCAGGGAGTGTGGAGCTCAATATGGAAGATATCACTGTATTTTCTGTTGATATCATTATGTTTTATATTCTGTTTCATTACACTCTGAAAATACTTTTTAACCCACTGCTCTCACTGTGATCTGCAGTCACCCAATTACCTTGTGATTCTCATCCCAAAGAAATCCTCACTAGGATCCAGGCTTATATTGGACTTAGTTCAAGGGTTTAGTAATTTTTTTATAACCTTTAGGTATCACTGGGAAGCAAACAACCCAACAGTCCCTACGACTCTGAGTCCTTTTTAGCAAACTGCTGCTCTGAACTATTGAGGCAGCATTTAAATCTCTTCTGTAGGGCAGGTAAGCCCTACAAGAGCAAACAGTGTAAATATCTATAGATCAAACAAATACCCTGGAACCCATTGACTTTGGACAATGGTCTGGCAAGTTCCAGCTCTCCTTCACACTATTTTCTAAACTGAAGTTACCAGCTCTGTTAAATAAACTGAAAAATCTTGTTATATTACACTTCTAGAAAACAAGTAGGACAGAAAACAAAAGTGGAGACTGAATTGAAGAGCAAGTCTTTTTTTAAAGTTTCATTCCATGTAGCATAAACAGGGAACAGGTCATTTTTAACCTGTAAGATCAGTATGTACAAAAATCACATGGCATTTTAAACTTGAAAGATTTCATGGTGATAGGAATGTCATTGCTGTTATCATCATAGCAACTGAACACACACTACTGCTTAACAGAAATGGGAGGGAAAAAAAGAAATTTCCCACCAAAAAGTAATGAAAAGAAAGTTAATACAGGACTTCTATAAAAAGAAAGGTTTTGGACTTCAGCCAGAAAGCTTTTTGCTTGGACCTGGTTAAGTCTTCCTAAGGGAAGCATTATTTTTTTGTTGCAGAGGCTCAAGTCTCTATTTTTAGAGCACATCATAGTCGATGAGTTTAGCACTTTCACATTTGAACCAACAGTTTATTAACATTTTTTTCAGGCCTTCTGTAACACCACATGGTAGTTTACTCACTTAATAATAATTTTGTAAATTGTCATGCCTGTCATTAAACGGGGTTTACCCCAAATAACCTCTTGGATTTGACAAGTAAGACTCAGTTATTCCACATTGTGCATTAACTGTGTGACCTCCTTGTTTCCTTTCAACCCCTCCTGTTCAGTGGAGTGTTCAGCACTGTGATCAGAGGGCCCTTGTGTGGGAGGGGAGGGAGAGCTGTGTGTAGTGGAGCTCAACAGGCTGGAGAACGGGCTAATGGGAACATCATGAAGTGCCAGAAAGGTGAATGCAAAGCCCATCAGATGGGAGGAATAACCCCATGTACCAGTACATGATGGTCATTGAGCTGCCAGGCAGAATCTCTGCAGAAAAGGCCCTGGTGGAGGTGGCCATGAGCTGGCAGAGAGCTCTGGCAGCAAGGAAGGTCCTTTCCCTCTGCTCAGCACTGGCAAGGCACACCTTGAGTGTGGGGTCCAGTCCTGGGCTCCTCAGCAGGAGAAGATGTGAACACACCAGGGTGGACCCAGCAGAGGCCACCAGGATGGCTGGGGGCTGGAGCACAGAGCACATGGAGAGGGGCTGAGGCACATGGGCCTCCCAGCCCAGAGAGGGGAAGGATTCAGGGGGACAGCCTGAGAAGAGATCCTTCTGCAATCTGCAATGAGAGCTTGCGGAGAAGATGGAGCCAAACTCTTCCTTGGGTTGCACAGAAATAGGACAAGAGGCAGCAGACATAAGGTGCAACATAGGACACACCCACCCAATTTCAGGAAAAAATTATCACCCTGAAGGTGGTCAGACACAGGGTCCAGGAATCTGTGTCACTGTCATCTCTAGAGAGAAGCAAAACATGACAGGACAAGGCAGGAAAAACCTGGTCAAAATTTGGTCCTGCTCTGAGCAGAAATTTAGGTGACTCCAGGGATCTCTTCCATCCTGAATTATTCTGGTTCTCTGATTCACACCTCTTCACCAAGCTGTGGGTTTTTATAACATATCCAAGTCACTTGAAGCATCTCATCCAAGCCCCTGAATAACATCTGTGTGACCTACTCTAACCTGACCTAACATTTGATCCTAAAAGTGCCTCATAGCAAAGGAAAGAGTGGGGATGTTCTGTTCTCGATAGCAAAGTGTTTCTAGCACTGAGTATTTAATTTGCTAAGAGAAGAGCTGAATCTGCCTTTGCACAGGAGTGCTCAGCAGCACCACTGCTTTTGCAGCAATGTGAAGGTGCTGGGCTCTGTGGGGAGATGCAAATCTAGATTAACACTTTAATCCATCACAAATGGGATGGATATCTTCCTGGGGGTTTAGATGTCACCTCTCAAAGTGCAGTCACATTGACTGCTCTGCAGTCAGGGCCGACAAAACCCCACCAGGTACAACTGAACCCCTCGCTCTCAGGACTGAACAGTTAATAAGCAAATGCTACACACCCCCAGAGCAGAGGGAAGGGCTCTGGGGAGGGCAGGACACAGGTCACTGATGACAGAGTCAGGAAAGTTTTGGAAGAGCTGAGCAGCTCTGGTAATGCAGCCCATAGCAGCCCCACAAAGAAAACATTGTCAGGGGCTTTTCCACCAGCCAGCTGAAGCCAATATAGAAATATTAAATAAGAAACCAGTGTTAGACAAATTCACTGGAGACAGTTTGGCTTTTTGTTATTTGATTTTCCAAGGGTGGGGAGTTAATTTATTTTTCTATTTTTAAAGACTTTTCCCTCTGCAAGAAAACCTCCACAAACCACAGAGTGATAGCAATAGAAACACACGAGTACAAGAGCTCACCAATGGTTTGTGGTGGATTCCCTTTCACTGTCAGATTTTGAACTGAGATTGGAGAATTTAGAACTGATGCTGTGTTTTAAAGAGGGATTAATTGTGGGAAGTCCAGTGTCTGATTATACCAGGTCATTTGACCAGACAGCAAAGATTTATTCTGGTTCACAAGAAAAGGTTAGCTTGTTGACAGAGAGATGAAACATGGGAAGAGGGAGTGTGGAGGCACCAAGCACTGAGGCAGAAACAGCCACACATCCCCTTGAGAAAACACAATCCTCAGGGGGAGGAATGAAAGATTTGAGAAACAAGACCCTGTATTTACAGCCCAGAGAGCAAACCATGTGCTGGGCTGCATCAGAAGTAGTGCAGCCAGCAGAGCAGGGGAGGTGGTTCTGCCCCTCTACTCCTCTCTCATGAACCCCCACCTGCAGTGCTGTGCCCAGCTCCGGGGTCCTTGACCCAGGAGAGACACGGATCTGTTGGAGCGGGTCCACAGGAGGGCACAGGGGGCTCCGAGGGCTGGAGCACCTCTGCTGTGGAGACAGACTAGAGAGCTGGGGCTGTTCGGCCTGGAAAAGAGAAGGCTCCAGGGAGACCTTGGAGCACCTTTCAGTACCCAAATGAAGCTTACAAGGAAGATTGGGACAGAATTTTCAGCAGGGCCTGCAGTGATGAGAGAAGGTGTAATCATTTCCAATTAAAATAGAGTAGATTTTGATTAGACATAAAGTAGGTTTTTAGCACTTAGTGCTATGGTCTCGTTGAGAAGGTGATGACTGGTTAAAGGTTGGACTTGATGATCCTGTAATTCTTTTCCTACATAAATGACTCTGATTCTGTGATAGCAGGAGCGTGGCAAGGCACTGGAACAGGTTATCCAGGATGCCCCATCCCTGGAAGCATTCAGGGCCCGGCTGGATGGGCAGCCTGATGTAGTGACGGTGAGGTGATCACCATGTAGTGACGGTGAGGTGATCCTGCCCATGCGGGGCTGCAACGATGTCCAGCCTCAAGGTCCCTTCCAGCCGAGCCATCCCGAGAGTGTGTGAAGCAGAGCCCGTGAGTGTCACACAGGCTCCTGGGGACGAAGGAGATGCGGGATCCATCTCCTGCAGGGCGAGATCCGGGCGGGATTCGACGGACGGGATTTGGGCCGGATCAGACGGGATGCGGGCGGGATTAGGGCAGGGATCCGGGAGGGATCCGGGCAGGATGCGGGCGGGATCCAGGCTGGATCAGGCGCTCGGGATCTGGGTTGGATCAGATGGGATCCGGGCAGGGATCCGGGAAGGATCAGACGAGATCAGGGCAGGGATCCGGGAGGGATCAGACAGGATGTGGGCAGGGATCAGGATAGGATCAGACAGGATCCGAGCAGGAATCCGAGAAGGATCAAACGAGATCAGGGTAGGGGTCCGGGAGGGATCAGACAGGATCCAGGCGGGATCAGACGGGATGAAGGCAGGGACCCGGCTGGGATCAGACGGGATCCGACGGGCGGGATCCGGGCGGGGACACGCGGGGCGCTCCCGGCGGGCGGCGGGCGCCCCCCAGCGGCTGGCGCGGCGGGCGCGGCGGTGCCGATGCGCAGCCGGATCCCGGCGGGATGCTGGCTGGTCCCGGGGCTGGGACACGAGAATTTATCCTCCCTCTGCTCTCCTGAAAAACGCAGGAGTCGTGTCCGCTTCACCCGCCACCGTGGCATCGCGCATTCAAAGCTGAAATGAGGTTCCCAAGCCTTTCCCTCGCTTTCTCAAGTGTCCAGGTACCAGCGACAGGTTCAGGGAGAGTATCATGCCTGATGGTACACATACAAGGACATCAATAGTTTTCTATTTGTCTATATCCTATATTTATACTATATTTCTCTTGATTGAGGGTGTGTTTATGTGCACAAAATTAAAACAAAATAATATTATAGCCTCCCACTCACTCCAAGGAAAATTACACAGAAGAATGAGCAATGAAAATTATACAATCAGCTCTCCCTGCTTATTTCCATTCACTGCTACAAATCTTCCTTGAGCCTGGCTAGGTGAGCTGTTTTCCACATCAGGTTTCTCTTGAGCACAAAGCTACAAATTATGTACCAAAAGGCACAGAAAAAGTACAAATAAGGGGTTTTCTGTTAGTGATTTCTCCCCTGTCATTTATTTGAAAAGGGCTTTTGGGTTGACACCAGTCAATTCTTGAATTTGAAAGTCCAAAACCTAGATAGCCAAAAGGATCTCATTTTCAGAGTACAAAGGATTTTCTGGGAAGAAGATCCCACATGGCTTAGGTAAAATTCAAACTAAATCACACTGAGTCACTTAGGGACAGCAGTGTTTGTTTCATCATAGAATTTAATGGCTGCAGAAGTTAGGTCTAAAAATAGTCAAGTGCATGGCTTCCTCTCAGTGTCACTCTTGATCTTGAAGACTCATCCTAGGAACATATTTTCCACTCAAGTGTTGTGGCTTATACAGTTCCTGAAGATTAGAGCATGCAGGATTGGAAGGGAAGGATAAAAGCATCCTGTTCTTAGGAGCAGAGACTGCACAGGGCCCACAGAGGAGCTGGGGCAGTTATGACTGAGGAAGGTGAGAGCAGATCTTGATGAAGGCTGCTGATTACTGGAGTTTGCACAGACCAAGCACTGAACATCACCCAGTTCATTGGAAACATTAATATTTTAACTCCTCTTCCACCAGGGCAAAGCCAGGTTCTGAGGAGCTGACGAGCAACAGGGACTCCATATATCTTTTCTAATTGGTCCTATATATTGAAGTAAAGGTAGAGAAAATGGGGTTTGGGAAGGATGGAGGAGAAACACCTGCTGCTTTGCTCACTACTTTGGGATTACATCTGTGGAAAAAAACACTTTTACAAGTCTAGAGTAGGCTGCTAAGATCCCCAGGTTTTCTTCACAACAGGTTGTTACTTCCCATCTTTAGTAAGATTATTAAGACTACTCTCTCTCTTTTTTGTTTTTTTCTTTTTGAAATTATTCTTTTGTTTCTCATCTCCCAGTTGCCCTTCAGCTCCTTGCTGAAGCTCTCCTTACAACAGAGTCTGAAAATCTTGCTCAATCAAGGACCTGAAACTGCAGTTAGAAAACACTATGAAAAAGCTTGGCTGGCTTTTGGGCTGGAGCTAAGACAAAAGGAGGGACAGAGAATCCAACATGCACGGGAGAGCTGACATCTCAAATTGCTTCTGCAGCACTCCCTGAGCCATAAATCAGACTGTTCATGAGGGGGCTGTTCTGCCAATATACATAGAGAGAAATACTAGATGGAAAGAAGCAAATCTGCATTAGATCCATCTCTAGCATAGTAGAAATCCTTTACACCAGTTAGATGAAAGAAACTGATGTTTGCAAACCACAAAAGGTTTGGCAAGGGTAAAATTGTACATGCTAATGAGCCCCCAAAGAATTTTGACCTGTGAAGGATATTTAACTACTGAGAAAGATTTATATCCAATAATACAGAAAAGTGGAAGTGAACACGGGGTATGGGGAACTAGAAACATACTACAAACATCTTCCTGCTCACATCAGCATTGAGAAATAATTCAAGAAAATACCAAATAAATAAGCAGTGAGAAAAGTGAGAATCCTTAGCCAGAGAAACTCACTGGTACGATCTGTCACTGTCTGCATTTGGTATTTAAAATCCTTTTTGCTACAAAATGCTGTACTAGGTCCTTGCACAGACTCTGCTCTGGAGAACATGTTTTCTGCCCAGTCACTGTCAGGGAGGTTTTATGTTACAGTGGCACAAGAGGCAAGTGATGGATTATTGATAGACTGGGCATTAACTGAACACAGATTTCTCAAGCCTCAGGTCGATGAAACAACCACAAGGCCATCAGTCTCTCACCACCACTATGCAGATGTGTTCACCCTCTAAATGGCATTTCACCAAAACAGTTTGCAATAAAACTTCCCCATTAATCCTTTCCAGACCACAATGTCATGAAGTCAGAGGTTTCCCCAACCAGTTTTCTGCCTGCCTGCAACACCAGTCTGATGCAAAAGAAGATTCCATCCAATGAAGTCCCAGCAATATGTTCATTATCTGCTACTAGAGCAGGCAGTTGCCATTCCCTCTGTGCATATTTGCAGACAATGCACAAATCCATGCCTGTAATTGCATTGAGTCTGGCTGAGCATTTCCCCCCAGCAGCCCTCACAGTGCTGTGCTTTGCCCTGGGAGCTGGAAAGGTGTTGATAACACACCCATGTTTTGGCTGCTGCTGAGCAGGGCTAGCACAGCACCAGCACTGTCTCAACATTCCCTCCACCAACGGGCTGGGAGTGGGCAAGGTCCTGGGAGGGGACACAACTTAATTTACCAAAGGTATATTCTAGACCCTGTGATGTCAGCTCAGATTCAAAGCCAAAGAAAGGAGGAGGGAGGAAGGACATTTGTTATTTACAATGTTTGCCTTCTAGAGCAACTTCCTCACCTGCTGAAGCCCTGCTTCCCAGGAAGTGGCTGAACATCGCCTGATGATGGGGAGTAGAGAATAAATCTTATTTTTTTCCTCTTTGCTTGTGCATGCACAAATTTTTGCTGTTGCCTTAGTAAACTGCCTTATCTCAATCTACAAGCTTTTCCCCTCAGATTTTAACAGTTACACACCACTGTTATAAACATGTCATAACGATTCATTAAAGAGTATAATAACCAATTTATCTCAGCAAAGAGAACAGTGGATCCAGAAGTCAACCTCTTTCTTGGGAGTTCAGTAAATATGATCAAGGACACTTGCCAATGTCCACATTTAATTCACAAACTCAAACCCCAATTCCTCTGCTAGTCAGTTTGACCACTGCTGCACACCACACCTATTCACCCGAATTAAAAGGTCATTAAAGGAAATTCTTAAAGCAAAAGCTTAAAAGGAACAAGTTCTGCCACTTTTAAAGCTTTTTATTTGGTATTTGGCTTTAAGCAGAAGAAGGAAAAATTTGCAACACCACCTTGCTTATTGGTTATTTTAAAAGCATGTCAAGGCAGAGGGATGTCTTCGGCCACCTGTTGAAACACTTGACACTAGAGAGCGGATTCAGCATTTGCATGTTCCCAAATCCTGTTTTAAAGCAGACAGGAGATTACTTTCATGGACACGGCTCATCAGCATCCAGCCCTGTGCCTGGCATCTCATCTGAAGAGTAATAAATTAACACTAAACAATAAAAAAAACCAGAAAAATAATGGAGAGATTAGGTTTCAAAATGATACTTTTATTGTAACTAAACAAAGGACACAAGCTCCAATTAAAATAAAAATTTTATACTGAGTTATGGCAAACACAGGACCAGTATGCTCAGAGCACAGACAAATGATTTTCAACTTAAATTTATAATACATCAACTGAAAAGCAAAATTTGGAATACAAATGAAGAACAGAATATGGGATTATTCTTTTAATTAAGTACACCCAATTATTTGATATTAACAATTTAAAAGTATTTAAATACATGCTGAAGTAGCTAAAGTTAAAATTATTAGCAAGGTATGCAGATATAAAGTTACAAGAAGTATTTTGGAGTTGTATAAAAGATGTAACTTTTCCCCCTGGACAAAGCCTACGTTAGTGTAAGGTACAATCCTGGCAAGAGATACTCTCTACCTGCTTGCAGTCCTGCTGAAAAACTCTGACTGAACCAGCTTTCTGGCACTCAACCTGCAGGCAGATTGACTCTCACAGTATGTAGTCAGTGATGAAAATCTCTGTGAAAACCATCTTTTGGGCTAAGATGAAAAAGAAACAAGTTTTTCAATAAAATAGCTCCTGTAACATGCTTGTTTTGAAGGGGGGAAAGAAATCACATCCTACTCTACTTCTCTTCCCTGTTCCTAAATGGATTTTTAAAAAAGCTTTTTGCGTGTTTTACATTTTCCCCCTGAATAGTTTATAGTCAAAATTTATTTGAATCTGCAACAACCCCATCAATGGTCTTACCAATCACCTAAGTCTGAGCTCAGAGGCTTTGCCTGTGTAAGTCACAAAGTCATTGAAATCTCGTCTATCCTTTAAATTATTTAAAGAAATATTTACATCTCCTGATTAAATATTCACTCAGGAATAAGTTCTGACCAGTTAATGTACACTTGTACACTCATCCTTTCTCTGAATGTACTGCAGCTTCTGGTTTTTTTGGTCAACACCAAAGGCAACCAAGAACATCAGCTGGAGCTACTCCACTCTGCTGCAGTTGCCTGTATTACCAGTACAGAGCTGCTTGGGAGGTTCAAAGTTGGGTAAAAGTGGATCACCAAGGGCTTCCCTAATCTTTTAAAGCTTGCAGAACACGTGTTGTTTAAGTCCAGCTGCCATGGGTTTGCCTGCTTTGAACAGAAGGAAGGCATTCCCCATGAAAGTCATTTCTGTGGTTGGTGTGCATGTCCTGTCATTGCTTTGCTAGGTCACAGCAGAAAGCTTCCATTTCTGACTGGCATTTAAAAGAATTTTATGTAATCTGTAAAGAACTCACAATATGCCAAATTTCATGCAAGTCTAAATGTATTCCAATTATTTTAATCAGAATATTCTTCATAAAATAAAATTTAAAAATCAGCTATTTTTGGCTCCCTTCTTATTTAATCCACAGAAAATTTAAGTGAACAGTAAATACAGAACAGCAGCAAAGTGTTTTAAACTCCCAAATACTGCAATCAGTCAATTTACTTTCAGGACAGTTAAAGCTCTGTAAAGTTTAATTAATAAATACTTGAAAACAGCTTTTTCTGCTACTTCCCTGGTTTAAATCTGCATGCATTGAAGTGAATACGATTCTTAGGTTTTTGATATTCCATGAAAGGTAGCAGGCAGTTTTAGAGTATCTTTACCACGTTTCAGGAATGTCAAGTAATATTCTTATACATTGTTTTAAAATTGAAAATATGCCACTGTAAAAATTGAGCGTACTTCAAAGCCCATAAATTCTAGCTGTAAATTATAAAATGGAAAATTAGTTTCTAGATCATATTTTTGTGAAATCAGTTTTATTCTTGAATGTTCATCTAACACAAGCATTGGCCTAAAAAAAAAAAAAAAGCACATAGTGAAGTCAGATGTTCAAAAATCTACAAAGTGACTTCCTGGCTGAAATCTCCAAGGTAATCTTGATTTATGAGGAAGAGAACAGCCCCCTTATTTTGGGAAACATGAACCATAAAGATTGTACTGATTTGAAATTTCAGCTTCACCACAGCAATTTCACACTTTAAATACAATTACAGTAATTCTCAGGAGGATCTTGCTGTAAGCAGCTTTCTTTGCAAACTGTACAGAATATGAACTCAATAGTTGAACTAGACACTGACTTTTTCTAGTACTGTACATCTCACTGTACATATTGCTTTGGAAACAACTAAATACAATGGTCCATATCATGCAAGCCATGAGACTGTCAAAACTTCTTTTGTTCCACTAACTTCAAATAAGTTTGTACAAATAATTTAGCCAATCTAGATAAATACTGCACATGGAATTATGCTGAAATATGCTTGGGAGTTGGTATTTTCTACAAAAATATGCTACTATGACTAAAAGCATTAAGTACTAACTGCCCACCTCAATATCATCATGTACAGTGCCATTGTCAGATGTGCTCTCTATAATGTGCACAAAATCAAGAATGGTTGTACATTTTACAATACTGGGTGCAAAATAAAAACAAAATAAAAACCCCAAACCACAACCCTGCTGGTTCAAGCCACACTACGTGTATTTCATAACAGATTTTAAGAAAAGTGTAAAATTTAGGCTACCATGAACTATGGAACATCCCAGAGTAAGTATTTTAGTTTTAAAACTTTAAAATTTACTGCTAAGAAATATTAATGAGAAAACCTTGACCTACAGCCAGTATGTAGTCACACATTTAAAGACAGTGACTATAAACCAAGAATGTAATCAAAGCACTGGCAATACCAGAAATGACTTGTTGACTGCACAGTAAGCAAAGCCATGAGATGAACATATTTATGTACTCTGACTATACCTTGTTAATGACTTTATACCTGAGATGAAAATTGAGAGGTAAGAGAACTAGTTATGGTGTAAATAATTATCAGATGAAAAACAAGCACACAAAGATAGCTACATTTTTAAAAATATATGCAAAAAGATCACAACTGACATTTTCTCCTTTTGATTATTTTCATCTTGCTATTCAGACAAACATTTTAACTCACTTTACCATGTGACAGATTGTGTTCTGAAACTATTTTGAAGGCTCCTGTGATTCCAACGCTTTAATAATTAATGGAATTTTGAGTAGAAGAAACATACTCTCCTCTCTAGTCCTATGAAATTTAAGGCACCCATAAGTAGCAAACTTCATGCCAAGTTTCCATTCTAGGGAAAAATAAATCTGATTTTCCCCTTCAACAGAAAGTAATAGTAACCATGAATTCATAAAAGTGATCAGAATGCCACATTCTCTGTCAGTGAGGCAACAGCTTAGTGATATTTAGCTTAAAAACCCCTAAATCTACAGAGCTACTACTGAAGCCATGGAATCTTCACTAGCAGATTAGAAAATGTGTAGTATTGTGATGGAACAGAAAGATTGTATTAAATTTTGAAAAAGCTAAAAGGTAGAAGCAGAGCAAGGTTGGGCCCCATGTAATGATGGAAGAAAATAAATGGGAAACATTTCTCCATGATAGATACACTGAATTTATACAGTAAACTTCCAAGTTTAATGGATCACTGTACTACAACAATGAGTGCAAATACATGTTTTTGTGGGCAGGAGCACTGCTACAGAAGCCTATTCTGTTTTCATCAGTATGGAATGACACTAAATCACTTCTTTGACGAACGGAAATTTCATTCCATATGTCAGAAAACTTCTCTACGATTTATTACCAGAATCAGCTCAAAACACTTCCCATAATCACAAAGCTCAAGTAATATGTAGCCATTAGACACAGATAGATATACAAGATTTTGGTTACAACTGTGATTAGCTTCAGATTCTGAAGCTTAATTCTTTGCTTCTGCAGCTTCCTTATCATGCTTTTCCTTTGCTTTCTCTTTTTCCTCCAGTTTTTCTTCTTTCTGAAGCAGTGACATAATCTCAGCAACCTGGCTGGTGCCAATATCAATATCTTCTTTGTCAATCAATTCTACAACCTACATGAACATAAAATGAAATTGAGAGCACATTTAGGTTTTACATGATGGAGGCATTTTCCTACAATAAATTTTGTTAAGACAACAAAAGTATTCAGTTCTCGTGTTCAAGAAAAACAGCATTTTCCTTCTTACATGGAAGACAAATTCAAACCACAATCAGTACCTCAAACACATCCAGAGTACTAAAAAAAAAGTTAAATGTAAACAAAAAGACTTAGAACTTTTGACCTTTGTGTGTGCAGTACACAAAGACATTTTAAATCATTAGTAAAACAGACCCATTTATTTTATCTGTTTCAATGGAAAGCTGAGATTCAGTACCTGTTGAAAAAGTATTTAAGACAGTAATTTATAGGCTTATTTTTACTTTCATTTTATTTAAGAAGATCTACTGTATCAGACAGGCATAAAGTTAAAAAAACTTAAAAGTAGAGGAGATGGGCGTTTCAGAAAGCAAATGAAAAAAAAAATCTAGTAAATTATTCCAAATTCCTTGAAATAGTTTTTTGTACAAATGTGTTCTTGGCACATCTCCTCAAGTTCCTAGACTTATTGTGCAACATATGCAGAATTTACAAGTACATTTTATCTGTGTTGCTAAATGTGCAACGGCTGTTTAGAGCAACAGGGAAGATAATCACCACTGGGGCAGTAGAGAGGAAAAATGTGTTTCAAAAGGCTGATACTGTATTTTCCAGCTGGCCATAGTTTAAATGCTATTTCTGTATCCAGTAGCTGAATGACTTGAGGGAAGTAAGTTTCAGGACAAATCTAAATTTACCAAGTGAAAAAGAAACAAGAAAATGAGGTGAAAGGGAGAGAAAACCTGAGAACGTTCAGCAAAATGAGAGAACAGGACAAATCAGGCAACAAACACACCTTGTTGTCTTTCAAGCACAGGAAATACAGATCTCAATGAAACATCTAAAGCATACAAATAGGCAAGCAAAGCTACTATTTTGCATTGATATGAAATATATCTATGGATGTTATGTCAACACTTTCCCCAACAGTGGTAGTTCTACTCCCTCCCATTTTTAAGTAATAACAAAATTACCATATTTTGAACTTGACAGAGACATACAGAAAAACCTACAGCTTTAAAGGTTATGTGGTAATGGATTTCCCCCCCACCAAAAAAAAACCAGCCATATATATTCTCAAGATGCTGTTATATAAGATCTATTTACAATACATACAAAAAACCTCACTGTCATCAAGTAAAGACACTTGCAAAAGACTGCACTATGTATTTATGCCAAACAGGTGCAATGTTTGAAGGATAGTTAGCCTTATTTTCTTTAAGAAGTCCACAAACTTACCTTAACAACATTATCTATATCAATTTGGCCATCCTTGTTTTCATCTAGTGCCTCTGCAATCCTTGTTAGCTTCTCCTCTGGAATCTTCTGAATTTGTTTCATTGCATTAATTAGCTCAGCAATGCTGATGAGATTTTTCCTGAAGAGAAAGCACAAACTCCACATGACAAGCAGTTACTCCAAAGGAATAAGGTTGACAAAAAGCAGTACTGGAAGCTACAACACTGCAGGATGCTTGTAAAATTATTAATTAATTATTTATAATCCTGAACAGAATGCAAAAAACCAAAAAGGAGTTACTGATCAGAAAGCAGATTTTTATCTTACCATCAAATCTCATGTTTTTAGTTTCCACATTTCACTGAACAAATATAAGTACCCAGAAGCATTTGAAATAAAATTTTCTGTGATTCCCAGACTGTGTAACTAATGCCCTTTGTCCCTTCACTCCCCATTTACCAAAGATATAGTGCCATGTTTCTGGCATCCTTTTACATGTAGAGGCTGGCTGACAGGAAATCAATGAGTCACAGGAAAACAAAAGCTGAGAACTAATCACTTGAGCAATTGAGCTGTTTGGTTAAATCAGCTTCACTTGCTCCTGTCAAGGACCAGACTCTGGGGAAGGAAGGAAGGACTAGCAGGTTTCAGGTGTCACTCGCTGCTCACTGATCTCATGATTTTTGTATATGTTTTGCTAGTTTGAAGAAACATCTTCCAGCACAGATCCAGCTGAAATGCAGGAGACAGTGAAGTCAATAAATACTAAACAGAAGGGCTTTATCAGTGTAGTCCCAGCTCTTCTGGGCACAGACTTTTATGCAAGGAGGATTTCTCATGCTGCTGCTAAATGTCCTGGACATGGCTTGATAAGGACTGCATCATCCTGAAGGTTAAGACACAAGCCTTTGACAACTAAGCAATATTTAAACTAGCAATTTTCAATCAGCCACAATCACCAACAAAATTATCTAGAAAACCATCCATTACAAAGTATAATTACATCCAGTACAAGCAGATTCTGCATCGTATTGTCAGTTTACTAATTCAGATGGTTTTGATCAACAACTTCTCTGTAGCACCATTCATATGGCTGCCCTGTTACACAAAATCTGCAACAAATGACCGTTTGCCCTGGGGACTGGAAAACAGAGCTCAGAAGCAACAAAAGCAGAATCCCTATTTCTGTTTAGTTACGCTCTTTGGGAGCTGCCATACTCTCTTAATGAATCACACAAAATGGTGCAAGCATAAACCAGATTAATAAGTATTCATGATCACAAACCATGACAGGTTGTGCCACAGTTTCCAGGTATTTCAGAGTGTGCAACAAGCAGTGTATGACCATTTAACACAGGATTGCCTGAAACACTCTCCCATAATATTAAGACCTGGGTAAGTGTTGATAAATGAATTTGTAATGAAACTATCAGGAAAGATCTTTCATTGAAAGTCTGCGTATTAAAAATTGAAATTAAGTAAATCTCTTGGAAAGGGAGTGTGTAAAATGATCTCCTCACTTCACTCACATTAGACACATATTCTCACTGGTCTCAAGACACCACAGACCCTCGCAATTTTTTTTCCTCACTAACACCTTTGTTACTAAATAACAACAAATATGCACACACACTGTTGTGCACCTTTTCAGTCAATGGCACAGGGCAAAATTACTGTGTGAGGAGCATGACTAAGGGGATGATTTCACCTGTAATCCTGTTAATGCCAGAGGCATGGGCAAGATGGTAAGATTCTAATCAACACTGACTTTCAGAACACCCTCAGGATCTGGGGAATTATACATCCCTTTTTCCTTCAGCAGTTCAACTATATTTAGCCTTAGAAAAGAGAAAATCTGCAGCATAATTTTGTTAATTTTATTTTTTAAAAATCAGTTATCTCAATATTCTAAACAAATTATTCACCAACTCTTTTCTAACCACACATCAGACAAAAGCAAGAGTGAAGGTGAACAGCCAGAGACACATCCAGTGCTCCCAGATTACTTACCCAGCAGAAGTATCCTCACCATCCAGCTTTGCATCTGCTGTCTTTTGACTTGTTTCTAATTCTACAATAATTTTGTCTATCTGACCAATCATTCGGTTCACTCTCTTCGTCAGTCTCTTGCTTGCCTTCGACTCTTCCACTGCCTCTTCCTCACCAGTTTTAGAAAGCTCCTTGATCTCTTGCAAGTCCTAGAAGAAAAAGTCAAGAGAGAGAAAAGCTTTTGCTGGTGAGAATTTGCTACAACAGACACTACTGACTTCAACCAGCATTTTAAGACAGGAGCCATTTGTAGATGAAATACAAGTAGAGACATACAAAGCCAGATGGAATTAGAATAAATTTTAACACTGCTGCCTTTTCTATGCACCCCTTAAATGTTATTTTCCACACCTTTCATAAGGCTGGATAAGGTTCATTTTACTTATCTTGGAAATTTCTGTAATACTGACATCTACACTTGCTAAGAAAGAACTGCAGCATGCAGCAATCAGTCAGCTCCTGTTACCCCAGTCCCTGGGAACAAGAGCAGGAGCAGAAATCTCATCTGCCTAATAACAATTAGGCTTTGAACATGTTACACAAATGAGGCTCTGCATTGTCACACACAAAGTTCATTCACTCAGCTTCCAACTTGAGACTAAAAACAACCAAGAAAGATAATCTTTAAATTTGTGGATCCCTTCTGCTAAAACTAAACATGAACAGAAAAAGAACTTCCATGCCCCATTCTTCACCTCATTATACTCCTGGATATCATCCTTCAATTCCTCAAGCTCCTCCTTTTCCTTTGTTAGTGATTTTTTCTGTTCCTGTAGTTTGGTGCAAGCATCACTCAGCACATCAATCTCCTCCTTGGTGATTTCCTCACCCTGTAACAGAAAACACAGAGAAATTAGTGAAGGGCACATTTGTGATCTTCCTGCAAGCTTTTCAGTCTTCTAGCAGAAAAGAGGAAACACAAGATTCTTTTTATATATTTGGAATCACTACTATCACATTTTGAGGGCAATACAAAGATTTTAAATGGTAAGGCAGTTCATTTCATTTGCTATGGTACTGTTTTTTGAAGTGCACCAGGATTAAGTTCAGGTAATGTGACTGATTATGTGAGTTTCTGAAATTCCATACCTGATCATCTCATTTAAGAATGTTTAACTTCATTCCTGGGCTAAGCAATCAAAACAACTGAGAAACAATTCACCATGTATGGGAAAAGATAAATTACACCCAAAAAACAAAAGAGTAAAGTTTGGAAAGTTGAGCTGTAGAAAAATTATCTTCAAGAAACTTTTTGAGAATGAGGATGAACACCCAAAGTAACTACACCTATCTCTTGAAAAGCTGAGAATAAAATATGCACAGGCCCATTCCATCTACAGATAGTGCAAATGCCCCCCACAAACAGGTATATTAATTTCAGGAATGCAGAGAGATAAAGGAGATGCTCTGACAGGTTTTGCTCTTAGTTCAGCTTCTGCACTGGTGAATTTTCAATCCACTAAGTAGTTGTTTTTAACTGACAGAATGTGGTGAGAGGGTTAAAAGTGCAGGGCAGGCAAGCAATTTATCACGGTCCTCACATGAATGCTCTGAATCTTTACATTCAAAAGTATGAAAAAGTGTGGTTATCCAGTTACCTTAATGCCTTCCAGCACTGGTGCTGTATCTATCAGTGCCTCTGAGTGCACTGCTGCACCTGCCCGTGCCAGTTCTGGTTCAGTATCCATCACCACCTGGCTTTTTTTAGCTTGCAGAGCAGTTGCTTCAAGATCTGCTGCTGGTTCCGCCGCTTTCTAAATTTAAAACACCTCATTAGGTTGCATTTTAAAAAATCAAAATATTAGCTGTAGTAGCTTCAGTAAAGAATGACTTATAAAAATAGAAATAGTTGCCAAAGTAGAAACACACATTTTTATGAAAAGAAGTTAAAAACCTGCAACATATGAAGTGGTTTCATATTAACATACCCACTAGTATTTCAAGAACTACTTCTGTAAGCTCCTGAGGCTTAATTCACTAATAAAGCAGGCCAGCAGCTTTTATAGTCAAATATTATACAGCAACATTATCAGGTTGATGACAAATAGAAAGAACCAAAGATAAATGTGGAGTGTAGAAAATTTAAAAAAACCAAACAAGCAAAACAAAACCACAACCTTTACTACAGAAAAAGAAGTCTTCTCTTGCTGCTTTAATTAAGAAGGAAGAGAAATCAAAGGTAACTAAGACTGAGCCAATATTTTATAGTAAACTTTTGTGTTGCAGTCAGTTTAAGTATTCTCTCACATCTTCCATATGTGGACTTGAAGTCCAGTTTCTTGCAGACAATACCCAGAGCAGAGGCAGTAACTCATAACATGCTAGTGTTCACATCACTTGACATTTACTCCTCAGTAGTTGTGAGCAGAACTTACCATGGCTGCAGCCTCAAGGGTTTCTTTGGCTTTCTCTGCAGCTTCAGACATTTTCTTTTCTTCATTTTCTTTTCTGATGGCTTCTTCTTCCTGAAGTGTTGCTTCCAGTCGTACTTTGTTGTCTATTTTTTCACCTTCAACTTCTGCCACTTTCACTTGAGCCTCTTTGGCCTAAAAATAACAAAAGTAGTCTAAGAGAAGTGTGTACATACATACAGGTATGGCTGCATCATGTAGGTTTAGATATCCTGATTGAGATAGGTAGTACAGGTATGCTAATGAATAAAGTCAAAGCCCCCAGATGTTACCCTATTTTTGCATTTCTCAGAAAAAGATTACTTTCTTGAGAAAGTTTTCGGTTTTGGTGGAAACGTGAACTTTTCACCCTGAAATCATACACATTCTTCATTCTCTTTCTCTCAAGACTACCAACAATCTACTCCGATAATTTCTTTCTCTGCATAACATCATGTATTTTTAAGTATTAATGTCTTTCTATGGCATGAAGCATTCATTGTTCTTTTGTATGTGAAAGGTGTATTCTAAATCTTCTTATGCTATTACTGTCTGCTGTCATGTAATCCAATATTGCTCTGTGTTTGCTTTATCCTCATGTCTCTCTACATACAACACAACGTCTGCCTTTGAAGGTCACACAAATAAACCTAGCTATGATTTAGTTTTTCAAGGAAAAGCAAGGAACTGAGAAGAACATCTATTTGTCTGGGTGGATTTTCAGTCATGACACTGAAAGTTAGTTACACACTATGTCCATGAATACTTACAGCACTGTCTGGTAGTGTCTGAAGGGTTGTTTTGAGCTGATCAGCTGGAGAAAGGGTATCTGGAAGATACATGGCTCTGGATAAAATAAGCAATGAAGTAGGAATTTCCTGGTTCAGGTGCAGATCTAACCACTGTAAGTGCAATACAAAAAAAAAGGTCTTTAATTTCAGGATGTTTTATTCTTTTTTACAAATAAAATCAAGCAAAAGTAAATACAATTTTTTTTTTACCACTACTTATCAGTCAATATCCTTACAAAGGAACTACAGACTACAACCAGGTAAGAATTACAGCCATTCCAATGAAATATAGGAAGATTTCTTTTGTTTGAAGTAGTATTTCAAGAAACATTGAATGAATATTTGAACAAGTGCTTTGTTTCACATTCATCTTAAAATCACAGAACCATTTGGGTTGGGCTAAAGATCGTCCAGGTAGTTCCAACTCCCTGCCATGGGCAGGGACACCTTCCACTAAACTGTTCCTCAGAGCTCCATTCAACCTGGCCTTCAACACCTCCAGGGATGGGGAGTCCACATCTCTGGGAAACATGTGCCAGTGTCTCACCACCCTCACAGAAAAGAATTTCTTCCTAATATCTAATCTAAACCTGCCCTCCTTCAGCTTAAGGCCATTCACCCTTGTCCTATCACTACATGTCCTTGTGAAACGTCCCTCTCCAGCTTTCCTGTAAGCCTCCTTTAGGTTCTGAAGGTGCTATAAAGGTGTACCTGGAGCTTTCACTTCTCCAGGCTGAACAACCCCAACTCCCTCAGCCCATCTTCATAACAGGTACTCCAGGCCCCTGTAAGCAACTTAGTGGCCTTCTCTAGACATGTTCCAACAGACCTTCCTCTAAACCAGGCAACACCGAGAGACAACTGATCTATTAAGTAAAAAATTCTTTTGAGCAAGATAATAACTGACAAGACAAACTTTCAAAATTGGAAACATATTTCAGATATGTTAAATTTAAAGTATCTATCTGCATCATCAAAACATCATGGTCAAAAGGCAGCAACCCACAGCTACTACATACTTACAAAGTACATGTGACAAAAGCTTATTAAGAAGAAAGACTGTTTTAACCAAGCCTTTAATGAGAACAGAATCAAAATGACTTCTCTGAATCAAAACAAAAACCAGAGCATCAGAGCTAACAATTGGAACTAGGTCTGTGTACTGAGTCTTGCAAAACCATACCTGTTTAAGCTGTTCCTTGAGACGCTCCTCTGTCACACCAAGAGCTCTCATCCCTCGGGCACGACAAGCTGCCTGCAGTTCTTTAACAGTCAGGCTATCAACTCCCTCTTCAGCAATCATCTGCACGATGGAAAGGAAATCTGTGTTAGAGCTCAAAACAGAGGCACCACCAGCACTGCACAGCCACGTGTTACAACAGCCACTAGAGGCTGCTGTGCTAACACAAAACAGCCTCAGCTGCTCCCACATGCTGCTCCAGCATGGCCAGCCAACCCCTAAGCTGATACTTCTATCAGCTCCCTTACAAATTATAGTTTCATAGAAATGTTTTTCTTTGTGATATAATTATTTTCATTTCAATAAATGGTAGATTAAAAAAATATCAGTTTTTTTCTTAACAAATAAAGACGCTTCTGATTTTAAGCTCTTCAAGCTTTTTTGTTCAAAGTTTTCAAACAAGACAATTAAAACAAAAAAGGAAAATGCCTAGAAAAACAAACACACATATATCCACACACACTCATTACTGTTATGTGTCAAAATTATTACCCAGTGCCTATTCAGAATGACTCACCTTGTCATCTGCTTTTATGCTCCTCAACCTCATTGTCAGCTGGAAGCGGAGAAAGTTATTTGTCCCAATTGACTGAAGTTCCAACAATTTACAAAGTGCCACCAGCTGAGGCCTGGTCAGATTGTCCAGTGTCAGCTCATCTTCAAACAGTTTAGAGAACCTTAAGATCTCCTCATTACTGGGTCTTTCACCAGTTTCCCTGATCTGTGAGAAAAAACCAAACACACACAAAGCTTTTCAAAGCAGATGCTATAGTTGGGCATTATTTTGAATAAAAACACTCTCCTCCTTTGTCAAGCACTTTGCAACAGTTTTGGGATAAGAAAGAGCACATAAGAAAGGAATGAAAGAAGTTCTTAAAAAACAAACAACTTACTTAGGCAAAAGAATTGATAGTGCTGACAGTTTCCAACAACACTGCATAATGTACTTAAGATAAAACTAACAGAACAAAAATTAGATGCATCTGTACACTAAGGAGCAGGTCTAGCTGAATTGCACTGCCATGAGATACCTCAAGAAATACATACATATATATATATACCTTTGAGTTAATAAATAGTTGCTACTCGAGTTACACTTGCAGATATTTGTTCTGTTCTGGTACCATATTTACTAAACACAGAATCAGGTAAGACAAAGATGGGAAGATAAAGTAAGAGTGGCAAAAATTTTGCAACACTGGTGTCCCCATGAAAGACAGATGGGACACTCAACTACCTACTTCCCTTCATTTGTTACAATACCCTTTTGCTTTCAACTCCTAGATGTTCTGCAGCACCTCAGGGCAAATGGTTTTGTACTTGAAGTTATTCCAAAGTATAAAGCAATGTTTGGGAAAGGACTCTGCATCTTTGTGATGGCAAGTTCTATGTAACTACTTGTACAAATGCAAATTTAAGCTCTTCAGTGATGTTACCAATGACTTTCCAATCATTAAAACCAATTATTGGAAGCTGAAATAACAGTTCAAAAGAGGAGGAGAAAAATTCCCTGGTCTCATCAGGTCACAGTAAAGCATTATCATCTGTATAGATGTTGATTTTTCTATTTCAAGTATGCCACCAAAAGCTTATTAGTGACATCACTACATCACATATCTACAGAACTTACAATTACATACTCCTAGTCTTAACATCTTTGGTCTAATCATAGATATAAAAAAACTTTTCCCAATACCTTTACTTTTTTTAACTCCTGTAAAGAAAACATAAAACTAGTGACATCAAATACAGTTTGAAAAGCTAACATTACCTGCACTGCCTGATTTATCATGCCTACCTATTCTACCTGCAAACTCAAATATCTTATAGAACAGCTACTGAGTACAGGAAAAGGTAAAAATCAGGAGACAAGATGGCCTTGAGCCCATTAACCTCCAGGATACTTCTGTAGCAGAGAAACCATCTTGAAGAAAGAAAGGTCAAAGGCCTTGTTGTTCCACTTAACCAATGCCTTCACCATAGGAGCCAAAAATGGCCCTTCAAAAACACAGGAAGTATTTTTCTCCCTTGCTTAAAGATGAATTTTGACAGAGCCAAGCACGTGTTTCTTGAAAGCACAAACTGAAGCTTTCTATTATATCACTAGCTACAAAGCAACAGAGACAAATTCTGGAATTATGCAGCAGACACATTAAGCCTGCAATCAATGGTTCTTGCAGCATCAAATACTTCACCACAGCAGCCACTGTTAAAGAATAGCAAAAAGGTGGGAAACATTGAAGCTGCTTCTTCCTCTGACATTTATTATCCGGTACAGCAAAATGAGATCAATGAAATTTGTCTCTGTGGCACAAATGAGAAATATAAAGCCGTAAAAAGCACACCCACACATATGAAATGCAGGGCTTGAAACTTCTTTCTTAGTCATCAGAGGAACTTGGGACTTCCTCCAGCAAATGTGGAGTGAAACATCATTTATTTCCATGAAAATTAACGGCCAAATGTAAATTCTCAGTAGCAGTTCTTCCAGAAGAAAATGAAATGTTCTGAACACGAAGCATGAGTGGGCAAGTTCCCAGAGCCTGCAGGGGCAGTGCCTCAGCCACTAACTGCTATAGCTAACCACTTACAATGTTCTGCAGATTCAAAAGAACAGAAACAGATGACTGCAGAGAGGCTTCAAAGTACAGGGACTTTGCAAGAAGTTACTGTCTGGCAAAATTTGCCACTACGATTATGTAAGGTGATGTATGTGGCACTATCAACATCATCTTATCACCCCTGACATGCAGGAAAATCTTAAGCTATTTGGAAGAGGTTGCCAAGTTCATGTCTAAAACCCCTGGGCTCATGTGCCTTTTTCTGTGCAAATGCACACTCTCTCCAAAGGAGGGGACCACTGCCTTTCTTTCAACAAAGCACTCGGTGATGCTGGTGGCTCCACCTCTTACTCAACAGCCCCAGAGTTAAGAGAAATCAGAGATAAGGACTGTCCTGAGAAGCCTAAGGAAGCATTTTTCATCTCTCCAGGGAGCACCTTATTCTCACCCACAGTTTGGTGAAAGGAAACGCTGTGAAGCCTAAAGGCCATTAATGCAGATGTCTGACACTTAAGTCTCTCTGTCAGCAACTGAACTTGAATAGGAAAATTTTGCACAGCAACTACATTTTAGCTAAACCTCAGATTATACCACGTTCTAGTCAGTATAGCAACTGTGCACTTTAAAACTGTTTTTACAAGCAGAATTAAATTTGACCAAAAAAAAAATTAGTTTTCCCTCCATTAAGTTTCAATCAGTTAATTAGGAAAGAAGTCCTCTCCTAGTTTTCACACCCCGTGTTGAAAAAAAAGAGGTCAAAACCTACATGAGTAACCACTGAGCACACCATGTTTCATGTGAGATTTAACTTATTAACAAATGAGTGAAGAAGAAACAAATGAGCAGAAATATAGTGCTTCTAGAATTAGAGAGCAAAAGCTGTAGCTAGAACACCAAAGTTAATAATAGGAAAACTTCATCACACTGACAAAAAAAGAAATTTATCCTAAGAAAACTACTATATTCTGTTTCTCCAAGTCCAAAAAAATAAAGGTATGATTGGTGATTACCATAGATCGAAAAAAACCAAAGCTTTTTTTTTTTGTAGGAAGAGAAAATGTATTTTCTAAATTTTTTACCTTTTGAAAGAATGTTGAAAAATCTTTTGTAACATTTCCCTTGGCTGCTTTATTTTTTAAGGCCATCTCCTCAATGGTGTCTTGAAGGAATTTAGCCAATTCAAGCTTTACTCTCAATTCTTTCTTCAATCTTTCCTCCTGTTAAAAAAAATTATTTGTTTTTAAAAGTTCCTGCCAGAAACACATGATCTAAACATTACTTCTGCCCCGAGACAAGTAATTCTGGACTTCTGGTATAATACACACATTCCAAAGGACAATTCACTCTTCCCAAAGACCCCCAAATCACACTGAACAAGTTGAAGAGCTCACTGTGTGCTCTGAAAGCAAAAACTCGTGGGACTCTTGGTGGGTTTTTACAAATCTCTAACAATTCTGAGAAAATATAACTAGTAGAAAGAAAGTTTAAGCAAAAAAAAAAAAAAGTGGAAGAAGCTATTTTAAATATTAAGTATACAGATGAAAAACCTTGTATCAAGGTTTAAGACTACAAATGTTACAATGTCGATTATAATACAACCAGAAAAACAAAATAGCTTTAGTTCTCCTTTGTAGGAGTCATAGAAAATGGAAATGAGGATAGCAGAAAAGACAAGAGAGGCTTTCAACCCCGATAGCTTAGCACCTGCACATAGAAAAACCAGGATGGTATTGGTTCACTATTATATGTTAAAAAGTAAGATCTTCAAAATAAGGAAGATAAAATCATTACCCCAACACTGAAAAAAATCTATTGTTTTTAGACTTTTTCTAATTTTTCTTACCAAGAATTTTCTAATTTTTTAAAAAGTATGACTGGATTATAAATTCAGACCTTCTTACCTTTTTAGACTTTGTCTCAAATGTAGAGGGAAGCATATTAGGGAACAACTTAAGAGCTACTGGAAGTAAAAATTCCATAAATGGGACAACAAGAAAAACCAAAAAAGGGACCAGGCGAAAAAGATCAGCACATATTCGAAGAAACTGGAAGGGAAAAAAAAAAATTGATAAGCTAATATTTAAATACTTATTTTAAAATACTTGATTTGATCATCTAATTGTCACTTAGGCTCACATATATATATATTTCCTATGAAGAAATCTTAGAATTACACAAAAAAAGGATGTGACAAAGTCAGTTTAGTGTTTTTTTTCAAGTTGCTACATACTAGAGAGTGCTGGAGTTTCACCAGTTTTCAACACTATAGAAAGTATTTCAAAAGCCTCACTGTGTCTCAATAGGATTATTGAACAAGTATCTCATTTAAACCTCTTAAAAGCACCTGAAAACAGGAGGTGGTCATTTGTTGTCATTAAAGCTGCTTAACTTCTTTTATGCATCTTTATTTGTGCTCCACCACTTCTTACATGCATGAGCTACTATGGAATAAGTAATCAAGAATAAAATGAAAGATCCCTCCCCCTCTGCCTTATAACAATTGTAATGTACATTTAAATCCACGGTAATGAGCCCATCTTGGTAGATTTTTTTTTTTAAACCACTGCATTTCCAGAGCAGTAATCCTCTGAAGCAGGCAGCATGCGTTACTGAATTTTGAACTGCATGAAATAAATACTGTCCTTGTGATTTCTGTACACTCACAAATATATATATTAGGCTGTACAGTCCATTATTAAATCTTTCAGTAATTGTTGAAAGCTTCACAACTTGGTTTATATTGGGGAGCAAAGATCTTGCTTGACTCTACCTCATTTTACAAAGGAAAAAAACTGGTTGTTGAGAATCCCATCAGCTCCTAAATCAGAGCTGCACTCTGGTACTCTACTGCCACAGCACTGTCATTCCACATCAAGACTTGATAACCACAGCTCCAAGTGGCAAAAACTGGCAGCATAAATACAATTACAAAAGTAAACCCATGCTGCCCACTCCAGCCCCTCACCACAGTTCATGGCAATCAAGGGGAACTGCAGCAACAACCAGCACAGATCTCATGTCCTCAGGACTGATTTGCCAGAATACAAAACCTGTTAAACTTTATTCAGAATTTTCTTACCATAAAACCAGCCAAAATCTTAAGCACTACTGTATGTGGAAGGCACATGCTCTACAGATTCAAAGTCTGGCATTTTTCTTTGTACACAAAAAAATTCAGTTTCCCAGAAGGGATGCTTTGGTCCATTGTTTTGAGGCTCAAGGATTTTTCCATTCATTCCAACAATAGAAGGCAAATGACTACCATGGAGTTAAAAAACAAAAAAAAGTAAGAAAGTTTGGAAGAAAATTTTAAAACTCAGAAAAACGTACATTTTCCCTAAAAAAAAAAAAAAAAACTCAAAAATTTCTATAAAGCACAGAACTCCTATTTTCCCCCAGTCTCTATTCTCAGACAGTGAGTGCAAGGGTTTCTACAAAATCCATATCAAGGAAGCAGTTTTACCACCGGATTAAGGCAACTTAATGCTAACCTGAGACAAGGTATAAGGAGCCATGAAGGGGCACTGGCAGTCACACCACTGATCCAGCTAAAACTGACCCATAAATACATACACAGACAGGGGAAAAAGGATCAGCACAAACCAAGCGGGAGTGGGGCAGGAAAACTTGATTTAAGCACCAAGCTTTTCACAGCAGCACTGTCCTGGATCAGCTTTCACAAATCACGGCACTGCACCCTCGGCTGACTCAAGGAAAACAGCTTTATGCAGGAACCTAATACAATGGTGTACGATTACACACACAGTGTTTGGCAGCACAGCACCAGAACCTTGTGACTCCCTCTATCTGCTGCTACAGCTGGGTATTCCACTCTTCCCTCCTCTGCAGGGAAGAGTTTGTAAAGCTGGCAGACTTGCCACAAACTCCCTTGTGTTTGCCACCTCACTGCAACATCCTGAACCACCCTGCTGCAGGAGCCAGCACCAGAGCAGTTAGTTTTTTTTACATCAGTACCATGTCTTACTTCTTCCTGCCTTCTCTCCTAAGTGTAGATCTGTGGCCCTGCTGAATCCAAACCCTGCCAGCAATTGTAGGAGCAGAATTTTGGAATTGACTTGTAGTTTACATAAGCAATAGGTCCCTTTGCATTAGCCATGTTGCAATTGCTTGTTCATGTGGTTAGATTGCTTGGATATCTTTCCATTATTGCCTCCAAAGAGGAAGGAAAGGGCAGGCAGAAATAACTCATTTGTCTGTCTGCATGAAGATAAGATTTCTCTAGGACTGCCAACTCATGTGCAGCTTAATACTTTTAAAGCAGTATATACATCAATTTTTATTTTATATTTTTTAAAGTTCAGGAGGTAATCCAGCATGAAAATGTTAAGACTTCTTTAAATCAGCAGTATATTAAAATTTAAGGTTGAACTGATTAAAAAATGAGCTGTGTTGAAACAAACTTGAGCTAAGGTTTAAAAAACCCCAAAAAGGGTTTTTTCAGCTGCAGCCTGGTTTGCTTTTCAGTGACCCTGGGTTCTGAACCTACCATGCCCTCAACTCCAGAGACACAATGTCCTCTTTCTCCAAGTACAGAAAACACAAAACATAGATAGAGAAACTAATATTACTGTAGTTATTAAAACTATTTTCTCTACATCTCCTACACTGGATTTGCATGCATATAAACACATACATACTTATCATTAGATAAGAGACAGGCCACACCAATGTAAACACTAATTTGTATCTGCAAACAAATAAATGGCCATTACATTTAAAAAGAGAATACTGAAAATGAACATTTGCATAAAAAGCAAATCTAGGAAGGCCAAATGCCAGACCACGACTTAAACATGAGCAAGACAGCTCTATCATCACTAGATAACAAAATCAAAAGGTAATCAAATGAATAAATCCATCAATTGATGGAATATTACTGCTGTTCATATAATTTCTCAGAAGTACAGCTCAGTAAATATGAAAGAGGCAGGAAAATCAATGATTCCAATCTTCCCCCTGGAGAATTTCCCATTCTGTTTTAAACCATGAATTAATTTGTCTCGCTTAGCTTTTTAAGTTCCCCAAAGCTCTCAATAAAACAGCACAAACTAGAACTGCTACTTCAAGAAGTCCTGCAGTCCTCACCTTCCCCTATCCTCAGTTACTCTTTCTGGTACTCCATAATCCCCTCTCACGTCAGCAGAGACTGTTTTATTTATTGCTGAGGCCCGTCTCAGCTGGATCAGCTGCCAAGCACTCTCTAGTAGCAGCCAAGGAAGATGGCACAGCTAAAGGAGCCTGAAGATGCTGAGACCATGGAGCAGAGGAGTCTGATAGGAAACCACACCCACCCAGAGACAGAAACTGCTACACGTGCCTGTAACAATTTTTGCTACTTGTCTAACCTTGTGAATTTAGGAAGAATTTTCATACTGCATTTAATATGTGATGGGTGATGGGTTTTAATTACACACCAAATTGTTCAAATGTGACCAACTTTTATCAGGAAATGACAAAAACAATGAGCAGATACTTGTATTTTTGATCATCTACTGGAAGTTTTGAAGGCAGAGATGTGAACTCAGCACATTGTGTGTGCAGTTGTACAAACTGCAGAGAGCCACACTGCCCACAGGCAGCACTGTGCACTCCTGCCCCAGGGCACACACACCTTCTGCTCTCCAGCTCTTCTTCTAGAACATCTTTCCAGCAACAGCTGAAATGCTTTTTTTTTATAAAGGCAGGAAGACAGACTTGAATTTTTAATCTCTATAAACTGCTTAAACAGCTTGTCCTTAAAAACCGTAAAGTGAGAACTGTCAAATCAGCACGTTTGATATTTTGCCAATGAACTGAAGTTGAATATCAATGTATTCTTTACAAAAAAAAAAAAAGAAATTAACGATACCAGCTTAATATTTTGCAGTCTTTTCTTATACAAACTCACATCCGATGTTTTTAAATACCCATATAACTTTTCATTCTAATTAAATACACCTATGTCATCCAAAACCTGAAATTACTATTGAAATACATATATATTATCCAAATTTGAAAGCACTCACATTTTGCACTCCAGATTTCATTTCCCTTTTCTTTAAAATTATCAGTTGCATTTTTAGTTTCATAAATGTAAGCAACATGCCATAAATAAAGGAAATATATCTGGGCTAAAATTATTTCAGCTATATTTCTATCTGAGATAGTACATCATCAATCATGCAATTCAGCCTGCAGCCTTTATCCCATTCAAAAGAACCCCATTAAGCAACAAATGGGAACTGAACCAGCACAGATATAACCTTTACTAGCAGTGTTTCCCACTATTTTTCCAGCTGGAGTGAAAAAGCAGAGAAAACAACTGTATATGGCACATGGCTGGAAACTTGAGAACAAACCCCAATTGCTGCCCATGTGACAAAACAGAAGAATCCTCGGCTGTTTCAACAAGAAAATAACAAATTTATCTTCAATAACGAGGAACATAGGAAAAAAGTTTTGGGGTAATACACAAAAATTTTAGCGTCCACATAGTGAGGAGGAAGGAAATACTCCAAGGAATTTTAATTCTAGGAACAGAAGACAACAAAAAGCAGTAACTCAGCTCTAATAAACAGAGCAATCACTGAGGACACCGAGAGGAAAGTGGTCTTTACTCAGTACCTGTCTCCGCTCCCGACGAGACAAAGTGTTCCCGTGCAGGATTCTCCAGAGCATCCTCGCAGCTATTTTGGTGTCAATCCACAGCAATCGAAACCCATGGTAATAGTGCTTCAGTTCATCCACAATCCTCTGCCCAATAGATTTTTTTACAACTTCCACTTCTGTTGGACTATATACAGGACCTCCTTCTTCCAGCTTCTTGTTTTTGTCCTTTAAGGACTTGAGTGACTTTTCAACTATGGAGTCATCTTGAAGGGGACGTGAAGAATGCCACCACCTAACTGGGAGATACTGGGGACCTAAAACACCCACGGTTGCTAGTGGCGTCCATGAGCCAGAAGAGCTTGTAAAAGTGAAGTGTATTTGCTCAGATCCTTTAGTCCAACAACAATAGTGAGCTTTTTTGGAGTAGGCGTAAACAGGAGGGACACCAGTGCAATATTTAAAGTGTACAGTCCTTCAAAAGAAAAAAGCATTCAAGAATTAGCAACAGATCATCAGCTATTTCCAGATATATATTTGCACAGATATATATATTTATGTATTTATAAAACACAACATTTGAGAAATATCTACTGCATATTTAAGGGAAAAATAATTTTTGATTAAAACCAATGTTTATGCATGAAAAGAACATTTGGCTTTACTTCATGCCAAAAAAAAAAAAATATAACCTGCAGGGAATTTTCCATTATACAACTTTGAAAAGGTAGTTTATTTACTCCAATTAAATAAAGAGCAGCCACCACATATGCTTTCCATTTAGAAAGCTACACTTGAAAACTAATTGTAATTTCATAAAATTAAATGTAAATTCATAAGTATCATGAAGAAGCCCCTTCTATTACTTCTCCTGCTTGTGCAAAACACTCAAAACCAAAAAAAAATGTAAGTCATATACTTGAGATAGGTGCTGAGTCAGAGAATTAGTACCAGAGGAATCTGATTTCATTCAGGTTCCTCTCTTACTATCTCCATGCATCCAGTTTTCCTTATTCAGCAGAACCTTTTGCAAAAACTTATATCATGGTACTGAGATGGGACAGACAGAACCAACACTACTCTCCCTTGTTCAGAACTTTGTTCTTTTCTTTACTTAAATGTAGACTCAAGTTAGCAGGGAAGCACTGCTCAAACACCACTAACACTCCAATATACACAGAAGAACCACCTGTTATATGCAAGTAGGATTGTACACACTTTTAATAAAAGATGGGACAAAAATAAAACAGTACATAAAATGTTTCTTATTAGTGTTCCATTAGTTCCATTATTGTCCCTCAAACTGAAATAGCAGCAGTAAGATATCTACAGGACAGAACTGACTGAGGTGTTTTCCTCATGGAGCCAGTGAAAAACAAAACCCATGAAAACAAAATCAGAATGTGCTCTTGTCTTCAGTCAACGAACAGAAAATAGGTGCAAGTGGCTTTACAGGTCTTAGTAACATTTTAAGGAAAAAAATGTTTATCATACACTTAAAAGTGCTAGCCTTACTCAATTTTCAGACAGAAACACTTTTTGAATTTAATTATTATACGCTCAGAAGAGTTTTAATTTACTTTAATGGTTCTGTCTACCCAATGTTATTCAAATAGAGCTTTGTAAAAAAAATACTAAATTATTACTTTTTAAAGACACACTATTTTCTAGTTTAAACTGAAGTTTCAGCAACTGACCATTCAGTGGTCAGACAAGTGCTGGAACATATACAGTTACACAAAACAGTCTCTTGGCTAGCTAGAAAACAACACATGTGCACAGATATTAACTGATAAGAATTACAGTTTAATTACTTTAGGAAAATAAACTACATATTCAAAACCAGATTAAAACACCTGCATAAATCAATCCACCCTGACTCCAAGGCATTTCCCAAAAGCAGAGCTCCAGGCCTACAAGCCAAGTTCCACCTACATACATTGACACTCCTCTGCATGCAGAGAGGAAGCATGCTCTGACAGCAGAACTTGTTCTGAGTCTGCAGGGAATAAAAATATTACAAGAAATATGCCTCTCTCAACACACTTTCCCAAGAAGGATGTCAGACACACAATGCCTATTCCACCTGTCCTCAGTACTTATCACTAGAGTCCCCTGCATTCAGATCAGTGTCACGTGGGGTGTGGGCATTAGTTTGTTATATTTTAAGTGACAACATTATATTAATAGCAGCTTTGATTACGGAAAAAAAAAAACCCACAACAAAAAACTCCAAATGAAAACAAACAAAAAACCTCACCCCAAACCTTCTCAATAGAATTAGATTTTCTGTCCCAATATTCTGCTGCTTATTTCATCACAGAATCACAGAATGGTTTGGGGTGGAAGGGACCTGAAGACCAACAGCTGTAAGCCCCCTGCCACTGGCAGGGACACCTTCCACTATACCATGTTGCTCAGAGCCCCATCCAGCCTGGCCTTGAACACTTCCAGGGATGAAGCATCCACAAATTCTCTGGGCAACCTGTTTCAGCACCTCACCAGCACAGAGCAAAGAATTTCTTCCTTATATCTAATCTAAACCTACTTTCTTTCATTGTAAAGCTATTCCCCCTCGCCATGTCATTCCATTCCATTGACAAAAGTCCCTCTCCAGCTCCCTTTAGGTACTGGAAGGTGCTGTAAGGCTTCTCTGGAGTTTTCTCCACACTGAAGAACCTCAATCTTCTGTCTTCATAGGAGAGGTGCTCCAGCCTAACAGGTTTAAAACCATAATTTTGCAGCTTGCCAAGACAGGTCTTATACACTAACATACTAGAAATAGATATTTGAAAACGTTTGATGTATTTTAAAAAATTAATCACATTAATTCTACAGCAAATTATATGGAACTAACATGTCTAAATAAGAATTGGTTTGTTTTGTATTAGAGGGTTGTGTCTAGGGACACAACCTTATGTTAAAATGAAAACTTGGGAAATCAAATAATAGTACTTGTATCCTGAGCAGTTAGCTTATAAATACAGAACAGAACCAGTATTTTAAGATTCCAAGGAAAGGCATTAGGAAATTCTTATCTACAAGTATACCCTGTGAGCCAAGTCAGGAACAGAGAATGGATTCTGCCAACATTCAACTCCTTCAGTTCCATAAGGGCACACAACAGCTGGATTTGTTTTCAGAAGAGGACACCATTACCCAAGGCTGCGACATACAATAAACTCCTTTCTCTGGTTTAACAGAGATCCCACTCTGATGCACTGCACTCCCATCTGTCAACTGTGATTTCCAACTAGCTGCAACTGAATGTTTACTCTACGGAACTCCATGGTGAAAGGATGCAAGAAGCTCATCAGATCCCATTATGACACCTGGAATCACCCAAGACAGACATTAATATTCTACTGCTTTCACATCAGAAGTGAAACAAAAAGGGAGGAAGTGGGCAAAAGAGGGAAGATTTCACTTTCTTTCTTCCACACACAACCAACCAGGTGAAGCAAGTAATACTCAGACTCCCTTTAATCTGTCATTAACACAAGCTGGAGCTAACATTTTAGCACTTTGTCTAGATTTAAACCTACATTCTATGACAGTATACTAACTGATAGTTCAGAAAAATGTTCATATTTACTCACATTTTGTTTGCCAGCCTCAGGGATGTGCAGCTAAGACATGCCCGATCTCCCAAGTTACCTAGAAAAATACCAATAATTAGCACCAATTCTGAAATTCAGGAAGACATTTATCCATGTAGTGAACTGCACACAAATACATGAGTGAAAAGATTAATCTTTATATAGAAATGACTATGTTTGAAAGCACAAAAAAGATGTTGCTTAACATTCAGAGTTGAACTCTGTGGATGTGTGAGGTTGGTTTCCTCTTGTTCAACTGTCTGAAGACAGGTTTTCAAGTCCCTCAGGCAAGAAACTATATTGCAGAGGAAATTCACTGAAAGCAAATGTAATTTTTTAACAGCACTATGACAACATAGTATCAGATGATCCAAATGGAGCCCCTGCCAACTGTTTAGAATTAAAATGGCTTTTTGGCTTGTTTTAAGCAAAACAAATAAAACACAAGCAAAAACCTAAAGAGACTTCACTAGAGAGGTGGAACCATAACACTATTCCAATACATTGCTGCCCATTTTGATTAGCACCTGGTAAAAATAGCTCTACCCCATGATCTCTCTGCAAAGGATACAAATTGTCTTGAAGGGAGGGGTGAGAGCCTGACCCAAAGTATGTGAAATGTTAACTTTCCAGAAAACATTGTATCCCTCAACGTGAGTTTTATTTGAAACGCTACCTCAGGATCAGTCCTAATAGTAGCTAATAAAGTCCCAATATATGAGCACCCTCTATCCAGGTACACAGACAAACAGCATCCATTCTGGAAATAAATTGAGAAGATCATCAAATCATGAATCATCTAAGTCACGTGCTTCAGTAAAGGGCCATGTCTGAAAGTCTTCCAACCACAAAAGAAGCATAAACAACATAAAATGCCACCAATCTGCAATCACTGAAAGTCATCCCTGATCCTGCTAGAAAGAACTTAATCTTCCTAAAGCAACTTAAAAAAATAAATCTTGTATTAAGACCTTGCTACAGTAACTCAATAGGTAGCTACTGCCAAGAGCAAAGAGACTTCTAGACAGATAATAAAAAAAAAAAAAAAAAATCACGCAAGCAAGACTTCAAATGTGTTGACTCTTTGGCCAATCTTTTCAGAATTCACTGCAACCAAAATAAAATTGGAAGTCTGGATAGAGTAGGCATACTGTGGTTTGCTTCTCCCATCTGGAACCTACCATTTCTGGTCAATCCTAAAAGACAGCAAGATACAAAGGTCATTTGAGAGGTCCATGGTACCCTTTCCCACCACCAAAGCCAGATATGGCCAATGACAGAACCTAAAGTAGATAACTGTATCTGAGAAAAATCAGCTCCCAGTGCTGATGGCCCAAAGCCCTCCCCAACAAAATACCCTGATTATTAGGGGGAAATAGATGCTGCCAAAATCAGATGGGACAATTGGAAGGTATAGAAGATAAGTTAACTTCTCTGAGGAAAATCCTGATAATTAAGGGATGTTCCATGCTAAGTGGGCTCTGAAGAAATTACAACAAAAGCTGTGGCATTATTAAGTCAAAGGATCTACCCATGTCAAGTTGTATCAAACTCTAACATTCACTGTCATGCCAAGTAGAGCCAAGGAAAAACTGTCTATTTTTGGCTCAAAAAGCAAGCCCTGAGAATCTGTGAAGGCACTGTGATACTCTCCAATATTTACTGAAAGAACAGTAGCTAAATAACAGCCCAAGAGGCCAACCCAGAAGGACATCCCTGACCTCAAGGAGCAGCTGAGCAAAGCAGAGAAGTACTCAGTGTCTGGAGGGATAAGTCACAGCACAGTAATCTGTCTCACCCGAGTGCCAGGAAACCCACAAAGCCTTATGTGCCTAAAGCAAGGGTCCTGCTAGGAGAGGACATTGCCTGCTATGGACAGTGCCCCTAGAAATAAGAGGGATGATGTGAAACTCAACTGGCTTGAGTTTCTCAGATAAAACTCCATAGCAGCAGGACACTTTCACTTCACTTATCTTCTTTCCAGGCTCATTAAATGTTAAGGAAGGGGTCAAAGAACAAAATTTCAAGGTTACCATGAGAAAACATGCTAAGCTTCTTGTTGTACAGCACGTTCAGAGCGTGAACAGGCTAACAGAAAATGTTAATTGCAGCTTTGCCAGTTCTGACCAGAGCTCTTTAGATTTTGCAGTGTCTCTTATAACCATGTACCTAGGAGTAAACCAGCCCTGAAATAAAATATATACTTCCTTCAAAAAGGGGTAAAGTCCATAATCCTTGCTTCTGGGATAATACAGATATCCAAAAGCATCTGAACAAGGTGAATGTTGCTTAACCATACTCAACACTGCTCGTTTAAGAAACCTGCATTGGCTTAGTAAGAAAGAAGGGCAGTAGTGCCAGAGAAGCTGTATGTTAACATGTTCCTCGTGGAAAAATAGTCATGGGAAACTTCATACTTGAATTTAATGAAGCATGAAACCCAAAGTTTTTAATGTAGAATAGCCATACTGTTACTATGTTTAGAATTTTTAAAAATAAAATGCTATCATGAAGTAAGTCCCTAGAGAAGTGTAAGCTTGCAGTACTTAACAGTCTGATCTTCACAGGAATAACGTTTAGGATTCTTAGAAGCACTTAGCTTTAACTTAATCTTAGACTACTTACACGTAAAGCAAAGAAGATGAGCTAAGTAAAGCAAAACGATACAGAAAAAAAATACAACATACAAGAATGTGTTAGTAATAGATTAACACCCCAAATAAAAGTATAAAGGCACCAATACCCACAGTGCACCACAGCACACTAATTATTTGATTCTATCACAGCATTTCAGCTTAGGTTGTCTAAGGTTTAGAACAACCAAAATTGCAGCAATCATTAGCAGTACTTTATGCTATGCCACAAGGACAATCAAAGCTCCCATCTAATTTGAAGGTACATGAATGTGCTTTTTCCCCATTTTAAATAAACTGGGTGGTTAGGATACCCCAGGTTTTTGTTCAGGACACTGTCCAGGCTTAACCTAAATAAATGACTCTACAACAGTAGCTCACAAAACCCATCAGTCAGAGGAAGATACCACACTTGAGTGACTACTGGTAACCAAGAGGACAGCTGTTCTTTGCAATGAACAAGCATCCCTACAGTTCATCAGGTCTGCCTGGATGTGAGCGTGCAGCTGCCCTGCTCCCAGTGACAGCACTCCCACGACAAGTTGGGGCTCTGTGTCAGTGACAGGCAAGTCCTCGCTCACCCCCTGCCATTCCAGCTCAGGACCCTCCCTGTGTCAGTGACAGGCAAGTCCTCGCTCACCCCCTGCCATTCCAGCTCAGGGCCCTCCCTGTGTCAGTGACAGGCAAGTCCTCGCTCACCCCCTGCCATTCCAGCTCAGGACCCTCCCTGTGTCAGTGACAGGCAAGTCCTCGCTCACCCCCTGCCATTCCAGCTCAGGGCTCTGTGTCAGTGACAGGCAAGTCCTCGCTCACCCCCTGCCATTCCAGCTCAGGGCTCTGTGTCAGTGACAGGCAAGTCCTCGCTCACCCCCTGTCATTCCAGCTCAGGGCTCTGTGTCAGTGACAGGCAAGTCCTCGCTCACCCCCTGCCATTCCAGCTCAGGATGTAAAGAGCAGCCACAGGCCCCGAGTACCTCACAAGTTATCAGTTGTTTCACACCACAAAGCTTCACCACCCAGAGACATTTAAACTGCAAAATTATCTTCATTATTAATCAATATCACACGATGCGCTTCCTTTTTATTTTCCTAAGCTTCCAAAGCCACTTGGAAAAAGGCAAATTCATATTTTGCCCCTAACACAGACTAAGAAAACATCGCCTTGTGCTTTCATAAAGAGAAGAAGCACATGACTAGTGACAACCCCACTTCACACCCAAGCCACGACGAGAGCAAGGCAGGCAGGACCGAGACGTAGTAACGCGTTCCTGCACTTTAACAAAAAGCACGTGTTTATCCCTTCCCCAGCCAGCCGGCATTTAGCAGACACGCGTGTCCACTGCCCTCAGGGTAAATCATGCCTTCCAGCCACGCTGCCGCGGAAGCACATGCGAAGAGGCCGCAGCAGCCGCCGAGCGTGGGCCGGGCCGGGAGAAGCGCCAGCCCCGGCGGACAGGGCGGCGGGGACTCGGCCGCGGCCCTTCCCTCCCGCAGCGGCCTCTCCGCCCGCGCCCGGAGCCCCCAGACTCCTCCGGCCGCTCTTCCCCCCCGCCCCCTCCATTGCCCTCCCGGCCAGGCCCGGCGGGCCGGAGCCGGCGGGCGGCCCGCGGGGAGCCTCACCAGGCCGTGGCGGGCGGCGCAGCGCTCGGGGCAGGCGGCAGGCGCGCCGCCCGCAGCTCTGCAGCAGCATGGACGCCATAGCGGCGCTCGGAGGGCGGGCGGGCGGCTCCGGCCCCGCTCCTGTCCCGCCGCCCGGGCCGCGGCGATCCCCACACGCCCAGCAGCGCCCGGGAGCCGCGTTCGCCCGGCACCGCCCCGCGGCGCCGGGCACGTCGGGAGCCGTAGTCCGGAGCGCACGGTGAGAGCGGCGGTGGCGCCGGGCGGCGGGGATGGCGTCACCGAGGGGCGGGCGGGGCTGCAACTCTTCCCCACAGCCGCCCGAGGGGAGCGGCTGAAGCTGCGATGGGCACCGGGGCTGTTCCCGTGCCGGGGTTTCTTTCCCCGAGCGTGGCTCGCTCGCAGCCCACGGTCCCCGCCAGGCCGGGAAAGCCACAGGCCGTGCCCGCTGTGAAGGGCGGGCGCCGGTGCCTCACGGAGCCGCCCAGGGCGCCGAGGCCACACATGACCTCAGCGCAAAGTACAGCGCACGGTGTTCTCCTCTGCGGCAGAGGTTGGATCGGGTGATGCCCAGAGGTCCCTTCCAGCCCTGAGGACCCTGTGATCCTGTGCTGGGTGCGGCCGTGTGCCCGCCCGCCAAGGCTGGGCAGGCGTTCTGCTGCACACACGTGTGTTCCTTATGGATCTCGGGGTGTGACAGAAAAAAATGGCTTTCTGGTGGAGCTGTGATGGTTTTTGATAGGAAATAGCACATAAATCGGGCAGTTGTCAGATGTGCCACACTAGTGCTGGTTAATAGTTGGACTACAAGCAGCATGATATTCTTCACATGCTAGTCGAGTCCTGGCCAGCAGTAGGATCTCTTATCAAATATTTCAGTACTCAATTAATGCAGTATTATGTGGTACTTTGCTTATTTTTAACTGTATTGGTAGATGCAGTGAATAACAAGAATCAAACTGCATAAATTATAATTTAATTTGAAAACAGTGGCATTTTACAATCTGTGTACATGAGGTTTGGGTGTTAATGCCTTCCTTGTTCCAGAAAAAATGGGGGAAAAGCTGCTGGGACTGTCTGTGGACAAGATGGCTGCCAGCCCTGCCAACAAGATGGCTGCCCCAAGAACAGGGCTTCAGGGGGACAAGGGAGCTGTGGGACCAGACCTCTCCTGCCTCACAGGTAACTCACAACACCCGGCACTTGGTCACCTCTACACCTGCCTCAACCCCAAAGAAAATACATGTTACCTAACCTTATACATAAGGGGTAGCAGAAGTGTTCAGGTTTGACCCAAAATGTGACTGAAAACAGTGTTTCATAGCAATAAAAGTTTGCAGTTTATCTGTTCAGGCTTTGGACTAGACAAATGCAGGAAATTAGTTGGTAATTTTATGGAGTTCTTTTTTGTATTTAAAGAAGATGCTCAGGGTTTCTGCAAAGTACAAAAAATGTAGATGCAATTTATATTACTTGTATTTTAAATTCAGAAGTATTCATGAAGATGGACTATGCAATTGTCTGAATATTAAAAAAAATCACAATGCTTTTGTCACTATGGCTATAGAAATGCTAGTGTTTACATTTTGTGATAATTAAAAAAATAATGGATATTACTATTTATATACTTATTAGAGCTGCTTTTAAAATGTTAGGCTCCCAAATGCAATGCAAGATTTTTAGCCAGCTGTGTTTGTTCTACAAGTATTTAAATATGTACTGCATTTAAATGGTTAAAATTGTTTAAAATATGCAACTTGACAATAGTGCTTTATGTTAATGGCATAAAAAAACCAAACAAACAACATCTTCCCAATCTACACATCTCTCACTAGATTGCACTTGTATTTTTCTCTTGTTATTCTTTTTTTCTTTCTGGTTGGCTGATAACAAAACCAAATGAAATGGGGCAACTAATGGCAGTTCCTCTAACAAAGCTGTTTAATTATGTAGAAACATTATATGAAGCCTATACAAGAAGAATAATATGCTCTGAAGTCATTAAACTATTGACAAGAGGTTTCAGACAGCAAACAGATGATTACAGAGGTCTCAATACATTTATGCAGACAAGTAACCAGCCTTTCAATAGTTTCATTAAATTCATTAGTATTCAGGGTGGCAGACAATGTAGATGCATGGGCCTTTTCAGAGCTGAATTCGTTATGTTTTTGTACAGTCTTTTGTTCCAGATTTGTTTATACCTGGAAGTTACAGGGTTTGCTACTGTATATTAAAAGGATTGATTATACAGTCTGTGAAAATTTCCCAAATAGATACAGTTTAAAAATACTAATTGATTGTGTTCATTTACCAAGCATTGTGAAGTAATGCTTAAGAAAAGACTGAGATTTAAAAAATTTCAAGTATTTGTACAAATTGCTCCCACAGGAAAACGCTGAGTGACTGTAGGTGGCACATGGGCCTTCCACAGGAGTCAGTTTTTGTTTTAAAGAAAAACATCTTCTACTCCAGCCAGAGCAACAGCCCATGAGCTCACAGAGAAAACACTTCTCCCCAGAATAAAACACGATACCACATAGTTACTAGGGTTTTGGGGTTCTGTAAAAAAAAAAAAAAAATCAACAGCTACACAGCCATTTTAGACCTGGTTCTTAAAGCAACCGTGTTGTCTGGAAAAGTCGTCAGCCATCTTGCTGAAAAGTCTGTTTTCCAGTAGGAATAGGATGAGAGAGACTAAAAGGAAGAAATACAAAGCCTTCTTTCTAGATGGATATAATAGGGATCTGAGAATCATTAAAATAAATGTAATATTTGAACAAAACTAAGATTACTGTTTCATGTTAAATATCTTTTCTTAATTTTGCCTGGATATTAAATAGAAGCAAAAGCAAGGTAGGAGTTGTCTAAGCCAATTCAAAACAATCTCCAAATAAAAGGAAATTTTGATGGTTTTTATAGGCTGTGTGAATACTGAAATATGTATTTTATTGCTGTATGAGCCGAGCCCAGTGATATCACAGAGGCAGGACTATTTCACTTGTCTGAAAGAGGTATGATGCATAAGACCTATAAAAGCACAGAACAACCCTAGGGCTCTGCATTGCCTGCACAGACATGACAAAGGAGCAGATGAATCTGTAATTCTTACTGAGGAAGTTTAGAAATCTATCTGGAAACTGGGGGGCCAGTGTTTATATGAACAAGGAGGAGAACTGTAAGTTTGTCTCCCCTTCCCTGAAGACACGGCCCAGGAAGCTCTCCTAGATCCTGTTGATGTTTTTGAGGATTGATAGCAGCTCCCCCCACTCCCAGCTTGAGGTACCCTGTAGTTTGTGACATGGCTGTGTGACAGTACCAAATCTGTGCCACTCCTGCCAGGGACACAGACAGAGCCTCGGCTCCCCAGTACACCCTGAGGACAAACGGAGCTGGCAGGAAGGGCCGGGGAGATGGGATTCAGGAGGGGGAGGGGGGCAGTGTTCGGTGCTCTGGGCTGGAAGTGGGAGGAGGTGGGGGCGTAATTAACATCTGATGAGTTGGGAGGCACCTTTGCCATTTCACTGCTGCAACATCGTGTTTGTGTACACAGTGTGACTCAATAAGCTGCGTATCAGTACAGATCCATAGACAGTCTGCAAGAGTAGAATTATGCTTTTAGGCTGTAGAATCTGTTTCCATGGCAACACCCAGGTTGTATCCCTGAATAGGTTTAACAATACGGGATTAACCTCATCTTTATTCACCAGTGTTCAGCGTAAATGTGAAGAAAGGGGGAAATAAAAGACATTACTTTGTAGCAAGTTGCATTAAGTTTCTACTCCAAGGAGAAAGACAACAGAATATTAGTAGTTTTTTTGAGAAAATACTTCCATTCATTATCAGGGATTTTTAGGAGAGATTCATGGGATACTGAAGCCTGTTGCTCTGTCAATGTTACACTCAAAGGTAAAAGTTCAAGTGGTGGCTGGATTACAGATTTGCTGTATGTATGTCCAGGTCACAAGTTCACTTCTGTCTGTAAATGTGCCAAAACCAAGCAGCACTGGCTACACATTAGCACAGAAACAGGCTGCCCTGGGTGCCTCTTCAAACACTACCCTGAAAAGCCATGCATAGAGTGCCTGGATGGCAATAACATGTTGCAAACAGTCATTCCCCATCCAAGGATAATTAACTACCTGCTCAAATTCAAGTAAAAAAGTGGTATTTTAAAAGATTGCTTAGGCTTGACCCAAATTAGCCACATAAAATGCCATACAAATAACATGTTAGGTTGTCATTAGTTAAATTTGGCATGCAGGTGGGCCAGGAGCACAGCTGGGAGAGCAGAAAGAGGTAATTTTGCAAATCTCCAAATAGAGGGAAAAGCATTTGCAGTTCAGAATGAAAACCACCGAGATTCTCCCTTTTCCCAGCAGATGGAGCTTATGTGAAACAGGAGAAGCTGCACAAAGAGAGACTGGGGCACTGGAGGAACACATGGGGAGAAAGCCACAAGGTTCTGGCCAAGGCAGGATCAAGCAGAGGGAGGGCAGGCAGTGTTCAGGCTATGTGCACCAAAAAAAAAGTGAATGTAGCTATAAAAAGCAAATTGATTTAGTCTATGAGAAATACAGAGGGAGGGAAAAAAGGAGTCTCTAGTGTTACAAACACACCTGTTACCTCCAGCTGATATGAGAAAGACAGATTTTGTTGCAAAATCATCAGTACTGTATTAAAGTAACCTGTTGTGCCTCCAAATGAATCAGTTTAATTTTATGAATGACAGGCTTTAAAACTATGCATTTAGAGTTATTCTTGGTCTCCAGGATTTTTTAGGCTGTAGGGTTTGCAAGTTCCTGTCTGTAATCAGAAATGCAGAAAGCCAAAAACCTTATGTCATTATCTGCCTCTCAGAGTTAGGTCTTTAAGAAAACACCAAATATTGTGTTACTGTCAATAAAAGCCCTAAATCTGCCACCACTGCTTTTATGCAGCCATCAAGAAGCAAAACAAGAAATGTATGTGACTGGGGAGGCTCTCCTCCACCCCATCCCAGATTTTGTAGACCCATTCCTGCACTTCTTGTTTATCACAAAATTCTTGGTGAAGTCAAGCAGTGTTACAGGAGTGCTGGAAAAACAGGAGGTCCCTGCAGAACAGATGTCTTTCAGTTTGTGTACATGAAAGAAATACCATTTTAGGAGAATTTTTACCTTTGTATTCTAAAAAGGGAGAAAAAGTGCTATTTCCAAGGGCCATTTTAATGGCAGCAATGTAACTTTCTTTAGCAATTTTGCAAGGCTGAGGCTCCTTACGGGAAGTACTGGTTTGGAGGGGAGCAGGTTACAGCCAGCACACACACACAGCTGTATATGACTTGGTGCAGGCAAAATGCAACATTGTCCCATTGTCCTCCAAGCATATTTGTACTTTCTCTGCCTCAGAGGAGGTGAGCAGAGCTAAGCATTTCTGTTAAAAGAGCAAATGAAAAATCTTGAAGATGGATATGTTCATTTGCTGAAGCCTGATGCTTAAAATTCCTGTGCAGAATTTAGCCCCCTCGGGCCTCTGCTGTCATTACCTCTTTCTTGCTGGTTTTGCTGATGATCTTATCAGTCCTGGCTCATATTTTCCCTTACAGTCAGCCTGAATAACCCTACCAGAATGTGTCTTTCCAACCTGTGAATTCACTCTCTCTTATCTACCTTTCAGCTTTAAACCTTCTACCTTTCATAATCCAGACCAAGCCTGTAACACAGATCTCACACTTTTTCATCCTGTTCTCCTTGACCTGACTGACACTCCTATCTTCCGCACTGCTGTACAATGACCTCCCCATTCCAGCATGCAAGCCCACAGCCCCTCCTTTATTCAAGTCAAAGAGCTGCTTTTCTCAAGAGGCCTCCCCATAGAGATAATGAAAAGCAGATTAAGAGATTTAAAAAAGGAGTTGGTTCGTTTGGAATGGTCAGTGCACTTTCCCTTTCTACAGCCTTGCTCTATACTGTAAATTTTCCAAATCAGAGTTTGTCTGGATCTCTGTGCCTTGACCTCAGCAAGACCTAAGCTGTTGGGCCCCAATTCTACACATGCAAATGCATGTCATGTCCCTTTGCTATCAGAGACATTCACACAGAGTGGTAAAGGACCAATGCAGTTATGTACTTGTAACATCAAATCCTGTTTCTTGCCAGATAGCGTCATAAAAGTCTTGGACAGAGATAAAAATTAACATTTTAATCTTTGTTTTCGTGAGACAGAAAGAATGGTAACCTCTAAGTCAAGTGAAGTGGCAGCTCTGTTGACAACACTTGATTTGTAGCTATATGATAATCTTGAGGGGAAATACCTGTTAAAATGTGATGTGAAGCTATAGAAAAACTACAAAGAGCCATCAGCACAAGTACATCCCAGTGGTGCTTTGCCAGTATCCTGCCTTTTTCTTGTGTGGCTGAATTTCAGGCACCAGAAACAGAAGACGCTTTGTCTGGGCTTTCCCATGTAATCAGCAACCTCTCTCCTGCCTGTCTTAGGCCTCTATTCACTTTATTATTATTGTAGTATCCCCTAGAGACAGACCTGGGAGGCATTCACCCCCAAACATCCTGTTACCTTCAAGCAATTAGGTATTTTCTCAGTAACACATTATGTGCTTTAATCCTGTTGCATGTGTGTACAAAGCGTGGCTAGCAAGTCGTGTATGTAAGAAAATACCAAGTTGACGTAAAAGAGCTTTGCCATTGGATTTGATCAGTATCCAGGGGAAGTAAAAACCCCCAAAGCAGGCACTCTCCTCTGAAAGCAATTTCAAGAGGGAATTTTGGGTACAAACTGAAGGCTTAGCTGGGGTCTGCAAATATCTGGGAGTTCATCAGCTGGGTAGAGCGAGAGGAGTTCACTGGGACTAATCTGTGCAGCAGGTAAAAGTGAGCCATCCAGCCTGCTCATCAGTCAGGGTGGCAAGCCTCAACTCATTCCTATATGACATATATCAATCATTTTCTTTTCTAATCACAAATCCAACAGCTGAAAAAGGAAATATGCCCAACAAATATCAACCAAAAGCTGGCTTAGCCGGCAGAGCTTCCCTGTTGTGCCAAGGGAACAACCTTCTCCCCTCTGCGAGGCCTCTCCTCCCAAGGAACAGACATCTAACTCTCCCTGAGCAGGAAGCCTCTTTCAGCGTGCCAGCTGGGAATCAGGGCCCTGGGCACAATCCCAGCACCTGTGCCTAGTTTTCTTACAGAGCACAGCCAGCTGCTCTGCTAGGTCTGCAAATGTCCTGTATACCCTATTTCTTTTCTGTGGATTGCTTTGGATAAGCAATGTGAATGTGTTGCTTATATTTGGATTTTGCAAATTCATTGCTTTACATTTACCTTAACCTGATTTGTTTAAGGATCATATCAGGCCACTGATAAATGAAGTCATGCCATGTTTTTAATAATTATTAAACCAGGGTTATTGAACCAGTAGTCCTCAGAACCCCCCGTAGTATTTTTGAGAGAATTCGAAGGTAAGCAGGATGTAACTACAGGCCACTTTGGAAACTATGACATGGACTTTGTGAGGAAGAAGTGTTTTTGATGGCTGGTGTTTGTCAGCAAACTTTTCTGGCATTGCACATGGTAGCAGAAACTGTATTTGACCCTGAGGGTTCACAGGCATTAGATAATTGTTTTGGCTCTTACTTAGTTCATGGCATGTTAGACTAGTCATCTCTATCTGTGACACCAAACTATCAACTGCAAACTTCCTGTGTGGAAATAATTATGCATCTTTTCCAAGTTCACATTTTGTTCTTCTGTATCCAACAGTTTTTATGCAGAAAGGCAAGGTTAGAGTTAAGACCACTTGCATTTCTAATAGCTTGACTCTGAAAAGCCTTCATATTATTCAAAAGTCCTAGTATCAGTGGAGCCAAAGTGGGGTTAGAATTCTGTACTGCAACAGGAAGGGGACATATGGAGGTCTGGAAAATAATGAAGGTAGGAGGAAAGTGAATAAAAAATGGTTATTATTGCTGCTCATAATGCCATATTAATTAAATGAGTTTATCTGGGAGCAGGGTTTAAAAAAGAACAGAAGGAAATATATTTTCATATAAACTCATTGCCACAGGATGTTCTCAAAATATAAATAAATAGGCTCAACAAGAAAATAGATACACTCAAGGGAGCTAGGCTTAATGAAGTCACTGACACATGCTTGTCTAGCTGCAGTGTCCTCTTTGAAAATTAGGAAATCCCTAAACTACTGATATGTAGAAGCATGAATGACACAAATGGGTAGGAGCTACTTTTCCTATAATCTGTTTCCAATTCTAAGCATCCATTACTACTTCCTTTCTTGGTTTCCCTTGAGGAAGGGACATGCCTAAGCCTGCTTTGAATGTTAAAAGCTTCCTCTGTTCTGCACAAATAGAGGTGAGAGTAAGAGACCATAAATGATTATCCATGGGCAGTAATAAAAGCTGTGAGACACAAGACCTCACCTGGAACCACAGAGGTGTTTGAGGTAGACCAAAGGGTCACTGTCAGGGGGTCTCAAGTCCTTGACTGAGTCATGCATGGCTCACCCCACGCTGGGGGCCTATGGCAGTATAGTCCTAACAAGCACTGCACTGTTTCTGCTACCCTGAAACTCCACGTGTTCCTCTCACCAGCAGAACAAACAGGTTAATAAAGGTGGGGATTTTTTGTGTAGAAATATAATGAAAGCCAGGTCAGGAAGGGAAGACATCTCAGTCCTCTTGGTAACTTACACAGAACAAAACTCTACCAAGGAAAGGAACATGTAGCTTCTCTTGCTTTCTTACCACAGGGTTTCCCCTTTGCACTTTACCAAGTCCAACTTCTGCCATAATCCCCCTGACAACAAGTTACAGTCGATCTCCCTCTAGTGGGTAATTAATTACCCATAAAAGCCACAGCAAGACTGAGATGTGTTAAAAATCTGCCTTGCACTTGCCTTCCTTCATCTCCTTTCTTCAGCTGGCTTTCTTCTTCTTTCATCTGTGATCTTTCTCACATGTGCATTATGTGTTTTCTTCATACCCTCCCTGAACTTTGTATCTGCTCCTTCTCCATTCTTGTGCTCTGTGAGGAGTTGGGCTGTTTGAGGGGTTTCTGTTTGACTTTGATGTAAGTGGAAATGAAAGTAAAGAAGTGCCAAAGAATGAATTTAAAATGAAATACTCTAGAGATTAGTAGTGTTTGCAGAGAGGCATGTGTGCAACCCCCAATATGCCAAAGGCTTAGAAATCTGGGGAAAAGAAAACCATAAGACCTACCTTAAGTTTGTAATTTATTTTTTTTATCAGGAGTCAGTCAAAGGAAATTTACATTTGGGTTTTCTTATCCTTAAAGTTGATTTATTTGGGTTGAAAATCTTCTGCATTCCGCTTAGTAGTTTCTTCCCCCTGAATTTGTTGTTCCATTACCACAACTATTAACAGCAAAATACATAAGCCAGCTGTGTTCAATCTGAAGTTAGCTCTCTAACAGCAACAGTTAACTACCCAAGAGTATTCCCAGAGCAGAGCTGACGTTAATTGAGAAGGATAGTGCTCTGAAATATGTGGAGACAAGATGCTATAGAAATTGATTTAACCAGACCATGCCTTTTGTATATGGAACTGTATTTCTCTCCTTGCAGAGCATATAGGCTGGATACTATGGCTGTAACTGCATTTGGATTAATGGAAATATATTAGGGATGATTCTCAAAGGTATCTCCTTTCTCTGACTACTCTGGGGTTTCTTGTGTGTGTGGTAAAGCACATTTCAAACAAAAAGATGAACAAGTCAATATTGTCCAAATGAAAAATGATAGATCTGGTTGAAAGAAATTTTTAGGACAGGCTTTGATAATATATTCCTCCAGTGATATAAGGCATCATATTAATCATTATATGTTACCTTTCTGTTTAAAACTTTGAATTATCTAATTAAACCAACATGAAAGACAATGTGCTCCAATCCAAGTATTTTCCAGGTTCCTGGAGGCACTGATCTTTTCTCAAATCACTGTGGTAAACGGTGTTCCACAAAAATGACTAATTAGAACCCCAAGAGTCTTTGTTATGGCAAACTTATGTATCACAGAGTGAATGAATAAAATTAAGATAAACTGGAATTTTACTGAAGCGAAGATCACATACTATTTATTGTGAGCAAATTCTGTGCCTAGAAACACCTATGCAATCCATATATTTGCATTATTTTGTGAAACAGCGCCATACAAAAATAATTGTTCCATACAGCATATCAGGATTATCAAGTTATTTTACTAACATGGGTATAAAAAATATTGTAGCTTTTGCTCCCTTCATAACTGAGTTGTCAATATAACTAATTTAATTTCACTGTAATAAAGGTGAAATTAATTCCAATCCTGCTCCTATATCAGTTACAATATAATTTTATTCAGCTGAGACATTCCATAAACCTGCTAAAGGTAAGAATTGCAGACGGTGCTGAGGCAGGATGTAGAGGAGGGAAGAGGTACTGCAGAAGAAAGTTACAGGTTTTGTCTGCACAGCTTTCCTTGCATTGATGTACAGGACAAAAAGAATTCAGTGACTATCAGCTTTCAAGACCAGCTTGTAGAGCTGACAGTAAGAGAATGTTCTTTTGCATTCAAATTGAGTACATTTGTTCTAGAATTTATTAAGACACTGTAAACAAAGAAACTAACAGTGCCACATCCTGTTCTTTATTTAGGTTGGATGAAGGCTTCATTTGGCATCATGGAAACTAGAATGACTACCCTGGGCTAAACCAAAGGCCTGTGAGTCCCTTTATCCAATCTCTGATCATAGTCAGAAATGAGTGCTTAAGGAAGGAGCATGAGGAATAGGGTGAGCATAGAGCATTGCTGCCTGCAGCAGTGACTTCTGTTTCATTGCTGCTGATAAACACACAGAGAACAGAGTCTGGGGGTCTGAGCACAGAGCTGGGAGCTGTGAATCCACTGTTTCAGTCCTGCCTCTGTCACCAAGGTTACTTGTGCATCGCTGTGTCCCAGCTTATGTGCTGGTGGCAAACCTGCCTTCAAGCCTCTGCGCTGCAGAGAGGCACACACAGGCTATGCTCACTTCAGGCTGGTTTTGATCAAGTCTGGTATTATGGAGAGATTTGTTCCTCCTTAATGAGGTGCTTAATATCTGTGATTGTTTCCTGAAGAGCTGCATAATATCCCAGTGCATTTCTTATTGTGCTCCTTTATCTCTTCCCTATTCCTTCTGGCTCCTCTGTTTTTCACATGGTTATCATCACTGGCCTTTGTGGTCCTTGTGCTTTGTCCTAAGCTTGTCATCCCTCAGTTCCTACAACCGGGAACAGCAGTGCAAGGTGAAAACTGCAAATATTTTCCCTGTGTAGCCCAAGTCCAGGTCAATCCATCAGGTAGCACTGAGAGGCCAACTCTTTCAAATGTCCCCTCTGAAGCTGCCAAAAAAAAGGTGATGCTGTTATATTTCCAGTAAAAACAGAAAGATAACGTTGAAGACACCTCCTTAAAAACTCCTGTTAAAAATTGTGGTTAAAAGCTGTTTCACATTGCTTCAGGGCTACCTGCAGTTCCCAGCATGATGGATGATCCTGAATGGATCCTCAGAAATTCAGTCCATCAGCTGCAGGCCCCCTTCTGGTGAGTTCACAGTTTCATCATTGCTTCTGAAAGTCTGTCACCTCCTCCATAGCCATCGTTCCCACCTCCATTGGTCTACCATCCCTTCAGAAACACCAAGTGGAGGAGGACTGCAAGCTCCACACTCAGGGCACTCAGAACATAACAATGCAGGCAGGTAAATAAGGAGTTGTCAGAATTCCCTTTTTCATTTTTAACCTTACAATGTAGAACCTTTACCAGTGTGATATTATTGGGGGTTTCTACAAGCTGACTCAAGCTGCTGGATTGAAGGCCAGGTTTGAGGAATTTCTCCCCAGATCCTTGCACCTCAGGTTGAACAGAACCCTGGAGAGCTCCTCCTCCTCCCTGTGGCCTCCAGCTGTGCTTCTGCACAGGGCAGGGGTGCACAGGAACTGCAGGAAGCCACAGGGAAATCAGGGCTGAGTGGTAACCAAATATGTCTAACCCAGGGGGAAGCTGGTGGGAGTGCAGAGCTAGTCAAAGGAAAGGGAGTAAATACACTGGAAATTACAGGCCCTGGAATATTGGCATGACAGTGGAGAGCTGTGTATAGTAAATAAATAGAGATATGCATGTTTTAGCAATTTCCCCAGGGTAAAGTGAGTGGGAGCATGTTCAAAGAGTAGTATTTGCTTTATACTGTTCTGTTCAATATATACATTAGGAAGTACATATAGGGTGTATGTTTGATCAAGGAATTTAGACAATAACCTGAGTAATTGGCAGCATACACCAAATCCCATCAGTCTGATCCCAACGCTAAGTTCCTTCTCAGTATTACAATTTTGCAAGCAATTAAAATGGCTGCTTAGCTATATTATGTTATTACAAGCAACATCACTTGTCAAGTATTTTAAGTAGGAAAAGTGATGTTAGTTATTGTGCATTACCACCCAGGTAAAAATCACACCCCTGTGTTAAGCATGCACAACAATATACCATTAACCTGTTTAACATGATAGCTTGAAAGAGTGGTGTGTTTTGCTTTTACATTTCTACTACAAGTCCTCTGTTATTACTTTTCACATTAAATTTTTTTCTGCTATAAAGATGGAATGATTTTGCAAACTAGTCTCATCCCTAGACTGCTATACTTTGACAATTTCAAGGCTTTTCAACTCAGACCCTTGCATATGTGTCATGTATCGCATTGCAGATTTCATCCAATAGTCGAAAATGTACTCTCAATGCAGTATCATCTTATCAGTATTCTAGCACCATAAGCCTTCTCACTGCAAGCAGAGGACTGTTCATTACAATGAAACTGAAAATGGAATAACCAAAGGATTGATTTATATGACCATCACTCAGGAATGTTCTAATTCTGACATAATCTCTCTGACTGAAATCCTAAACACTGTATAATTTTGATTTATTATCCTTAAAAAAGGAGCCTGGATCTATAGATAACAGAATACCTGGCATGAAAAAGAATGGTGCAAAAGCTCAGGAAGACTGCAAGAAAATGCAGATTGATCATGTGACTTTACTCCAAACATTGTCTCAGCCAGCAAATCCATGAACGAAGCTGAAAGCAAGTGGAAAAACATTATGCGGATGTTTTCACAAATCCACTCTGTCACTCGGAAATCTCTCATGATTATATACATTTTATAGCAAAGATAAGAGCATGTTAGTAAGTTCAAGCATGAAACAGTCTGTTTACTAAAGGCTGCAGGGAATGTTTATTAAACCAGCTAATTTATGGCAAAACAGGGCCAGAACTTGATATACTCCACAAAAAGCTGCTTTACCAGGCAGCTGTTTCCCTCCCACACCGACAGTGTAACCCACTCCGTGCTGTTCTGTCCTCACATCTGCTGCCACGGGAGCCAGGAGAAGGCTTGTAAGGGTGTGAGGGCATGTTGGACCTGAGTGCTCACAGGTGAAAGCTACAGCAGCCCTACAGTGTGCCCCTTAAAATTAACAGCTGATATCTTTAAAGCAAAGCAGCTGGATCTAAATCAAGTAGAATCTTCTCAAATTGAAAGGTGAATCAGGCTGGTTGTCACTTGGATTTTTTTGGTAAGGTAAAGTGAGTAGTTAGACGAAAGAGCAGATAGAAAGTATTCACAGGCTGGTTGATAAATGTACATTAAAAGCCCACTGAACACAGTCCTAATGCCCTGCAGGAAATGAAATCAACAGGTCAATTTAAAGTAGACTAACAAAAAGAAATCTGCCCTCCACCCGTGCCTTTTTTCTGTTCTTAATGTTTGGTGAAATGAATGCTTGCCTCCTTTCCTCCCACACACTCAGCTCACAGTTCCCACTTAGCCATTTCCCAGTCCTATTTTACACATATCTTTATCTTATCATGCTTCTTCTGCAAATCCTTCTCCTCTAGAGCACTTACATCCTCTTTCATAAAATTCACCTTTTACAAGTGGTACCTAATCAGTCTTACTTTGTCCTAGCCAGGAAATTGAGGGGTTTATTTTAGAAAAAAAAATACTGTTATTCAGTGAATTTTGTGGCTAGTATTAATGACTTTATTCTAGTCATTAATAGTCTCCTTTATGCGGGAACATTTGTCTGCTTCACTGTACTGCACAATGCATATTATTCTCACCTATGAATGGGCCTGTTCCTTATTACTACCAAAGATCAAACATTATACCATTCCTCCAGTATGGAGCTACAATCTGAGCTACAGCTACTGCAGCCACTGTAAAAGCACTACAGCCTCAGAAAGATTATTTCTTCCTTCCTGAATACGTTAGAGTTGCTATACCAGGAACTAAATTTGTGCTTAGGGATAGCAGGAAGTGCCTGATTCTTTTTATGTACTTGCAGAAAGGGAGGGGGGAAAAAAGGGAAAGGGAGGAGATAAAAAAGAGAAGAGAAAATAATAAAAAGAAAAAAGAGAGGCTTTGGTGGAATAATAATATTTAGGACATTTATTCCCTGAACTATATGTGGACAATTTTCAAAGTAAGACAATAAAGTATTTATATCAAAAACTCTGTTCTGCTAGAATGACATAAAGCCTTATAAGTGGCAGACAAAAGAGAAAAAAACCCCATGAATATTATTTCTGTAATCAATTAGCATGTCAACATGTAGGAATACAATACAGATAATATTTGATTCTTTGGACTAGAAAATTTAACATAAAGCCCAGTTCTGCAAACCAATCCTGGCATACTTGATTTTCAGCGTGAGCTGTTTATTGAATTCTCAAATGAATGTATTTATCATTAGGAAAATCAAAATACCAGAGGAAGTAATATAGTCTTAAATTTCCCAATGGTGAATTAATAAGGGGAGTCAATTCTGCCCTCAGCCTGGTATCTCATCCACCAGACAACACTCACTTCCCACTGTAACAACAGATGATTGTAAAAGCTTAACAGTGTTTTGCCAGTGCTGGTAAAGCTGATAGGGATGGGAGTGAAGGTCAGCTTGGTATCTTCTTCAACCAATGGCAAACCACTCAGTATGAGGGGTTAAGAACTACTTTATTAGGATGATTATCATTACCCTCAACAACAACTATAAAAAGCTCCAAGTCAAATGGTTCTGACTCACTTGTTGAAGGGTAATGCCATCTGTGGAGGAAATTCTGGGTATGGGCTGTCACCAGTGGCTAATCCCTCTGGAACAGGTGCACAGCAGTTTGCCAGTCCCACATCACAGCAGGGCTGGGAGCCAGGACATCCAGCTCACAAAGTAGATGCCCACTGGAAAGGAGGTGGAACAAAAGAAGAAAGGGCTTGTCTTGTTTCTCCCAAGCAGTTTCCACTTGTAAAGTTTTGGTGACTAGAAAAACTTGGAAGCCATTCTCCACCCAGTGTGCATCACCAGTAATACCCTACTTCTCCTTCCTCACTAGTGAGCTCTCCTGAGCCACTGCAGCAGCTCTGGAGTGAAATACTTTTGCACACAGTATGTTTGCAATTGTAAATTCAACAGATTCTCTATAAACTGGTAACAATATAAAGGATTTTAAAACAAAATGCCTAAGTACCAGATCAGTCCAACCTAAGGTCAAAAAACATTTGTCAAGTCCATTCAGGACAGAAGGCAGAAATATTCCAAAATTGCCTTTTAAATGAATGAACGAGGAATACAGACTCAAAAGTTCAACTCTGGCAGATGCTGAACTCACTGTCATTTGATCTGCAGTAGCATCTGGGTGTCTGAGTAGGTCTGCTGAAACAGAAGGAAACCTTTCCCAAAAAGATTGTTCAGCTAGTCCAAACTGGTAGCTTTTGAGGAAAAGAAAAACATTTTCTTACATTATAAGGATTATAAATAAAATAACATAGTCCTTTCACAGAAAAAGATACACCTGTTAAAAATTACATATTGCAAAGTTAGAAAGGACCTTATAATCAGACCTGCCCTAGACAGACAAAAAGACTTCTTAAAGGGATTTTTTTTCAATCTGTAATACAACACACCTTTCAATATAATATTTTTGTCCAATTAAAATTATTCTATTAATGGAGAGTCTATCATAGTTTTATTATGATTACAATTTATTATAAACTTATTGTATTCATTACTAACCCGAGCTGTAAAAAACATAAATACTAGTAATTATTAAACATGAAAACAATGCAAAAAAAAAAAAAAAGCAAAAAAGAGGGAAGTGAAGCTGATTAAATGTCTGGTTCCCATTGATTGCCAATAGCTGCTAGTGTTAAATTAAGAGGATATTTTATTGTCCCCTACAGCCAAGCTCAGCCATGCTCCATTCAATAACTAATAATTTATGTCTTTGAGTTAATAATAATTACAATAAAAATATTCCCCATTTTCTGGCATGCTGTGTTTATTTTAGGATATTAACACAGCAATCCAAATACAACACGTAAAACTCCCTCAGGGTTTTCTGTCTCACATCCCAGACCTTCTGTTTCTTTATAAGCTTTAACAGCCACAGTTAGAGGAGATATAAATAGTCTGAAGCACAAGAGAATCTCTCTTCCCTGACAGAATCTTTATTTACAAGCTCTGCAAACCTTAGCAGGTCAAACAGTCCCTTGCTGGCAGGTTAATAGGACCCACCTGCCAAATAAACCCACCAGTGAGCTCCACAGGGCCTACATAAATCCAGAGTGCTTGCAACAAGATTTTCTCCTAGGAATCACACTGAGCATACTGAGATGGGATGCTTATAGTTCAAAAGAGGGTCATCTTTCAAACTCCAGAGTGCTTGTCTGCCTGGCATCCACACATGAGTGTGCAAAAGGTTTGCAAAAACCACAGCTCTTACCTTCAGAAGGTATCATTATTTAACATTTATATTTCAATATTGCTTACAGCATACCCACATGCTGAGGCCTCCTCTGCTGGTTCCATATGAACAAGTAATGCTTGTAAGTCTCTGCCCTTTGGACTTGTTAAAGGGCAGGTATAGTTGGGTCATAAATTAAATCTTTAAAATTATTCAAGACTTAACATACAATTAATTTGCCTACAATGCCATGGAAAGAAAATTAACAAATATGATAACTGGTCATTTAAACCAACCTAGAAAGTAATTCTCAGATGCCAAAGTAGGTTTTTTTTATGAATACTGACAATTATCAAAGTGGAATTCCATTCTGACACCTAAGCTGTTCAAACACAACTCATAAATGTTTCTCATTGAATCAATGACTTCTTTATGTTCTTTCCTGAATCAGCTAGGCCCAGCAACTATCCAAGTGTGGGCATATCCACAGGCTTCTCAAGAGGCCTACTCACTATGTTTATATTGCATTGTAAAAAGCATCTCCAAAGCATCCTGCAGATTTCTGTTTGCTGTTCATACAGTGAGCAAAGTAGTAAATTCTGAGCACACACCTCATCATTCATTAGGATGGCACCAGGCAGATGAAGGCAGACAATGGATCATAGCTGGCCACCAAAAGCTCTCTGGCTCAAAACACTAAAGCAGAACTCATGATGCACTCATGAAGGGAGCTGGTTTTCCTTTGCACACCTGGCTGAGAACTGCAGGAATGCCTGAGCTGATTCACAATCAGATATGTGTCCCAGCCTTAGAGGTGGCAAAGGTAATCAGGAAGGACAATATGCAGCTGGAGAGGCAGCCTGTCTGTACTGGGCAGGGATCACAGGTCCCACTCTAATGACCAGTGGACATCTGATGAAGTTCTTTAATTTACTCTGAGAAGCATATCCATATCAGGCCTACAGGCTGCCTGCCTGTAAAAATTCTTCAAGACAGGTTACAGGCAGATCAGGGAGCACATAAAAAAGGCTTGCAGCTCTTTGTTCCTGCAGGTCTACAGTGTGCTGGACCAGAATCCCCACAGGCACTGGGCATTCCAGCTGTATTAGAGCATACATTATTGATAAGTAAAGCTTATTGATATTATTGATAAGTAAAGCAATTGATAAGTATTATTTATTACTTATTGATAAGTAAAGCTATTTGCCAGAGTCATTCCAATACAAGTCAAATGTGACAGTTTTACAAGTGTAGGTGAAGTAAGGAACGCATGTAGAACATACATTTAAGATAGTATGGTGTGGCAAAGCACTTGGTTGCACTTTGAAGGCCTTGAATGCATTCCTTTGAAGGCTTTGAATGTCAGATTACCAGAGAGAATGCTCAATTTCAGGATCCTGGTACTGCAGCTCTTGGTGATGTTATCAGTGGTTTACTTTTACTAAGAGGTAAAAGTACCCCTTCTGGGGGTACTTTTGGGGTGAGACAGAAGTCGGGGCTTTGAATCACAGACCCTTTGATCTGAATGCCATTTAAGTGCCTATCACATGCTGTGGAACCAGTGCAAACAACTTTGAAGAACCAGCTCAGATCCAGCAGATGCACGTAACATCAGCCCTTCAGCAAGCACTGCATGCCCAGTTGCTGTAGCAATTGCAAAAGGGGGAGTGTTCCACTCCCAGTGGTTTGTGTCCATGGGAATGAAGCTATTCTTAGCACAGTGGTACTACAACCATGCCAGCTTCAGCATGAGACAACAGAGAGTGGGTGAATCTTCATGCAGGCAGTGTCCCACACCCTGGCCAAGCCCAGCGCCTTTCTTCTCTGCTGGATACATTCTTTAGTTGAATCACAGTTTAATTCAGCTGCTGTAAATGCAGCTGAGCCAGCCCGATGTTTATCTGCTATTTGTAAACTGGATGCAGATTTGGCACTGGAGCCAGAAGTGCCTCAGCGGGGTCAGTGCTGTGTGCAGGGCTGAGCTGCTGTCACTGCATGCAGTGTGACTCCTGCCGTCAGTGCTGTGTGCAGGGCTGAGCTGCTGTCACTGCATGCAGTGTGACTCCTTCTGTCAGTGCTGTGTGCAGGGCTGAGCTGCTGTCGCTGCATGCAGTGTGACTCCTGCTGTCAGTACTGTGTGCAGGGCTGAGCTGCTGTCACTGCATGCAGTGTGACTCCTGCAGTCAGTGCTGTGTGCAGGGCTGAGCTGCTGTCGCTGCATGCAGTGTGACTCCTGCTGTCAGTCCTGTGTGCAGGGCTGAGCTGCTGTCACTGCATGCAGTGTGACTCCTTCTGTCAGTGCTGTGTGCAGGATCCAGCTGCTGTCACTGCATGCAGTGTGACTCCTGCAGGCAGCCCAGCAGCCCCTGCTCCCTGCCAGGGCTGGCTCACCAGGCAGGAGCCTCTCAGTGCTGCACTGCCTGGCACTGCACACTCTGGCTCATTAACAGTAACTGAAGCGAGCAAACAGAGCTTACAGCAGTGAGCACATCCAGCTCATGTAAGAACATTGTAAAATGTGCAAGAAACACATTCCACTCCTTTCAGTTCTCACAGCAGTGACAGCACAGGTGATAATTTAGCAGATAGGCCTGCATTTGCAAACCTGCTCATCCTGGTCTCACATCCAGTTGTTTTGGCCCTCATTTGTCAAGTACGTTTGCACATACTCGACGCCAATGTAAAACAAGTGCTAAGCATCTTATATAAAGTCTCCAAACAGTTCTTGAAATTAGTGGCAATTTCTGAAAATGCCTGTCAGTGGGCATTTTTCTCCAGGCTTATACACAGAGTAAATAGGATATGACCACAACTACAATTTCTCAGTACAGGAAATTGCCAGTCACCAACGTAATTAGAAACAGTTCATGTGATCAAATTAATCATTCAAAAAAGAGCAATTACTGTTAACAGAATAATGGCATGCCTTAAAAAAGAATGAAATTACCCTTTAGGACCAACATAGTTACCCTCACCACTCTGTACTGAGGCAGCAAAGATTAATACATATGCAAAATAAAACACTGCGTTAGCATCTGCTGAAAACAGTAGTAGCATTATCTATCTGGCCTATTCAACCCTTAACAAACTTTATTCTTCAGCCCCAGGAGAGAGTGGAAATATCAATAGTCACTTCTCTGCCAAAATGAAAAAAAAAACACTCTTCAAGGTTTCCATTGCTATATAACTTACTGCATTGTGATTATTGCTGACCAATAATTACATGAAGATTAAACATAAGTCAGCAATTTGAAATGCAGAAGAATTTAACATTCAAACCTACATTAAGCTCCTCAAACGCTAAGACTTGGCTTGTTAAGGCTAAAGCTTAACTCTGTAAGATCTAGAAACACGTGCCAAACATATTGCAGAAAACTACATTTTTGCTCTGTTATGCTAAACATTAATTCTGATTATAAATGTATTTTGAAATTTATACTTCTAAGTGAGATTAAGTTTATGTTTTAAAACACAGTAATACTATGCTATCAACAGATAGCAGAGTTAATATGTTTTGAATCCTCAAGCTGTGTGTTTCTACAGAGATTAGATTTATTTTATTCTGAATGTCAGCAATGTTTAAATTAAGTCATGCTGATGGGGAAGATAATTAGAGACATATAACTTCTATAGATAAATTTATTGATTCACTGAAGTTACTTATACCAAGCTGAAGCACGCTAGCTGCTGAGAACTGGTATACAGCTGGTTTTTATCATCCCAACACTGGAAAACAGCAGGGACATGCTCCTCAATTTTCCTTTCTCGTGGCCTCTGTCTTGCCCTGACGATGTATCTCACTCCCTCATGTGTTCAACTTTCCTTTTCCGTTTGCTCCCTCAATTACACTTCCCTTCCTTCTGCTCAACACAAATGATGCAAACACAAATAAGTATTTGCAACTAAAGTGACATTTACTCCATTCTCCTCCAGTCTGAAAGCGTACCTGGTAAACAGACTGCTGTGACTTGTAGTACAAAGAAGATTTGCATTTAACTGTTTTTCCATCAGGTAATCATATTTTACTCTCATCAGTATTTAAGCCATAAACTGTAGCTGCACTGAAGACGTCCCTCATTTGGACAGAGACTAATTCTATTTCAAATTCTCAAAGTAGATTATTTTCTTTTTCTCAAGGAATCAATTTTCTATTAAAAAATACCATTTCTTCATTTTTATATGGGTTTACACAAAGTCTGAAAAGCCTGTACCTTTTCAAGATAATTTAAAAGTGATACTAATACACATCACATTTTTCAAGTAACCATTTTCAATGAATTTTCATTCAAATTAATTAGCAAATACATGTTCAAGTTCTCTAGAACACATTTACTACTATCATTTCATGATGAATGTGCTACAATTTATATAAAATATTTTGAAACACTGATGTTAAATTTCATATTTGATTTTTTTCTTAATTCTAGATCAGCAGCTTGTCCATATAAAACAGCATGCAATATGCTGCATGGCCAAAGACATAAACACATACATACTGATAAAGATTTTTCTTAACAATTGTGATGATATGGACTGACATGCTGAAGATCAGTGTCCATGTCTAGTTATACTTAACATACCTAAGGATAGGTTGAAAACAACAATTACTCTCTGTTAATCCAAACAAAAACATGGACTGCTGGCTAAAGATGATGGGCTGCCAGTTGCCAGCATGAAAGTGTCATGGTGATAGTAGGGATAACACTGAGCAGGTTTCTCTGCATCAGTGCTGCATCAAAACAGGACAATGGGCAGCATTAACTTCACCAGAGTATTCATGGTTTGGTCTGTTAATGTCTTCAGTGTTCACCCCTAATACATGGAACAGTCTGTGAAACAAGAAAAAAATTACATCTGTAGATTCTATATGGCCTATTACAGTACTTATTCAACACCCTAGTACAATAAACACTGCAAACATGCTGTGCTGCTCTGCTAATTGGGGAATATCTGATTAACACATGGACTACACTCATGCAACTTCACTTTAGCACTATTGTGAGTTAACATTGCCACCAAGATAATCTGCTTGCAGGAAAATACACACTAGAGAGGTTGTTATATAAAATCCTAAAACAAAAATAAAAATGGGTACAAGAAAGGAATTTAGAAAGCAATCAATCCTTAGCATCAATATAGGAGAGGAACATAGACAGAAGGCTCCTGCCACGGAGATCTATGAGATGAAATGTGCTCATGAGCTGCTATTTGCCTTTGCCAGGGCAGTGGCAAAGCTTCAGCACAGGGACTGCTGGACCCCATCGTGTCTAATGGCAACAAATACCCCAAAATGTGCCCCATCCCCTTGTCAACAGCACTGACCCAGCTCTCCAGGAAAGGAGCTCTGCACTGCTGCACTGAGTAATGCCACACACACTGCCTGTTCCTGGCCTCTGTCTCTCACAGTGGAACTCCAGCAACTGCAGCTCAAGGCCTTGGCTTGTCCAGCACTCACTGTCTCTGCTGTGGCAACAAAACAAAACTTCCTTGACCTTCAGAACTCCAGCACATGCCTAAAGCCAGGGGCACTCAATTCAGTTACTGCTGAATAAGTGATCTTGAAAAAGTGCTTGAATTACAAATTCTCTTTTGGCCTAGTAACTAATTGATAATCTCCAAGATAGTTAAATATTTCTAGGACAGCATGCTACCACTACATTTATTTAAATGCCTTTGAGTTGAAAGAGGGATATTTTGAATATTAATTGTGATACTGTTTAACACAATATATCAATAAAAGTTGAAAGTAAGAAGCAATAAAACTTTAGACACCAAATGAAACAGCAGTCACTATTAAATGAATACTTTTATTTGCTCTAGTGGTGCATCTCTGATATTTCTTGGATAGGCCATTGAAACCAAAACTGCTAAAAGATATTGGCTAATTAAAAAACACAAGGAAATATAATGAAAGAATAAAATCTCCAAGAGGTTCAGCCTGCGAAATTGTGACAACTAGAAACTGATTAGAGGATGTTTCCTTTAACTCCTTCAAAGCTATCGCTCAAGTGTAATACAGCATGCCTGTGATTTGTCAGCACAACTTATTCTGCACTGCATATACATTTATACCTTGAGAAGTTAAAGCTTTTTTGAACTCAGTTTTCAGAAGTGTCATACAACTATACCCCTTTGCAAAGGACCAGCCTCTTTGTGTACTGCAGTGGAAAAATGAGGTATCTTTGTTACCACAATAAGAGCTCAAGGAAACAGCCAGTTGTTTTGAAAATTAAAAAACCTGCAAGCACAATTTTTATTTGAAGGGTCAAGACATTGGACAAGTTTGCACCAGTGTCCATCTGCAATATAAACTGGTAGTATGCCACTTAAAGGTGTTAACTCCCAGCATAAGCTTTCCTGGAAATCTGCATGGTGGGTTTATCAGGAGGTAATTACATGGTTGCAAATCTTGGTCCCACAAACAAGGCCAGTGATCTACAGGATTTGTAAGGACTAAGGAAGATTTGTCACCTTGACCATGATAACAAAATCCTTCCACTTACACCTTAAAGGACTGACACAGAAGGCAAACATAGGAACTGTGTTATCTGTAGGATATTATGCATTAGTCATAGGTACAAAATGAAAACTTGTTTCTCTTTTGTAAGTCATACATAAAGATGAATTTATATCATGGGGCCTGTACAAAAACTTTATTCCCAAGAGAACATAGACAAAGTATTTGTATCACAGAAATTATTGATAGCCATGGTTTTTATGGAAGTTGAGGGGTTTTTGAGGGGGGAACAGAAAACACTGTTGGAATACATGGCATGCTTTGTGCTTTTAGTATGTTAGATTTATTGTTCAACAATGAAGAAAAGCAAGCTCGTATATTCCATTACATAAACAACAAGATTCACATACTCACACTTCTATTTATTTGTATTGATACTGGTGCCTCTATTTTTAATTAGAAAGGATCTTTAGTTTTTCTGTGACTGCATTTAACTGAACTGTGGAAAGGAAGGTGGATAAAACTGTCACGACTCTTAATCCAAATTAGCTATTTTAAAATGCAATGGCACTTTATCTTTCTCTTTAGTGCTGTAAACACTGACATTCGGAAACTAAATCTTGTTTGTCTAACGCCTTAAAGATAATGTATTTTCTTTTTCAGAGAAAGGCTGTAAAACAAGTTAAGGTACCTTTATCACTGTAGGCAGATCTCCTCCAGCCACCTTCAGCTTTAAGTTTTAATCAGCTAATGATTAAGATTTTCATTACTAAGTACTTAGCACTAAATTTGCACTGTTCAACTGCTTACTGCCATGCAGCCACCATTAAACGCTCACCTAAAAACATCAACAAACTTTAACATATGAAAGTAAATTAAGGATCACGTAAAAAAATAAACAGTCTGAGCCTTTCTGTAACAGATGGCCTAATTTCACCATTATCCATGAAGTATGATGCTGGTGTGTTCCCCTCCCTCAATTATCATCTGTTTACCTTTGGCAGGAGTTGCGACAGGTCGTTAGCTACCAGGTTAATACCAGTATCCATAGCACCGAGGAACTCCATTCTCTGCCTTGTACACAAACACAGCTTCTCAGTGCTCCATAAATCCTTTATTAAACCATTGAAAGCTTGAAAAACCTGGCCATTACCTGCTTTACATTATCTGGTGCAACGGTTCATGAGAATATTTGTTCCTATTGTAACATGACGGCTATTTAACGATTTGACCTAAAAAAAAAAAAAAAAAGGAAAAGGAAAAAAAGCTGTGTTTTCAATTGGCAAATTACAAGCACATGTACTTATTTTGATGCAAGCTTAAAAAAAAAAAAAAAAAAGTAACCCAGGCCATACTTCCACAAGAGACAGCCCGGATAATTCGCAGCCAGGCACACTTCGACTCTTACAACCATTCGACAGCCTCCAAATTGTGTGCAGTTGTACGGAAAGTCAAAACATTTGGCTTAAATCAGGATTTTCAGAGAGCGCACGTGTACGGTGGCTGAGGCCAGCGGTGAGGAGAGCACTTTTCAGCCGGACAGGAAGAGAGGAATAATAATATAAAGATATTTAAAATTAAATGCTTTTCACCTTCACTTTCGGGAAGAGGGGTGGGGGGGAGGGGGCGGGGGCGGTGGGTTTAACGTGTTCTTGCGCACCTGGGGACGGCTCCCGGCCACATCCTCGTACCCCAGGGAAGATAAATAATAACAAGAACAAAAAGATGGTTTTAAAAAGCGTTTCCCACCGGGGTGGGCGGGCTCTGGACGCGCTCTCGCCCACCTGGGGGCGGCGAGCCAGGCTCCCCCGAGCGGGCCTAGCCCCACCTCGCCCCGTGGCCTTCCCTCCCCTGGCAGCCGGCCCAGCCGGCCCGGCCTCCCCTCTCTGCCGGGCGGCCCCGCTCCCGGCCCCGCTCCCGGGCGGGCGCCGCTCCCGGCGGCCGCGCGTGCGGGCGGCTCCGCGCGGGGGGATTTGAAACGGCCGCTCCGGGGGCCGCGCGGCGGCGGCGGCCAATCAGCGCCGCCGATTTTTCGCGCTGGTTCTGGCCGGAGGAGGGGGCGGGGCCGCCGCGCAGGACCCGCCGGAGCCGCCGCCGCCGCTGTGTCGCCTCGGCTCCCGCCGCTCCCCGGCACCGAGATACCGCCGCCGCCTCGCCCGGCTCACCGGGGAGAAGGATGCGCTAGGGCACAGGTCGGTAGGCCGGCAGCGCGGCTGGCTCTCCCCCGCGGGAAGGGAGGAGGCACCCGGGGCACGTTCCCGCAGGCCCCGGGCGGGAGGCGGGAGCGGCGGGAGCGGCAGCGGCGAGGCTCGCCCGCCCGCGGGGATGCTGCCGCCCGGCCGCGCGCCTCGCCGCGGGCACCGGGAGCCTCTCTCCCGGGCCGGGACCGCGAGCCCTACCCGGCAAAAATGCAGCGGAGGCGGCGTGGGGGACAGGGGGTTCCGTGGCGGGGCATCCGCGCCCCCCCTCCCGCCCCGGCGCTTCTCCCGGGGACTCTCCCTCCCGAGGCTCCGCTCCCCTCAAACTTACCGTCTCCATCTGCTCGGGCAGCCCGCAGCTCCCGTTTCCCCCTTCCCCGGAGGAGGGCTTTTTTGTTCGCTCCCCCCTCCTCCCCCCGCTACCTGGCCCTCGTTGCGGGGCCGCGGGTCCCCCCGCCTGCCCCTCGTCCCCCCCCCAGCGGAGGCTGCCGCAGGATTTGTGCCGCTGGCTGGGCCTGACTCTTGGGTGGCGGAGGAGCGGAAAGGAGCGATGCCGAGCCGGAGTCCCGGCTGTTGCAGCTTCATCCTTTCCCCCCGACCGCCTCCTCCTCCTCCTCGGCGCTGCGGGAGGTCGGGGGCAGCGTAAAGGGGTAAAGGAGAGGTGCCCACCCGTCCCACCTCCCTCCCCGGGGAACGGGGGATCAATCAGTGCAAATCAGAAAGAAAACCAGAGCGGGGGGACACGACCGATGGGAAGGGGGGAAAAAACCCTCCCCAGGCTTTAAACCGCCCCCTTAAAGGGTAGTGAGGCTGCAAATGTCCCCCCCGTGGCGGTGAGGGTGTGGGGAGGTGGAGGCTGCTCCTGCCCCTTCCCGCCGGGTAGGACTGAGATTGTACGGCAGCAGGAGTGAATGTAACTCTGGAAATGTATGGAGGGGGAAGCCATGTTTGATTTATTCCTCCACTAAACACTGGTGTGATGATCCTTCTACTTACACCCTTCTGCAGTCCATCCTGGACCGGTATGGGAGGAGAGCCTTGTTAGGAAAATGGAAAGCAAACATTCCTGCGAAGGCGTGCGGGATCGTTGGCTCGATATTCATTAAGTATAAGAGTACAGGGCTCTTGTAACTTGAATTGATATTTGTGTGGTAAAAGAGCCTGGGGAACTTGTATTCCCAAGGCCATAGTTACAGCTCATCTGCTGTGGCTTTACCGCTCTGGGGGTGGAGAAGGGAATTTGCCATACTTCTTGAATGTATTTATACTTGCTTTTTGGTTTTGGTTTTTTTTTTAAATATGTCGGCTGAAAGGAGGAGTAAACACTATTAGAAGTACAGAGATGGTAAACACCATATTTAAACATTTCAGAGAAAATGGGCTTCTTGCTAACAGGCATAAGGCAAGCAAGAAGCTGGTATCAGTCATTGCCCATGTATTTCGTGTGCATGAGTATTTTCTTATTGGCATTTACATTGAAATTGGTTTATAATGATTGTTAAATTTTGGAGCTAGTGTACTACACACTGAGTAAGCTAAATAGGTCTGCTTTAAAAAAAATAAAAAGAAAAAGGAAGATATGTTTGGCTTTTAGCCTTTGCATACATCCAAGGAAGGTAAACACTAGGGTGGAAGTGAAGTTTGTAATAGATTTTGCTGAGTCCTTGCTAGTGACTTAAGTGGACATATATATACATATATATATAGAGAAGGTTACTAACATTCCTTACACATGGAAAATGTGGCTTCCGCTGCAAGAATAAATTGGTTCTTCATGATGAAATGTTTGTATGTTAGCAGAATGTCTGCAAACTTATTGCTGAAGCTATTATTTGCTTGTTTGCTGTGGGAATTTTGCTTGGGAAATGCAGCATATCACTATTAATAAACTCCTCAGTTTTACAGTGTGGTGAATTTGACTGTGGATTATTTGACTGTTGGATGAAATAATGGAATTAAACCATTGTTTTGCAGGGCTACTCAGGGCTCAGTACTTAAAGTATATGCAATTTTTGGTTGTAATTATCTATATCCCACACATTAAATCATACAGGGATTTTTGTCTAGTATGCTACCATCAGAAAATCTGACAGGTTTTTTCAGTATGTGAATATAAATGCTATAAATATTACTGGATATAGTGTGAAGGTATCCCTCATACATGCTTGGAAAAATCCAGGTATTAAAAGTACAGTAAAACCTACTACTTTATCAAATATTATTTTGAAATGTCAGAAGAAACTAGGTCATTACACTTTAAGGGTCTAGATTTAAAGTACTTTAAAAGATGGAAAATAAAAATAAAATATATTTATTTTTAGTTCAATATGAATCCAACAAATGGCTGGTAAGAATAAAAAAAATTCTGTCTGTGGGGCTATGTGCCTTTTCTGAAGCCAGTGGTAGTTTTGCAGGTGAGATTATTGCATGTAAATTACTGCTTGCGTGCAATAGACTGGATATTACAGCAAAGCCAACCCTGCTTGGGTTTAGACTGGAAGCAAAAATTGGCTGTTGATGGGTGGCTTTCTAGTATTTGGTTTGTGAATGTACACATAAATGTGAGTTTGTGTCCAAAAAACTGCCCTAATAAAGTAGCAAAGGAATGGCAAGAGGAGATTGCTTTTCAATGTCCTGTTGTTTGTGGCCCTTTCACCTCTCACTGTTGCACTGAGCCTGCTTTTTGTTCCACCAGTGTCAGTGCATTTCCCCAGCGAGGTCTTGTTTCTGCAGCCAGGTAAATGTGAGTGTTTCCTTGTGGTCAGTCAAAGCTATTGACTGCACCGGGGCTCCATGCCCATGAATGTTCACCTGCTCTGCTCAGATTCCTGTGGCAAGGATCTGGTGTGTGATGCGTAGGAGATACAAACAGAATTCTTGCAGTGATTTGGTCACTGCTGGTCATTCCTGCTTATATAACCACATGACGTTTCTTAGGTTTTAAGCATAGAAGATGGTTTAATGCATGAAAATTGCATGTATTTCCTGTATAGAGCAAGGTAAAGGGCCAGGCCTTTTCTGGGAAAAAAAATTAAACCTCTCCTCGAGAGCAGTGTGCTGCACAGTGAGAAGCATCCATTAAGTGGTATTGCTGAAAACAACAGATTCCCTAACAGTCAGTAATCAGGCATGAGTAAAGAACTGCTTGGGTGGGACTAATAATAATGCCATAGATGATGACTACATGTTTTAGTACTGTGTTTGTGGCTATACTATTTGAGCTCTTTCATCACTTTCCTGCAAAGAGAATTGAAGTGGCCTTCTGGTTGAGTAGATGTGATAGATCTGGTGTAATTATCAAATCCAGCCTTGGGATGAAGGAATAGTGGAGATCATAGAATCAGAGAATGGTTTGAGTGGGAAAAGAACTTAAATATCATCTAGTTGTACCGCCCTGCCATGGGCAGAGACACCTTTCACTAGAGCAGGTTGCTCAGAGCCCCCTCTCAAGTGGATCAGTCCCATGTTTGTAGGGAACATCACTTTCCAGTTAGTCTGCAGCTTTGAGAAATGTCTTCACCAAGGATGCACTAGAATCTTGGTGGTAAATGAGAAGTGGAGATGGAGCATGGCACCAGGATAAGTGCTCAGGTGGTGAAGTGAGTCCAAATTTCCTTTGGTGCAAAATTACAGAGAACTTGGGAGAAAGGGGGCTGGTAAGGACAGCCTTGTTGATGTGCCAGTATTCACTCTTCTCGTTGTAAATTCATGTAGTGGTTTGAATGGGTCAGTCAGCTATTTTATACAGATAATGATCACTTGGAAGGTTTTGATTCTGAGAACATTTTTGAAGGAAAAGAGAGAAAGTACCTAAATTTTCTGCCTTCACTGCACCTTCAAATTAGTTTCTCTGTGACCTGGAGTCATTGGAGGTAGCTGTATAAATGTATTTACCTTTTTCCTGTCACTGACAGAAATTACTAAAATGATACGTCAGATGCTTTTTTTAATGCTTTTATCAAGTTTGTCAACATCTCTAATAGTTAAATTTTATTTTCTATCATCAGCAGGAAAAGAAGTTTTTGAAATCTGTAGAAGGAAAGTGTAGGCCATATTCCTTTCTGGTACCCTTTTGGTTGAATAACAAGCTACAGAAATACTCAAAGTTCATGGTGAACAGGAATATATACTAATATATATTAATACTTTGTGATGATAAGTAGTGCATGATGGACTATGTATTAACCTTCCTGACAAGCAACTCTAAACTTTAGCACCAGATAATCTATTGACTCTCTGCTACATTCAATAAGGAACTTCTGTCCAAAGCATACAGTAGATTACAACATAAACTGAATTTTTAAAAATGCATGTTGTGTGCAGTAGACAAATACCTGTGAATCACGCTTGAACCAAAAGCAGGATTTGTACTATCCTTGCTAATGTTAAGAAATAATACCACTGCATGGAAGTTGTTCTTATGGTACCATGGTGTGCTGAGCTACGTGTGGAAAGTAGGGGTTTGAAAACGTATTTGAATATTTCACAGCAATCAGATTGCACTCAGTGAGTATGGAAGAGTGAAGTACTAACCTAATGTACTTCATAGTTTTCATATGTTGGGCAAAATTACTTTGCCCTGGGGCACCATTGGTGCAGGATCTCATATATGACTTATTGTGAAACTAATAAAATATATAAGAGACTTAAAGCATGTTTTAAATTGCAAGGATTGCTCAACAGGTGATGGCTCTGTTTCTGGTTTTGTTCCCATCCTTTTAGCTTGTCCTATTTTCATCTTGGTGAAAGATAGCAATTTGATCTTCTTTTGAACTTTGGTATTCAGCTCCCCACCACAAATTTGAGCTATTTGGGGTGAGGATACATAGGTGGCAAATGGCTGGAAAACTGCAGCATGATGTGCTCTTGAACTTGATTTTGATAGAAGCTTTACCATTTTCCCTCTGCTATCTGTGAAGGATACTGTTGGTTTTCTGTGTCTCTTTGGAGAAGCACAAGGATGTCTTGTTCTGTTGGCTGACAGTGATCATTTAACTATCTCTGTGACATCTCTTTGGCTTGTGCCTTATACAAAATACTAAAATATTAGCATCTCACATCCATGCTAAAATACACATTAAAAATGTGTTTTATACAGAGTCATAGAGTGTTCTGAGTTGGAAGGGACCCCCAAGGACCATTGAGTCCCATGCTGAAGTGAGTGGCCTGTACAGGGACTGAACCCATAATGTTTGGGTTATTCACACAATGCTCCAACCAGCTGGGCCAAACTCAGCGTATACAAATCATCTTCAAATGTATTTGGCCTTGAGGGCTAACATCAGAATTCCATGTTTTCTTTGCCAAAGTCAAAGAGCATAACAGGAGTGAGTTGTGTTCTCTGAGTTCTGTTCTCTGAGTTCTGCCATAGTAAACAAGAGATACAAAAGGAGCAGAAGATGAGATATTCTGTGACAAAAATATCTTTAAGAGACAAGGCTGAGGTTAGGAAAGATCTTGTTAGAAATGTGATTTAAATGGAATTTGAAATATTTTGAAAAGCTACTGATTAAAGAATAAAAGAAGCATTAGAAAGAATATGTAGTAATGCAGCCTTCTGTCATGGTGTTTGGGAACCATTCCATATATTTATTCATTCTAATAAGCAGAAGTGTAAATGTTCATGATGTGGCATGGGTTAGTCTCTGGAGCTGAGGTTCCCAAGATCACATTTCAGATAAATTAATTGTGGGACTTGCCAGCCTTGGTGGGATTCCATTGGAGCAAAGATCCTGACTGCACTGGAACTCTGAAACATCTAAATTGGGGAGTTATCTCTGTAGTAAAGAATGCTTAGATTCTGATAATAAAGCCAGAGGGATTTAAGCCAAAGTATGAACCTTGTAGAATAGTGTAGGGTGAAAGATGTGAATATGGATCGTTTCCCTATATGGAGTGCTTGCCAACAACTTTCAATCAAATACTTCAGAGTGAAATTAATATTGTGATTTTTCTCTGAGTGCAAAATGCAGACTCAGAAGCTGGTTTATAGCAGCACTCCTGAACAAACGAGAAACAAATGCTGGGATTAATGTGGAATGTGACTGAAATTCAGCAGTAGTGCAAAAAACAAATTCTAGTCATAAAATGTGTAGCTGAAAGTACATGTGCAATATCTGTTCATCAAGTGAAAGCCTGGCTCAAAATGATAGTGATAGCTGAGCCTTTAGAAACTCTGCAAATAAGGAGAGCAGCTACAGTTGCTTAACACTACTTATTTCTACAGTCAGAACTAGATTTTCCCATGAGAAGTATGTACAACACAATTTGTCCAAAGAACTAAATTTGATAAGACCGTGAAGTAATGCACAAAGCTAGTACTGTGATGAAAGGAAAGCAAAAAATTGTAGGAGATACCCACTGCAAACCTCTCTACACAGAAGTTTTGGAAAGTGGACAGGAAGGAATTGGTTTGTTAGACAGGGAAGTGTTTTATCTTTCTGTCTTTAAGTGGAATGGATAAGGTACACTATATCTACAGAAACTTAAAACTCAAATTCCAGACCTTTTACCACTAACAGTTACACTAATCACTTTCTGAGAGATTTTTGATGTAGATGTAGCAAAAGGAATTAAGAGCCCTGAGAATGATGGTAATGCATTTTGGCAGGAGCATGGTAAATCTCCAGCACAGGGAAATACTTCAAGTAATGTCCAAACCAGAAAGGCCACTTCATAGCAAGTATTTGGATTTCTTTGAAGAGTGTCTAATGTCTAAGTCTCAGGCCTTGCTTGAGAGTTCCTGGCATACATCTGCCAGTTCCCTCTGCGTGTGTGTTTTGCCTCAAGGAAACACATTGATAGAATTATTAATGTAGTTGCATGTAAATAGTTATGGTCTGCATGAAGTAGATCAGAATTAGCATAGTATGGCCAGGATCACATTATAGTCAGTTCCATTCAGATGTGGGTATGTGCAGCTTTTAGTGGATGGTGTGTATCTGTACGTTAAATTCTGTAGTGCGGTGGAGCCAGGATTAATTACCTGTGACCTTTACCCTCCAGATCTTTGTGAAGCTGAATGTACTGGGTGAAAGAAATCAGCTATTTGTACACATTACCTGTCCACAACAGAGAGGTACACTATGAGTGCCATGTGTTGCTGCCTCGGTAAACAACAGAAGATGTGGCCAAATGCTGCTCCAGGATTATTATGCCCTCTCTGCGTACATACAGCTGGGCCTTCATAGTGTTGGCAAAGCCCCACATATCTCCAGTGTCAGTGCCACTTCCTAGAATGATTCCAAGGCACCAAGTGTGCTTCTGGCATTTAAATGCACCCACTTGGATGAAGAGGTTTTAATGCTGTGATAGACAAAGATAGCAGACTTGTCAGGGTCTAGGCAAAATGACTGTATCCTCTGGATTAGAGTTAACTGCTCTCTGGTCAGATCTGGGAAACACTGATTTCTGTAGAGGTGTAGCAGATAACATCTTGTTAACACTGCAGTTTGATTCATTGCCTATAACATTTTGTGGTGTCATCCCAGGTTTGATCTTCCCTTCCTTGAATTCCCTCAGAATTCAAATGATGAGAAATTTTCATGATTCTCTTGGTGAAGCTTCAGGCAATTGCTATGCTGTCACAACTACATATGGGAATGAGAGCAGAATCGGTGGCCACAGTGAAGAGGAAACAGATTATAGTGTGTTTATCTGCTGCAGTGAATATTATGTAAGCCAGAGGATCCAGATCCTGAAAGTGTGGTGCAAGGAGTAGAGGTGTGATGCTGACAAAAAAAGGCAGTGGGATTAAAAAAGGTATGGGAAATTACAGTAGTGTTAGACCAGGTGAAAAAGCAGTATAAATAAGGAGCTCTGCACTGAAGTGCTGTGCTCTTTGAGATAGTGTGTGATTGTGTTTGGTTCTTTGTTCCCAAGCTGTGTAGATGCCAGGTGCACAACTCTGAGCCATCTGAAAGACAGGGAGAGACATCATTTCATTGGTGAGCAAAGGCCTAAACTGAGCAAGTACTGAATTGTTGAGTCCTGTTTTGCTAGAGAGGGACCATTCCCTTTGGAGCTCTGCAGGACACAGAAAAATCTCAGGTTTGGGGGCTGCCTCTTTGTATTTATTAAATACTGGTGGTATGTCCACTGGTTTCTACCATTTTAGGCACCAGTGATCCTCCCTGCTTATGTGCAGAGGAGAAGCCATTCTTTTCTGTTCGATCTGTGGTCCCACCACAGTGGTATGTGTAGTCTCTCTTCAGACAGAATTACAGCATCTTAGAAGAATTTGATTTTACTCCAATGTATCTCTGCTTCACCCACCTCCAGCAGCATGAGTGGAACTGACAACATTAAATTTCTGCAGCAGTGGAAAAAAATACTTCTGTGACTTTAGGCAAAGGAACTCATGGAGAGGAATCCTCTTACAGAGTCTTCTAGCCTTGTCCACGTGAAAGGGTTGGTGGCAAAAGCTTTTCCCAAGGAAGAACAAGAAAGCAAGTCCATCCATTTTGTAATCTTGCTTTCTGCAGTAGCAAGTGTCATTTAAAAGGAAAAACTTGCTTTCCATTCTACAGTTGTTAAATGTACAAGTTGTTGTTACCTATTGTCTTGGTAAGAAGGCAGTAAATACTTGCTTTGGTTCATGAAAATAGGCTGTGACATTGAAGTTCAGAAATTTTATCCATTGGGGGAAAAAAAAGCAAATCCAAAACAAATTTTAAAAGATGGATACTTTTTTTCCCCAAGAAAAATATTTGGTGGCAAGTAATATTGGATAATAAGTGCGACTGTAAGTACACTAACTTTTTTCACAGAGTTTTCAAAATGTGCTTTATCTTGTTATATCTTCTGCAAGATTAATGAAGTCTTTACTTCAGGTGCTTTTACATTAAAAATCATCTCCTTTGGACAAACGCTTTTTTTAAAATTTTTCTAAGACTCATGAATTTTTAGAAGGTTTTGGTATATTTATTTTCAATTCTATCTCAGCTACTGCAGTAAAGGTTTTCTTCATGAGAGATGCTGCTTTTGAATTTTCTGGCTAGAACTGGTTTGTGACAACTTTTGGCCAATCTTGCAATGCAATTTTTAGTTGTGTTTTCTACTAAAATAAAATTCTGTTTAGAATTTTAGATCCTGTCGTAATTTTTCATTGTTTTAATGCAGTGTAGAACAGTTACAGTGTACAATACCATAGTAAATACTCATCTACTCCTATTTGATATTTTAGTGGTTTTATACAAGATATTATGAGTAAGCATACTAAAGTTTTCAAATTATTAGCAAAAAAAGTGTTGTAACCTTCTTAATCTCATTAAGTATTTTCTCTCATTCTGATCTGAAAATTGGAATAACCTTTTGTCTTAAAATTGATGAGACAATGGAGAACACTTACCAGAAAGCAATCTTAATACAAAAAAGCAGCAGCCATCTATTAGCTTTTTAGTGCCAGCTGAAAGCCTGATTTGTAGGTAATAAAAATAGCATTTGTGGATAAAGTTCTCTTACTGTGAATTTGTATTGAAGTTTGTCATCCCCCCCTTCTTTCCCCCACTTCCCTGTGCCTGCCCCAAGTAATTCACCAGAGTAATAAAGCCCTTAGACGAAACAAAAGTGATATTTAATAGAGATTCTTGGTGGTGGTTACTTACTCAGTTCCCTCCCTCTGGCTGAATTGAAAGGAATGGAGTACTCCATTCTTTCTGACACACCAGAAAAGCATCTCTGAAATTACAGCAGATGTGGAAGAAATAGCTAATAAATATCACATAAGTGATAGTGGCTTGGATAGTGAAAGAGGAATCTGACATGCACACTAACTGCATTTGACTCATGACTCCTGTCAGATGATGAACTTTCGAGTAATTAATGCATGATTTAAAATGCCTGCAAGATAGTTTGCCTTATATAGAACCTGTTTTTTTAGTATGAAAATGTGTACAAAGCCACTGCAAGGATTGTCCAGTTGTCATTGTCTGATTAAAAATTCTAGAGACCTTCATCTGATAAGAAATCTTCTTTTCCATACTGAAAGCTATTTGTTCACAAGCCAAAATATCATGTTTATTCAGCAGACTCCTGGCTATAATGTTTTTCCCCCCTTTGTTAGTGAAAATGGTACTTGTTGGGTCACCAGACATTCCGTATGGGACGATACTGGCTTAAGCTCATTAGCTGCTACTAGCGTGTGATGCTTTTGTCCCCTTCCTTTCCCTGCCCTCCCCCCACTTTCCTTTTCAATAGATACAGAGTCATCTAGAAAAAGATAAGGGATTGCTTTTGCTCCTGTGTGATACTGTGGTCCAGCATGAGTGCACGTGATTTTAGCTACCAAATCTAATCGTATGCTCAGCTGCTTCAGGACCTTACTCTTACAACTTGAATCAACCAGATCTTGTCTGTGATCTATCTTATTTTATTCCTTCATGTCTTGTCTTCTACATCTCCTTGCATTAATTCCAAACTCACAGCAGCACTGCTTGGTTGGTGGTTATTTTCTCCTTGCCCCTTCTTTTCCACTCTGTCCCCTCCTCTCACAGAGGGCCTGATCCTTCTTCTTATAGTGTTACTGTGAAGTTTTGTATAGTAAAGGTGGTGCAAAATGTTCCTGGCTTCAATTTTGATCTTCTTTCCTGAAACCCTTTGTTATTCCCATGTGTAGATTTTCTTTCTTTTACCCAGACCCCATAATGTAGCTTACTTTTTGCGAGGAGGACTGATATGTGTATCATTAACTTCCATCCCACTGGTCGTCCTAGAGATGGTGACTAACCTGCAAATTGCTGTCTACATGTCTCATCTCCCCATGGGATTTTATTTTCTGTTAGGTACTCACATCTGTTATCTTAGCCCATTATTCTGCCTCTTAATTTAAGCCTCTACTCATTTGGTTCCATTAAATCTTTGTACAAACATGGTCTATTTCCCATGTTTTATAATCTGTATCTCCTGGTTCTGATATCTTACAGTTTCAAATTACTGTCCTTGTCTTCATTTTCCCATTTACGATTGTTGTGGGTACATGAACTTCCTCCTTTTGCCAGTATTACTCCTGGATTTGTTGTCTCTTGGCTCCAGTGATTTGAGGAGCCTTTTTCAGTGCTTTCAGCTGTTTTTAGTGACCTGTATTAGTGAGAGTAATTAACTGAACCTTCACTCACTGAAGTTCTTGAAATCTGTGTATCTTCAGGTGGATCGGGCAAATCAAGGTAACTGCTAAAAGTTCAGGGTCTTTTTGTTTTGGTTTCTTTTTTGGTTTTTTGTGGTGTTTGAGTTGGGTTTTTTGTTGTTGTTGTTTTTGTTGGTTGGTTTTGTTTTTGTGATATGGAGTGCATACTGTTAGGTTTATTAGCTAGAAGGAGAATAACTTGATTTTTTTTTAAGCCATAGCTTTTAATTTGATTATCTGTGGGTCATTGTTCAGAGAAGGCCTTGAGAAGTTTGATCTGGCTTAAGCAAGGGGTCTGGAATAGATGATCTGAGGAAATCCCTTCCAGCCTAAGTTATTCTGTGACTATGGTGATTTTTATGTTTTGACATTCTTAGGATACCCATTCTAATTCATCAGTGTCCTGAGGTCGAGTGTACCAGTAAATCTCACTGGATTATTTACTGCTTTTTTGGAGGTATGCCTCAAGCTTGATGGCTTTGTAGCTTCAAGACCTATATGATGAAAGTAAGATTTATAATTCAGCCGCACAGAACAGAGTGTGGATTAGAAGATGCAGCTGGCCCCATGCAGAAACCCATCCATGCCCTGATCTGCAGTTTTTGGAGCCATCCTGCAGCTGCTCCTCGGCCGGGAAGAGCCGCGCCGAGCCCGGCGCCCACTGGAGGGCGCTGCGGCCGCGCGGAGCCGCTCCCTGCCCCGGAGGGGATTCGGAGCTTGGATGCCCAAATCCCATCTCTGGTTTGCTCCGTTCGGGATCCCTGCGGGTGAAGTACAGATTTAGCAACAGTCCGCTGGATTGGTTGTTTTGTTCTTGGTTTTGGTGGTTTTTCTAAGGAATTTTGCACTCTGTAACTGTGTGACATGTTTCCCAGCAGGTTTGACTTTTGCCCAGAGATTTATAGAATTTGTCGCTAGTTGTTTCTAAAGGGAAATGTGATTTCAGTTAAATCTGCTGACTCACACATGAAACACTGTCATGTTATTAATTGGGTTGAGAGTTTGTCTCATGTCCATGTTTTTGGAGAATATGCTGTGAAAGGACATGAGTTCCCTTTAAGTTTAGTAATTTATTCTGCTCTGATTGAGTTTTGAGTTTCCTTTTATCTCTGATTCCTCTTAAGAAGAGTTAATATAGTTGGCTGCTTTCTACTCATTTTATCAGAGATTTTATTGCTAATTCAGACTTCATCTGGCTAAAGAAAGATAAGAATTTTTTCTCTTTCAGATTCTCTTGGAGTTCAGGTACACTTGCTGTCCTTGCCTTGTTTAATGCCAGATTTTCAGACTGCTCCTTGTGCCTGGAGGGAGAAGGGTTTTCATCTCTCAAATGAGTCTATATAGCTTGTGTGGAATGACACCCTTTTGTCTTGTAGATATTTTAGAGCAGCGTGTTAGGGAGATGGGACCACTTGCTAAGGAGAGATGGCGTTACAGTCTTTAATTTTTTTCCTGCATCTTTGTAAATGAAAAGGTTTTTTGTTCATCAGCTGCTTTGAATTCAGGCTTGACATCCTTAAGAAGCTTTGGCAGTGCTCAGTTATGAACATGTTTACATTGCTGCTCCTGATGTAGAGCTATCAAAAATGCAAGTTGGAGGAATATGCCAGTTGTAAGCATTATAACCATGTGCATTAATAAACAAGGTGAGATTCAGAAGTGATTTCTCCCATAGCAACTGACAATTCAATTGTTATTCATCATGGTTTTTGCTGCACTTTTTTGGTAGTACAAGAGACTAGATTTGATAAAATTTTGATTGGATGTGACAGTCCTTGGACTTAATAATATATGAAATTGGTTACCTTGAGCATGGATATGATAATTATTGTGCTGAGCTTTCATAATATTTATGATGGTGTATTTTTCTATATCATGTATATACTGGACCCAGTAATATGAAGAATCTATGCAGGTGAATTTTAAAAATTGAAACCATCATCTTGCCTGGTTTAGGAGCACAAAGGAGTCATTCTGCCAGATTGATTTGTTTGCTACAGTGGTGTAATGTTGAAACAAGCAGGGTTAGCTTTTAGAACCACTGGAGAACCTGTTGAAGGCAGAAAATTGTGCAGTTTTAGCTTGTTGCATGTTTGCAAATTTCTGTATGAAAAGTGGATGTTAGATTATATTGTTGCCATGAAAAATCTAAAATTCCAGGAGTTGCTTTGATCATTTAAATTTTGTCCAGTATGGTCACTGGCCTGACGAATTAGCTGTTTCCCAGTGGGCTGGTGTTCCTGGCCCAAAAGGCACACTCTTTATTCATTCTCACAGCCAGAATGCCTTGAGAAATGTCTGGAGACTGTCTGAGCCGTGGTGTTTCTGCAGGGGGTGTGTTTTGATGGATGGTTGAAGTTTGGAGAGTGAGGAAGGGAAGCTTGTGATGCTGCTGTCCATAGTGTAGGTGCTACAGGAACACAGCCTGTGGGGCTTCTATGCTGGCACAACCTCTTGGAGATAAACTCATCTGGTTTATGTTGTTAATAATGATATTATCAGGTCTAACCTCTTACTTGTTTTATACAGTGCAGTACCTTTGTGTAGTTATTGCAAGCAACACTCACGCTGTAGGTGGTTAACAAATGGTTAAAATGAAAGCTGTGATTTTGCTTTCCACTTTCGATTTCATAAAATTGATGATTCATAGATCTGTTTTTCTTGGAATTTTTTTGTAATGCATATTAACAAATACTAAGGCATTTTGCCTCTGAAGATTGTAAACAAAGCTTTTTTTAGTAAAACTAATGAAGTACATTGAGTTTTATATTAGTGCTGACGTCTGTCTGAATACTTAATAGCTTTTGACATTTCTTGTTAAAAATATTTTTTGTCTTTTTGTCTTAATATAGCAGTGTAAGACTGGAAACATCTGGGCTGAATGGACTTTAGCATCAAAAGAAGTTCTCAACTGTTAACTCAAAAAATTAACTGCATCAAAATGAAGCAGGTACCAGAGATCCTTGGAAATACCAATGGGAAACCTCAGAATTGTGAAGTAAATCGTGAATGTTCTGTCTACTTGGGCAAAGCACAACTTTCTGCCACTCTACAGGAAGGAGTCATGCAAAAATATAATGGCCATGAGACTCTTCCATTTATTCCAGCTGATAAATTGAAAGATCTGACCTCTCGGGTGTTTAATGGCGAGTCCGGGGCCCAGGATGCCAAGCTGCGCTTTGAACCTCAGGAAATAAAGGGAGTTGGAACACCCCCCAACACTACTCCTATCAAGAATGGCTCTCCAGAAATAAAGCTGAAAATCACTAAAACCTACATGAATGGGAAGCCTCTTTTTGAGTCCTCCATTTGTGGAGACAGTGGTGCAGATGTGTCTCAGTCGGAGGAAAATGAACAAAAGCCAGCAAACAAGGAGAGGAGAAGCAGAAAAAGAAGTATAAAATATGACTCCTTACTTGAGCAGGGTCTTGTTGAAACAGCGTTAGTATCAAAGACTTCAAGCACCACTGAAAAGAAGGTAGTACTTTTTTAATGTTTTCTGTGTTTTGGGAGGTTTGTTGATGATACAGGAATTTCAGTGTTTGTATGCTCATCTTCAGGCATTTAGTAGGTGCCTCTCACAAACAGGAGGAGTGATTTTCTATGCCTCTCTTTGTCTCAAAAAAAGAACAGATGCACTCTAGTTCTGGTACCTGTTTCTTCCCCAGGATAGGAATACCCCATAAATTGTTTCCATATCAGTCAAATAAGTCTCCAGAGCAAATCAGGGCATGTGGAAGTATGTGATGTATGAAACAGAAACTTCCTCTAGACATGTAGCCAAGACCTAGTCAGGATGTGCACCTGAGCAAGGGAGCTGAGGAGGCCTCTACATTTAGAGATGGTCTTTAACTCCTGGAGAATGAGGTATTCTGGCTTCTTAATAAGCAGGTGTTTAAAAAAAATACCAAAAGCAACAACCTACCTTTTTCTCTATTTCTGGTTCTGAATGAAAAGCAAAATGTACTCAGCAGTCAGCTGGCTGATCAGCTGGCCTGTTTGCCATCAGATTTTGGCAATTGAAATGCAGTCCCTATGCCTATTTGTGATCTGAAAAGAGACAGTTTTGCTTGCTATAACTCAGTGACTTATTTTAGTTGAAAATATCTAGATCTTGTATTTGGTGTCATTAATTTTGTGGTCAAGCTCTTTGGTTTTTTACTTCTTTTAAGCATTGGCAGAAATGTTTAAATTTTAATAAATTTGCCTGGGTTCTGCTGAGAACCCTATTCCCCCTTTATTTAGCTTTTATTGCTAGACTCCATTTAAAGGAATGTGGTTTGCAATAACTTAATCTCAGAGGAAAAACCCTACATAGCAGGGACACTTCTTTGTATATTAAGTTTCTCAGTGAATAATTCAGAGTGGTGTTGTATAACAATGGTGATTGTTAATGAATGCTTTGGATTGTTAAAAGGTCTTGGTTTTGCACACCTTTAACACAGAATGTGTGTTATGGTTTTCTGTCAGCTGCAGTTAATCATGGAATTGTGGGCTGAAAAATACCTCTAAGACCATCCAGTACTACCATTAACACAGCCCTGTTGATTGTTACTTTCTTCCAAGGTAACACATACAGAGAAGAAACAGAGTTGCTGTGTTGCTAATTTTATTTGCAGTTCTATTCAATAAAACTAAATAATAAATGAGTTCACAGAACTGTGTAAATGTGTTTCTAGGTATCAGAAATATTTATCATTTGTTTATTGTTTGAATGTGTAATTTATCCTAAAATTATCAATACTCATGTTTTTCAGGAATGTTGTTCAAGAGTTTGTTTTCCTTAATTTAGTTAAGGAGAATGTCTTAACACTAACTGGTTCAGACTTTTCTGAATCATTACTCAGAGGTAAAAGGTATGGGCAGAGTTGATATTTTGAGTAATTCTTTGTCCAGCTCATTGTTAATAAGGATAAATTGGACTCAAAGATGGCATGTTTAATAGCATTGACAACTGAAGCATATTTGTGTGGGTTTGTTATTTAGGTTTCTTTTCAGAAAGAGGGGGTGATGTTTAATATCTCCACCTATGCAGTTTGTTCTGAAGCCCTTTACATTGGTTGTCCATTGAGAGTGACCTTTAATTTTTCCTGGTGTGCAGTTCATTTAAAATGAAAAGAAAGGTTTGTCTAGTTTCTTTGAGTTGTCTTTTGGGCAGAAATGATCAGGAGGAGACCACATCAGCACTGTTTCCCAGAGTGGCTGGGGCTCAGTGGCTGCTGAGTGATAGGGTTATTTGCTCCTGTGCCAAACCCCTGAGCTACCAAACCACCCCATCGAGGCAACCACCTGCTTCATCTCAGCCCTTGCAATATTGCAACCTTGCTCTTTTCAGAGTTTGAAACACAGGGTCACACTTCTGGCTTCTTTTTTTCCTAGCATAGTGCACTTCAAAGCACAAAGGTCAAAAGGAGAAGCATTTAAAGGTTGCAAGATGTTATTTTATAATTCCTTGACTGTAAAAAACCTGGGGCTTTTTTTTCTGTCACAGGGAGGGTTTGCAACTGTGCAGGTTTGAAATAAGGAAAAACAAATATGAGGGAACATGTGAAGGAGATTTTTCAGATGTTTGTCCATGTGTATTTGTCAGGCTTGTGACATACATGTGTTTTCTGTGATGATAACTGTAACGTCTCAGTATCAGTGTTCTTTGGTTTCAGCCTCTAGCCAGCATCCATGGCCAGCATCCAAAGCCTTAATGTTAGTGCATCATACTGTGGTTTTATGTAGCTGATTGTGGCTGCAAAGTGGAAATTAGGTAAATATCCTTAGAGTAAAAGCTGATTAATTTTGCACTCAAGTACCTGTTTATTGTAGGTTACAAGTTAATGCAGAACCTGTTTGTCTGGTTTTATTTTTCATCTGGTTTCTCTCTCAATTTCTTGTTGTCCAGCCTCTTACTCTTTTGCTTTAGCAAAAAATCACCATGTTTCAAAGGCAGCCTTTTGTGTAGGGTAATTATATCTCTGTCTGATGGACACAGCAGATTACTATTGCACTCAGGTGAGAGGCATATCATGTAACAAATGTTCCAGTGCTCTGCTGTTGGATGATCTTGTTTGGGCATTTTTTGTTAACAGAAATGAAGGCTATTTAAAACATTGTCTGTGAGTTAGTTTTCAGCTGGGAATAAATAGGATCTGCCCAGCTCTGACATGAGTTAGATTTCTGTTGATAACCACCAGCTTTTCCAGGCCTCTGAGAAACAGCTGTAATGCTGTCATTTTCCCAGGGTAAAGGAGAATAAAGTGGGACAATCTGTGGCTCTTTCCTCCTCCCCTCCGTCTTTCCACCCTTCTTCTCTCCACCTGAGGAGTTCTCTTTAAAATCCAGGCCTCTCATGATAAGGCTTGGTTTCACAGCTTTAAAGCCAAGGCAGTGCACCCTGGATGTTCAGTGTTATGGGTGGTGGATCTCATGTGTTAGAGGTTTGAATCAATGCCAGAATCAATCGTGGGCTCCTGGAGCTGCTCATGTGCCTGGGTGCCCCGGGACTGAGATCTGTCCTGACTGCTTTTCAAGTCACTCTTTTCACTGCCAGTGAGGAATTAGATTTTCTTACTCATTGCTTGTGTTAGAAGTGAAGCAGTCCTGTTTGGAGGAGAACAGCAGAGGTTTATTTCATATATTAATGTGAATTAATCCTGGTATGATCCCTAGAGCAATGCAGAGTTTCTGTACAGGAAACAGAGTACATAAGTGTGCAGCTTTCATGCTGGGGGTCCCTGGGTATGTCTGTGCTCTCTGACTGGGGGAGCAGCCCAGTCTGTGATCCTGGCACATCTGAGCTCCTTCTGCAGAAGCTGGGATGGGCTTACATGTGGCAGTTTGCCCTTTTGGCTGGGCTTCCTGGCCTGGCTTCCTAGCACGGGTGCAGTAGCTCACAAAAGCAGCGGCACTATGTCCAGAACAAACCTGGAAGTCCACATCTGCTCTACTTGCTAGTTTAAGGTTTCCAGCTGTGTAATACATGTACATGATCCAAAAACTATACCTTCCACATAGCTTCCTACCCACTTCTCATGTAGTTCTCTTCCAGAATTATACCAGAAACTTGGCAGGTTTTTCCTCTCTCTCTCTGCAGGATATGGCCTTTAATGACCTTGCAGTAGCTACATGGAGGGCAATTGCAAATTGCTGGAGAAATTCCACTTGTCCTTGTCATATGTTTATGTTGCCATTTCACTTTCACAGAGGAAAACTTTCTGGCTATCTCCATTATGTCCAATATCTAATTACTGGCAAAAATTAAAAAACCCAGTAAGAGTAGAACTGAAACAGTCTGAGAATGATCTTCTAATAGTGTCTGTGGTAACTAAATACAGGAAGCTGGGGGCCACTGAAGGTGATGATATTTCCCTGATGTTTGCATCTAATCAGGTAGAAGCCAGCACAAAGCAACAAGTTCCCTTTGTAATATTGGAGAATGGAGTTTGTTAAATGTATTATTATGCCATTGCAGATAGTACAGACAGACCCCAAGATTGCTCATTTTGTCTTAATTTCAAAAAGAAAAAGAAGAACAAGTAAAATAAGTATGGGTTTTCAGGGGAAGGACTTGATTGTTTCTTATCATCAGTTTTTAGGAATTCCTGGTAAAGTACAGTTACTGTACTTGTCACAAAATGTGCAGCTAAGCTGCCACAGGAATCAGGATCTGTCGTTGTAGGATAAAATGAACTCAGTCATGTCTTCCTTTTAAATAGACTCTCTAGTAGTATCAGATCCTGTTTTCAGGCTAGTGATTACACAGGCTGTCTGGCTGATGTCACCAGGATCCCAAAGGAGAAGGAGTAATCCTAAAAATCTCTTCAGGAACAAGAGAAATAACTTCTTACCCTTTTTGGAAGAGTTTCTGAAATACTGTTCTGCATTAGCCCTCAGTAAAGGATTAAATTTAGCTGAGCCTTGAGAACTTGTTAGTGCTAAGCAGCTCATGATGTGCAGCAGTAATTGTTACTTCAGTACTTTAAATTGTTTTTTTCTTAATGCCTCATTGGGAAAGTATCTTAAAGGACCACTTGTTCTTTAAGAAGCACTAAAAAGTATACAGCATTGTACTGGTTTGAGGGGAGCTATGAGTATTTTCAGAGTGGCTACAAAATTAATTGCAGAAAACCTGAGTATTTGTTCAGGCTTTCCATACCAGACTTCCTGTTCTTGTATGTAAAAATGGCTGATTTAAGTGCACTTTTTACGTAAAACTGTTGTCCCAAGAAGTGTTCCCTAAATACATTTTTTGTCCTCTCTCTTCGTAAACACGTTGGTGGGAGAATTCAAATCGAGTATGAAGTAATATCTTGAAATGTGGACAAAAATACTGCCTAAGAATAGCACTACCAAGATGGATCAAGGAGTCATTTAATTCAGCACCTCAGCTTGGGGTAGGGTTCAGTGGAGGAGGCATAATGGGGAATACAGATATTGCAAATCATAGAGTGATGCTCCTTTTGGATATACTCAGCCTCCAGCAGTTTGTGACTCAGAGGTTTCTAGAGCTGGTGACTTTGTATTTAATGGTTGTAGATGGCTGAATTCATGGAAGGAGACCTTGGGTTCTTTTTGAGCCAGTGTGAGCTTTTTGCATCTAGTACATGAAGTAACAGGGCAATAAAGCAGCTCTTTCACCTTTTCCATTTGCTGCCTACTTGCTTTGCTAGATTCTGCCATAATAATAGGAATAGGGATCATGGACTTCTGTTACTAGTCATTGTGCAGATTTCTCACAAACCTGCTCTATTTTGAATTTTAGCTTGTCCAGTACTGGTGTGTTGTTCCACATATTACAGAAGCAATTCCAGAATGCTACTTCATGTTACTCTGTTTCTGCACTGTGTTGCCCTTTGGGTTGTGCTGTCTTGTGTTTTATTTTAGAATAAGGAACCAGAACAATAGAGGACACTCAAAATATAAATGTCTTGTGAATGCATACAGTGGCATGTTAATGATTTTCTATATTGTCCTCAATTTCATTATTTTTCATTATGAATAATACTTAGCATATGATTGATTCCTGACTGCTTCTGAACACTGAGCCAGGTTTCTGTAGAAAAGAGCTGACCAGATGTAGCTAAGTCAAATTCAAACAATGTCCAGCATCTCTTGCATTTTTTCATATTTATCATTGGTTTGTGCATTCCAGAGCTTTTCCTATTCTTTTTTTTTGGTCTTTTGGGCATTATGGTGGACATGACAGATGAAGTAAAGTGGTGAGTAAGCCATCTTTTGAAGAACTAACTTCCCTTTACATGTCAGCAGCAGATGGTGTTGAGAGATTAATGGCAGTTTCTGGTTTTATAAGCTGACCAGATTTATTGTCAGTTTTTGCACAGGTAATGTCATGATTTAAGTGATTTAAAATCTCAGCTTTTCCTTTTCTTCCTCCTGTATTGACCACTCTAGGTTGGTTTGGCAAGGAATTTGCTGCTTGTTTCACTGTTTGTTTTTTTTTTTTAGCCTTTCTGTTGCTCCACTCAGTGTTCTGCTTAACCAAAATAATGCATGTCTAAGTCTCACATGTAGCAAGGAGTTAGAGCTGCAGTTCAGGGTTGTATTACTTGGATGGATTTACAGGCAGATATTTGGGAAACATTAGTGATCTGTACCAGATGTAATTTCTGGCCCTTATAGCCCCCTTCTGTCAAGAAAGAAAGAGATTTTGTAGTAACCCTTAGGCAAAGTAGCAAAAGCAAAATATTTTGATCTGTCTTGGAGACGTAGGTTCAACCTCCTTTACAAGTTTCCTTGTTTTAGAGTGGATTTTATGTAGGGCAGATGAACTTTAGGTTCTCCAAAAGAGATCTTTGTCCACAGACACTAATTTTATGTTTTCTATTACCATCTCTCATCATCTTTCAATTATAAATAAAGAGATCCGATTGAGCTAACTTATATTTTTGCTTTTTGTGAATACCTAAAGTACCTACAGGAGTTGTGCTCCCATGCATCATAAAATAGTAGTAGCTAAAACTGTATGTTGTCAATAATCAGAAATCAATTCCCTTCTCAGAGGGACTATTTTTAAAAATTTTTAAATTACTATTTTGAAAGCTCACTGGAAGAGAGAAAACTGAGTCTTGTGTATATCTTTGTTAAACAAGCCCTGCTGTGCTTGTGTGAGGAAGGGAATTTTTGACCTCATAGCAATAACTAATGCTAGAAAAGCTTGATTTTGTTTATTTTTTCTGTTTTGTTTGTTTGGTAAATAAATGTCAACTTGAGTGTATGTTGTGGATGCTTGTGATGAAGTGAAACAATTTGGGATCTTAGTTCTGGTGGAATTGACAGCATTTTGGTTACATGCATCATGATTTTGGACTGCAAGATTGCCCTATTTTAATATTCATATGGGGTTGGGATTTCCCAGGTTTTCTGTACATTTTTATTGCTGGAAATCAGGGATGTTTCAGAAATAAGCTTCAGCATTGCCAAGTTAAGGTAATGTCTGTCTGTTTAGGATTTTCTTGGTTGTCTTCCCCTACCTGTCTCAGGCTTATTAACCACTGATTTGATATTTCATCTGTAGAAGAGGAGGACCTGCTAGGTGAATGTAACAGCAGAACCTGTGAAAGTTCTTGTGCCTGCCTTTAGGTATGGGAATTCATTTTAAAGGTCTGATCTCTAAAGCAAAGTAGTACTTGGTCTGTGTCAAAATATTAGTTAACTAACAGAGCCCTTTTATGCCAAATAATTATTTGTCCTGTTTAAGCTTAGCTGCCTTCAGAAGTGTTCTTGTTATTCATGAAAAGAAAGGTAGAGATAAGTCTCTGCCTTCACCAGAAAAGTGTCCTGTAAATCTAGTGGCCTTTTGGCTGTGCTGTCTGGACTTGGGTTTTTCAGTTTTCTGACAATATTAGGATTCAGAACATGTACCAATGCTGTCCTGGATGTCTGTGAGCTGCCAGGAGGAGGATACCTGTTCAGAAAGTGTCTTGGGAAAACTCTGTAAGGGTGTAGAAGAGTGCTAAAGATAAGGTCCTGTTACAGATTCTGATCTTGAAGAATGTGAAACATGGTACATGCAGATAACAAGCTACATATGGATATGGCATTCTGAAAATCTGTAGGTATGCTGAGCTGATTTAGCTTTCATTCTGTTATCCTGTGTGAAGTTCATATGGAAATTGTTCAGAAATAATCATTTTTCATGCCAGAGTTCCTCATGGCTCTGCAGTTATGTTTTCACAGATTTCTGTAGCATCTTGTATCCACACTGTCTTTTATACCCAGATACCACATCAAAAGTTTAAACCTTTGAGGGTGGGTGAAGGTTAGACACACAGGATATAGGCAGAAATCTTTTTCTAATACTCATTATAAAAGGTGGGTGTATTCATTATGATCAAACATCATCTAATTTAACTTTCTGAAACATGGAACCTTTCATTAATATAAGCCAGTAACTTAAAATTGAGGAGGTCATCTAAATGAAAATGCAGAAATTCAGTAAAACAGCTGAAAGAAACTAATCTCCATATTTTTAAGAAAGACTGAGGATTGGGAAGTGTTCCAGATCTCACGTTTTACTGAATCTCTGAGTGATTGAGTCTGTTTCTCTTCAGCTCTTTACTCTGAAAGAAGAGTTGTGTCCCAGTTACTAGAATATAATTTAAAGTTTATGTCTGAAATACTTGCTTATATAGTGTTTGGGTAAAGGAAGACTGATTTGAGTAGACAGATTTGCTTTTAAATGGAATTTTCTCATCTGCTAGAGACTTGTTAATGAGGGAACCAAAGCCAGAAAAAAAAAAAAAAATTGAAATGGAACCAGGAGTTTACTGCTTGATTTGAAAGACAAATTTGAACTTCTGTCTTGTTTTAAAATCCACCACCTACATGCTGAAAAAAACATACATCCCTGTCTAAACTTAAATTAATTTTGTCTTTTGTTTGCCTTCCCTCCTGGAGAGAAGGGTCCTGCATGGTGATACTCAGCCTGCTGTTCACTATCTGCTTTAGATGAGTTTGTGGGAAGAAACAAGGAAACAAACCCATTGTGGTAAAACTTAATATTTGGTTCAAACAGCTTCAGCCAGCACAGAAGAGTTTTCAGATCTGCAGTGATTTTCTTCAGCATTTTTTGACATTATTTTATAGCTTTACCATCTAAGCACGTTGAGGGGGAAAAAAAATAATCTGGGTTGTGGCAGGAAGATAAAAATATACTGTCTTCAGCAAACTTAATTTTTCATACTGTCAGATTTGACTCCCTTTTAATGATAAATTAAGTAAGTGGTTAGTAATAGAAGAAAATGAAGGGTAACTTGATGAAATAAATACATTTAATGTAATTGCTCTCAAAATTGAATTTGGAAGACTTTAGTTAAATCTCTAGTTTGATATGAAACAATTACAAATCTGGAAAACTTAGCAAGTGAATTCAGAATAGAGTTTGTTTGCTTTTCTGTTCTGATGTAGACATTTCATGTCCTCTTCCCCCTCAGCAGTCTTTACCTCACTGTATATTTTATGATGTTGTTGCAGATTTAATTGTGCAGATATGGATGCAATGGCCTTTTGGGAGCTGCAGTCTTTGGAATGCTCTGTTGTAGTGTCCTCTTCTGTATTACTGAAGATGGAACATAAAACTTTGCCAGTTCATTGCTTCTTTCTTTGTTTCCTCATCCTTCTCCTTTCTGTAGTAATAATTCCACAATTTTCCTTAATCTTGTGAGGTTCTGGTTTACTCTTTACTCTTCTGCCTGAAGCATTCTCTCTGCAGGCAGGGGTTTGTAAGTATCTGATTGCACAGCATTCTTCCATTACAAAGTGAACAGAATATAACAAGTGAAAAAAACTTCAGTTTTAGTCTTAATGTGTTCAGTTTTTTGTCATTTACTACCTGAATATGCTCCCCTGCATCCTAGAATGTGGGAGATACCTCAATAAACATAGGTCCTCTCAGGCCCTTTGGGCATAGACACATTCACTGTAATGTGTGAATTATAATATTTTTAAAAAATTTAAAACCACTTAAGCAGTTAGGGTTGTGAGGATACTGTATTTTCTTTATATAGGCAGAATCACAGAGAATGAGATTTAAGTTGCCCCTTTTTTTGTTTGAAGCAATAGTACATAGAGAGGAGTTTGCACTGCTTTTGATCAGCTATAGTTGTAGTTTTGGGCTTTGAAGTGATTTGAGTTAATGAGATTTTTGTCCTCAGTCAGAGAGTGAGAAGCAGCTATTTCTCTGTGGGGTGACAGGGTGTCTGTCACTCTTGGGGACAGTATCTGTGTCCCTGGGTGCCTTGGGCTGAAGACTGAATGTGGATTTGTCTTTTGGCATATGAAATTCCTGAATTTTTCACAAAGCAAGAGATTTTCTAAGAACACAATTGTTATGGTGTTTTTTTTTGAAGAAGGAAGGCACAGGATTGTTGTCCTGTTACTTTGGTTTGTTGTTTTTTTTTAGGTTATAATGCCCTTAGTTGTTCAGGAATTCAAGCAGTAAAATATTACAAAAATAATATTTTCTGTTCTGTTGCTCTCTTCTTCTCCAGACACACCAACCACCTCTCCTGAACCTCTGAAAGGAATGAAGTTTTTTCTACTACCATTTCCTTAGTTCTCTCTCTGTGCTGATAGACAGGGAAGACAAAACAAAACATTTTCACTTTTATTTTCATTACACAGGATCATGAGAGACAGTAGGAGTTTTAGCTGACAAAGCACAGCAGAAGTAGATAGCAGGAAGAGAAGAATAATGTGGGTTTGGTCAGCAACCAAGCTTAGCTTTTTCCATAGTAAATCTTATCTTTTTCCATAGGAAAGAAATCGGTTTGACTAAGTTTGTGTGTTCTAACTTCAATTCAGAATACATTTTAATAGTATCTATTCTGTTTAGGGGCCTTGGTTATTTTGGTTTAGTTTCTTTGTAATGTGAGCTTTGTTTTCCTCTGGCCTGCAGCTGGACCTCCAGCAGTCTGTGTTTGTAGCAGGGCCCTCTGCTATAGTGAAAGTGGAAGTTCTCTGGTACAGAGTGAAACTGAATTGAAAATGAAAACGGAAATACCAGATATCTGCAGCTTAAGCTGTTCAATATGTACTTCCTAGTTACATTGCACAGAAAAGAGCATTTACTGTCTTCACTTGTCTTAATGCTTCATGCTTTTTTTGTCCAATATTAAATTCTTGTGATGTTGTGAAGATGTGAGAACTTCACCAGTTTTCAACATTGTTCTTTGTATAATCCCTTTGTGGCAATTAGCACAGGAATTTTTTTTGATGGTTTCTATAGCTTTTCAAGTTTATATAGTGAAGTAGTAGTTCTTTGCTCAAGGTAATTTGCAATCATTTTGAAGGGTTATAATTCCTTGCACATGATCATATACACACAAAATAGCTGAAATATACACAAAACACCACTGTGTACTTTTTAAAGAGATAAAGTAATTTCAATCTGACACCACCTAATAAGCCTTCTAGATGTTTTTTAAAAAAACTATATTTCTCCCTTGTTTACTAAACACTCATCATGGTGTTTTCATAGCAGAGTCTACAAACAAACCTAAAGCTCTCAATGCACTAAAGATGCTGTCCTTAAATGAATTTGGTTTTGGTCATTTAAAGATACTTTTAAGCTTTGAAATGACCTGTTATTCATGGTGTGTTCTTGTCTCACCATATTCAGGCAGATTAGAACTAAATGGAAGTTGATTGGATTTTTTTGAGCAAATGTAGCCAAAGTTAATTAAAAACTAGTGGTGTTTTCTATGGTCAAACCACTTCTTTGGGCTGGTAGAATGCTGACAGCAGTGTTGTGAATTCTTGTCAATCTGCCTGTCACTCTTTGCCTGTGAAAGTGCTGAGGGAATGACAAACAAATCTGTCATACGTTAAGGAAAGAGGAAAGGCATGTTAAATTTTTGTTTTATTTTTCAGTCCTTCTCAGCCTATTGCAGCTGCTGGCCCAGATGAGTTTTTGAGGATTCTGCTTCTCCTCTAGTCATAATTTCTCAAAGGGAAACTCAGTTGCTGTAAACGACTTAATCAATTTTCACACTCCACATCCTCCTGGACAAAATAAACTTGAAATCCATCTAGCTGCCTTCCCAAGCAATTGTTTTCATTACTCCAGAAAGTCAGGAATTTCTGTGCCTGCCATCCTGAGTAGTGCAAAGCCTGTGGAGTGGTTTGTGTAACCAGTGTTAGGATTAGTCTGTGTGGGAGTCATCACCTCCACCTCAGCACTGCCCATCTTTGTGAATTCTCTGTAGTCTTCTGTTTGAAAGGGGAACAAAATCCTCAAATTCCTTAAAGTAGAAAAGTACTCTGATCCCAAGCTGTTTCCTTCGGATGTTTAGTGTAGCTGGTTTGAAGTTTGGGGCTGGGGTGACTGAGGTGGGAGTTCCTCAGGCTGCAGAGCTTGCCTGTAATTAAGGATGGAAAGGTTAAAGAAGGTCTGCAATTAAATGGTTTTAACTCTGGCAAAACTGCAGTTAAAAGTAATGGGATGGGGCACTCCAGACTTACTTAGCAGTGACAGAACCAGAGAGAGTTCTTTGCTCCTCTGCAGCACAAGGAGACTGCTGACATTAATGGGTAGGAGATCTAATTACAAGTGAGAACAATTTCAAGAAGTAATGAAAAAGACACAAAGGAGCCATAATTTGAGGGGAAGGTATTTTAAAATAGTTGGGTTTTGTGTGATCTTCTCTTTCTTTACAGTTCTAAACCAGGACTTTCCCATCTTAATTTGTTTGCTTAAGTGTCATCACAGGAAGAATTGATCAGGCCTGGAGGAGGAGATGTTCCCTGCATTCTTCCCTGCATTCTCACAGCCCACCCCAGGACTGTGCTTCTGGTCCTGCCTCTCCATCTTCATGGGTGCACTCAGATGCCCTGTGCTGGCTGACCACATACTGTTATGAGTTCAGACTTCCCTAAACAACTTTGGGAGGAGAAAGAAACTGCAAGCCAAATTACTTTTCTTCTGTACCACTTTGTAATTTGACAGTGATCTCCTGTTCTTTAAAAATGCAGAGAATACAAGTGTCTTATAAAGGAGGTTCAGTCCTCAGTGTATGAGAAGAGAGATACCAGGAGGGGATTGGGTGGCAGATTTGTTCAGATATTTTTTCTTTCCCCCCCTCGCATTAATAATTAAAATAACCCTACCTGGATACTGAAGTAAAATCTATACATATGATTGTAAAATCTATACATGTGACTGCATTTGGTTTGCAAAAATGTTTCTGAGAGGGAATATTGAACAAACTGTTGGTGTCCTACAGCTGCATGTCCAAAGTGCATGCCAGGAATTGCACCTCATTGTTTACTGTTGAGATACCTATGGAATACATCAGAGCAATTCCCAGAATGAGAAAATCAAACTAAACCAGAATGGTGTGGGAAAGTAAGATGGAAGTGAGCAAGTGGTGATATTTTCTATAGACTTCTTAAAAATCTCATATGAGAGCTCCATGGATATCAAATGCTGTGCTGTATTTTGCCATTCTTTTAAAGTATGAATGTTTTATCAATAGAAAAAAACATAAGCACATCAAGCCCACCACAGATAAACCTTGCAGGTTTTGTCAGAGCCTGTCATTTTCAAGTTTTTTATCATGATCCAGTATAGTAAAAGAATTCTGGGCATTTCTAAAATTTTGTGAAGTGCTTGTAGACACACTGGAATGTGATATTCACCCCTGTACTGCCACCCCTTTTATATTATGCTGCAGTTAGAAGCACTGCTAGAGCCTTTTCATTATTCCAGCCAGCTCTCTCTCAGACTAGAGTCATAAATCTTTGTAGCTTAGTTGCACTTTCTGAAGAATACAGGGAGTCATAAATTAAAAATGAGTTTCAGGCTCCTGAGTAACTTTCACATTTCTGAAAAGTTGATTCATTGAAAAAAAATTCCATCGTACCTCTTCAGCTGAAATGCTGAGGTTGGTTTGTTGTGTTAGGATTAATGTTTTTCCAGACCTGCCCCTGACATATGGGCTTCTTAATTCTTGGCTTTTAAGCCTAACTTTTAACATCATGTTTAACTGCTAGAAAGAGCATTTGATTTTTCACATCTGCTTGGAATCTTTTAGGTCTGTTGAGAGTGCTGGACTTGAGGCAAGCTCGCAGGAGGGGTTTTCTGACAGTCTTAGAGAATTCTCAGGGAGCCAAAAACCTTGAGACATGGGAATGTAGCTCTAGCTGGAGTCACATGAACCAGAAAAGCTGAATCATGGATGAGTAATTGTCCCTAGCAATCAGAGGACATGGCTTCATGTATGTTTACCAAGCAGAGTTTTAAAAGCTTTGCGAAATGGATTTCTGAGTACGTTGAGTTTTAGGGGTTTTGACTGGATGTACCTCTCTGTGTTTGAGTGGCAAATAAATCTCTATGCAGTTGCAGCACATCAAAGATTTTAGTTGTTTGTGTTTGGAGTATAATGTGTAATTACTTATGGGAGTATTTGCTGGATTTGAAAATATGTACAAGGTAAAGTGACCTACTCTGATTCAGCATAATGCTCCAAGTACTTGTTTCTAAATTGTAGATTTCTGCTCTCTTAACTGTCTTCTTTCCTCTTGCCGCTTTTAATTAATTTTAACTGCCTTCTGAATGATGAGCTGGTATTATACAACATGAATTATAAATGTTGCATATAAATTTACTACTAGAAAATTGAAAAGGAGATTCAAAATACGTGATTTTATAAAATATGTGATAGGTCTGTAATGAGATACCTTCTGTGCTTTTTTACAGAGTTAATGCTTACCTAGATAAAGGTGCAGTCTGTTTATATCAAATAGAACAGATGAAGCCAAAGAGACAAAATGCAGCTAACTCTGTGAAATGGTTTTAGTTGATGAATAGATGTCTGTGTTGCTGAACTTTGCTATGATGTAGTAAAAATGAGTCTGTCATAGGGGAACATGAAACACCCTTGGAGCTAAATCTATCCCTTGAAGGGGAAATAGTTCTGTAATTGTTTTCCAGCAGCTAAAATAGCTGTACAGCATCAATGGAGCACTCACAAACTTTTACTGTTAGAACTGGAACAGAAAAAATCTCACAAAAATATGTGGGGAATGGTTCATGTTACAAGTTCTCAGTATGTGAAAAAGCAGCTGAAAGATGGAGGGCTTGAGGTTTTAAAACTGGTTGTTTTTGTAGTTTCTATTCAGACATAAAGATAGTGTTTCAGTCTGTTCTAGTCTGGGGGTTTTGTTTGGTTTTGGTTTTTTGACTTTGTGGGATTCTTTTACTCTAATACTAAATTGTGTGTATAGCACTTAACTTGATTAAAAATGTTCAATACACAGGGAGGTTGACTTTTCCACATCTACATCCAGTGCTCAGGTAACGTATTTGAAATCAAATTAAGCCTTCCTGATGGTCTCTCAGAAGTTATTTGAAAAGATAAAGGTAAACCACAGCTTACTTGCCAATATTTCTAATTAAAAACAAAACTGTAACTGGAATGTGGATTTTTTTCACTGTTAGAGAACAAAAGCTATGACTTTAAGGTTTTCATTACACATGAAATGCAATTATTGTTTACTAGCAAACATGGCAGCACTTTGTTCTTATGAACTATTTCTTATTTTCCTCCTTTTATTATCCCTGATGCATATCTGAAAAAAAGATGATCAGTTTGGCTTTTCTTTTTTTCTTTTTAAGGCTTCTGCTAAGAGAGATCAAACTCAAAATACCATCAAAGAGGAGAAAGTCCACCTGTTGAAGTATAACATAGGAGATCTAGTGTGGTCAAAAGTGTCTGGTTTCCCATGGTGGCCATGTATGGTTTCTGCTGATCCTGTTCTCCATGCCTACACTAAACTAAAAGGTATGTAATTCAGATTTCTTCAGGTGTACAAAAGTATTGCTTTGCAAAAAATCTGTTCTGATTAGCAACTTCTTGTCAGCAGGAATGTTAAAATCATGTAAATGCTATTCTTGAGCATATAGCAGTCTGTCTTTTAACTCATGTGTTCTCTGAAAGATACCAAATTGTGAGCTGTCAAACTGGGTGGAGTCTTCTTAAGAAAAGAAAAAAACCCAAACCTAACAATGTTTTTCGTTGTTTCTGTGGAGATGCTTGGTAAATTCATACAGGCTAAAGATTTTATTAAAGCTGATGGGAATTAAATATTCCTGATGAAGCAATCCATAATTTAGGCAGCTAAATTTTCTCTGATTCATAGAGTCAATACTGATTCCTACAGTCAATACTAGTTGATTTTAAATGCAGGAACTACCAAGTGTTAATGTAATTTTTAAAAATGAATCTGTACAATTTCTTAATCTCATTTGCACCTTTGTTCTCTGTTCTGATACCTGCAACTTTTTGAGGCTTTAGTAGCAGTAAATATTTAGACTACATATTAAGAAATAGTTGGAAGGGCTGAAAGCAATGAAGCATTGGGATGGATTGCCCAGAGAAGTGGTCTGATCTCGTTCATAGGAGGTTTTTAGAACAAATTGAATTAATATCTCTAGGATTATAGCTAGATTCAAAATTAGTAGAAAACTAAGTGGCTTCTTAAGAACCTTTTCAAACATTCTTAATACAGTTGTTGGAATGATTATTATAGACTCCTCAGGCAAATTTTCCTTGTTGCAGTCTTTCAGAGTTTGGATCAGGCAGTCCCTGTCACTTTAAGTCTTTGGATTATTAGGTCTGTTATGACTAAAGAGATGGATTTTGAGAGTAGTAGAGCTGTGTACTTGTTCCTAACAATTTCTCTGTTCCTTGAAAGGAGCAAGGTTTATGTTCATTACCCAGAATCTTGGTGGTGCATCTTTATCAGAAAGTGTAGAAACAGACCCAGGAAAACCCAGTACCAAATGTCTGAATGCAGCCTGTGGAGCAAGAACAGAAAGAAGGGCCCACGTACTTTGTAGTGTTAATTTCCCTCTCTTTGAAGTGATGGGAATGATGGTGATTTCTCATATTTGCTCTGGAGTTGGTTTGGGCCTTCCTTTTCCTTGAGGTGTTTAGTCAGGGTCCGAGCAGCCATCCTGACTACTGAATGCATTCTGATGAGTGTATTTTTGTCAGTAGGTATTTCCAGTCTTACCTTCCACCTACTCTTTATTATTTATTATCAAAAGTCTCTTCTTGCAAAAAGAAAAGGTCTTTTTTCAGGGAGTTTTAAGAACAGTGAGCTATGTCTCTGTACTTCTCATGTCTAGGCTTAGGATCAAGTGTTTAAAAGCAGTCTGAATTTCTGGATGTTGCTACTTGATTTGATCATTCCAGCTGATTAGGCTTAATAAAAATTAATAGCTTTCAACTTGTGGGAAGTAAATTTTTGTGTAAGAAAGTCTGTGCTGAGTCTGCCTAAAGCTCCATCTCACTGAATATCCTGTCTCTGGCTGTGGTCAACCACAGATGCTCAGATACAGAGAAGCAGCAGGGAAGTGGTGGGTTCCCAGAGCACTCTCCCAAACTGCTAACAATTAGTTGTTTCAGGATTCTGTGGGCCAAAAATTAGGTTTGCCTATGTAACAACCTTTAATGAATATCAGAAGATCAAGGCAACCCCAACGATGGGGAGAAATGATGCATGTGACTCCATTGATATCAAAAGGCTAATTAATTAGTTTATTATACTATTCTATTCTATACTGTATTGCACTACATCTAAACTGAAACTGCACAAGCACTCAACCTAACAAAACTGCCCAGAATCTGGTGGCTGTCAGCCAACAGTCCCGACACACACATGGATTCAATTGGTCAGTAAATCAAAACACTCACACCAGAATCCAATTACCAATTCCCTTCAGGTAAACAATCTTCCACAATGCATTCCACTTGCTCCAAAACACAGGAGCAGTAAATGAGGTAAGCATGGTTTTTTCTTTCTCTGAGGTTCAGGGAATGTGAATCCCAGAAAATCCTTGGGAAGTTGGGCCTTGCTTTTCTTTGTGAAGAGAAATGAGGCCACAGATGAATGCCATTCTTTTATCCAGGAGCATTGGTACAAATTCAACTCTCAGAGGATACCTGAAGATTCACCACTAGCTTTGTGACTCTAGTGGCAGGCACTATTACTGAGTCTCCCTAATTAGGCAATTACAGCTGTCCAGCATTGCAGTGCAAAAGGAGCACAGTGCCTGCCTGCTTGGCAAGTGGGCTCTTGGCAGATCTTTACAGGAGGTTGGAAACCTAGGCTGTGGCATCTCTGTATGCAGCCAGAGTATCCTGGTAAAATAGACAGATTAAGTCAGAGATTAAGTCACAAGAGCTCTGTAGTCACTACTTAAACATTTTCTTGATGAGCCTCAAGTAATTGCTGTGCAAGAGAATTGTTCCTGACTACACAACACTGGAACATATATTAGACTGCTGATTGGATGTGTGATGATTACAATCCCAAGACTTTCCCTCTGTCCTTCCTCTAGATTCTCATATCTGATCTCAGATGAGTCATTATAATTCTTCTAGTACTCATAGATGTTTTTGTATATAGTGTAAGTTTGTAATTGTTATAAACCAATACATGTAGATATTAAAATTTTTGTCCATACCATTAATTAGGTTGATTTCATATTACCTTTCCAGATGCCATATTTTACAAGATTAATCCCCTATTAAAATAATTATCACCATGAAAAGAAAGTTCTTTCTAACTCTAGGAACCCCAAAAATAGAGTATGAAGCAGTCAACTAGATCTATTTGGTGACTAAGCCTGAAGACATGCAGTGTATGAATAATGGAATTCCTTATGGAATCTAGACCTAGTTTGAAGTCACCTGGAACAGAATTGTGGCTCTTATTTTCACCTTCTGGGTGTCCATCCCTCCCTGAGTTGGTCTGCTGCCCAGTCTATGTATTGGACAAACTGGTGTGGTGACACTGGAGGAACCACAGCTACTGTAGGGAGCATTTTTGATCTAGCAGGATTGAATTTGCAGACACAGAAGTGCAGGTTAAAACCTTTTCTATTTTTAAACAAGACCATAATTTGAACACTTAGCAAACCTGCAAGTTCTAATGAACAAGGTGTTAGAAGACATCTTAAGTGTGATCTCTTACCTCGGCCTTTGAGAAATTCATTGTTAACTATGAACCCTTTGAGTTCTGAAAGTGGTTTCTTCCCCCTTTGTAAAATAGCTGAGACTTTTGAAAGGGAAAGGTTGTATGCCTGTATTGTGCCACAGTGAGACAATGTTCCTCTTGTTTTTCTAGGGGAAAAAAGGGAATATTTTTAGTTTTAGAAGAAAAAATGCTTATTTAGATGTCAAAATTGTACTCTTATCCCTCCACTCTCCCGCCAGCCAAATCCTTTATTGATTTCTTTGATTCCTGAAAAATCTTGATTATTATGAAGTTTTGATTGCAAGGGATAAAACCAGATGAAGTATGTGTCTCTGTTAAAGAATATTGAAAGATAAAGTTGAGGAGATGTAGAGAGGAGGCTCAGTGCACAAGCTCTCCAAGCTGTGGAGCTTTCTCAGTGTTCATTGAGAAATGAATGCTAAATTCATTTTCAGAAATACCCAGACCTACATGTAAAGTTAACATACAGGGAAAATAGACAGGTGATTGTAACCTCCAGTTAATTTAGCCAAGCATATTCTTGCTAGGAATTAAACTATTGAGCTTTTGGGTCAGACTTCATACATTATCTTTCAGAGACTTTCAGGCTGATTTAAATGGATTTTTGAACGTTTATCCAGTTTTTCCTGTGCTTTTGTTATGGCAGCTGTAGCAGCTTACACACTTCAAGTCTGCAGGGGCTTACCAGAGTTTGTATCTTAAATAAATGTGGTTTTTTTTAATTTTCAGGACAGAAGAAGAGTTTTCGTCAATACCACGTTCAGTTTTTTGGAGATGCCCCAGAACGAGCCTGGATATTTGAGAAGAGCCTGGTGCCCTTCAAAGAAAAAGACCAGTTTGAACAATTATGCCAAGAGAGTGCAAGACAAGCCCTTACTAAAGCAGAGAAAATAAAGGTAAGAGGTTACCAAATCAGGCAGAGATGTACTGATATAAATAGGTATTATAAAAAGCTTAAAGACAGCTTGTTTTACAGGAGTCTTACATTTCATTTATAGATGCAAAGGATGGGGTGATTTACCACTGTCTGTTACTCAGTAAACATCAGTACTCTTCTGCTTTGTCACGGATTCATCTGTGGTATCAGGAGTATCCAATGCAGCTCCATTTGAACTCTGAATTAGAGATCTGCATGACTGTTAGTCTCTTGGGATTGTTTGATGTAAATGTCAGCATTCTGCAGTCACGAGTGGGCAGATTGCTCACAGGGCTGTCTCCTCTTGCAGATGCTGAAGCCGGTGTCGGGGAAGCTGCGGCCGCAGTGGGAGATGGGTGTGAAGCAGGCCAGTGAAGCAGTGGGCATGCCAGTGGAGGAGCGCAAGGCCAAGTACACCTTCATCTATGTCAGGGACAGACCCCACCTTAATCCTCGAGTGGCAAAGGAGGTTGGCATTGCTGTGGAACCCTTGGAGGAGATGGATCAGTCATCCTACTCACATGAAGAAACCACTCCAAATCTGAAATCAATGAAGGAGTCTGGCATTCCTAGCAAGAGGAGGAGAAGGACATCAAAACTCTCTGCTGCTGATGATGTGCAAGAGAGCAGTCAGTTGGAGGATAAGAATACTACTCCTCAAAAGTCATCTGAACAGGAAGAATCCAAAAGAGGGATAGGCTCCCCTCTCAATAGAAAGAAAACTCCAGCATCTACTCCACGAAGCAGAAAGGGCGATGCAGTATCTCAGTTTTTGGTCTTTTGTCAGAAGTACAGAGATGAGGTTAGTCTCTTTTAGCTGTTACTATTGTTGATTGCCTCTTCTAATTTCTGTACTTGAAGAAACCACTTTAGTAAACAAAAATTAGTTATTACTGCACAATCCATGATATTCTGGGTTTGACAAGGTATGCCTGCATCAAATCTTATTCTAGACAGAAATAGAGAAAGAAGGGAATGCAAGTGAGCAATATAAACAAGATGGTGATAACTGCTATTGTATTTCAAGCAAAAGTTGTCTTAGTGTCTTCCTACATAAACCAGTAGTCCTTTGTATTAGCCATATTTTGTCTTTAATGGATGTACAATATAATACATGTGCATACATATATGCTCAGGCAAATATAACAAAGATTATGCTGTTCATGGCAATCTGTCTGTAGATAGCTTTTATATTCTTATTGAGGACATGGCTCAGTTGATTCTGTGTGTTCCTTTATCTTTGAACACCTCAAAACTTAATTTGCTTATCCAGTACCTTTTGCTGAGGTTCAAAAGAAGCTGCTTACCAAAGCTTGTAAAAATCACTGTCAGTGTGTGCAATCTTCTGGGACAGAAACTAGGTCCTCTTGAGGCACTTACACTCCAATACAAGGGAGAATAAATAAATACCTTATTATCAACATTTTTTAGGAAGACTTAAAAGTATAAAAGCACTACTGCTGGTGTAGCTCATTACTTTAAAATCAGGACTTGCCATTTTTTGTCCTTAGAACCTTTTGCTCCATTTACAGTACTGTTCCATAATCTGAAGCTAGTGTGATATCTTATGTTTTCTTGTACTTGTACTATTACATGTTGTTCACAGAAGGATCAGGAAGTTAGTGCTGACTTTGTCATACTCTTTAGCTACTGAATGGTTGACTTCATTATAGCATATTTGTATTAGAAAAGAATTAATAGATGCAAACTTTATAAAGAAATATTGGAAAGCAGATTCTGTTGGATGGAAGTCAGTTGTGGTTCAACTTGGGATCTTATTAGATCATTGAAACTTAAGGTAATATTGAGAATGAAAATGAGCACAGTGCTACATAAACCTTTTAGTGGCTTTGGTTAAGTTGAGAAGAGCATTGGCATTGCAGTTTGCTGGCTCTGGAAAGGAAATGGTTTTGTAGCCAAACCATTAGACACAGATTTTGAAATATTAATTATGAAAAGCTGTGTGGGTAAATCATCTGTCTCATGTTGGACACAGGAGTTCTATTCTCAGTTCTTCTGTAAGTGACATTGCAAGAGGGAATTACCTTGGCCTTCATTGTACATAGCAAGAAGTCTTCTGCAATATTGAGGGACATACAGTTGCTTCTCTGGAAGAAATGAGATGATGATGGCTGCCTTTATGGACTCTTAGCCAGAGTCCATAAAGAGAAGAGATGTGCTGAGTCTCTAGTATTTCTATTTTCTGTGCCAGTTATCTGGCTTTGTTCCCTACTGTGGTTATACTGTAATTAATAGATGGAAAATATGAAGACTGTTAGAATATATGAAATTGAGGAAATACTTTTTCTTCAGTGTCGTTTCAGGAAATTGAAAAACTTTCTTAAACTTGAAATTCTCACTGATGATAGTGGCTAATGTTGCACAAAGTTTAAAAGTATTATGTTTTTTTAGAGAGAGGGCATCCTACCATTTCTGCCTAGAATACCTTTTAATAAGATCTGTCATGAAAACCCAAATCTGCCTGAATGTGTGATCCATTCTAACAGGTACAGAAACACTTCTGTGGGTAGAACAGAACTAGGTTGTGAAAGCTGCAGATACCTCTGAGTGATCATCAGATGAACCTGTCTTCCTTTTGTCTTGATTGGAATTTGACTGGCAAAGTGAGGAAACACCAACTTAGATATTTATGCTTTTTGCCTTTCATGTTGCTTTTAAACTGGCAGGTTCATGCCATTGGTGGAAGGTGGAGATTCTAACCTAAGATTTGGAGTGTCCCCTTCTGTTAGGCTTATCTGGTTCAACTTGCATGACTTTCACCAAGAGTTTGTTGTGTTGTAGATCTTCTGATGCTTTACAAAGAGTGATAATGTTGGCTAAAAAACAAACCTGGTTTTGAGCTGCTTGTACTGGTGGCATTGGAGAGTTTAGTGTATGGCTTTCTTAGTATTTGCTTGTAGAAACTGAGAAAAAAGGAACATTAGAGACCCAGAAGAGGCTCTCTGTCCCCAGTCTTGGGAATGGCTGAAGACTCCTCTTGTGGGGCCTCTAATAATACCTCTCTTAAAAGTAGAGCCATTTCTGCTGTGTCTTGCTTGGAGTCTGGCTTTGTGTGGTAGTGAGATTCATATATGGGTTTGATTTTATTATTATTTAACTGCTGGAGAATGTTTTTAATGATTTAAGATACACACTTCCCACATCCCTGAGGGAGGTGCTGAAAGCTTGGAGCACTTTTGTGGTTGTGGTGATGCATTAAGTATTTTGTGCTGTTTCCAAAGGAGTAAAGATGTATTTTGCACTATTGTATTGTGTGCTTCCCCTGTGAAAAATACAAGGCTAGTAAGCTTTGGAGGGAAGTGTCTGACTGGAGATAAAGGTGTCATTCAAGTGAGAGGCAGAGAGCTACACTGTTTACATATTGATTTGGGCCTTGAGTCTGTTGGGAGGAAAATTAAGGAATAATTTCACTACCATGGAGACTTTGGAGAAGACTGAGCATTTTCCTTGGAGGCCTTATTTGCAAGGGTCCCTTCACCATTAAGAATTCTGAGCATCTTTTCCTTGTCATTTCACAGTGCTGCTAGTCAGCTGAAAGTTATTTTTATTCTTCTTTTGTTGAGACTGGAGGTAATGTTTATGTAGACTAAATCTAGTTATTTCTTGGAGAATTAAATGAGGCTCTGTGCCCTCATTGAGCACAGTGACCTGTACATTTGTGACAACAGTCAAAATTGATGCTAATTTCATGTCCTGAAGAAGTGAGATACGTGGAAGGGGGGATATCTTGTGGGTTTATGTTCTCCATTTCAATAATGTGACTCCAGTTGTTGGATTTTAATCAAAATTGAGTAGAGGCTTTCAAAGGTAGTTGTACTCCTCAAACCTTATGCAGATGGATTATACCAGATAGAAACAAGACAATTCTTGGTACTCTACTAGGAGAAAGATTAATGCATGGATTTCTGTACTAGACACTGACGAATGGAAGGAAGGTACTGCAGCTATTTTAGCACTTGGAAAAGCAACAGTCACACTTGCATTCAGTTTGGTAACAGGAAATGTAGTTTTAAGACCCTAAATTCTAAGAAATTCGTTTTAATCATTTCACCTTACCACAAGAATTGAATTTCTGTGCTGTTGAATGGTGTTGCTCTTTGAACAATTGGCTTTCTTGACTTAGTTTTTATTTGCTCTGTGTTTTTGGGGTATCAGTTGCATGACTTAGATAGGATTCTGGAGAATGCTGAGTAATGAGATGAGAAGGATTGTTTTTAAACTTACTGTTTCATTTCTGCACAAGCATAGAGTTTTTTGACTTGTATGATTAATCAAATCTGATTTTCCTTTAGTAGAAGTAGGGGTATACTGAAGGAGTTTGGGAGGATTTTTTTTCTTTCTTTTTAATACTGGATTTATTTTTTTTGTTGTTGTTGAATATACTTCTAGAAACTCTATTAAACTCCATGTTGATGGATATTATGTGTCCTGCTTATAACATTAAAAAAGATACACAGCTTGTGTGTTCCTAGTGTTCATATGCATAATACAAAAATGATGAATCAATACAGGAAAATGTTACATCAAATGTTAACTTATGTAAATCTCTGCTGAGTTAGCTGTTCTATGATTAATGAGTTTTGCTCTGAATTGATGGATTTCTTTCTAGACAAATGTATATTCCAGTATTGCTTGCCTGTCATTTGTGGATCTATATTTAAACTTCATTGAGAAACAATACCCATTCTTTTTTAATGACCACAGGACAAGATTCATACTTAACTCCACTTACTCCATTTTTTGAATGGTAAAAGGCAAATAGATACTTCTAAAATTAGTCTTTATACTTCTGAATAAGCTAGTCAATTTTTTTTTTCAAAGACAGAGAGAGAAGTGGTTATTCAAAGCAAAACTGGATACTGTAGGTTTTATTCTGTCTACAGCAGAAATATTAGATCTTGTTTGTATCCAGTTTTCCAAAGTGATGGAAGTGTGTACACCATTCTTTCCAATGGTCACTTTTTTTTAATTCAACCCTATTTCTGCATGTATAGGTGGTTGCTGAACATCCAGATGCTTCAAGTGAGGAGATTGAAGAGCTGCTCGAATCGCAGTGGAACATGCTTAGTGAAAAACAGAAAGCTCGCTATAACACAAAGTTTGCCATAGTGACCTCTCCCAAATCTGAAGAAGACTCTGGTAAACGTAAAACTGTGCTAGTGTACTCTAACTAAATTTGATATGCATAGTGGCATTAAACTAAGCACATATTTGAGACCCTGTAGGGAAAACAGCTTTCACTGTTTTCCAGTTTTAATTCTTGGTGTTTGTGCCAATAGCGAAGGAATGCCAATGGTTACAATAAACGCAACCCATGAAGTCTACATTTCTTGCTCATTGTTCTGAAAAGTTGTTCTATGTAAACCTTCTGCTGTTTAGACATTGCTGATTTCTCATTCTTCTTCTGCCCATAAGCAGCTGCCATTGCATCCACTGCTTGTTACAAGTGGATGGTGGGAGGGGAAGATGAAGTGTTAACTGCTAGTAAAATTTGAGATGTTGTTTTTATAGAACAGTTAGAAACCGTTTAAAAAATTTAATCAGTGCTACACCTTTTCTTCATATATGCCTAAAGTGTATTACTCACATCATCATCAACTCAGGAAGAACTATTCCAGACTTTATTCTGTACCCTTCAGCCATTTGGCATTTTATTGTGCTACTCAAAGTTTTTAGGACTTTGTGCAAGTTTGCAAATACTTTATTTTTTTTCTCCTTTTATTTTTGTTGGTTTTTTCCGGTGTTTGTTTTTGATGAACAGTCTCAATTGTTTTCCAAAATATTTGAGGGGGTTTGGAGTCACTTACTTGAGAAAGGAGGAGGAAGAAGATAGTTTGCCATTTGCATGAACTTTATCAAATTTAACTAGCTATCATTTTTCAAATTTAAATAGCTTTACAGCACTGTAAGAAGACTTATATGGAAGTATTAGAAGCCAACAGGTGCTGCTTTGGGCAATGACAAGAATGAGAGGGAGTGTTTGAAAGTTTGTGAGACTTGGAAAAACTTGTATAAAAATGGCAGTCAGTTTTGTTAACTATCTGTGTGTGTGTGTGAAATAACATCATTTTGTGGAAAATTGAAAAGTTTTTAACTTTAAAATTTAAGTGTTAAATATTTGGATATCAGTTTAAAAAAAAAACACGTTCTGTATCTCTCAAGGTTCATCATTGAAGAATATTGGAGAGGCCAAACGTAAAGTGTTTCAAGACTCACCTAAAAGGAGATCAAGATCCAGAAGTAATTGAAATTTGTGTTCTGTGCAAATAGCTCATCATTATAAGTAGCTGTTGAGTGTATTTTTTTATGTAATCGCCCACCTATCATAATCTCTTTATTTTATCTCAGATGTTGTCTTCCTTGACGTTAGAACTTTAATGGATCCCAAATTAAATATCTTAACACTGTAGTGCTGAATTTTGTTCACCTTCCTCAGTGTCATATTGCAAGAAATGTAATTGAAATTGTACCTGTACCAGGTGTTTCTAGTACATATATTGTGTACATTTATAGTTACCTGCAGATGAAAATATGTCAGTTCTCTTGTTCCCCATCTCAAATCCTCTTATCTTAAACTTGGAAGAATGTTGTGGGATTTCTTTTGCTGGCTTTTTGTAAGTAGCAGGTTCTCCTGGAGCCATTTCAGTCTGCTTTGTGGATTCAGTTGGATCATAGAATATGTCCTAGATTGTTTAGATAAGAACATTAATTTGAAAATGATCCATATTTTCAAGTTGCTATATTTTTAATATTTACAGACATTTGTTCCCACTGGAGTAGAATGCTTGTAGCTGTAGGGCAATTTTCAGTTAACATATTTGTGCCCCTGGAGCTTGCAATTTTCATACTAATAATACTCTGTAGCTTCATAAACTAGACAGTACTGGAGAGTCTAATTATGTTGTCATTTCATGTTGATGAAACAGACCACTTCCCAAACCCTCATCTATCTTTTTGAGGTGCAGACAATAGTGGAACCTGTGGCAGGGGTATGTAGATTACTCACTGACCTTTGGTATTTAGCAGCTGCTTGAACTTTGCAGTGAACAACCATCTAAATACATAAATAACTTTGTGGTCTAAAATGGCCGGTGTGGTTCTGTTCGTAGGATTCTGGTTCATAAAGGAAGGGATCTTACAGTCTCATGTAAAATACAATCAGCTTGTTAGAGTCTGGAATTGCCATACCAGAAAGAGAATTAATCTGTACAGTTGGTGATATCTTATCTTTTTCAGAGGCTCTTTAACTGATGTCACCACTTAAAGTAGGCTTAAGGAAGAGACTTAGAAAGTAATTTTAGTGCTAAGACACTGTTACAAAGTGTCAGGAGAGTTAAAAGCTGTAGAGGTCAATCACATGCAGTCTGATGATATGAAATAAATGTTGGGCAGTAACATTCAGATCTTAAACTAGTGCTCATATAGGTAGACTCATCTTTGTAAAATAACTTGAGTATGAAGCAGTTGATTTAGATGTGTTCTAGAGTTAGTCTTCAGCACCAGAAGCCAGGGCCTAAGCATTAAGAGGTCATCAAACTGTGTTAATGTTTAACCATGTTTTAGAAATAATGACTGAAAGAAAAGTACCTTAAATAACTAGATCAGTTCAAATAATTTCAAAGTGGGTTTTAGATTATTTTTCATGTGAGTTTCCCCCATCCCCCATCCCAAGGTAATTTACATGGAAATAAAAGAAACCAAAAAAAGAGGACAAAGGAGCCTACAGAAGATTTTGAAGTTCAGGAAGCACCTAGGAAAAGACTCAGGATGGATAAACAGAATAATCGGAAGGTAATTATGTCATTGGTTTGTTGGGGTTGATTTATAGCAGCACCAGTCACATTGCTGTAGTTAAGTTTGTCAGCATTTCCATTTTCAGGATTAAAAAAGAAATGTCCATATATCATACCAAACTGTTGTCCATATTCAGAGATCCATGTGAGCTTACCACTGGGGGATTTTTCCCTTTGGTTCTGAGGCTGGAGGTATGACAAGTTGCACTTGCTACTTAAACTGTTTCCCAAAGGGATGTGCAAAGGGAGGCATGACCTCCCTGTGATGTTATGCTCTGTAGTTCTTTTATTTCCTCCTGATTTGGAGTTAGTTTGACCAGAATGTGAAAGAAATATCTTTAGCCAAGAGTTAGTTTAGACAAAAGTCAGAAGAGAGGAAAGCAAGTAAAGGAAAATAGAAAAATGACTTTTTACAAACAGGAAGGCTATAGGACACTTCAGAGTGGCATGCTGACCTTTTTCTTAGGTTAGCAGACTAGTAGTAGTAAATTTATATTTCTGCAGTAAAAGTATATTTATCACCCAAATTTCAGGCTCCTTTTCTTGTTAGCTTGCTTGTGAGAATGAGAATTTTCCTTCCATAGGTCACTGTGTTTGCCGACACAGCACAAACCTTGAGGAGCCTCAGGCACAGGTTTATTTAGTCATGCATGTAGAGCAGTGCATTTCATGGCTTTGACTTGTGTGGAAAGCTTAGCTCACACATGTGTTGGGGTGTTTTATTGCAGTATCATACTGTAGTGTGAGTACCATAGACCTGAGCTCAGAATTTCAGTGGTGTACAGCAATCAAATGAAACAAGCTAACAGAAGGAAAGGTAGTAGATTTATTTTTAAATGAGTTGTGGAGGTCTTATTTGTAGGTGTCAGTTTGTTGGTGGGCTGGTTATTTTGTTACTTCTGTTGATATTGTAGATGTTAAGACAACTTGTTGCCTTAGAGTTTAATACAAAAAAAAAGAGAATTTCAGATAGGCTTAATGAGCTGATTAGCAAGGGACAGAGAGAGTTCTTAATGTTATTACCTCTGGAGAAAGAAGGGCCAAAACTGGTTTTTGCACTTCTTGCTGGAATGGGTTAGTCATTGCATATTCATGTGACTTTCTAGGAGCAGTTTTTCAAACATTTTTAAACTTGTCTAATTGATTTGAATATACTATAATACACTAGATGCCTGGAATAATGAAGTTTACTTATTATAATTAATTCCTCCTATAAAGTCCTTGATTGGACTGTTCTAAAGGTACTTTCCTGTCCCACCAGCATTTGTACCCTCCAATTAGCCTACATTCTCAGAAGTAGGATGAAAGGTGGTTGCAGTATAGTGCATGCATGAGAGGTTCTGGTATCTTTGGTGCTGTGACACACATGTGAATATACCAGCAGGAAAATAAATAACTAAATGAGGTGAATGATTCCCATAATATTCATAGCACTAATGGCTGTGAATAGCATATGTGACTTCATAATGTGCATTTTAAAAATGTTGTTCTGTCTCTGGTGAGTTTATCAGAACTGCTTACAGGGGGGTTGATGTGTGTAAATATTAGGTGGTTTGGAAACTCTAAATGCATTTAGCAGGGTTGTGCTCCACAGGAAGGCCAGATCTAGTTTACAGTTTGTTTCAGGAATTCTCTCTTAGTCTTTCTCCTGCCTTCACAATCCCAAGGCACTTCCAGCTGTATATGCTGCTGCTTAGTAGAACATTCAGGGAATGACAGTGAAAATAGCTATGAAATGATTCAAAAAAGCAAACACTAACCATACTTCTTCTTTCTGCTGTTCCCAGTTTACCTGCAGGCTTTAGGTACAATCATTTTGGATAGGAGGAGCTTTGATTTCATGACATTTTATTTCTTGCACAAGAGTTGTGGGTTATACTCTCCCTTTGTCCTTAATTCTTATTTACAAAATCAGAATGTTTTCATATAAAGTAACCAAGCCATAAGTGCCCATATGGAGGCTTTGAGAAACTAATTTGTTCATTGTTGCTTTGATGATGTATATAAAATGCACATTAACAAAATGAGGGTTCTGTATAGTGTGCTTTAAATTTAAGAATGAACTATCCTGTACATTTTCACAGAATCACAGAATCCTTAGGATTGGAAGGGGCCTCTGGAAATCATCCAGTCCAATCCCCCTGCCAAGACAGGGTCATCTAGAGCAGGTTACACAGGAGTGTGTCCAGGTGGGTTTGGAATGTCTCCAGAGATGGAGACTCCACGACCTCTGTGGGCAGCTGTTCAATGCTCTGCCACCCCAAAGTCAAGAAATCTTCCTCATATTGAGGTGGAACTTTGTGTGGTTTAGGTTATGGCCATTACTCCTTGTCTTGTCACTGGGCTCCACAGAAAAGAGTCTGGCACCATCCTCCTGACGCCCTCTTTTCTTTCATTTTGCCCAGAAGTGTAACAGTAATCTTAGCAAACCCATACTGGGAGCCTCTGCTGGCATTGGTGGTAGGGCAGCTTAGAGCTGAGTAAAAGCACAGCATGGCACATCTGTAGCCATTTGTGTTTATTTTTACAAAGGAAATCAGTTCCCTGGCCTGTGAGGTGTTCACCTGCACATCTTTCTTTAGCAAAACTGACTGTCAGATGAAGAATGTGGGAAAGCATTTGTAAAGCATTGGAAATGGGTGTAAAGCTTTGTGTTCAGTAGAGTTGTGCTTATTAATCAGGTGAGCATGACAGGGTTAAGTATTCCAGGCTACAGTTTTAGTGATTTGAATGAATTTGTAACATCAGAAATGGAAAAAAAAATAGTGGCATGTGTAAGGAGCAATGTCTTAATTTTGACAAAGATTTGACAAAAACTTCTCCTGTTTTTGGCCTAAACTTTTAATCATGAATTCTCAATTTGGAGCAAATTTAGGTGCTGTTCATTCTTCCTTGAAAATAGTGGTTTTATTTTGGAAATGCTGAAACAATCTTAACCATAGTAATTTTTAAAATGGAACTGCTATAAGTTGTGGAGTTGGAAACAAGCCTCTCTGAGACTTAGATTTCTGCACACTGTTTACTCTCAAATTTCTATACTAATTCTGCAATTTACCTTTAATAATTAAAGGTCTTAATTTGACCAGTTTGTACAAAGAATAGTAAGGGCAATTTACAGGTTTTGTGTTCAGCACTCCCCCTTTTGATATGCTGAATTTGGGATGGATAAGTGGGATGCCGAAGTACTGTGTTCTTTAATATTTCTCATTTGTTTATGGGTTTGTACCCTGTGCTGTAATGAGTTTTAAAATTCACTTAAGTGGGGCTAGTTTAACTACAGTACCATTCAGATATTTGTAAAGACACTTTCTTTTTAATAACATAAATCCAGAACTAATTGCCAGTTGTATCCAACCACTCATAAATTAGGAGTTTTTTTATTTTTTCATATTTTTTTTTGTGACAGAGGGAGACAAGCAATGACAAAACAGCAAAAACAAACTCTTCTAAGGTCACAGAAACCTCCTCTTCACAAAAGAACCAGTCAGGTAATGTGGTCAGAATAAGTTTTAATGTAACTTTTTCAATTAAATACTTTTAAAAATGCCCAGGTTGTCTGAGGCAGCCGGCTAAATTCTGCTGACTCAGCGAGCAGCTGCAGTTGTGCCACAGCTGGGGGGGAGCCCTGTTCCTTCACTGCCCTCCTGCAGCTGGATCCTGGACTGAAATTGTGCACTGCTGACTGAGAGCAGCAGTTCACAAGTTCCCCGTGGGATGGCACCAGATTAAAGCTGGTGCCCCGAGGTCTTGGCGAGCAGGGAACAAACCCTGCTGCTCCCCTTTGCCCCCCGCACTGGCCCAGTAAAACAAGTGCAGTGGCCATCAGTGTCATCAGGTGCTTTGGGTTTTAGTCCTTTGACATGGTGCTTGATGGGAGGCAGTGTGGAGCACGAGAGGGAATTCTGTAGAGCCTCGGATCAAAACACCCAAGTCAGACTTGTTAATGATGCTCAAGTTGAGGGTAACTGCTACCAGAGCATGTCTCTGCAGGTGTTACAGTGATTTGCCAAAGACAAGCGAGCTTCAGCAAGTCCTGCTCGGTGTGGAAGGGGTGATGTGCCATGGCTAATGTGTGGCACTTGGCTCCTGTATGCAAATTTTCTCTTAACAAAGTGTTAGTGGTACTCAGATTGCGATGAGCTCACGTAGGCCTTCTCATATAACTGTTACCTCTGCTTTAAAGAGGTCTTAAGTCACAAGATACTTTGATTTTAATAGAAGTGAGATTATAAAAATTTGGGAAAACATTTAGCACGTATTTGATTAATGGAGACCTTTATTTTTAAAATCAAGCTGAAATACATGGCTTCAGAAGCTTCGTGTTCGCTCAGTCCTATGTAGGTGCCCAGAAGACTTACCTAAATAATTCCTTCCTGTATCTGAAGGAATATTTTAAATGGCTTCAGGGAGATAACATTTTAAAGTTCCAAACTTCACTTTGTAAACCAAAATTATTTTACAGCAACGAAAAATCTGTCTGATGCATGTAAACCTCTGAAGAAGCGAAATCGGGCTTCAGCAGCAGAATCTTCAACTCTTGCTTTTAGCAAGAGTTCATCTCCTTCAGCTTCCTTAACTGAGAATGAGGTAAAAAAAAAGTGGTGTTTGCACACAGCCATTTAATTACAGAAATTATCAGGTGTGAATCTTGTTTAAAAAAAGAAAAAAAGCAAAACTCAAAGGCGAATTCTCTAACGTTGGTGCTCTAGACAAGTTCCAGTTTTGGCCTCTGTGAATCCTGTTACCGTGTGCATTGCAAATCATTTATTGTAACACCAACGTCTGCTTTGGGGACGTCGAGATATTATTGTGGTTTTTAATGTATTTACCAACAACGTTTTAGAATTGTAACCTTCTCTTAGAGGCAAAGTAAAATGCCAGTGTGTTCTGTATTTTCTTCTACAGATTTTTATGTAAGTGTACTACATTAGTTACATGATGTAACTCAATATTGTCATGTTGCCATAGCTTTTATATCGAAGCAGATTTCCTAATCCTCTGTTTGATCTAGAACTGGACAGTCTTCTGAGCAGAGCCCCTTTTAACTCAAATTAGTTTTCAGGCTGTTTTAGTGCTATTTCTCTGTGATGCAAATAGCTCCAACCCCAGTAGAGTTAAACAGGCAGTGAAGGATGTATCTTTTTGATACTTGCTAATCCTAGTCTTAGCTCTGCATATTTGGAACTGTAATTCTTCTCAGCTGACATACAATAAATGAAATGTATGTACCAGAAGTGTATTCATACAATCCATTAAACCATTCCCCAAGTCATCTACACTGTTAAAACCAATCAGCCAAAGAGTGGCAGCATGAGGGTGAAGTATGCATGCTGTTTTGCAGGTGGGTTTGGATCTGTAGTTGGTAGGGTTTAGTTAAATATCCATAGACAAACAGCTTCACCCAGTCTGTGTTACAAAAACTGTAGAGAAAATACTTGCCTGCTAACAAGGGAATAGGGCTTCCAGCTCTCCTGGAGACTTTCATCTCCCCTAACAAATGCATGAGGTGCTGTAATGAATGCAGTTAAAATATCTAGGCAATGTTCAGTAAACAGTTTACCTTTGGGTAGGGGAAAAAAGATTGCATGTTAATGGCTGTATATCTTAACTGTAACTGCAAAAACATTTTAACTAAAAAACCTCAATAAATATTCCCTCCTGTACCCCAATAAAACAAGCAAAGGAGGTCCCACAGGAAATAATGTCCATAGCAGCAGCCAAGTAAAATAATACTTATTTTGTTTTCTCAGTTGAGAGACTCCCATCTTTTGGCTTACCAGCTCCTGCTGGATTGGCTTTGCTGGTGGGACTTGCTATGGAATGGTCTGTTTGGGGCTCTCTATTCAACCAGACTAGTTGAAGGAAAAATCTGGGGGGTTTTGGCTCAAAATATGCATCTCTAAATATTGTGCACTCAGAAGAAAGATTTTTCTCTTTCTCAAAATTATGATTATACAATGAATTATCCAGAAGTCTTTCTTAACAAAAGTCTCTTTCTTGTAGGATTTTGGGTTGTAACATAATGGTTCATATGTAAGAAAGGATGTGGTTGTATCTTACATATGGCTGAGATGGAAATTCTAAAACTTAGCACTAATTTACTGAGCTACTGCTAAACAGTAAAAGATCTGAGAAAAATTAGCTTCATACACTGCTCACAGAACACAGATACACAAACTAGAAATTGAATTAATTGTTTTCAAAGGCTTAAAATATCAAAAAAAGGAAAAAAAGGCCCAAACAGCATAACTGAAAACACACTTTGTTAAATAATTTTGGGGGACTGCAGGGGGAAGTAGATTAATGGACTAAATCCTTGCATTGGTTAAAGCTACACTGACCTGAACTTGGACCAACTAAGGATTGGGCCCAGTTAATTTCCTATAGTAGATATATTTTTGCTGTTAAATAAAACAAAAATATCAGGCATGTGTTTCAGAAATTAATATTGATCTGCTCTACAAAACCAGGAGAGAGAAATTCTGGATTGTGTGGGTGGCTCTTAAAAACTTTTCCCCCTTTTGTAATTTTTTTAGCACTTGTCTAAACAGCTAAATTTGTGTGTGTCCTGAGAGCATTCACCTGGAGAGAAACTTTCCCAGTATTAAGGGAAGGTTTTTTAAAAATAAACACAGTCAGGTAATGGTGAAAGCCTTGCACAGCTAATTGAGTAGGATGTAATTCTTCTCAACTTCTAAGAGATTTAATTATTAACTTTCACATTTCTGTGTTCACTATAATACTTCTAAGTGTTGGTTTAGGTGCTCTCTCAACAAGTACAGGAAAAATTCTGTGTATTCTACAAGCACATACATCTCCACAAGGTGTATATATGAGGATTGTGGTCTTTTTTTTCCCTTCTCCTTTCTTTTTCTCCCATACTCTTTGTGAACAGCTTGTTCCAGAATGGAACCTGGATGTGACTGTTATTTGTCAAGAACTGTTGTTAGCTACACACCCCTTAAGTGTTTGTCCTTTACAACCAGGTTCTAGGAAAAATGTGCTCAGTTCTTTCTTGTTTGAAAGATGCATCTTATTTGACATTTAAAAAACTATTTTGAATGCTTTTTGTTGTTATTAGGGGATATTTTTTAAATGGGGTTTATTTGAAATACTATAAAATCAGGCAAGGCCAAATTTACAGTTGATAAATTACTTTCATAGGGAGATAAGAGTGGGAGTGTGGACTTGTTCAAACAGATTTGTAGATGTGACATATTAGAGATTAAAGGTTCACTCCCTTAAAAATTGGGCTTTGAAGTTGTTTTAAGAGGGATGGACAGAAGCAGTGAAGTGTTTATACAGGAATAAATGAATTTCATACCTGCATTTAATTGTGAAACAAAATAATTTTACTTCTAGGCACTTGACTCAAGTCACTTATGTGAAATATGATTTTGTTGAAATACAATTCTTAATGAGCAACTGGTAGGGCCACATGTGAAAAAGATACTCAACACTTTGGGGTCTGCAAAAGCTCGGAGTAGTTTTTTACTGGCTATGTAAGACTTGGTGTAAGCATCCAAAAGCACATATTTGTGAGAAGAGATGCAGATGGTGTATTTTAATTTCTTTTTTTACCTTGGCCCTCCACCCCCTAATAATGTAGTAGGTGCCAGTAAGAGTGTAATCAGTATTTTTTTAATAAATAAAAAAGACTTTACATTACCATTACTGCTGGATTATTGGCACACTTGGTGTGTTTGCATGAAACATATCTGCTTTAGCTTTTCAATCAATTTTTGTGATTATTGTCTGGCTTCATTAAACTGGATAAATTTGTTGACAGCAGATAAGTGTCAAAGTATCGTGCAGACAGTAGGTACTACTTGCAAACTTTGTCAAAGAAACTGTAATCTTTTCCTAAGAGAGGACAAAATAAAGCACATGTGATACTCTCTGAGTTAGCCAGCCTGTCGTTCATCACACTCTCAAGTCTGAGCTGGCCAGCAGATGGCAGCTTAAAGAAGCCTGGGAAAGATTTGAAGAGGTGCTTTTATTTTAATTTCATCAGATCTTCCTTAGAGGAATTCTTTCTTCCTTCTGTGACAACCAGTGTCAAAACAAGCTCAGTTCCTGGTTATAGCTACAAATCCTTGTGTTTCCAAGGCCTAACAATGCAAATTATAATAATGCAAGCCTTAATGCTCTTTTTCTTCATATTAAACAGTGGATTTTTTTCCCATTATAGATTTGAGACAGATTTCATTTATCTGCATTTTTAATGGGCATTAGCATGTATACACAAAGGAGAAAACATGTACAGCTCTTAAAAGGTAAGGTATTTGCTTGAGGAGGCAGTCATGAGACATGCACAGCTTGCAACTCAAAAAGTACATCAGCTCCATTTATCATCCCTGGAGTCTAGTTGTCCTAGAATATGCAACTAAAAACTCTTACTGAAGGTGAAATAACTGACTTTTTGATCCTAAGAACAGGAAGGAAGAAGGGAATTCATGTTATTTTAAACTACTGATCTAAAGACAAAGCAGTTGCTATTGACCTTGCAGGTTGTTAAACAAAATCACTGTGCTTCTAGCTTTTCATTCAAGCTTCCTGCAAATATAATTCTCTCTTCCAAACATTGCTTAAGGATAACTTAATATATAATGCCACCTTACATCCTGTGACTTAGCAGACAGTTGTTTCCTGTGTTTGTTTCTGTATGCCTATGATTTTTTTTTCCCCCCCAGTAAGCAGTCAGGGGTACATTTTTATGGAACACTGCAAGTAGTTGGACTTGTTCCTTGCTAAACCTCTGCTAAAGCCTCTAACATTTTACATGACCTGCATCACCCACCAGACCATACAGTTTTGTTACAATGGTTCTATTTTCACGTGGAAAAAAGTTCAAAGCTTCACTTTTGTTCTTTGACAGCACATTCTGTGTAGAAAATTAAGTTTCTTGTGTACTTATTCTCCTCTTGTGTGTTACTTAGGCTTGAGAGTGCAGAGAATCTGTTAACTGAATGTTTACATGATGTAGGTTTTTATTCTGCATCCCCTACCAAAGTATCATAAGTATCTGTAGGCAATTTTATACTGTTTTAAAATGTTCTCATAGTTTTAATTAACTTTCCAGGCAAATTCAGAAATGCATAATATCCTTATCTGAAACGTCTAACTCCTGCTAATAATAAAAATGAAACTTGTCCCAGGCTGTCTTTTTTTTGCTATTATAGTACTGTGTACATTGTGGCACCGCATACTTAAAGAATTTATCTAGTCTAGCAGTATGGGCCAAAATATCACTCTTCATTCAGTTCAGGAATTCTTATATGAAATAAAGGAAATGTTAACTGTAACTCAATTGGCTCTGTCAGTTTTTCTGTCTCTGTGTGGGTGCACGATAGATGGTCTTTGGAATACAGCCTGACCTGTTTGGATGTTGCTTATTGACTTACTCTTACATAAATTGTTCTTAGAGTAAAAAACCAAAACAAAACAAGCCCAACCCTCTAGCTGCTCAGATTTTGTTAATCAGAAAAAAAATACGCAGTTGGGTTTTATCTGTTGGAAAGATGGAAGAGTTTATTTATCAGAACATGCATCCTCCAAGCTTTATAGAGAGAGCTCTTAGCCAGCCCAGCCCACTTCCTCCTGGGTGACTGTGGTGTAGAAATCACTGACTCTAAAGTCTTGTCAGGAAGTCTGAGATTGTAGCTGTGTCCTGAGTGTTAAGGAAAATGAAACTTTGTGGGCAACAGCATTCAGAGCTCATGAAGACATGCCTCTTTAGTTGCCTGTGAAAAGATGCTGTGTAGCTGTTGTATATGATATGTTAATATCATATGATCATAATATATATAATGGCAGGTGACCTGAGAGGATGTTGTTTAAGACATCCCTGTAAAAGGTGCAGGTCACTCTTTGTGGGCCCTTTCTTTTATACATGCTGCTGCCCCTGCCCTGGAGGAGACTTGCCTGCCAAGCAAGCAGGAGGAAATAATTTCCTGCCATGCTTTGTATATACCCCTAGCTCTAAACTAAGTGTACGTAGTGGGGTGTGTTTCCTTTTGATGTCCTGCAGCCTGCATTATAAAGCAAATGATGCTCAAGTAAACCAGTGGGAAGTGGGAGGGGTTGCCTTCTTTGGATCTCAGAAAATTTGTCCTTTAGTTGTTTTTGTTACTGCTTGAACAGAACGTGACAGAAGAACGTCATTGTCTTGAATGACTAAGACCAAAGCTTATATTCTTAAGGCTTAAGGAGGCTGTTACACAAGCATATGTGAGTAATACAAGAAGGGCTTTTATTAGACAGAGTGAATTGATCAAGTGATTCTTTTGAAGAAGAATTTTTTTCGGACAAAAATTGCACTTTGGTAGCTGGAAAAGTCTAAAGAGGTGTGTGGCTGGTGAAGTGGCAACTGTTGGAGCCTGTTCCAGTGTAGGCACCGTAGATGCTCAAATGTTAACAACTTCTTCAGTCTAAATTTCCAAATTTGCTTTGAGCCTTCAAGCATGGCAGGAAAACCTTGTCTGGGTTGGATCTAGGGTAGGGGAAGTCCCAGGGAAGCTGATGAGCACAGAAGTGTTGAAGTTCAGTCTGCAATTGCCAACACACAGTGAATAGTGTTTGGGACTTGATTCTGCTCCATGAGACAGAGGTTTTTGCCCTAGCACATATTGCTGCTGGTCCTTCAGGACAGCCTTTAGCCAGGAAGTACCTCAAGGGAAGAAAAAAAGACACACCATGACCCCCTCCCCACCTCCTAGGATAACACTGAGCCAGCAAGGATGCTTTCTTAGATCAGCTGTTGAAAATGAAGACTTAATCCGAAATCTAAAACAAAAGGCACATTTAATAGCCAGGTCACCAGGTGATCAAGCAGAATTTCTGCAATTTTTTGTTCTTTCTGTCATAACTTCTTAAATTCCCAGGCTCCAGATTGCATGAGTACAGACACTTTATTTTCAGACCTAGAATTTCTGAACCTTTTTTTCTTTGAAATTACAGAGCAGTGATTTTGCTGGCTCTGGTATTTACTCTGATTTTGGAGCTGTGTGAAAGGAAGGGGACAATTGTAAGTGGAGAGAAAGATTTTTTTTTTGTTCCAGTGGGTGGAGCAAATGTCTACATCAGTATTTGACTTCATCTGCTTCTTTGAACCACAGCATGATTTGAATTTTTCAAGTCCAGTCTATCCTTTCACAGCTTATATCATGTATCAATATGATTGGATGCCAGCTGAGAATATGTCACTACCTTTTGGTTGTTTTTTTTTTTTTTTTAATAAGTGACATTTCAGCCACCCAGATGTGAAAGGAACAATACCATTTGCAAAGTTCACCCACGTGGTTCTAGAAATATGCAAGCTGAGTGTACATAGCAGCTAGCATTTAATTCTTTTGTAAAAAGCCAGAGGGAATGAAGAATTGCCTTGCATTTCTGCTGAGCTGTGTGGCTGAGCCTGGAATCAGGTACCTGGTTGTAAAAAATGCTTTAAAAACTGCAGTAGACCTGGATTCAGTATTTAGATGTACTGTGAGAAATGTTTCCCTATGCTAGAGCTTGTCCTTTCACCTTTAATTGGTGGTGCAGTGAGCTGTGCAGTTAACTCAGGCTCAGTCTTGCAGCTGCAGGACTTGTGTTACAGCTGGAGGAAGTCTTGCAGGAGGAAGACATTGAGGAGTGATTTTATACACAAAATCTGTGTGTAAAGTCTTCTGTCAAATTGACTTCCTGCCTGCCCCCCTTTAATCATTTTAGAGTGCTTCAGACAAAAGACAAAATTAAGAATATAAACATATAAATTCAGAAAATGCCCGTAGCTGACTCAGTTTAATTCCTCTCAATGCTCTGGTGTGTCTTTTTATTGCAACTATTGTGTAGAGTTGCACACATTTCCTCCTCTAAGCCTGCTTGGCAACCTCTGTGAAAACCAAACACTTATTTACTCAGTATATTCATGCCAAGGAAACTCCATTATTCCACCAACAGTCCTTGCATCTGTGTGCCCATGTAGGTCCCTTTTGCACATAAAAGGCAAAAGTAGTCCAGGAAGCAGGAAGAAAAAGTAAATATCACCCTTATACTGAGCAATTAAAACAGTTACCCAGTGTTCAGCAATGCTTGCTGATGTAATCTGGCTTTGTACACCAGATACTGCAGTGTGCAAAGCATGTTCATTCAGTTATGAATTCATGCTGAAGGTGGCTTTTACAAGCATTGTTACGTGGTCTCTCTAAAAATAGGTTGACGTTTATCTGAAAGAATCCCTTAGGCACTTCTTTTGTGAACAGGGAATTTTAGCATATAGTTCAAAAGAAAATTAAAATTACTTTGGGGGATTTGAAGTCTTTATATGCTGGTCCCTGTACCGTTGTGGGCCTGAGTAACTGTTCCAAAAATACAGTAGTAGTATAAAATGTATGCTCAAAATATCTTGTGATGAGTAAAACCAATTGTTTAATGACCCATTGCTACAATTTTTGTCTTTTGAAGGGTAAAAATACAATACTAAACACAAAGAATTTACAGAGATGCCAAAACTTTGTCCCAGTTTGACTCAGTAATTAAGTATTTTTTCAATAATCAAGCTATGGGGAACTTGGAGAAATGCAGTAATGTGTCCCTACATGTTCCCTTTTGAGTTTTATGTGTGTAAGTAGTGAATAATGGCTGAGACACGTGGGAAAGGAAGGATTGCCTTGGGAGCCTGATGGGAAATTGGTCATTTCTGTGAGTAGTAATGGTGTTTGGAACCTCACTAACCCCTGAAGTCAGTTCTGGCCTGCCCCACGTGAAGAGCATGAATTGGTTTTTAGGCTGTTTTTCTCCCTTTTTCTCACTTGTGTATGCAGGTGCAGAGTTTCCAGTAGAAGGAGCTGCATTTGATTTCTGAAATACCCCTCGTGCTCAGTGTTCAGGCAGTGAAGTGTGAAAGCCTCTACAGGCAAATCCTCACAAAATAATGTTGGTGTTCAGTGATGGAAGGGAATGGGAAGGAAAGCCTGACTGATGTGCAGTATGTGAAGGTGATGGTGCTTGCACTGATCCTTACTTCAGCAGAGGAAGGGTGTCCTCCCTGTCACAGCAGCAGTAGCTGCTGAAGAGATGATGGCAGAGTTCAGGTGCAATTTCAGTGCAGAAACTTGGCATTTCCTAAAAGTCTGAAGTGAATTGCCTTGGCTTTTTCCCCCCTAAATTTATGCTCTTTAAAACAGTCCTTTGTCTTTATGAGAAATAAGAAATTACTCCAAATGTAAGGCAGAATAAAATAGCTACAAATTTCCAGTTAACATGTTTTGCCACTAATCTAAAGGTTGATTACTTTGAACCCCAGTCTGAATTTCAGAAGAGTTAATTATATACCATTTTCTTTGCTAGGAGGATTATATTACAAAAATAAGGACAAGACAAGCTCTGGTATGATTACAAAGGAAGATGTTTATTTATAATGTAAGAAGCCTCCCAAACCTGTCCAGATTTGTATTGAAGGCTGTGTTTTGGGCTCTGCTATGTGAACTGTTAAAAACTTCCACAGAAGTGTTCTGTTTCATTGCAGAGGTGGCTGTGTCACGTCAGCAGGAGCTGATTTCTAGCAATCTTCTTGTAAATCATCTTTGCTTAGTGACTGTTTCAATCTACATGTATTTTAATTGCAAAACTCAGTGGCCCTCAGATGAATCAGAACCTGTTAGGGCTGCTACAGCTTGCTGGGGGTACAAGTGTAGTTTTCCCAACCACCTCATGCTGTTCCTCTCTTAGGTTCTAAGTCATTTCTGAGAAGCACTGGATGAAGGGTTGGCTCAGCCTCTTCTCCACAGGCCTCAAGGAACAGATGCTCTTTTACTTCCCTGACATTTCCATTGGCTATTCTGGGATAACTGCAGGAGCTGGTGTTGAATTCCAGTTCTCTTCATAGAGGGAGCTTTCCTCAAAGATGCCTGGTAGACAGTGTTTCACCTGCAAGACACAAATAAGGGTCCAGTTAAATTACCCTAAAGAAATGCATCCCTTTCTTATGACAGGAAATCTGCTCCCCTTCCCTTTCATTAGGGCCCTAAGGTATGAAATCTCCTAGTGAAGTGTGTGTGAGCTGTGCATGGGTTATGGCTCTTGAAGAGGATGGTTAAAGCTCTGGGCATGGTGGCAAGGATGAAGAGGTGCATCCTGCAGCCTGCACCAGGCCACAGGGCTGTGTCACTGAGCTGCTTGTGCATGGAGTGACTCACAGGTGCTGAGACAGCCATGAGCAGGTATTTGCTCTTGACTGTGAAATACAAAACTGGTGCTTAAATAGAGCATTAGATTTGTAAAGTGTGTGAGACTCCTGGCAGCTGTAATGGAGAGATTTTGAAAGATACTCTCAGCCTGGCAGCCATTCAGTTGATGAACTGAGGGTATTTTGTTCATGCTCCATGTGTTGGTATTTGTGCTTGAAACCTGGCAATAAGCTGTAGGTGGATGTAAATTGCCAAGTTTTTGCTTTAAATGGGCTGACAGAATTTGGCTTTTGTGGTTGCATTTGTGATGTTGGGTTTGATTCTTGCCAGCAGTGCTCCTTTTTTTGGCTCAGTAACCATTTAATTTAAATAAAGGGCTGATGCATTCATTCTGAGGCGATAAAGTCTCTGTTCTGTAGGGAATTGATGGCAGCTTGAGGTTCACAAAGGCTGGGATTTTGTCACCCATACCTAGGGGGATGTCTTCTGCCAATAGGGCTCCCTTTCCATATAGAGGTCTGCATCCTCTGGTTGAACAGAGTGTATAAACCAAGGAAAATCTTGGGAAGCATTGCTTTGACTCATTCTCTTAACTGAATGTATTTATCACTGGGTATGTTCTGTTTCTCTGCTCTGTGTTTAAAAGCAGTGAGCTGGGGGAAGAGGAGCACCTTCCTCCAGGGCCAGGCTCCATGACTGTGCTGCAGGGAAGACTGTTAACTCAAGGGCTGCTGTACAAATGGGTTTTCTCTGGGTTTAGGTATTTTTGGGAAAAGCTGGGAAGCCCAATGTCAGGTTACAGCAAGACTGCTTGTTTTGCTTTGCTTTGTTTTGTTCTGTTTTGTTTTTAAGTGGAAAAGAAATGCGGATCTAAGACCTTCCAGCTTATTTTTCCTTTTTTTCTTTTCTAACCATGACTAATTCTGGCTAGTTCAAACAAGAACATAATGAGCTACTAAAAATGTTAGAGCAGTGTGCCACTAATTAATGTTTCTGTGGGAATAGTTTAAACAGAAATGAGCATGTGTGTAAGTTTACTTAAACCATAAGGGAAATTGGGTTTGTGTTTTTGCCGTGCTCCCACGCTGCCTTCCTTTATCTGCCCCTTCCCAGCAAGAATTTTGCAGGTCGCTATTTCACAGCTCCTTCCAGGTGACAGATTTCCTGGTGCCTGAACAAAGCAATGATTTTACCTGCAGTTTCTTTTAACCACTTATGAAATTGTCTGGCAGAATCTCCAAATCACTTCAGTTGTAGAAATTTCCATAGGTGAAGTGGAAGTATGAATTTGCACAGAGGAAATGAATTTATACCCTTGCAAGTAATGTGGGGGAAAAAAACCCCACCAACAACTGTCAGTCTGATCCAATTTATAAAATATTTTTAGACATGATCAAGGAAAGCAAATGTTAAATGGAGGAATGAAAGTTAGCTGGCAGCAGCAGTGAGAATTAATCACTCAAAACCAGTATTTCTAAAGGGATTTTATAAAAACTAAATCTAGGCCTGGCTTGGTCTTTTTATATTTTTATATTTTTCTTTCTGGTTTCAAATAATCATCTCTAATAAATTTGCACATTACATGGATTGGTTGATAAGGAGGTTGCATGTAGCTGCCTCCAGCATGTAGCTGGGCCATTTTTAGAAAAAGGGTAGATAAATATGAGATTCTGTGTCTGAAAACAAAGAGTAAATTCTTCTTATAAAGTGGGGTGTCTGTGTCCTGGCAAATGGCTATTGGCAAAAATGATCTCTTAAAACAGCACAGCAATTTAGAGTGACTTTCAGTGCTGCTTTGAAGAGACTTGGGGAGATTCTTGCACAGCAGAACAGAAGTGGAGAAGAGTGGTATCACGTTGGCTTGCTTTGGACACGGTACTTACAAGACTTGTAATGGGTTATTGCTTCCAGTTCTCATGCTTGATTTTTCAACAACCTTTCTAAAGCACAGAAAAGGTTTAGAGAAACCTCACTAAAATGCTCTAGATGCTGGGAAAAGTCCCCTAGGGAGAAGATTAGAGGGTGGAACAAAAAGGATTGAAACAGGCTTAATTGCAGCATGCTTCCACAGGAGGAAAATGTCTGCTTCCAAGGGACTTTTAATGTAGCTGAAATGCCTGGAGAAGGCATCATCAACTGTGAGCTGCAGTTAGACTACCCAGGAAGGACAGGAGGCAGTACTGTTAATGGTATGTGTGAATAACCATTAGAATGAGCTGAAAGAGAAATGAAGGCTTCCTTTTGCAATTCCAAATTGTGATCCTCTCCTGGAGAATGTACTTAGTGAGGCACAACTCACTGAGTATCATCTGGAGGCAACAGCATGAAATTCTGCATGTTCTGGTGCAATGTGAGACGAGACAAATGACTTGGTTGTCTGTTAACCTCCTTAAATTCTATTGAACTGAAAACTACCATGTATTCTATTTTAAATATGTTACTTGGGATGGGTTTTTTTAAAGTAAATTACAACTATTTTTAAAAACACCCCACAGTTATTACATCTAGATCTGTTATATGAGATTTATCCATAACAGAGCTATCTTCTGTAGTATTTTGAGTTTATTGTTGACTGTAATGTTCCTTAAAGATATTGAGAGCTGCTTGTTCTTTTTTTCCTCTCTTCTATATGCTGTTCACACTTCCTTGGAGAATATTTGGGTCAGAGACTTTGCAGCTTGGATTTTACCAAGTTTCTTTTTAAAAATTGACTGTTGCTCTCTCATAGATCACATGCTCAGACTTTGTTCAAGGGATTTGAAGATATCCCTGTGTTATGGCTAGGCACTTCTTGCTAACTGTATTATAGAACTGAGTATAAATAAAATGCCATATTGCAAAGTTCTGGTGTTCTGTTTTGGCTGCTGGGGAGGGGAATTGGTGTATAATCCTTTTGGTGAGACTTCCACAAATGCATATTCTGGTTTTAATCAAGGTGTTTTTTTGAAGGTAGGGGAAACAAAACCAGAAGAGCGTGCCTAAACCTGCTAGTCTGAGTTGCAGTGTGTGTGCTTCCATCAGTTCTGATGCTGTGCTAAGCTGCCCATGTGTGCCTGCTTTCTCTAACACCTGTGTTTAATCTTCAGATCTCTGATGGCCAAGGAGATGAGCGCTCAGAGTCCCCCTATGAGAGTGCTGATGAGACTCAGACTGAAGTGTCTATATCATCCAAAAAATCTGAGCGAGGAGTGGGAACAAAAAAAGAATATGTGTGTCAGGTGAGAGACCTTAGCTGGGCTGTGTTTCCTGAGCTTTCCTAGAAAAGGTCTTTTTAAATACGAAAATGACAATATTAGGCTAGAAACAGGTTTATCATGTGTGTCTGAGATGTCTGTTAGTGATGAGGTTGCCATGGCAGTAAATGGGATTCTTAATACCTAATTATTTTTTTCTTGACCTCCAGTAAATGACTTAGCCTTTCTGCTTGAGTTTCCAGGTCTGTAAGATAAGCATAATTTGTAGCTCAGAAGAAGCCACATGAGTGTTGCCAGGTGACTGGTCAGGTGATGCAGAAGAGCTGCTGCTTTCTCTGTTAGCACAGAGGAGGAAGCCCAGCCCAGTGGGGTTTGTGCTCTGCTTGCAGCAGAGATGGCAGCACTGCCCTGCTCTGGTGTGCAGGCAGGAAGCCACTGAAAGCAGAAGCCTTTCCTCAGACTGTTCTAGAAGGGCTCTTAGGCTATGAAAAATCATCCAGATCAAATTTGTTTCTGTGAGGCTGGGCAAGCAGTTAAATTCCATTTTTTGTACATAGTGGGAATGAGATTGTATCTGTCTATAAATGTTGGGTAATCCTTAAATTCTGCCAGCACTGTTGGGTTCATTTTTAGTTATGCATGTGTCACTGCTAACCACTCAGACACAGGGTTTCATTGTGCCAACTAAACCGATTCCCTTTTGCCAAGGAAAAGGAAAGGAAGGATGCTTTTTAACCCTTTTCAGATGCAGCAGTGTGCTCAGGGAATATTTCTTACAGCTTTTTTTTCCTATTCCTTTTTTTCTGTCAGGTTGTATTTACTCCTGATCCATGGTCTGAGAGGGATATTTCTAGTGGTTTAATGATTCTGTTACCTGTTTCAGCTTGAATTCAGGGCATGTGACGATGTTTGTAAAATTATCTTTCACTTGTTAAATTTGATTTCGACAATGGGAAAAGATATTTTGAGGAGCAGTATATGAAAAGGAATAAAGAAAACTTTTTTTTTTCCACGTATGAACTTTTCTTTAACATTCAATGCCTTTGTGTTGTAAAAGCTGTGTGAAAAAACAGGTGATCTCCTGCTGTGTGAAGGACTTTGCTATCGAGCTTTTCATGTAAGCTGCCTTGGGCTCTCTGGAAGACCAGCAGGAAAATTCATTTGTAGTGAATGTACATCAGGCAAGTTTGTCCCTTTCTATTAATTAGAAAAAATTAAATTGTAGTTTTCCCATATATTGTTCTAGGACATCCTCCTGGACAGAGTTTGTATCCTCAGAGAACCCTTACTTATCTTTGGGATGTGACAGGGTGGGAGTCCATAGAGTACCACTAAGTGTGCCACGTTTTACAAAGTTCACCCTGTTTTCAGTGAGAACTCTCTTGCAACTTGGCTAATTTAATCAGAATTCCATTGCCTTAATAACTTCAGGTGATTTGCTTTCTGAGAACAATTAGAGAAGAGGTTTAAAGTCTGCCACAATGACTTAAGAAATTGTAGAGAAAAGAGTGGAGAGTGAAACGTTTTAAGTTACTTTTCAGTCCTTTGTGTGTCTGCCTCAGTCTTCTGCTTTTCCTGTTAAAAGACTACCTTATTGCTATTAATTTAATTTGCTTTTAATCCTGTAATAACTGCTTGGAAGTTCTTAATCTCAAAACTTTACATAAGATTTGTGTTCTTGCTCATAAGCTCGTTTCAGTACATGCAGTAAACCTTGTTGGAACTGCTGCTTCAAAATAAAGAAAAAAGATTAGAGGGTGGTTGTCTTTGGTTTGTGGTCCTGCTTCAAATTTCAGAGGACCGCAGGCAAGCCATCATCCTATTCCATTGGTTATAAAAAATTTGAAAACTAAAAATTCCTACTTGTCCTGGCGTACTGAGGCTTATAAATAAGAACATAAAATCAGAGTGGTGAGGCTTTGGGTGTTGTTTTTATGCCTCAACTGCAAATGGGTTTGCTTTATTTTATTTGTATCTGAGCAGATCAGTATTTAATACTAAAGAGCTAAAGTAAATAGATTGCTGCATCAAGTAATGCAGTTGATTTGCTGAAAAAAACCTCCTCCACACCACAAAAGCAATTCCCTAATGCATAACATAAATGCATGGGAGAGGTGTTTAAAATTCATGTGTTTGGATATTACATTCTGTTTATCATTTTGCCACTAGGTGTGCACACCTGTTTCGTGTGTAAGGAGAGAAAGGCAGATGTGAAACGCTGTGTTGTGTCTCACTGTGGCAAATTCTACCACGAAGCTTGTGTGAAAAAATTTCATCTCACTGTCTTCGAGAACAGGGGGTTTCGGTGTCCTCTCCACAGCTGCCTCAGCTGTCATGTCAGTAACCCCTCACATCCACGAATTTCAAAAGGTAGTTTCATTTTATGTTTATATGGCTGATGAATTCACTTTATTTATGGTATGTTAAGGTAAAGAATGTGTTCATTTGAGAGCTGCTAGCTGCAGTTTTGTAAGGCATAAATGGACTATCAATTCATTCAGAATTTTTTTTAAAGTTGTAAATAGAGTATGTTTTACTCAGCTTTAGTATTTACCTTGTTTGTGCTCTTTTTTTAACTAGCTTTCAGTTAACCATAGTTAACCATGTTTTCTTCTCAAGAGAGAATGACATATAGAATATGTAGGTGATGAGGAGAGAGGCAAAGCAGTGAGGGCAGGACCTGAGAATGTACAAACACTGCAGCAAAGCTCGATGAACATGGAGACATTTTGATTCTGTGCAGGTTTTTAGCTTTGGGCAACACTTGCAGACAAAATTACATGACTCAGAAAGACTCATGTCTACCCTGATATGCATAATTAAAGCTTTAAATTGGGAGTAAAAAAAACCTTTGTAAATTCAGTATTGTTGCAAATACGCAAGCGTTGAAAACACTACGCCTGGGGTTTTGTGTGTGTGTGTGTGTGAGAGTGTGTATAGGGTGTCTCAGCACCTCTTTTTTGCTGAAATGACGAGTCAGTTTTGTCCCAGAGTACCTCAGCAGTGCTGTGCTTTGCCACATGTTGCCAGCTGTGCCCCAGGGTGACCTGTGAGTTGGTGCTTTGCAGGGAAGATGATGCGCTGCGTGCGCTGCCCCGTCGCGTACCACGCCGGGGACGTTTGCATCGCGGCGGGATGCGCTGTCATCGCCTCCAACAGCATCGTGTGCACCAACCACTTCACTGCCATGAAGGGCAAAAGCCACCACGCCCATGTCAATGTCAGCTGGTGCTTTGTGTGCTCCAAAGGTAAAGGGCTGGGGAGGGAGCTCCTTCAGAAGTGTGGAGTCAAAGCGTTTTGTTCTTCAGCTCAAGTGTTGTTGTTCTAATCTGTTCATAGCAAAGCGTTAGAAATGTGGCATATTAAGTTAGGCTTTGTTAGGCTGGGCTATAATGTGAAGTTGGCTTATGCTGCTTCAGGGTTTTAAATATCCTTTTTTTCCAGAAATAATTTATTAAAGAATGTTTTTACTTGGGCTTTATCCAACAACCAGAAGCCTGGTCAATTCTTTACAAGAGACACCTAATGAGTATTTTTCTGTTCTTTCCTTTGTGTTCAATGTACTAAAGCTTTTTGTGTTTCTTTATTGCTATTATGTAATATTACACCATAAATATTTTAAGAGTTGCTTTTCGTTTAGCAGCAGACTGCAGATTGGATCAGTATTAGTTGTTGCTGGGTTTGCTACTAATTAAGGGTGTTTTGTTTTATCTTGTACAATAAATCTGTTCCTTATTGACAACCACAAAATGCATAGTGCTGATTAAACTTGTAGCAGTGAAACTTTACCTGATTTGTTAACAAATTAACATGCAGCATAGCAGCTTTTAAGCTGCAGCCAACTTTCCATTTGATAATTCATGAAACAAACTAACAACCTTGTTCCTTCTGTCCCCCAGGGTGGAAAAAAAAACCCCAAAAATCATAAGAGAAATATGTTGTGGTTACAATTTTTTTTACATAGAAATGTTAATATATATTAAAACTGTGTTAAACATATTGTAGTCATTAAAGTACAGCAAAGTAATTATAATTTGTGCATTATTCTGGCATTTTTATCACCAGCTTGCTTGTTATTTTGCATGTGTTACTAACCTGAGTCTGCCAGGCATTCAGATTAGTCAGGACCTTTTGGCTGCTGTACCCAGCTAAGTGATGTGTGTATTTGTTGCTGAGGGTCAGCATGTTTTAACCATTTATTTTCTAATTGAACCTACCACATGTGTGTCATTTCTAAGCTGTCTGGAAGGCAAAACTTATACTTTAATCTTGATGTTTTCCAACCTTTTTTCCTTTTTCTGTGTCTGTGCAGGTGGCAGTTTGCTGTGCTGTGAGTCCTGCCCAGCAGCCTTTCACCCTGACTGCCTAAACATCGAAATGCCAGATGGGAGCTGGTACTGCAATGACTGCAGGGCGGGCAAGAAGCTCCATTTCCAGGATATTATTTGGGTTAAACTGGGAAATTACAGGTCTGATGAAGGAATTTGTGTTGTTTTACAGTACTGGCATGTTTAACTAAGGATCATACAATTGGTTGCTCCTGTAGGCCAGCCTTGCTGCACACTGATTTCTGACTCCTCTCTGAACTAGGGACCTCACCTCCTTGCAAGCTTCAGGTTCAAAGATTTGCAGCTTTGCTGCTCCTGGCCAAGGCATTTTCCATACAGGACTCCTTGGGTCTTCTGACCTCTACCTCCAGTGTAGGAGCCTTGTTTGTGTCAGAGATCTCTGCCAATAAATTGGTGTAACTGGTAATTGGCTAAATTACTCCCTCACGGGCTGGGACATCAGTCACTCAGGTTGTTGGTGTTTCTCACTTGGATGAGATCTGAGTGAGAGAGAGGTAGCTGGGGGTTATCCATGAAACATTAATAAGTGTTATCAACCTTCTCTTGATCTTTGACAATTACAATATTTGCAGGTCTTGTAAAGATGATGGTTTTGCTACCCAGACATAGGGAGTCCTGTGTGTGTGCTTACCTTGCAGGCAGGTGAAGTCTCACAGATCTGAGTGTCAGACTTTCCTTTTCTAGTCTTCTCTCACTCCCTGCTAAGAGAGGGGACAAAATAATTTTACATCCTCTCAGATCTTGGAAATAATAATCAGTTACTGCTGTTTCGAGTGATTTTATTGAACTGTCTCTTGCAGAAAAAGCTTGACTAAAATGCTGTATTCTTTTATTTGTACTTCTGTGCTAGATGGTGGCCTGCAGAAGTTTGCCATCCGAAAAACGTTCCCCCAAATATCCAGAAAATGAAGCATGAAATCGGAGAATTTCCTGTGTTTTTCTTTGGTTCTAAGGATTACTATTGGACGCACCAAGCACGGGTGTTCCCTTACATGGAGGGAGACAGAGGGAGTAGATACCAAGGGATCAAAGGAATTGGAAAAGTCTTCAAAAATGGTACACAGCTAAAAGTAAACAAAAATAATCCTGGGATGTGCATGCTTTGCTTTCTTCACACATAGCCTTGGTTTTGAAATTTTGTTTTACAATATTGAATTAAAGAAATTTGTGCTGTCCTGGGCAACAGTCACTATTACTGTCTTTGCATGAAAACATTATTTTAATGTCTTGTAAAAGACTGGCATCAAACTGAAATTTTATCTGATGATTTTTTACTTTCTGGATAGTTAAAAAAAAAGGACTAAGAGAGTAGACCCTTTCAGACTCCTTCAGACTGGGGGACTGAAAGAGTAGAATTAATACATCTGTTAAGAGCAGTAAGACTCCAGAAGCATTGATTGAAAGAAAATTAAATGATGGGACTAGGACAATGCTTTGTTTTAACACACATGGGAAAGAGCAAGTGAGTTTGGGGGGGGAGTAATCCTCTTTCTGGCATTTCTGTTGATGCTGCAATCTTTTTCAGCTTTGCAAGAAGCTGAAACTCGGTTTCGAGAAATAAAACTACAGCGAGAAGCCAAAGAAACCCAGGAGAGTGAACGTAAACCTCCACCATACAAGCATATTAAGGTAAAGTTTGAGGAAATGGGTACTCAAAGGTTTGAGCTGAGCAGTGAGATAGGGTCAGGTTGTAGTGATGGTAACTGTTCTTTTACAGTCATGAGATGGTGAAATTTGGCTGTTGTTGGAGTGGTGCAAAACCAAATTAGCAAGCACTGTGTAACTCTTGCAATAAACCTAACTGTTCTAAGGTCATATTTGCTCTATTTTAATGAATTTTCCAGGTGAATAAACCTTGTGGTAAAGTGCAGATCTACACTGCTGACATATCTGAGATTCCCAAGTGCAACTGCAAACCCACGGACGAAAACCCGTGTGGCTTTGACTCCGAGTGCCTCAACCGGATGCTGATGTACGAGTGCCACCCCCAGGTGTGCCCGGCAGGGGAGCGCTGCCAGAACCAGTGCTTCACCAAGCGCCAGTACCCCGAGACAAAGATCATCAAAACTGATGGCAAAGGCTGGGGGCTGGTAGCCAAGAGGGACATCAAAAAGGTAGGAATTGTTCTTACCCAGCAGAATGGGTGACCTGCCATGCTGTTGGTGGGTTTGGGATATACTTCACTAGTGATACTTGGTGTCTTTCAGGGGGAGTTTGTCAATGAGTATGTGGGAGAGCTGATTGATGAAGAGGAATGTATGGCAAGAATCAAATATGCACATGAAAATGACATCACCCACTTCTATATGCTTACTATTGATAAGGTAAGGTATTTGATTTTTTTTTTGCCATTATTTACTTACAACCTTATTTTGATCTCTTATATTGGCAGGGTACTCTGCTACCTTTGTCATTCTACACTTTCACATACTCACAGCATTTCATCTTCTGTGCCTGCTCTCTCCATTCTATATGTACATAATGAATCTCCTTAGTTCTGTGTTATGTGATAAATTACATATTAAGGTCTACAGGTTGTGTTTTGTTGCTTGAAATGAAGTACAGTACTTAACCTGCACCTGTAAGTACAAAGTACTTACTTGGCTAGTCTTAAAATGAAGTATGAAGTTTGGGGAAATAATAGTGATCCAGTGGAAGGAGTTGCTGTTAGCAATCCTTTTACTAAAATTTCAACAGCAGACAATAAAATTCTCACTCGAGAGAATGTGGAATAGAATTGTGAGGCTGTGTCCTATATAGGGCATTTAATCTTTTTTGTAGCCATCTGTCCCATCCATTGTTTATGGCAAAACCAGGCTTGTGCTTTTGTAGAAACTCTTTTCTGAAAGCACTCTCTGTAAGTAGCCAGCCAACCCTCCACAAATTGATTCACAGCAAATTATTGCAGCAGGTTAATTAACACACCAAAATAATTCAGCACCTGTGCCTCTGTGCACACCTCTGAGTATTTTCTTCCTCAGGAGAAGGAGAAAGTGAAGAACCTGGACAGCAGGAGTTATAGATTATTTATATTATATTGCTTCAGTCCCCAGACAGCGAGATAGGAGAAAAACAAGATCTGGCTGCCAGTTCTGCAATTTTTTTCAGTCCCAACCACCACTCTTTTTCCCAAGGCTCTTGCTCTGTATTTGCACAGCTACTGTTTCCATGAGTCCTGTAACTGAGGAGTTCTGCACAGGAGTTACCACCACAGCATGGTGAAACCACATTTCTCTGAACACTTAAAGTTTCTCACTCCTCTACTAGATTGACATACAACATCAGTGGGTTAATATCTGAACTGAACATGTATTTGACTCTTGCTGTCATTAATAAATGCTCATTGTGGGTCTGTCTTGCCTAAACTGCTGGTGCCATTGTGAGGCTGAGCTGCCCGTGCAGTGAAAGGTGTGCACATAGGCATGACAGTCACACATGTGCATTATAAAAATGAGCTAGAAGGAAACTATAATAATACTTCATAAATAAGCAAAGCCTTCTCAAGCAGCTATGCAAAGAAACAGTTCTGGCAATTTCAAGCTTTGTGTTTTATTTTGTTAATGTCTGGTATATTTCGTGGAGATAGAAATTTAAGAGCAATTGTTTGTAGGAATGGGATGTTTTTAGCTTACCAAGAGCTTGTTTGCATTTAAACTAGGCTGATTTGGGGAAAGAAATCTGGTGAGAAACTGGTAATCTCTGGAAGTAATCATGCATTTGGTAAATGCCATAAGTACCATACTCACAAATGGCTCACAGCTCCATGAGTGCAAAGTAAATGGTAAAGGATTGAGTCTGAGTTTTGAAGCTTCCTGGGGAAGGGGGTTCCTTAACATGCCCACCATAATGCTCACAAGCACACTTATCCTGCCCTGTGGCTGTGATGGGTGCTGGGAAAATGTGAGCTAGAGCATGAGTATTGCTTTGGGAGTGTCCCATTCCAGGCCATGTGGGACACTACAGTTATCAATACAACATGTACCTGCAGTTGCCTTGCGTGCTCTGGGTAGCAACACCATGTCAGCTCTGAATGCAGCTATGGAAATCAGTTATGGATGATTTTTATGGTTTGTTGTGATGGAGGGGAGAGAAAAACCCTTCAGTTTGTTGCTGGTTTGTTCTCCAGGACCGTATTATTGATGCTGGCCCCAAAGGAAACTATTCCCGGTTCATGAATCACAGCTGCCAACCAAATTGTGAGACCCTGAAGTGGACAGTGAATGGAGACACTCGTGTGGGGCTCTTTGCTGTGTGTGACATTCCTGCAGGTACATCAGCTCAGCTGGCTTTGCTTTCGCTCTCTCAGTTAAACCTTTTGTGCATTTATGAGTGGGACAGTCGTGGTTTAACTGATTCAGAGCAAATATTTTTGTAGAGGACTCGGTACGCAGAGGAGATGCTTTGTGATCTTTGTGATGCTTTGTGATCACTAAAAATCCTTTTGATTTTTAGTGATCACAAAGCATCAAAAATCCTTTTGATTTTTAGTGGTTTTTAATTGTGAGTCCCATGGCTGCTTTTTGTTCCTTGCTTCTAGGGCAGCTTTGTGTTTTGGAACTCTCAAATGCATAACAAGAACATAATAAGCTTAAGGAGTGGATGTAGGAGGCTGTTTAGAATTGTCTGTTTTCTGGTTTGTGTACACACATGCTCACACACATACCTATCTATCTATAGCTATTTCGAGCTGGATAGATGGATGGATATAATATGTGTGAAGGCCAAACACAAGCACAGTTTTGTGAAGTCAAACAAATTTATTTTAAAATGTACTTGCATAAGATATCATGATATATATGGGCATCTGGTTAATCATTGTCAGTGCTTATAAGCAGTAAAGAGAGGGAAAATCCTATGACAATACATCAACAAGCAAGTCCCAAACTAGCAGACAGATAGCACCAGCTGTATTTGTTTGCAAGAATTTTGATAAAATTTGTTACCTTGTCCTTTTTACACTCAGGGACGGAGCTGACTTTTAATTACAACCTTGACTGTCTGGGCAATGAAAAAACAGTCTGCAAATGTGGTGCCCCAAACTGCAGTGGATTTCTTGGGGACAGACCAAAGGCAAGTAATATATCAAATAATACATCCAGAGATTTTGACAGTCTTGTCAGGGGAAGGGTTGTAGAAGCTTCAAACTGACTAAGAATGTGCCTAACTGTGGCCAGTGAGATTATTCTGGCATTCTATTCATATTTCCCCACTTAAATCTTCCAGTATGATTATTTTGCTAAGATTCGTTGAAAACAAATTGAGTGGAACTGAAGAATAAAAAATGTGAGTTTTGAATGTGGAAAAAAAGTTACCAAAGTATATCAAGAAATGATCTGTATGATTCCTGTCCAGGTTAGTTTGAAACCTGTAATCCAGCAGAGGCTGATGGAGCTTCCTGAAGGGCTGGCATAGGAGTGTGGGGGAAGGCACAAGTACCACCTGTAGATGTTCAAAAGCTGCACTTCCCTCTGGTCCTTCACACTGCTCAGTACCAGCCACTTCAGAGGGTGGACTGGGAGACTTCAGAACCCACACAGCTGGTTTTTGTTAAGAGATGGACTTGAATGAGGTTTCACATAAGCCTGTGAACATTTACACAGACCACCATGAAGAAATTAAATGTTACAGTTCAGTTTTATGGAGTTGTCTGCATTGGTAGATAGAATGGGCTAATTTAAAAGAAAGTAGTTAGTGATTACTGGGGTTGAGAGGGAGGGAATGATGGTAGAGATGTTGAAAAATCATCCAAATTTTATATGAGTTGGTGAAGGAGAGTTAAAGTGCAAGCAGCACTTGAAAGCTGCCTCTGTGCATGCAGCACAGAATTGAAGTCAGATTGAAATAGGGGTAAGGTTTGGTATATTCTTTCTGTCATTAACTACATTTCCTGAAGTTCTGCTGTCTGTTCCTCAAAGAAAAATGGGGACAGGTTTTAGCAATCCCAGCATGAGTATTCACAACTGGAAGGGAAAAATGGATATTGAAGTGATTGATGGTGCAAGTACATAATGAGGGTGAATTAGCCACAAGTAGATTAGACTGGAACTTGGAAGACCTTTGGTCAGTGACAAGAAAATGAAGGGTTTTTTCATAGGAAGGTCCTGTAGGGAGAAGATGTGGTTTCAGGATGACTTCTCAAGGGTCAGTGTAGGTTTTTTGTCAGCACAGATCAGTACAGTGAAGCACTTGGCAGGTCTGCCCCAAGTCAGGCTCTTGGGTGTGTGCACGGTCTGCCAGGTGTGCCAACAGCTTGGCAAGGTTGTGTAATGTTTTTCTTTTGCAAAACTGGCATTTACAGATTTGTATCTTACTCTTTTAGAATTCTTCCACTAATGCCTCAGAAGAAAAAGGCAAAAAGACCAAAAAGAGAACACGGAGACGCAGAACGAAAAATGAAGGGAAGAAGGAATCTGAAGATGATTGTTTCCGTTGTGGTGATGGAGGCCAGCTGGTGCTGTGTGACAGGAAATCTTGTACTAAAGCTTATCATCTCTCCTGCCTTGGTTTGGTAAAACGTCCTTTTGGTGAGTCAGCCCATGTCTTACACTTGTATAATTAACTTGTGCAGGTACCTCAGTTACTGCACTGAAATAACTCAGGGGCGTCATCCTGAAAACAGAGGGTTTGTATGGCAGGAATTTCATTTGTGCATCATGTGGGAGCAGCTCCTCTTGGATTTGAAGACAAAATGGTGGCCTCCTCCTGCCTCTCTGGCAAAATGAGGCATTTCTTTTACAGATGTAGGTAATTGAGCACATCAATGGTAGGAGCACCATGGCCCTGCCACAAGACAGTTGATAATATCTAAGAAATGCATGAAGCCCTTTGAGTTCAAGCCAGGAGAGCAACAGCAGCTTCTGAAAGAAGGCAAGTAGGGAAATTAGGAGCAGCAGACATCAGGTGCAGGTCCAGATATCACAGGAGTTACCTGGTTCCAGTCAGCCATGTCAGGTGAGATACGAGGAAGGGAAGCAGACAAAGCCTGTTATCCCAGAAACAAGTAAAGCAAGGACTGGTAAGGTATGCTAGGGCAAAAGAGCAGCTGTAAGTGAAGCACACCAGTCATTCCTGAGCAAGAGACAGGGGGCTGCAGTAAGAGGGGCCAGCAGCTGACCGGATGTTTGGATGCTCTGCCAGCCTGCAAGTTCTGTAAAATGCTATTGAGTGAAGCCTGAGTCATTTCTTCTAGCTGGAGCTGACTGCTGTATTTGAATGAGAGTGTATCAGGTCTGCTCCTTGCAGCTGCCAGCTGAGCTTTAGAAGTATGATGTGGCATTCTGGGTGTTGAGATCAGCCCCGGTAGTTGCTGTCATTTGCTTTGTCAGGAAAGCTGTGCCTTGTTCAGCTGCTGCAACACAAAACCCCTTGAGGAGATGATGCCGTGTTTTACTCCCCACTAATGGGCTCTTTGGTTTTGATTGCAGGGAAGTGGGAGTGTCCTTGGCACCACTGTGATGTTTGTGGCAAACCTTCTGTTTCTTTCTGCCACTACTGCCCAAACTCTTTCTGCAAGGAGCACCAAGACAGGACAGTGCTAAATTCCACGTTGAATGGACAGTTATGCTGCTCTGAACACGTTCTCGGGGTGGATTCTGTTGAAACTCAGAAGACTGAGAAACCCCGCAAAAAACTGAACAAGTTCAAGCCCAGGAGAAAGAGGAACAGATGGATGAGAGCTGAATGCAAATAGTCATGGACTGCAGTTTCTACTGCTAACACTATCTTGTAGATAAGTTGTGAATATGACCAGGGAAGGACACGATTTTACATATATTCTGTAAAGGTTACAATGGGGGGGGGATTTTTTTGTTTTGTTTTTTTATAAATCCACTGAGCCAACCACAGCAGTCTTCTGCTGCTTCTGCACTGATAACGAACTGCATAGTTCAGCAAACTTCAGGACAAACCAAACTTATTACTCAGCATTACAGTTACACTTGAATTGTTACGAATGTACAATGTTCCCTCCAAAATACTTGCAGGTTGGAGGTAGGTTAAAATCAAACCAGGTAGGCGTAAACATAGTTTTTTGAGATAGTATTTGTCAACCAACAGATGTTTAAAATAGTATATCCTTGAAAGAAGTTGTTAGTTCTCAAGTCCTTTTGAGTAAGAAATGGCTTGGTCTGTGGTCCCAATGAGATTTGCTTGCCTTGTGTGTTTTTGAGCAAGTGCTTGAATGCCAGTCATGACCCAGGTGTGTCCCTCACTGCAGCCACACACACAGCAATTGGTTTGTGCTCTTCAAAAATTATTCTTAAGCAATCATGATCATAAATATCCTTCCACGAACAAATGTGGTGCGTGGTGGGAAAGGCACACCCTGTACCAGAGAGGAAGAACCTGACTTTGTAAGAGATTTTTTTCTATACTGTTTTTTCCTCTATTTCACCCAGCAAAATATGAAGTTACTTGATCTTGCAGGTCTGGACTTAAAGGGATATTGTCTTGCAATCTAGGCCTAATACATTAGGATTTTTGTGTCTTAATAAAAAGAAATCTTTCAAAAGCTATTACTTGGAAAAAAATCTTTTTTTTTTTTTTCCCTCAATGGCAGGTAAAATGCAGAGGCAAACTTTTCTTTGGAATGCTTAGAGTCCAAGCATTTCAACTTTGTGATAATGCAAGAAATGCCCAACAAGGAGCAAAACCCCCATGAATGAAACAGAAAGTGAAACTTTGATTAAAGTGCAAAAACTAAATTCAAAACAAGTAAAAATGAAATAGATTTTTGAAGCAGCATGTAAGAATTTTGATGTGAAATTTAGCCTTACTCTGTTCCTTTGCATAAAGTTTGTATAAAACTGGCTATTTGACAGACTGAAATTTTTTGTTACATTTTTAGGAGCTCGGCTCTTGACTACCCTGTCACCACTGTGGTGTGGCAGCAAAGCTGTTTTGAATTCCTCACCCCCACTAGCATGGGTGACTCGAAGTGAGGTGACCATACAAGACTTGGTATTGGCAGAAATAATACTGGAACTAGGAAAAAACAGTAAAGAAAAACATCTGTGCCAGTTTTCCTCCCAGTGCACATCCTTGGTGTGTGATCAGGCAGCATTCCAAGCACATTTTGATTTTTGCCATTGTGACCCACCCTCCATAAGCACCTCCATGTCCACTGAGCCATTTGTGTATGTTCTAGCTTAGTTTGCCCTTCATAGTGCAGGAACTCTGTGTAGCCCTTTTGAAAATGAAGCCTTGCTCTATCATGGAAGTGTATGGTTTTCCCCCAAGGTATTTCTTCAGGATTTGATTTAGTTCTTGGAATTGCCAAAACCCCCATTTATTCCCAACATGTAAAAAGTCTGGTTTTATTAGAAGATATTAATTGAAAGAGGTTATAAATGTTGCATTGCCCTATGCTGAACACTTTGGTTTCTGTTTTGTGACCAAAATGCTTTGTTTTTTTTGAATCAGTTTTTATAAACACTGTTGGAAGGTAAATTTTTTTTTTTTAATAATTTTGAAGAAATAGCAGAGTTCAGAATCAGGGGAAGTGTTACATGTTTGCATTTTTTAAAATGGTATGCCAAGCCTTGCACTCAAGTTAAAATTCAAGATTCTTTAATTGATTTTTAGGGAAACTTTTTCTTTGCCATGGGGCTGAAGAACCCCTGAAGTCCTGTGCATAAAATCAAAAAAAAAAAAAAAAAAAGACATTATGGATGTTTCTTTAATATTGGGTTTCAAGGGAAGGAAAATGAGGTCAGGTAGTAAAGCAGAAATATTTTCCTCATTGCTTTAAAACAAAATGAAGGAATTTGATGTCATTGGGACCATTCTTTGAATACTATACCATGTAAGGAAGGCTTTGTAAGAATACCTTTAAATAAGTTATTATAAAATTTTTCCTTTACATTCCATTGCTTTCATAATTTGTTAATTTTTTTTTTTTAGTTGTTTTGTTGCTTTTTCTTCTCCATGTGTAACAGCTCTGTCAGTGTGGAACTGTGATGCCCCAGGTCCTGAGAGGCAGATCCCCACTTCCAGAAGGCACAGCCTGCAGTGCCAGCACCCCTGGGCTCTCAGGGGGCTCCTCAGCACATCCAGCACAGCAGGATGCAGCACAGCCACCCCTTCTGTCTGTCTGTCTGTGGGGACAGAGGGACTCTGTTCACACAAACAGATCTGAGCCAGGGGCTGTTTGTCCTTCGGCTTCCTTCTACCTCTCCCTGCTCTGTCCTGCTCTGGGCCCTGGGAGCTCTGCATCACTGAGGCTGCAGACCAAGAGGTCACTTGGGAACTCTGGGAATTCCTTCCTGAGGAGGAGTGTGGATCAAATTCTCTCTCCCTTGATACTCACTGGCCATGTGACCCCATGAGCTCACAGCTCAGGCACTCAGGTGGTGATCTGGGAGAATTTTTGGTTTCTGTACCAGGACAGGTGGGGTTTAGGTGCATTGTAATGAAGGCTTCTGTACCTTGCTCTGCAGCCTGGGAAAACAGGCTAAAGTTATGTTTAAAAAAGAAGACAGAAGAAAAGTTGTGACAATGTTTTCCTTCTCCCACTGTTCAAATCCAAGGTAAAACAATCCTTAAGACTTGAGCTTTTTCATGATGCAACTCAATACTTTTTAGCATTCAGCAACTTGAAGGATTTCCTGCTATAAATTAATCTAAACAACATTAACTGTGGCATATTATGTGGCCTTAAATGATGTTCTTTGTGTCTTGCCCATCAAAGTAGCAAAATGTCTTTCCTTTTTTAGCAAAAGCTGATACATGACAGCCAATTTCAGAATCTGTTGTTCTTTTATCACATGAGCAAGCATGGAAACAGTTTTCAGTTGAGTATGTTAGATGTATTTTCATACAACCTAGGAAAAGTAATCAGAGTAAATGTCTGTTTTGTTCAATAGCTTTGTGTTCATGGTCAGGTTTTAGGAGGTTTTTTATTTGAATTACTTGGAAAAGCAAAGTATCTTGAAAGACGTATTAATGGGATTTTTCCACATTGTTGAGTCTCATTATTCCATGTCTGACTGCTTGAGAAACTTCAATGTCTTATTAAATGTTGAATTTTATTCCTAGTTATTTAAGAAGTTGCTAAGTCTCTTTTGTAAAACAGCTCTATATACTTACTTTGGCACTTTTTTTTTCTTGAAAGAAAAAAGTGGAATTGATACATGAGCAAGCATGGTTTGGCAGTGAGGGCATTGTTCTCTCATAGGGAAAACTTGCACTCCAGGCCTTCCTAAGAGATGCCCTGGAAATACTGTTTCATGCTTCAGAGGTGATAATGATTGTGCTGTGCCTTATTTTCACCTGACATTTCCTGCAGTCCAGTTTTTCCAGTGCTGCTCTCTGTTGCTCATGATTTTACAGCTACCCAGCCCAGCCAGCACTGCTCGCTCAGGGTCCTTTTGCTGTCACAAATGCTGTTCCTGCTTGGTCAGGTCTGAGTTTGACTCTTTGGCTTTTTCAGACAGGCTTTTTTGGGTCTGGCTTGGCTTCACTTGTGGTACCTCCCACGTGTGACAGCAGTGTTACAATTTTTAAAAAAGCATTTCAGAGATCTGCTTTGATACCCCTGGCTGATAGTTCCCCTGGTGCTGTGCATCAGGATTGTGTCCCTGTGCTGCTTTGAGGAAAGGCACAGCCTTGGGCCAGAGAGAAGCTTCATGTCTCTCCTAAATCAGTGGGAGAGGCTGCATGGAGCTCTGCCTGTGCTGGGCGCTGGGCAGGGCTGTAGGAACCATCCCTCTTGCTGCTGATCCAGAACAGAATCACAGAATGGTTTGGGGTGGAAGGGACCTTAAAGACCATCCACTTCCACCCCCCTGCCATGGACAGGGACACCTTCCCCTAGGCCAGGCTGCTCCATGCCCCATGCTGTAGCCTCTCTCCTGCGGCCGCGGGGGCCGTACGGGAGCCCGGCTGGGTGCCCCCGGCCCGGCCGAAGGTGGCCACACGAAGTGCCACTCCTGGATCCCCTCCGGAACCCTGGGCAGTGGTTACCGTCTGCGGAGTGGGTGGCACAGGCGGGATCTCGGCTACGAGGTACCAAAGCAAAGGAAGGAGGAGTGAACGCCCGTATAAATACCAAGGATCTTTAATCTTCTTCCCCGCTGGGGTCAGGGACGGGGGTCTCAGGGGGACGCTGATAAAGGGAGTGGGTGTGATGGGAGGAGACACAAAGCTAACCAATAACAAGGACCCAGGAAGGAGCGTGGGTTACAGCTAAGCCACTGAGGATCACACAGGGGAGGGGAAAACCCCAGGGGCAAATCATACATCGAAGAAGGAATGACTGACCCAGAGAATTCTCGAGATAAGGGGGGTGGTTAACATGACAGGCAGGGGAAGGGGGGGCAGCTCCAAAAGAGAGGAAATAGGGAGAAACCATCGTGAGGGAAGTAAATGGGGGGAACCAGGGACCAAACCATTATTGAGTTACAAAAGGAATAACCGATTCTAAAAACACACAGTGCCACACCATCCAGCCTGGCCTTGAAAACTGCCACAGCTTCTCTGGGCACCCTGTCTGCCCACAATGGCTGATGTCCCACTGTTGCATACAGTTTCTGACCTGAGAGAGTTGAGACAGATAAGAGAACTGATATATTCTATAAATTCTTTAAACACTTGTAACACCTTCCCTGGGGAGAGGAGAATGAGCATCTGAGGGCAGGAACCACTTAACCCCCCACAGCTGGGTTCCTTTAGCCATCTCTGCTGCTGCAAGATTAAGGGAGAGGTAACACCTGCCACCACCTCTGTGCAGTCATTTAAATCGTGGATCTTTTGACAGAGACACTGTTTTTACTGGCCTTTGAGAGCTGCTGAAGCACAGCTCTGGCACAGCGGGTCACAGCTGCCTGGGCTGGGTTTACACAGCACCTGTGTGGGAATGTCACTGTAGCAGGAAAAGGAAAACAAGGTGGAAAGGTTGAGAGGCCACAGGTACTGGTTTCATGGAGCAGTTGACCCTGGCTCCAGTACAGGTGATGTTGAATTTTTTTCTGGGCATTTCTGACTGCCTGGGATGCTAGGAGGAAAACATAACAGGGGACAGAGAGCAAAAAACAAATTAAGAGTCAACCAGCCACACACAGGAATCATCTCTGGAAAATATAAATCACATTAGTTTAACCAGATGGTTACACTGGGCTGGGTGCACAGAAGAGGGCTTGGAGTGCCACAGCAAACAGGTACAAACCCCTCTGCTGCTCTCCTGGGTGGGGGATGCAGTGTCCAGGACCAGGGACAGAACTTTGCCCAGGCATTTGGGCAGTGGGTGTCCTACAGCCCCTCTCCTCAGCCTGCAGAAAGGAGCAAGGCATCTTCTGTGCCTGCACCATGCTGCTCCTTTGTAGCTCCACTCTGAAGCACCACCTGACAGCAGGCAACAAAAGGAACATTTGCCCAGGAATCAACCATTTCTTTAGTTGCACTGAAAGGAAGGGGAGAGCTTTAGGATCCCTTCCCTTGATTGTGCTAATGTTAAAACTTTGAGAATGGGGAACAAAATAAAAAATTGCATATTATTAAAAGGAGGTATATTCATGTTAATTTTTGCTTGGGTGGAACTGAGTGTTGTATCAAAGGGACCTCAATAACTGGAGCAGTCACTCCTCACTCTGTTGAGCTGACTATTAAAATGGAGAAACAGAATTGACTGGTTTTTTTGGAGGTTTTTTTCACCCTGAAGAAAGGAGAAAAGTATTTACATGTGAAGGAAGCTGGGAACTGGAATGGGAAGACTTTTCCCATCAGCCCAGGGCAGCAGAGCAGGGCGCTGGCTTGGTTTGCACAAGTAGCCGCAACTCAAAGACTGAGTTTATTCCCCAGTACTGATTTTAGCTATACAGAAATAGGGTTGCTCATGGTTAAACACCTTGCCCAGAGCCACATTTGTGCTGCCCCAGGGGAAGGAGAGGCTGCTGGTCCTGGCCAGAGCTACCAGCCAGCATAGACTGGCTCTGTGTGCTCCGTGCCCCCGTAGGAGCCACGTCCTGAGCCTCGGGGCAGCAACGGCGACTTCAGGGAGCTCCTGCTGTGCTCTTGCCGCCTTCTCAGGATTATCAGAAACACAACAAGGATTGCACCTGGAAAGAAAGGAATGGTAGTTATTCACAGATGGGAAGGTAAAGTGTCAGGTGATGTTCGCTCCAAGGGTTTGGGTATTTGAGTTGGGTACCCAACTCAACTTGGGTATTTTCTTCCGGTAAAATAAGGGGTTTTTTCCTCCTACATATTCTGTCCCTCTCCAAAAAGAGGGGGAAAAAAAAAGGTTCCACTAGCACTAATAACACTCAGCTTCAGCAGCTCAGTTTAACTCTGCAAGGAATAACAAGAAGTTTTAATGAAATAATTCAGTAACTTGCTTTCCTACTCCCATTTACTCTACTCTCTGGAACTGCTTTCCACTTGGCATCTTATTCGCTGCAGACCCCACCAAAAAGGTCTTGTTGAGAAATTAGTTTGCTCTGTGCAGCACTCACACTGAAGCACAAGAAGTAACTAACCTAGATTAACTCTGAGTCTAGACTGAGATCAGGGCTGTCGGGAAAAATTACTTTTGGATTGGGCATAGACATGGAAGTAATTGGCAAATCTCAAGTGGTGCGACATTCTGTTCGTTTGTTTCTGGCAGAAGCATCATCAGAGAAAACTGATCTGAACAGAAGAGCACGAATCTGTCTCTGTGATGCAATATGGCCAGACAAATACACCCAAATTTCAGTTGTGTGAGCAGACAGCCTCATGGTAAACACTTGATCTGTGAGACCAGCCGTGAAAAACTCGCGCTTTCCTGCGTGGGCTGTTTCCTTCCCCCTCTCTGCTGCAAGCTCTGAGAGAGGCAGGAATGCTGTTCCCTGACCCTCAGACTTGTTTATCACAAATGCTGGTTAATGGGCCATTGTCCCTCTCTGGGCAGTCTTTTCATATACTTCAATTTAATCTACTTTTTCAAATTAACACTCGCTTCAGATGGCATCTGCTTTGGCAGATTTTTGGACAACAGCCTGGCATGAGGGGATAGGGGTCAATGGAGGACCTTTCTCAGGGCTCCAAGCCATAGCTTGTGAGAACAACCCTCATCTGCTCCCCCCAGCATTCCAGCCCCATGGAGACAGCCCTCAGAGGGTGCTGCTGGATCTCCTGCAGACTCTGCTGTCCTTGTCCCCTCCTCACTGCCAAGAGACAAGTGCGATGAGAACACTGCTTTCCTGTTGGAGAAGCAGCTTTGCTGTGTGTCTTGTAACACATGCATTTAATCTCTCCTCTCTCTCCTTCTAACAACAGCCAGCCAAGTGGAGAATGGGTCTTCAGGAAGGACATAAAATACACTTGAAACACAGAAACTGTGTGAATATAGGCTTGTTGGATATTCTTTATCCTCTGATGGCTTACTCATCTCTATGACTTGGCTCTCTTGACACAAAATTCTCATCTCTGGTAGTGTAAGGGCACTTAGGGATTTCTCTTCATCTCTCTGGGCACAGGAGACAGATTCCTCCTCCCAGCTTCTTCATCTGCCCTTCTTGCAATCCACAGCACTAACAGTTGCTCATTTTCATCATAACTCTCTGATTAAACCTCGCCCCAGCTTTGATTAAAAATGAGATAACTCTATTTTTCCCTTTCCTAAGACTAAAAATGCATATTCATTCTTTTGGAATGTTTATTCATGGCGCAGCTTCCCAGTTGAAAAGCTCATCCACTCATTCGCTTGCCCTAGTGAGCTAATTCATAGCAGGTGGCACCTGAGGGATGCTCCCCACACTCAGCACGTCCTGACTCTTGGATAAAAGGAACATTTGGCATCAATGCAACCAGCACTGTATGAACCAGCAGCTCCCCATTCTGCTGGATGCTGTGGCATGACTTAAGGCAGGAATGCTTTCAGGAAACGAAGTCTCATACCAAAAAGAAATTGTCCTTTTTCCTACTTTGGTGCAGCCAAGGAATCCCTGTTTGAGGGTCCACACACATCCCTGCTTCCCAGGGACAAGCAACAAGCACTCAGCACCTTCCTTCAGAGCAAGGGACAGGACTGGCACTGGCACTGAGAGCAGCCAGGAGGACTTTGATTAGAAATCCTGCTGTCCAGAACCACAGAACACACCGCCCAGAGAGTGCTTGGTTTAACACAGCTGCAGAGGGATTTCACCAGGGGACAGAGAGGACCTAGACTGACCTGCTGAGAAGGTGGCCAGGACAATGACGGTGGCAGGGGTCAGCTGGCATGAGTCCCCTGCCTTGTACAGGAACAGCTCCATGCAGTAGGTGGGCTCCACGCTGCCCCGGGGGCAGAAGGCATCAGGAGGGCACTTCACAGGCTTCACATCTGGGCTCTGCCCGAGAGAAGAAACAACTCAGCACCAGCAAACTGCAGGAGGTAACCAGGGCAAAGGGAGGTGACATTTTAGCATTAGGGGAGGGGAAATAAATGAAGGAATGAGCGTGCCATCATTAAATTCAGCCCTGTCTGCCCCTGCAGTGTTGGAATGTGGGGAAGAGCAGAAGGTGCTGTTACACAGCAAGTCTGTACCTCAAACCCACTCATTAATGCACACCCCATCCCCTCGAGCCCCAGGCAGAGCAGGCAGCTCCAGGCACACTCCTGCAGTCATCATTTTAATCATCTCCCTGCATCAGAGCCCTGTCTGTGTTTAAGAGAAAGGAAGCTCAGATTACAAGAAAAAAGAAAGTGTTAATTGAAGGGTATTAGGCTCGTCGTGGGACAGCTCTGGCCAGGACAGGCGGTCCCCAGTTCTGGGGACTCACAGGGCAGTAGTGGTTTTGTGGGCACAGCTCACAGCTCTCCTTGCCCCGCTGCAGTTGGTACTCTCCTGTGCTGCAGGCCTTGCATCTGCTGTCACCGGCACCTTTGAATGTACCTAAACAGCAAATAAGCACAATATTATGGTTTGAGACTAAACCCCAGTACCCTTGCAATTGCATATGGATGAATCAGCTTTCAAAGGCACGGGGAGAAAGAGCATTAAGTGCTCGTGTGCATAACAAAAGCTGAGGCTGGACTTTGGTCCTGGTTCGGTGGCAAAGGGTCAGAACAGAACAAGCAGGGACAGAAGGACTAAAGAATATTTGGGGTCAGAGCTTGGCAAACAGAGCAGTGTGAGTAGGAGTACGTGGGAGAGGGGCTTAGCAGTGAGTTCTGGCTTTAATGTAGGGGAAGATGGGAGCTGGAGGTCAGCAGTGTTTCATCCTCTCCAATTCTGGATTCAAACACCTTTTCCAGCTGTTTGAAACTTGCTGAGCAGACTTCAAAGCCCAGCTCAGTTTCCCAAGCTTTGTGGGAGAGACAGGTCACAGAAGTTCCAAGTCTCACAGCGGTAAAAAGCTTTCCTGCAATGTTTAAAATGCAGCTGGGCTGTGAGACACCCCTGGGGCTGTGTCCAGACTGGAGGCTGGCCTCTGCCATGCGGGTGGCTGAGTGCCCTGCCCAGCCCTGCTGGCCCAGCTAAGGCAGCCTTAGGGCGTTTCAGCACAGGAAGGAGCTCGGCCGTGTCCCTCACATCCCCTCCCTTTGCCCCGGGCTGCCCCTGCAGAAAATCCATCTCTGACAGCAAGGCTGGGCTTTCCTCAGCAAAGCCACCACCACAGGCAGAGATGCTCTTTGCTGGAGCTGGTACCCAGCTGTGGATTTGGGCTCCCTGGCATGCCAGGGACCAGCACAGCTCCAAGGCATTCCTTAACCAGCCTGGCACAGCACAGCCTCCACCAGCACCCAGACAAACCCCCCGGCACTGTCCCTCATGCCAGGGCTCAGCTCTGCCAGCAGGGCACCTGCAGGTCAGCTGAGATGGGTCTGGAATGAGCCTGGAGCTGTACTCCCAGAGTACAGCCTTCCCCTGGGCATAGCCTCCCTCGGGCACAGCCTCCCCCTGGGCACAACCTGGTCTTGGGCACAGCCCCACTTTGGGCACAGCCTCCCCCTTACCTGCCGGGCAGGAGTCGCACCCCTCCGCCGCCTCCCGAGGAGCCTCCTGTCCCCCGGGGCAGGGCAGGCAGCCTGAGCAGCCGCTGGTGCTGGCAAGGAGAGGAGTAGGACACACTGCAGGATCAGCACTTCCCAGAGCAGCCCAGCCCACCAAAGCCAGCTCCTACAACCTGGAGACTCCAGGATCCACCTTTGCTGTGCTGTGGGTGTCTGTCCCCAGTGCAGTTTCTCACACAGAACCACAGAATGGTCTGTGTTGGAAGGGACCTCAAGGATGATCTCACTCCAACCCCCATGCCATGGTCAGGGACACTTGCCCAGGTTGCTCAAAGCCCCATCCCTACAGCTGAAATGGCTGTAGGTGACTTGTCTTTGGGCACTGCACTGGTGGTTCCAGCTCAGTGGCTAAAAGGAGCCCCCCCCCTCCCTGTCCATGTGAGCCCCTGCACCCCAGGACCTCCATACTTGCAAAATGATCCTGGCTGGCAAGGCAGACAAAAAGCTGCATTTTGCTTGGAGCTAAAATAGCCTGAAAAAGAGAAGGGTAAGGCTTCAGGATGCTGCCTCCATCTGCCCCACATTGCTGTCAATGTGCTCATGTCCATTTTACAAACAGCCAAACAACTCCCCACAAGAGGCTTCAGGTGGCATTTCGGGGCATTTGGGGTTATTTTTGTCAAAAGCTCTGAAAGAGCAATGGAAGTTCCCTGCTGCCCTCTGCCATGAGGGATGCATGGAGGGCTCTGGCAGATTCCCCTGGTGAATCTCACATCTCACATCATTCAAAACCACCCCATGGAGACAGAGAAACCTGTCACCCTCCCCAGCACCACAGGCTGAACTGGAATGAAGCTGGAACAGGTGATTCCTGTGCCAACTCCCAAGTTATCCAGCTGGAGCAGGTCTCTGGCCAGGGGGAACCTCTCTGGTCACCCCAGCCCTTCCAGGCCTCCCCCCACCCAGGAAGTCTGGGGTGCATCTTCTTCCCTGCAAAAGGAAGGACACAAGACCCATCAGCCAGGATGGCTCTGCTGGTGCAGAGCCTCCCTCCCTGCACCACGAGGACCAGGATGGGCAGGAGGACATGCACAGACCCTCCCAAAGCACAAAAAGGAGTGAAGAGCCCCAAAGAGCCCAGGGGCCAGCAGGACCCAGTTTGTGAGTCCCACCACACCACCAGGAAAGCTGAGAGAGCAGCACTTGGGAATTCAGGTGGGTTTGGAGGTGCCTGATGATGCACAGCATGGTCACTGCCCACATGGGACAGAGTTAAGGTTCAGAGGGGAGCTGGATGTGGTGTGGGTTAAGATCTGCCTCAAACCTGGATTTGCCCCAGGCAGCAGAAGCTGTGGCACAGCAGGATGAAACCAAACCCACCTCCCCTCTCCCTGCAAGGAAAAGGGAACTTTTTACATTTACACTTGCAGGCTTTAGGGGCCAACCCCACAGACGCCCCTGCTGTCTAACACAGGGTTTAAATCTGCTGAGTAAAGGGAGGGACAGACCCATTGCTGTCACCAGTCAGGTTTTGTTCCTCCCAAACTCAGCAAGTGACAGCCAAGGTTCAGGCACAGCCCAGCAGCTCGGTGGGTGGATTTCCAAAGGAACAGTTGTGCATGTTCAAGCAGGACCCATTCTGGGTGCAGAGGAGCTGCTGCACTGCATGTGTTAATTAGGGTTTTGCAGAAGCAGGTGCTTTCTGCTCTGCCCATGCTGTTACCCCCTCTGCAAACACACTGCACCAGGCTGGAGTGGCATTAGCCAGGGGCAAAGTAGCTCCTCTTTAAAACCCCAGTTTAGGTGTGTGGAAAATAAGGAGAGTATTACACTTAATATTCAGACTGCAGAAGATTGCCTAAATGAAAACAAAGATAGTTTAGACTCAGTTTTGCTATCAGAAATAGAGAATATTTTTTTTCCTGACAATGCTCCCCCCTCGTGCTAAAACAGAATTTTATAAAACTTTTTTTCCTGACTTTCATTGCAGAGTTAGCATTAACTTGTTGCAAAAATGAGCATGGCTGAGATCTGCTCTTCTCATTTTAATAACAACAGAATAGGGAAGAGATCTGCTGGGCTATTTTTAGCCTGTTTACCTTTCAGTGCTTTTAAGTTACCTGATAATTGCATCTGCCCCTGGGAAAAAGCATCATGTGATGAAAATGCATTTGTGTTGGACACAGACCAAAGCCTACCTTGCTCACAGGCTCTGCAGGCTGCAGCTCCAGACTCATTAGCAAAATGTCCTGGTGGACAGGGAAGACACACAGTGCTCCTTGGGAAGCTGGGAGGGAAGGGAGCAGAGAGGAACACAATTTTAGGTCACCCAAGCCTCCATCCACTTGCAGAAGACAGAGCAGAACATGACACTGACTACTCTAGAAATAGAGCAATTATGAAAAAGGAGTTCAGACAGGAAAACATTGGTTTGAACTCACCTGAATGTTAAAGGTTCACTAAAAAACCTGAATTTTTCTGTATTATTAAAATTAGAAATGCCCTGTGCCTATGGGCAATATGGAAAGGGACCATCTGAATTGAAGGTCTTGAAAAATATGCTGTGGTCAGACTTAAAACCCTTGGCTTTAGTCAGACTCTTAAATCCACTCTTGAAAATGGAATAGGGAAGGTGTTTGCTGTTCAGCATCCATCAGGGATTTCAAAAGGAGCTGCTGCATTGCTGGGAATCAGGAGCTGAGAAAAGGACCTACACCACAGGCAGTGACCTGAGAGAGCCCTGACCTTAAACAGCAGGGACTGTGGGAAAAGGGAGGCAATGTGTCAGGAGGAGGGATGTAATAGAGGAAGCTTTTACATCCATCACTAACAGAGCCCACTCCCCCCCAACTCCTTATCAAAGGAATTTGATAACATACTCAGAGATGCTTTGGAGGAAAATAAGGACATGCTCTTTAAATCCTTCAGAAACTGCAGGGCTGCATGAGATTTGCAGAAACAAACAAACTAACTAAAAAAAACCAAACCCAAACAAACAAAAAACCCCAAAAGACCAAAACCCCCAAACCCCCAAAACCAGCTGGAAACACAGCAAATGCTTTGCTGCAAACAAACCAACGCAGGGCCGGGGCCAGCCAGAGCCTCTCAAAGCTTCAGGGAGGCCAAATTCTCCAAACACCACAGAAATGTTAAACAGCCCCATGGAAGCCCTGAGACCCAAGCAGCCTCCAGGAGATGGCCAGGCACACCCTGCACCCCCAGGTCCCCTCCAGATCCCCCTATTTGTTCCCTGCTCTGGCACACACCAGCCCAGCAGTGCTGCCTGCCCCTCTCTGGCCCCGGCCCACATCCCAAGAGCAGCAGCTCTGTGTGCCCTGGACACTGCTCCTGGCTGGTTTTTAAAGCAGTTTGGGGGTACATTTTTAAGGCAGGTCCTCACAGCACAAACTGCAAGGGCAGAGCACAGAGGGAAGCACAGAGGAAGATCCTGCTGGCACCTCAAACTCAGGGGCTTTTGCAAACAAGCTGCACAGTCAGGTCACCCTTTCTGCAGCCCAGGACTGATCTAAGTGGAGCTGCTCTGCAATGGACACACTCTTGGGAGGCTCTTGCCACCCCTCCTGTCCTTGCCACACAGCTGACTGTTTGCAGATGTGGATACAGCGAGAGAAAATCCGATAGGTGTGGAGAGAGCAGCACATGCCCACGTCCCCACAGCCAGGGGACACTGGTACAGCATCCCTGGATCAGGCAGCCTGGTGGAATTGCAAGACTGGGCTCCTGTCTTGTCAGCTTTTCCACACTCTGTCAGCTGAGGGTATTGCTTTAAATGCCAGCAACTCAAATGTAATGAGATGCCTTGGGGGCAAGAAAACAGGGATTGAGAAAGTAATTGGGCAAAGCAGGGAGATGGAGCCTGCTTGCCAGACATATCCTAGAGAAAAGCTGAGGAGATGAACACACTCCTCACTGCCAAGTGTCTCCCCACCACAAAACAACACGTTCCCTCAGTACAGACAAAAGGCACGAGGGTAAAAAAGGGAAGCCCACAGAGGGGCAGCCTCAGCACAAGCAGATCCACACCAAGCTTTCCTGATGAGCAGAATTCAGCCTCTGAGAAACAGCCCTGGCAGGACTTTTCCTACAGCCCAAAGGAAGAGATTTTCCTGGCTGGGAAGAGTTTTGTGGTTTACCACCCCATGCCCAGGCCCAGGGGCTCAGTCACTCACCTGGTGTAGGAGCCCTGGGGGCAGGGCAGGCAGGAGGGTTGCCCACTCTGGGGCTGGTGGTGCCCTGCAGGGCAGGGGCTGCAGGCACTGGGGTCGGTGCACGCGCCCCCCGTGCAGCACGAGCAGCTCAGGGCGCCTGAATTGGGACAGAAAGTCAGGTCAGGATTGCAAGGCTTGACTGAAACCCCTGTGCCTGCCAGGACAGGGCACTGCCACAAAGGCAGAAGCTTTGGGATGCAGTTCCCCTGGCAAGGCACTCACAGAGGGTAGAAACTGCAATGTTCATGCTAATTATGCTGCTGTCCACTGTTAGCAAGGTGCAGAACAGCCACAAAATAATTCAAGGAGTCAAGGCTGTCAGTGTGGATCTCCAGTAATTAAGCTGACTGCTTTTTCCTTCTTTAATTTGAGGGGCCAGGAAAAATTTCCTTGTTTCCCCTCCAACACACACAAAAAAAGAGACATAAAAAAGAAAACAAACAAACAAACAAAAAAAACCAAAACAAAAAAAACCCCAATACACTTACTCAGATTACTGATAATTTAAGCTTATAGGAAGCAGAACTGATGAGTAAAGCCCCAGAGCCAAGGATCTGCCTTAAGCAGCAAGAGTTTTTCTTTGAGCACAGGTACCATGGCATTCCCAGCAGGCAAGTTCTACCCCTCTCTGCTCCACAAAACCAATCCCAGCCACACAGAGGAATTGGGCGGATTTACTGCAGCTGCACCACCAACACAGGCAAGAGGAGAAGGCCCTGACTAAGAAGATCGTGCATAAAAGGGAGGTATCCTCTGCAGATTCACCCTAAAGCATCAGAGCTGCTTTTAAAAAGTGCCCTGCAGTGCAGGGAATAAGCAAAAATTTAAAAAAAAATACATGGTTTGTCTTTTGGAGAATTATTTTCTTTTTTTTTTAGTTTTTGGTTTTGTTTTTTTTTTTTTTTTTGTGGGATGGGATGGTGGTGTTTGAAATCAGAACCCAACTATATTACAACAAATAACTTCTGGAAAAGGTTATATTATGCACTGCTGACCACAACAGAGGTTGAGCAAGTATTTTCTCAAGGCCATGGAAAAAGGCTGTCTCTAGAGCACAGATTCTCTTTCAAACATTCGAGACAGCTGGAAAGTGACCTTGTATTTGGCCCTGGAGCCCAGAATGATGTTCTGCCAATAAATCAAACTGGACTGGTGTTACACTTCGTGCCACAGTCCGACCACTTTGTCACCCCATGGGGAAGCCTCAGAAAGGCCAAAACACAGCACAAGGCCAGGAAAGATGAAGCCTTTGATTTCAGGAGGGTGAAATGAATTTAGTCCCTCTCCTGCTGCCTGTCCAGGCTTCCAACACAAGAACAAGTGCCCTGACAAATCCCTGCTCCTCTAACCCAGCAGTGGGGAGCAGGGACCCTTACCTTGGCTGGGGACTGTCCCTGGGGGGCAGGGGACACAGGCTGTCACATTCTCTCTGCTGCAGTTGGAGGGCTGGGGGGTGCTGGGGGGCAGAGCTGATGATGGGAGCCCGGGGGATGGGGTCACTCCTGGAGGGGACACTGGGGCACTGCTGGATGTGGCTGTCAGTGCTGAAGCCTGAGAGGTGGCCCTGCTGCCAGAGGTGGGGACAGTCCCCATGGTGGAGGGCAGAGTCTGGGCAGGGGGTTCTGAGCTTGGATCAGCAGATGGAGCTGCTGAGGATGCAGCAGGGCTTGCAGTGGTTGCTGTCAGTCCAGCTGAGAGTGTTGCAGGAGCAGTTGGGGGAGCAGAGGCTGTAGCAGGGGCTGCACTGGGAGGTGCTGGGGTGGATGCAATGGGAACCCCAGTGCTGGTTGCACTGGGAGGTGCTGGGGTGGATGCAACTGGGACCTCAGTGCTGGTTGTCTGGCCTAAAGCAATACCTAAGAGAAGAAAAAACATAATTAGTGGTTGAATTATAGTTCTCCCTTTAATATTGGCTTCTCATTTAGGTCGTTTTCAACTGCTTAAACCATGTGTCCTTGTTTGATGTCCAGAAACTCCCCTCTGCTGTGTTCCACTACAGAGCAAGGACCTGAGGCAGCATCTGAGCACAGCTGGCACATGAGAGACTTACCAAGGAAATAAATTAGTGGGTCCATGAGGCCACAAATAAGTGCCAGTGTCTGGGAGGTCTGACTCACGGGTGTGAGAATTGCCTGAAACAGCCAGTTTTGTTAGTTCCTTGAGACTGTTTACCCTGAGATCTCATGACAAGCTGATTTAAGATGCTTGTCAAGTAGCAGAGTGCTTTATCCCATTTCCCTTAAACAGGTCAGCCAAGAAAAGACATGGGCTCAGGGCTCTTTTAAGCTGCTCTGGTGGTACTTCCAATAACCAGAAGGGAGCCTGAGGGCCAAGACTTGCTTTAATTCTGAAATCCCTCATCAGAGTGAGGATTGCTGAAATCTGTAGAGGAAGGAGGTATTGCTGCAGCTCAGGTTGTTTTGCTCTAATGCAGGGTGGACTGGAACATCATCTGCTGATGGAAGACATCCCTTGGCACAGCATGGGTAAAGTCGTCCAGTTCCTAACAGAGGAGAGACCCATGGAACTGAGCATGGAAGCAGCAGGTTATTGTTAATTTAGCAGTGTGGTACTAAGCAAAGGAGGAAAAGCAAAACTAAAAGAGGCAGCTCCTCCTCTGTGCCACCAGCTGGGTTCAGGAACACAGGGCAGGGATTTCCTCAATATTTACTGCAACTTCTGAAAACACCCAACCTTACACAGCACCAGTAAGTAACTGGAGCTGCTCCTGTGGGGTGTAAATGCTCCCTCCAGCAGCACACACCTGCTAAACCCCCTCACCAATCCATGCCCAGTGGCACAGAAAGCACAAGGACTCCTAAGAAATTGGTTTTCCAGAAGGTCAAAGAGTGCAGCTGACACCTGAGAGTGGGATGTAGGTGAGGAAGGACACAGGCAGGGTGACAAGAGGGGTGACAGCACAAGCTGTCAGGTGTCAGACCCAGATCCCTGCAGGCTTTCCCCCAGCCCTGATTCACCCTCAGCCTTTAATTTCTCTCTTAATTTTGTACCCACCATGCAAGGCCAGGCACTGTGGGCACCAGTGCTCAGGACTACCATGGTACAAACACCAACATGCAGACCAAGCTGATGGCAGCTCCTGGTAAAGTTCTGCACCAGGATCAGGACAGTGGATAAAAGAGTCTTTATAAGGTTGTGATCACATGGAGACAGTTTGCTGGGAGCGTTCCCTCCTGTTGTTGACTGCCTGCTTTGTGCCAAAATCCTGGTGTAACTACTGAGTAAAGCAGAGGAGCACCCAGCCATCTGGGCCACTGCTCAGGTTTTAAAGAATTTACAGAGCAGCCTGAGTTGGAAGGCACCCAGAGGATTGTGGACTCCAGCTCTTAAGTGAATGGCCCATATGTGGATCAAACCCACAACCCTGGCATTATTAGCACTGTGCCAATAACGTTTATCACTAACTGAACTATATCTCAGTTTCTTAGGGCTGTGGCCCTAAAACAGAGACACCAAATCTAGCAGTGATCATTTTGTAACACACTGGTTTGCCCCTGGCTCAAATCCAAGGGACAGAGGAGCCAGCATTGGTCCAAGGCAGGGAGAGCAGCTCCACAGTGCCCACACAGGACACTGCTGCTGCGGCCAAGCCTCCACCCAGGACCAAGATGCACAATTGCCCTCATTTGACTCCCCTGCCTGAGGGGTTGAAGCCAGTCTGCTTGCTTTTTCCTCACCTCTGGCAACAAACTGAGTCAGTCCTGAGATCCATTAAACTAATCCTAACGTAAACACTAGCAGTAAGGTAAGGGCAATGTCAAATTCCCAGGGAAAACCTTTCAGAAGGACCTCTGAGATCAAAGTCTGATCTCCCACAGCTCCCTCCTGACCCCAACAGCTCAACTCTGTCAGCCAGACACACTGCACAGGTTTCAACAACTTGGACTGCTCATAGCTGGATGAATTTAGTTGTTGTTGGGGTTTTTTAGTTGAATGTTTCGTTGGTTGATTGGATTTAATGTCAAATGGTGCTCTTAAAAGGAATTTTTAAAAATGGAAAGTAGTTTTCCACAACAGGTTACCAAAAGTAGTAAAGTTGTTCACAAAACTTTAGTAGCTATCAATAACCCTTGGTAGCCAGTACTTCTTACTAATTTAAAAAACTTCTGGAGAAAAAAAGAAGTCAGAAGGCTGAAAAAAATAGTTTTGAGCAGTAGTAAAGTGTTTGTGTATTTTACCAGTTATAGTCAGTCACAGGTGTGAAAAACCAGTACTCAAACAACCTCAGCTTCATCAGACAAAGCATTTCCTCTCCTGCACTTACACTGTCATGGAACAGCGATTTTGCTTTCTAGAGCCTTTTTTTTGAGGTTTTTTTGTTGGTGTTTTTTTTTAAGGAGCAGTGTGAATCACCTGAAATATCTCCAGGGAACCTGAAGGATGTGTTACTTTGTATGTGACGTCTTGGTTCGAAGAGGAGCCTTGAGGAAGTCAGGGAAGGATAGAGAGCTGATCTTCCCCAACCTACCAACAGGCATACTGCTCCTTGGGGTTTAAGATAAAGCCTCTGCAAATCCTCACTATGCAGAGCAATACAGCTCTATTTCTCCTTTTTTCCTTTTCTTCAAGTAAAAGCAAATTTATGTATTTACCGCAAGCATCCCGCTTCCACCACTGCCTGTGTTTCAACACTTCCCTCCTTCCCTGCCCCCAGCCTCGCCCCAGGGTGAAGCCCAGGGCTCCCACAGTCCCACTATGCCTTCACCCCCCTCTGTGCTCAGCCAGAAGATAATCCCTGTGTTGGGAGGCCTTACCTGTTAAGCACACCATGGTTAAGCTCCACAGCAGAGGACAGAGCCAGGCACTCATTTTTCCCTGAGGAGTAACACAGCCTGTCAAGAGGCAAGATCAGCAGCTCCTGCCCTCACCCAGCTGCTCATTCTCCTCCGCTTTGGTGCCCAATTTTGTCACCTGACTGATCATGTGGCTCAGTCAAGTCAACCTCTCCCCAACAAAGGGGGGTTTATATTCCGAGGCTGCAGCAGGTCTGAGATGATACGGCCTCCTCAGAGCAGAGCACCCAGCAGACACCCAGAGGAGCAGATCTGCCCTCCCAGAGCTGCAGAAATCCCTGTGAGGAGTGTTCTGGAGGAACTGGTGGGAAGGAACAGGCAGAGCAGCATGGGAACCCAGCCTGGCTGCAGGCCAGCCCCCCGTGACCTCATCAAGTGAGAGGATTTCATTTTTTAGACTCACAAGATTTCCTGAGAGAAGAGAAACAAGAAAAACAACCCCAGAAGAGTTCCCATTTTAGGTGAGGCCAACCATGCTGTAACCAGAACTCAGACTTGGGTGAGCACAGAGCTTTCCCAACCAGCATTTCCCTCCCCCTCCCTCCCCCTTGCCCCCTTGGTGTCCAGCTTGATGCAGCAAGTTGTTATCAGGATCAAGCACATAGATCCTGATGATGATGATTTTGAGGTGAAAGCATTAAGTTTAATGGTGCCCCACCCCATTTTCCATGTGTTCCAGTGTCTGTACTACCTGCTGGGCCACCTGAGGACACAGATGTCCTCATGATTTCCTTACCTTGCAGCCCTGCTTTGGAAGCCCCCCTTTCCCTCTGCCCCCACTGTTCAGCAATTCAGCATTGCCAAGCCCCCACTGTGAGAGGATTTCCTTTAGCATTCAGCTGAATGCCACACCTCTCTGTCACCTCTTTGCCCAAATTGAGGGAACAGAGGGCTACTCATACAGGATTGTGGATGGTCCATGTGCAGCCCCACAGCTGCACATTCAGTGAGACCAGGCACTGTCATGCACTGCTCATGTCCCTTGGGCTCCAGGGTCCTCAATAGGGCCCAACATGATGAGGCAACACTGCCTGCTCTAACACAAACCCTCAGGCTTTCCTCACAGTGGCCCAGGGGGGGTCAATCCGGGGCCAGGGACACTTTCTTGTCCTCCTGTCTCTGGCAGTGACATCTGCCCACCATCCTGCTTCATGGTAAATGCACAGAGACAGAGCAGCCTCCTTCACTCTGGTATCACCACTTTGGGTGGGTGCAGGTCAGACTGTGACCAGCTGGCTCAGGTCAGATAGAACCTTAACCTGATCTGATAACTGCCCAAGTGATCACAAGCAAGACATCAGGCTCAAGGACTGAGCCCTGGCAGCCCCTCAGAGCTGCTGCCCAGTGGCTCAGGACAAGGCAGGGCTGGGCTGAGTGCTGCCCCTTCCCTGCAGGCAGGAGAGCTCTCAGTGTGACCTTGCTCTGCTTGGCTTTGCAGGTTGTACAAGCCTTTGCACAGGATGTTTGATCCCAGTCTGTGTAAAGAACCTGCTCCACCCAGAGCTGTGCAGGGCCATCCACTCTCAGTGGGCTGAGGCTCTGCACTGAGAGACAACTTCTGCAGGAGCAGCATTTGGGGATGGAGCAGCTCTGGGCACTGGTAAAACACTGCCAGCAATTACCCAGGGGGATTTATCCTGCTAGGGAAGCTGGCAGCAGATCAGTCCCCCCATCCCACAAGCTGCACCCCCTGGTTGGTGGGGAGCTCTCCCACACTCCCCAGTCCCAGAGCCAAGTCACACATTTGCTGAGCAGCTACAGCACTCATGTACACACTGGAAAAGCAGTCCAGAACTGGATGTGGCAGCACTTCCACTGTCAGTTCCAGGCTAACACATGGAAGAGAAAGGGAAATTGTGCATTAAAGCCATTCCTGTGCTCTCAGAGCCCCCTTTTTGGGTGAGCTACCAGAGCCCAGGTGAGAGACGAGACAGGCTGCTTTCCTCTCAACTGCTTTAGCAACTGGGCAAGCTGGAAATACACTTCTGATGGGGAAAATCTAATGTCACTTCAGGGCAGAAAAGTACAAACAGACAAATTCATAAACTCCTGACCTGCCTGGGCCTGTCTCCATTGAGATTAAATGCTTTTGCTAGTTGGTTCACAGAAAATAAAAAGCAGTGTCATGGTTTATCAAAAACAATGTCCTAGGTTGGCAAAGGGCCCTGATCTTGTCAGTTCTGTTTCTCTTCTATAATTGGCAGACCTTGTGTCCCCAAACAAACCAGACAGTACCCCCCACCCTCAAAGCTTACAGGGCAGAGACAGGAGCAATGATGCTTCTCCCAAGAACACAGCATCCTGTGCAAACACTCCAGCACTTTGTGCCAGCTCCCTGGCCTTGCCCAGCCTGGAAAGGACAGCTCTTGTCCAGGGCTGTCCTGATCCATCCCAGCTGAGCAAGCAAAGGATGTGCCATCAGAGGTTTCTTCTGCTGAGGGCAGATTGGATTTCTGAGCTTCCCAGGCTTTACAAAGCCAAGGAGCACCACAGGGCTCTGCATTAACTGCCTGCCAGTCACCTGGGTGTTAGATCTCCAAGGGATTGTTTACAAACAGAGCTGCCTGCTGAATGAGAAACACCCAGCAGGAAGACTCTCAAACACCAGCCTTCTTCAATGTCACCTGTGACCTACCACTGCCTCAGCTTTTGTCAGCGGGATGTGACTAAGTGCTGTGGGGGTGAAAATGCCCAGGTGAGGTCTCACGGCAGTGGGGACAGTGCAGAGGACAGGAATGTGTGAGCTGACAGCGGACTGTCACATCCATCAGCCTGAAAATGCCAGGGCACCAGGTGACTCCTTAAGGTCAGGAAGGTATTAACTACAAGCAGAGGAGCAGAGTGGTTTGGCTTGAAAGGTACTGCTAAATATCATCTCCTTTCAACCCTGCTGCCATGGGCAGGGACACCTTCTACTAGACCAGGCTGCTTCAAGACTGATCCAACCTGACCTTAAGCACTTCCAGGGATGGTGCAGCCACAGCTTCTCTGGGCAACCCTTTCCAGTGCCTCACCATCCTCACAATTAAGATTTTTTCCCCCCTAATAACTAATCTAATCCTGTACACTTTCAGTTCAAAGCCATTCCCCCTTGTCCTATCACCACATGTCCTTGTGTCCCTCTCCAGCTCTTTTATAGCCCCTTGAGGTAGCAGAAGGTGCTGTAAAGTCTCCCTGGAGCCTTCCCTTCTCCAGGCTAAACAACCCCAATTCTCCCAGCCTGTCCTTATAACAGAAGTGCTCCAGACCTCTGAGGACTTTACTGGCCCTCCTCTGGACTCAGATCATTTTATCCTTGTATTCTTGGGCTCTTTCCATGGTTATCCACCACTCCACTGCACTGTTGGTGTCCTAGGCTTAGCAGACACCTGTTAGAATGGCAAATGACTGTTGTGCTCCAAGGTAGGCAAGGTGCTGCAAAGCTGTCCTGTTCCCATGACTCTAGGAAAATGGGGATGCTTGTGTGCTGCATGCAGCTATTTCACAGGACTGTGGTCCTTTGGCAGTGTTGCTGAGCTAGAAACCGGGGGTGGCCTGAGCTGCTGCTGTTTTTGGGAAAGCACAACGCATTCAGGCAAACTGAAAGCTGGGCTCTGACAGGGGCTTTTTCCTGGAAAAGACTTTTCTTCAAGCAATATAGGTTGTGATTCCACCCAAACCTGGCTGTGTGTGGGAGAGGTACCAGGTAGCACTTGCTCCTGCACAGACAAAAAAAGCAGAAGCACTCCCGACCCCCCAGGGATGCACCACCCACAAGATGTGCTGGGAAGCAACAATGAATCCAGACCCCTCTTTTAGGTGCAAGGTTATTCCAAGGTATAGCCACCGACTCCCATAAAATAGGTGTCCAGGCTTTAGGGATGCAGGTCTAACAAGGAGTCAACAGCTTTGTGCCCAAGAGGGGGCCAAGACACTCCTACAGAGGTTTAAAAAAAAAAAAAAAAGCAAAGCAGCACCACTGTTCCCATGTTCCCAGAGGAACACACAGGGCTTTTGTGCTCTGAACAGCGAAACCTCTCCGTGAGCGAACGGCCACGCGATGGCACCACAGCGCTGGGCAGGGGACACCGCCACGCCCGGGCGGCACCAAAACCGCCTCTCCCAAAATCAGCCTTTGGGAGCGGCTCTTCCCAAACCGCTCCCGCAGAAACCTCCGGCAGCGGTGGCTGTTGTGGAGTGGAATAACGAAACCAACAAAAGGGAGCTGGAGGAATTGAAGTAAAAATAAAAGTTATTACAGTCACTCTGAAACAAAAACGTCAGACCTCTTCTTTTTAAAAAATGTGTTTCTTCTGTGCCTGGGTTTAGAAAGACTATTAAAAAAAGAGTAGAGCTAGTCAAAGGAAAGGTGGTGACTGCAGCAGGGATCTGATGGTTTAGCCAGCCATAATTCTATATAGAGGCTAGAAGTTTATTTTCTCACAAGCAGCACAGAACATTTAATTCTCATGTAGCCCCCCCATCAGTTAAAAAGGTGGCCATAAATGGACCAGTGTGTCTGGGGTGTCAGTCGGTTTTAGGATGCAGGTCAAACCCAGCTGGTGCTTTAGGCAGAACAAGTGCAGGGGGTGTTGCCTGGGCTGTTCATGCCTGCAGCATCTGGGGCAGGGAAGGAGGAAACACCTTCCATCCAGGCACAGCTTGGGCCCCCCGGCCAACAGCTCTGCATCAATGCAGATGATCACAAAATTTTAGCACAAGACCAGCTTGTCTTGCCAACTCTCCTATGCCAGGAAACAGCCAATTAAAAAAATAATTGTAAGTGAAAGATGAAAATTAAAAAGGAGAGAGACTATGGACTTCAGTGACACCAAATGATGGGGCTGGCACTAGAGCCAGGCTTACATGCTAGTGAGGGGTTCAATCAACCATTCAGAGAAACCAATTGCTTTCTGTTTTCATTAAGTTTTTACCAGGAAGGAAAAAGAATATTACAAAACCAAATACACAGGAACCACGTTCTGAAAGCCAAATAATGGAATCTCCCTAAGTTCCTCAGGAAAATGTCACAGAATCCCAGAATGTTTTCAGTTGGAAGGGACCTTAAAGATCATTCAGTTCCAACTCCCCTGCCATGGGCAGGGACACCTTCCACTAGACCAGGTTGCTCCAAGCCCCATCTAACCTGGCCTTGAGCAATTCCAGGGATGGGACAAGTGTCTTGAAACACAGCAGGTTCTGGAAACAGTCACCTCATTTACTTAAGAACAGTTAGGTTTTGCTTCTTGCCTCATTTTCTCTTTCCTGCTCTCAGGAGAGCCTGTACACACACCTGTGTGGCAGGGGGAGGAGTGGGGTCCCAGATGCCCAAGCTCTGTCTAAAGGCACTCAGAACAGCATCTGGCACAGCTTTGTCCAAGTCTGGAAGAGGTCAGTGTTTGGTCTATCATCAGTCTTAAGGGTTAGCACTAGAGCACATCCTAAACATTAAATCCCCCACAGCCTTGCACCAGCTAAGCCTCTCCAAAGTGTCCAGTGGCACAGAGATTGCTAAAAACAGCTGGGTCTGGTTCTGCCCAGGCCAGGCTCAGCAGGCAGGTGAAGTGGCACATCCCTGTTCATGCAGAGTGTACCAGGGTCAGGGCACCAGGAAATCTCAGGGAGCAAGTCCCCTATGAAATAACAAATGAAGTGTGCATCTCAGCCTCTCCTAAAGCTTTTGTCCCAAGCATTCTACCAGAGCAGCTGACCTGGAACAGAATTCCCTTCCTGGCTATTTGTTAAGGTTGACTTGACACAGAAAAGAAAAACTTCTGACTATGTCTGGCATGGCCCCAGCACAGGCAAGTGGAACAGAGCCATTTCATACAGCTTCACATAGGGAAACTGGGATAAGGCCAGCCACACATCTCCCCGTAACACTGTAAGACAAACTTTCGTGCTTATCACAGAACAGACCCTAGGAACAGTACACGAGCATGAAAACAGTTTCTAAACACCCACAACAAACCCCACACTAAAAACCACCAATCCCAAAACACACTCATCTTCTGCAGCACTCAAACTGAGACAAACCACCATTGCCCAATTCAGATAAAGGCAGCATTGGAGAACAGGGTTTATTTCACACTTCCACACCCCATCCCCAGAACCTGGGCATGGCAGATGTTCCTCACACCATCAGACCTCAGCACAGGCACACCCACACACCACAGACACAGCACCCAGGGCTCACCAGCTTTCAGTGAACCCACACACAGAGGAGCAGGTATTGCAGTAAATACTCACAAATATCCTAAACCAGCAAAACCAGCACTTGTCAGAACTGCTAACTCTGAAATGCACCTACAGAAACAACGCCACAAATCTCAAAGATACACAATATCAGGCAATTTGGCTCTTTGGTCTCAGGCTGGTGGTACCACTGTTAGTACAATGAACAACTTGGTTATTAAGAAGAGCATCAGTCCACTTCCTTAGAAAATCTAAATTTTTTATTATACATACTGTATTACACTGAAAATACGTACCCAAAGACAGAATATTTTGAATTTACATCTGTACAAAAAAAACCAAACAAAAACCAATAGAAAACATACGGGCTATGCTATAGATGTGACATTTTACAAAATGATAGTTTATGTTAAAGGCACCAGATTCCCAGAGGACTCTGGCTTAACATTTTTTAGTCTTTTTTTTCCAGTCAGACCTTACTATGAAAATATGATTCACTCTTAAACTGCATGATGTCAAAGTCTCAAGATCCTTTTATCTAGACAAGACGTCTGCCCTTTGACACAACTTAGTGAGAGAAGTGACCAATTCCACATGGAGATATCAAGCAACTACCAAAGGCTCCTCCCCACTGTATCCAGGATCCTATGGTATTGAACTGAAAAATTAAATGGCAAAGCCAGCACTGAAAATCAGGTTAACCCACAAAATACCAGCCCAATACGAGAGTGTTAACTGTACTAAGCCTAGACTGGTTTGTATGGAGATAACTACAAAGCATTAGAATAGCAAAAGAATGAACAGAAAGATGGAATCTGTGATCTCAGCATCCTTCTTGGGCTCCCTTTCTTTGTTACACTCATTTCACTCTTTCTGGTCCTCACAGCACACACAAAAGGAAATGGAGCCTTCAGAAACCTAGCACTTCAACATAGGACAAGTCATTGAAGAACCTTGGGTAAGATGAATGTGCTCTTTCTCCCCTAAAAACAAAGTCTGGACGGGACAGGGAAATCACAAGCCACTTTCACTGCTTCTTTCTGCATTATTTCATACTCAAATCAAAGAACCTAATGCATATCATGCCTAGGCTTGCACAGACAGGAGCTTCTCTACAAGCAAGGGCAAGAGAGACTGGGACATCCCCCTTGATGAGGTGCAGCTCAAGCCCAAAGTTCTTAAGTTTGGGCTTGCTATTTCCTAAAATTTCATGCTCGGATAAAGGCATGAGGAAAGGACAAAAGCAAACCTTTAAGAAAACTGAATTACTTCTCTGGTCAACTCAGTAAATCTGCAAGTCATTCTAGAGTAAAGAAATGCTTTTTTTTAACCTTACAGCACACACTGAGCCTCACTGAATAGCTTCACATCCAAGTGACTGATTCAAGACAAAAACCATCAAGTTCCAAGGCGAGATTCTTTTCTGTATGTAACAATTCCAACATATTGGAATTTCAATATTGAAATTTCCCTTTCTGATTTGTCTGGCATTATTCCTACTTCCAGAACACAGATTTGATTATTTAATTAGCTGAATCAAATAACTCCATGTAGTTTTACTTCTCACTGTATCCCTGTTGCAGAAACTTCCCCTTCTTTAGGCATTTAAACACTTTATAGATTTACAGATCAAGTTGAAGTAATCCTCAGGTACTGAGGGTCATAGAGTTAATTACAAAAAAAAAATTTGCAGTGTTAAATTGTCTCATCCTAATGAGTTTATGGAATTAAAAATATACTATAGTTCTACTTAAAATTCCATTTATTGCCTATGACTGACTTTAGACAAACAGGCCTGGAGACCAACTGCATTATGCAGCAATTACAAACAGCAGCATGGTTAAGCTTCCTACATACTACTGCACCCAAACAACTCCACTGCATTCTAGAAGGGCTTCTTGAAGAGCAGAGGGACAGCTATCTCCTTCCAAAGCACAGGTCTGAAATGCAGGCTTCTGTGGCCCCAGAAAGTTTAGTGAGGGACCACCATTAATCTCAAGCAAGCCAAAAAAGCCACCACACAGCAGCTCCTGACCACGACTGAACTGCCCTGGTCTTGCATCCACAGTTTACCATGGCAGTACATGCCCCTCAAGCCAGCCGATTTTCTAAATGCTCATTCTTAACAACTGTTATCTGATACTTGCAGCTCATCTAGCAAGCAGGAACAGTTAAGACAGAAGTATCATACACATGTACAGAAAACTGGTCATCACAAGGAAACTTCAAAATCTGAATGCTGACAACAAAAGGAATGTCACTTTTCTTTAAACCTTTCTTCTAAAAGATGAATACTTTCATATCCTATCATTAGCCCTCACCGAGTTAACACTCTAAAACCAAGTTACAACCAAAACACATTCTACTTAACTCCTAAAAATTAAAATTCACTACTCATCCTCACTTGTCAAGCTGTTTTCTAGCTGTCTAAAAAGAAAAGTTGGAATCACAATTGCAATCTATGTTGTTTCAGAAATGGGCAATTCTGGGGAGGACAGCCCCGATGTGGCGGTTATATGTGAGTAACTTTCACACTAAAACATGCACAACACTCTGTAACAGCAGCAGCTACCATCAAATACCCTGCCTGTTACAGGAACTAGAACATTCTGTGTATTTGCTTAAATAAAGTTAAGAAATCTACACTTTTGGTCACATCTTAAAACACTGTAGAATACAGGGCATTTTAAAAAATATTATTTATACTTGCCCTGTACTGTTGGGTAGTTTGATTGAAAACCAAAGATTAAAATGCAATAAAAAATTCCCCAATAAAAAAAGATTCTAATCAAACATCTAAATGTCTTTATTAGTATACAAGTGTACTATGGGATTTGGTCTGCATTTTTTTCAGAAAAAAGGAACAACAACAACAAAAAAAAAAAAGCGCCTCATTTAGTCCTAAAAGTTCCACTTCAACATGAATCTTTAAGTCAGCCCAAGGTACCTCCTCAACACATCACCACTCTGCTACTCATCTTTGTATTTCTTCCTCCTAAGCAGCATTCCCAACCAAGCACAGCTGCACACACAAGTACAGGCAGAAACCAGACACTGAATTCAAGACTCCTAAGTGTCCCAAGAAGGAATCCTGACTAATGCACATAAATCCTCTCAGCAAATGCCAGCTTTGCTTGTAGCATTAAAGCCAGATTACACCAGTGGTATGAACACAGTTGTAAAGATAAAAATGTTCTTCTGCTAGAAGGGAACAAGTACAAGGCACATTTATATGCCAGTATAACTGTGGTCACATTAGGACACATTAAGAATTATACTGATAAAACTACACTGGTAAGAACCACAGCTACAGTCATTAAAATCTTTTTGGGTCAGGGTTTGGCAATGAAGCAGCTTTTGACTGCTTAACCAAACATACATGAATACTGCCTCAAGACAACAAAACTACTCAGATTGTCTCAACCATTTCTAGGGCCATTTTTAAATTAAGCTCCAGTTGGTTTTGAGATGTAGTTGTTTCCCTTCCTCCAGGTAAGTTATGTTGTGCTAAGGGCTTGTTATGCAAGAGCCATAGATCAACTTCCACCCCAAGACTCCTATGGCAAGAAACTATCACTTCCAGGCAGCAACAAGCCACAGTTACTTTTACCATTTTGATGGGGTTTTTCTTCAGAAAGTTATGATACTCAGTTTCTGTCTATCTCAAATAATGCCAAATAAAGATTAACTCACGCTGGGCACGTACATTGACAATATAGAGAGTTAACAAGATGGAGGATTTGGGGTAATGATTATTAAAGTGATTCAGGCTGATGCTCCCCAGAGGCCCCATGGGAAAGACACAGCTGCAGGCTGGACACCTGGGAGTTGGCTGAGGGGAGAAAGGCAGCTAGGAGTGAGGAGTCACTGAGTGACAGGTGGGAGTGAGATTGTGATTGGCTGGAGGAACACACAGTGAAATTGTGATTGGCTGGAGGAACATGCAGTGAAATTGTGATTGGCTGGAGGAAGCGTGGACAGCATACAAGCAGGAAGCTGATTGGATGACAGGACACGTGGACAGCAGCACAGCAGCTGAGCCAGCCAATGGGTGCCTTCTATCTGTTAAGTTCCGTTAGGTCTTTTTTTGGTTTCAGTTATGTCACGTTTCTGTTTGGTTGATATTAAAGGTATAAAAAAGGGCCAATTTCTACAATAAAGCAATCTCTTTTGGATGCATAAGGGGGTCCGTGTTGCTTTGTTCCCATTGCTGGCTGGCCTGAACAGGGACCTGTAAAGGGGGCTCAGGGTGTGCAGTCCACTCTGGTAGCAGCTCCCACTAAGTCATGGAACCAGCCAGGCAGGATCCAGGAAGAGTTCAGGAAGGAACTTGGAATTTAAAGTGCGTGCACCTCACTGGAAGGATGAGGAGACCAGTGGGAGGAAGTATGGGAGGTGGAATATCAGGGGAACAAAGCAGGAGCCTGGGCCATATCAGGCAGCTGCTACATCAGCAATCTATTAATATGGCTGATGTGAAACTAAGCACCCTGCTGGACTGGATGTCTAATCAAGTTACAGATTTTCCCTTTAGTGGGTCCCTTTGATCAGAAACCTGCAAGCAATAGGGCAGAGACTTTTTGATATCACCAGGGACGGCGATGCTGAAGCTTGCAGGCACCTTGCTACATAGGGAACAATTATGGCAGCCATTAAAGGAAATATCATGCAAATGTCAGCCATTACGCAGCTTTGGAAGTTAATTCCCCCAACCCATATATGACCCCAAGACAGACCCAAACCCCGCTGAATTCCCTTATCCCGAGACTAACCCAAGCCCCACAGAACTGCCTTACCCCAATAAAACTCCCTGCGTGGCTGGCCCCTTTGGTGTGGAATTCCCACATCGCAAGCAGGTGGCAGACTCAGTCCCTGCCCAAGATGGCAGTGCAGGAGAGTCCAGCGTTGGCAACAATGCTGGGAAGCCACCATGAAGGAGGGTGACCTGGTGGTCATTTCAGCCTGCCCAGTAATACAGGCACCAAACCAATGCCCAGAGGACCAAGAGCTAGACTTTACAGTAAAACTTTATAGTAAAAGAAAGTGGCAGTCTATCAGAAGTGCATATGTCCTCACACCCCATGACTGGAAAAGCACAAGGAAAATTATTCTAACAGTGATACAGTTTTCAGTCTGGTTAACTGATTACTGAGAGCTGTGTACAGCCCAGGCAGAAGCACAGAAGGACAGAAACACACCAGTTGCCATTGTGCAGCTGACCGCAGAGGGTCCCTTTGCAGTCCCTGTGCAGGCAGGTTACTCATGTGATATCATCACTCACCTAGCCCTGCAGGCTCTGCAGCAACTCCCTGGGATGGGTATCAACTCTAGTATGTCTTACGCTCAGATTTTACAGGGTCCAGCGGAGTCATTTGTGCAGTTCCTGGACAGACTTCATGCCACGCTCTCTTGGCAAGTCAGCAACAATGAGGCCAGAGTTATACTGTTGCAGCAGCTTGCATTTACAAATGTGAACAAGATTGTAGAAAAGCACTGCTCGCTGTTTATAACCCACATACTTGTGATATAGCAGATACGGTTAGAGCGTGCCAAAATGCAGGAATTACTGCTCATAATACTAACTCTGGCAGGGGCTTGAGCCGCACACTTCCAGGTTTCAGACACGTGTGAGGGGGGTCCCAGCTGGGCAGGGATCGGGCTGGGCCTGGTGGCCATGTTGATGGTGCTCAGCTGACTGCAGGTGGCCTATGGCCAGCCACAGGCACATCAGGGACTGCCAGCCCATCAAGTATGGCAACGTCACACATGAAGTGTGGCCCAGCGACAACAGCACGGGCAGTGCACTGGCTGTCACTAGAACACTTGTCTCATACGTCCACCCAGAAGTGGCAGTCAGGGCACAGGGCAACCAGCGACAGAGGCAACAGGGGGTGCAGACCACACTGTTCTGGGACACGGGGCTGCCAGCAGTGAGCAGGTGGCTCTCCTGGCATGGGCGCTGCCATGCCACCCTTACAGCAAGCCCCAGTGTTGTTGCTGCAAGCCACCAGAACCTTGTACCTCTGCCTTGCCTCCTCAGAGGAGCAAACCTGCCTGGAGACTGCAGGTGTGGCTGAGACAAAGAGATGTATCCTTTGATAGTTTTGAATTGGTTTGTTTGTGACAAAAAGGTAAATGGTACTTTCAAAACAGTTGCATATATATGTACATAGTTATAGTTATTTACAAGTTATTTATGACAAAGCCGGCTGTTCTGTAAGTTATTACTGAAGACTTCTTTTAAGGATATGATAGGAAAGCCTTCCCAGTCTAGGTGTTAGCTCTGGCCAAGCTATGGCCTTGACTGGCAAGGAAAAGTATGCTATCAAACCCAGGTGTTTCTGTACAAAGAAAAGACTCACTAGCTTTGCAAAAGCTAGACCACTTTCCTTTGAGGTAAACAGGGAAGCCTTGTCTGGAAGAGGCCTTCTAAGTCCTCATTATGAAAAGAAGGCTCCTTGGCAGATCCTGGGTGATAGCAAAGCATATAGGCAGTTGTAAGCTTCACTTTGTTAATTTCATTCAAATTAGAATTATGTTCCTGTTAAGTGTTACTACTCACACCAGAGAAGCCTATGTTACAGTTTTTGAAAAGTTGTAATAGTTATTATTGTTGTCACTGTTACTAATGTCTTAGGAATTGTTTAGGCTTTTCCTAATAGGTTTTCCATGCTTAATAAAAAAGAGGGGGGGGAGATGTAGGATATGGGGTTATGATTATTAAAGTGGTTAAGGCTTATGCTCCCCTGAAGGCCCCATGGGAAAGACACAGCTGCAGGCTAGACAAGTGAAAATCAGCTGAGGGGTGAGAGGCAGTTAGGAGAGAGTCATTGAATGACCACAGTGAGTTTGTGATTGGCTGGAGGAAGAGTAGACAGCGTAAGAGCAGGAAGCTGATTGGATGATAGGACATGTGGACAGCAGCACGGCAGCTGAGCCAGCCAATGGGTGCCTTCTTTCTGTTAGGTCTCGGTTTGGTTTCAGTTATGTCAGGTTGAGATTAAAGGTTTAAAAGGATGTGATTTCTACAATAAAGCAATCTCCTTCGGATACATAATGGGGTCCATGTCGCTTTGTTCCCACTGCTAAAACAAAGCTGCTCAATCTCATCCTACGACCCAAGCATAAATAAGCTAAACAGACAGTGGGTACCTTTAGACACTGCCATCTACCATCTGCAATAGTTATGATGCAGCTGAAATACAAAATTATCAAGTACCGACCTGTGGTGCTTCATACATCCATTCTTACGACAGAACTCATGTTGCCAAAGAAAATGCTTTTATAATAAAGATCTGTGCCCTCAGTTAACAGTAAACCGTGAGTGACTGCGCAGTAGTCTTCTCTTCTGGTACGTAGCATTAAACCGCTCCCATCTGTAACCTTTCAGCTGTGATCTCCTTTTTCAGCATCCTGAACAAAAATACACCAACAATGTCCCTCCCTCCCCCAAGATCATCTTTCCCTCTCCCAAGATTAATAAAAAAAGAAATTAAGTGAGTTTGACACCATCAAACACTTCTGTGTTCACTGAGCTCAGTTTGGTTGAAGAGCACAGCTTCTACTCTGGAGGGTAATAAGAAATGTACACATGAATGCCATTTTGTACAGTTGACATACTCTATGAGCTGGTTGACTCTAAACTTGATTTGGTCCAGTCTGCTGCTGCTGCATCTCTTAGGAAACATTAGTTATAGGTTTGTACTTCTTGAATCTGGTCCATTCACCAGTAGCATAGTTCATTTCAAAGACTGTGTCAACCAACATAGTGGTGCTGCCCGTGCCATCTGCCTTTGGTAAATCTTCTGTATGTTCACTAAGTTTAATTTGGATGATGTCACCTTGCTCTTGGCAAGGATTCTCTGTAGAAACAAGGAGAGAAACACATTATACATTTCAACAGTGTATTGGTGTATACAACAGTATATTAGACAAGATAGGGGGTTCTTATGCTTAAAAAAACCCCCACAAAACACAAACAACAACTCTCAAACCCAGAGCTGAGCAAACCAGACAAAGATTTTCCTCCCTCCATACTCCTGAGAGCGAGTTTTAATAATAACAAAACCAGACCCCAAAAGACAAAGCTCAAGACTAACATAATTGGAAGAACAATAAAAGAGGGAGTAAAGCCTGCCAGTATAATTTCTCTCTACCTCAAGAGTCAGAAGAGAAGATTATATTTAAATGGAGTTGGTAAACTTAAACTACCAGAGTTACTTTACTTGGGAGACATTTTGTAGTTAAATGCCTTAAGAATTTTTAGCTGTTAAGGAAGCCCAAAAATCTTCACTGAAACTGCTTGTCCCAGACTCAGGTCCATGCCAATAGAAGTTTTAAATGTTACACTTCAAGGTTGGAATGATGCTCAAGAATATCAGTTGGCAGTTATTTATCCAACCTTCAGAAGGTGCTGGCATTATTACTAAAGGAATTCATATTAATATTTACTTTACTGTATATGTGAATCTATATCACACACACTTCCAAAATAATATTTTACCTTGCATTAGAAAAAGCTGCCTGTGTAGATATTAACGTACAGCCTCCTAGTGCAATTTGAAGTACACTGAAAACACCATCTTTAATGATGGACCACAGTAACTCTGCTCTGGTCATTCTCACCAGTGTATTGTGTTACTCCAAATGCATGAGCCACACTTAGGCTGCAGGACTCCGGTGGTAAGAGCCCACAAATACCAAATTAGAAACCAGAGCTAGTGCAGATGATTGAGTTCACTTAAGGACTCTTAAGCCCCTTCTCATCTTACATTCAATAATCTTCTAGGTAAAACAGCTTTGGTCTATCAAGGCAAATACATAACAGGATCCAGCTATGAGACAGCTTATCTCCCTGTGATTCACAGCACCAGTTGGATAACAGTTGCCAGTTTCTAAAGCAAGGAATTAGCAAAGAGGTTCTGTACTACCTGACTGGTACATCAACTGGCCACAAAAGAATTTACATTCATTGGTCCTCCAGGCAGAGCAGTAGCACCCAACCACTTTGTTCACAGCTTACCAGCTGCCTTGTTTCTCTTCAACCCTAAGCCCTGATGCTACAGTGAGTTAGTTATACTGGGTCAGCAGCTTTTCTGACAGACCAGTTGACTTAGTGGAAATGGACCCTAAAGACCCATTTTCATGTAGTTAGAACCATAATTCAAGTATGTAGAGTCCAGTGTAAAGCAAAGAGTCCAACACATACAGACAAAGCTAAAGCAATGCACACACATATGCACATTTAGAAATGCTGGGCTGTATTTCAGATTTGTGTATTCAGAAGCAAGCAAAATTAATATCAATACATGCCTCTGGATCCTGCCATGAATCCAAGTATAAGAGCCTTTTCTGGCCTTGTAACTTTGTTTGCAGTCTTGAACATTTCCTGTGCAGCATACATTTGCTCCCTCTGTAACAGACACAATAAATGTCAATTCAGTTGAGAAAAACTCTGTCAATAGGGAGCACTTTAATACCCACAGATGAGCATAAAAGAACAAGGTGAAAGCTTGTAGGACCTACAAAAAGTTAAAAAAAAAGGCATTCTATCCTCAAGGTTTCTCTTCTGCAATACTTTTACCTAACATGCACCGTACTGATAACTGAACTCTGGACATTGAAAAAAACACCCCACCTTCAAATAGTTACAGAAATATGTGAGAGGCTTAATGTTTATGTTATCCATTTTGTGTCCTTCATGACATTAGGGGAAAAAGAAAATAATCCAATGCTTTCTCTACCATCCAACAAACTCGGCTTATAATAATTTCAGAGGATTTCTTTTCCTTTAATAAATGTAGTAGAGGTACTGAAAAGAAGTCACCCAGCTTGCTAAGCATCAGATCTTGCAAGCCAGGCTTACAGATATGCTTAGCAAAGTCTTCTGATCAGCTACATCTTGAATTGGACTCCAAGCATGCACATAATACACACCAAACCAGGAATCTGTGCACCAGGAATAGGAAGATTCAAGAATATCCCCACTCTCAGGCTTCGAAAAATGTGTAATGGGGGGAGATAAGGGGGATCAGAAACAAAATCTTTTACCTTAAAATAATCTATTTATGTATTTTCTCCTACTAGAGCTATGTCAGGATAATTTTAGGCAATTTATTTTATGTGCAATTGGCTGGGCAATTTCTGCTGGAAATACACCTTTCTCCCAAAATTCTTTGCAATGAGGAATACATTATTTTACATAACAAACAGCATTAAGTAATGACATCCTACTGCAACATTAACACTGCACAACTAAAAATGTTGTGAATACCATTAAGACAGCATGCTAAACCACAAAGTATTTTTGTAATCTTTGGTTATAAAAAAAGCAGTCTCAACCACTCCATAATCCAAAGGCCAAGAAATGCCAACATCTAAATGAGATCCAATCCACATCAAAACCATCAGTCAAAAAGAATCTGTTTTTACTCACTGTGAGAGAGAGGCTTTTCTTCGGTGGTGGCTGTTGCTGAGTTTGGGGGGCCACTTGTGGTGCCTGTGCCGCAGGGGAGATGGCAGGAGGTGTGGTGGGTGTTAGGGGTGAGGTAGGTGTAGCTGCAGGGGGATTAGAGTTACTGTTGTACATGGGTGTTCTTTGTTTGAACTGTGCAGGAAGAGTTGTAGTAGCATTTGGAGCTGCAGGCTCTTCCGTCTGTCTGTTGGTCTGCAAGGCCTCTCGTGCAGAGCCAGCTGCAAAAACCAGTCAGGATAGTTAAAACATTATTATCCACAAATAGGGATTAGCATCACCAGTGGCCTTTAAAGAAAGCTAAAATCTCTGATGAGTCCATTTTAGCAGCACCATTCAATATGCCATCTAATATCCATATGAAAAAGTTAAGAGCAAATGCTCTTTCCACACAATTATCTTTAGAAATCATTAGACAACAGACTAACTAGCTGTTCCATATGGATACACTATACTGAATATAAAATTTGATGTTTAATAAATATCCAATTTATTAAACTGAAACTGCAGCACTTACTTTTCTGTTTATACAGTTCTAACAACTGTACTCTGATCCTACCAGGATTGTTGCTGTACTATTATATAGAGCAAGTAAAAAATTATTTCATCAGTTTTTACCTAATGTAGCAGCAGCTTTCAAAGGAAATGCCATTAAGATACTGAAAATACAAATATACTTTAACAGATGCCAGAATTAAATGTAGTTTTTACAAATCCCTCGTTATTTAAACACTTAACTGCTAGAAGTTAAAACCCCACAAGGCTTAACTGTTTTTTCTCGAAGCTGATCCATTCACCTGCAATAAGGAAGTTATACTATTCCAAACCTGGCTGCAGTTGGAGACAATTCATGAAATCACAGCAGCTTGACCATACTAGTTACCATCTGTCCAGCCAGTGGTGATTACCTAGTGGACACTCTGTGTTCTTTTGCAGCTCTTGGACACAGGCACAGCTGCTCAAGCACCCTTCACAAACCTCATGAGCTTTAATCTGACCTGTTTACACTGTGCTCACAGAAGACTACAGGCAGATACAGATCAGAGCTACATTGGAGCCCTTTAGAGCAATTTTAGGAAATGAGACATCTATGGTTCTCCACCTTGGCACAGACACAGCAATAGTTTTAGCAATATTGGTATTTTTCAGTAGATGTGGAACAATTGAGAGGATAAACATTTGCAGTTTGAGTTATTCCTTATTCTTTTACAAGTTTCATTACTGGCTTTGTCTCTTCTCAAAATAACTGACTTTCATAAAGTAATGTCTTAATTATGCAACCTCAGATTATATGAGGCCAAATCTGTGGATCTTCTGTGTGGATCTTATATCAAGCAAACAGTTTTATGTTCCTGGTCCCTAAGAAAAGCTAAATACTCCATACTCCTAAAGAAACGAGTACAGAATAGAGAATTTTAAACTAGACTTTTCCTGCTGCTGAACATAATGCCAACACTCTGGAAAATAGTACTACAGCTGCTGACACACTGCTGTGTTCTTGGCTGCATTCCTTCTGCAGATGCCAATTTTCTGCCAGAGAAGGATGTGCATAGACCTTCAGAGAGATTCTGAACTGTTTTGAGGCCAAATGAAATGACTGGGTCTTGCATCTATGCAGTTTTGTATAGCGCCCAAAATGCCACAGCTCACAAGTAAAAATAATATATTAAAATGAAATGTTGGTTCTCTGTTAATAGACAGATCTGGTAATGAATCCCAGCCATCCCCATCTGTTAGCATAAACTGATACATTCCTTTAAAGACTTCACACACACCAAGGAAGGAAAAATAAAATCAAGTTGGTTAAAATAAAACTGTAGGAAAAAAGGACTTGTACAAACTACTTTTTACTATTGGCAATTTTCTAGAATAGAAAATAACAGCACTTTTCAAAATATGCAGTAGGTCTGCTATTATCTTTGTTATACAAAGGTAGAAGAAAAATAGATGGCTTAATCCCAAACTGTGTGAAACGTAATATGCACTTGCCTCTAGAAATAAAACTGACTTCTGAAAGCAACTGTTTTGTATGTGCTAGTATGTGTGTGCATGAAATATATACTTCAGACTTATAGTGATTACTCTTTGGGGATAGCAAAAGCTGGATTTTCTATTACTGTGTAAGAGAAAAAAAAAAAATCAGGAAATTGTTTCACTTACTTGACTTACCTAGCAGTCACTCTAAAAATTTAGAGCCAGCAATTATTTTCTTTACTTAGGTTAAATGATATGTCTCGTTTCCCCAGACTCAAAGGCTGGAGTCTTGCAATGGATTTTATATTGCTAAGGCAGAGTTTCAGTCAAGTTGAGGGACAGTAGGTTTGTAAATAAAAGAGCAGCCAGACAGTAAAGCTGTACAGAGTTGCAGCTATCAGGTCCCAAGAGCAAAGAAGTGTCTGTTACCTGGCTGTGTTTCAGAGCTTGGGATATAGGAGGAAGACGGCACCACACTGGGGGTAGCAGGTAAATAACTTGTAGAAGGTAGTGCAGGCTCATTGTTCAATGAGCCAAGTTTCTACAGAACAGAAAAGAAAATATTAAAGTCACACTACAAGCATTCATGGGCTGTTTCTGCATTTTAAATACAACTTCAACATCAGATTTACTAAGATATTCCTTTTGGGAACTTAACTGCAAACTCCCCTGTTAGGAGTCCTACCTAACAATCTGTTCAACACTGACTTTCTACTTCAAACATCAGAAATTTGTGCAGATGGCACTCTATGAAGAATTGCACTCCAGGACTAAGTGATATGCCAGAGGAAACACGCTCTTCACCACTAGCAAGCAGAACCATGTTCATCCATGGGCATAAGGCCTACTAGGCTATCACCCAGGAGAACACAAAGGCCTCTGGGACACAGGCAAGCAGAAGGCAGCAGTAACAGCACAGGCAAAAATGCCATTCCCACTGAAACAGGCAGTCAACACCAACATGACTGATGCCCTCTATGATGATGAGGCTACAGGAAAAGCCTCATTTTGTACTTAATACATGATACTGCATACACAGCATAAAAACAGCAGCATGGTTGATGATTTCACTGCCTGATCCAGCCTTTGAACACAAGGGGGTGAGAGAGGAAAGAAGTTTTCGGGAGAGTAAGTCTAACAGACGAATCATTTAAGATAGCCCTACTATATAAAACATGGACATTCTGTAAGTGTGGAACTTGCTAAAACAAAGATTCTCTTAGCACTCTGCAGAAAGAGAGGCAATAACCTTCACTCCTGACTCTGGCCTACCAAAATCTGCCCGTATGCTGGCCTTGGCTTGTCACACATGCCCAACAGACAGTTTCTCACTCAAAGGCAAGGGCAGGACATAACATTCTTGTAGAACCTACATCCTGACTGAGGACACAAAGCTGCACCATAGTTTCTAATATGCTGCATCTGAAATAGGAGAAAAAAGGCCTATACATGACAGGTTCCTCCTCTCCCTGACTGAATGACTTCTAGCAACAGGTTTGCTTTTTCTTTGATGAAAATATAATGGAATTTTGAAAAAAATTATGCAGAAATTTTTACATAAAGAGACGTGTTTCAACAAGTGAGTAAAATTCCAAATACCATTACAATGTTGAAGTGGTTTAGAATAGCACATGGGTTTTTTGTTTTTTGGGTTTTTTTTTTTTTTTGGCTGGTTGGTTTTTGTTTGATTGATTTTGCTTGGTTTTACCTGTGTAGATACAAGGCCAGCAGCATAATCTGGGGTAGCATTTTCTACTACTGTTTCTTCTTTGGCTTGCTTTTCCACAACTTCTGTATCTATTGCATAAAGATACAAACAAGTGAGTCCAAACATTTTTCAGAAATATTGAATACACTTTTTAAACAAAGATATAAAAATTCATTTCTCAAAGTATGCTAAAACATGCTTGAAGAGGTATATGCTGAAATAGACACAGTAATCTCCAGTTTTATAATGAACCCAGAAATGAACTGACCAACAATGTACAGGATACAGTAACTGAGTAATCTGATACTAGAAAGCATGAAAGCCCAAGCAACACTTTAGTTGCAATTATGGTTTTGTTCTGAGGTGGTATTCTTTTTTTGTAACAAACACAAAAAATTGTTTTAGGAAAAATATGCTTCATAGTGTATCTTCTGGATATGTTTAAGTAGGGCACAACCCTGCCACTTGCCCTAAAAGCAGTGTATCAGATATTGTTCACTTGCTATGACCTCTCAGTCAAAATTTCGGAAAGTGCTATAATTTTTTTCCAACATTACTTTCACTTAATTTACATGGCCATACAGCCAGTAGAAGTGAGCAGATGAAAATAACTCAGAAAAATTCCAGTACTGAAGCCACTCACACACCTATGGGCTGCCCAAAGCACAACTGATTAGCTCAATCCTTTTACATGATTGAGTTATATTACTTAGGCCAAGGCAGTATGAGTAGGAGCACTGAAAAAAGTGAAAATCCTCCTTTAAAACCTATTTCAGTCAGGGGTTTACTTCATTCACAAGTATTGGTTGGTATCATATCCCCTAATTTTTTAGGTTTAGCTCAGGCTAAGCTTTAGCAAATTAAGAACAAAATGTTACTACAAATTTTGATCCTATTTGCAGGTGTACTGACAGCCTTTATAAGTCGAATGCTGTACCAACCTAGTGTCTTTCTTCTTCTCTTTGCTTCACGGCCAGCACCTACCATATCCAGCTCAGAGATATCTAGAAGCTAAAAACAAAAACCACAGAGAACTTAATAATCATTGCTAAAAACCATGTAGTTTATCTCTAAATATCATCCTCAGGTTTTTCTTCCTTTATATATTGATTCAAAGCAGCAGCAGCAGAAATTCACCTTAGGTGAGAGAAGAGACCTGAGCAGACAAACAAGGAGTGCACCTACCTTTACTCCTCTTTCTTTGCGCAAAGGTGTTCTTGAAGGAGGAATAGGAGTTCTGTTTCCAGAAGGACTAAAAACACTGGGAGCTGAAGTACTCCTGAACGGAGCTTGTTTTGGTATTCCTTTGAGTGGTGCTTAGGGAAGAGCAAAGAAAGTAACAACTGAAATATGTGTTTAACTGGTTATGGAAAATACTTTAATGAGTTCATCAGCTCTTCTCCTTCTTAACGCACACATTACCTGCCCTTTAAATGAAAATGTCTATAATAAAAATTAATATTATAATGTGGAATTGGCTATAACACTAAATGTCCCACAAAGGTCAGATTAGGTTTTACTTTTCAAATAAGGGCCATTCTCTGACCAATGCTTGCAACCCCATTGTACATGAAGTAATCAAACAGGTGCACTGCTAACAAAGTCTACTTTTCCTATACACACAGATGCTTTCCTTACTTGTAAAAAATAAACGCTGAACATGTAAAGCAGCATAGGACATAAATCTTTTCAATCCAATTATTGCCAAATTGCTCTTTGATTTTCACAATCAAATTACTTGAAAAAACTGTATTAAACCAAAAATCTTAGCCAAGTTTCTGCAGGGCTAAGAGAGCTTGTGCAAAGGTGAATTACTGCCTCACACAGGGGTGTGAAAATCTAGAGCTGCTGTTTGCACATGGAGAAGGACCAGTCTGGGTCTACAGTGCAAACAGAAGACTTGCTGTCTCAATACTCAGTAGCATCAGCTACACCTGTAAGCATCTGTTTCCTCCCAACTCTATGATGCTGCCCCTCTACCTCACACTTAATGCTAGCACTAAACACAGCAATCTTTTAACTATTAAAAGATATGGGATACATATACAGATCTATCAGGTCTTTCAGCTTCCTGACAATCTCATCATGTCCTGTAAGCTGAAGATAAACAGAGAACTTCAGTTTGAGCTTGGAGACTCTGTATGCCTCTAAATGTTGTTCTGAAAATGTTTTCACCATAGGACAATGCTCTGACCCACGTGAGTACTTTTCAGCAGAGCAAACCTCAGCAGGTCCCCAACTCCTTTTCTAGAGGCCAACTGGCTCTAAAGGCCAGGTTCTAAGGACTGGCTTTAGTAATTGAACAGCAACACAGAATGCCAAGAACTAAAAGCCCATTTCTATAATGGAAATTTCTTAGTTCAAATTACAACTAGACCTTTTGCATTTCCTACATGAACACAGCCCTCCAAGCCACATCTTAAATAGCATCGACACTAATGTACTTCATAGTACTTCCAGCCACAAGACCAAGAAATCACTCAAAGGTTCACACCTCAGCATCACTGGTGGACAGGAATGTTACACCTATGCGGTGACTTAAGAGTATGAAACTAATTTTAAACCCACTTCTCACCCCTTATTTGAAAAATTCAAGCAGTTCAGGAACTTCAGCAAACAGCTGAAATGCATTAATACAAAGCTGAAGGATCATTCTACAGGTTTGCCACCTGGAATTCACTGCTCAGCCTTGGCTGCAGAGAACATTGTCCCTCTTCTTTCTCCAGACAGAATTATACAAATACAAGGTAGTTTCAATCTACTTCACATCATTTCAAAGAGCACAGCAGACTACTGTGATCCACTCTGCTCTCTTTAAGAGCAACATGGCTTAGTCAGGAGTTATTCCTGGAGTGATGCAAATTAAATTCCTATCAAAGTCTATAGGCACAACCTAGCTACATACACTTTAGAAGCATGGCAGATATACTTGCCATTTGAAAAACCCCACACACTGTTGTTCTTTCTGACAAGACGTGTCAGAAATATTTAAGTATGAGGAGAGAGGGAGGCAGAAAGGGATAAATCCTTTGCCTCAAAAAAAATTTAAGCTTTTGTAAAAAACAGATGATAATTTTATTCTTCATCAAGGCTGCTTTATCAGGTTTTCTTTTTGAGAACTGATGAAAGTGAGCCATACTTGTTGTATCTATCTTCTTGACCAGTCCCCTGCCTTTGGCATGGAAAGGCACTCCTGCAGTCTTCTTGAGCTGCTGAGCAGTTTCTGTAGCTAAAAGGAAAAATGGCTTTAGTTATTACAGAACCTGTGCTGAAAATACATAACACAGTGTTTCTTACATAAAATGTTATTAACTAATTGATAAAGAGATAGGAATACCAACAAAGAAAGAATTGTACTTTAATTAAAACCCAAATAATTTATGTGAAGTAAACACAGTATTTCAAGAAAATGCGAAATCAGTATGACTATGCAATGGACAAGGTGGCCTAAGCTAAAAGAAATTACCTGAAAAGGCAATTTACTCAGTAGAAATTTAAATAATTTTTAAAAGTTAAATGACACATTATGAGAACAAATACAAATTTTGTATTTAACCAGACCAACTCAAGTTACATGCAAGAAAGCAGCAAGCTGCTGCAACAGAACAGCAGCTGCAGTAAACTATTTTAAGATCACTTAGTTCAAGCAGCTACCAATACACACATGTACACATATGCTGCCTTTTGTTAAGAGAAAACCCTCTTGGTTTTTACACCCTATACAGCCACACTGAGTGAAAGAAAGCATTAATTAGCAGCCCTTGCTCTCTGCTCCAAAAGCACATGGCAAAATAAAACTGTCCTCATTTTACTTTTGCTTCAGGAGCTTTAACCAAAGGTGTCCCCAGTCAGACTGTTACATATACCCAGGAGAGGACCTATCTGTGCCTTATGAAGCTACAGCTCTTTGTATGCCTTGAAATGTGAACAGCATTTAAATCAATATTAGCATTTTAATGCAATCCTGGCTGGAATGACTTGCACCTGCTCTTTCATACATCAGTCCATGATCATCCAGGAAAGCTCTTGTAATAGAACATTTTAATGTGTATCACAATTCTGGAGAATAAGACTGAATATACTGAATATTAATTGGCCTTTCACCATTTAATTTGTACACAATCTTAATACTACTTACACTTCTGCAAGAGTTCAGCTCTGAGTGTGGCACTTTTAGGTTTCCTTTTCAGCTGGAAATGTTTCACTGGGGGTGTAAGTGGCCCAGCTAGTGTTGTCAAGGCATTTTTGTTTAAGTATTGGCATTCCAACGGCAACATAGCTGAAGTTTCACATTCACTTACTGCATAAAGAGTTAACACAGCACACAGGGGTATTAGCATCTCTTTGACAGCAAATGACAAAACATTTTACAACTAGACTGAACAGGTGGTTTTAAATTTTAGATTACTTGTATAAACACCAAGAGTAATTTAGTACCAATTATTACACAATATATAACCAGTTATTAATATGTTTGTTTTTCCTATTAGCTTAATAAAAGCTTCCATTTTAATTATACCTAGTCAAATTATTGGTATCTTAAATATGCTGGCTGCTATTGTCAAAAAAAGATAAAAAATATTGAATTCTCAGATTCCTTAAAAATTACACATGAAAACCAAACTACTGAATGAAAATCCAAATCACAAGTGTGGATAGACAAATGATCATTTGTTTATAGAAAGAAAACAAAGTGTTTCCACCTCCAAGTCATTTAATTATTGTTCTGCTGCAATCTCCAGCCCCAGATTGTGTCTGTCCCTGGATGCTCGAGGGGTAGGAGAAGTTTTGCAGCCATCAGAAGTTTTGCTGATGTTTGAAGCAGCAACTGTGCAAGTGCCTGACCCCATATTTTCAGCTGCTGGGCGATCAGCAGCACAACTCTTCCCGAGATCAGCTGAGAGCAGCCTCCCTCCAGCAGCGATCACCTGCTGTCCAGACACTTCCAGCAGAGGCAGCCCCTGCCCAGGACAGTGGTAGTGCTTCCACACAACACAGAGACTTGCTGTTGTCTTGGGTACCACAAATGGCAGACAGCAACATAGAAAAAGCCTTTACTGACTAAACTGCAGCACAGCCTGTGATACTAATGAATCCATATAAACTTTTGTGCTGCCCTTCACAGTCCAGGCAATAACTGACATTAAATTTTGATGACATGTGAAAAGATAATTTAAGAAGCTACCATTCCTCAAATACCACAGTGCCCAGTCCAGTAACATTCCAGATCATGAACTGTGGTAGTCCAGAGACAAGACAGTGCTTGTTCTTGTATCTCTACTTTAAGAGAGCAAGGCTGCCTGTGAAATGACAGGTTATTCCTAAAAAAAGGCACCACATTCCTGCAATTTTCACCAACAGAAAAAGCTTACCTTTCTCTCTAAGCTCTCCTAAAATATCTTGAACATTGGGATTCTGTTCTTCAAGATCAAGGTTAAGGGAGCCAGTATCTGGAAAGGATTTTAAAATATCAGCTACCATTAAGACCCAGGGGTCTGAATCCAAGGTAGCGAGCTGGATAATTTCAGTCAGTGCCCCTTTCATCTAACAAAAAAAGAAAAAGAAAATCAACCAATTGGAAACAGTTTTAAACAGGTTATAGTTGGATTTATTTAAAAAAGATACAAACATGCACAATGTTTTACTACTGGGGGAGGGAAGAGGGAGACTGTTTCCACACAGTTATACATTAACTCTAGAACCAAGCAAAGAATGAACCAAGGTGATTTTTTTAAACTGCTTTCAGCCAATCTAACCCAAGTTTGTTTTGAGCTTTTGGCAGCTCAAAGCTTTGTTTAGCACTGGGCATTTTGAAAAGCAGCAGCCAAATTTTTACATTACTGTCTCCTTCTGTTTTACATTCATACTCCCTGTGGACCCACACTTTCTATTCAGTGATGGGAATATGCAAATACAACACAAGTTATTTAGAACAGGTCTAAATGAAGATGTGCCCCTTGCCAGCCTACAGCATAATTACACAGATTGTATCTGCATCATAATTGTCTTCAAAATATTACTTAAGCTGAGGCCAAAATAACCTAATCAATACTGTACTGTTTGACAAAAATTACATATGGGAAGTAAACATAGCCCTCTTAACATGCCATGAGCAACAAGATTTTCCATCTACCTAAAGTTTCTATAGTCAGAAAAAAGTTATTTTTTTGTTTTGTAAAATGCAAAAAAATAAATGAAGTAAATTTTAAGCTTCACTGTAACAGTATTTTTTAATTACTGACCAACATATCTGTTGGCACTATGACATGAAAATCAAGGCGACTACAGTCAGGGGTTTACTTCATTCACAACTAAGTATAAACCCCCAGAGACTGAACTTTCTTTTTTTTTCTAAGTAAATTTTCATGTAAGCATGCCAGCACTAGCTTTAGTGAACGAAGATGTTTGAGATATTCTGTGTGTCTAACAAGGCACAAAACACAGCAGTAAAATCACATAAAGTAGTTTACCATACTCTATCTGCATTGTATTAACACTGAAGAATGTATTTTGATTTTTCACCCATTGCGGCACATAAAGCTTAGTTACAGTCATCATGTTTCTGAACACAGGAAGACAAGCAAGAGGCTCATCTTCACCTTCATGCTGTTTCTTTCCCTTTATTTAAAGCACTCTTATATAAAAAGCTTTAATAAAATAAACTTACTCTATGCATACAACTCCAAATAAAAGAAATAAAAGTTAAATTTCTGCTCCCCATTCCTCTCCCATCCACTTCTAAAGCTCAGAGGCAAACAAACACTGACATTTCTCAAGTCCTTTCATCTGCACAATTATTGCCCTCTCACTTTGGAAGGGTTTACAAGTCCACTCCAGAGCCAGTTTGTCCTTTACCTCCTGCATGTTTTAGGGCTCACACGCTATGTGCTTGTGAAACAAACTGCATCAGTCCATCTGACCCAAAATGAGCACCTCTGTATCTTTAAGCTCGATCAGCTCCCCAGAGTGACTGACTGCAGTCACACAAACACCAAGAAGAAGACACTACATGGGCCAGCTCCCATTGATTTGCTTTGGAATAAACTGAGCACATAACCAGGAGCACACACTGTTTAATGTGCTGTCAAATTTAACCAACCTTACCCAGTGGAAAGAATGAATTTCTGAGGTTCTAGTCTTTGCTGGTTCTCTGTTGCTCATTTATTCCTCAGTAAACATAACCACACCAGAACCTCCACACACTTGTCCACCTCTCTATTCTAACCCTAAACTCCTTAACAAAAGTCACTTCTACAGTGGATGAGAATGACTGTGAACACTATCAAAGCAAAGTCTTTTGTTCTTTTATCTATCCTAAAGGAATCAAGGTACTGATTTACACAAAACACCTGGAAACCTAAAACATCCCAGAAGAGCTGATGGACTCAAAGCTTTTACAAGCTTTTCTGTGGACACCACTAATGTAGGTAAGTGTACAGAATGTCATTTCCTTCATCAAAGCAAAGTCAGACAATAGCTAGAGGAAAAAAGTCTCTTGCATCCTCACAATTTACCCTTCATATCTGCTTCACAAAACTCCTATTTGTACCAAAAATTCAGAGCTTCATGCTTATACTATGAAAGTTCCTGCAGAACTCTGGTCTGGGCATGCTGCATCCCCTCTGCTCTCAAGGTTAAAGTTCAGGCAGCCTATATATGCCAAAACCCACTGCTTAACAAGCTTTTGGTTCCTTCAAGAAAGGAGCCCAGAAACAATTTGTTTGCCTAGCACGGGGCAAATAACATTATCACAAGGCATCATGACAGAAAGAACATGGTGAAATAACAGTCACTATCACACACAAGGAAGCAAAGCACACCAACCAGTACTGTGAGCTAACCAGAGACCTTGCCTGAATATGGCTTTGCATTTAACAAGCCTGGATTCGAGTTTTGACTAAGGCTTGCCTTCACATGGCAACTTAAATACATGTTCCCACCTCACTCTTCAACTGGCAGCTGCAAAGAAACATTTCATTTATGGCTTGAGAATGCATGAAATGGAACTCATCAGGGAATCCTACATGCAGTTTTCCTGTTACTTTACAGGGCACAGCCATAATCCCTAATTCCTAATTGTCTATGATTGCAACACTGGGTCATTAAGACTCCCATCAGCTCCAACCAGCATCTTGTTAAGCATGAATGTCAAGATCTGATGTAACATGTTCCAGTGCCTTCCTCATCTAAAACTTAAGGATCTTAAGTATTTTTATCAGCTTACTAGCACACAAGGAAAAGCATAGGCCATGACTAGAAACATCTAGCAAGCAAGGGATCAGGCAGGATGGGAAGTGTCTGGGAACACAGGCAGATTAATAATGGCTGTGCAGGAAGGACAAACAAGACTGTGGGAAGGTATTTAAAAGGAAGTGTTACAAGTAACACACAACCTGACAGGTCCAAGAGGACTACTTGCAAATATTTCAAATATTTATTTGCTTTGTATTCTGCCTAAATTAGCGTGTCTAACAATACTTTTAGGCAACTGCATCAACAGTTGGCTAATAGACCAAATGAAGCCTTAATCTTTCTGAGGCTATAGGAAGAAACAGTATTTAATAGGGAGCTGCATCATCACTATAGAATATTTTCATTAAACTAAAAGCATTGGATTGAAAACACAGTATTAATATTTACACAATACAAAGCCAGGATGGGTCAATACCACTATTGGATGTGGTCTGCACTTTAATAATGAAAAAGAGCTGAAGTGGCCAAGAGAACTATTGGATTAAAATAACCCATTTTACATCACAGAATAATTATGAACTTCAAGAGCAGTCCAGAAAGGTGCACAGCAGCCTGTGTGCTCTCAATACAGAGGCAAATGCAAGTGTCATGTCCCCTCTTATTCCTTTGCACCCCACTCCACAATTCCCACTTCCCTGCAGAGATGGCTCCTGGTGCACATAAGCCAGTACAAAGAAACAGTTTTGATTTCTACTGTAATATACAGGCAGGTCCCTGCTGGGATAGGAATCTTCCTCTCAAGACAATTCAGAGAGCACAGAAGCACAGTCCTTGTCCCAGACTTGGTTGTAACATCAGTCTAACCCTGAACAAATACATTAAACACTGGCATAAAAAGAAAGCTTGCACTTGCCATTGCAAATCAGGTTAACAACAATATAATATGCAAAATAAACAGAAATAACAGTTCTGCCAAATTCATTCACAACTGAAGCTCTGGTCAGCACTACACTGAGCTTTAGGCATCATTTCAAATAAGTGCAATTCTTGAGAAAAAAATTAGCAGCTGAAAAGTCATAAGATTCAAGAGTTTGCAAGTTCTTCCCAGAGAATTACAGTGGGAAAGGAATTTTTGATAACTGCCTACAAGACGCAATTTAAAATGAAAATGAAAGTCAATTATTCTTAGTAGTCAGCAGGAACAAACATGCAGTAATGAGGTTCACAGCATGATAAAAAATTAGTTTTATTACCTGTCCCACAAGAGTATTATGAGAATTAAGTCACTCATATCTATATAGTATTTGGAGTGTTGAATGAAAACATTATGAAAATTGAAAGATATTACATATGAGGATAAAATCACGTAAGTGAAGGACTGAGCTTTCAAGAGGGCTCACTGAAGATTCGCTTGTCTAGACTGAAGCTTTCACAGAGATTTAAAAAGGACCAGGAGCAATTAAATCCCTTCTAAACCAAATACCACCAGTTTCCTTGATTCCCACATTGCTTTTTACTCAAATGTCTGCTCCCAAGTGGTTTCTATGTTATTCTAAGCTTTCATGAAAATGCTACTATATAGAAAACAGAAAAAAATTATTTTGGAGAGAAAATTACTCAGTTGAATCTGTTATCTAGAAAGGGGAATATCTTTTAACACATAACATATCCTGTAGCTGCTATTGAGATTCCCAAAGCTGTACAAAGCTGATGCAATACATTTTCCAATGCAATTAAGCTTCCAAATGCCAGCTCGGTGCTTCTCGCACATGATCGATACAGACTGGCACATGGCATGGGAAAGACATATGACTTTCCAAAGAGAATAATTCAGCACTCTCATAGTTAAGATTAATCATTTTCAGACATGGGGGTGATTTCCAAGTGAGAAATTCACTTCCAGGCAGCTACAGCTACCCTGTCCTGGCTGGAAGGCACCGCTTCCAGCACTCCCCAGCACACAAGCAAGGCTACTGCAGAGATGTGCACAGCACAGCCATTCTGGACACATATTTATCTATTTTCTGGATATTGTGCGCAAGGTATTCCACGCCAATTCAAACATTGAAACTTTTGATACTAAGTTAGGTGACAAATCTGCACAAACAAAACTATCTTAGCAAACTAACCACAAATGATGAGCATCTGATAAGACAACAGCCCTTTCTGTCAGCAGTTTGGTTACATCAGCTATTTTTGCCATCTATAGAAGGAAGCCTGTAATAATAATAGTAGGCCTACCAGCAATGTTAAGGGTTTCTGCCTCAGGGGTTTTTCTATTTTTAACCTTTTTTTTAAGACCCTTCTCCCAGTTTAAAGAAAAAAATCATATACTCCTGAAACAATTAAAGATGCTAAGGGTAATCTCAATCATCAGTTTACAATAAAAGATTAAGCTTATGATTGAATTAATGAACTCTACCAAACTGAAAAATCCCACAGTATTTTGTTACAGCAGGAACAAGAGCTTTACATTTGGAACAAAACTGATCACTTTAAGTACACAGTAAAAGGCACACTGACTGGCTTTTCTCTACTTTATCTCCACAGCTAACATAAGCACAGATCCAGGAAAGCTGCTGGCAGCTCTTCCTCAGATTTGGTTTAAAACATTCACCCAGTGAACACACTTGAAGCATTTCAACAAATTATTTCAGTTTGTTTGAATGCTGCTCCCTTAAAGAGCTGCCATGAGTGCTATTTATGGAGGTCCTTAAGCTCTTGGAAGCTCTTTTCAATCTAAAAACACCACTGATTTTTCTAAACAGTGAATACTAATTTCTGCCAGGGTACTTGGATTTTCACACTAAGGTCACAAGAATTTTGCAAACTCACAAGTTCACACGAGCTCCCATCCCCCTTTCTGGCCTAGATTATTTTGTTTGTCCAGAACATGACCCTATTTATCACACACAAGGATGACAGCTTGTTCACTGGACAGGCACTAAACATGAATATCATGTTTTAAAAATCAGCATAAACACGCTGAACTAGATTTTTTTTAAGTGACACCAGTGTAACACAGTGAAGAATACAGACGCATATGGCAAGACAAACATTAAATGGCAGATGGCAAGACATACTCTAAATTATTTCTTAAAGGTGATGCTTGCCCATTTTCAGCCTAGAAGTGCACAAAAGCTGAGCATACAACAATCCAAGTTACATACCACACTCTGCCTGGTATATATGGATACTAAGCTTCAGAAGCAGTTGTCTTAGCCAAGAAAGACTGGTGAAAGTGCAGCTGAAGATACTCTACATAGGAAGGTAAAAACTAACTCCACACCACTTCCATGACTGTTACCAGGAAATACTACTTTACATGATGGAAGCAGGAGAGGAATTCCTCCAGTCTGGCTGAAGAAATCTAAGATTTATAGACATTCTCCAGCTATTGCCCCAAACATCTGTAGCTGCCTACCGGCAAGAATAAGCTCGGTGCAGATGAGGCATGGTCCAGGGCCAAGTGAAAAAGCCTGCAGATCCAGCTCAGACTCGAGCCAGCCAGTTTATTAGCTGGGGTAGGACAACAGAGGAAAGCACCAGCTGTTCCCAGAAAGGTAAAGCGAGGCAAACAAAAAGCATGCCAATTTTCCCCAATCAAGACCTGACTGCAAGAGGGTGGGGGAAAAGCACTGCTCAGTGCAGACCCCAGATCTTCCACTGCCAAAGTTTCAGCACTTGCTGCTGTCCTCCCTAAAGCCGAGATGCTCGACTTGTGACACCTACACAGCTGCTAGTACTAAGGAAGGAGTGGAGGAAGCTGAACACACACACGACCGCTCCTAAGCGATCCTGCCTCTCCCCTAGCCGTCATACAACCACTGCCTCAGAAGAACCTTCTACCCTAAAAGACACCCAAAACACAGCACTACAATGAGTCCCTGTAGGCCACACAATGGGTTTCATGCCCAAACTGCTTTCAAAAGGCTAGTGCCAAGCAGGGAATCCCCGAAGAGCAGGAAGAGGAGGAGCAGCAGCAAAGCTCCCACTCCACTCACTCCCTTATCGCGGGGAATCTCGGCGCTTTTCCTCACACCGAGAACCGAGTCCGGAGACCTTCTTCACTTATTCCTGCCCGTCCAAGGAAGGCTGCGAGGGAGAGGCGGGGAAGGCTGTGGGGACCAGCCCTACCACACGCCCCTACCCTGAGGGGCTGCGGCCGCTCGGCTTCGCCCCGCGGGCGGCCCGGGGTCCCCCCTCCCCGCAGCCCCCGTGTGGAAAAGAAAAGGGCGGGCGGGGGAGGTGGCTGGCACTGCCCCCCCCTTTCTCCCCTCACGCCATCTGCCTCCGACCTCTCCCCCTCACACACACGCGCCCCGCTTCGCTGCGACTCCCGCCCGGCTCTCACCTCATCCACCGCCCGGCGGGGCAGGTGCAGCATCCCCAGGAGCAGCTTGAGCTTGACGGCCGAGGAAAGGCCGTGGAAACAGAGTCGGATGTTGTCGATGACCGAGGCCGTGAGCAGCGAGGCGATGCTCGGCGGCGCCCACAGCTCGTCCGTGGAGCCCAGTTTGTTGTGCAGCCACAGGCCGGTGTCGCTCTCCCGCATCGACGCCATCTTGGGAGCGGGGCGAAAAAAGAGGGGATTCTCGACGGGCATTTTATGAAGGCACCTAAAGGGAGGAAGGGAGGGGGTGAGGACCCCTGCGGGTCGCTGTCTTGTTCGTAAGCCAAAATGGCGGCGCCCAATGAGATTGCGTTTAGGAAGGCGGAGGCTATGCCGTAACCTAAAATGGCGGCGCCCAGGAGGGGAAATGCAATAAGGCGTTTCTCATCTCTCGGCCAAGTGCAAAATGGCGCCCGCCACACCTTTTCGTCCGTACTGCAAGATGGCGCCGCTTCACTGTAGAGAAGCTCCTCTATCAGCCCCAACTCATTGTCCCTCACAGTCAGCCCTGACTCCTCCTGGGCAAAAATGGGAGGAGAGCCGCGAGCGGGCCGCCGAGCCGCGGCCTGGCTGGAGGCAGGGCTTCCTGCCCGAGGTGGGCTGGCCCCCGCGGCTCCCGGCGCGGCGCTTTCCGGGGCACCACGTCTGCTTCCCTCACAGCCCCAAGCCCCCTCGGGCGGGGTGCCTGCGCTTCCTCCGCGCCCGGCCCGTGTTCCCACCCAGCGCCGCTCCCTAGAGTTAATGCCCGTTAAAACGCTTTAATCCAGCGCCGCGGCTCCTTCGAGAGCTGCCAGCCCTGCCCGGGCCGAGCAGCTCGGGCGAGGCGGAGAGCCCCGGCCGCGGTGCTGCCTCTGCCAGGGGCGGGGTGTCTCCTCCATGCTTTGCCCGGAGGTTGGCGCGCTGGGTGCCTCAGCCATGGCGGAGGTGACCTCGGGGGCCGTGGCACAGGGTTTAGGCGCGCAGAATCCCGCAGCGCAAACATTCGTATTCCCCAGGGATTCGGCTCGTTGTTACTTAAATGTGAAAAAAATGAATCAGTTGCCTAAATTCCGGAAGTTTCAAGGGGCTTTCAAGCGCAGCATAAACGGTTCATTTTAGCGCTTCTCTGATGGAAATTGAAGTACGGGAGTTGCAGGAGCGCGGAGCATATCCTGCTGATCTCTTTCTCCTACGTTTTTGAATGAAAACGTTTTCTTTACAACATTCCGCCTTTCAAAGACGTTGTTTACAACCTGATTTTCCTGGGAAAGCAGAACAATTGTTGCCGAGGTGCTCTGTATTTCCTCAGTATAAAATCACAGAATCCTTCAGGCTGGAAAAGATCTCAAAGATCCCCGAGTCCAAACATCAACCCAGCACTGTGTGGGCCACCGCTAAACCATGTCACCAAATGCCACATCTCCACGTCTTTTGAACTCTCTCTGCAATGGTGATTCCCCTGCTCCCCTGGGCAGCCTATTCCAATGTTTAACTACCCTTTCAGTGAAAATGTTTTTCTTACTATTAAATCCAAATATGGCATCATGGAGTCTTTTGTTTTGTTCATGTTACTGATATCCACAATGCTGAGTGTCTGCAGGGTGCTATGACTTCTGTCAGTGTGGAAGTATTTTGAGGCAAAGAGTTTATGTGTGAATAAATTATATATTAGTACATTGTGAATTTTTTTCCATACCTTATCATGCATTTTTTTGGTACCACCAATTTATACTCAAATCTGATTTAAGACAGACCTTTTGTGTGCAATGAGCTGATATTTTAGAACAGCAAAATCAAGGTTGAGGCAGTTAGTGTAGCACATAAATATCCAGAATTTCTATCTCGGTATGTGTGTTCAGTATGTAGCTGGGGGAGGGGGGGAATTACTTTTTGACAAGTAACTATTTATCTGCTAGTTTGTAAAGAAAAATAAATTGTAACGAAGACACTGCGGTAAATTTTTAAATTGGAAAGAGATTAGGAAATTAATTTAAGCAAAAGGTTTAAAAATAGCTGTAAAGGAATTGTATTCGTTTAGTCATGTAACCAACATGTAATTATCACTAGTAACCTTTGCCCTCCATTAATTATATCCAGTTAAAAGTAGGCACCAGTATTGGTAAGTCTTTGGTACATGCTTGTCTCTCGGGTAAAATCCATGAGATAGTGTAAAAAAATCTAATTAAGCAAGGAAAACTAGTGATGTTCTCATGTTCTGATTGTGCAGACAAGTAACCAACTCCTTTAAAGCTGGGTTGGGGGAGGTAAATCAGAACATGTTTGTACAGCTGGTTGTCTTCAAGCAGTAGCTGTAACAGAGTTAACCTGGTTCTGTGAGATGGCACAAACTCCCCCAGTTCAGGTGGCTGAACTGACTGGCTGTCCTTTGAAAGGATGGCTCTGTTTCCCCAAAGTTATTGTGGGATTTGGTGCTGCCTTTCTCAGGAGAGCCAAACTGCAGGCTGATGGAAGCTAAGGAAGGTTCTTGCACACACTCTCTTCCCGTGCTTTCCTTGAGGTATCTATTTTTGAATGCTGTCAGTGTTAAGGCACTGAGCTGCATGGCCATCTAGTCTGAGCTGCTGTGATCACTTCTGTGCTGTTATCTGAAGTGTGGCTTGAGAAAGGAGCCTATTCTGTGACGTGCATCTGGCATGTAAGGATTTGCATAGTCAGTTTGGCTCCAGCCCTATCACCTGCAGATTTGTCCCTCTGGCTCTTAACTGAAGAGGCATCAGACACTCTGGAGATTAAGACAAAGTGCCAGCCTGCTGTAAGAGTTTTTGTCCTGCCAGCTACTTGTACCTTAAATTTCTGTTGGAATAAAGTGCTTTAGTATTATTTTTTTAAAACCTAAATTTTGTTTAGTTTGGGTAGTGGTTTTCAGTTTGATATGACAAATATAAAAAGGCTCATTCCTCAGGGATTTCTGGAGCTGGAAAGGGCATACTTGAGTTCTCTGGAATGCTTTGCATCCCTCAAGATGTTGCATTGCACAGATTACTGTCTGCAGATGTTTTTTCCTGGAAGTTGCAGGTCCCTGTTTCAAAGGAGGTGATGTTGAATATAAAATTGTTGAGAAGAGTTGGAGCAGTGCTACAAAATTGACCAGGGGGACACCCTGGATTCACTCACCCAGTCCTGACAGTATTCAAATAAGAGCCAGACATAGGCAAGGGTTAATTTCTTTGAATCTGCTTTATAATTGTTTTAAGAAAGGTGCAACTTTGTCTCACACCAAAACCAGTGCTCCATGACTTTCCCAACCTACAGTTTTACCTTGTTACCTGTTGAAATATTGTCTATCTATCTAGTCCTGCACTACCCAAAGCAGAGTGCTGTGTTACCTGTCAGATTCAGGATAATTGTTTGTACCCAGCTGGATGTTCAGGGGTAGAGCCTGGAGCTATCCTGGTTCAAGGGAAAGCAGCACAGCATCTGGTACCCTCCTAGGCACGGGTTTCAGTTTGGTGTTGGCACTGATCTCTCAGTGAACAAGAAGCTGCTTTGCTGTTTTTAAGGAAGTGCTGAGTGCAGTAAACACAGCGTTGGCATGAGCAGTGGCACTAAGCTCCCACTGGCACCTCGTCCTGCAGTGGCAAGTATGGCAGTGTCTGAGCCAACAGGGCTTTAGGCTGTGATTCATGCCATGCTCACAGGGGCCAGCCCAGGAAGGCAGACAGAGCAGTAGATTGTGTATTATCATATAATTTATCCTCCTGCTCCCCCAGCATTGCCATCAGGACTAAATAACAGCTTTTCTGTGAACTTTTGTGTTTGTATCCTGAGTTCTAAATACCACATCTTTTCCATAGGCTTTTGAAGCACAGTTTCCTAGGTTTTCAAAGCAGAAAAAGAAATTTTATCTTTTGATATCAGGCTGACATGTAAGTTTACTGTGGGGTTAAGCATTTAGAGCAGTCAGGGGCACTAATGGAGTAACTGGTAGTAGTACAAGTCTAATATCCTTTATGGTAACTGACAGCAGAGGGTTCTCAGTGGGTCTAAGGTACACAATTGTTATTAAGCAGTAGTTGACTTTATAAAATGGTATTCAATGTCAGTTTGAAGACCTGTAAATACATTATACATTTTTATGGTAATTCAGTTTGTAAAATGCTGCTTATTATGGGTTAATGCAATTGTGTGGGTGCATCATTTTGTGTGGGAGTTTTATTTGACCCATTTTAAGACTGCTGTAGCAATGTGATCTGAAAGGACACATGGGCTGAGAATTTACTCAAATAAAACCAGATTATCTGACTTCCTCAAGTCTAAGGCAAAGCTTCCTTGTGGAAACCTCCTGTGTCAGCTGTGACACAGCCGGCTCCCTTTGCTGGCAGGCAAAGATAAATATAGATAAAAGCTATGAAAAATGTCCTGGTATGTCTTGTTCTGTGAATTGGATGCCATGATGGGCAGCAGTTGTTTCAGTGGTGCTCCATCCAACTGCCTGTGTCCAGGATTATGCTTACATTGCTGTCATACCCTCTTGCAACTTCAGTTACATGATTTTATTATTATTTTCCCTCTCAAATAAGCTTCAAAGAGATGTAGTGACTTAAGACCTATGATGACAAAGGCCCATGAAGAGGAAGAGGTTGAATTCAGGACAGTAATTTCCCTTCTATCTTGCTCTAGAGCAGTTTAACTTGATACACTCCCACTCTGGGCTCTGATGTGTGGCTGATGGGGCCTGAGCACTGAAGGTCAGCAGTGATGAAACGATTTCATTGAGGTCTCTGTAGAGCAGCACACCTACCTGAGAGGTCCCATCCTTGAGGGAACACCCATCTGTTTGGGAACAGATCTGTTTGGTTGCCTTTGCCACCTCTTCCATTATGTTTCTTTTACTCTTTTAGGAAGATTTTTAATACATCCATGTAACAAAAGGAAGAATTAAAATTGTTATTTAAAACGTGAAACTATGAATGCAGGGCTCAATTAACTTCTCAATTACTTCTAATAAATAAGAAAAACATCACTATGAGCAGTCCAACTACCATTAATCAGACCTAACAATCTGTGAAATTAAAGACCATTAGAGGTTTTGAAAAACCCCTAGGACCTAAAACACAAAGTGTTGCACACAAATAAATTTGTTGTTTTAAAGTCATATATTTGCCCATGCACTGTGCTTCAAATTGTCTCTGCTTATGATGATATGGCCAAGTGGTAGAAAGGCCTTGCATTGGATCATCTGTTACTTGACATCTCGTGGCATAGAGTGTATAAAGCATCATATTGCTATTTTGCTGGAAGCATAATGCTTTCAGCAGCTGTCACAATGAAATTATACTGTGAAATGAGGGGTATTAAAGGTTGTGACATCAGGGCACGTTGAGACAATGCTGTGATCTTCCACAAGGAAGTCATGAAGTTTTCAAGGAAGAATGCTTCCCTCTTCATAACCCCTGGGACTTTGTTTGCCAACACCTGTAAGTTTCTTTCCTTTTTTCTCTCTTTCTTTGTTATGCTTCAGAAACTACTCTTCATCTTAGTTCATTTTTTATCACTCTTCATGCATGTGGAATTCAGGAATGTAGGACTGGATGGGATGTCCTGCATGACCACTTGCTGTCATGTGCCATGCTATGACATCAGTCTTTTTATAAGCTAATAAAGTCCATGTTGCAACTGGCTTGATTGTTTTATCCTGCTGCTGAAGGCAGAAGAGTATTCCAGAAACTCACTGCTCTAGCAAGGATTGCTACTTTCTAATTTCCCAGCTAGACTACACCCATTTTTATGAACACCTTCTTCTCTTCTTTCTTTGCAAAGTGGATGAACTTTGAATTAGAGTTTTTCAGCCCCTGTAACAATTTTTTTGCTCTTCATTTCTCTGTTTTAATGATATTTAATACTTTCCTTGCCACATCTCTTGATGGAGTCCAGGGTACAGTTTGTATTATTTGCAGTGAGAATGCCTGTTGACCTAAATGGGCTTGTTCTTAGCCCAACAATAGCCTGGTTCCTTGGTCCTTCTGCTGAGCTGATGCTCTGCCAGTTTCCCACCTGTCCTTTTGCCTGGGGTTTTCCATCAAGCCTGAGGTGTCTCTTGGCCTAGTCTTCAAATCTATCAAGATCTGTCTGGATTAAGTTCTGCCAGTCCTCATGCCAGTCCTCATGTCAGCACTTCTTAATTTGGCATCCATAAAATTGCTCAGGGTGCACTCTGTGTCATCATCTGACACACACTGTTCTTCACCCACTGCACGTCAGCCATTCCTTGAGCCTGGCCATCCAGCCAGTTTTCAAACCATCTGACAGACTGGCTGCCAGCCCTTGCTTTCTCAAAAAAGACCATTTTTTGTATCATTGTATAAATTAAAGTAGAAGATAACTGAGGTTTTTTTTATTTGTTAGTTTTTGTTGTTGTTTGTTTGGTCAGTTTTTGTGTTTGATTTGGGTTTTTTGTTTGTTTGGGGTTTCTGGTTGTTTTGGGGGTTGTTTGCTTGGTTTTTGTTTCTTTTTTTGTTTGGTTTTTTGTTGGTTTGTTTTTGTTTGGTTTTTTGTTTGTTTGTTTGGTTTGGTTTGGTTTGGTTTGGTTTGGTTTGGTTTTTTGGGTTTTTTTTGTCATAGATCACACACTGAGCACTTGAAGAGAGTTTAAAAGCCCAGGGAGCACAGAAAGGACATACTAAAATATCTGGATAGGAATTACAGTACCTAACTCTTAACCAGACAGCATTGTGTTCCATGTGCCCTTTTTCACTGCTTGAGATACTCCTTGTGTGATACAGCTGGATGTTCCTGGTGTGATTTGGGGGATGTAGGCATCTGGGCCTGAAACTCCATGAGTCAGTGGAGAACTTGGATTTCACAGTCCATCTCTGCCTGCTCGGAATCCTGGCCAACAGTGGTGGCAACAAAAGATAGGAGTACTCAAATTTAGAAGTTGATAAATCTCACAGACAAAATTTCCTGCTTTAAGTGGTAGCTCCTGACCCAGTGAGCTTTTCAGAGCTACTGCTGATGTACTTGTTACTCTTATAATTAAAAGAGAGATTCCTTAAGGCAGTATTTGCTTGAGTTCCATGCATAAAGTCAAAGAATTCTCTCTCTCACACACACACACAAAATTTGATGCAAATCATTAATCAAAAAATTATAAAAATGCACCCAGCTCTCCAGCTTGTCTGAATAAACCATAAATACCAGTTAGTGCCTGACAGTTAAGATCTCTGGTGTTAGTTCAGATTCTGCTATGAGAAGTGGAGTCTTTTTTTGAAAAACACAGATTACAGTAGGGAAAAAATGCAGACATGTCCAAATACCATGACAAGTTAAACATATCTGAGGAATCTGGCTGAAATCAAAACATCTGTCATCATTTAAGGGATACTATGAACTTGAACTATGGTCCCTTAAAGATAAAATGAACTGAAAGCTTTTCAAGGTTTTTATGCCAGAAAATTCTCTCCACCTATTTTTGGTTTTGAAATAACACTTAAAAGTATTTTATTTTTGCTCTTTTCATTGCTATGAGAAAAATCCAAATAAGCAGGGGAAGATTACTAGCTTCCTCCACAACTTCAGAGCCAGGTAGAGAACAATGTAAAGTGTTATAAATCTTTTAATCTTTTCTCACTTGTAAGTTATCTTAAGCTTTATTGGCTTTATTGTACAAGTGTTTCTTGCTAATGTTTTACTTTTAAAGCAATACTTCTGTAATCTGTAAGAAAGGTTAGGCTTATAGCAAAACATAATTATATTTTATCAGATATAATTGGAAAAATAAACAATCTTGCAGACTTACACTCCTTGTATTTGGTCTGATTTCATCTAATAAAACATATTACCTCTCCTTCCAAACTCTCTTTTCCAGCACAGATTTTCTCAGATGGATTTCCTCCAGAACTGAAATAATAAATTACAAAGTTGCAGCTTTTGCAGGCAGACTTAGAATATTTGTATGTGATTGTTCATTAATTATTGAGACATTGCTGCTCTGAGAACAAACTGATATTGCACATCCATTATAGAACCAGTAAATTAACTCAGATTAGTATGATGTGCTGAGAATTTTCTTTCTTTTTAAAAAAGTTGTTATTATGATTTCAGCAAGACCTTTGTTGTATTCTAGTAACTGAGGTGATATCCTGATTAACACATTTACAGGGAGCTTCAGATGGCATAAATTTGGTTTACTGTACTGTTGGTATCCTTTGGTGTGATTCTGCTTGCCAGTGGATTGTATTGGCTCAATCCCTGCTAAAAAGGATTCTCACCATTTTATGAGGTTTGTGCATGTGTTACCCTGCTTAACAAAGAGGCAGCAAAGGACTAGGGTAGATGAAATTCTATGCTTAGGGCCAGGAAACAAAACTAGATGAGGCAGGTCTTTAATTCAATTCTCCAGCATCTCATTGGTCATTTTTACTGGACATTTTTGCCCTTGAAGAATCACAGAATGATAGAATGGCTTGGGTTGGAAGGGACCTTCCAGATCATCTTGTTCCAACCCACTGAATGGGCAACCTTCCACTAGACCAGGGTGCTCAGAGCCCCATCCAGCCTGGCCTTGAACACTGCCAGGGACAGGACATGCCCATATTCCCTGGAAAACCTCTCCCAGTGTCTCATCACTCTCTGGAATTGAACTCTTTTGAAAGAAAGAGATAAACTGGATAAAACAAGGAGGAGAAGGCTGGAGATAAAACTAATGTTGCACTCTTCCCAGTTTACAGTTGTGTTATTGAGGAGGATGTTTAAATCCAGCTTAGTCTTTAGTGTTGGGTGATGTGAAGGAGCTTGCAGCAAAATGTTCTGGAGTGGATTGAATTGACACTTACACAGAGGAGTTTTTGATCTACAGCTCCTAGTGCCCTTTTCAAAGGCAGCATCCTGGACTTACCTTTTCCAGCTGATTGAGGAGGGAGTGAGAAGAGCAAAAGAGGAAAGAGAAAATGAGAAAAAATAAAATCCTTAATAATAATAAAAAAAATCAGTGAATGTTTTGAAAAAAGTAATGATATAAAATTTTCATATTATTTCTTAAAGTATCTTCAAATCCTGCTTAGGAGACCATCATTAGGAGGTCAGGCATAGTAGGGAGGCACTAAACAGGGAACAATCTCACAAACAGCCTCACTGGCACTGAGCTGTGTCAAAGGGTGACAAAAATAATATAAAAGCTTTTAAGGCTGGAAAGTCAAACATTCTGCAGTTTAAAACTGCCAGGATTTGTGTTGTTTTCAGAATTTTGATTTGCCTTCTGTTGTACTTGATTGCAAGGTAGTCATTAATGACAGGAGCTCATTAGTGGCCAGAGAGGACTGTAGTCACTTAATGAGCCATTCTTCAATATTTTGTTCTCTTTTTGGTGCTTGATATGGGTCTCCATGCCTTACTACTTACTCTTCAAATTCTGCTGTGAAGGCAGAGTTACCAGTTTTGTTATGCATTTTTCAGATATTCAACAGGGTAGGAGCTGAGAGCTTCACAAACAGAATTCAGTGTATTTTGATAACATCCTCATAAATTAAGGAGAAAATAGCATTACAGCTAATTACATTACATTGCAGCTACATTTTTAGCCATAAAAACACAAGAATAGAATTTAGGCTTTCAGCAAAACCCTGTACCCAGTTCATGGCCAGCCATGAAACATGGGTTTTTAAGTGGCTAATTCAGTAGTCTGTGAGAAGGATAAAAATAGAATCCAATCCTTCTGAGCTGCATACAAATGCCTTAGCCTGGAACCACTTTTTTCCTCCTGCAATCATAATGTTCACTGTCTGCAACAAACGAGCCAGGATTCTCTGGACAAGATCTGATTCATCACACAATCCTGACTCATCTCCAACCATGGTCCATTCTGTTCACTGAGTTGCTATATACAGCTCTATGCCAACAAGCTAGATATGCTTCCCTAAGCATGATGGAAAAGTGGTAGAGGGAGAAGGGAAAAAAAAAAAAAGAGAGAGGAAAAAAAAGAGAAAAAAACCACCATTCCTGCAAATATTTGTATCAGGCCCAATGGTCCTGGTATTCCTCTGCCTCTACCCTGATGTTGTTTCAGTGTGTGTCTGTGCACGTGTAGGTTAAATGTATAAAAACCCCTTTATTTGAAAGATGGGTTAAAAACAGCTCATGAGGTGTGTGGAAGACAAGTGCTGAGATGGAGAGGAGGAATTCTGGTTGCCAAGAGGCTTAGGGGAATTTGCTAGTAGGAAAAGGAGGTCTCATTTAGCTCTGGAAAGATGTGTCATGCTGTTTGCCACCACTGGCCCAGATGGTTAATGTGATCCTGACCTGTGAAAGACAAGAGATTAGGCACTGTTATTCATTGCACCACTTCCCTCCTTAAAAAGAGTGAGATAAAATCAGTTCTCATCCTTTTCCTGATGGGTGATGGAGCTAAACCCCTTGAAGAAGTGATAACAACACGGGAGGGATTGTTTCGCATTTAAATTCCTATCAACAGCCTTCTTGTGGGTCTGCTTCAGCTTCTTGGTCTCTATATGTGAGTGTCTGGAAGCTGTTGAGTGCCTTTGCTGGGACTGTCTGTAGGTGATGAGTGCAAAGACAAGATAATTCCTGGTGGTTTTCTCATGTCTGTAGTGCTGTGGGTACTCTTCCAAACGGCAGGAGAGCCTGGAACTCCTCCAGGTGCAGCAGAGCAGTGGGGGGTGTGCAGCAGACAGGGAAGGGTGGCACCATTAGCGTATTACAGCTCTGCTGGGACAGGACATCTTGCATGAGCAGCCGTGTGTGAAGTGTAACAACGGCCTGAGGTGGCAGCAGGGCCAGGTTTGGCTCTGCTGCACAGCTCTGCTCTGCTTGAGTGGCTGCAGCTGCTCCAGGTGGGCATTACAGGCCCACCAACACAGCTTTGGTAGTGGAGAAAGAATTCCTGTTCCCTCTGCAGTACAGGCGGACAGGATCCCCCTTCACATTACCCTTCTGTCAGGAGAAGAGATTGAGCACTCAGAGCCAGCACTGAGAAAGAGGAAGTCAAGTGTTTGATGGATTTTTGGGCACGGGGATGCAGCATGCTCAGTGCATCTGCACATGCAGTAAATGCAAAGAGCCCCTGGCTCATGGGAGCAGAAAGTCATAGAACATTCATGGGCTTGAACTCACAAGCTCCCATAAGTTTTTACAGAATATTTTTAAACTGAAGCTGTCACAGGCTCATCACTTGGCCCAAGTTTGTACAGTGACTCATAGGAGCAGTGAGATACAGAGTTTCCTGTACAGAGTTTTCCTGATACAGAGTTTCCCTGTTAAAGTTTGAGGCTCTGCATCAAACTAGGAGGTGCACAAACATTTTAACAGAGCAGCCTTGCATTCCTTTTATTAAGATGGCCATTCTGCAATCTTTTATTCTCATAAACAGCTGAACCAATCTTTTAATAAACATGCAAGCAAAATACCCTTCAGGTCCTCAGCAGTCAGCCAGCACAGAAAATCTCATTCAGTTAAGGCTGAATTTGTAAAGTACTGATGACAAACCTAGTAATGAAAGTGTCAGAAGTCATGACATGCAGACACTTTGACAAGCTACTAATTCATGAGGTCTGGTACCTTCTATTTCTTGCAGCTATGTTCCTCAAATCAGCTTGGTAATGCAAAGGGTTAGTTTTGGGTGAGAGAACTCAAAACTTTATCTTTTAAATTAGATAAATTATTAATTATTGCTTGATAATTATTAATTCATTTGAGCAAGACTGAAAAAAATGTGAAATAGGTAAGCTAAGCTTATAGCAACAGTTTAGAACATGAAGGGATGCATCTTGCAGCATCTGGCCTTTCAGGCTGTTTTATTACAGAAGATAAGCATAGATGTCTTAATTTCCACTTGAGAGATCTGCCCAGATCATACCTGTTCTCACTTCTGTAACCAAAAGGTGGCAGCATATTGTCTGCTTTCCCTCTCCATCCATACCAGCTCTAAGCTCCGGAATAACCTTACTTGCTCAGTTTGTCGAATGCCAGGAAGTCCAGAACCATCATGCTGACTCAGGAACAATGATGAGATCTTATGTAAAATCAACTCTTTATCACCTTTAAATAGAAGCAGGAATAGATCAAGGTCTGGTGATTTTATCCCATTGTTTCAATATCAGCCTAATCGACTTTTGGAAATGAGAAAAAGGGTTAAATTTCAGCTCAGTGGTGTAACTTCAGAAGGGACATCTACCTATAGAGCTTAACACTTTTGTTATCATTAATGACTGTTAAAAAGCCTGAGGGAGATAATGTTGGTATGTGCCAGATCCTATTGCTGTGTCAGACTTGAACTCAGGTTTGTTCCTACTTAGGTACTTCCTGCTTTGGTAAATACACAGAAGGCCAGTGGGCATCCAAAGGTGAGCAGAGGTGAGGCAATACTTCATGTGGTGTAAATACCAAGGTGGAAAGTACATGAATGTACCCATTGAGTTTTGCTGCATGAAGGCATCAGTTCAGAGGCTTCTGGAAAGATGCCCAGAGACACCCATTTCCCATTTGGCTGGTAAAGTGATCTGGAGGTGGAGGAAAGCATTCTGAAACACAAGCTGCTCTCAGAGCTACAGGGGTGCTGTGTGCTTGGCACAATGCCCTGAGTCCTCAGGAAACACAGCTGCTACAGAGCACTGTCATGTGTGTCCTCAACAACTCAAACATCCACGTGCATCTCAAGCTCATTCCTGCTCTCTGCACTGGTTTCCCATGCTCAAACTCCAGGTCTCAGTCATAATTTCCCTGCTGCTCTGTGGCCTGGCCTGAGAAATGTAGGTGACACTCTCTGTGGTGTTGGTTGGAGTTAAGAGTGCCTGAGGCACTGGGGAGCTTTTTACCACCAGGGTAAACAAAGCCCTTCAGCTTGAGAGGATTTAGAACTTCTGTTAGTCCCAGCTGAAGAACAGGTGTGCAGGAAGGATAAGAAAATTTCTGGTAATTACAGAAAACTTTACGGTCACTTTCAATCTCCAGCTCTGTAGATGCCTATAAAAGAAAATCCCATGAGTACCAGCCTCAGCAGCCACTCAGTCTGAGGCCAGAAGCTTTTCTGAAGTTATATAACACACTTAGATCACCAGGTTGGTGATCACTTGCAGCTGGCAAGTGTGGCTTGAGGTAAGCAGCAATCCCACGTGGCATTGTTCCTCCTGTCCTTGCTGTCCACAGCTAGAGATCAGAGCTGGATGGAGGTTTGAGGAGAATGATGTGGAAGCTGGTGCTGACAAGCAAGATGCAGATGCAGAGGGGGTTGCTTAGGTGGCTGAGAACAAGGGCTCCTTTGTCTCAGTCATAACTGCCAGTGTGGATGCATTTTGGGGAGTAGCTCACAGGCTGAGGACACAACTCTTGCAGAAGTTAAGGGTCATTCCTCCAAATGGAAGATGGTTTTTGGCCTGATGTCTCTGACACAGAAACATCATCCATTTAACTAAGAAAGCTCTCCAAATGTCACATTCTCCCTCCTAAGAGTAAAAGAGGAATAACAATGCTTATATGAAAATTTTATGTGGTGTTAGCCCAGCACATGAATGCAAAGTACTAAAATAAACTTAGCAATGAGGCCATGTAAAAGTACATATGGAGGAGGATTTCCAGGCAGTAGTCTGGCTCTGTCATAAGTAGGGATGCCTTTGAGGGAGGCTGGTGGATTTTGGTGTGGTTGTTGTATCCAGGTGCTCCTCAGCAGCACACCATTGGGTGGGTGGTTTGATGTGCAGTAATTCTTGTGGTTGGCTGCTGTGTGACAGCTGCTCCTGGCTGGACAGTGTCTGGTACTTGCCTTCCTATTTAATCTATCCTCAGTTCAGCCACCTTTCCACAGTGTCAGCATTGACTCTGGAAAGAGATGATAGCCAATAAAAAATGGCACACATTGTCCCTGCCCACAGCAGGGAGGTTGGAACTAAGTCATCTCTAAGGTCCCTTCCAGCCCAGCCCATTCTGTGATTCTGTGGTGAGCCCCAGCCACTGCAAGTCTGTTACTCAGATGCAGGATGCCTCCCACCAGCTACACTTGGTTTTATGTCTATCATCAGAGAGACAGAAAAAGGGTAGTATCATTAATATTCTTGTATGCACTTAGAAATGCACAGGTGGGAAAATCCTTTGTGAATTGTCTTATATTTTACATGCTGTCAGCCAGGTGATATGTTAATAAAATTCATCCATGCCAATATGAGCAGATTTCAAAGATGCTTGTCCATTGCTCCCTTCATTTCCCCCCTCTTGTTGAACAGCTGGTCTCTAGAAACAGAGGAATTATTTCTGTTTGGAGGTTTCAAAACCAGCTTGAAAGATAAAGAACAGAGAGCGCCTCATTGTGTTCTCTCTCTTCCCTTGTTGTTAGCACAGCTGGAAAATTGTCTGTATGACTGTAAATCTCAGTCCTTTTTAAACCTGGAATAGAATTCAGCACAAGTTCTGTTTTGAATGGGAATCTATTTTCCTCTATCCTGTATTTTAAAAACATCTGTAGTTCACAGCTGTGATTAAAACTGAAAAGTCTGCATGTCAAATGGAAATGTCAACATAGTATGCTGTGACATGAACAGTGTCCAAACATTTTCTTATGGCTTTTATTTTTGCTGGTGCAATAAAGGTATTTTTTAACATTTGTCTGCACCAGAAGATGGGGTCTTAAAATGATATTTTCTTTATTCTGGAAAGTTACCATTTCTGCTACCTTTATACCCTTCTCCCTTTCTCCAATAACATTTGCTATTTAACACTGTTTAGAAGAGCTATAATTCATGGGTTGAGAAACATCCCCTATCACAATATCCAGCCTCTTTTTCACCTAGATAGAAAATGCTAGCAAAAAAAGTGCAGCCTGCATCAAATTTAAATAGCTGATCTCTGGATGAAAGATGACTCATGGCATAATCAATTTTCAAAGGCCATTCTTATGGAAAAGGTGACAGTTTAATCCTCTGGTAATTTCAGTGTTTGGGAAGTGGCAATTTTCAACTCCATCTTGGAAGAAATTAAGTGTCAATTAGTGCATTCTATAGCATGAAGATGGGATGTCTAAGTACAGTATCTGCCTCTGCTCTCCTATATACTTTGACACTTATATCTAGACCTGGTCTATAAAAATCCACTTGTTTTGGTAGTTGTTATTAGTTAATGAGAAGCAGCAGGCTTTTTGAATAATCTAATGACTCCTGACTGTGCTTAATTACAGCCTTTAAAAAATATACATCTGACATTTTCTCTAACAAATGAAATAGTTGACTAAGTACAAACAACCCAACTAATAAAATAATTGATAGTAAAACAGCAAATATTTTCTTCTCTCTCAGAATCTTCAAATTCCAGAATATGCACATGCTTAATTTTTTTTTCTTTTTCCTTTTTTTTTTTTCTTTTTAGGAGACCTGGAGCAGCAAAGCAGCTTGGCAGGTTGTCCCAGATTGCAAGGCAAATTGTGTTCTATTTGCCATCTCTATGGCAGTTGTCTTCTGTTCAGTGGGCAGTTTTCCTTACTCTTCCACAACCAATCCTCTCTCAGGGAAGACACCTGCTGATAACAGGCTATTGAATGTCACTGCATGGCTGATAACAACTACAGCATCCCACTGGGAAATGCTCTGCCCAGAGGGAGGAGCCAAGCATTCCTACCTGGATAGAATCTTGAGGTTCTGGAACACCAGCACGGCTTCTCCACTGGATTCCCCAGAGGAGCAGCTGCCTCTTCCAGCTGCCTCTTCCACTGGATCTTCAGAGGAAGACTGCACCTTTCTACAGGATCCCTGCTCCAACAGAACCACACCTGACACTCCAGGAGGACTGCAGCCACAGTTCCAACTGGACTGCCAGCAACACCCTGACCCACAGGGTGTCAGGTTGAGTTCTGACTCTGTCAGTGTTGTTTTGGTTTACTGCATTATTTATTTTATAATTTTATTTTTTCCCTAATAAAGAGCTGTTATTCCTGCTCCCATATTTTTGCCTAAGAGCCCCTAAATAAAAAATTTACGGCAATTCAGAGGGAGGGGGTTTACATTTTCCATTTTAGGGGAGGCTCCTTAGCAGACATCTGTCTTTTCAAACCAAGACACAGGTCTGAGCAAGGGGAATGAGGAGAATAATGAGTAGAAGCACTCCTGAGGTGCAGGATAAGGAGGGCTCTACTGCTGGTCTGGAACTGAGTAATTGCTCTCTCCTCAGAAAGGAAACCTGTCTGGAACCAGGCAATCCTGCCTCCCAAGGAAGCAAGGTCCCACAGCTGGTTGGCTGATGGGAGGTTCTTTGCCTCTCTGGAAAGCAGCAGCTCTTGCTGAGCTCAGAACTCAGTTTAAGCCAGGAGCTGACAGCCTCCCAAATGCCTCTGCAAGGGGCTGTGGCTCCTGGCTCTGCTGCAGCCCAGCAGCTCTGTTGGCTGCCATGGGTGTCCCACACCACCAATCTGTCTTCTAAACCATGCATAAAGCCCCTCCAGTAGCATCAGGGCAACAGGGCAGTGAATCAAATTGTGCACATCAAGGGAACAATGTTAAATACTTCTAGCTTTAAAACTGCCAAACAGATGTTCTTTGGTTTTGACTCAAAACCATTCAAGTTTAAATACAAAAGCAGCTGAGCCAAGTGGGAGCATTTCAAGCTCAAAAAACCCACTGGAACCAACAGGGAATGGTAGGCTTGTTTTGTTCTCACACCAGTAAATAAATTCTGTTTCAAGAGCTTTCTCTGAATTAATTTCTGTTCCAGGACAGTGTATGAAAAAAATAGCAATTGGAGAGGTTAAGTGAGGATCACAATAAAAGTTGTAATTCAGTTTTAACAGCCCAGGATGCTGCAGCCACATTTGTCTGCCTAGTGCATGCTTTTAAAAACACTCTAGGAAGCTTTGGTACCTCTTTGTCAAAAGGATACTTCATCTAACATTACTAGAAGACCTTTCTGTGCCTCAACTATATTGTAAAGATGATACAAATCCATGAGATTTTTTTTTCTTTTTTAATCTTGAAAAACTATTTATTTCTAATTGCTTATTAAAAAAATCTCCTCATATGACAGCCCCATTCCCTGGATGTGAACCCATTGCCCCACAGTGATTCAGGGTCAGTAACTCTGGAGAGGTGCCCCTGTTAGCAAGATCAGCCTATCACAAGGGCACTGTTAGCACAGACATTGCAGGAATTTATGCTTTGAAAAATTTGGTCTTTAACTCTCACATAATCTCCTTTTTCTTTGTCCTGATGCAATTTCCAGAACACAGTGGGAAATGAAGTTAAAGATACCTGTTTTCTGAGGAGAGGGCATTGCTGTCAGGGATAAAAATTCAGGATGATGGCCCAGAGAAGATTCTTTGGCAAGAAAAAAATATTTATGCAACCAAGAGCTCCCCCTTGCTCTTTCCATTTTTGGGATGTGAATATGAGAAGTAACTTGTGCATTGTCACAAATTCAAACAGCACCTAAAATAATGTGGGAGGGTATTGTGGACTGCTCACATTGCTGGGGACAGGATGGTCTTCCCTGTTGCAGACTCCTCACCTCACCCTGAAGAAATGAAGAGAAATAGCCACGTGGTTACTGCCTTGTCTTTCCCATATCCCTAAAATTAAATGGAAAGTTCTAGAAAAGGCAGGATGGGAATCAGTGTGAAAAAGATGGAGAACCTCTAGAGAGGGCCTTTCCAGCACTTTTACAGCCTTCTGTTCACCTTGGAGCCAGCTGTTATTTTTTGGGAGATGGATTGGGCAGCTTTTTCTCTCAGCCCTCCCCTGCCTACAACATTCTTCTTTTAAAAAATGCAAGTTTGTGTCTGGCTGTACCCAAACAGCTGATCTACACTGACTCAGCACAGGCCAGCACCCATACTGAATTACTGACTGACCTCAGGGAACCTGTGCCACTCACCAGCTCAGTATTTTGAGAGGTTCCCAGGTGTGTTTGGAGTTCTCAGGGTGGTTGTGTGACCTTTAAGAACAGGAGTCTGCCTTTGTTCTTGTTGACCTCAGTGTGTTTGCAGTCTGTTTGGCCATAGCTGTGTTAGGAACAGCGAGGCAGCCGAGCTGATGGTGCAGGTGGGACAGGGGAGGGGTCACTCAGTGACACTCCAGTGCCCTTTGCAATGCACTCTGTGGTCTCTTGTGCCAGAATTAAGGGGATAAGCAGCCAATGGGCTTCTTCCAGCCACCTTTCTGCAGGACAGTAGCATTTTGGCAGAGGGATAAGGCAGGGGAGATGTGCAGAAGCAACTATTTCTTTGGAGGGTTGATAAAATGCACTCAGAGAGCTGAGTGCCCAAACACGGGTCAGTGTTCAAACACTGCAGCTGAGCATTGCAGATTAACAGAGGCTGAGAGACAAAAGATGTCAAATGGGGACAAAGAACTAAGAGCTGGAGAGAATGCAGAAGTTATCTAAGAGACAAGAGCAGTATAGGAAAGGAGCAGAGGGTAAGTGTGGTATTTTTGGGGTCCCCTGGATGGAGGAGGAATTGACAATCTGATTCCATGTTCTTAGAAGGCTGATTTATTATTTCATGCTGTTATATTAAATTATATTAAAGAATACTATACTAAAACTATACTAAAGAATGGAGAATGGATACTTTCAGAAGGTTTAACAAGATACCAATGAAAAACTCATGACTCTCCAGAGCCTCGACACAGCTGGACTGTGGATGGTAATTTAGTCAAAACAATTCATATGAAACCAATAAAACAATGACCAGTTGGTAAACAATGTCTAAACCACATTCCAAAGCAGCAAAGCACAGGAGAATCAGTCAGATCATTATTGCTTTCATTTTTCTCTGAGGCTTCTCAGCTGCTCAGGAGAAGAAATCCTGGCAAAGGGATTTTTCAGAAAATATGATAGTGACAGGTAAGAAAAGACACTGCTTTCCTTTTCTCTCAACTGCCACACTGTCCTGTGCACATCTCTGAGCACCTGGTAAAATATCCTCTGTGAGTTCTCTTCCTCCTCACCTTGAAATTTGGCTGCACTGTAAATCACCCATTCCTGATTTTAAGCATAAGCACTGTTTCAAACTATTAAAATTGGATAAGCTCCTGTCCAACTCCCACGCAGGCAGTGCTGAATTTTGGAAGAGGTGTTTGGCTGCTTTGGCAGGCAGCTTCACCTATCAGACAGAGCTGCTTACAGTGTCCTGACAGCTCTGGGTTCCACCACAACAGTGAAAATCACCTTTCTCTTGATTTGCCAACGTCTAAATTTCTAAAACCAGTGATCCACAGAAATCATGGTAATGGCACATGACAAAGTGAGCAAAATTTTGCAGTTCATGGAATCACAGAATCAAAGGGTTGAAAGGTACCTTTTAAGGGCAAACCCCCTGCAATGAGCAGGGACATTTGCACTAGATCAGTCTGCTCAGAGCTCTGTCCAGCCTGACCTTGAATGCTTCCAGGGATGAGGCATCTACCACCTCCCTGGATAACTTTTTCCAGTGTTTCACCATCCACATAGATTTTTTCTTCCTTATGTCTAAGTGAAATCTACACTTTTTTAGTTTTAAACCATTACCCCTTGTCCTATCACAATAGGCCCTGCTAAAGTCTTTGTCCCACTCTTTCTTGCAAACTCTCTTCAAGTACTGAAATGCCATCTGTTTTAGAGTTTTTTAATACACCTCTCACCATGGCATATTTGTTTGTTTTCCTTCTGAAACCTCAACTCCTTAAGATCCACTTTTCTTTTTTTTTCCCATGGTAGGGACTTCTGTTGTTTTTTAAGTGGGCAGATGCAAAGACGAGAAATTCAAGAGTGAAAGAAACATTTCAGTGGAAAATTTCGGCATTTCAACCTCCCAGGAGGTTGCCAAGTGTTGAAAGGCTTTTATTGAGAGGAAGATTTTGCAGCATTTTCTAATTCTGGTCAGACTCTGCATTCCCCATATTTCTTCCGAAGCTACTCGTGCAGACAAATGTCCTGAACAAGATTGATTTGTCCTCAGCTCTCTTAAAGTACATTCTGCATAATCTCAGAGCTGCAGGATTGTGTTCTGTAAAATGAGTTTGATACTGCTGGGGCATGAGGGATTTAAGTGCCACTCTTTCTGCATACACTCATGTGGGTTACAGCCACCTGCAGTGAAACCCAATAGTAACAAAACCAGGAGCATGAGTGTGGATGAGATACTTCCCTGGGTGATAGAGATGAAAGGACACATTGCTTAGAAACTGAGACTGCATGTCAGAGCACAGGAGGGCATCAGCTGCTGTGTGGGATGTGCCCTGCAGGCCATTTGGACAGCACTGGGAGTACTTACACAGGTTGACAGTAGTTGCTACTACAAGCTGTAGTTTAGTAAATAAAATTGACATAGGATTATTTATAATCTCAACATAATTTGTTGTTTTGAGGGTTGTAGACCTATATATTTTTTTGCCATCAGTTAGAATTTCTCCCAAAATTACCCTAAACTAGGACAGAAACTAAGTTCTCCAAGGAACAACTAACCCATCCTGCCCTGGTGGTCACTGTGTATCCCTCCAGAATGACAGCCAGATGAGATTGAGGATTTGGGGATTGTAATCTGTTATTGGGTGTGTGTTAGAACTTGATCCCTGCCTAGATCAAGTTCTGGACCTCCTCAGGATGGGAATCTGTCCCAGCTCTGATCACTGCTTCTTGACTCAGTTACATAGACTCCAACTAGCCATGCTTTTCACAGTGGTGGTTCTGGTCTGTTTTCCTGGATTTCAGCCAAGATTATGGCCACTATAGTGACATTTATGAAATTTTAATTGCTTATTTTTTAATTTCTTATTTGCCTTTAGAGTCAGTCTAAAAACATCCCAGGATTACAAATGAGGAATTAATTTACAAGGTATTTTAAAAGCAGATATGAGTAAGCTTTTAGCTGAAAACTGTGCAGTCACAGCTAGTGCAACATCAGGAGAGTACTGCACTATTCAGCTTGCAATTTCCAGCACTGTCATTCTAGAAAGGAGAAAAAATGCATAAAGCAAAAGCTGCATCCATCAGCTTGCAAATACCTTGTAAACATGAATTCAAGTTAGAGATGCAGTTTTAAAACACAAATGTGTGAACATACATCCATCTTTAGGCTATTAAATCATAGAGATTATAATGTCAGAATTATTGATTCTCAGTGGGATCCAAATATTGATGTCATAAAAATCACCCTGAATTAGTCTCCTGGCTGCAAAGGAGCTGATTCATAAAGCAGAGAATGGATCCCCTCTGAATGTGGGTCTTCTGATTCCTGAAGTTTGAGAGCCCTGATGCAGACTTTGGATAATAAACCTATTTTAGAAGGAAGAAAAAGGTCATCAATAAACTTCCAATTTTAGCAATCTCTCTTTCTTTAGTTTCCTCAATTGCTCTTTCTCCTTTGCAAGGAAACTGGCTAACAGTGCACTGTTTGTCAGCTGAGAGATCTCTCCAGCGTTAGGAGAGGCCACTGGACTCTGAAGTCTGGTTCCAGACTGGGAAGTTTGGGAATTAAGAGGTTTGTTCCCCTCTAGCTGAAAGCCCATTCAAGTGCCTGCATGTTTAATTGCTTCAGAGTACTCAAGACATCCCTGTAGAATTTGCAAACAAGTTAGAGTTGCAACTTTTATGTACCCTGAAATAGCTCCAGCACAGCTTTATTCCCCAGAGCTGTGTGTGCAGGAGGGTGCACAGGGAGAGTGCAAGCCAAGGATGTCTCAGCTGATGATAACCCTTCCTGAATATCACCATGGGATTTTTAGATGCTTCTCAGCTCCCAGAGAGATGCAGGAAGATAAGACCCCAATTTAGCATCTCATCCAAAAAGCAGTCAGTAGTTCTGACAGTGCAGGTCTCCCTAAGATCTGTGTGGAAAAGTCAGACTTGGATGTGAGCCCAGCCTTGGTTGTGCTGAAACTCAACATTTTTGGATCCTAGAATGGCTTCAGGAGATCCATGCTCTGACAGATAGGGACTGTGGGATTTGGATTTAGTGACAAGGAGATTGTTCCTAAAATTACTGGTGGGGAAAAAGGAAGAAGGAACAATTGCAATTATTTGCTGCTACCAAGATAGGCAAGACCTGTTGAGGGAACAAAGGCAGGCTTCACTTCTTAATTTGGTCACTCTGACACATCCCAGGAGCTTTACATTGGAAGGAAAAGAATCAGAGGCTTGCTCTGTGAATAGCTCACATATCAGAGTGTGGGAGAATGAGACCAGCTTTAGGTACTTTGACTTTATTATACATCACCTGTGCCTGGAGCTCTCTGCCAACACTCCAGCCTTGTGGTGCTGCCCCAACAAGAGCAAACACAGCCCAGGGTGGCTGGGGTGACAGCCAGAGGTGTGGGGCAGGGACACACTGGTGTGACAAGCACATTTGCATGGCATCCACAGCCCCAGCCAGATTCATCCCCAGGCTCTCCTTTGTGGGATTCATGGCAGAGGTAAAGCATTAAGGTGTGGATGATAGAAGACAAGATGGTACCTTGTGGGGAGATTTTTGCCATGATTTAGGGGGCAGGTTATGAGAAAACATAAAAGTGTCTCCAGGAGGAATGACAGAGTCTGTTTTCTTTAGTGAGGGAGAAAGTTTTCTGTACTGACAGGATATTAGATTTAAGAGCCAAGGAGAAAGCAAGCAGTGAAGAGGCTTAGAGGTAAAGGCTCAAGCTTCTCTTCCAATCCCACAGAAATATTTATGGTATCAAGACATGTGCTATCAAGATGAAAATATGAAATCTCAGTAACAGTGCTTAGATGTTTCCTAGCTAGTGGGGATCTTGGAAAAAAAAATCCATTGTGTTTGACTTCATTATAGAAAATAAGCTATAAATTCTCTCTGCTTTCCTCATGAATGCTCCCCAAGGGCAGCTGGGGAGTCAAGTTGTTCCAGCTTTCACACAAATGTCACTTTTCTCACCCAGCCCATGGTGCCTCATGAGCACCACTGCAACTTTGGCCACAGTGAAATCCCCACTGAGGGTGCAGGGCAGGTGCTGGATAGTTCCACTTTTCAGGTGTCCTTGGGCTGGCATCTCTGTGACCTGTGCTTTGTGCATCAGGGATAGAAGAGAAGGAAAGTTTGTGTTGGAGTTATAATGTTCTGTTGGGGTTGTGCCTCAATACCTTTAACATGAGAGCTGTTCCTACTCTGTAATTCCCACTATGCAATGTATTTTTATTGTGTTAAGCTTAGTTTTAAAAAACAAATAATTCTGAATTAGAAAGCCAGAAATTATCAAAATTTGAAAATTGTCAAAATAATATTTTAAAAAACATTTTCTGAATAAAAATTTCAAAACTTTCAAAAATTCAAAATTTTTCCATGTGCCCTGGCAGCCAGGAGAGCCAACCATGTCCTGGGGCATCAGACCCAGCATCTCCAGCCAGGCAAGAGAGGTTATTGTCCTGCTCTGCTCTGCTCTGGGGGGGCCTCACCTCGAGTGCTGGGGGCAGCTTTGGGTGCCACAAGATAAGAAAGACATTAAACTATGAGAGAGTGCCCAAAGGAGGGCACGAGGATGGTGAGGGTCTGGAGGGGCCAGTCAAGGAGCTGAGGGCACTGGGTCTGTTCATCCTGGAGAAGAGGAGCCTGAGAAGAGACCACAGATTCCTCCTGAGGGGAACAGGAGGGGCAGACACTGATCTCTGCTCTGTGGTGACAGTGACAGCGCTGAGGGAATGGCCTGAAGCTGTGTCAGGGGAGGTTTGTGTTGGATATCAGGAGAAGGTTCTTCCCCCAGGGGGTGGCTGGGCACTGACCAGGCTCCCCAGGGCAGCAGTCACAGCACCAGCCTGGCAGAGCTCAGGGGTGTTTGGACAATGCTCTGGGGCACAGGGGGTGACTCTGGGGGATGGTGCTGGGCAGGGACAGGAGTTTGACTTTGATGATCATTGTGAGTCCCTCTCAACTCAGGACATTTTATGATTCTATGAAAAATGTGCTGAAATGGAATGTGTTCCTCCTGCATGGAAGATCTCCTCCTTGGTGAACTGATATTTTCCACTTAAGAAAATTTTAGCTTCAGTGAAGAGAAAAACTGGTGCTTAACAGAATGCAGAGTGGAGAGAAGTGAATAAAGAGGAAATGTGTTTAAAACACTGAAATGGAAGTTGTTCCTTGAAGGATAAATAGGTCTAAGACAAGGCTAAAGAGGAGACATTGCAATATTTGGTATGGGATGCTAAGAGCAAGTAATTTAGCATTTGAATGGCAGAAACATATTCTTGAAAGTTTATTTAGTGGAATTGGAAGCCCATTGCATGGGTCTAGAAGAGTGAATCAGTGATAACACCCAAAGTACCAGGACTGGCTGCTTGTTTTTACTGTTGTAGTAGAGAAAGCAGAGGACAGAGGAGACCAGATTTACTGGGAATGATTAGACTAAGAAAAGGCATATATAGAGAGGGGGGCAGGTGGGGTGTGTGTGTCTCTATGAATATCTGTGTTATTTATCAGGAAGACAGGCCAAGGTATGAGATTAGAGGGCAGAGAGTGATCATGAATAATGTTTTGCATTTGTAATTTATGTACAGACAGATACTAAATCAGACCAAAAGGTTATCTCTGCAATGCTGAATCTTGTTTTCCCAAAAGAATAGTCTCTAAAAATTACTTTCCCCTGATTTTTGTTTAAGGATGACAGTACTATAATTAATCCCCTCTTGACTCTGCTCGTGGGTGCTCTAACTTCATGCAGCAGCATAGTTACACACTGAACAAGCTGAGATTTTAGCTTCTTACTTACTTACCAGCATGAATGGGAGCAAACCATTCCTCCTGGGCTGTGCAGGAGAGGCAGGTTATACAGAGCAATTTGGAAAGAAAAATGTTAGCCAGCAATTCAGTCATAATTTTGGGAAGGAGTTTCTGCTGATGAAAAAAAAGGTTGTGTGCCTGACCTTCCTGGGCACAGAATGCCCCCAACTTTCACCATGAAATCATTGAAGATTGATTCTCCACTGAACCAGGTAAAGCAAACACAGTACACAGTTTGTGTAGGTCTGTGAAGGTAGGTCTTTGAAGGTCTGTGCACACTCCTCAGTGCTATGCCTGCCCTCAGCTGGGCTCATTCTCTCTGAAACAAGCCCTGCTAGTGTCTAATTTGTGATGGGAAACGTGGTTTTTGGGGAGTGATGAACTTAGCTTTGATTTGACAAAATCACTTTTGTCATCTTCATTCCACTGTGTCATTGCATGCAGAGCAAGTGCAGTCAGTGTTGTCCTGGAGTGCAGCTCACAGGGCACTGGAAGGGGGATAGAAGTGCAGGCTGGAAAAGAGGGGTTCTGAGTTTGGGCTCAAGCTCCCACTCAGAGTTTTGGAGGCTGCAGCTGCTCCTGGCAGCCCTGGGACTGGAATCACAGGAACACCTGGGAAAGCAGGCACGCGTGCTTATGCCCCCTGTAAGTCAGAGCCATTCAAATGGCAGGCAGTGCACTGAGCAATTCCTCAGTGCAATCCCTGCTCTGTCCTCATCTCCCAAATGCAGCTGTAGTTTGTCACGGTGATTTTCAAGCTCTGGGAAAGCAAGTTGCTTGAACCAAGCACCCCATCCAGCTGCTCACACTTCAGGAAAACCACTCAGCAGACTTCAAGAGAGATTAATCAAATGGCCTGGCATTAAAAAACCTTACCCAGAGCAGGTGAGTCACTGCTGGGTCTTGCATGTCAGAGCAGAATCGTCCTTCCCCAGACCTGGGCTACACAGCCTGTGCCTCTTTAAATCTGCGCTGCGTGCTGCAGTGCTCCGCATTGTTGCCATGGCAGAAATCTCCCCATAGTAATAACCTCTTTCAGAGAAGGTTAAAAAGAGACAGTGCACATGCTCAGAAATGCTGCACTTGTTCTCTTAGCAGTTTGCAGCGGCCATTTCAAAGAAACCATCACAAAGACAAGAGAAAGATCAGGTACTGATATTTTTTCCTTTGTTAAAGGGGGTGACTTTTCTCTTTCATAGAAGTCCATGCACAGATCTGTCTCGGTCCCCAGCTGCACTGCAGAGAGAGACCACCCTTGAAGCCTGTCATGGTTATTCCTTGCAAATTCCCATGCAATAACTAAGAGGCAGGAGTTAGGTGTGATTTAGGATGATTGCTGCCCTAGAGGAGCTGTTATTTTGCAGTGGGGCTCACATCCAAAGCTGAGCTGACTCTGGGGTGGGTGATGGGTAAGGTACCCAAAAAAAGTTTCACAGTGTGTCTGTTTTGTTTTGTTTTGTTGAACCTTTGTAGTACTCATAGTCAACTATGAGAATAACCTCTGCTCCTGCTGACCAGGAGGTTGCTTCATCAGGTGCTTCCAAAAGAGGCTGGTGTTGTCCTGATTTACTATTACTTGGAGACACTCTGCTGCATCCTATTGCAAAGACTGGTATTTTTGGTTGTACTTGTTTTGACTGCAGATCATCATTAATTAAAACAGAAAAGCCAAACCACTTGTAGTGATTTAATCCCTTTTTTTTAGGGATTGTAGAGATTAAAAAAAATGGATCACATCAGATCTAAATAGTGGGTGGGACAGGAAACCCAATAGAAGGGTATAGAAATTATATTACCCTATGTTTTTGTTGCCATGGGCTCAAGTATATCTGTGACTCTCCTTGTAAATGTTTGTCTCTTGCTTCTGAACCATTCCCTGCTCCTGTGTTTAGGTTGAGGTGCACAGGCAGGGGATGTGTACAATGCTGCTCCTTCCCTGGCTGAGTTGCTGGTTTGCACATGCTGCAAGTGTTCATGCAGAGTTTGCAGCTTCGCTTTAGCTGTGTCTGAAAAGGTGGATTGCACGTGTTGAAGAGCAGTCTTGTTCTGTTCTGTGTTTGTGGCAAAATGGGGAAAACCTTTCCCTTTCCTGCCTCCCTCTACTGCCTTCCTAAATGTGAAATACAATCTGTTCTGGGGAGTGCTGTACTCTTGCATTCAGTACATGCAGATCTAATGCTCTTATGCAACATCTTCTGCTCAATAAGCACCAACAGAAAGAGGCAGGATGTTGTCCTGCTTTCCCACAGTTAGCTGAACAGATTTTTTATGTGGGTTTTATTCTATTGCCATAACTTAGCCTTGTTTGAGTCTGTCTTTCTTCCATTTTGACGTACAGGAATGAAAGGTAAACTTGGCTGAGCTGAGGACCTCCCTAGCAGTGTGCCAGAGTCCTTGAGGTCTGGATTGGGATCTCTAACAAGCAGTTGCAACTTGAGCCAGTCCCTTTTGCTCTGAACAGTTTACCTGTTGGGTCAAGAAGATACTTAATTTGAAACTTGCCTCTCTGTGAAGGAAAACTGTTGCTGGACCAGGTAGTACCCAGGTCTGGGCATGGTGTGGCCTGGCTGTGGAGTTCAGGAACAAATGGATGGCTGCAAATAATGGCCTGAAGCCCAGATTAGGAGGGGAAGCAGAAGGTCAAAGTGTTTTGATGCATTTACCATTAGAAATTCTACCTATGAATTTGTGGAGGTTTAACAAAAGTATTTTCCTTCAAATACTTTCATAAAGGAGTTTCTATAATTAGCATGCTGTGTAATGCTAGTGGTTACCTTTAGTTATTTTACTTGTGAAAAGATGAGGCAGTAACACAAGCCAAAGGCCTTGTTCCAGGTTCTGTTTCAGCCACCCTGTAATCCCTGAAGTTTTGATCTCAAAGTATAGCAGTGAACCAGCTCTCCAGATTCATGTCTGTGCCTGTGTAGTTAGAAAGAAGTCACAGGCCAGGCAGAGCTGCTGGCATCCTGGCCTTCAAATGAAACCAAGGACAGTCCAGGGACTTCTTATCTAGTGTAGGGATGTTCTCTCTCAGTTGAGTTTTATGTACACTCTGGAAGGTACAGAGAACTTCTCTCCATGCTCTAGATCTTCTGGTATTTTGTTTTCTTTCAGAAGAAGACTGACAATGCTTTGGCCATCAGGGACATTAACTTTGTGACAAAACCCTGGTGTATCTGTAGTGTTCCTCACTAACTTGTTTATGTCTCTTGACAAGCAGAGAAGCACCCATTCCCAAGATGCTGGCAGCCTGCCTTCTGAGGAGAGCCATCCTTACAGTTCCTTTGGTATTTTTGGTGGCACTCCTTGTCTCAGAGCCTGTCAGAGCTGACCCAGAAGCAGGAACAGCCATACCAGCTGAAAGTAAGTACCACCCTGCAGTCCTCTCCTACAGCCCCTGCTGCAGTTTTCATATTGCTGGACTCTGAAGTTTGCCCAGATAATTCAAACTATTTTGGATATGTCTTGCATTGTTTTAAAACCACAGCCTGATAATCTACAAGTGCTGTTTTGCTCCTGCATCCAAAGCTCTTCACTCTCTTATCTTTGTGTCTTGCTTTTTGCTGAAATCTGCCACTGTTCTGCACCTTTTATTTTGTCCATTGTGTTTTCCCTTTCTGTGCCAGCAATCACCATGTTTGCTTTTCAAAGACATTCCTGAGACTTGTTCTTTTTCAGCTGACATTGTCTGTTCATTATATTTTGTTCTTGAGAATGTTTGCTGTTTTAAAGTCATGAATTTTATTAAAAAATTCACAGTGAAGATGCCAAGAAAGCATTTTGTCAACACCTAGTTTTGGGGCCTTCAACCACCTAATTCTCCTTTGCTGATCTGTATTGAATTTATTTTACTTTATAAACATAATGACAGGTCCTTCCATCAAGTAGTTGATGTGAAAAACTGCTGTCCTCTCCTTTTGTCCAGTGTAAATATGGTAGCACTGAAGTTGGGTGATGGTACAATGATGGAGCAGGTCTTTAATACTGTTTCATGTGGGGGGTTCATATATTTTTCTTTTTTTTTTTTCTAAGCCAGTTAAAGGATCTGGCAGGCTCCCTTTCTGCAGCAGGCAGAATTCCTGGTTGCTGGTTAGCACTCAGATCAGGAGCTGGGAGCTCACTGTGTGTCAGAGGCATGTACGGTCCAACATCAAGTGTTTGCAAAATGGGCTTGCAGACAGGACACAGACACAGCAGCATTTCCCAGCATTAGCCTGGGTTTCACCCTTTCATTCACACCAGACCCCAAAAAGCAAACTGAAGCTGGGCTCAGGATTTCTCTCCTGTGCAGTATTTCTGGGGAGGTTGTCAGCCAGGCACAGGCATGGAGAGGCCAGTGAGAGCAGATGAGCCTGATGAGTTCAAGATGTTTGTCTGTCTTTGCTCTGTCTCAGCACTGCTGTCTGTCAGGGCACAGATCTGTGTTATGTGGTGAACAAGGCAAAGCAAGCCTTGTGGCCTTCAGCCTGAGTGTCTGGATCTGGGAATGTTCTCTTAAACACTCCAATAAATCCAGATTGCAGCAGTTCTGCCTACCAGCAATGCCTGCTGATAACAGGGCATTTGTTTGGGCAAAGCTGGATCATATTCAAAGTTAGAGGCTGAAGTGGCCTGCCTTTATGATATTGTAGTCAGTTTTATCCCATTAGTTTTCTCTTTAGAGCTCACATTTGTTAGATTAGGAGACAAGCTCTTTCTAGGGAACAGATTCATGTTTTCAGACAGAATTTCTGAAAAATCTGAAGATAAAGTTGAAAATGTACCCAGGGTTAGTGGAGCAAAGGCTCAAGTTAAGGGTTTAATGTTTCCATACAATGGGCTGTGGAAGGAAAAGTGGAACAGCAATATAGCAGGAAGAAAAATATTAATGTATATTTGAATTATTTTATACTTGAGAGACTGGGCAAACCATCAAAGTGAACCAATTAAAATTACCTGGGTTCTTCAGGAGCACCTACATCAGTACTCACCCTGTGGACTCCTCTGTAGCTCTTTCTGATACTCAAAATCCCTGTTGACTCCTTCTAGTTAATTCTTCATGCCATGTACTCATGATTCTGTCCTGAATGCTCTCCTAGGCCGCCCCTGTGTTGACTGCCATGCCTTTGAGTTCATGCAGAGAGCTCTGCAGGATCTAAAGAAGACAGCATATAATCTAGACACAAGGGTAAGGAAACATTAAATGCCTTCTTTTTTGTTTTATTTTTTCCCATATGAAGGAAAGTTCTGTGGATAAAAGTAGATAAGGTGGATGGATTTTGCACACTTGGTGAACTGTGCTGTCCTGTGTTCTGAGGTGAGGCTGATTAATTACATTTCACCTCTCTGTGCAATAATCTGTGGAATTCTTCTGCTTTGGGGTATCAGGGACAGTAGGAAGTATAGGAAAGTGTGAACTGACTGTCCTTCTCTTGCCAAGTTAGAGCCATTGGTGCTGCTTTTCTCACTCCAAATGCTGAGCACACACCTTTGTTCTTACGTCAGGGGGAGTAAGGTATTATTTATATAAATTACCCAAAAGGAAAGAGCCAGCTCAAACAAAAAGCCTACTAAAATAAAATACTCCCCTGCACATGCTTTTATCCCTGGGGAGAAGCTGAGGGAGGAAACATCATCCACAGAGAGTTTTTACATTTCTCTGATTTCATAATGATGAAAAATGCCACAAAGTAGAACAGCACAGGGAATGAAACTTGTTTGGCTTGCAGTCAGTGTGCAGAATCTGCCAGGGCTGGTACCTCCCTTCTGTGGGGGATGTGCAATCTGTGTCTTGCTGCTGCAACCTGCAATCTGTGCCTACCTGTGTCCCAGCTGCTGTCAGATGCTGGTGTCCCAGGAGGGTGGCTGTGTCCCTCCCTCCTGTGTACCCTCTAGCTGGAGTGCTATAGACACACTCCTGCACAGATTGTCCAACAGAAGGCACTGAAACTTTTCTGCTTTTCTGATTTATGGTCAAGGCTGTTCACAGGTCAAAGCCTGGGAACTGCTGTCTTTGAGGAATGAGGCTGCTTCAAGCAGGGTCCTTGATGTTTAGGTGAAAATACAAGGGCATGAATGAAGATGCCTTGAATTGTGACATACTACAAAAAAATAAGCAAACATTCCAGCAGAACCAGATTGGTGTGTAGCATATTTACTGCTAAACAAAATCTGTTCAATAATTACAGGTCAAATATATTTTGGGCTTCATGAAGAAATCTTGCTAATGAGTCTGCTGAGCACTTCATGCAGCCCAAACAAGATGTTCAGATTGTGCTGTAAAGTGGTTCTAGCACACCCCTTCCTACTACAGACCTTTGAACTTTTCATCAGAATTTCTACATCTTGATGCAAAATCTCTTAAAATTTTCCCTGGGTGTCTGGCTATGGCAGTGACCTTTATGAAACCTTCAGCCTGCAGACCAAGAGAAAAAATTTATAAAACACAGATATCCAAAACAGAAGTAGCATTAAGAACCCCAAAGATAGCAACTGTGTTTTAATAGTTTTTAAAAAATAAAAATTAAAGGCAGCCAAAGAGATAACATGAGGATGGAAAAAAAACTCAGTTGAGATGAATGTCCTATTATTGGCTTTCACACTTGTAGATTTGACAGCAAGGCTGAAAATGTGATATATTCCCATGAAAACAAACCTATCTCTTCCTTATCACTTTAAAATCTAAATAATTAAATTCATATTGAAATCCTTCAGTTCCTCATGACTGGAACAGGCCTATTCCAGTCATTCAGCTAGGAATTCTGCCTACATCCTCAAAATTCATGGAAATATTTAACAGTTGAGGACTTCTTGGAACTGTCTTCTAGGGTATTTTAATTCTTACTTTTATTATTCAGCTGTGGCACTATTAAATGCAAACTGAGGGCTTTAGGACCACTGCTTTTAGCCACATATATTTCATATTTGACTATTTTAGTCTGTTTTTCTGCTTTGTGGGGTGAATATTCCTGTCCCTGAAAATACAATTCCCTTTGTTAATATTCCCACTGGAGACATTAATTTCCTTGAAAAACTCTCCTTTGTTTGCAGGCAAGATTGTTGGATGATGACTAAGCAGCTCCTAACTGTGTTGGAGGGGGAGGGATTCCCAAAGGCTTAGAGAGGAAATTCTCATTTAATTCCTCCTGCACATCTCACCCTGCAGTTCTGTACAGGGGAAGCCTGGATATAATTTTATTGCACAAGAATGTTGCTCAAGAGCTTTCACACTTCATTTGGCCCTGGATTGATCTACATGGTGTCTCAAAGCAAACTGACTCTGGCATAGGTCACAAACCCTTTTATGAAGGCCACAGACTGGATCTCCTTCCTTTCCCAATCCCAACAGGTTTCTGTAACCTACCCTGGTGTGATGGTCCCTCACTAATTGTCAGGCTGGCTGCATCAGAAGGGTCACAGACCTCATCAGATCTGTTTACCCCTCTCTGTCCTCTCTTTTTGTTGCTGCTGGTCCCTCAGAGAAGGCTTTAGTAGTTGTTTTGGCAGTGAGAATTAACTCTGGGCAGAATTTTCTGGGAATACCTGTGGTTCACCACTCAGCCAAAGTGCCACATGTGATCAAGTCTTGTGCTGCTGGGAGGGAGCTGCTCCCACCACAAGCACTGCTCTTTATTGCTTTAGAAACTGTCTGTGGTTGTTTGGAATGTTTAAAGCACAGTAAGTTGGATGTGCCCCTGAAAATAAAAAGAAAGGCTTGAAAATGTTATTAAAGATATATAAGATGGTAAGCAGCCTTGGGGCTCAGCTCCAGAGATGTTGGCATGCTGTCAACCTCCCTTGTTCAAACCATGGCAAATGATGTCAGTGAGGTGGTGATTGAAGGTCTTTCCAATGATTAGCAAAGTCTGATCAGATCTCTTCAGTTTTGCAGGGCAGCTGAAGCAATCAAAAGTGATACCTGATCTAATATAAAACCACAGGGTTGTGGTTTTTTTCCTGAGATTTATCATCTGGGAATTAAAAAAAAAAAAAAAAGCCTGAGCAGCAGATGGCTTTTCCTGCTCTGCACTGAGAAGGCAAGTGCAGAGCAGGATGCTTCAGCCCAGCTCTGCTCTAAGTGCCTTTAGCTGAGGAGGGTCAATGGATAACACAGCTTTTAAAACACAGCCTTTAATCCCATGGCAACTCCATCTCAAACAGGAATTGCAAGTCAGGCAGGTTAAGGATGGCTTTGGTTGCATTTCGAGCTGGTATTCTTCATAATGCCTTTTTTTCTGTGCCTAGCTATGGTAGCTGGTTACCCCAGGGGGATTAATTTGGTGAGTGGACTTCCCACAGCTTCTGTGTCCCATGGGAAGAGGGGAATTCTCTCTTGGATCAGGCTGATTTTTAGGTACAGCTTCAGCTCATGGTAGACAAACTGAGGTGAAGATTTGATGTTGATGTCAAACATCTCTGCTGCATCATGGATCTACTGAAGCAGCAAGTGCTCCAGACAGCCAGGAAAACCCAAGTGTGTGTGTGTGTGTGTGTGTGTGTGTGTGGGCTAGAGAGGAAGGATTCCCAGATTTCCTTTTCCTGCTGTCCTGGTCCCCAGCCCTTTCTCACACAGGAAGGCTGAGAGGATGCAGCCTTTCAGATCATACCCAGCTCCAGCTCTCACAAGTTCCCAATCCACCCTCATTGCTTCAGAGCCAGGGATATGTGTCCAAGAGAGATCTCCTGATATTCATGAACCTCTGTTCCACCCAGAGACTTCCAATTTCACCAGTTTGGGATTCCTTTCCTTAAAGAAGTCAGGAATCTCATTTTGTGTTTGAATTGTGATGGCTCCGTGCCTGCTCAGAACCTCTTGTCTGTTTTATTATCAGTAACTACTGAATTTTTGTACTGTCAGGAGAAAGTTAAAGAGAAACAGGAGAAATTGGAGTAGTTAATTTCTTCACTGAGAGTGGGTCCAGGCTGTCACAGTCTAATTTTAAATTTAGACTCTGTTTTTAAGTAAAATAAAATTTCTGACATGATTTGGGAGGGGTGGGGAGGGGGATTAAGCCTCTAATGAACTCCTGAGCTTATGCTCCAAATTGTGCTGTTGAAATAAGATTGTAAGAAAGAAAAATAACTTTCTCCATGTCACAGGAAGTAGTGCTATGTTGGTATGCCAATTAATCCCAGAAAAGTGAAATAATTTTGTAGAGCAGTAAATAATAAGTCTGATTTTTTACCCCAAAATTCACCTCATACCACTTGTTGCAAATTGTAGAATAAAAATAAAATAGACTTTTCTTTGGGAGCTCATTAGTTTTACAACGCTGACACTTGTTTTTTGATGATGTTGTTCCTCCCTCTTATAGACAGAAACTCTGCTTCTTCAGGTGGAAAAGAGAAACCTGTGTGACTGCATAGCTGCCAATCTGCTGAACTGAATCCTGGAGACCCCTGAGGAGAGTCACCTGTCCAGCAGTTTTTTAAATGCAGCTGTATAAAATACAGCTTTGTGGAGTTCATGTGGCAAGCATGTTGCCCCACTGTACTGATGAAACTGGGGCCTGTGTCTGATGTATTTGTCTGTTCTGTATCTTTTTTTAAAAAGTACCCTCTTTTCACATCTGCTGGACTGCCAGTAAGGGCTCAATTCACCAAATCTGTTACTTGATATTAGGGTGGGGGGGGGAAATGTACCTGCTTTGATTTTTAAATCAGAGTTTGCCAAGTGTAACCCCCCAAGATAATTTTGGAGAACAATGCCCTCGAGACACGTGCAGCTGGTTTTTGTCTTTAATATGAACATATGTCCGTGGCAACTTACCCAGTTACACTGAGACATGCCACTGTAGTCTCTGTAGGCTTTGCCTGTGCATTAAAGGTGATGAAGTCCTTCCTTTTTGTTGTCTGTGCTGTGCCCACCTTCAGGCATGTCGTGGTTCTGTCAGCTGTAGTGGGGTGTGTGTCATGAGGAGTTGCACATCTGCTGTTCTGGGACCAAAGCAGTTTATATCTCAGTGCTGAGCCTCCTGTTATCCTGCAGAAAAGTATTATTTTCTTTAATTAAAATGTTTGGGTTCTTCCCCTCCTTTCCTGAGCACCCCATTCTTAACCTAGTGAATTTCTGAGCAGCTTTATTTTAGCAGGTCAAATGAACAGAGTGAAAAGGAGAACCAGGGTATGACCAGGCAGCCTGGCCAGTTCCAGCTGTGCCAAATGCTGCCACCAGCAACTGCTCAGCATCACACCAAAGGACAGCTCTGTGCAGTGCCAAGAAGTTTCTTTGTGAGACTGTGCCTTATTTTGCTTCAAGTGAAACACAAGGATTAGGTCACACATATTTGGTCCATCCTGTGGTGGACTGAACTCCAAATGTTTTGGTTTTCTCCCATAGCTGCCTTTGAAAACTGCTCCTTCTGTTTCAGGCATGAAGAAAGACCTTTGTACCTGAAAGCTGAGGCTGTTTCATCCTCTCCTCTCCCCCTTTATTCTAAGATACTGTGTCCACTCACAAGTCTGAAATGGGCTGAGCACTGTGAGGAGGTGCTTGGAGTCTGCTGTGCTTTAGAGCTGTCTCAAATGATCCCAACATTGCCACCTGGCTTGGGAAGGGGATGGGACATCTGAAGGTGAAAATCTCTTCAGCTGAATTTGGAAGAAGTTCCTGCCTGTGGCTGTGCTTCTGTAAATAAATTGGTGTGACTGCTGGAAGTGGATGAGAGAGGAAACACAACTGCTGCTCTGCCCCTGCAGCTGTAGGAGTGGTAACAGCAGCTGGGGGAGCAGGGGAGCACCACAGGGACCCGAGTGCCTTCCCAAACCTGTCCAGAGCTGGGAAAACCAATCCCTGTGCACTGAGAAGCACAGCATGCCCTTCTGTGTGTGCCCAGGACACAGGCCAGCACAGAAGCCCAGTGTGAATGGGAGGGAGGATTCCAATGTCATCTTTCCAAATCTCCTCAGGGAGCAGCTGTGCTGTGTCTTTCACTGAGTCCATTCACACAGCATGGGAGCACTGGCACTGCTCATTTCAGGCTACTTGGCAAAGCCAGTCAGTGCAAGCCTCACCTGCAGCTCCCCTCCCAGAGAGTGGGAAGGGGCAGCAGTCCTTATCCATGGCAGAGCACTCAGGATTTCTGGGATTAAAGCCTCCTTTGGAGGGCTTCAGCAGGTCCTGGCTGCAGCACAATGGCTCCTCAGAGCTCCTTGGCTTTTGCTGCACTTGGCTTGTCCCCATCTTGTTCTAGCTTGGCTTTGTTCCCCTGCTTTGCTCTGAACCTGTGTTCTCTCTCCTCTCCCTTTCAGCCTCCATTCCCTCTTCCATTCTGGCACTGCCCTCCCTCTGATCCCAGGGATTTCTCAGGGCACTCCAGGCCCCTCCATCTGGTGACTCTGTAGTCACTGCAGGTGTGGGTGGTGAGGCTGATACTCCCCAGGTCAGCAGCCCCTTTAGTCCAGCTGGCAGCACTGCCAGAGCAATGAGTGACACCAAGTTACCATGGAGCAACATCAGCATCTCATTCCCAGGGAAGAGGGACTCAGCTGTTCAGGGAGGACACTGTGTGGAAGGAGCCCTTTTTACCTAAAAATGAACATTCCTATTGCAGAACTTGGAGGAAGTCCCAGAACAGCTCAGTTTCAGATGAATTATTCTGAATTATTCTGTGGTCTGTCCCCCAGGCTGGTGTAATCTCACTGGCTTGTTACAGGTGTGGACAAGAACCCAGCCACGTTTGCCAGATGGAAGCACCTATAGATCTTCAGGAGTTTTTCCCTTGGTGTTTGCACAGACACTGGCTTGAACAAAAGAAAACCTGACCATTTGGAATTCCTTCAGTTGCTTTGCTGTACCTCTGCTTTATGATTCACTTTGTTGGAAGTGGGGAAGTGAAACATGGGACAGAATTGGGCTGTCAGCCCAGCCAGGAGGGGGATAGATGGGGAAAGGGGAATAACTTTGTCATTCTCTTCCTCAGAATCTGAAAAATGTAAGATTCCTTTCAGTCTGCAGAAGCTCCAATACAAGCAGGATTTTCCTAGTGGAGATTTTTGCAGGCTGTTTTAAAGCTCACCTTACCTATTCTCTTTTCATTCAATTACTGTTCTGTGCTAATTCTTGTTCAAAACCACCCAAATGACAGAAAAACAGCTAATATGCCACCAGTTCTGAAAAAGCATTGGCAGGGAGGTGTGGGAATTGCACCCAGCAACTAGAATATCTGTTCTGGGCAAGTGAAAAGAAACTTTTGAAGAATTTGAATATGTAAAGTCAGGTTTAGTATGACAGAATGACAAGACTCAAGACCATTTTTATAGAGAACAAGAACACAGCAGAACCATATAAAGTGCTGACAAAGGAGTTGGGATAAACAGGAGCAGTGTAGAGACTGGGAACCTTCAGTCTAGTCAAGAGATGGCTGAAGAGGGTGGCAGAAGTTTGTGAAACCATAAGTGAGCAGAGAATGGCTGTTTGCTGTCCCTTTGCAAACAAGCAGTGGGATGCACTGGACAAAACCTGCTGGAGGCAGGGCCAGGGCAAACATGAGGATGATGCTCTTGACCTGCTGTGTGTTCCAGGTGCTGGAAATCTGCTGCTGTGCCTCCTACAAGGTGTGCATTTTTTTCCTCCTCAAAATCCAAAAGGTTCCTGTTAAATCCAAACTGTTACACACAAACACAATGGGGTCATCAGAGCACTCATGCATCCTTCTCACTGTCCACCTTGTCCTGTTTTATTCCCTGCTCTACATTATGTGGTGCCTCTTGCTTTGTGACTGCACTGAAAGCTGCCTGGGGCAGAGAAATGATGTCAATTGCACTGCCAGCTGGCCATCACACCTTTAGGTGTTGTCAACTTATTAAATAAAAATCACAATATAAAATATTTTGCCCTGTTGCTCCAGTTTCAAGCATAGTATTCATTTATATGGGTTTGCAGTTTAATCTCCATGTAGATATTCCTTAACTTTCCAACTCCATCTTGCTGCTCCAGCTGTGACTTTGTAGAGTTGGGAAGTGGCAGAAATATTTCCAAGAACTCCAAACACTTGAAGTTTAAAAAGTGACTTAAAACATAAGAAGAAGAGTTCCAGGCATGGATGCCCTGAGCAAAGAAATGCAAATATCTGCAGATATTCTATTTTTACATTGATCTGCCAACACTTTTCCTTCCTCACAGTCAGGGCTGTCATCATTTGATTCCTGCTCTGAACCATGAACTTTCTGAAAACCTTTTAAGACATCAGCTTGTCTTCATTAGCCTTGAGCACCTTTTGCTGTTTAAATCAAAGTAAGTGACACTGCATTTTCCTGCAAAACTTAAGTAACAAAACTATAGATTGTTCTCTTTGTCAGGGGAGTCTGAAAATGGGGCAGGACTGGCAACCCTCCCATTATTCTTCATATCTTCACTTTTATTTGAGAGACCAAATCAGCTGGAAAGACTGCTGACTGGTGATGCAAGTTAGACCCTTCCACAGAGCAAGCAGGATGCAGATTTCAAGGGAGTAAAATGTTTAATTTCTTGTTTAGATGTGGAGGGATCTGAATATTCTCTGTGTGTGCATTAATAGCTGCACTTAATGTTCATGCTCAGGCAAACAGGATGGTAGCCTCAGCCCCAAGCTACATCTAATTGTTAGATGTTTTCTAAGAATTTATGCTTTTCTTTTAAGACTTTATTTTTACCCAATTTTTTCATTTTATTCCTAACGTCCACAAAGTATTTGGCTATGCAAAAGCAATGCAGGCAGAAAATGTGGGCAACACAGAGAGACAAATGAAGGAGTCCCATCACTGGGACTTTTGTGCAGTTAGGGACCCATGTGAATTGTTAGAGAAAGAGAAAAACACAGCTTCTATCTAGCTTTAAGTGCTAAAAGTGTTTATAACATAACATTTTGATGTGTATAAGGATATTCATCTAGGGGAGTTTTCTACAAAGTAGCAAGTGTAGGAATTTTTCTTTATAAGAGAGTTTCATCTTGTCCAAATTAATGGACAGATCTGCTAACAGAAAGTAGCTTTTAACACTAAATCTGCCCTAACTTTTCTGAAGTTAATTTAAGCAACCAAGGCTAAAAAAATCTGTTGTTTTGAGTGGCTTCTGCACTGAACCAGATGAAACTTAGCATCTTCCTTTGCATTAATTCCAACAGGCTTTAAAGCAACAGGTTTAGTGAGATTGTATCTATCAATCTTTTGACTGCAACCTAAAAAGATGACCATGCAGTTTCACCTTGTAACTTTTCAGTTTAATATGGGGTCTGGGAAGAGACACAAACTTCAGGACAAAGCCCAGAGTTACCAATGTTTGTGACTGCCTAAAGTCCAGGCTTTCACCGAGGCCACCTGCAGTGCTAAAACTTGTCTCAAAGTTCTGGGCATTGTGGGCTATTTTCTTTTCCTGGGTTAAAGAGCAGAACTTCATCCATGCACTAAATTTGTTACACAAGGCTTCTTGCCTAAGCAGCCATTGCATTCACCCTGGACTATATATACCCTGTAACACAGCATGCAGCCCCTGAACCGTGTCTGGTTTCAGCCAGCAGCACTAAATATAACTAATGCACAATTCCTCAATTCAGGCTCGCACCGAAGCAGGACCTGAGCAATGTTTAAATGCCTTTGGACAGCTGGTATGTTGCACATTTGTTTTATGCACAATTTTACACATGGAAGGTTGAACCACGTCCTAGAAAGTCAATAGCTTTCCTAAACTCTAATGAGCTCTCCCCACCTGCCCTTTGTGTAAGCACAGGCTGTGCAGAGAGCTGCCACTCTTTAGTCACTCTGGGTTTGGTAGCCATGGAATTACCTGCCCAAATCCCAGCACTTAAAATATCAACCAGCAGTTTCTTCTCAAAGTGTTCTAGATGGCAAGGCAATGTGTATTGTATTTGCCATCTGTTAGAGGTGTGGCAGTTATCTTCTGTTCAGTGGGCAGTTTTCTTTATCTCTTCCACAAACCAATCTTCCCTGCAGGAGATATCTACTGTTAATGGGTTATTGAGTGTCACTGCATGACTGATAAGAACTACAGCATCCCATTGGGACATGCTCTGCCCAGGGGGAGGAGCCAAGCATTCCTAACTGGATATAATCTGAGATTTTGGGACACCAGAACAGCCTTTCCACTGGATTCCCAGAGGAGTAGCTGCCTCTTCCACCGGATCTTCAGAGGAAGCTCCACCATTCCACAGGACCTCTGCTCCAACAGAACCACACCTGACACTCCAGGAGGACTGCAGCCACAATTCCAACTGGACTGCCAGCAACACCCTGACCCACAGAGTGTCAGGTTGTGTTCTGACTCTGTCAGTGTTGTTTTGGTTTACTGAATTGTTTGTTTATTTTTTTCCCTAATAAATCTTTATTAGGGAAGAAAAAAATATGGGAGCTGTTATTCCTGCTCCCATATCTTTGCCTAAGAGCCCCTTAATTTCAAATTTATAACAATTCAGAGGAAGGGACTTTACATGTTCCATTTCAGGGGAGGCTCCTGCCTTCCTTAACACACACCTATCTTTTCAAACCAAGACACAAACACAGAAATTCAAGAAAGGATTTTTACACACAAATAAAGCCTAGTAAATAATGACATGCCTATGTCTTCCTAGACAGGGATAAGATTGGCAGTAGCAAGGCAAATACTTCAGTTTTGTCCCTGGTGGCATTCAGAGCACACAAACAGCACACAACCCTTGCCTATGCTGTAAATTGACCCTGTGTCCAGCACACATTTCCTGCTGGATTTCCAGCAGTCCTGTGCAAACCTCATAAATAAACTAGAAAAACTGGTATTTTACCAGTGGTTCTTACTTCTTCTTGGAACCAAAATTCTGAACTGACCTTCATTCCTCAACAGCTTGACACAGCCCCTCCTGCATAGCTGAAAGCGTTCTAAGCTTTTGAAAGTGTTTAAAGATGCTTGTCACACTTGGCTTCAGTGGATTTTTGGAGAACTGATCAAGCCTGGGTGCTTTCCCACATCTTACACTGTGGTGAAAGAGGCCTCTTGGAGTTGGCTTGTTCCTACACTAAAGGATCTTAGTGCCAAATTTCCATCATACTCCCTGTTTGCAGCCACATCCCTGTTTGGCAGTGTCACGTGGACTTTGTTGGGACAGCTTCAGTGTCTCAAAGCCACACAGTCTGACCAAGGTTCAGCTTGTGGCTCTTGAAGGGTTTTCCAGGAAGCTCTAAGATAGGGAACTTGTCAAGCAATGATGCCAAGAACAAACTGATCATTTCATGAGGGAGATTTTCCCCTCCCAAACCTCTGACTTAGTGTTTAAAGAAATTCCTGAGCCATCAAGCGAAGGTGAATCATTATCTCATAGCATGAGGAACAAGGTAAGTATAAGGTGGTTTTATTTTCAGGCCTGAGATGGCTGTCAGAAAAAAAGACAGTAGAATTTATTCTGTTTATGGGCTAAAATGTCAAATAGTGCACCAGCCTCTCAATTCATTGGCAAGGTTGTGGTTTACTTCTTTAAAGGCAGATGAAGAAACTGTGGGCCCTGCCAGCTGCCCTGCAGCCAAATGTCTCTGAATTGCCTTATCAGTGACCCATCCCAGAATGGGAATGTTCTGACATCATACTTGCTTAAATCAGAAAAAACATTTCCTTTGCCCTGATAACTGAGGGAGGAGAAATAATTAGTCTGAATTTCAGATTCTGCACAAGGGCAATGAATTTCTCCCAGGGGTGTCTGTGTTTGTGCTGGAATTACAACACAGAGAGCTGGAGTGACTGCCTGGGGAACAAAATTATTCCTAATCATGGAATTAGGAGAGAAGGGACAGGGAAAGGTATCAATAAGAAATGCTCAGTTCTTCCCTTGTCTTTATGCAGGGCCACTATCCCAATGCCATTTCCAAATGGTGTCTAATTTATACCTGCAGGTCTAAATATTCCCCTGTCTTCTAGAGGAAATCCATCCCAGTGGCATCCTCATTACTGTGAAGTTTTCCAGGGGTTTTGGTTGAGCTTCCTGGATGCCATTTAAGCCTGTGGCTATTTCTGCTGCTGTTGGTGTCTCTGACAGTTCCTGGTGCTGCAGTGACCAAACCAGACACAGCACTGCAGCTCAGACCTTGTGCTGAAGTCAGCCTAAGCTCTTGCACTTCTTTTTTATAGGTCCCAGTATAATTGTATTTTTGGGGGCAATGACAGAATATTATAAACCAATTTCAGCTTGTGACTCTCTAGCTTCACCATAGAAGTGCCACTTAATGGGCCATTCTCCATTCCAAATATGAGCTGTTGATTAATCCTGATGAAGTGTAGCAACTTGCTCTCATTTTTATAAAAGTTCATTTGGTTTTTAGACCCTTTTTCTAGTTTGTCTGCCTTGTTTAGAATTCTAGTCCTCTCCCAGCATTGCTTATAACCTCCAGGCTGAAGCTACATCTTAAATAACCACTTTGCTTATTCATTATCTAGTTGTCTAATGAAATGCTGAATAACCCCTGAACTGATTCTTTGCAGTCCTGATGTGATCTTCCCATGGGGACAGTGACCCTCTGCTAACTTCCAGCAGTGACCCAGCCAGTTTTGCTGGCCTCAGAGAGGTTTCCTTAGTTTGCTCCTGACAATGCAGTGTGACACAGCCCTGAAATTGATTAAATTTGGCTTTTCTTATCTGCAAGGCCTGTAACCCTGCCACAGAAGGACACCAAACTAGTTTGACTTCATTCTTGACAAATAGCTCTTATTTGCAATTCCAGTTCTTGTTTTTCAAACACTTACAAAATGTTGGTGGGATTATTGCTTGAAAAACGTTCTCAGGGGTGGACGGTAAATTGGCTTGTGTGTAGTTTTCCAGTTCTCTTCCTCATTTTAAACACAGCCACTGCACTTATGCTTTTCCAAGACTGGCATAAGTCACATCTTCCCTGAGCTCTCAGCAATAATTGCCTATGATGGTTGTTCTAGGTTCTTCTTTCAATCTCCTGTGGTAGGTCTAGTGATGGCCCTGAGTAAAAAGAGAGCTCCAGGCTGATCAAAACATAGAAAAGGGACTATCACCAGCCTGCAAGCATCAGTAACCAAAGTAAATTTCTGCTAAATGTTTTTACCTAAAACATGTTCACTGGTATTAGTTGTGTGAGCCTTCTGCTCACCTTGTTTTCATTGGCAGATAACAGAGATGCTTAGTTCTGCACCACTTTGCAAGGCAACAACTTGATTAACTTTCCCCTTCTGCTGAACAGAGAAGAAACTCTTCCCTTGGCTTTTGTCTTCCTTATTTCATTTCCCCTTGTGTTTAAAGGATGCTTTCTTGCTGTTCTTCCTGTTTCACACTGCCTGTGTCTGGTTTTGTGTCTTGGCCTCTCTGGGCCCATGCCTGGGGTTATTCTCCTGCCCTTCTGTCCTTCAGGTCATGCTGACCAGACACAGATTCTTCTGTGCCTGGGGTTTTTCCTTCTGTTTGAGCCCAACAAAGGGCTGATGGCCATGTGAGTGGGCAATGGTGTAACACTTCATATTAGGCTGGGATTAACTGCCCTGTTTGCCATGTGTGCCCATGACTGTAACAATGGAATTAGTTCTGAGACCAGAACCTTTGCCTGCATCTTCTTTTATGCACACATATTCAACTCAGGCCTTTGATGTAAGTCATTTTCACTGGATATATAAATTTTCTTCCCCCACTTCAAAGATGTAACTTTTAGTACCTGTAACACTTAGGAATCAATAAAAAATTTTCCTGGGAAGCCACCAGATGTTTATCCTCACTAATCATCTTCCCCTTAAATGCCTGATCATTCTGATTGCTTTGGAGGAAATTCTTTCTCTCTTTTAGCAAACAATTATTAGGTGTGTATTCTCTGTAGAAAAAGAAAATTAAGTAAAAATATTTCTGGCAGCCCTCTGGGATTCACTGTGTTATTTTTCAGACACTAAATGGACTTCTGTGAATCTCTTGGAATTTTCTTGTCTTCCAAAGTTAATTTAGTACTGGTATTCCTTAGCTGTGGTGATACCCAATAGTGAATGTAATAGCAAAGCAAGTCATACAAATGTTTTTATGTGTCTCTCCTCTTCGGCTTTGTTGGAGGTGAGAAAATAGCACAGAGTTCTGGAAGTTTTCCATGCAGACTGGCTCCTGTTCTCTGTGAATTTAGAACTACACCTTGGACCACGTGGTTCTGTTAGCAGGAGGAGTTAGAAACTTTTTTCATGCTTCTTAAAGACCCTGGCATTTGACACAAAAACTGGCCAGACTCTCTAAGTGTAATGTCTGGCTGTTTTATGTTGGCACTGAGAAGAGGGGGAAAAAAATTACATAGTTTTAAGCTTAGTAGCATAAGTGACACTGAAATAACACCTTGTACCCCTTTAGGTGGTGGATACAGAATGCCCTACTGTAGATATCACAGTAGTTAGAATTTTAGAAAAGACTGCATTGATACCTTGAAAAAATATTAGAATAAGCAGTGCTTTCTACCTCATCAAAGGTTATTGCACCTGTAGGAAATTCCTTCCTGTCCCTTTCTTGAAACTCATGTATGAAAAGTGGGTATAGCTATGGGACCATAATGAGGGTATGGGCAAGAAACTCATATGCCAGGGCGAATAGAAGTGTGAGAATTTTGGATTTTGTGCCAGAATTTCCATTTGATGTTATTTAAAACTGAAATCATGGCTAGACAGTGTGACCAGCCCTGGATGAGTGTACAGCCAAGCTCTATAATGTTTGTTTATATCCTGGCTCTTGTGGAGCTGCTCCTTTAACAGGCCTGGGAGGCCTGGGATGAGACAAACAATGTAAAACTGGTCCATCTCACACAGCCTCACTTCAGGCATCCAGCATCAGAGCTTGGATAAGGAGTCTCAGCTTCTCATAGAGCCAGTGAAGACATTTTGGTGCATATGTGTGCCCAGACTCACGTCATGAAGATCCCAGTGGCTGAGACCTTCTGCTGGACCTTCCACACAAGGGAATTTGAGTTACAGCTGCACTGTGGGCTAAAAATTTGTCAGTGTGTCATTCTTGTAGGAATTGCTTCCATAACTCTGGGCTATCCCCTGCAAAATCCTCTCTTGCATGTCCACTTTTCCAGAAAGTCCTGTGAGAGGACTTTAAAACTAACCTGATCCAAAAGCACAAGCATTGAAGGGAGGGCTGTAAGAGGTGGTTCTGAAGAAGCCACAGGAACAAGTGAAATAGAAGCAGAGAGCAGGGCTGGTAAAAGCCTCTAGGGCTGAAAAAAGGCAAGGATAAACTATGTCTATGTCTATGTCTGGGAAGACTGACACCTCCACAGCCTGGCAGGGTGGTTATTCTGTACAGGCCAGGAAGGCTGGAGCCTCTCCTTGGTGAGAGGAGATGGAGTGTCCTTCTGTGAGAACAACAAAGCCATAAATTGAACAGTTATGCTGCAAAATGAGCCTTTAATCATGCTCTGGGGCAAGCAGGTAGGTGTTAGAAAATCTCTTTCTCTTTTCCAAAAGGTATCACCTCCCCTGTCTGAATGCTTGGTTTCAGCCAGGTGCTTACACAGATTCCCTGTCCAGGAAGTTTCCTGCTTTAACTTTGTCAGGACACAACAAACAAACAAACAAACAAACAAACAAACAAATAAATAAATAAGGGCTGATCCCACATCAAAAGTTGAGCTTGAGGTGAGCATCCTTAAACTTTTGCAGTGTGTAGGTTTTGGCTGGGCTCTTATCATGGTCACCCTAATGTGATGCTGCAGGATCTGTTTTCATGGTTGGTCCATGTGCCAGGGATGCTGTTGTCCACAAGGTCTCATTTTTAGTGTAGTAAGACCATAATGGATTCTTCCCCAAAGTACAGGGTATCATCAGCAGGCCCTGCAACTTCATTTATCCAAGCAAACTTCTGAGTTTTTCTCTCATTTGATGCCTCACAGAATGAAATCTCACTTTAAGTGTGTTACAGCTAAAGCAAGGGCTGGGAGCTGTGTATTTCAGCACAGTCCCTTCAGGAATAACAGCAACAAACACAGAAATTGCCCAAGACTCTCCTATGTGGGTGGCAGCAGCCAGTGTCTGCCAAGGAGAGGGCATGGCCTTTGGGAGCAGAGGAGGAGTGCAGCAGTGACCACCCATCACATTGTGGTCCCTTTAAATCTTCTTCTCCACTTGGCAGCTCCAATTTTTCAGCGTTGCTATAGCAAATCTCCATGGCAATGACCCTAATCGGGGAAGGGGGGATGCTGAAGGGGCGCATGCTCACAGTGGCTGCTGGAGCCTTGCCTGCTCTGCACAGCTGCTCCAAGGCTCTGGCTCACTGGCAAGGAGAAGGAGCAGGTACTGGGCGAGCTGGTCCTTGGGGTGCATCTGGGGCCCACGGCGTGGCCGGCAGCGGAGTGTGCGAGTGGGTTTGTGCGTGCACGGGGTCTGGGCTTATCACATCTCACCCACCTCCTTGTGAGCAGCCTGCAGGGAGCAAACTGCTGAATTTTCACTGCTTCTCCTCGTTGCAGGCAGGGAAGACAGCTTGAATTATTGATGAGAGCGATGGCGCCCGTGCGGAGCGAGGTGCGGGTGGGGATCCTGCTGCTGTGGCTGCTCAGCCTGCTCAGCGCCAGGCTGGTGGGAGCTGGCCAGGACCCCGGGAGTGCCATCCCAGCAGAAAGTAGGTACCTGCTGCACCCTGTCCTGCCTGCCTTCCTCCACTGCCCCCAGCAGCCACACGGGCTCTCTGCTCCAGGGGAACCTGGTGTTGCCTGATTAATGATGAGTGTGCCATGGCAGCAAAGCACGTGAAAATAACAGTGACAGAAACAGCATGCAAGCAAAGGATTTGTAGTTATTTAGGAAAAAAATGCTAACTGCAAACTCTTAATTTTCATTTGAGCTTGTGCTCAAGCTCTTTGTTTGTAGGTCTTTTAGATCTGCTTCTTGAGAGTTTCATTTCACTAGATAGTTTTAATTGATATACAGGGATTTGTCACAATAGCTATGATGTCCTTACTAGCCTGAGTATTGTTAGAAGAAAATTTGTGTGTATTTCTGCTGGGGCATTGCATCTTGCTTATTTTAGTATTTGGTTGGAACAATAGGTCAAGTTCAACTTTCTTGTAGCTACTACAAATCAACACAGGGGATGTTTATTCAAACAGGGCATTTGTAAAGCCAATACAAATGTCTGAAATCCTGCAAACCTAAAAAAGAAATAAATTTAACAGACTGGTTTGAGCACACCACAGAGCTGGGAGCTCTTGAATGTGGATCACAGCTCTATATGAGCTTCCTCTGTCATTTTGAGTAAGTCTCTAAACTTTCTCAGCTCCAAAATGAGGCAATAGTTCAAAGCTATTAGGGGATGGAGTCAATGTTCTCGGGGTGTTTTGGTGACAGCAAGTGGGAAATAGCCTCTCATTAGAAACATTAAATGTTCTCTGGGAAAAAAACAACGAAGAAAGATAATTGCATAAAAACAAATCTCTAGTTCTTAGTCATGCTTACTTTGTATCACAGCTATGACTATCAAAATATTTAATACAAGGTCTGATTTTGTCACTGAATTTTATTCACAATTAATTCTATTAGATGAAACTAATGAGACATAGATGTTGAACTTCTTTCTTTTTCCATTATCTTCTTTTTTCTTTTTTTATTAGGGCTAAGTTTTGGTCTGTTCTAAACCAGATCTCACTGCTATTTTGTGTCTCTCTTTCCTAGGAATTCATTAATTCTAATAAGTTTTGTGATGAGTAGTCCATTTTATCTCCTCAAAGAGAAAATCAGGCTTGGAAAAGAAATTGTTCGTACTCTTTGTGTGTCTGTGTCAGCACAGGCAAGTGAACACATTTGGGAAAATGTATACAGGAGTTTCTTGTTCTGCTTGTGTAGTGAAAATTCCCATTTGAGCTGTAGAACAAAACTCTTGGCCAGGGTTTCTGACCCAGGTCTCACAGAATTATAAAAGCACAGAAAGGTGGGAAGGACCTTTAGAGCTCATCTGGTCCCACCCCCTGCCATGGGCTGGGACATCTTCAACTTGATCAGAGTGGAGTTCAACCTGACCTTGAACATTTCCTGGGATGGGGCATCTGCCACCTCTCTGGGCAACCCATGCCAGTGCCTCACCACTCTCACAGTAAAAAACTTCTTCTTAACTAATTTAAATTGACCCTCTTTTATTTCAAAACCCTTTGACCTATCACAGCAGGCCCCACAAAAGAAGTCTGTCCCATCCTCCTTATAGTATCAAGGAGTCTTTTAACCATCTTATTACCCTCCTCTAGCCAGGCTGTGGAGTCCTTGAAAAGCCTTGAGGAAGATTCCTTGTCTTGTGTGGAATGAAGGGCAGGTCAGAGAGTTTCTGTGGCAGTGTTACCCAGAGACACACTGCCCCATCCCAAGGAACAGAGGCTGTGAGCACTGCTACAAAAGCATAATGCTCTTTCTGTCTGAGACCAGGCCAGGAGCAAGGCTGTCAGCTGAGCAGTGAATTGGAAATTGTTTTGGGCTGCTGCAGGGACAGAGTTTTATAGCCTCGAGGAGCTCCTGATGGTCCTCATCAGCCACTATTTGGGAGAGTGCTGCATAGCTGCTAAGTGCTCCAGACACTTTCCTTTGCCTGTCAGGGCTCTTCCTGATGGTTAACCTGTGAAACTCTTCCCTTAGGACACGGTGGGTGCTGAATGTTTGTGTGAGATTGCAGAACCAATTGGTAAAATTCAAGGGAAAAAAATCCTAGCAAGGGCTGTTAGATACAGGGGCATTTCTTCTGGCTCAGGAGCTGCCTTAGCCTATTCCTGAGACCTGGGAGGGTGTTTGGGAATGCATCCCTCCAGACTTGCCCTGGTCTCATGCTCTTCTAAGGCACCCACTGCTGGCCATGAGGATATAACTGTGCCCAGGGATGCACCCTGGCATGGGGACATGACTGTACCAGTCCCTGCTAGGATGGACCCTGGCACACTTGTGCCCATGATAGGAGGCCAGTTGTCTGTCTGGAAGACAGAGCTGCCAGTTCCAGAGTGGAGCTATCCAATCCCATGCTCTCAAGGCTTGGGAATGCTCCCAGACTTTCAATATCCCTCCAGAGATGCAGACTGTGGGAGACTGGGCACTGGGTTGGGCTCTCCCCTTGGTGTGTCTAGTACAGACACTCCTGGATCTTTTCCTTCTTGATGCTCCATTGGTTCCATCTCCTCAGGAGCTGGTCCCTGTGGGCACTGACCCTTCCAGAGGGCACTGCCCCTACTGCTGCACTTGTGGCCTCCCTGTCAGCCCAGGCAAACTGCTGGGTGTGGGACCCTGCATGGCCCAGAGGGGAAAGGGTTCAGTGCATGTTCTTAACAGGGATGTGGGATGGGCTTGGGCCACATTTGGTGTCCTTCTGCAGGGCAGAGCAGTGGTGCTCGATGCTTTCTCTGCTCCCAGGTGTGTGACACGGCACTGGCAGCACGCCCATAGCAGGAACATTCCTGCATGGACCCCACGGTCTCTCTCCCACCTGGTGGGAGGAATGTGTCCCTCCTGCAGCAGCATGAGCAGGACAGGGGCAGCAATGCTCAGTACAAGTGTGGGAGGTGCAGGAGTCACAGGAGAGGAGCATGAGAGTGAGTCACAGATCTCTTTAGCAGTGCAGAGAGATCCTGTCCTATGTGAGGCACTGAGATCTGGCTGGGGCACCATCCCCTGCTCTCTGCCAGTCACACAGCCAGGCACAGCTCTTTATGCATAATTCTAATTAGCGATGATTAATTGTGTCCTTATGCTTTATTCACAGCACTTAGCATATGCAAAAGACTGTTCAAGTTTGAAGTGGTGCTACTAATACTCACAGATTATTTTCTTTAAAGTTCTCTGCAATCCACTAGAAAAAAATAAGTTATTTCCCCAACCTCCCATTGCATTTATAGCCCAGATCACCCACTGTGAAAGCTAAAATATGGAATCTGAAGACCAGAAGCTGGTGGGTCTGTTTTCATTAGCCAAGGAGCATGAAATACAAAGAATAAACACCAAGTGTATGCAAGGGGAAGTAAATTAGACTTACACAGTGCTTTCAGTCTCAGCTCTTCACCAAGAAGAAGCCAAGAAACACATTTTTTCTCTTCCCCTACTTCTCCCAAAACAGACAGACACATAAAGTCTTTGTGCTGACAGGACCCATGTAAAGAGTTAGAGCTGACTCTTGATAATTCTCATTATGTTGATCCACAGACCTGTTAAGCCTCCCCATGAATGATAGTCTGTTTCCAGCTGTCAGCAAGGAATTAATAGCACTCTGCTATACTTTGCTATGATGTGACTTAAGGTTTGGTTTCATGGCTGCTTTAAGCTGATGTAAGCCTGTACTGCCTCTGTCCTTCTCCTCTCCATAACCTGGTCTCCTCTCCTTGCACTGTTTCTTCTCCTGGCCCCAGAACTTGGGGATTGAGGATCTGCTCTGGGGGATAAAAGTCAGTGATCCAGCTGAGGGAGGAGCTGCATTGTCACTCCTGCTGTGAGCAAGTGGAAGAGTGAGATGCCATAGCCAAGGACAGAAAGCACAGTGGGACTGCTCCTATTGGCAACAGAACATATTTAGATTTGTTTGGTAAAACAGATGCTTAGATGTAATTCTCTTGGGGAAATGTCCATGGGCACCTTGCTGAAAATATTGTGGGCAGGAAGAGAGATCAAATCCACAGAAATAAGTCAGCTTAGCAGCTCAGCTCTTCATTTTGGAAAGCAGACCAAGGCAGAGAGTGATGGAGAACATCAAAGTCATAAGTGGGACAAAGTTGGTGATTATTTAATAACTGCCTCTTCCACTGCAAAAATTAGAGGCAGGAAATGAAAGCAGCAGATGTCAACTTCAGAGCAGACAGGAATGGTATTTTGTTCACCCAGTGAATAGCTGAGCTGGGGAACTCATTGACACAGGATGTTGCAGATGACAAAAGTTTACATGGATTCAGGAAGCAACAGTGCAAATTAATGTGAGAAAAATTTGTGGAGGGCTTATCAGCTATAGAATCATCAGCCAGATGCAGGATATCCTCCAGCCTCCTGGTAGGCTAGGAGAACATTGCTAGACACTTACTCTTGTATCTTCCTCGAGTATCTGCCATTGGCTACTGGCTCCCAGGGATGCTGAGCTGACCCAGAGACAGCAGTGCCTGGAGAAGGATCCTCCACCACAGAGCACAGCCCAAGAAATGACAATAAAGAGGGAATATCCTGTTGTGTGGTAAAACTGGCTGCAGGTGCACTCTGACTTTGGAGAGCAGTGCTGTGTTGGGAGCTTTGCAGGTGCTGATTCACCCTCAGAGCTGCACAGGCAGGTGTCCTCTGTGCCACCACCCTTCTGCTGCAGATGTTTTGATACCAGGGCAGCTGCTTTCCCAGGACTGGCACAAGTAAATAACCACTTGGCATGGTTGGCACAAGTGAAATAACCACTTGGCATGGTTGTGCCATTCCACTTGTGCCTCCCTGGCCACACAGGAGCTCTTGGCTGTCATAAATACCAACAATTGCTCCCTCCCAACCATCCCATCACAGCTTCCACAAAGCCCTGGGAATTCTTCCTGTGTGACAAGCAGTGACAGACTATGGAATGCATGGCTCTCCTCAAAAGTGCTTTCTCCCCACTGCAGAAGCAGGAGACATTAATTTATCACCTGAATCGTTATTATTATTTTTGTCTCCTTCAGGTTCTGATTTTGAGAACACTTTGGTGCTTGTCAGCACTTCAGGGCATGCAGCACCTCCCTGAGGTGGAGCCAGGGCAAGGTGTTTCTGAGCAGACCAGAGTGAGAGGGAGCAGGGCATGACACCAAGGGAATGATGGATTTGCTGACAGCAGTCTGAGCATGCAGGCTCTTTCTAAGGGCTCTGTTTCATGCTCTGAAGTGGAAACAATTAAATTACTGCAATACTGAAAGCAGGAGGAGGTTGAGTGTCTTTAAAGTGTGCTCAAACTACTCCTGTGCCTGGAGAGGCAGAGTCTTTGTGAGCAATGCTGTTCTGACAGAGGTGGGGACTTTGCATCTCCTCACAGAATGGGAATTAAATCCCTAGCTTGATCCCCAGCTCTCCCAGAGACGCCACTTGCACTGAGGGGAGATGGAGAAGGACAGGTAAGAGAGAAGCTCCTGCTGAAGAGATCAAAACCCCTGAGAGTCTTGCTGAGGACTGACAAGCACTCTGGTTGCTCCCTTCCTCCAGGTACAAGTCAGAAGGCAGTGCTGGCAGCAGGGTGCCAGGCACAGATGGGTCCTGCAGGGCTGCTCAGCAGGTCCCTGGCTCCACACAGCTCCCCAGCAGCAGCTTTGCACCCTCTTTGGTCTGGTAGAGCAGCACAAGTGGCTGCATGAGGACAAGGATTTCAGCACTCCCCCCACCACTCTGTGATCAGTATGAAATGTCATCTTTCCCCATTGCCCCTGCTCTCCTCCAGCGTCTGCAATTTCTTCTTCTGAAAACTCACACATCATTAACTTCAAACAGTCAGAGATTGGTGCAGGGTGAATCCTGGCAGAGCAGAAATGCCAGATATTTAGAGAAAATTTGGTGGGTGTTTTCAGGTATGGTACTAGGAAGTCAAAAAAGCTCAGTCTGTGTGATTCTATTTTCTCCTTTGCCCTGTTTCTAAGTACCTCAAAGGAACCTACAAGTAAGATGAGGAGAGACACATATGGGGAGACACTTTTTACAAGACCATGTTGTGTCTTAGTTACAGTTCTTTCTGTAAACCCATTATTTAGTTTTCTTTATTTTTAGGGATGAGTATATTCACACTTGTGTACAGAGGTGCCACCTTCCTTGGACACATTTGGGACAACAGCAGAGAGGAGTCTCTACAGGAATTTAAAATTAGAAATTAAGACAAGATTGGAGATATTAATGTTCCAGAGGGAGTTAGCTGGAAATCTGGTCTGGTAGTATGGAAAGTAGTGAGCCATTTTAGTTGTCAAGTCCCCTCCTCCTCCAGTCTCTGCCTTTTCCCTGCCCTGCCCCTCTGTGCACACACACTGGCAGCAGCTGCAGAGCCAGTGGGATGCTTTGCATTCCTGGCAGAGAAAAAATACAGCAGCAGGTGAAAGGAAGCAAATACAGATCTGGCATTGTCCCTTGCCAAGCTGCTCTGTAAGAGCTCCTGTAAAAACAGACCTGCCTGTCTGGTTCCTGAACCACTGCAAACTGCTATTTTCAGTGTATCTGTTGAGAATTAACCCATGTCTGAGGAGGGGTAAGGATTTCAGCTCGAAGGGGAGAGGCTGGGGGCTGAAGCAGCAGGCAGGGTCAAGTCGGGGCCATGCTCGGAAAAGCACACACAGCAAAATACTCGGTGGTTTTTGCTGATCCTCTCACATCTGCACAAAGATAGATGCAGGCAGCCCTGGTTTTGCAAAAAGATGGATACAGGCAGCCCTGATTTTGCGCGCACGCAGGTGTGGGTGCCTGGTAAGAGTTGGAGTTTCTCCTGGCAAGCTGTCCGAGTATTCCTCCTGCTAAACTGTACTGCCAAACTCCACTTTCCTGCTGTGACAGTGATGTCTCTTCTGTCTCTCCCGGCAGGCCGGCCCTGTGTTGACTGCCACGCGTTCGAGTTCATGCAGAGGGCGTTGCAGGACCTGAGGAAGACGGCGTACAGCCTGGACACGCGGGTACGGCTCTGCAGGAGCGCTCTGCCTTTATCGCAGCCTTTCCCTCAGCCTTTATCTCCCCGGCGGCCAGGGCTGCCTGGCTGGCTGCAGCAGACGTGACATCCCTGCTGACTCACCCCCATGCCAGCAAATAGGTTTATAGCAAGCACAGATCGTTTTTCACAGCCTGCAGAGGTTCGGTAATGATCATCTGCTCTGACTTCTTGCATAACGGTCTCAGGAATTACCTCAGACAGTCCCTGCACCAAAGGGAGAGGGAAAAAAGATGTACAAAGGAGAGGAAAACAAGACAGATGATTTGCTCTGTGCCTCACACCATTGCTGCGGGCTGAGCATTCGCTGGGCAGGAGCAGAGATGAGCAGGAGAGAGAGAAGGGGCAGGGCGGGCAGAGGAGAAGGAAGCCCACTCACACCCTTTGCTCAGGGATTGATGCTTTGTGGAAAAGGGAGAAGCACATTTTTTCATGCATTTATCACAGCACACAGGGGATTCTGCCACTTCACATGCCAGTGTCCAGAGGTCTCAGTGAGCAAAATGAGGGTGTGTTAAATGCCCTGATTTTAGTGATTCTTATATGTGTGGGTTTGTAAATATGTGCAAACTGGCTGGGGTACGATTTCCACAGTGGTTCAGCTGCTGAAGTTGGCAAGAGGCAGGAGGGCTCACTCCTCTAATAAAGCCCCTCCTTGCATGTCTTGTCCTACCACTCCTTCCTTTGAGCAGGGCCATCCCTCTTGGCAGGTGAGAGGGCTCCTTGCTCCTTTACAGTCACACTCAGCTCAGTTGTCATTCCCAGAAAAGCCAACCAAAGGGACATAAATCAATTATGTGTCTCAAACCATCAGTCAATTATGTAGCTTTGCCTTTGGGTTCTTGTGACCTTGGGCAGCCATGTCAGGCCCTACACCATAAAGCTGGAGTGACTTCATCTTTCTTGGGCTATCAATAGCAAACTGATTAGGACAAAGTTCTGAGTGTGGGTTACATCCCAAAAGTTTCCCATGCACTTGAGTAATAATAAATAACTCTTAAGTGGTAAAGTGTCAGTAGAGGGGCTTTACTTCCAGCAGCTGTGCTGGGCTCTTCTGGCGCATAGCAGAGTTCCACTTGGATTAGGGTCAGCTGAAATGTTTTGTACTTACACATGACATGTCAAGACCAGGTGCAATTGCAGCTGTGCTGGTTCTTATGCTGTCAACAGGCTTTGCTGGAAAGTTAAAGATATTTTTGAATGCAATGGAGGAAGCACAATTCCTTAATCCCAGCCACAGAGGTGTTCAGATGTGTCTGTGATGTCTATTCTGTCTGCAGAGTGGACAGAGAGCAGCGCTGTCTTGGGAGAGGTGAGGCAGAATAGAAAGGGAGGAGCTGGTGCCAAGGTGCCACAAGATTAATTTCTGTTTCTGTGAGGACCTGGACAGGCCTGACATGCCAAGGCACTGACTGAGACAGCTCCCAGTGTTACAGAGCAAGGGGCACAGGAACAGTGCATCACAAAACCAAACAGAACCCGTTGTTTGTAAGATCACCCACCCTTAGACAACTGAGCTTAACACTACTAGTAAATAAAGGCTGTATTGCTGTACACATTTCCCAGCCTTTGGACTGATACTCCAAAGGGCTTTCTATCAGAGATGCTTTGGTTAAACACAAATTATTGATGCAGAGATACTAAAGTGAACTGCAGCAGCCAAGGCCCTACAAATGGCACACTGTGGCCTTCTATACTCTGACAGGTAGAGCTTCCATATCCTTACTCCACTGCTGATGCTTGGCCCATGTTGACCAGCTATAATTTCTCAAGTTTGACACACAAACAACTTCACTGAATAACTCCTGAGTCTTGGAAATTGTTGCTACAAGGGCAAGCCCCATGCAGGATTGCTCCTGCATATCAGGGACTTTCTAAGCCAATGCCATCAAGGCCACAATTAATTCTTGTAATTGATACCTCTCTTTTACAGTCTTTCAGTTTGCAATTGAGTACTCCCAGAGCTGCTCTTCCTGCCCGTAAATAGACCTGAGTGACGCCCAGGCAGAGTTTGTGGTAGCAGTGACAGCTTGTTGGCCTTGCTGTGAAATCCAATAAGCCTGTTTGATGTTAAGATGATTCTATGATTTCTCCTGGGCTCCCAACAATGGGAGCATTCACTCATCCAAGATTTCATTGTGCAAGCAGGGAGCAGTGTTGAGCAGTGCCTGCCGCTGCGCTGAGCTGAAAAGTGAAAGCAGGCAAGGAATGTGAAAAACCCTCTTTAATGCAAAGGTGGATGTCAAAAGTTGGAGTTGAGGAGGATACAGGGCTGGGGAGAGGAGAGAAAGCTGTTCTGAAACAGCCTGTCCTGCACAAGCTTGCAGTCTGAGAAGAAGAAGTGAATAACAGAGAGTGGGCACTGCTGGGGGACAGAGGTGCTGCTGCCCAGGCCAGGCAGGAGGAGAGCAGGACCTACACAGGAGTGCCCAGCTTCTCCTTTGGAAAGCTTCTCCTTCTCCTTCTCCTTCTCCTTCTCCTTCTCCTTCTCCTTCTCCTTCTCCTTCTCCTTCTCCTTCTCCTTCTCCTTCTCCTTCTCCTTCTCCTTCTCCTTCTCCTTCTCCTTCTCCTTCTCCTTCTCCTTCTCCTTCTCCTTCTCCTTCTCCTTCTCCTTCTCCTTCTCCTCCTCCTCCTCCTCCTCCTCCTCCTCCTTGGTTAATTAGCCTTTTGCTGTGTCTAGTGTCTCAGGAGGTATCAGGACAGAGGAGAACCAGCAGGCTGAAGACCTTGTTTCATAGAGCTTTGAGATAATTTCTTAACAAGTGGGTTTCAATCTCTAATGGGTTTTTGTAGTGTAGATGGGAAACCCATTTACAGTGAATTTAAACCCACTAAATTCATTTTTTCTCCCCTCAAGAAACTCTTCAAAGCCAGTCTGCAAACTGCTTGAGGGACCACAGACCACAGGGTGAAAAACCACAAGATATGCTCAGGAAGAAATTTCTCTTCAGTCACAATTGCACTTGCTGATGTGAATTCCTTACACCAACAATCTTGAGTCCCATGAGAAACTGGCTTCTGAAATAATGGTGCCATGCAAAAGATTCAGCCTTTGTTTCTCCAAAAGTGTGACAAGAATCCACAAAATATTTGTTATTTGATCACAACTAAATAAATTATACTTGAATATATTTAAATATCTAAAATTATATTTTCCCCTGTATACAGAGCAAAAAAAGAGCTTGGAAATGCTTTTCCACTAAGGAGCTCCAAATACAACACCAAGTAATTCTAAATGATGTATATTTGGAATGGTTTTTAAGCTTTTGCTCAAGTACTGATATTAAAGCAGCTGTCAGTAATTTAACTCAGATTGAAATAGGAACCACACACTCAGACCTAGATCTGCCTTGAAGGATTATGAGTTTCAGACAATAGGGTTAGACTGACAGCTGGATTCAACTCAGAGCTGTTCTAGAAAACAGCAGTGTAACTGAGAGCACAACTGGCTCCTCAGCACTTGCTCTCTGGTGCAATTAAATTATACAGGACTGAAGGCATCATCAACAGGAAGCCATCAATCACCACGAAGGAATTAAGAGCAGTGCAGTTGAAAGTGGAATCTGTCGCAGCTCTTATAAAGGACACTTTAATAATTTTGACAGCCTACTCCCTAGAAGTTAACTGTGAAAATGAAAACATTCAAACTATAAAAATACTCTCCCTGCATCTCAGTTCTGAATATACTCGCTTCATCACTTTTTCTGGATGAAAACCAGCACTAAGAGCTATGATTTTTCACTCAGTAGAGCACCTTGGCTACAGCTGTGCAGAGGGATTAGATCTAATCAATTATATACTCTTTTAAAGCAATATATTCAGTTCTTTGATTTCATGGATTTTTGTTTGGCTTTTTTTTTTTTTTCAGACAGAAACCCTCCTCCTGAGAGCAGAAAAGAGAGGCCTGTGTGATTGCTTTCATGCAATACACTGAAATGAGCACTGGGATTTGGCCAATGGACATATATTCATTTTTAAAAAGCTGTTCAGTAAATTACAGGAAGATACAGAGTGCAATTTGTGCCCCACCATAAGGAAAAGCATTTTTATCAAAACAGGTATAGCTCAGATTATTTTTGCTTTGTTGTGGTTTGTCATAAGTCTATGTGATATTGCATCTGCAAACGTCAAGGGAAGAAACAATGTCAAAGTCTTGCTTATGGGTTTTATGCAAGGATAGCATCCTGCTTTGTTGGTATTTCAAAAATTGTCCTTGGACTCTCAGGCCAACCTCTTGGCTTGTATGAATTGCCATAGATCTGTGAAAGTCAGTGAAGTGAAAATTTTTAATGTATTTGTAGAAGAATAACATGAAAAGGAAGGTGCTTTACAATCATGCATAGATAAACATTTACAAACAAGCAGACTGGGCATTATCTAGAAATTAATAATTATCAGTGACTGCTTGGCAGTCCAAGGAAGGGATTTGTTCCCCAATTGTATCAAAAGTCCAGGGCACAGCAAACACAGTAATCTGTCTCTCAGTTTTGATTTCTTCAGAGCCACACAGTAGCTGTGATCTTTTTGGAGCGACTTATTAAGTATCTAATGTGATCAGTAACATTTGTAATCACATGAATACTGCCTGGCAGTTGAACTGATTGCGTCTGCCAAAATCTTCTGGAGAAGTGTCTTTCATTAAGCAAATCACATGCTGGATTGAACCACTCAAAGTGGCCTCTACAGAGAGCTTTGGCAGAGAGCCTACACAATGCCTGCCTGCCCAGGAGTCTCTTGCAAACTGTATTTTGGGAAATGCTTAACTTCTACCAAAATGGTCCTTAGCTCTTGCATGGACTCTGCACTCCATCAGGGTGGGTTACAGTGCTGATGTTATTTGTATTTCTGCTGCAGAGACAAGAGAGAACAAACCAATTTCAGCAGTGTAGTAGACAACAATATTGTGCCTTGTTACTCTTTAAATGAGAATAGCAAGTCCTTTCTCATTGTTTGCATTTTTTCCTTTATTTTGGGAAGAACAGAAAATAGCCCCAGTGGAAAGTTCCTGTTGATAACAATACATTTTTCATTGGGCTTAAAACATCATCCCCAAAGCAGAGATTTGTGTATCAGCTTGAGCATCAGGCTCAAAACTTTTATACAAACAAGAATATTGAAACAGATTCAACAAAAAAAAGTAGTTTTCAAAGTCATTTTACGAATTCTTTTCAGTATGTCTGTCTTTCTGTGGGTGGCTGGTGTTTTTGATATTGTGCTCTCAGCCTGCTCAGTAAGTTGGGATGGAAGCTATCTGTATGTTTCCAAACTGCTTCTCTCCCATTTCTTCTGCAACACAGAACACAAGGAAATAGGGAACTTTGACCTACTGCCAGCTTATTATTTCATGTGCAGTCCTACTCAGTAACACAAAGGAGCATGTTGCCATATATTTTCTAAAGTTGTTTGAAAGGCGTGTGATTCTCAGCAAGGAAAACCTTCCTTGCACCTGCATTTCAAATAAAAAATCCCCTTTGTCCTTTGTAGTATTGCAGCAAACCCCTTTATAGGACCTTGGGACCTGTTTTGTGTACAAGAGAAGCAGCATGACACAGCAGCAGCTCCCTTCTTGTAGCATCACACTGCACTGTGGCACTGTCAGTAGAGCAGTAGAGATTTCCCTCATTGACCAAATTTTATTGTTCAAAGAAAACAGTAGGATGAACACAGCTTCCTTGCAAAATACCAGCCTTTGGCTTCTTTACTCCCACTTATATTTGGACCAAAGTAATGCACAGCTTTTAAGCCAGTTTTTTGCAGGAGATGGAGTCCCAGCACTGAACCTGTGAATTTTCCAGCACAGCTCCCCTTTTCAGAGGGCAGCATGTCTGTGGTTGGTATTGATATTGTGCATGCTTATTCTGCTGGAACCCTAAAGAATCTTGCAAATCCTCTTACAAAAACTGGGTTTTTTGTTCATGTTTTCATTTAGAAATATGGTTGCTCACAGTTGAGTTTTGATATATGCAGCTTATTACAATGTAAAGGTGGAATGAATGACAAGTGGATGTTGTCTGACTCCCAAAGGGATTAGAGTGACACTGCAACTTTATGGTTCTAACAGAGTGATTATTCTGTACTTCTCTTTGTCTATAATACAACACAATAAAAGGGCAAGATGCATTACAGTATTTGGTGTGCTTTATTTCTGATTCGACAAATTGATGGTGCTTATGCATTAATTAATGCCTGTTCTTTAATTAGGAGGAAAATACACAGAGAAAAAATGCTATTTTTAATACAAAAATATGAAGACCTTGCATTTGGGCTAAATGTATTAATATATTCTAATTTGCTGAAGTAGAAAATCCAACTCACTCCTATTTGAAAAAAAGGTACAGCAATGATTTTGTGAGTTTCTTTAAGGACCCCTTGCTCTATACTTGATGGTTTTGATAAAGTTCCTTATAATTGCAGGATGGCATGAAGAAAAATTGGAACTAGATAGTTTTAATTTATTTTTGCTCAGGAAGTGAATTTAAATTCAGAACCCCTTGAGTCTCCACTTACTAGAAGAAACCATGTATTTTGCAGAAGGATTTAATTGCAGGAGTACTTAAAGCAGAAAGTTTTCTCTCCCACCCAACACTTCTTTTGCTGCAGAGCCAAGGCAGTTCTCATGACCTTTTGAAGCCAAGCTGTGCCTTCTCTCCTCTTGGTGCAGTGCTGCTGCTGATAGCCCCGGGCACATGGTGTTTGTACACCGGGTGGAATGCAGGGGGTAGCCTGTGAAATTCACAGCCAAGTCCTCCCTGGAAGAAAAATGGCATAGTCATGTGAGTGTGGTGCTGTCTCTGGGCAGGCAAGGTGACAGAAATCCTGGTAATGATCCCCACAATTCCAGAGCTTCTCATACCTGAGCCAGTGGCTTCTTTGGATGTAATTCTGTGTGTGTTCTAAGTCAGTAGTTTTGGACTGAGTCTCAGAACAATTCTAGGAGACATGTCTGGATTTCATTCTGGAAATGGAAACACAGTTTACCTTGCTTGTAATGTAGAATCCTGTTAGGTAACATCAAAGCTCAGCAGTATTATTGCTAGCTGAATCTAGCTGGTGAATGGACTCTCTGGAATACTCTGAAAATCCTGTGGAATACCCTCTCCAGATGGAAAACTCATATTTAGAAAGCAGTTATGTCCCTGTACCCAGAACTGTCTGTCAGTAAATCCTGGGTGATCAGAGCATCTGACATGCATTCCCCATTTTCAGAGAAATAAAGTGTGGAAGTGTTTCCTTTAAGAGTGACCATGTGGTTTCTGTGCCCTTCTCTGCACCTGCCCCAGAGCAGGGGGAGCTCCTCCTGGAGCAGTGGGACTCATGGTTTGCACACAGACCTCACCCTGATGAGACAAAGCACTTGCTGAGCTGAAGGAGGCTAACAGGAACCCCGGCTCAGTTCAAAGTTTAGTTCAAATGCAATTTAAAAGCAGAAAGGCTCTGAGGCTGTTGAGCCTTTTGTGAGGCAGAGAAGCATAAAGGTTGTTTTCTTTTTGGAACTGGTGCAAGGCAGGAAATTTGCCCTTGCCTCTCTTGGCCTGCAGATAGAGCCCCTTACCTAAAGCAATGTTCTGCTCACTCCTTCCCTTGCCAGGACTCAGTGCATGAGAGAAGAGGGGAGTAAGTGTGGAGGGGAAAAGAACCTGCCCTTTGCAGCCTGGCTGAGTTCCTGGCAAGTCAGGGCTCCTGACAGAGAAACCAGAGCTGCAGCCCCCCAGGGATTTATGTGCTGAGCATGGCAAGCAGGGGCTGCAACCCCTCTCGCTGAGGGCAGTCCTGCAAAGTGTCATAGCAGCATCAGAGCCAGGATTTGAAAAGGGGAGCCCAGAGATGCTTTGTGCATTGGTGCAAAAGAAGGGATCATTCCTCACACTCTCATCAAGCACGGCATGTGAAATTCCCAAACTTTCCAGAACCTGCTTTTGAGAGCTGTGCAATGAAATGCAGAGGGAAGAGGTGGTTGCAAATAACCCTGTGCTCCTCAGCTGAAGCTGTGCAGAAGATGGGAAGTCTCAGGGAGGCTGTGTGCTCTACTTGTTCCCAAAGAAGATATGGAAGAGACGGAAGCATCTTTTGCAAACTGGCACTTGCTGATTTAAAGATTAAGGGGAAGTTAATTTGCAGGTGCTTTTGCCATCTAAGGAGAAAGGCAACACTCAATCAAAGAGTGTTCTTTGCAGCAAACATTAAATAGAGGTGGGAAACTAATATCAATTGCAAATATATATATGTGTGTGTGTGTGTGTGTATAATATGTATAAAATATTTACCCTCACTTTTGCTGTATTAAACATTTTGAATAAATAATTCCTGGCTGCAGTGGATGAAGCAGATGGGTTTGCTAACTTCTGAAAAGTCACCATGATTTTCCAATGTCTGATTCTGTTTCTGCCTTCAGCTGGCCTTGGGGTTCTGTTCAGAACATGCACCTCCACACAGGCAGAGGATGGAATTCATTTTGGCCCATATGCTCGTGATAATTTGTTGACTGCTGAAGAAGGATCCCCCAACAGAGGGGCCTGTAGTCCAATGTGTACAAGCTTCTGTGCTCTTGCTGTGTTTTCTATGTATGTGGCTAGAAACAAGTAGAAGTTATTAACTTGCTCAGTTCCAGAGGGGAGGAATGAAAAACACCACGAGGCTCTTAAAAAAATCCCTTAATCATTCTCATGATTCTTAAAGAGACCAAAGCACATGGTAGGCTTTGCAGGAGTCCACTTGCCTCAAACCTGTGTCATTCCCTCCATCCCTGAGCTGGGTGGGAAAGTGGAGACAACTGGATCCTTGAGTCATGTGATTCCAGCTGGCCATTGAGCTCAAAGATGTTGGAGAGAAAAAGGAAAAGGTCCAGTGGCAGCACAGAGCAACCACCCATGCTGGAGCTTGGAACCCCAGGTGTCTGCTGGCCAAGTCTGTGTCCCTAGCAGATAAAAAAGCCTGTCCCTAGCAGATAAGAAAGAATTCACATTGATGGTGTTCATAAATGTCCATTATTAAATCTCCAGCTCACTGCATCCATCATTATCTTTCCCGTGCTCGTTTCAGAGAAGTCTCCAGTAAATGATGGGCCATTTGTTCAGCCTGGCTTGGCTCAATGCATTCTTTGGACTCCATACCATGGTTCTGCTCATGCTGAAATCATCAGAGCTGTTTTCTCAGCACTGCAGCCCAAAGTCTGCCCTTACATGCCCACATGGGAATCTCCATGATCTCACTGAAAACAACATGAGGTCACCCACGCCTGTTTCACAGAACGTGGTGTTTTGTTTCCTCTGGGTGCCTAAACCAGCTGGCTTTTGGATCCCCTGCTGTTCCCCTACAGTGCTGTAAAAGGTATTCCTGGACAGAGCAAAGCTCCTGTGCCCCAGTCCTGGAAATACAGAACAGGGGGCTGAGGGCTAAAGGCATTTGGTCCTATAAATTGTGTTTCCAAGCTGATCACGAGCTCAAGGCTGAATATTATCCATAGTTCAAGTACTGACCATGTGAAACAGCAAACAGAAGCCCAGCCTTTTTATAGTGGTGCAGAAGGTATTTCATCACTTGGAAGCATTTAGATACTAAAGATAGATAGTGCCTGCAGCACGGATTCCTGGATATATCTGTTTTTTCTAACTGTTGGTGCACCAACCTGCTTTTACCAGTTTGTACATTATAGATGGGGACAGAATGACACATCTCAAGGGGACAGATTCTCTTTACATCATATTTCATTCCATATAAATAAATTAAAAAGGAGAGGTAAAACTATGGATCTACAATTTTTTTCCCCACAGAAACACAATAATGATTACAAGTCAATTTTCTCTGATGTTTAATTGCTTTTTTTTTTTTATTTGCTTAAGAAAGTATGCCTGTACCTCATTACTCAAGGTGTGTGTGGGAGGTGAATGTATAGCAGACTGTAAAGCATGTAAAGCTCATCAGTAGCAGTTTAGTACAAGCCTGAAGAGGAATTTGGAAGCAGGAATTTTTGAGCTGCGATATAGCTTTGCCCCTTGAGTGTTTTCAGGTACTGCCCATGTTTCATTTGTCATCTCTGGCCTCCAAATTCATCAAGGGAAAAATATTCTTTCCCTAAGAAGAATTCAAACCACTATACCTCAATTGTGGATGCATTAAAGACAAACATTATTGTGTATGAAAACAGTAAATTCTTCAAGTTACAGTTGTTTCAAGGTGAAATCAGTAGGCATCATAACTCTGTCTGATTTCTGGCATTAAAGATGCAAAAAAATTATTGTCTGTCTAACTATTGGCTGTTTAGCTAACACTTGGGTAATATATACAGGCAATAAAGAGATAAGTGTTATACATTTAAGCCATTTATCAAATCACTGATTTTCCTACTTGGAAACAAATGAAAAACTTTTTTTCAAGCTCTGGTGTACATTTCTAACGGCTCTTCCTGAGCTGTGCTTTTCATATTTCCTTCCCTCAAACAATCCCATCAGTAAGTTTCAATACCAAGATGTGCAAGAGAAAGGAAATAACGAGGTTATTTTGTGAGCATTCACGAAGGAGGACAAAGGAGAAGGTTATAAATTCCTGTTCAGAGGTAAGATGTGATGTGCAAGGCCCATCATACCATGACCTCCTCTCTCTAAATAGACTGCTGTGTATTGCCTGCAAAAGAAAAGTAGTACATGCCAAATAATGCATTGAATAATTATGATTTTGAATTTGTGAAGCAATTCTGAAGAATGGATTGTAAGGACTGCAGAATACTTCATTGTTGTGCCAAAAAAAACCCACTCAACAAAAGCCAAGGAGAAGTGGCAAAATTTAAAACATTCTTCATTGCAAATAATCAGCTATTTCCCATACATACAGTTATACAACAGAAGCAAAGAACTTCATTGTGATGTAGTTTGAGTTGGATCTGGATGTAAATGAATTGATTTGATTTAATAAATGTTGGACCTCGGTCAGTTCTCTAACAGCACGTGCAAAGATGCAACACTTGAGGGAAAAAAACCCAAACAAAGTCATAGCAAAAGTCTGGGAAGACAAATATGATAAACTTGGGAAAAAGCATCTAACTGCTTTCCATTTGGCATGAGGTCTGATTTACACTATGGCCATTTAAAAGTTTAATTGCATGTGGCATGTGAGCAAGTGTTTTCTATTGTCTCCTCAAGATCAATGCTGTGAGCAGAAAGAATCTTTGGACTAAGTTCAGTAGAGAAGCTCTCCTGTTGAGTCACAAGATGCAGAAAGGACTCCCTGTCCTTCTAAACTCCTTCTCAGAGAGGAGTGTGGATGTGGCTGGGTCCAATCCCAGTCCCAGACTTAGTCAAAGGGTTTTAGAGATGCAATTTAATCTTTGTATGGCTTTGCTCTGTAGGATTAAGAATTTATTCTATTGATTATTCTAATGATAATCATTAGAATAAAATACCCTAATCAGAATTAATTACTGCACAGTATAGACAGTTACTAGCATAGTGAACTATTTTCTGAAGCAATATTGAAGCAATGATATTAAAGACAGTAAAATAATGATTAAGTAGAGACTGGATATTATTCTCCCATACTAACAACTGTGGGCAAATCTCTTTCACTTGGCCTTGAGGAGCATCTCCACTCATGGGAGAGTCTCACAAATGCTCTTAGAAAAGGTTTGTTAGAAGTCCCTGCCACTAAAGGTGGGATTTTACAGTATAAAATTATTGACTCTTGGTCAGATGTTTGTGTGCCGGCTCTGTCAGCTCAGCAGCCTTTAGCTCAGCAGCTTTAGATAAATTATCAGCACTATCACTCGTTGGTTCCTGTGTCAGTAATTTGCCTGCTGTGTCCTCACTGGTGCCAGTTTCTGTCAGGAAACCTTGTTCTCCACACCCTCAGAATGTTTAACTTTGGGATTGATGAGTCAAGCTGGTCTCAGCGTTCTTCAACACCAAAAGCAGTTCAGTGTCCCTTCATTCTCTATCCACCACTGGGAACTCCTGCAAGTAGGGAAAAGCTCCAGCTCTTTGAACCCCACGTAGTCAAAGCAACCTCCTATAATCAGTTGCCATTTAGACCCACAGTTTATTCATTTAAGGTCACCTGATGGCTCATGTACATCAGGACAGGAACTTTATAATCAAATTCAGTCTGCAGTTAGCCACTGTGAAGTTTTTTGTCTGAGGCTGCCCACAGCTGGTCGCTTGGATGCCCATAAACTCCTGCCAGTCACTGACAGCCTGGAGAAAACATCCAGGTCCTCCTGCCTGGGTCATGGACTGGCTCTGTAGGGAACAGTCCTCCTGGAAAAGTGTCCTCCTGGCACATGGAGCCTGGGAGGCTGAGCCCTTCCTCTGTAATTGTCACTTCCTGGGGTGTTCAGCAGGCTGTGCCTGGGCACTAGGGCTGCTCTTGGGCCCATCCTTCCTAAAGAGAAGGGTACAGAAACACTACTGCCTTTCTGCTGGGTCTGTGAGCCAAGTATTAATGGGGAGAAAGGTTCATATTCTGTAAGAATAGAGACCCCAAATTTAGTTTTGCCCGAGGCATTTGGCCCCTTAGGGTGTTCCCCTACCCTGACCTGGCTTCCAGCAGCCTTTAATAAAACCTCAGCCTTGTACTTTCCGACATTCATTGCTCAGAGCCACCCCTTCACCCTGAGACAGCCATACTGCAGGATTTGAGATGATCCCAGCATAATCCTGGTGTATTGTTTGTTTGCAAGGGAGGAGTGGATCTAAAATGCAGTTTGCAACTGTGTTACCTCAATACCACCACTGTGATGAAATTACATGGGAACCACTGTGTGAAAGCCTCAAGGTCAGTCACAGAATCTTCCAGGCTATTTGGGCTGACAAATCCAGCAGTCCAGAAGAAGAAATCATGGGATATAAACAAAAAGCATAAGATGAAATTAGTGCATCTAAATCTGTTCTCTTAATTTTGTGCCAATTTTCATGCTTCAAGTCATGCTAGCTGGAAATTACAGCAGGAAAGATTGCAGAAATTGTATTAAATCTGAAAATCTGATAACTCCAGAAAGCTGAGGTTTTTAATTAGTTGCCTTTAATTGTTTCAGTAGATAAAACATGAAGAGCCCTACCACAAAGACCACAGCAGCCTGCCGTCAAAGGACTCCACCAACTTCCTTAGAGTTCAGCTACTGATTAATTTACTGTGTTGAATCAGAGGCTGCTTCTACATCACACCATTCACTACATTTTGATGTAGATTTGGGTGAGTTTGATGTGCCTCATTAGGCAAATCAGATACTGGGCTCACACACACAGATGGCTTCTCAAACGCTTCCTGAGGAAGTGACTGTGGAGCTCAAGGGCCCTAGGTGTAATCTCAAAACCAAATCAATTTTGAGTTGTTTTGCGAAGTTTTGCTTGGAAAGCAAGGCCGGAGAGGTGTGCAAGGATACCTACAGATGTACAGAGGGAGAGAGGCTGAGTGGATGAACTGGCTGGAGCAGTGAGCCAAGATACAATGCTCCAGATCTAATGCTCTAGAGGTTCTTCCTGTAACAACTGTTTCGGCTCTGCACATCCCAGGAATCAATATGTGCCACCAGAGTACAAACAATAAATCTTGCAAGGTGCTGCAATAGCAGCTTGCTTAAAACAACATCTATCCATGCTTAACAGCTTTGGAAAATTGGGCCTTGAGGGCTCAGCATGCTTTGGGATTCATTGCTTGGTGAGTTTTGCTCTCTGTTCAATGGAGCCATTATTCAAGTCACAACAGTATTTTCCATTATGTATCCATGTGTTTGGAGCCGCTGAGAAAAGATCTCCTCCAGATGGAGATGTAGTGTGCAAACTACCCAAATGCTATTTTTGGAAACAGCATTTGCAGAACAATTGTTTGGGACTTTATAACAGGCCCTGATGAAAAAGTGACACTCTGGCTGGGAAAGGTTGAAAGAAACAGAGGGGCTCCAGCCCATTCTTTGAGGAGAATTAATTCAAAAAGACATTTAGAAAAGCAGGTTGGGGGTAAAATTTGAAGAACTTTGGAGGTGAAACATTTATAGATGAATTTTAATAAATGAAGAGATAAGCAGGTGCTGCTATACTTAGCAGCCCAGGTCTATCCATCAGGAGTCTCTGAGAAATGGGAAGGGGCAAAACTTCAGGCTGACTGCTGTCAAACCTGACATGAAGTGCTGGAAACTGGGGCTGGGAAGGTTCTGGAGAGGGGTTGAACAAACCAACATCTTCCTGAGCCTGCAGATTTCATAGACAGAAAGAGCATTCCTTAGGATGTCCTTAAAAGGGTCTTCTTCTAGGGACTGAAAATATTGTGGATGAGACAAAAAGGGTCTAGGCAGATCAGAGTGGGATTTAAGCTGTGTTAAGCTGATACATTTTCTTGGAAAACAAGTGCCCTTTGTATCATTGTAAGTTAAAATGTTGGCATTTGCACATGGAGTATAAACCATTTATTTTCTTTTTTGTCTGCAAAAGCATGACTAGGCTATTGCCATTTTAGGCTCTGTCTTGGGATGCTGGGAGTGGTCTCCTGAAATGGATTAACCTGTATTATGAATCAATTCCCTCACCACGCTTTTAAGATAGAGGAATAAACTCCTTAGTGGAACCAGATATCTGAAATATTAGGAACTTCCAGACAAAGCACAGATACCAGTGACTGCCCCAGAATAAAGCACATGCAAGATCACTCAAGAATTTGAACTCTGCTAGAGGGGCTTGAGGCTGTCAATGTATAAATCTGGTTGTCGGTCATAGTCTGGATTCCTTTTGTTTTAGAGTGATTTGTTTTGTCAATGTCTTGAGTACATTTGGACCTCTGAGTCCTTCCTGTGCCTGCTGTCTCTTTGGCTGCCACATTTGTGTAGACAACCAGGCTGAAACACTTGCAGACAATTGTTTTGTTTCCACGCATTTGTTACCTTGGTGCAATTTCACACTGACCCCTGAGTTTTTACTACATTTAAGTTGGAATTTGCCTCTCTGGGAGTTTGAAAACCCCCTTCTTACAAAGTTCTAATGGAAATAGGCAACCAAATCTTTCCCTATCTTTCCTTTGCCAAGCCATCTAACTTTATACAGAGGTTCATCACCATGTGAAACCTGTGAATCTATCATTGATTTCAGCTTCTTGATCAGCTCTCATCATCAGATTTCAACAGAAATGTTAAGTGCTGAGGCTGGAAGTCTGTCACAGTTGTTCAAGGCTGGCTCGTTTTTCCCTTTGGCTATTTTCTAGAATATCTTCTTATACATAATGTATCTCTTTCTCTGTAGGCTTCTGTTTCACAGTTCTCCAAAGCCTTGGCTCTTCCTTGTCAATAAAGGTTGGCACGCTTTCAATCACAGAGCTTTGGAGCTTTGTTCTTTTGTGCTGAAAGAGTCGCTGCTAGAAAATGCCTGAGGAAAGCACAGCTATATGTGATAAGGAAGGTTTATGTCATTAGAAAGGGAAGCTTATCTTAAATGGTGTTCTAATAATTAGGTTTTATTGGGTTTTGTTGTTTCTGCCCAAGAAGAGTCTAACAGTGGTGGTAAGGACTGAACTGGGAAACACAAATGGAAGTGCATAAAGAAAATGGCATAGGTTTGCTCAGCTTGCTGGCAAGGGCATCAAGAAGAAAAAGAAAATTTGGTCGATGTTTTCAGCTTTAGCAACAACTTATGTTTTCATTGAGGAATATGATTTTTCAAGTTGACAATGTTCTATTGAGTTTCTGCATAAATAATAGTTAATGATCCAAGTTAAGGTCATTAATGATCCATTGTGGTTGAGGGGGAATAGAAACGCCAGTGGAGGAATGTCCTGCAAGCAATTGCATCCAAGTAACCCAGGTGCCCACATGCTCCTGGAATAGATGGGGAGAACTCAGTGTTCAGGGAACAAAATACCAGGAGGCAGTGGAAGTGATTGAAATTCCTGAGAACCTGTGCTGTTGCTGGGGAACAGAACAGCAGCAGTGGGACAAGTGGAGTCCAGTCCTTCCAGACATGAAGTGGGCATGACTCATCAACCACATTGTTTGTGTATGAATGGTGCTGTCTTAGAGGCTGCAGCTAAACTGGGACACCCACACAAGAGGGGCATCCTGGAACATATTAAAATCCAGGGGCATGGAGGTAGAAAAGAAAGAATACAGACATCACCAGTGCATTGTCTCCACGCTGCCAGTGCTCCCAGCCCTGGGAGGTCAGGGAGGCAAAGGAACACTCCAAATTCTGTCAGGCTTCTACCAGGGTACAGCAGCCAGTCAAGACCATTCTGGGCCCTCCATCCTGTCCCTTGAACAGCCAACACTGACTGTACAAAAGCTGGAGAAAGGAAAAGGAAGAGCTCAGCAATCCTGTGCGTCTCTGTCCCTGAGCCTTGCAGTACCTTGGGAAAAAGAAGGTACCAGCTTTTATAGTTTTAGAAGAGGGAGTTGTCCCCATTGATGGTGGGGAGGGACAGCATTTTATGTGCTCATGGGTTGGATTGTTACAGTGCTTCCCCACTACTTCTTACCATTGCAGAAAATGCACATCTTTTAAGAGCTACTCCATCTAATGCTGTCTGAGAATTGAACTAATTTTATGACACTGGCATCTAAAAATATGAGGCCTTACTGACACCTAAGGCACAGCTGCTGGGTTCAGTTCAGATCTTGGTGTGTCAGTTCCTCTAAGGAAAGTGTGGTCAACAATCAGGTTCAGCTTCTCAAAGAAGAATAAGTGGTAGGAAGAGAAAAAAGTGTATCCCTCTGGCCAGCAGTGACCTCTGTGAACATTTGGGAAGCCAAGTGCATTGTTTGCCCCAATGCTCAGCCTCAGAGAGCCAGCAAGACCAAACTGAAGCATAGGAGGGTATGACAGTAAGTATGTCTGTGTGCTTCTGGATATGCAAGCGTCTCTATATAAATATAATCCAGCTGGGGGAGGCTTGCAGGGCATTTCTTTTCATGGTATTATCTCTTTTGCTTTTAGGATCTGTTTGATTTCCTACAGAGGACATGGGGGGCTGTGTCATGCACTTAGTCCCTGATTCAGAGCCATTAGCGTGCTTGGCATAATTATAAATGCACTGAGCCACAGTTCAGACCTTATGACATTTATTTCTTTCACCCTGGCAACCTTTCAGACATGGAAGTACAATATTCAGCCCCACATCTGAACTTCTGGAGTGATCACTTTTTTTTTTTTCCTGGCTGGAATGACACTTTCAGCAGGATCTGTGTTTCTTCGAGCAAAACAAACAGATTATTGGGTCAATAGCTCTTCAATTTGCATATCTCAAACTTTTGCATTTGTTTCAAGGAAGAAAGCTGCACAAACATGTACCTCACACACCACTGTACTGATATAGCATCCTATCTTGAAGTCAGCCATCAGTTGTGAGTAGATTTGGGCTTACAGGAAAACATCTGATTTGGTCTTTGAATTTCTACTTCTGGCTCACCAGAATCTGAAACCTTTGGAGTGTTTCCCCCTGAAGTGTTAAAATGGATGGTCAAGGTCAGGTTTGTTTCAGATACAGTCATGTTTACTTTACAAAAACTGTATTTAATGTCCTTTCTCATAATCTGTATTTAATGTCCTTTTTCACTGAGCACCACAGGGCTGTTATAATTCAAGGCCTTTTGTCTACTGCCATCTTTGAGCACCAGCTCCACATCTTCCTGTTCCCTGGATGAGGAGCTCTGCTCATCTGTGAAGTCAGTGAGAAGAAAGATCCATTCGATGGGTTGCTGAGCCCAAAGTAAAAACCACACTTCAAATCTGCTGTTCACATTACTTTAATTCTAGGAGGGTTAAAGGAAGGCTGCAGCAGAAGACAGGAATGGGAAAGATAACACAGTTGATAATTCAGAAGTAAAATTCACCACTACAAAAGATCTGTATGCATTATTTATAGGGCAGGCTGGCACTGCTTCTTGGAAATCACTCTGCCCTCATGTTTTGGCTGCACTTCTATAAGTCTGCAGAGAAGTGGGAGACAAGACGATGCAGCAGAGGGGACGCGTGAGAGTCTGGGCAGAAGGCCATTTAGATGGGTTACATGAATCAAAGGGAATAAAGCCTGGATGTTTCACTGAGTGCCATTTCCCAAGGTTTACCTGAGGTTAGTTAAAAACCTGGTCCCTGCACATGGAAATACAGCAGAGTTGGAGAGGTACATTTCTCTTTAAGCAGGAAGGAGCTATGCCTGATCTCATGGGATAGGTGTGTCCATAATTTTTTTCAAAAGAAGGCAAAGGCTTCTTACTTTTAACCTAACTATATAAGGCTTGCTTTCTGTGCCATGAATTCAACACCTGTCAAACTCCCTGCTCATCAGCATTTTCACTGAGGTCAGCCCATCTCCTGCTGGAGGTTCTGTGCATGTTGATAGGAACTTGCTTTGCAGCTCACTTGCTGTGAGATGCCCAGCCTCTGGCTCTCCTAGAAGCATGTACCTGCTATGTGCAGTCATTTCACTTGCCCCCCTCTTTGATTCCTGTGCTGAACTCTTGGTGTTGTTGACTTGTAGCAATTACAGAGTTTTCTGCCAATTAGGCAGTGGAGATGAGCAGCAATGGGCTCCCAAAGTGCCCTGCTGACACTCTGGCTGCTCGGTGCACTGCTGGGCTGCCGCAGGCTATTGCAGAGCTCTTGGCACTAGCATTTTTCTTCTGCCTGCTGAGGGCTTTTGGGTCAGCCTGCAGCCTCACAAAATCTATTCAAGGAAAAATTAGAGTTGAAGCTAGTTCTTGCATAAAAGCAGCAGAGAGAAAGAGGCCAAAAAATACCTATTCTTCTGTAGCAAGTGTCAGGGAAGAGGAATTTTCTCTCTACATTAAAAACACCATTATAGTTCACTGGGGAACATTATGTGTTCACTTATGCAGGCCTCACAGATACAGCTTCTGGACTTATTAGAAGCCAACTCAGCCTCCAGAGCAGTCTTGGCAGCACCTGTAATCCCCATGTGCCCCACTTCCCAATCAGTTGACTGAAACTCAGATTCCCTTTTTCTAATGCCTGCCCAGATTCTCTTGGAAGAAATTTGGTTTAATAGCTGCCCTGTCAATTTGCAGTGACCTGTTGGAGGAGGGCACCAGATTTCAGGTGGTAGCCAAAACTTCTGTTTTTCAGTAATAATACTAAAATCACTCTGCTGCAAACTCCAGTACAGATCAGTTTCCTCTGTTTAAATGCCAGAAGTGTTCACACCCAGCAGAACAGAGTACAAGGGCTACCAGCAGCTCTCACAGCTACCAGCAGAACCCTGCACCATCCTGCCTGCTCTAGGAAGAGGATGTTAATGTTATATATTTATGCTGTCTTCTTTTGATTTGTAGTTCTGTGGAGTCGTCTCTCTGTCACCTGACTTAACCATGCCTTTTTTTTTTCCTTTTTTATTTTTTCTTCATTTTGGCCACTGTAGACAGTTCTGGTAAAGCAGAAGTTTCACAGTTCTTCATACTGTTTTGCCATGGAGGTATTTCTCCTAGATATTAGCTGGGTTTTGTGTAGCAAAATACTCACTTTACCCATACTTCATTATCTGCAATTAAATCTGCAGATAAGCCTTCTTTTCTCTACTGATAACTTCTGTCTTGAGACTTGCCTGAAGAAATCTTTGAACTATAAGCACAAATGAGGGCTGGATTTACTAGGAAATGGCCCCTCTCATGTAGCTGGCCTTGTATTTTTTACAGTTATGACCATGATGTCTTTTATTTGAACATGCCTAAATAAATTGATGTGTCAGTCACCATGTACCAAGACTGCCAAAATCCCAACAAGGCAGATAAAACAAATTCTCCCCAGTATCAGGATGTGGAGAGAAAAATAGAAGCTACAGAGCAGAAGAAGGTGTGATGATCATTTCACACCTTGGGATGCATAACCAAAGTTGACACATATTACAGAACAAGACAGCAGCTAAACTCCTCCTGGAGAGGTTAGGCACAGACTAGATAGGCTTGTGGTGGTATGGAACCTCCCTGTGCACATCCTGCACTCACAGCAGGGCCTCAGACTTCCTGCTGGCACTGCCAGAGCTGTGGAACTGTGCCCTCAGGCAGCAAACTCCATCAACAAAAGGCTGACCTAAAAATCACTCCAAATGTATCTTCTGGATTCTCTTCCCTAGCCAGTCAGCACCACCCCAGTCTTATCAGGTGCCATCTTAGCCACCCTGCCTTCACTAATCAGGCTCTGCTGTCCTGAGTAACCCAATGAGCCAAGCCAGGAGGTCAGAGAAAATGGAGAGGTGAAACTGTGGCACTGTGAGAAAAGGCTCCTCAAAAATACCTCAGAGGTGTCTTAGCACAGGAGAACATTCTAACACTGCTAGAACCAGTAATGCAAGGGTTCAAGGAAAAATAATATGTAACTGGCATCATCCTCCATGAGATAAGTGATGTCAAAATTAGAAGAAATAAAAATGTCTCCAACTTTCTAGCCCCTCTAGCTCGCTTTTAGAAAGACCCTCTTTAAATTTCCTGTCATCCTATAAGCCATTTTCTGATTTATCATGAGCAAGAAGTAAATGTAAAGACCTCCTTGATTTCAGTGCTCCCTTGTGGAATTTTAGCACTGACACGAATTTCAGTGACATTGCATCTTCTGGGGACATGAGCCTTTTCCAGGCTCCATGATGCAGGTTGGGTCTGCTCTGATCAAGGCTGGTCCTTCAACTCACTTATCTCCACTTACCTCCAGCTCACAGTGGTTAAGGCCAAAGTCAGAAAAGCTGGTCCAGACAACTAATCCCCACCTAAGGACACTCCTATGATTTTTTTTCTAATTCATCTGGCACTTTTCTAATCTGTGCCAAAGCCTGCCAAGGGGTCAGTACACCCTGCAGGCAGGCTTGTACCTGTGCACACTTCAATCCAGCATAGTGGAAGTGTTTGTTCCTCACTCCATGCTTAAATAATGTCTGAGCTCTCCTGGACCCAAGCAGGGTAAATTATCAAGGATAAAGCACATTTGTTAGATGTAAACACTCCATGCAAATAGATGTTCCTGCTTACAAGGGCTCTTGGCTTTCTCCCCTACATAGGTAAATTTCACTCCTTAGAAGACAACAGTGAAACATGATACTAGATTTTTAAGCATTTATTCATTTTAATTTTCCACAAATGGCTTTCACTGTAACAATCTCAACAGGAACCAATAACACACATAATCACAAGGCCCTTGATAATGATGAAAGTAGATTCACTGCCAGCAGCTATTATGCTCATTTGGGGACTGCAAAAAACACTACACACACTTTTGTTTGGGTGAGATAAAGGGCAGTTTTACCCTGAAAAAGGGGTGTTAGGATGGCATTTTCTTATTCAGTGGCTTTGCTCCTTGCTGGTGTCAGATGTGCTGATGTTAGGGGGGACAAGTAAAATTGTACTACCTCAGGGTTTTAACTGCTCTGTACCTTCCAGTGTCAGATCCACTCCATGGGTCATTATCATCCAAGCTGATCCTTTACCACTCTCTGCAGGGCTCCTCAGACCTGCACCTCAGCCCTCAGGAGAAGTGCAGTGGATCAGAGGAGCTGGGAAACTTGGAGCGAGTTGTCTTAAGCTATGTCAGGGAAGGTACAAGTTGGATATTAGGAAAAATTTTTTTACCAAAAGAATAATAAAGTACTGGAATGCTCTTCCCAGGGAGGTGGTAGAATCACCATCTCTGGATGTGTTTAAAAAAAGACTGGATATGGCATTTGGTGCAATGGTTAGTTGAGGTATTAGGGCATAGGTTGGACTCGATGATCTTAGAGGTCTCTTCCAACCTCATTATTCTGTGATTCTGTGATTCTGTGTCCAGCCAGGCAGCTCGCCCCTGCAGCCAGCAGCCCACAAGGGTTAGTGGGGTTATTCCTGCTCTGTGCTGTCACCAGAATGAGTGACTGTCCCCACACGTGTCAGGGACAGCCAGGACAAGGAAGGGCAGCAGTGCTCCCCTGAGAATCAGAAAATGTGACCCCCTGCACCCTCACGAGCCATTTGGACAAAGGAACATCTTGGGGGTGGATTAAGGGGATCAGCTGCTTGTTTTCAATAGGTACCTAAGGGCAGCATGGCCTTTGTCATCCCCATCACTCAGCTCTCTGAGCCACCTGCTGATTTTCCTCCTGAAACACAGACAGTGAGGAAGTGCTGGTACCTGTGTGAGGAGATTCATCAGAAGTGTTTGACAGGAGAACTGAAAAGTGATCACAGTCCCAACTTTCTGTCTTCATCATCAAGTTCATCCTTGTAGACCTTTAAAATTAATCTGGAATGTAAATACAATTGTACAATATTTACTCGTCTGCAGTGCTCATGGGCCAAAGACATTTTAGGAATAAGGAATAAGATAGAAATGGAATGTCAAAGCATTAGAAATAATCTTTCCAAGTAAGTTTTTCATCTCTTTATTAATAAATTCAAAACCCCATTAATTTTATCATCAGCCAGAAGCAAATTTATTTAATAGCCATAAACTCATCCCTAGACGTTAATGATCTGTTTTTCACATTTGCAATTTCCATTGAATTCACTGGGAATTTTAAAAACTCAGAGCTTCAGAAAGCTCAGAATATCAAATCATAAACATCTTTACATGTAATTATTTTCTTCTGGCTTTCATTATATAAAGAATAAAGCCTATTAATTCAACATCCTTTGGGGACTGGAACATCAGATATACAGTAGGGACAAAGTTACATCTAGACTCCTGTCACTTGAAGAAACTGCTTATTTGAAAATTAAAACCTCAGTGATTATACAGTTCTTAACACTGTAATTTCAATCACAAAGACAGACAAAATACCCCTGTATTTTTGATGTGGAGAAATCCCATAAAACTAAGAAAGAAAATAAAAGGAACAAAGGACATTGTATAGAACCTTTCCCCCTTTCTCCAGGTATTCAATAGAATGAAAATTGATCTGCCTTAGGGACAAAGGATCACAGTAAGATAAAATCAGCAGAGGCAGTACCTAATAATAATGTAAAATAAAAGAGGGCATTTAGAAAAAAAATCAGCATCCAAATGCTGTATGTGTATTTGTTTCAATAAACCTCACCCTGCTATTTCACATATGAAGACCTAGAAGCAAAGCCCACTTCCTTATGTCTGCCAAGCTTTTGTGTTCAGGGAAGCCTTAAAATGATTCTCACTAGTAAAGGTGTGAGAACTCTGAAAACATCTCAGCTCACAGCTCCTGCCCCACAGTTCTGGAACTTACACACACTGTGTGTGCTGTTCTGCAGCAACAGCACATCATTATTGACAGCTGTGGTACACAAATAAACCAGCCCGGTAGTGTCTGGGAAATCTGTCTGTACAACTCAAAAATTCTGTTTGATATTGAGGACTTGCTATATGTTGCTTGAATCACAAGCTCTCTTTTGAATGTAGGGCAGATCTTACTTTTCTATCTCTTTACATCTCTTTACAGGACAAAATAGTGTCCAGAGGGCATGACACAGTGCCAGAGTTTGGCAGTCACTGAATCTTGACAATCTTCTGATGGTATGGCAGTATCCTTCCTACAATAATGAGTGATCTCTGAGCAGTCTGAATGCTACATGTATTTTCATGCCATCATCCTTGAAAATATAAAATCTCAACCAGAATGCCACAGGGATCACCAGGACCCCTCTGAGCTGCCATGCCCACACAACAGGTGTCACTTCCTCCTGATGGCTGAAAATTGCCATGAATGCCAAGCTAGTGCACCCAGGCACAGGGCTCAGTGCAGCACAGACACTCTCTCTTCTTTCTATAATTTAAAGCAAAAACAAAAACCAGCTGCTTTGCTTCAGAGGTGGCTTTACCCAGCTTTAGACAGCTCCAGAAATGTAAGATGATTTGGGTGAAGCTTCCTAGTGTGAACATCCCTGGCTCAGTGATGCCAAGAATCAAAAGAGCATGTCTGCAATAAAACAGATCCAACAAAGACTGCTCCTGGCCATGCTCTGCCGTCAAACCAGCACCAAATATCTTTTCCATTGTGTTTGAATCAGTCTCATTAGTTCAGTCAGACTTTATTTTTTCAATGCATGGGGTCTTCTTGAAGCAAGACACATTAACTTCATCCTGATTTATAGCCCATGGGTTGGTTTCACTGGTTTGTAAACTGAACTCCTACACATTTTTCCTTCCTTATGGCTATATTTTCTGTCCTCTTCCCTCCAAGTGCTGCCTGTCTGATCAGACCATGTGCTGTGTAGGCTAGTTAAAGATTAACACAGTCAAACTGTGGCAGTGTAAATCTTGAACATGCATGGAAACATAGAAAGCAGTTTTGCAAAACAAGTTACACAAGCACTTCATGAGAAAGGTTTGCTCATAACATTTATTTTTCTTTGTTTCTGTTATCAGTCAATGAACAGAGGTGTGGGCTGTTGGCAATTTTACCTTCTTGTAATTCAGTGTTAAACCTAAAACCCACATTGAGAAACCACAATATGTTCTCTGCAGTCATTCCCTGTACAGGAAGGAGGGGATGGAGAAACGTCTGTAAGAATTTCCCCAACATTAAATCCCAACACTGGTCACTTAAATAGCCCCAAAACATGTTTTGTACCCTGAAGAGGAGGGCCAATCCTTGTTCTTTGGGTGTTAGAGCATCAATCCTAAATACTTAGAGCAAGATCCTCTGGGAAAAGTCTACACTAAGATAAGATACTTGACAAGGCTGCCACGTTTTATGGTGAGGTACAAGCCTGTAAGGACTGCTAACCACGGCACTTGGGCAGCACTTTTGCACAGCCTTGGAAAATCCAATTCTTCTCTGTGTTACATCTATGCAGCAGGAGATACTCACACCTCCCTCAACAGGAATCCCTCTACAGATGTTAGAAAACTTGGGTTAAAATTTTAAAAATCTGATTTTTGGAGCTATTCTGTGTTTTATCATCCAGCTGCAGTTTTTGGCTTTGTGCTGGTAACCTCAGAGCAAACATGGCCTGACTGGGTGTCACGTTGAGTCATAGGAGTTGTTCTCAAGACAGCCTCACACGTATTCAGTCTGTATTTGTTTTACTTCTGTTTGCCTGCTCAATGTGTGTCAAGAATTCCCAATGATGCCAGCATCTAAATCCACAATTTTTTCTCCACTGGTGAATTGTCTAAAGGGCACCTGCACTTCTGTGGGGCTAGCTGGGACTGTAACCACTGAGCTAAAATCCTCCCCCACAGAGAGACTGGGGCAGCTGGGGTGAGTCCTATGGATTTATGTCCTACAACAGCACTGCCAAAACTGAGAGCAGCATCCATGAGGGGAAATGGTTGATGCAGGGACAAGGCTGGGTCAGGCTGTTTGCACTGGGTTTTCACTGTGGTGTTGCTGACCTCCAGGTGCTCCAATAAATGCAGGAAAATTCCATATCTACAAATCCAACATAAGAGAACCTGCAGTTTCTGCCTTTCACCTGGAGATGCCATGTCCAGGACAGGACACTGATCCACAGGATCTCCAGCAGGGCTTCTTCCTCCTCGGCAGAAGTTGAGATGGGCATGGATCAAAGGAGATGGCAGGAAAATGGAGCCAACCAATCTCTTACCTCTCCTGGGTCTGGGGGCTGCTTACCCTGGAGGCACTTTGCCCTTCTGGCCATCTTTCCTCTCCACAGGATCTTCACCACAGTCTCCATGACCCCACCTGGATATCTGCTGCAGAACCAGCCAGTTTTACCAGTGTTGTAAGTTCAGCTAAGGAGTCTTCTGCAAATTCCCAGCCTATTATACCGAAAGGGAGGATGCCAGAAGATCTCATTTTCAGGGCAGTGGGGATGAGCTGTGCACCACAGAATACACTGCAGAAAAAGAGAGGAATTGGGCAGGGATTTTGGTTCCCAAGGGCAGACTGCCATCAGGCAAGGGTAAAATAGCAGTGTACAGAGACACTAACTCTCTTCAGCACCCAGCTGGGGACCAGGTGAATTGATTTTTCATCATTTTGGCTCTGTCAGCTACAGACAAAACAGCACAAATGTCGAAAAGTTAGTGGAAACCTGCAGCTTTCCAGAAGAAGCCCACAGCCATTTTTCTGACAGTGGCAGAACAAATACAAGTAGTTTTACTGCATGCCAATTTCTTCTTAAATCTCTTCCCTCAGGGAGCTGAGTGCTTAGAAAATATTTAGGGGGACTGGAAGCTTGCCGGATCCTCAGCTAATGTAGGTCTCAGAATCTCTGATGATGCTCCAAAGAATGTTGGGCTGCACTGATGGGCCAAGTTCCTTTAGATTAGGCAGAAAATGATGTTTTGGCAAGAAAAATAGAGCTCCAACCAGGTGCTTCTGGAGAAGGAGGATTTTATATTCATGCTGTTTGTCACACAAATCCAGATAGGGTCATCTCCAGAGCTGTGTAAATATTAAATTCAGCCTCAGAGCTGACAGAAGCAGTGAGTGCCTGCAGAGTGGGCGACTCTCCAGGAGGAGACAATGGTTGGCTTTTAGCACATCCCGCTTTTTTATTTCCTTAAACAACTTGACTGGTGTGTGCTGCCAGTTGCTTGCACTCAAACCTCTCATTATGTCCCTGTATCCACTGACACTCTCCATTCTCATGGGTAGGATGCAGCTGAGGTGGTTTTCCTTTCTCTCCTGCTCTGTGCATATGGGGGTAAACTGAGACAGTTAATGATGTTGAACTTCTCAGTTGATGCTTAGGGCCTTTGCCCTCACAAAGGTACTCAGATGCTTTTCAGTTCAGAATTTAAGCAGGGTTGGTTTGATTTTTACATTACAGCTTGTCGAGACAAAGGAAGGAGTGAGCTGCAGCAAGCAAGTGAAGCTGTGGTGCTGAAGAAAAAAGTATTTCCAGTGTTTCATACTGGATAAAACTTGCTGTCCCCCTCATATGGCAGAGGTTGGCCTCCTTTGACCCCACAGGGTTTTTACATAGGAAGTTTGCTTCTGACTTGTACATAGGAGAGATTGTTCCCATAGGAGAGGTTATTGCTGACAGCTCCATCCAAAATATTCTCTGGCTATTTTGTAGAAGCAATAGAAACTTGGTGGTAAGACCTAATCTAGCTGCCACTGCCCTGAGAAAAAGAGCTGTTCTGATTACAGGAAGAAAGAGATACTTGGATCCGAGTGGATTTCTGTCTTTGTGTCTGGATTTCTGTCTTTGTGTCAGGGTATTTGTAATTTTCACTGCTGATAGTGCTGTGGTGGACACAGCTGTTCACAGGTGACAAGCAGCTTCTGGAGTGAAATTCAGCCTTTTCAGTAAGGAAAACATGATATTTTGGTGCCATCCAGGAAAACTAAAGAGCTGTCTGTCTGTTAGCACTCACCTGCTGAACAAGATGGATTTTGTCAGACTGAGAACACTTTTACTTATCTGACTGATGACAGATAAATCAACCCCCTGGTGATAAACCTACTTTGTGGACTTCCTTTGCAGGTATGTCCCCTGCCCTTGTGTTATCTGTCAACATTTTTCTGCTTCCAGCAGGCAAATTGCATTGTTTGTCTCTTTTTGCAGTTAGAAAATCAAAGCACCAAGACCTCAGAGTTTAAATCCGCAGAGTCACTGAGAGGTCTGCTTCATTTTTTCTGTGGCTGGAGCTCTGAGTGCTTTCCCTGTAGTTATGAAAGAAATATTCTGTACATGGAGCAACAGGAAGAGCAGCACTTTCTCCTCTGAGCATCCCTCTTCCCTAGATATGAGGGTTCCCATTCCTTTCTCATCCCTGAGAAAGTATCATGAGGTCTCTGAAGCTCTCAGCTCAAGCACACCACTAATACAAAAACAATTAAATCCAAGCATTTTCTGTGTGGGGCTTTGCCCTTTCCACTGCCTCTTATACCTCTGAGGTTCAAGGGCACCTTGTATTTATGCATCAATATCCATTTTGAGCTGCCTTCTCTTTTGACACACTTTGTACTCAGCGCAGTCAGACTGCAATCCTTGCTTGTCGCTTCCCTCTCCTCGTTGCCACCTTTGATAAGGGAAACCATTTTCAGTGTTTCAGCTCTGTTGCTTGCCTCTAAAAGGACAGAAGGACAGTGCTGCACACATTGAAAAGTATTTCACAACCACAATGATTTCTACAGCTAACAGTAAAGCAGGGAAATACTTGTTTTCAAATCAATGCACTGCTGCTGGGGTGCGGTGTTAAGGGCCTGAAAGTGAGATGAGCAAGAACCAAAAATGGACCTGACTCATTGATTTTTATTCCTTAAAGAAAGAGAATGGAAACATCTGCCTTCATTATGTGTTTGGATATTTAAATGGTGCTGTAGGAAACCTGGCTGGGAAGTGCTTTTGGTGGCCACAGGTATGGGTTAAGGGACAAGCCAGGGTGCCTGTACAGCCAGGTGTCCCTGTCACTTTCACTCCCTGTTGCCATCCTAGATTTCCTCAGACCATGGTCTAGTTGAGGTGTTACGGCTGGGTTGGACTCAATGACCTTGAAGATCTCTTCCAAACTAGTGATTCTGTGACGCTGTGATTCTGTGACTCTGTGATTCAGTGACTCTGTGACTGGAATTCTGTGATCCTGTGATTCTGTGATTCTGTGGCTCTGTGACTCTGTGTCTCTCTGATTCTATGAATTTGATATTCTGGGATTCCGTAATTCCATGACACTGATTCTGTGACTCTGGGATTCTGTGTCTCTGTGATTCTGGGATTCTGTGACTCTTTGATTCTGGGAGTTTGTGACTCTGATTCCATTAATCTGGGATTCTGTGATTCTGTGACTCTGTGATTCTGTGATTTCGGGATTCTGGGATTCTGTGACTGTGACTCTGTGATTCAGTGATTTTGGGATTCTGTGACTGTGATTCTGGGATTCTGTGACTGTGAGTGTGATTCTGGGATTCCGGGATTCTATGACTCTGTGATTCTGTGAGTTTGGGATTCCGGGATCCTGTGATTCTGTCACTCTGTGACTGTGATTTTGGGATTCTGTGATTTTGGGATTCTGTGATTTTGGGATTCCGGGGTCCTGTGGGTCAGCGCCGCCCGCCCGTCTCCGGCCCGGGGCCGCCCCGCCGCCTGCTGGCAGCGCGCGGTACTGCCGGCGCCGCCCGGCCCGGGCCGCGCTGCGGGGCCGCCGAGCCCGCCGGGCCCACAGCGAGGTTACCCGGGCTCCCTCACGCTCCTGAGGGCCTTGCTTCCTGCTCTTGGCCGGCGTTTCAAGGCGGTCCTTAATTGCCCTCTGCAAGGGCATCCCCTCCACAAAGGCTTGCCGGGCGTCAATTATCGATCTTACATGGAATTTTTGATCTCGTGGCTGTTTTACGGCGAGTCAGCTTAATTAGTCCTAACAGTGAGTCTCATCTCTAGGCTGTGCTTGTCGTATTAGTGCGAGTCCTGGGGACTGGATCACTTAGTCAGCGCTTCCTGATGTCATCCAAAGTCTTCGCTTCATACATTTCAGATGAGGCTCGAAGCCTGCTGGCTTCTCTCTCTCTTCTGATCTATTTTTAATTAGCAGTTTGGGGCCTGAGCTGTTGGAGCCGTGGAGGGCGATCTCGGTGGCACAGCCTCATCTGTCTGTGTGGGGATGTTGATGGCTGCACGGAGGGCTGTAACACGTTGTCCAGGCAACACTGAACTGGAGAGCGAGGAGCCCACGGACAGCTCTTGGGAAGAGACTTGCTGGATGCTTCAGCACAAGATGCCAGGATACCTAACTGGAATGGCAGAATGCCTACAGAAAGAGGACAGGGAGCCAGTAATGGGAAACTTGTTTCTTTTTGATGAATTAGCTCCAGATCATGCCAGAAGGACAGTTGTTTTCACTGTCCGCAAAATCTGTGCAAAGCATTCAGGAGAACTGCAAGCTGTCAGAATAAGCCCTCCCAAAATGAACTGTTTCATGGTGTGGTATGTATAATTTCCCATTTTTCTTACTACAGGGATGATTTAGTACCCATCACTTGGTAACAGATTTCATCCTCCTCGATTATGATATAGTTGCAATGCATCAGGGCCACATCCTGCAAGGGGCTGAGTATCTTCTGAAATATGCTGAGTGCCTTTGGCTCTACCCTTGTCACTAAGAGTAGACAAAAAAGCTCAGCACTCCCCACCAGCATTTTAGCAAGGGCTGGGACAAAGTCATGGAGTCCTTTGGCACTGTGCAGCCCAGAAGGGCACAGAAGAGGATTATGGGGACTGTTCAACCCAGCCAAAACTGTGCAAAGTCTGGCACTTTTGCTTGCTGTCTTTATAAGAGATATTGTCATTATTTATTGATTTGTTTTTGTTTTTTTGTTGGTTTTGTTTTGTGTTGCAGTAGCATCTTGGATGGAAACTCTTAGGCCAGGAGCCATACAAAACCAGAATAGAAAGTCCTAGCTCCAAAAGAGCTCACAGTGAGACAAGAGACAACAAATGACAATTAGACACAGTGGCAAGGTAAGAGAACAAGGGACCAATACTATTGGGAAAAGTGGAAGAAAGAATGAATCCACAGTCAGATACTGTTGCAAAAAAAAATCACAAGAGTAGCCTATTTTCTTGCCTGTTTTCCCTCCCTAGCTAGATTTTCTGCAAGGCCGGAAATGTGTCTGTTGCTTTCAATGTGCTGGATTTGTTACACATCTTCCTCAGAAAGTTCCTGACCTAAAACACATGGAAAAAAATGGGAGTGTTTTTGCTGGCTTCAGTGGACCTTGGATGAGCCAAAAGTCTTAAATGAAGAATACTTTAGTGGAAATGAGATATTATGTTTGCAGCTGAACTTTTGTCAGCCTAAAGCCCCATGCCTCAAAAGATTTATTCAGGGACTTCCTTGTTTATTAGTACTACTAGTTTAGTAGTTCCTCCCACTTTTTCCCTTTAAATGAATGTGGTCCAAAACCAACCTTTGCCACCTGATATTGGGATTGTTTTCTGCTTGAATCAAAACATTTTGGTCTCAGGTCCAGCTTGTGCAAATTCACATACCTTAGGTAAAATGGAAATAATTTCATCTTAATATCACCACTAGTCTGGCAGATATTTCACATGACAAGTTTTGAAGAATCTGCTTCTCCAGCAACTGTACAGTCTGAGCAAGCACCTGGATGCTTCTTTAGGTGACATGGGTTTGTGCATCAGCAGCAGCAGAGGATACAGCAGTTATCTGGGGACCTGTACCTTATTTCTGTTTGCAGCCATAAGGGTAGAAATGGAAAAATTTTAGAAATTGAAAACTGTGAAGATCTTATGTATTTTCTTTCTTTTTTTTTTTTTTTTCCAAGAATCTGTCCCCACATATTTTGTTGTTGAGGTACACTGTGCTCTGGGATTAAAAATAGAGCTTCATTGCACAGGTTCTTCACCTTCTTTGCTCTAGCCAACCCAGAAGTCTGAAGGAAAGGTGACTTTAATTGAAAGAGCAGGTGTCCCACAGTAACTACCTCTGCTTGCCTGTCCCCTCTGTTGCATCAGAGCTAGAAAAGCAGCTTTGATGGTGATAAGAAGTAGCAGTAATCCTGCTCACTGCTGCCACTGAGCATGCAGGGAGTGAGAACAGACCAGGAACCTGGGATTAAAGCTGTCATTGTGCCATCAAAGGAAAAAAAGTGGCACAAACCCCACACCTTTAGAGGAAAAGGCCTATCTTCAAAAACCACTTAGAAGGGGAATAACCTGTAAAAGGAAGGGATAAATCTAACAGGTACTTTCAAGGAGTATCAGGCCAGTTAAGGGCAAGAAGATAAATAAGCAAAGTGAGAAAAATTAAACTCAGAGCACTATAAACCTTTAGTAAGTGCTGCATTTCTGTGGAAGAAGAAAATATTTCTCTTCAGGTTACCACAAAGAGGAAGAAAGTCACTCTGGCAGCACTTTGGTTGATTGTAATCACTGAACATGAGATTGCAAATCACATGGGAGTTTTTGTTTAATACTTTGCTAGCTCCAGCAAAAGGTCTGATTTACCTTGCTCACTGAGTCATTTTTAGAAAAAGCATCTTCCCAGTCACTCAGCATTCAGTAAACTCTGCAAACAGGAGTTAAAAATAATGCTAAACCCAAAAGACTGTGACAGTTGGCAGGAGAGGCTGTTCAAGTAATTGGTAGAAGTATCTGGAGAAAGGGAACAGGATGGGAGATGGAAATTTGTGATCCAGAGAGATGGACAGCACCTTCCTGTTCTGAGAGGAGTTATGCCCATTTCTTTTCAAAGGGAGGCACCAGCCATGACAATGAGAGGGCAGCAGTAGGCACAGGTGTGTCCCTTTAGGATTGCTCTTGTGTTCCTCGTCTGTGATCAGACCCTCAGGTGGGGGCTGTGAAGATAACTTGATTTGGCACCCAGGGGTACATGAGTGGAACTCTGCTCCATTGGTGAGTGGAGTTCAAAGCACCATTCAAGCCATCTGTCAGCTGAGAGGGAAATTACCTCTCCACAGGTTGAAATGGGGACTTTGGTGCCCACCCACAGATGCCTAAATGTGGGTGTCATTCTGTGAGCTGAATGCCAACACTGGAAGCAAAGCCATCAGAGCTACACCAGCTGGCAGGAGCTATAAATCTGAGCCTATTATTTTCCTGGCTTCCAGCATATCTGTGTCCTTATTTACATTAACCAAAGTTAGCAGTCACAGTTTGCTAACGAATTCACTACTGGCAGCAGGATAGAAATGAAGGTATTTTACAGATCCTCATAAAATAGATTGCTAACTATTCGTGAAATGTTAAATTCAGGGGCTTATGCCTGGAGTATTTAATGCAGTTAATGATGCATCTTTGACCTCCTTTGTGCTTTTGTGGTTTGGCCTAAGTGTTCATACATCTGGAATTTGGCTTCTTCATAAAATGTTAAGTAAATGCAAAGTTGTCATCACATACATGAGAAATTACAGAGCTTTGCTTTTGAAAATTCACCTTCACTGTGTCTGTGCTTTTGAGTAAAATGCCACATTTTAAGTATCTCTTTGGATGTAACAGAACATTTTCTGGTCTCAGGGAATGTAACACTATACTTGCTTCAAGTTGAGGCAAGAATTTTCCTCTGGCTCTGTAGTGCAATGCACACATATCCTTAAATGAGCTTGGTTTGCCTGAAGAACCCTCCTGCAGAGCTGTGCAATGGCATGGCAAGTAATAGCTTAAACCTGCCTAGAGCAGCATCTTTTAAGAAAAAATTTCCAGCCAGTGTCACATTTAGTCAGCACAGGAGATGCTGTCAGTGCTCTAGCTGAGACTGCCAAATTTTAGCCTTGAAACTGGTAAGTCAGCCTTGCTCTTGTGTCCTGCTCTTCCCACTCCTTGGGGCAAACAGCTGGATTCACACACAACCTGCGTGTGCTGGGACATGCTGAGAAAGAGTGAACTGCAGTCAGTGCTTGCTCTGAGGAAGAGGAGCTCTGTCAAGGAAAAATATGCTAAAAGTGTGCTAAAACCTGCCATTTGAAGAAGATACCTCAGAGTCTGAAGAAATAAGGAAAACATGCAATTATTTCTCATAACTGTTTTTCTCTCTACAAAAAAAACCAAACAAACTGTTTTAAGTAATCTCCTAAGGTAATGATCTGCATTTCCAAAAGGGCTTTTATAGTTCTTTTCCTGTCTTCTCTGGAGCATAGTTATATGAATTGAAAGTTTATTCACCTGGGCTTTGACACAATTTGTTTTAGAGTTCATCTCTGTATCCTTCAATGGATTTTCCTCCTTTCCTGATTCATTATAGGATATGGGTTTGAGTTCCTTATGCAATATTTGCTAATGGCTATTTTCTCTTGCCATATCTTCTTTTTATCAGAGATTTTGCTCAGTGACTCAGAATTTGTGTCAGCCTTAAGAGTTCATTTCAATTCTTGGAGGAATTTGGGGAGAATTGAGCTTGGCATTTTGTAGGTTAGTTGCTTAGCTACCTAGTGTGTTCCTAGACCATCTCCTTTTTTTCCCCCTCTATATTTACCATGTCCACTGTAGTCTGAACTTTCTTCTGTCTCTCCTTTCATTATATACATTATCAGGCTTTTATAAAATTTTGCTGGCTAGTTCTGTGAGAGACTGACAGCACATTTTGTAAGTGCTGTGCTGTTCCTGTTGCTGGTCTTCAGCAATCATCCCTTTTGAAAGGACTTCCATGATTTTGTGGTATCCTTGTGTGGTTAAATTTCCTTAAGGAGCTGTCAGAATTTCTACTTATACTGGCCAGTTTAGACTTGGTAGGTCATTTCAAATCTGTCCTGAGTACAAACAACTCCATTGACTCCGCACATAAAAATGGAGCAAGTTTTAACAGTGTCTGAAATAGCTGATCTTCCATATTTGTCACTTAATTCTACTTTGTTTCAGGAAGCAACTATAATCATTCAAAAGGCACAAACTTGTGAACACATTCACACATCACAGTATCCTGGGCACAATGAAACCTCTCACCACATAAGGAGTTAATCAACAGGGATAGTGCCTTTAGAAGTTACCAGATCAAAAATACCTGAGCTGCCTTCAGCCTGCACGTTCCCCAGTCCTGCTCCTAAGGCTCCTTCACATAGACAATGATTTGGCTCCAACAGCAGCCCCTCACTGGAGAGGACAAGCAGTGACTTTGTTGTCTCAAAAGAACTGAGGCTTTCCAGGCTTCCACCCATCCCAGGGCTGGCTGTGACACAGAGATGTCTCACCAGTCCCACTCCCCTTTCCTAGAGCCACCCACTCAGGGGTCACTCCTTCCCTAGCCAAGTCTGCTGGAAATTTCTTCTTGCTGCTCCCTCTGACTTTCCCTTTCCCCTGCTGGCTGCTCCTACTTGTCATCATTTATTTGTAAGTATCTGAAGGGAGGATTCCAAGAGGGTGGAGCCAGGCTCTTCTAGGAAAAATCGGACAACAGGCAATGAGCAGCAACTGATACACAGAAGTTCCACCTGAATATGAGGAAGAACTTCTTTACTGGTCTGAGCACTGGAACAGACTGCACAGAGAGAGTGTGAGGTCTCCCTCACTGGAAATATTCAAGAACCATCTGGACACAATTCTGTGCCATGTGCCCTGGCATGACATTGCCTGAGCAGGGTGGTTGGACCAGATGATCCATCCGTGCTCCCTTCCAACCTTTCCCATCCTGTCATTCTCTGATTCTGTGATTTAGTGATTTCAACTCCACCATCCACCACACAGGACCATGTCCCCTCCTCTGCCATGCTCACCTGTGCTGGCAGCTCCAGTGGTGCTCTTTCCAACCTTCCTCATCCAAGATGTCCCTCTGGTTTCAGGCAGCCCAGCTCTCTGAAAGGCCAGCAGAAGAAAATTCATGTTTCTTGTCCCCAAAAAAGCAGAAATGTAGTTGAAATCTTGTCAGTCAAAAAGACTGTTTCTTGCCTTATTCTTTCAGCCTCATGAGGTTTCAGAGCAAAGATGTAGCAGCCAATGTGGACACTGCAGATTCTCAAAAATCAAAAGGGAAGGGGAGGGCATTGATCCAAACTGATGGGCATAACAATTGTTAGTGACAAGAAATACCACAGCCTCACCAGCTGCAGCTGGCCAGCCTCATGCCTTCCACTAGGTCTAGCCCTCAGCTGGATTTATTCTAACCAGATTTGTCTGTTTTAGTTCTGGCTGCAAATCTGGATGGATGAGTGATGGCTACTGGGAAAATCAGAGTGGGTGGAAGAACACTGTCATGTGCCTTGAGGCTGTGCCCAATGTTAGATCTTGCTCAGAGGCAGTTTCTGGTATTAGCTCATGAATTAAAAAATGCCATGCACAGTCAGCTGCCAACCACTGGGAGCTGTGGGGACAGGACAAACCAGTGTTAATGAGGAGAAGATTCCTCTCATATAACTCCATAACATGAAATGTTTTTGTTTCTCAGGTCCCCATGCACAGAGCAGTTCTATAGCAGCTGAGGTTCTCTGAAATTCAGACTTTCACTAAACAAAGCAAAAAAGAAACATAAAATGTCTAGCCTTCAGAACTGTGAATAAAACCTTCCAGTCATGGAAAGAAAGTCAAGTCTTGTCTGTGCATGGAAGTTGATTGCTTTAACCACTTTAAAAGGCAGAATGGAAGACATTAGCCTGGTATAAAGCTATTTTATACCAGTGTAGCTAAATCCCATGTGGCAGGGAAACATATGGGCACAGCTCTCAGACACTTCTATCCTAACAGAGGACCAAGCATACTAGAGGAGGCATTTTGGCCCATGTTGGCAATCAGGAACAATCTAGTTTAGCACAAGTGATGCAGGAATGCCACATCCACTCAGCCCTTGGTTCATACAGAGCCTCCTCCTGTACAGCAATTACACCAACCCAAAACCCAGCTATAACCTTGCTCTGAGCAAGGCTGCTGTGCTCAGTCAGAAGGGATCAGTCCCAGAAATGTCTGACCATATCACAGCATTGTAGGGCTTTGCTCTTCTTTTTTAATAACAGAAGCCTGCACTCAGGCGTACCTCGGGTAGCAGACAAGTCATCTTGCTGGCAGAGCTCACTGTGCTTGGGAACTGTTCTGACCTTTCAGCAAAAGAAGGATCATTATATCTGTAGAAACTGAGTTTCCCCTATAAAGGGTGGCTGTGAGAGTAACAAGTACATCTTTGCAACAGAGCACAAGCCTAAATCTGCAGCTGCCCTGAAATGTTTGTTCTGAGACAAGAGGGTGCTGTCCTCCTCTTTCTGGAGGGCAAGGGCCCCAATGAATGTGTTATCCCCTTGATGAGCTGTTTCTGAGGAGTGTTACTCCTAGGGGCTTCTTCCAATGCTATTTCCTGGTTTTTCTGTGACACTCAAAAATATTTGTCTGCTTTTCAAACACCTGGAAAAAAAAAAGGGCTTCTAATGGTTTCTGCAGCTTATGTGAGCTCCCTGGGGCCTGCAGAGGAGAGTCCTTCTGGTCTCTTCTTCCCTTGTCCTCTAGCTCAGCTCTGCATCTCTCTGTGGCAGATGGCAGAGCCTGATTTGTCCCAGGTAACTGCTCTTTGCCAGCACCTGGAACTGTGCCTGGAGGCTCTGGGCCCTCAGGGCTCTGCCCTTGGACCTGTGCTTCCTTTGCATAGTCATCTTCTCAAACAGTCTCAGGCTACAAGAGCAGCTCATTTCAGTGCTCCAGCAGCCAGCCATGGATGTGGGCTATGGTGTAGGTTGTCCATACCATTACCAGTGCAACGCAATAAAGAGGTGTCATTACAAATCCCAGGTTTGCATCCAAATTTCTAGCCTGAGCTTTTAGGTTCTGAATTTGCCTTAGTCTCCCTCTAGTGCAACACCAGTATTTTTAAGATATCTGGAAGGCAGAAGCACATTTGTGAGGACTCTGAAAAAGTTCCTTACCACTTCCAAACTGGGGATGTTAATTTTATTAATGTGAAATATCTCTGTCATACCTTGTTCCAGTAAAGTGTTTCCTCCTGTAGCACCATGCAAGGAGTTTCAAAGAGAAAGAACCTCTGGGCTGCCTGATGGAAAATTCTCACTATCTTTTCGTTGCCTGAGAGGGAAATCCCAAAAACCTGTGCTTAGATATTTAGTGATGTTACCCTTCCATCTTTATGTCTGTGGGTTGTGTCTGTGATTATTTGCACATATATAGCTCATTTTAGCATATGCCAGTCTCTGGAGATCCAATTTTTCGGCATTATTGAAGCAGTATTTTCTGGACCCACACTGCCTTAGAGATGTGAAAGGGAATCTTTTAACAGTGCTAGGAGATGTCTCTGGCAGGTACAAGTCTAAAGATTGTTGTGAAAAGTCACTTTTTGAGGATAAGAGTAGTTTGTACCCCTGAACAACATCCAGTGGACTTCTCAGTCCCCAGGACACAGGCAAAAGCAGTCAGGAGAGTAAATGAAGAAAGCAGGGAAAAATTTTTTCCCTCAGAGAATTTTTCTTGACCATTTGCTAACTGAATCCAAACAGACCAGTGTTTCCCAGCTCTTTACAGATTCACCACAAGCTTCTGCTGTTTTTCCGTGCTGTGCTGCAAGGCAGAGTCTGAAGGCTTCGCCATGAGGCACACTGTTGGCACATAGCTCAGGAGAACCACCTCCTCATACTCAGGCACATTTCCCAGGTGCCACACTTCACCTGCTATGGCCTTTGCCAATTACTACCCCAACCTGGGCCAGCCAGGAGTGGCCTCTCCTCTCCCAGTCCCTCCACCTTCAAAAACTCCTACATCAAGGGCTGAAACCCACCAGCTGTCCCAGCCCTGTACTTGTGGCAAACCCTAAGGAAGAGCACAGGGCTGGATATGACAGCAGCACGGAAAACCTCTTCAAGCTGAGAAGCCACATTCCTGCTACTTTCTAGTATTCCCCACCCTGAAAATCTTCAAGGCTATGTTGGATGAACCCTGAACAGCCTGATCTGGTGGATGTCATCCCTGTCCATGGCAGAAGGGTGGTAACTAGGTGATCTGTAAAGTCCTTTCCAACCCGAACCATTCTATGATTCCCTGACTACCCCCTCAAGCCCAGGGCATTCAGCAGCACAGCTGGGGACGGGGTCAGTCCTTGCTTTCTCAGGGCTTGTTAAATCTGCAGAGTGTGTGTCTGCTCAGCAGCAGGTGAGAAACACAGAGGCAAATGCTGACAAAAACAGGCCCAGAGGGACCAATTTCTATAGGAAATGCCAGAAGACTGGAGTGTATGAAGTGCAGTTCATGAACTTTGGTGGGGAGGGGCAGCAATACCTTGCCAGGTGTAGGATTTGGAGAGGTTTCACACTCAGAGAGGACAGTGGAAATATGCAGAGCAGCTTCCAAAGAAGAATCAGAGGTAAGCTTAGTCTGTACAATATGGAAGTCAGCTTCAAGCACAGCACTAAGGCAGCTGGAGGATCAGCCTGTCCAGAGAAAATTGAGCTGCTGAGAGGGCTTGAAGTGTTCAAAGCCTGGCAGTGCCTTGGAGAGAGGCCTGGTAGCTTGGCAGCCACACTGTTCTGCTCTGAGTTCCAGAAGGAAAGAGAGGTTTAGTTCAGAGCTGATATTTGCTCTGTGGTGATGCTCCTAAAAGCATTAAAAAATGCTTTCCTGTTCCATTTGGCTGATTTGTTGTTTTTCCGCTCTTTTCCTTCCCAGCCCTATAGTAGTGGCTGGGCTTTGCTCTCACATCTAGGACTGTATGCTAGGCAGGAGACCTGTCAGGTGGATATGAGTCCAGAGCAGGGACAGCACCTTCCAATTTGTTCTGGGTATAGAGGCCTTTCTGCTTGGGATCCCTAGAATGTCTCTCTGTGACTGCTTTCAAATTAATCCAGGTGTTATGCTGTACCATGAAAAATATCATTCAACACAGGGAAGGAAACCCCCACAGACCTACACATTTGCCTTTGAACAAACAAGGACTCCAAAGAGATGGAAATGTAAGTGATGTGCTGCATGCAGTCAGTGGGAAGCATTAGGAACACTGGGATTACTTTGCAAATCCTTTTTCAAAGCAGAAGCAGTAGGACACAGCCACATCAGACACATATCATTTTTCTGTTCACAAATGCTTTTAGACACTTAATCATAGCCTGTGGCATGTTCACAAGAGGATGTGCATTGGAGCAAATCCTTGGTCCATATGCTCTGGAGCAATCCCCAGTTCCTTCTCAGTTACAGCCAAAAGTGGCATGAGTTTTGGGAAAATCATCTGTCTTGTTATCATTAGGAGGATGGATGTATTCCCTGCCATATATTATAACCAATGCTTTTTTCATGATTACTGTTTAAATGAGACCATTACTCCCAAATGCAACATCTTCCTTTAATAATATCACATTTTCAGAGCTTCTCATCTCTGTACCCAGACAGTATTTTGTTTCAGTCTGTCCTTATCTGCAGCATGAAATTTGTCTTTTAGTTCTTCTGCTTGGTAAATCACATTTTTTCATAGGCTGTCACAGATGCTCTGCATGGCCAGACATCATTCTTTTAATTTTCAGCTTCAGCTAAGCACTGCTTGCATGAGAATTTTGGCTCTTATTTGGTATGGGCACTTACCAAGGAGAGGCATATGTCTGCCACTGGCTCATGCCCCTTCTTTTGAAGCTTTAATTTTTCCTCTGTGCACTTTTTTTTTTTTTTTTTAGAAGCCTCATTTAGTAAGAGCCTGGCAGGTCTGCTATGTGCTTGAGTACCTGGGAGCACAGACAGAATTTCTCCCAGACAAGTGATCCTACCAGAAGCCAGCCCTGCTGCCCAAGACAGAGGGAAGAAAGATTCAAGGGGTCAGAGGAAAAGAGTAATTTCTTAGCAAGAGATAGATAGATCACTGAATAAGAAACTTTCAAGTTCAGCAAGCTACTAGATCTATGCCAGAGAGTGAGCTGCAAAAGGGTGGAGGGAAGCCAGTCTCTGGGGATGGGATAATGCACATCTGACATCCTCACCTGGCTTTTCAACACAAGGCCGCAGGAACGCTGCAGCAGATTGCTTGGGGAGGCTGCCTCCTCCCCAGAACAGGATATTTTGAGCAGAAGCCATCAATCAGGAGCAGTTGAAGGTACTGCCATACAGTACCTGTGCACAGGAATTACTGCAGGATCTTTCGAGGGCTTTCTTGTATTGTCTTGTCACCCTCCAGCTCTTTCCCACAGAGGGCACTGACAAAATATTTGCCCTTTATAAGGGCAGGTGGCCAGTATTTGAGTCTGGTACTTACTCAAAAAGTTATTGCTATCCTTTTGGTTTTCAGCCATGGCTCTTCTAAGCAGAGTTTTACATTGTATCTTGTAATGCACACACCACCTTCCCTCTGCCAGTCGAGGAAAAAGCTGACTTGGAGCCAATACAAATGAAATGTTCTTTGCTCATTGCCTAAGCTGAGTAAAGCACTGAAGATAAACAAAAACTGCCTAAAACTGCTTGGATTTACTGTTTTTATATCCCAGGTTAAATTGGTTCAGTGAAGGATTCTTAGGGACATTTTTAACCTTGGCAACCTTAAAGGGAGAGGGAACATGGTGCCTAACACCCTTCCCAGGGGAAGGGAAATCTTGAAAGCTGTCCATGACCAACAGCCCAACTTCTCAAACAGCACTAGATCTGCTTCAGCTGCCAGTGGCCTTTGGGGAATTCAGATCCAATCTCTGCCTGCTGGGCCCAGGTGCACATAAAGTTACCTTCACCTACCTTATGTGCTGCAGCTGTTTTGTAGGCAGGTAGTGGAGAGGAAAGCCTGCCTTTGGGGAAAAGCTCTTGATGGATCTGAGTCATTTTTCATGTTTGGTAGCACATAAAGCTGTTTAGGTCTTTATGATGTGGCACAGTGCTCAAGCAGGAAAGTGCTTAAAATTGTAAAATTTCTTGTAAAGAAATTCATAACCTTCCTATGCTCATCAGAGTGTGGCTCTCAACAGAAGCTTCCCCTAAAGAGGAACCTGCAAGCCAGGGTGATCTTGCTGCTGTCTAGGAGGAGATCCTGTTGACTGAGGCAAGAACTCAGTGTGCAGACTTGTCTGGTAAGACATTGTGGGTTGACCCTTATTGGATGCCAAGTTCCCATCAAAGCCACTTTATCACTCCCCTTCCTCACTGGATGGGGGAGAGAAATCCTAACAAAAACTTCATGGGTTGAGATATGGACAGGAAGGATCACTCACCCATTGGTGAGTATTTCCTGTCATGGGAATAACAGACTCAACTTGGGAAGAATTATTATATTATCAATTAGATCAGAGTAGCATAATAAGAAATAAAAACTAAATCTTAAGACACCTTCCTCCCATCCCACCCTTACTGCTGGGTTTTACTGAACTCCTGATTTCCCCTGTCTCCTCCATCCACCTTGGAGCTGGCTGGCATTGGTTCTGTCAGACATAGGAGAAGCTTCTGGCAGCTTCTCACAGAAGCCACCCCTGTAGCATCCCCCTATCAACACCTTGCACATAAACCTACTCCACCAGGCAAATGGGGGAAGCAGAGCTCTGTTCTGGCAGCACATGTGGGCACTGAGAGAGTTTGGTACTCTGTGATGGGCTCTGCTGGGAGCCAGACTTTAATGCAGAGCAATGTGGTGCTTTGTGGAGCTGAAACAACCACTGTGGTTCAGAGGTACCTGGAGTGCCCTTCCAGGATCATTCACCTCCACAGCTTCATCCAGGTAGGAGGGGCAGCGTTCTCCTGTGCACAGCGTGGGCAAGGCTGGCCAGGAAACGCAAGAGGGATCACAGAACAGTGTTTAATAATGAACATATGGCTCTCAAAGCACAGCCACAGAGGCTGATTTATTGACACCGAGACAATGGACTATTGTGCTGTGTCACAGGGACCATTCCACTGGCTCTATTCATTCCTACAGATATATGAACTGCCCATCTCTTATAAATGATCTCCTCCTGTCTTAGGTTGTTGCCTTCTCACTTCTTTTCTCTCCTGCTCTTCCTGGAGGGTATTTTTGAGCTGTAATATATAAATATTTGACACCAGTGCATTATTTTTTCCTTGGCTGTGGTCAATGGCAGCGTGTAAGAGTGCTGTCTAAGGGAGATTTTGCTACTTGTAGCAAAACCAGTTCCTCTCACTACAGTTTGTTCTGCTCTTTCATATTCTGGCAGGTGATGTGACCAGGCAATCAATGGTAATTACTACTGCCTGAGGACTAAGACATCAGGTACTCTGCTGCAAACTGCAAACCTGCTCTCCCCAGGTTCTTTGTGAGTGGTGCCACCAAATATTGGTGAGGCCTTGAAAATCCCTCAGGAAAACTGAGTCTGCATTGTTGTTGTGTAAATAGGAAAACAAAGGCACAGTCAAGTCCCAACACAAATTATGAACTGTGATTCTGGGACACCCCAGTTCTTGGCCTCCCAGTGTTGATGCCAATGGCCCCATTCTCTTGTGTTGTGAGATCTGTGTTTCCCACCAATGTAGAGTTCAAGAGAATTGCTGTTTGAGAATAGAAGGAAGCATTTACTATCTCTGTTCTATTTCCATTTCCTTTGGCCCAAGTAATGCCATGAAGATTGGAAGAGGGAAAATTATGTTATAAAAGCAGTCAAAACTTAGCATTCAGCTAAGAAAATGTCAGCACTAATAGAGTTTGTGCAGTGTTAATTCAGGCCCCTCTGTGCACAGGCATTTGAAGACAGATTATAGTTGTACACATTGTTTCCCCTAGTCCCCCACCTCATTTAGTTCCCAGAAAGGATGATGCTCAGTTAGTGAGCAGTTAGTCAATAATTTCTTCTATCCTTACTGTTGTGGAAGGATCTGGTGTCTTATTTAATATCCATCTTTAAACCCTGCTCTGAATACAGCGTTACTCACTTTCTCCTGGGCATGTCTCTGGAACTCTTTGGTGTTTGGGTACTTCAAAAAGACAAGTACTTATCACAGCCTGCAAGTTAATTAGTGAGACCAAACCCCTTGTACCAGGGTGGGAACCAAGGAACAGACTGAAGTTGGAAACCATTTTTAAATTGGAATGTTCAATGGAAAGACACTGAGGTGTTGGAGTATAACAAGAGAACAACAGAGCTGGGGTAGGGTCTGGAGCACAAGTCTGATAAGGAGCACCTGAGACAGTCTGGGGGTGTTTTATCTGGAGGAAAGGAAGCTCAGGGGAGACCTTATCACTCTCTATAACTACCTGAAAGGAGGTTGTAACCAGGGTGGGGGTCAGCCTATTCTCTCTGGCAACAGGCAATAGGACAAAAGAGAAAGGCCTTAATTTGCACCAGAAGTGGTTAAGATGGCATATTAGGAAAAAATTCTTTGCTCAAAGAGTGGTCAAGCATTGCAACAGACTGCCCAGGGAGTTAGTATAATCACCATCCCTACAAGAGCTCGAAATAAGTGTAGATGTGGTGTTCAGGGACATGGTTTAATGGTAGACTTGGCAATGCTGGGTTAGTGGCTGGATTTGATCATATTAGGGGGTTTTTCCAACCTTAATTATTCTATGATACCAATGACTGTTTCCTTTGTTTCTAACTGCTTGATCCAAGCTTATGGCAGAATGACTTGAGTTTAGGATTACCACTAATCATTAATTCAGGTCTTTCCCTACAAAACAGCCATGTAGGCCTCCCTGCTGTTTCCTGTGTATGAGCTGGGGAGATGCTGTGCTGGAGCTCTGAGCCTTGGCACCCAGCAGTGACAGGTAGACCAAGCTAGTTAAACATGGAGTAAACCCAACAGATCTGCTCTGGTGGGTTCTGCCAGACAGAGCAGGAGAATGTCTGAACCCTGCTGGCAGAGCTGCCAGGGCAGGCTCTGAGCCAGCAGCTTGAGCTCGGACGAGCGCTGCTGTGCTGGGCAGGAGTGCAGAGCCTGCTCTGGGAGCTGATCTTTCAGAGCAGTACAGGCAGAGCTAATACAGCCTTGGCCTCAGGTTTTCAGGATTAAAGGCAGCATTGGTGCTGCTAGAGCCAAGGGGAAGCGTCAGTCTTCAGAAAGTGTCACCCAAAAACTGCAGGCCAGTTTCAGAAATAATCTGCAAGCAATTTATCCGTGGTCATATGGGAAATCTGTGGCAGGATGGAAATACGATGCAGACATCCATCTCCTAGCCCAGTGTTTTAATAACAAAGCTGTACTTCCCAGATACTCACCTACTTTGTTATTTTTTCCTCTCTCAGAAACATTCTTTATGCATGTCTATTTTTTTTTCCACAACAGCTTTGCAAGGGTGGATCTCTGTTACAGACCATTTTTTTCACACTGAATACTGAGGGCATTCTAATGAATTTAGTTTGTAGAGCCCTATGGAAAATATTTTTGATTATTAACATTCAAGCATTCCAAATACATTTGCTAGCCTGAAAGAGCATCAAGCAGCAAGGATTTAATTCAGTGAGATGCAATGTAGAGGGACCTGCAGCTAAAAGGTATTAGCATTTTAGGAAAAACAATCCAAGGGGAAAAGTGCTATAGTGTGTGGCATTCAAAAATATGAGTGAGTTGGGGTAAACAGAAATGCTGTTCTGTGAAGTGGTGCTTAAGGAATAGCTAGTCAAACTTCTCTCCTTTGTGGAATTAATACTTCCAGGCACAAAACTGATCCCTTTGAAACTTTCTAGTCTTTTAAATCTTCCTGTTAGTGTTCTTCTGTGCAAGTTAGACAAGACTTAAACAGCTAATTTCAACTGGTGCTTAATTTTTGCAGAAACTCTGGATACCTGGTGACTCAGGGGGTGAGGTCAGTGAAAGGATCAGTCCAAGTCAGTGTCCAGGAGATGTTAAGGCCAGAGCATTGTGCTGGTTCTTAACCAAGTTAGTCAAAGATTTCTATATATCAAAGAAGACCACACTTCCCTCCACACTTCAATAATCAAAAAAAAGAAATGCAGTTAGCTAAAAAGGTTATTGTGAGAAGCCCTGTTTAGACTCTTGTTACTGTGTTTCTTTACCTGCATGCCACGGAGACAGTTTAAGAGCAAAGTCATCCTCTCCACAGGGTGCAGAGCTCTATTGGCTATTTTAAGACACAGAGGCAGCAGGAGAGGAAGGACGACTGATGATTTGAGAAATGATAATCACTGTGCAAGGGCAAGATGCACAAGCGCCAGTGACTCAGAAAATTGTGTGCCAGCCAGAGGGAGGACTGCAGGGTGAAGAGGTGGTGGAGGAACAACCTCTGCACAGCCCAGGCTCAGGAAGCTGCTGTTCCTTTCAGGCACAAGCGTGCTGTGGTGACTCAGTTCAAAGCTACATCAGCCAATTGTGAGATATTTCTGAGCAGTGAATTGTGAACAACTTATTCCTTCCAAAGCCTGCATCCACCTCTTTGAAATCACATTGCAGAGATTTTTGTGGTGCCAGAGTTCTGATTTAAGGAAAGATGCTGTTTTTGTGGCAGTGGATAAGAAGGGTCATTTCTAGAGAGTGGTTTGTGTAAACTGCAGCAGTGAATTAATGATTAGATGGGGGAGAGCAGGCTAAAAAACCAAATAGTTAAACCTGTGGATATATTCTGGATCCCGGATTCTTCCTGGATTAACATTGGTTACAAGCACCTAAAGTAGCAGGAGACAAGTCTGGTGAAATAACTATGCATGGGGGGGTCTCTAAGACCGCAGAGGGAACATAGCCAGGGTATCTGACTTGGACATCTGAGGTTTGGTATGATGCCATGAGATGGAGAATGTGAGGTCAAGAGGACCCAGGTGTCATTCCCTGATGAGGTGAAGGTGGGTCTCTGTGTCGTACAGAACACAGAAGCCTTTGCAGAAAATGTCAGAGAAAATATTCAGGAATTCAGATTAACAACTGCAGAGATGTTTGGGAAGTGCAGTAATACTTTTGATAATTCATGAAAAGGCTATTGCTAAAATATAGAGGCAGAGACAAACATGATGAGAAACAAACCCACAAGCTGAAAAATGTTTTCCAGCACTATGAAACACATGGTGTCTTTTCAGCAGCAGAGCATGGACCACTTCAGTAGTACCCAAAAAAGTCAATTGCCTAATTGTCCTGTGCAATTCCTCATCCCAGTGGGGGCCTCGCCCTAGGTTCTTCACATCTCCCAAGTCCTGTCATTATTAGCAGTATGTGTTTCTTCTGGATCTCAGGATGAATTTGAAGGCTAGTGAGACCCCATGGCTTCTTCATCAGTCTTTCAGCCAGACAGGGACCAACTGGCCTTGGTATGAGCCTGTATCACTGCAGCCAGCAAAACACAACACTAAAACATGAAGGGCTTTCAGAAAGAATACTTGGAGGTTTTATTGACATATTGTCCACAGGAAGTGGGAGAGAGATTTGGAAGAAATGTTAGAGAAGTGTTAAGAAGCTGTCAGTGTAATGCTGTCATGTGTTAATTAATGCAGGGGAGAAGATGATTATACTGAAATTATACAAATAGCCTTATCTCAGGTTAGCAGCAATTGACTAGCGTTTAAATCATTCACCAGAATTAATTAAACATTGCATCCAAATGCCTCAGAAATTATCGTGGTGCAAATCATCCCAGAACAATAGCAAGCCTCACCATTAGTTGGTATGAGCTGGTTTACTCCACTGACTTCAAAATACCTTATCAAACCAGTCAAGCAATAGAAAACAATAACCAAAGGACTTATTTCAACCACTGAACAATTCCAGCAGCAGCTCAGAAGAAGAGAGGATATTGTTATCAATTTTCCCAGCACAATGTCTCACAGCTAGCTCATGTTATCAGACCAAAAGCCATTACAAAGAAAGAAAAATATCACAACCTGAGGGGCTGCCTCTCTGCTCCTGGACAGATACTCAGAAACAGGCCAAATGTACCACTTCATTCTGAGGCAAACTTAGCCACCATTTCCCCATCCACAGTAGGCCTGTGGATATTTGCCCATGTGGTTATAGAAGCCCGGGAAAATCAACTTCATCCACTCCAGGAGCAGGTGGGTGGATTTAGTTTGAGGTGAGGCTGTCAGATCACTAAGAGAACATAAGTCACAAAGTTTTTTGAGACATCTGGTCTTCAGTGAGCTTTGGAGATCCCTCAGCTCCTGAGGTGACAAAAAAGATTCTCCAAAGTTGGTGGGATTGCTCAGGGTGGAGAGCTGTATGTGTGGGAATGTGAGCAGTCCAGGAAAGGAGCACTTCTTCCACTCTGCTGCCCACTTCCCTTCTTAAACCCCAGGAAGATATGTGAGCAGAAAATTCTTAATCTTACAAATTAATCTGAAAAGCCTCCTGTAGCTGTAAAAGTAATTCCAAACTGCAGATGTTCACAGCTTGTAAATTTTATGACTGCATGCAAACCCAAGTAAAAGCACAGGAAAGCCATGCACCCATCACCAGTGAATAAATTCAATTAACATCTAGCTTGTTACTTGAGTTCTTGTGCTACAAACCTGTCAAACACTCATCCCAGCAGAGGCAGAGGTGCCTTTTGAAGTGGCCCTGTGACCCACCAGCTGAGCTCGTCAGATCAAATAAGCAAAGCCTTCAATCCTCTGCCCACCACATCACAAGCATGCCCTTCTCAGCTCATTGGATTGCTCTTGCTGGACTTTTTGACATAAGCTGCCTCCCTCCAGCTCCATTTTCTTCAGCAGTGCCTAGGGATTCTCCCATGACAACTGATGATAAGGTGAATTTGTTCTACATGAATTACAGTTGCTGTTTCTCCCTTCCCTGGGGAGAGCAGTGATTATTTCCCTCTCAGGAGTTGTGCTGGGTTTCTGGAATTTGCACTCTCTGGCATGTCAACCTGTGTGACTTCCAGTGCATCTCTTGGCTGCTGGACTCCCAGGTACTGACCCCAGTCCTGTGGGTCTGGTCCTCAGGATATTGCAGGATAAGCAACAGCCATCCATTAAGAGGCAGCTAATGCCTCTTAAATTAACTTTTTAATTGTTACTCTGCAAACAGTGTATTAAAGACAATTTGAGTCAAGGAGGAAAGTCAGGATCACAATGACTTATTTTTTATACAGGGCATATCAGTGGCTGCCATCTGGCTGGGTTCTCTCTGAGAATGCTTTAGATTCCCTCTCCTACTGCTCAGTGCTGGTGCTGGGCAGCATTTTAGCATCATGGTTTACTCCCTGCAAAGGCTACGTGGATTGTTTGCAAGCTGAGAGGCTTTTCTCCACCTGCAGTAAGGTTCCCCAGACACTCATCCTCTTGGGGGCTACCTGGGGAAACCAGACCCCTTTGCAGTGCTACAGGTGTCTGCAATGCAACAGGGGACACTGTAGGGCCAGGGACTGTCACCTCCTAGCACTCACATCTCTGAGGTGCCTTTACTCATAATATGGCCAGGTGTACAGCTCTCCAGTGTACTCAGAGCTAGAGTCACAGCCCCGGGGTCTGCCTTACAGGCAGTCAGGCAGGCAGCAGGGCAGCTGCTGCCACACTGCTACATTTCAGAGAGGCACAGGGAGCAGCCAGGGCTCAGTCATCCCATGTGTGCATGTCAAAGTCAACACAGGAAGGCAGCCCTAAGGGAAAAACAACCTTCCTCTTCACATTTCACCTTTGTCACCTCTTCTGCCAGTGATCAAATTCCCAGCTTTGCTCTGGAAACCTTCCAAAACTCCCCTAATCTCTGCAAGTTTTCTGTCTACCTTTTCCTATCTTTGTGGTGGTTGGCAATTTTCTCATCCAGTTATTAAAACATGATCCTAATATGCAAGGGGCACCTACCGAAACAACAGCAATAAAAAAGATGCTTTATGCATAAAGAAATGACAGCCATATTCTGGATGGGGGAAAATGCAAAATTTTAATTGCTATATGAGTGGCACACAGAGAAGGATGTGGTTTTCACGTGTTCAAAGAACCAACATGTTTCTGATGTAATTACAGGCAGTAATTCTGTAAAAAAACTGTAAATTCTGTAAATTTAAAAAACTGTAAAAACTGTAAATTCTGTAGCAATCAGCAGTGTCAGGAAGTTTAGAAAAAGGAAATGTGATATCTAGGTGGCTACAGTTCAGAATAATGCACCAGACAACAGATTATTAAAAAAACAAACCGATATGTACTCAAAAATGGAATAGAGAAAGGAGTAGACAAAGATCATCTCAAATTGAACCAGGTGGGAAAACTGATGAGATCAAATCCCTCTGAAAATGCTTTTGTTTTGGTGAATGCTTCTTACTTACCAGGAGGACAAGATTTGTGCAGCAGCCACTGCTCAGCCTGATGCAGGATGCCCAGGAACATTTCTAACGGCCCAAAATACAGCAGAGCACAAACCCTTATCCCTACATAAGGGCTACGATGCAAATCTGAGTGCAAGCCTTGGTCTGGCCTGTCATTTCTGTATCCATAAGGTGAGCAGTGCCTCTTGTTTTGCTTATACTGCTGTAATTCCTTTCATCAGATGCCAGCCCTTGGTAGATCTCATTTTAGTTTGGGGCATTTTTTTAGTAGCTGAAAAACTGGACGTGAATTGGATTTTGTGTTTGCTCTGAAAGCTCTCCAAATGTTCATGTAAATGAAAAATCTTTGTCCTCTAGACTCCTATGGCAAATAAAATTTGGGATTTTTAAAAATTTATGGTACGACAAAGGAGTATAGCAACAGTGAATCTTGTTTCCAGTGATACTGGTTAGAAAGAGATACTGTGATGCCAGTTTTATTTCTTTTGCCTTGCGAGGCCTGCTGGTCTGCTGCAGTGTGAGTGGGGCTGAATGATGTGGGGAGTCCTGGATTGAGCTTGAATACCTGAGTTTCTTTTACACCTGTCCTGAGCTACACAATGGGCAAAAGCAAGGTCTCTTTTCAGCTTTGGTCTTTCTTTTGACCCAGGCTTGGTAGTGGGGTCAGGCATCTCTCCTTGACAGGGAACTGCTGTGGTGAATTTTGCCAGCAGTCAGTTTTAAGCAGCAACGCTAAAGGTTTCCACATCCATGAGGTTCAAGCCTCTCTCAGCAGGATGGATGCAGCCTCTGTCAATGAAGGAGATTACACTAAAAACACTTCTTTGCTTTTGACTCACTTTTATCTCTTTTGCAAAATACTTTACTGACTGTACTGCTGCCATTAATTTATACAGAAACAATTATTTAGCAGGAAATACTTTTCGAACTGGGGGGAGAGGGAAAAGAGAGTCTCTGGGCTCAGAATTTCCAGGAATTTTTCACCTGTCTGCTCAAACACTGCAGAGAACTGTACAAGTCCTCAGTAGCTTGGCCATGGGCAGACTCTTTGGCCGGGCTTTGTTGAAGTTTCTCCCACAAGTAGCCCCAGAGGATGTCACTATGGACATGTACAGCAAAGGTTGTTTAAGTTCCTATCTCTCCTGCTGGATGTTTCCTGTCTCAGGAGTGGGGATGGAATAAGCTTACATCAGTTTCTCTTCAGCAAACATGGAAGCAGCCCTGTGAATGTAGAGTGCAAATATCCCTCTTTACATGACTTCTGCTACCAGGAAAAAAAAAAAGCAGCACTCATGTCATCTTGTCAGGTTCCATAATATTGCTTGACCTTTCACTTCAAGTACCCTTTTCAGATTTTTAAGACCATGGGAAAAACCTTTCATTCATCAAGGTACTTGGAAATTGTCAAGTATTGAAATCCCTGGAAGTCTTTTGTTAGCTTAAGAGGAATGCTGGTGGGTCACCTGTGATCCTGCATGTGGGACAGCTCTTCCATCAAGCATCACAGGCTTAGCTCCTATTCAAGTGATTATAAAGTCTTCAGGAGCAACCAGCAGGTGAACAAGCAGCTTTCTGACCTTGCAGACATTTGAGTGGCTCTATGTCCCTGAGAAGCTTTGGCCAACAGCTTTGTTTCAGTTCTGTGGTGGCAGGAGGAGGCACAGGTTGGATGCACCCCCGATACAGTTCAGTCTGTTGACAGATGGAGGAGTTGCTGCATTCCAAAATGCAGGGAAGAGCACATAAAGCCTTGTTCCTATCTCCTGCTTTCTTTGATGCATCTGAAAAGAGACTGAAAGTTGCCTTTTCTGGGATTTACTTCCAACAACCATTAACAGCACTTTGGATTCAGCCTTCCTTGGTTTCCCTTCCTCAGACCTTTCCAATGTGCTGCCCAACACACCTTGCATTTTCTATAGTTTTAGGCAGAGGCATGCCTTGGAAGAAGATGTTTTAAGAACAGCTTCCCTGTTTTTTATATCTGTAGCAATAAATCCTGTTCACAGGATAATGTGGTGCCCACTAAGTGCAGACCATTCTGGAACAGCAGTTTGCTGCAGCCTACAAATAAAATGGATTACTTCAGTTATTTTAAGGTATTTCCAGTCGCGGTTATTCCTCAACAACATGGATGGATATTTTTCCAAACTAGGACACAGCTGGTTTATATTATAGCTGCACTCACAGCATCTGAGAAGGAGTCAGATGAGTCATCCCAAGAACCTTTCAGATGTGGGGTGGGAAATCTATTCATGTATTATCAGAAGCTGATCCCATATCCAATGGTCTATTACACAGAGCAGATAAGCAATGGATCTGGTGAGAAAAGCTCTGCTTCTGATGCCCTTTCCAAAGAGAGAGAAAAAATAAGATAGAGCCAAGCTTGACTGTTCACAGAGGAGATATTTGGTGTGCTGCAGGGAGGAACATGGCACAAAGTTAAATCAAACTTCCAGCAAAACCAGCAACAGGCTTTCAAATCATGTCTGTGGGGGTTGGTAGGGTTAGTGTGGATGATGGCAGAGCTGGGTGCTGTTGGGATATCTGTGTCACAACCTGCAGGGACCTGCCAGGCCACCTGTCTGGCTTTGGGCACCAGGAGCCTGCTGGGCAATTGGAGGTGTGAGGGCACCCTGACCAGCACTGGACTCATCCTCCGGGGAAGAGGGAGGTGCAATGGCTACAAATGAGCACTGGAAACCTGGCTGGTGACTTTGGCCCTCAGTTGGAGGCCACCAGAGAATGTCACTATTGTGGTAATTCATGGATCTAACCTGTAAATAAGAAATTCCCTGTGGCTGCCATGTCCTTCACCCAGGGAGGGGATTTTTGCAGGCCTGTGACTGACTGTCTGCAGAGCCCTGGGGGAATAGCTGTGGAGAGCTTGTTAGTGGGCAGTGCCTCCTTCAGGAGGAGGCTGAGTGGGACATAATGTAAAGGCAACCATGCAGAAGAAATCTGGATGCTGCTCATGTCTTACAGCTACTGTCCACTGCCTGTCAGAATGTGGCTGATAGAAAAAGGGCTTGGCAGACTAACAAGAGGAAATGCCATGTTGTAAAAGCACATTCAAGACCTCAGCTTGTCTGTGTTCAATAGAGAACAGGTCTCTTGTAGAGGATGTAAATGGCAAGCTCCCATCCTTCAAGGGAAGTGTGTGTGCCCCTCTTTGTGGGAATCTCTTGTTCAGTGCTGGCCTAGGGGGAAGCAGCAAAGGTTCAGCAGGGACCAGAGCATAGGAAGCCTCCATGGTTTATGTATACAGCAAAGCCAGAGGATGGAAACTCTTCTACATGGTGTTGCAGCATGACAGAAGTGGAGGTAGTCTAGCACATCTTCCCTTCCAGCTCCCCTGGAGACTGATTGGGAAAAAGGACCAGAGGAATCACCTTCCTGACATTGTATCCTTCTGCATTATGGGATCTGTATCCTCTGGTCCAATGGAAGAAGGTCTTTGTTCTTGCTATATTATTTAAAAGTTCTTATTTTCCCAGATATTTATATCACACATTACCAATTTTTTAGGCTTCAGAAATTTGCATTTTTTTTCAGCTTTGATCTGCTTTCCCTCTCTTTCTCTGTCATATGGTGCTTTTCTATTTCTGATTGGAGCCTTCACTCTGCCACAGAAACTGGAAGGGATTTTAGCCAATGTTGTCTTCTTTATTGATTGTGGAAATGTGATTATTTAGATGTGAAAAATTGTTGTTTTCCATTAGCCTTCTGTCTTTGCCTTTCCTCCTGTTTGCTTATAATTTGCTTTTAATTTTCTTAGTCTGGAGGAATTAGCCCTTCTGAATCATCACACTTGTGTGTCATTTATTAAGTGGGATTGTCCTCTTTCCTCTATTAAGCAGTGAGACTGTCACTCAGTGTCTGAGGTTTTGCAATGTGCACAAAACCCCAGGACCTAAATCTCTCCCTGGATGTCAGCAGCACCTTTCTGCTCCCCTCTTAACTGTGGTCAGACCTTGTAACTGAAGTCCCATGGTTTTCATATCTGTCCTAAGGTGAAGGCCTGCACTGTTGCACGAACATTTCTTAGCTTGAAATTACCTAAGAGATGTCATAACCCTGGGAAAAATGTATATTTACTAATTTCATGTATATTTACTAATTAGGGAACTGCTCCGCCCATGGCACCAGCTCCCAGGTGAGGATGTTCACAGGATGCTGCAGCTCCTGAGGAGCTTTTGGGCCCTGCACAGGCCCTGTATAAGCAGAGGCTGCCTAATTTCACAGCCACTGTTTTTCAACCCACCTGTACCCTCAGGGGCTGAGTTTCTTAGTGTTAGAAATTGTAATGTGCTCTGTGGGCAGAGCAATTATCCCAAGGCAGAACTATGTAATTGGAGCAAAGAAGCTTTATCAGGGATCTGCAGAGCTTCTCCCTTGACCTTGTGCCCAGGGATGTGGTGCTATCCTCACCCTTCTCGTCCAGGACAGCTGAGGGTCAGGCAAAGGTTCTAAATGTATCTGCAGTTTACATGTAAGAAAACCTTAAACACATCTGCAGACAGCCAACACTGAAGGTCAAGCACAGAACAAAGGGGAGTCTTGCTCAGAGCTGGCCCTATGGGCACTGAGGGAGGATTGGCAGTGCAGAAGGCCCTCCACAAGAACAAATGGACATGAAGGGGGCACAGATCCTGCAAACAGACTGAGGCTTATGCAGCAAGCAGCCAGGTCTGAGCTTGACCCAAGGCTGCTGGAAGTGGGAAGGGTTCCACAGCATCTGCTCTTGGCACCACTGGCAGCACACTGGGGCTGGCAGAGGTTTCACAATCCTCCCCTTGACAGGCAGGGATGCTGGGCAGAGCAGGAACAGGAACAAACAAGGTCTCACCAGCTCTTATTATTCTCACAAAACACTGTGTGAACCTGTGGTTTTGCAGCCAGCTTTGGCTGTAGGGCCACAGTGCCAGTGGCACAGAGGTGAAGAGGGTTTGTGCAGCCAGGAGCTCAGGAAAGACAGTGGCTGAAGGCCAGTCACATCCTGGCAGTGAGTGCTTGGCTAGACTTTCAGACAAGCTGCAAATGTTTCAGTCAGGCTGAAGTTACAAAGAATGAACTGGGGGGCAAAATCCTGGCATATTGTGAATGTCTTGACATATAATGTTTGCAAGCTCTTGATACAATCCTTGCTGAGGAGATGATGAGGAGTGGAAACAGCAAGGGCATTGCTGTTTAGCTCATTATTTAGACATATAAATGCCTCATGGTGCCATTGACTGTGCTTACACAGCCTCATTTTTGAGGTAATTAGTTGTTGGATTAAACACAAATCAACTGTGATCTCTCTCAATAGGAGAGGGAGGGAAGATCTCTGCATGGGCCACAGAGAAAGTAGGACTGAACAGGAACAAAGGAGTTGTTCTGTCATCAGAGCAGACCTGCTGGAAAACATTAATATTTCAGAGAGAAGAAAATTTTCATATTTTTCTTCCTTTTGGGAAGATACGAAGCATACCAAGGTTTGCAAGAACCTCGAATTACTTTTGTGGATACTTTTATCAAAGACATTATTGCAAAGTCTGATTTACTAAATGCTTACTGTCTTAATAGACAAATTTGTGGCTAAATAAACATATTTTTCAGCAAAAAGGAAAAAGATATCTTGGTAGCTTTTAATTTTTTAAAAGACTCTTTTATTTCCCCAAGAAAAATAATGAAATTCCCTGAATGCTAGCCAGTTCCACCTGGGTAGGACTGTGGGAGGCTGAGACTGGAAGCTGCAGGAATAAGTCACCTGCTAAGTCACACTGCTAGGCAAGTGTTACTGCCAGGAGAGGGTGAGCAGGGGCATATGGATAAATACCATTGTATACTGAATAGCAAAGCAAAGGAGACTCGGGAAGGAGAACAGGAAAATGTTTATTTAGGAAGGGATGTGAATTTTCTGGTACAGAAGCAAAGAACACAGAAAATTCAGTCAAATGCCTGATACCTGCATCACCATAGCATTTTAAGTACTTTTGTACATTGTCTCTGCAGTGGAACAGAACTGAGCTAGGGCCAAGGATGAAAAAAGAGTATATAAGGTCCTGTGCCATTTCCCACAGAGAGTCATAGAATCTCAGAATGGTTTGGGTTGGGAGGGATCTTAATGATCACCTTGTTCCAACCCTCCTGCTGTGGGCAGGGACCCCTTCCACTAGACCAGATTCTCAGAGCCCCACCCAACCTGGCCTTGAACACCTCCAGGGGTGGAGAATCTGCAATTTCTTTGGGGAAGCTGTACTGATTCCCTCACAGTAAAGTATTTCTTCCTAATACCCAATCTAAACCTTCCTTCTTTCAGTTTAAATCTATTCCCCCTTGTCCTATCACTACATGCCCTTTTGAAAAGTCCAAGTTTCTCCTAGCTCCCTGTAGTGATCATATCTCAGCTTATCTCTGATGATCACTCTGTTATAGCAAATTCACCATCTCTGCTGTAAACCTTCTTGCATTTGTCAGGTGGAAGACACTTATGCCCTCTCACCCCACAGATTAGGTAAAGGAGTTTGGTGAGTAAAGGAATAAGTTGTAAATCTTGGTTTGTGTTATTTTTCTTCAACTCAGAATCTGGGCAAGGGATTTTGAACTTTGTATATTTTTGAAGGTCAGTCCTGAGGATCAGTCTGCTAATTAGATAAAATACAACTTCATCATTATTGCAGCAAGCAATGTACACTGTTACATTTAGCAGAGAGAGGTTTCTGCTTAAGTTTTTCCTTCACAGAGCTACACTGTAGACATAAAAGGTAATATTTCCAGCCTGGGAGTTGACTTGGGACGATGTGAGGGTGAAAGCTCCGTGGTTGCAACCTGGGTCTTCTAAAATGTAATTAAATCAGGTTTTTGAGCTCCACTCTATTGCACAAAAGCATGACAAGCAAAGGGAAAGTTTAACAGTCAGAGAAGCTAGAGAAGTAATGAGATTTGAAAGCTAAATTTGAATAGAACAATGGATCAGAATAGAATGGATCAGAAAGGTGCCTTGAAATGTAAAGAATTAGTTTGCTTTCTTGGTTCACTTAAAGAATAAAAAATGTGGGTTTTCCCTCAGAAAGATTATTTAAATCCAGTATAATGCCAAATGGCATTAGCAACATGCTGTTTAATTTAACTGTTTAATTAACTTAATTTAATTTCATTTTAATTTCATTTCATTCTGATATCCTAAATACCTCACCTCAGTTACTGAAGATGTGATGGAATAGCTCATCCTGGAATCCTGTTCAGCCTTGAGAAGAGATGACTGAGAGAGGATCCTATCCATGTCCATAAGCATCTGAAGGAGGGGTATCAAGAAGATGGAGCCAGGTTCTTCTTGGTGGTTTTAATCAATAGGCCGAGGGGCAATGGGTAGAAACTGGAACACAGGAAGTTCCTCCAGAACATGAGGAAGAACTTCTTTGCTGTGAGGGTGACTAAGCACTGGAAGAGGTTGCCCTGAGGTGCTGTGGAGTTTCCATCTCTGGAGATCTTCTAAAGCTGCTTGGACACAGTTGTGAGTGATCTGTTCTCAGGGAGCCTGCTTGAGCAGGCAGGTTGGACTAAAGGACCTTCAGTGGTCCATTCCAAGCCCAACCATTTCCTGACTCTGTGACAGTGACCCTACACAGGAAGGGGCCCTCTTCCCAGCATGTATCCCTACAATGCTCCAGTCTGACACACTGGGCTCAAAACCCATCCACACTGACTGAGGAGTGCTGGTGTGCCCAGGTTATTTTCAGGGATGTGGTGTGGTGGCAGCATCATGTTTCATGATGGCAACAAAGTTACTAACTAGTATGTTAGATGTTTGTTGTCATCTGAAACAAGATACTGAAACACAAATAGGACTTTTGCCATGATGAAGCATTGCCTGGACAAGCCCAAGGAGATTAAAGGAAGATGTAATTCAGCTGATGTTCCAGCCCTCCAGATTTCCTCATATGCCAATACAAGCTGGAGGGATGAGATCAGTAAAGGCATTTAAGACACAAGAAGAGAAAACCTGGAAATAAAGACAATCAACAGAACTTGATTTTCAGTCAATCACATTTTGGGACAGGATATAAGCCAGGGAGATTATTACAAGAGCGTGACGGGGGAGGATGGTGACATGTATGGAGGATTTGGTTGTCAGCCCTCAAACAGTCAGAGAAGCTTACAGTCTGCACTGTCTACAAATGACAAGACCTGGGAGTATAGGATCAATACAAGGCTGACATGCTGAATCAGTGTAAAAGAGTATACCCAAACCAAGTGTCACAAATCACATCTAAGTACAGACACTGAAAAATAGAGAGGCAAGTCACAGTGGTTGCACAATTACATTTCAATCTGATCTGTGTTTGCTTATAAAAACATTTGTGCATGCTCCTACCTGCTGTCTCAAGTGACAAGTATGAAGATGAGGGATTTGAAGGCACAGAAAATGAAGCAGAGCAATAGAAGCATGACACAGGCTGACACAGTGCCTGTGACCTCTCTGTGGCTAGTATTGAAATTGCAGCAGACTCACACACCCCATCTTCTGCAGATTGAATAGGGGCAGAAATTCACTGAAAAGAATAAGACAAGAGCAGAATTTTTTCTTAGAAAAAATCCAGGGGTTATGGAGAAGTGCAGGGCCCTGGGCGCTAAGGTCCAGGCAGAGAGATCTCAGTACTGTGTAACTAGATTGTGGGGAAGACTAGAAACTAGTAACTAGATTGTGGGAAAGACCTTGGTGAGAAAATGCCAGAATCCTATCCCTCTGAGGAGGTTTTTGAAGCAAAGGTATGGCAACCACAGCCTTAGTACTGGGGCAGCTGAGTGCCTGAGACAACACCAAGCATTGGCCCATCAGCCCAGCACAGTGTGTGACCACAAACAACTTCTAACATCACCCTGAAATTATTGTTCTCTGTGATGGCTTCCTGCTCCATCCAAACAAGGATGTAGCTCTTCATTAGCAATTCCTGTCCAGTGGCTAACAACATGCTGAAGGAAGGGTTTAGCTTAATGGTATGTTGGTGCAACAATATAAATACAAAAAATTATAATAATTAGAAAGGGAAAGCTGGGTCAGGAAAATACCTATGGTCTGGACTGCAGCCAAAGACATTTTCTCCACTTCTGTTATGGTGTTCTGCTTCCAATTCTACACAGTTTTGGCCTCATAAATACCACTGTTAATTGTTATCTAATCTCTGCTGAGTGCATGGTTTATGGCCTGAGTTTGTCCTGAAGCTCCCTGACCTTGTGATAGCTCAGGGAGAGCCATGCCATGGAGAGCTACTCTGAAGATATTCATAGGGCAAATAAATTCCTATCTGAGAGACAGAGTAACAAGAATAAGACATCTATTGTCTCACTCACCAGGGGAGGCCAGGCCAGCTGCTCTGCATAAAACCTTCAGCATCCAAGGGAGATAAACACTGTCTCTTCTGAACAAACACCCACACTTTGCATCCTCTCCATTTTGCATAACATCTGCTGAAATCAGTGTTTGCAGCTTCAGATGGGAAAATATGCACCTATAAAGAAGGGAGCTAGAACAGAAATTATTTGCAAGCTGGCAAGAGTGGATTGCATCCACTTTCCTTCAGCAAAGGTGGGCAAATACCCCTCCAGCCCTGCTCCAGAGCTTAGTGGTAGCATCAAGCTTGCTCAGTCTGATGGTACTCTTTCCTTTGGGTATGCTTCACTGTCAGCTGTAACTGACAGAAGCCTGTGAAATAATGCACCATTTATTTCAAGATCAGTTTTGAAAGGAATTTTTGGCTCAGTGCTATCGGCTCAAAGGAAATATCATCTCCAGAGAATGCACTTCCTCAAACCAGGCATCTTGGCACATGACCACCATGAGACTGATGCTTCTTTTTGTGGAAACTGAACACTCAAAAGAAGCCATGACTGGGGATCTGAATGATTTCTTTATTCATTTTAGAGCAGAACCTGGCCACGTTCAGGCTTCTAAGGAGCTCCAGTTCTGCACGTGCACTGTGCATTTTAGGAGTATCTATTTCAGCTGCATGCTGTGAGGACAGCAGCATGCCTGAGTGCCAAAGATCAGCAAATGGAAATGCAGTCCTATGGAGGCACATATCCAAAGGCATTTGCCTTGTGGAGCAGTGCTTTCAGAGGAGCAGATAGCCCACAATGTCAAGCTTCACCACAGCAGAAACAAGAAGCCTCTGAGAGGCTCCCCAGAGCATCAAGGTAACAACGAAGTATTTAGGAGCATAAAGACCTTTACAGCAGAGTTAAAGGATTTATTAATATCAGTCTGCACCACAGAGAATGCTGGGAAATATTGGCCCCAGATGTATTTTTTCAGGCTCAAATTGTAGACAGTGAGATGTTAAAACATGAGGTGTTGAACAAGCTAAAGAGCCACAAGCTGCTAGGAATGAAAGGTATATACCCCAGGAGAACTGGAGGAATTTAGGGAAAGAGGAGCTGAGTTGCTAACAAAAATATGCTGCCTCTCATTTATGTCATATCTGTGTTTTAGAAAGAGCTGATCCTAGGATGGGGGACCAGCGAGCCCTTCTCCAGTGCCAGCTGCATTGGCTGAAACTAATCAAAACCAGAAGTTAGTTGGATGAACATGACAGAATGGGGACGACTCAGTCTGGATTCACTGAAGGGAAATTGTCTCTAATCTAGTTTTTCTAATACATTGCCAGAAGAGTGGATGTGACTTTCTTAGACTTTCAAGAGACATAGGACAAAGTCCTCCACAGGAGGCAATCTGGGAAAAAAATACCCTGGTATATGAGACCAAATATTGTCACGGACTAGAAATTGCCTAAGAGAAAAAAAAGATCAGTTACAACAGGCCAAAGAATGTACATGAACCTTCCCCTACAATATTCTTAATAGGACTGATGAGTAGTATTTTTAATAAGGAATTAAAGAACTGAGAGAACTGGGAGACATGTTGGATGTGCTGAGGCTGTGAGTAGGGTCCCACCATTGGGATGTGCTCTGTCTCCTGCATAGTGGGGTTTGGAAATGTTCCATGCAGAACAATACCACTAAGCAGCTACTTGCAGGTTTATGTGACACCTGTGTTGCAGAGACAAAATGCCAGCACAGCAGTTTTTTAATCCTTGTTTTCAGTTGCTTCGTAACTGAACCTGGTTTAAATTAGTTTTTGTCACTTCTAGGAATAAATACATCTTGCAGCCCTTTCTCAAAACCAGTGCCCTGTTAAAATCTCCATGCAGAATTCACCTTTCTTGCAATCCCATTGACATACATGCAATTATTCCATGCAGGAATAAGGACTGCAGCTCAGTGGGGTAGCAGGATTAAGCTGTGATTCAGCTCTTACCCTTCTGAGCTGCTGTGCAGCATAGTTAACATTACAATTCCTCAAGCTCACTGAGTGGTGCTGGACATTGCATAATTCCCCATCAGCAGCAAAGTGGCCCCTTCATCTGAAGTTTTTTGTATTTCTTCCATCTGAAAGATCTTGAGAACCAAGCATTAACAGAGCTCTTGTTTAGGAAAAGGAGCCATAAGTCATCTTTGAGTTGAGTATCAGGTTCAATTTCTTGATAAGGATTCTGCAGATGTCGTATCTCCTGTTCCCAGACACTTTTCTCTGCACTGTGTTTTGTGTCTAAAGGCCTTTTTTTCAGAAAGTATTTTGTTTACAGTAGATAAACAGGCACAATGAGGGTTTTCCAGGTACTAATTCTGTAATTAGCTAACTTTGCCAGTTCTTACAGTCTTCTACTGTTCAGACATACTTTATTATTCCTTTTGTGGTATCTCCTTCTCATCCAGAGATACTGGCAAATTAAAAAATGGCAGAGAAGTGCCAGTAATGAAACAGATGACTACTTTTACCATGGTTATAAATACATTATTTTAGCAGTTAAACTGCTCTGGAAACTTTTCCTGTGAAGGAAGTCTAAACTTCCTGAGCCATTAAGTAAGCAGAAGAGAAAACTGTATCTTTGTGAAAGAGTAGCCAGATTCCACCAAGTTTTTTATTTGTGAGCTTTGACAGGTCAATTTGTATTCTCAGTGAAAAAAAAAACCCTAACCCTGTAACCACCCAAGTTCTTTAGGCCAAACAACTCATTTCATGTCTAAAATACAACTCTACTGACCAACAGTATATAAAGAGAGATGATAGAATCATAAAATATTTTGGGTTGGAAGTGACCTTTAAGGATCATCTAATCCAACTCCCCTGCAATAAGCAGGCACATCTTTCACTAGATCAGCTTGCTGAGAGCTCTCTCTGATTTTTCAATATAAAAGGCCTCTGATTAATGTTCTTAAATGGATCCATGGATACATTCTCAGCACCTCATCAGCACCAGCACTGTGACTAGAGAGAAAAGGACCTTAATATTTTTAAGATACTTTTGTTTTCCCTGGAGATCTTCAGTGAGCTCTCATATGCACCACTCACCATTTGACTTCTCACAAATATTTGAATTAAGTAGATTAAAGAAGAAATTTGGTTTTACTTTGCCTAATGCTCAATCACACACACACACACACATATGCAAATACACACATGCACACACACACATCTACAAGACTTAGGTTCATATAGTTAAATTGAGTAAGGCCAGATCAATTTCTGTTGTAGTCCTCCCCCATTAATTCCTCACTCTTTGTCAATTTACAAGGTACCTTCTTTTTTTTTTTAAGACTGAGTCATTGATAAAATACTAAACTTGATGAACTCAAGAGAAGTATTGTTATCAGCATTCACAGGCTTAGGACACCTTATATTTTTGTGCCTCCTGCAAAAACCTAGGCAGTTTTGGGCAATGGAGATGATACTCATTACAGACACAGAACCCTACCCAGCTGGGTTTTCAGTTCTTTTATGCAATAGCAGGACTGTACAGGAGCCTTGCACTCTGGTCCCATAACAGGGGTGGAGATGAGTGGTAGGACTGTAGTTTTTAAATGTGTTTATCTCATTACAAAGGGTCACTTATGGTGCAGGAGTGCAAAGGTTTGCACATCAACCATCACTCTTGAGTTAGGCAAAAGAGCGTATTCTCTCTTATGCTGTCAAACACAAATCATCATGAGAGGGCACTAAAGAGCTGTCAATAGCAACACACTTTGAGACAAGGGTTGTAGTGAGAGGTAATTGTCAAGTATGAAATCATCAAATATTTCCACTGAGATCTGAAATTGTGTGATTTCAAAATGTCTTCAAAATACAGGGAAGCTGAGCCTTTGAAGATCCGGTTCTCAAACTTGAGCCTATGAAATATCTGGTCTATCAAGATGAGAGGGGATTTGTGAAAAAAGTGGACAAGCTCTTTTAATGATGAATTTCAAATACTTCCTGTTTTGGAAAATATTCTGCTTGGGAGACTAGAGATATCATGAGGCCTTAGAACACCTGGCAGCACAAATGAAAAATGAATGAATGAAATGCAAATTGGACATCTTGACTAGTAAAAATGGACTATTTTCCTCCAAACTCTGAGTTGTGAATTGAGTGCCAAAGCTGATGCAGTTGGATTCAGCAGAGTCAACCCTGACAAATTGTAAAGAAAACCCTATCTCATAGACAAAGCAGAGGATTTTCAAAATTAAAATGGGCTGTTTCACAAGTGACTTGTGAGCATTCCTGTGGGACAGTGCTGCTAACAGATGTCCTCAAAATTCTCACAGGCCCCCTTGAAATGGAATGCACATATGGCACAAACTGCAACCAGACACTCGGCAGCACAGTGCAGCACAGGCTGATCACTAATTTTGCAGTCCTGGTCTAAATCTGAGCAACTGACTCAATGAAACAAGGTCACTTGACATCTCCCAAACCCCAGGAAAGCCAATAAGAATGTGTTTGGGATTTAGATTAAGCATAGCAAAACCAATATCTGCTTACTTGCAAAATTAATTTTCCTTCTAAGACATTTCTATTCCTCTTTAGGGAACATTTGAGGGAAGAATATGAAGATGGTTCCAAGACAGGGGCATACAAAGACATGTTTGATTAAAATCCAGACTCCAAATTTGTTTCTCATAAGGCCAGAACTTTGTGACCCTAGTCTTCTAGTCCAACACCTCCCCTAAGGTGAGATGTGAGCCTTCTCAGAGTTCTGTTCCAGCAAGACTACCTTCTTGGAAAAAAAACCCTTTCTCTTGATCCAAAGACTTTAAAGACAAGAAGCAATGAAATATGGCACATATTTTTTGTCAACTGTTCTAGTTGCCGGTTTCTATCACAGGTAGAAACCTCTATTCTGAAGTTACCTGGCCTCAGCTCCTCGTTGTTGGACCTCCTGCACCTTTGTCCATAAAAATGAAGTCCTTTGGTGTCAGACTTCTGCTAGACAGTGATCAAAAAACTCAGTCACCTTCCATTTTTTTTCATAAGTCACAGAGATGGTTTTTCTTATGATTGTTTTTCCAAGCCAAATGCTGAGTCAACTATTCCTGCCCAAAATTATTGACACTTTCTTGGATTTTGGACCCCAAAAAGGAGATCACCAAAGCAAGAGACATCTGGCATGGACATTCAGTCCCATTTGCCTTTCTAATCACTGCATCAACCCATAGGCCATGGCTGGCTAAACAGCTACTGCTGCTTTTTAATGCTTTCCCAAGGCAGTTTTCCAGAGAACTGTGTCTTGGGTTGTAAAAATTTCTTAGGCTCTCTCACTCAAAGTACAGTATTTGCATTCAGTCATGGTAGAAGTCATCTTGTCCACCCAATTTCATGTTTGCTCAATACCTCCACTCTGTGGAGGTGCTTCTCTGGGCAACCTGTGCCAGCACCTCACCACCCAATGAGCTATAGAAACACATAATAGCATGGGGACAAGCCCTGTGCAGCCTTGGTAGAAATTTACTTCATTAATTATGATTCTTGTTATTCTGAGATTGTCCAGTTTGGCCAGTTTGCCTCCCTTTCAGTGTATGCCGAGTGGATTTTTTTAATCTTTTCCTCAAAACTTTTAAAATGATCTTTTGTTTCTATTGTCAATTGAAATTGTATTTATTCAAAAATGAACTAATTACTTGATTTTGCTTCTGAGTAAGGTTTTCAGAAGCTCTGATTCTTGACTGCAGGGTTATGAATATTTCTTGACCGTTTTAAGACAAATCTTTAAAAGCTTGAGCTAACAATCATATTTTCACATGCTTCTTTCCAAGTTATTTGGATTATCACTGTTTCTATTTGTAAAACACTTCTCAAAGGGATTGAATATATGTATCAGTTCACTACAATAATCATCTGGGCTTCATTTTGCCTGTATACAAGAAAGCCAATTAAGTATAACCGTTTGTATCAAAGCCATCACTAAAATTAATTCTGTGGTCAGTTCTTCTTAGACTGTCAAGATGAGCTTTAATACTCAATTTCCTGGATTAGATGTAACAGTTTAAGTAAGGAGATTAACTTCTGCAATTTTTAGAAATTCTAAGGCTGTTTAGTTTTGGCAGAAGATTGCCTCCAGCATGTATTAGAATAAGGATCTCCTCCCTTTCCCTCCAGCTACATTTGATACTCGTGAATTGTGTATCTACAAGCAGATAACTAAAGTGTGAATGGCTGGTGTGTAGAAGACACCTACTCTTACCCTCTTTACTGGTTAGGACTCAAATCACTGACTGTCAAGGACTTGTTTCTGAGCTGTCAGAAAGATCCCAGCAGTTCTGATCATGTCATTGCCTCTCCTTTTGGCCACTTTCTCAATATAATTCTTCCCTTTGTATCTCAGATAATTTGACTAATTCAATTCTCCATATTTTGATTTTCTATTAAATGATTGCTGACTGTTTCCTCACTTCTCCCTCTGCTTTTCGGTATGAGTTTTACAGTTAGTGCAGTCAAACCAGTTCTTGGAAAACTGCTTGTCTTCTTCCTTCAGTCTGTTCTTTGGATGAAGGATTTGGTGCTACAAAGTCATGGCCCTTGGATTTCTAACACTGGCTTGGCCGCTGACTCACCACCAGTTCTTCTCCATCTTGCATTGTTTACAGGAGAGAGAGGTTTTATGACATCTCCAGGTGTTCCTGTCCATTCAGACCCTTTCAAGTTCCCTGAAGTATTGAGAACATTTTCTCCCTGTTCCATTCTGAGGATCTGGCAATTTGGGAGAGTTTTGAAATCCCACTGTGGCCTCCTTTCTGCAGGCTAGAGGGAGTCCAAACCACAGGTGGGAAATGAGTGTGGTCTATCGAAAGAGGCCTGTCCTTTTAACCACATCATAGAGAAACAAAGTTCAGTTTTACATTTTCCTGCCATCAGGAGTGCCCTCACATCCATGACATTCCCTCAGCAGCATGCCCATTCATTGGCATTAGTTTAGCACCAAACCACCAAGGGCTTTGTTCTGTCTCTTCAGTCTTTTCATTCACAGAGCTAAAATTATAGCTTTGTAACAATGAAAAGTCCCATGAGGTAGATTTTGCATGATTTACAGACATTAAATGAGTGAGTTCAAATGCCTTCACTATACACACCAGGTATAGTTCTGAAGATATAATTCTTGATTTTTCTGAATTTTCCAAGCTGCTTCCCCACAGCCATGATCCATGCCCACTTCACCTATCTAAGTCTTTATTGGTTGCCATGTTTTTAGTATCTATTATAACCTTGCTTTTCCTTATTCAGTCTTCCTGTTATTTCATAGGGATATAACTCAGAGCAGTCACTGCCAAGGACATTCTGATTTTTATCTATCTCATTATAAAATTATATTTGTCCTATTTCTTTTTTCTTCTTATGTACACTTAATATAGAAACTAGTAGAAGAACCTTACAATTAGCAAGGTGAGATGATTAGGTTGGTTAAGGCTACAATAACGTATTATTTTGGTGATGGTTGAATGAAGCTTTATTGTAGGTGAGGAATATAGTATTTGTTCAAGCCAGGTGGAAGAAGTGGTCAAGCTCTGTTTAAAAAGAGCAAATTAATACAGCCTTTGGGCAGTCAACCCCTACAGCTAAAGTAATCTCTCATCAAATAACATTGTGTTGTATGGTTACAAGCTTTTGAGTCCAGATTGAATCTAAATGCAGGGAGTTTGGCATTTTTCAGATACTTGAGTGAATGAGGAAGAGAACTAGAGGTCTAAGTCACAGAAGCTGATAGAAAAGGCAGAAAAACTGGTTATTTTAAAAAGAACAGTCAGAGAAGCTATAGAAGGAAATCTAAGAGATGTTAGTGGCAGACTTAAAATCATAGCTTGGAATACTGGCAGCTGGTGTATGTCCAGGGTATTTTGTGTGTTCATGTGCACTAACAAGATTATCCCAAAGAAGGTTATCCCATGGAGAACAGCACTTAGGATCCCATTTATAAGGTATCTGCTTGCATCAACAGAGTCATAGTCAAAGAAGAACATACTTTAAAATATTATGCATAATTTTGCCTGGATAATTATTTTTCCCTCTAATCCTACATAGTTTCAGTTGTGGTTAGACTGTTGCTGTTTTTCAACCCAAATTGCACCAGCATCATGGTGAATAATTCCCATGGGTATTGGAATTGTGTTGGAAGCTTTCCAGACAATGCTGCCCCAACTCTTCCCAGACATTCTCTGCTCTCAAATGTCAGAGTAAGCTGCAGCAATGACTGAATGTGTGCATATTGCTCTCACAGAAAAGTAACCCAAAGTCTGCCTTTGTTTGGGTCTGTAGGTGACTCATGTTCCAACTTATGTTTTTACTCCACATTTCAAACTGCTTCATGAACCCTGTGCAGGTCATGGACCCTGGGTGATTCTCACCTGCTCCAGATTTAAAGAAACCAATACTGTAAACCAAAGATTACTATTATTAGCAACACAACTAATTAGTAACATATGTCATTTCCTTAGTGAGCCTTTCCAAGGGAGTTATAAATGTCCATAGAAGATGGCACACTATCAACCTACAGGGCTTCACATATTTTGTCTATGCATATATGATTATCACCATGCCTTTGGCATGATGTTGATTCTAAAATTAGCCAGGCATTAAGGGGTATAAGGCATGGTAAGATGCAATCAGAGGGAGCAGAACCAGGGTAGTGGGAGAAGAGGCCAGGAAAGAGAGCAGGGAACATATTTCACATATCAGCATTCACTTGATCCAATTTAGGAATGAGCATCACCCTGCTGTGGTCATGGTCATACAGTATTTATAGAATGCCATCTCCTGCCTCACAGACATCTAATGGCAACTAAGCATTTACTCCAAGAGTAAATTTGAACCAGCTGGCCTTTGGGACCAATGGGATATTTTAGAGAAAATCAAAACAATTTGTTTACTTGTGTGATCACCTCCTAAACCAAGTGTTTAATCTTTTAGAGTCATTAATGGAAAGCTCATCAAAATCAATATTATTCCCTGGCTCAGGTCCAAAAAGGTACTTAAGTGAATACCAAACTTCATGTATGGAAATAATCCCTCTGATGAGTGTTCCTGATGAATTGGGACTTTCATTTTAGAATACTTACCACTTTTTCACTCTATGGTGCTCATCATAGCGTTATTTAAGTCTCAATTTAAATTAGCATATACATTAAAAATACTGCTCTCTGTTGCATCTACTCTGTATAGCCTTTAGAAGAAAAGGGAATTGTGATTGCATGCAGGTTTTTGTGAAAAGCAACTAGGTATGCATGTAAAAAATTAATCTTCAACAGCATCTGGAAACATAAGCCCATCAGCCTGCTAGGCAGGCTCACAGACCAGGGAGGACATTTCATTTTCAAGCATCACATCACATTATTTCAGAACTGCCATTTTCCAAGAATTTTCAGCTTGTGAGAAGCTTCAGACAGCTATAGCTTCAGCACACTTCAAACCACAAACTAATTTCCAGTGAGAACATCGAGGCCATTTATCATATGCTAGAAATTCTGCTTTCACATATGGTCTGGTATTCCAGGAGCAGCCCAAGGTCTCTGTTAGGGTCAGAGAGACAGCCACTGTGGGACTAGGCATCTTTAACACCTTCTATAGCTAAGTTTAGCTTTTGGGATCATATCTGGGGGACACCTGAGGTGGAATTAACTGAGCAGTTTTCACCAGCATTGCTCTGCTTCCTTAGGAGGTAAATACCCATATCCATACCCTGTGCCATTGGGTGGGGTGACCCAAGGCTCTGGCAGGACAGTGGCCTTTGCCTGCCAGCCTCTCATTCTGTGCCCTGCAGAGAGAACTGAGCACCACCTTATGAAAGTGCTGAGCATGAAGCTCTTGTATTTTAGTATTACCTTTTCATACAAGGCATGAGGGCTGGCTGAAACACAGTCTCCATCCTGGCCCTCCCTGGCATTGACTCTTCACCTGGCTCTGAGCACACCCCTGGAGCTGCTGCATGAACCAACAGCAGTGCAGACCTGAAAAAATCTTCATTCTGCCCAAGTGATGTTTTCCAGCTGTGGTGCCTCCCTGGGAAAGCTCTGGGACTTGCAGCATGGCTCCACACAGGCAACAAAGAGCACATTTAGGGAAATGCTGGTTGAGAGACTGTGGTTTTGCTCTGCAAAGGAAAGCAGGAACTAAGGTCCTTGCACTTCAACAGAAGTTATCTCTGTCTTCTATTAATATCTGTTCTGTAGCTGTTGGATAAAAATACATTACACTCTGAATATTAAGTGTACCCTCAACCAAACCCACAAATTTACAGGTTAGTCATTGTGGATACAGAAATGAGATTTTGTGGAGAGGGACTCCACAGAGAGAAAACTAACAAAGCTGCAAAACATAAAATACTAGAAATGCTTGTGATCCAAGGCAGAATACCAAAATCCAATGCAAAGCAGGATGCCATGTAATGCCTTTGACTGAAAGAAGTAATCAATATGATGGGGTTTTTTTTAATCTGCTGGAATTACACTATCTATGCAATATCTGTGTCTACTCTTTAGGAAGCTGGCTGGGGGAGTATAAATATAAGCATAGGCTCAAGGTTTCACACTCTCACATAAAATGTTTGGTATCTGGTAGGGGAGACACAAGAACCAAAATGTTCATGGTTACAGATTTCAGATTATGGTGCACCAAATTAAAATATTCTGAAGTCATGAATCAGACTTCTCTAAAGCTTATCTCAGTGTGACACTGAGCAGTTTCTGTGGAGGAAATCACCTATAATTGCCATATTATAAGATTTACAAGAGTCTTTCATTTCAAGACTGATTTCAAAATAATGAGATACAGAAAGAAGCATTCTTCCAATTTATCTTACCGTTCACAAACCATTGGGATATTTTAGATCTGAGTTTTAAATTTGCTTGTAACCCAGAGGACTAGAAACTTATTCTTTTGAATAAAATGTGGCATTCTTATGTAATCAGTTGCCCTGGAAGCAAGATCTTTAAGATAAATGCTGAATTTTATGAAGCTTCTGATAAGCTCCCAAGAATTGGAGTCACTAAATCAAAGAATAAAAAATGTAATCACAGGGTCATACTATAGGGCCTGTGAGAAGGAATTGAGTGATGTTAGAAAATCAAAAAAACAACTTCATCTTGCAAAATTACAATTATGGGTGCTTTCATCCATACAAATTGTTCAAATGTCACAATGTTTCAAGAAGATTTCGAGATGTTAAAAGAGTACCTCAAAATGTCCTTCTCTGAAAATATTCTAATGGAGCAATTCCCCCTTGGAAAGAGTCAGTTCAGGTGACCAGTGATAGACTTTTCAAGGCATTTGGGTGATTAAATTACAGATAATCATCGTCCATCCATTTGTACTGAGGCTGTCCTACAGTACAAGCATAGGAGTCTCTCTGCTGTGTTGAGGTCTACACCTTTTCTGACAATTGCACCAGAGTTGCAGGTGGTTCTTTTTGCAAGCCTGGTGACTCTGTCATTCTCTGTTATTCTGGCCAAGAATGAAAAATTGACATGGCACAATAACTGGTGGGGTTTTCAGCAATCATTCCTGAAAGCTGAGGGACTGGCATGAAGGATGTTTTGGTGTTTTGGTGTTTCGGTGCCATACATAGAGGAGTGCTGACTATTTCAATTTGCACTGGACAGTCTACTCTTCCTCTCAAAGTATTTTCCAGACTTGAAGTTTAGCATGACTGGAGAGGCTAAATTCAGGCAGGCATTATTGAGTGGAAAATATATTCTGGTGATGTATCACTTTCTTTCCCAGTTAGTTCCACACATACTTAGCTGGTTTCATCATTCTAGTGTGCTGACAGCTCCTCACAGGAGTGAAATTATTTGTCTGATCTAGTGCCTGGGCTGATTAATTGGTTCACTATGCAAAATGGCCCTACTGAGATCTGGGTTTATTGAGAAAGAACAGGAGGCTCATTTTGTCCCTGTTTCTGCAGCAACAGATTTCTACAAACACTACTTGTGGTGTTGGTAGAGAGATTCAGAATGGTTTCTGCATCATTCTTTTGGAACCATTTCCCTGGATGTTTCCTGCACCAAAATGAGTCTGTGCAGCACCCTGCTGGGGTTATCAGCCCTGTGTTTGTGTACTTCACTGCTTCTCACATTATCCTCCTGCCTGGAATGGCAGCAGTCAATCACAGCCTGAGGTAGGCACTGCCTCAGTGAGCTTGTAAACTCAGCCTGGGAGCTCAAATCCAATGCACCTAATACTGATTTACCCTTTGCAATCAGTTGAATTTGGTGCTTCAGATAACCTGTGAGGAGAGGCTGGTTTTCCCTAAAACAGTCTTTTGCCTTTTTATATTTATTAAGTAGGGAACTAGGCAGCTCCAGAACGTTATTCAGTCCACGTGTATTAGACATACACACAACATACATCTTCCTAAATGTGTCATGAAAATCAGTAGCTTTGAAAGTGCTTCCCTGTGGATGTACCAAGGGGTATTGGAGCTGCAGATTCCCATCAAAGTGCTGTTGAAAGTTTCTGGTGCCATATCTTCTGGCTGTCATTTCCCAAGGAGGTCTTTGGGAGTCTGAAGAAGGCCAAAAACCCTGCTGGTCTTCACAGGGTGAGCCCATCACACAGAGCTGATGGAAGAGGGGTTGCCTCCGTGAGATGAGTTGAAGGCACTCAAGACTGAAGATAATTCAGTCTGAAAGGGATCCCAGGAGGTCTCTAGTCCAACCTTCTGCTCAAAGGAGGGCCCGCTATGAGGTCAACCTGTTCCTCTGCTGTCCTCATGACAAAAGAATTTCTCCTTTTTCCTCGTCTGAACCTCTCTCATATCAGCTTGTACCTGCTGCATCTCATCCTCCTTACATGCATGGCAAAAAGCTTGGATGTAGTATAGCTGAAAGCTGGCTTTGAAATGTACACAGAGCATAAGGAGAACAAGTAAATGTAATGCATGAGGAGGACATTCAGATATTCAGTATTTCTTTCTCTGTTTGCACATTACTATTAATTGTTTTGTTGGCTAAGGAATGATAAGGTGCTCCCTGTCAGAGACTCATAATAGGCTGAGGTGCAAACACTGAACAAAACCAGCATTTTCAAAAATCTGAACCTGTTTGTCAAATACAGAAATATGCAAAAGTCATAACTGACATTTTAAAACTAATTGACTGTAGTTTGGAAGCAAAATATGACTTCTAGAGTTTGAAATATATAAGTGCTTTCCCTAAGCATACAATTTTTTAACTACAACAACAATTATTCCTGGGAGGACCTCAGACCTAGCTCATTACCTTGCCATGTCTGATGGTCACTTCTAACAGGACCTCCCTCTCTGTCTGTCTGTCTCTCTCTCACCAACCCTGTCTTGGTGAGTGAGAGTCCTGCTCACTGCCCCTTGTGGAAGCCCCGCTCTTGCTGCTGCCTAAAACAATTTGAAATGAAAAAGTCTGATTTTCATATGCAAACATCATATTTTTTTAAAAAATCAGCTGTTTGCTTCTAGTGAACCCAACCTGACTGGTCACATCCTGAGCAAATGACATGGCTTGAAGATTTTGTTTCTTGCTGTTGGGCAAGAAATCTTAGATCGAACTCAAAAAGACAGACTGGATGTTTGAAAAACTTTGTTTTCTAAAAAATTTAGATCTGAGGATGAAATCTCCATCACTAAAGGGTTTCAGGTGTAGGTTTGACAACTAACTGTCAGGAATGCATTAAGTTGCTTTTATCCTGGCTTTGGATGAGGGGATGAACCCTTCTGGTACATTGCCATTTGGTTATTCAGTCACTATAAGGTAGTGTCTACCTCTTATTTGACTATAAACAGAGACAAGGAGTGAGACTCCAAACTTGGGACCACAGTTCAATGCCTGGAGCTAGGTGAGGAGAGTTCATACTTTAGCTGCTCATCCTGAGCTCACTAGTTAGTGAGTTACTAAATCTGCCACTTGAATAATTTTGGGTAGGAACAAGAGAGATGGTGTCTGGTGATGGCCATTCACATTCAGCTCATGTTTGAACTTTTCTAGCTGCACCTCTGGATGATCCAGTTCACCAGCCTGTTTCATGGATGTCAATCCTGATCATTGGGATGCCTACATGAACCACAGGCTGTAACTTCCAGCCCTATTATATGAATGTATTGGAGAATAGGTGAAGGCAGGGGAGGAGGAGGATGTGATCATCAGCCTTAGGTTCTGTTTTAACTTCATTCTCTGCTAATTCAATAGTTTTCCAATTGATCTCAGAGAGAGCAGACAGAGATCATGTTTAAGAAAAAGTCCTCTTGCTGATGTTTATGACAAAGTGGAACCTCTGGTGGTTAGCTGGACCCAACCTAAGTAGTTCATCTCTCCACTTCAGAGCAAATCTCAGCTGTTTGCAGAGGCCATTTTCATCATTCCCTTAGGACACAGAAATGACAGGAAGGTTCCTGTTGTATGTGTCAGAAAGCAAACCCAGCTCCTCTGACAATACTTGATCAATCTTCAAAACACCATATTGATGCTACCTGAATAAGTGACATTGCTATTTATCAAATTTCTGCAGCCTGCATAACACAAATTGCTGGAAGACTTTAATACGTGAGGAAACCCATCTGATCCTATGGGCAAGCAATTTGTCTGAGATTTCTAATAGCAGGGAAGCTCTCAACTTTTGCCTCTTTGCACTCACCTAATTACCTGACTTTCTGCACCTAATTAATTTGCAATGCTGTCATCAAGGGAATCCGTGATATTTCCAAACAATTTTGTGGCAGCCACAGATAAACCCTCTATAGAAAAGACACAATCTGCTTTTTAATTGTTGTGTCCATTTTTCTATATTCCCCTTCTGTATTCTCTTTCAAAAGAATCTGAAGTGAGGAGAAACAAAATTGAATGAAGGGCAGAAGAAATGCCATGTACTCCTGAGACAGCATTGTGTAACACTGAATCCTAAAGAGATCATATGTACATGAAATGTAGGTTAAATTCCCTTCACCTTTCATTGCAGCAAACAGCTTTTGATTATTTAGCTTCCCTTTACATCTGATGGATTTGACCAGGGCATATGAATTTTCACATCCTTTTTCCATCCTTCCAAGGGTGGTTCTTGAGATGATGTTTTCTTGCCTGACCAAAAAATTTCAAGAACAAACTCCACTTGACATCTTCCAGGACACTTATGGACTTTTATACTTGAGTGTAACATTGGGAGTCAGGAGTTTTGGGAACTATTTCTGTCTCTGGCACTAAACACTAGAGGAGGGACTCAACAAAAGGCTCTGACCTTTTAAAACAGAAGGTTAAACTCAAGTTTTCACGTAGACCTCCTCTGCTGGAAGAAGGAAGAGAAATACACTTGTGGATGTATCATTCCACACCAAATAAACCTGTTTGGGTTAAGTAAAGTAACTCATCTTCAAGGTAAATACTGACTGTAGTAGTGCCTCTGTACTGCAGTGATATTCTATGTGAAATGGAGACAATAAGGTTTATTAGGTATGATATGAGGGCAACCATGAAATTTTAGCTGCTAATTTATGACATATATATTTTAAGGCCCTGTTCAGGAAGCTGAATTGAATTTATTGCCATTTTTACGCAAAAAAAAAGAGAAAGCAACAACCTGTGCAAAACTTTTCTCCAATGAGAGAGATTTCCAGAGGAAAACTACAAGTACCTCTTCTGAGTCCAGACAGTGATTATTCATTTAAGCAGGGAGCAGGAGGATGGAGAGCTCTTGTAACTTATGCACAGCTGTGTAGGCTGTTCATATTCACTTAAAGGTGTCAGCATTGCCTTGCTCCCATCCATTGGTGAGCATCAGGTGATGTGGGTGGCAGTGTAGTTAATCCAAATGCTGTGTCACGCTCTCAGAACTTTCCTATTTTCACTTTTTCAGCATTTTAATTCTGGTGCATTAATTTTGCTGCCCGTGACAATGGCTTAATAAGTGTTTGTTCAGCCTTCTCAGCATTAGCCTTTATTTTTCTATCTCTGCCACCTCTTTGCCTCTCACACCAATTTGCCTTTTTACTCTCAACATTCCTCTTAAGACAAGCTGGGTGATAATAATTCCTGGTAGAACTGGACTCTTACAGTAATTTTCCCATGGGTTTGTATTAAATCTCTCAGTCTTGGCTATCCTGAACATTTTGAGCCAACATTTTAGCTCCTGGCTGGGCAGTGGTAAGTAAACACAGCACCAGTCTGCAATACTGTCCTTGCAGCTATCCATGATTAATCTCTTTCCATGCTAAGAATTGCCCATTTGTTCCTACTCTTTGCTCCTTATCTCTTCTCCAGTTTTTAATCCATGACAAGACTTTACCTTTCACCCCTGGCCAAGTTTCTCAATAGGCTCTTGTGCAGGACTTTATCAAAAGCCTTTTGAGAGCCCTTTGAGTCCTGACTGCTCTGCAGCTTTGTTAACCCCTTCAAGGGATTCAAGTTGTAAAACAATAACGTGAGAGAAGGAAGATAATGGCTCACAGTTTGCTGGATGACACATCTATCACCATTTTTGTGTTTTCTTGGCTAAATGGATTCCAGTTGCAGGAGGGATGTGAACCTGCTTTTAAATGAACTTGCTTTTCTTGGAGGCAGTCTGGCTGTTTGCTCCTTCACCACATTTTGGGAGGGAAAGGCCACTTAAGATTCTATCTTAAATCATGGACTTATTTTAGTCTCTATATGTTCATGTCAAACTCTGAATTGACAGTCCCAGATCCTCAGTCTTGGAAACAGATTTGTATGTATCCTGTCATGCCAACTGTGTATCCAGTCTAAAGGTACAATTTGGCTGCTTGAATGTGGCCCAGCACCATTTAGGATGGCCATGAGTAAGTGGTTGTGTGCATCATGGAACAGCCATGTAGGCAGGTACCAAATGGGCACCGTGGGAGATCTGGGCAGTGCTGGACAGACAGCTGGAAGTGGGCATTTCTGCAGAGCCAGAGTACACAACTTGCAGCTTGAGGCTGGGCAAGAGGCCTCCAGAGGTCCCTTACTACTCCATTTTCTTGCATATGCTCCAACACAGTCTTGGGATCACTTGGCACTCCCTGGCTCCTTGCCTTCCCCCCAAACCCTTCTGCAGAGTGGGGCAGCAGCTCCCAGGCCTGCAGGGCACTTCCCATTGTGCAGCCTCAGCGGGTGACTGGTGGGGCTGGCAGAAACCAGGCCCTTTTCTCTGTTCAGAAGTTTCTATTTGCCCCACATGAACTAATCCTGGTCACATTAGTGTCCAGTCCTCAGCCAGCCCTGAACAGGCTACCCTTCCTGCATATTGTTATCACCATGAAACTGAGAGACAGAAGACAATATAGGCAGTAAGAGACTCTCGGTAGGTCTCGCTTTGCTTGTGAGAACCATGACCTTTTCCTTTTTCCCCTGCAGCTGTGATTCTTCTGCACTTGCTTCCTGCATCCATGCTCCTGGGAGTTCAGTCATACATGTTACAGAAGTATTCATTTTGTAAAAAAAAATCAAAATTGTAAGTGCATCTAGACAGCAGTTTGCTGGGTCCTTGGGGCAGACAATGGAAATTTCACCATTTGCTTCCTTGGTTTTTTACTTGACTTTTTTTTATATCTACTCCTGCCTGTAATATATACATAAAATAGTAATACAAAAAGTACTTTGACTACAAATAAATATACAGTTTTGCTTTCTGCATCACTGTCACCTTACAATGAAAATAGCAGGAGTTGCAGACCCCATACTGAAATCTCTAACTTTTTTGAGGCATCCCACAATTCCCAGAAGTAAAAAACTTTTTTAAAAAGGAGAAATACAATAACATTTTTCAGTCACTACCTGTAATCCTTAGGGGCATCAAAAGACTCAGGAGGGATCTGCTATATATACTGAAGACTCTGAAGAAATACTGTCATCAAGAAATCAATTCCCAGCTCGTAAACAAGCAGATAAAAGTTCACAAAGGAACACTTTCAACAGGGATATATGACAGTCCTACAAAGACAGCTACCTCTCCTGAGGCAGCTGCATTAAGAAAGCTTTAACCCTTCAGGCAGTGATCAGAAAACCCAGCCAGTCTTTGGACATGTTTTTGTTAACCATTTTGCCTGCTTAGGAAGCAAACACCATAAACGTGTTTCTTGGGAGAGAGCCAAGGGCTTGCTGAGGACAATGATTTTATCCCAAAGCTCTTGTTCAGGATTCAAAGAAACACTGATGTTGTGTAAACACCATTTAAAGTTGTCATAACAAAAACCCTGACAACAAGAGACAACATAGTATAATATTATATAATTGCAATGTAATAGCAATAATAATATAAATGCAATGTCATGCCCTCCTGTTTGAAAAGAGGCGAGATGTTCAAATCACTGCTCATTCCAGGTTGATTCCCCAAAGAAGAGCAAATCTATTATCACCAGAGCACAGGGAAGTGCCCTCTACAACGTGACCTCCTTGTTCCTTCACCTTTTGTCAGAGTTTGACAGCTTTTTATTAAATTTTGGCACTTAGCTATATTCATGTTACAGTTGCCTTGCCTTTCTGAAACACTGCCGCTGACCAGGGGTACAGCAGGTCATCGATTTTGCAAAATACCTGCATTTTGGTAGGATTTTTTTACAGGAAGTTCTCTGACAGTTGTAAAAACAAATTGTTCTGATTATGCTCTAACTTTTCTAACAGAATCAAAAGCGTTAATCTGGAAATTCATTTGCATACCATAGCTTCTTGAAGCCAGGAAAGAATTAAACAACAAGGTATGAAACCTATAATGCTGTACTTACCCTGCTAGTGAAAGATTAGGAAAAAAGTAGGTAACATTTCCTGGAAGGGGAAAGGTTTTATACACAATGGGGAAACCAACCATCATTTCCTTAAATGTCAGCAGAGTGAATAATCACATAAAATAAAACTAAAAAAACCTCAAACTCTTCTGCACCTGAAAAAATAGAATACTGCTGTGAGATTCCTGCAGGAACCATATGACTTGGGGTTAAATCTGAGTAAATCAGATTTTGCTCAGCTCAGCTTCAGAGCATCCAAAGAAAAAATGTGCTGCTTTCTTTTCCATAAAAACACAGCTTTTCTTCCATTTAATTTTGGGACTAACAAAAGAGGAAGATTGTATGAGTCAGAAGTAAATTGCTATCATATGAAATAATTTTTGTTAATCTCACTCACCTCAACTGTTTTCATTTCGCTTTCTTAAGTGCAGCACAGAGAAACCTTATCTAACCTTGATGCTCTGGTGTCTCAGAAATTATATATCAAGCTCATTTTAAATCACAGATTTAACACATCATGTGTTGGCTTTCAGCACCTGATAAATGTTAAGGTTTTCCTAATGAACCTGCAGAATTGGAACCACCAATCCATTGGTTCTCCTACTGTTGTTTGACTATGTGGCATTAAAGGCTGAATATTTTATTAACAAAAGGAAAACCACCCTTAAATTAAAATAAAATACTCTACCCAAAAGCCCAGCTGCATAATGCTCAACCTCACATCCAATTTGTGCTCCTAGCTGCCTTCAGAATACGCAAATTGGGTAGTTTTAGCAACTGAAATGGTTTTCTAGCAACATACCAAAGATGGATCAGATTCAATCACCTGCTACAATCTAAGGAAAATAATCATAGCAAGAGAGTTTCAGAAGCTAAAATAATTAAATGCTGAACCTGAGTGGAAATAACCCTAGAACTGTGGACACAGTGGTTGGAAGGGAGCTCTGGAGGCCTCTTGCCCAGCCTCCTGCTCAGACAAACAACTGACAGCTCTAGATTAGGTCAGATGTGGCTTTACTACTAAGATTTTGAAAACCTACAAAGACAGAGGCTGAGGTCCCTCTCTGCAACCTCTTTCGGTGCTGCACTACATTCCTCATGAAATTATGTTTTTCCTGCTGTCCTTCCCAAGCTGCAGACCACCCATTCCCCTCTCTTACTGCCCTGTGCTCCTGAGAAGGTTTTGTTTCCATCATTTTTATCATTGTCTATCAAGGAATTGTGAACAGCTGCTGAATTTCTTCTTTCACTCTCTTTTTCCAGACTAAATGAGCCCACAAGGGAGGAGATCCCTGCCCGTGTTACTAGAAATGTGTTTTGGCATCGGGGACCCAAAGAAGCTTCCATTTGGAATGCAGCAGGCAATACTGGTTTAATGCATGGGCAGAAGAAGGTCCCATAGTCCTTTGGAGATCTGCCCACGATGAAAACCTCCAACAGGCCAAAAAAAATTGCACAGCTTTTTCTGCAGAGCAGGAATGAGGTTGCCTAGTAGAGAAGGGGAAGAGGAGGGTTTGACAAGGCCATCTCCTCAGGAGAAATTGCCTCCTGCCAAACCTTTCATTTCTCTGAAAGCTTCTCAGCCCAATTAGCTTGTAATTTAATCTCCTGTGTTTCATCTCAGGGTGTTTCAGCTGCTGTGGGTTTTATTTGCACATACGTGGTTTGTAGTTAGAGGGATGCCAGCTCTCTCTCTCCAAGAGGACTGAGAACCAGCTGAACATTAGTCTGGTGTAGGCAGGCACCTGCAGCACAATAAATGCATCCCCTGATTTTCTAAAACTCCCTCTTTCATTCCCTGCTCTTTCCTCTTTCCTCACTAATTTTTCTGCATTTCTTTTTTTCTTTTTTCTTTCCTGGCTCTGTGCTCCTCTTTTACAAACAAGCCCCTCTTTTTCCATTCTTGGTTCCTTTCCCCATCCTCCCTGCTCCCTCCCTCCACAGCTGTGCATTAAGCCTTGATGCCAACATTTGAGCCAGCGTGCGAACCCGTGCAACTTCACATCCCAACTGCACTTGTGAGCCACAGGAAAAACTCCCACTCTCTGCAGCAAGCCTGTCAAGCTGAGGTGGATTTATAAGGAAGGTCTATGAGAGCTAATGACAGAAAGCACTTGCTACATGTGCACAAAACATCACAGCAAGGGAAGGGCAGCCAGCTCTCTGTGTTCCTGGGGACATGCTCTCTGTCTCAGCCATGGTGGTATTTGTAGATTGCAGCACATTTCTCCATAATTTACACATGTCAGGCAGCCTGACTGGGGCACTTAATCTTACCAGGCAAGCAGATGTCCAGAAATCCTGACATACCCACGGAGCATGGGAACATCTGTGCTGTAGGGTCAGAGCACTCAGATGGAGACTCCGGGAAGCCACGAAGGACCTGGGCTGTGGCAGTAACATCAGCTACTGAGTGACCCCAGCATGGAGGGTCTGGAGGGCACATCCCAGTGCTCCTACAGCCTTTTGCAGCTATAACAAGCAGACAGTGCCAGGGCAAAAAAGGAGACGGATGAGATTTTGTTTGTGCCAGAGGCTTGTCTTGTTACTGTGGATGTCACTGCATTTTTTGTGCCTGGGTTTGCTACTTTCAGCATGGAGATTGTGTTCCCTTTCTGCTTCTCTATTTAGATGATCAACAGTGATGCTGAGAATTTCTTGGTGTCCCTTAGCCCAGCAGAGACACAATCTTCAATTGAACATTCCCAGAGTGATGAGGGAAATCTGCAGCGCAGTACGGAAGTACATGGCATTCCTTCTTTTTTCTGGACTGAAAATAAGCAGGTTTATTCATATAGATCTGAGGCCTTTTTAACCATTGTGGAGGAAGAAACATGTCCCGACTCTAAATTTCACCAAATCCCAAGTAATTGACACTGAACAGAGGCAACATAGTTCCAAAGCCTCAGGACTGCTCTCAGAGTCAGTGGCACTCACTCTTTCTGCTCTGGTGTCCTGGCACCAGCAGCTCCTGTGCAGCAGGATCCTCACTGCCCTCTCAGTCCCTGCACAAAGCAATCTCACATCTCTAAAACCAGAGGGACAGAATGGAGTCCTCATCCCCATCCTGTTGTCAGTTTTGACTGAAGCTTTCAGATGTGGGGATTAGGATATGAAAATCCCAGTACTGACACTGACACCACATTTACAGGATCTAAGGCAGGGCCAGTCTGCAAGGCACTGTGACATATTTACCCAATAGGGACAGCAAAGCAGAGGAATGAATGCGTTGTTACCCTGTGGCTTCCTGAGAAGAGTCATGACAATAATGGTGACATTCTTACAACCACATATATCTGTTTCCCTGGGGAACCAGGCAGCTAGGAGTAAAACTTCACCATATAGCAGACAACACACAGGGAGCAATGCCCACCCCAAACTTCCTAAATCCAGCAGCTTTGATCCTCACAATGGCTGTCACTGGAGAAGGTGGGAGACAGACCATGACAAGGGCTAGGGGACACTGTTTCAGCCTTGCCAAGTGTTGTCACAGGCCATGTGTATCTCATGCTGTCAGCACAAATCCAGTGCATTACAACGCTCTGGGTTAGACACATGTCCAGGACAAAGAGAAACTGATCAGGTCATCTGATGCTGATGCCTCTGCTGTGATCTCATTACTGGCATCTGTCAACACCATACTCTGGGAAGTCCCTCACTGATTAAAGGTCTCCACTCCCATCATCCTTCCCAGGCCAGATGTGAAGAATCCAGCCTCCCCAGATTGGTTTCCTTGTTTAGTCTTCTACTGCAGTGGAAGAGGTTTTGCCTCCACAAGGGAGCACTGAAGGGAGCCTGGGTGGCTCTCCTTATGTTGAGGAGCTCCCCAGCAACTCCTAAACCAGGGAGAGCTAAAAAAAAAGGCATCTCCAGTTGGAGACAAGCACTTCTGTTTTCTTACCTGGGCTTCACAGACAGGCAGGATGCTCTGACTCTGACATGTAGGGTCCAAGTCTGATCCAGCTAAAACTCTCTTTTAACTGGCTTAAAGAAAGGGTAGTATTTATTATAGATATAGCTATTTTTATTGTAGATGAAAAGTTAAATGTAACTTTGCCAGTGTGGAACAGTAAACATGACTTTGCCCAATTTTTTCTCTCTGCTTTTAATATTCAGCATTTTTTATTCTCTCTGACTCTTGGAAGAAGAGGGAGTGGTTGTCCTGCATTGTGTCCCCAGAATTTTTGTGACAGCATCTTCTGTAGCATATTTGGCCCTCCTTGGAGGAAAAGTATCACATGAAGGAAATCACCTCAGATAGGACTTTCAGAAAGATAGATGTGCCACTCTTGACAATGCCATATTAATAAATAGTCCCTTCCCTTCCTAGTCCCAGGGAAGAGCTCTTTCCTAGATGGGAAAGCAGCTTTCCGTGTCACAAGCAGAAGATCCGAAATTAGCTGAGGGGTTTGAAGTCTTTGCCAGCAGTGCTCAAGCAGCATTAACTCCTGGCAGGGTGCCTGGGCCCTCTCTGTCCCTGCTGGAGAGCCACAGCTGGCAGTGGCTGTTAACCCTTGAGGCCATTCCCCACTCCCCCCTCCAGCATTGGAAGTGATGGGGGGCTTTGGCTGGAGAGGTGGGCCAGTGTAAACCTCCTCAAGTTCAGCAAAGCAAAGTGCAAGGTTTTGTATCTGGGTCATGGGAATTCAAAGTTGATAAGAGGAATGGAGCAGCTCCCCTGCAAAGACAGGCTGAGAAAGTTGGGGCTGCTCAGCTTGGAGAAGAAAGTGTTGCATGGAGATCTCATAGGAACCTTCCAGTACCTGAACAAGGCCTGCAGGGAAGCCAGAGGGGGACTTTTCGTCAGAAGCTGTAGTGATAGGACAAGGAGTAATGGATAAAAATGGAAAAAGGGAAAATTTAGGTTAGACATTAGGAGGGAACCACTTAACATTCTATGATTCTGTGTCCTCAGTCAAAGCCAAACCTGTCCAAGGAGCCCTGTGGAAAAAAAGTTAAACCACAACAGCCCTCCCACACAGCAGCTGTGTGGGAGAGGAGCCCACAGACATGCCAGGTCCCAAAAGGCCACACCAGAACTACACTGCAGTCAGAGAGGCCCCAGAGGAGAAGCAGGTCTGTGCTGCATTATGTGCTTTAGAGATGCAGTCCAGGGAATTTGTCATCCCAAAGACTTTAGCATTCAAAAGGAACTTATAAGTACTGCTGGGATCTCAGCTTCACTTGATTATTTTTTTAAAGGATGAGGATTCTCCACAAGCAGCATAACTTGAATCAGTGAGTACATCCTCAACAGCAACTAGAGATTGCAGGAGCAGTGGGGATACCTTTTTTCTTCCCTTGCAGGGATATGGTTGGGATCTCTGCTCTTCAGCTGCCTTGGCTCAGTCACTGTTCCTGTCCCCATCTGGGACTCTCTCCATGACTCTTTTGCCTGGCAGGATACTAGGCCTGACTGCCATGCACAGACTCCATTCACTGTTCAATAATGCTAAATATTAGCTCATCTCAGGAACTGATTTCATTCCATGCTTGACTTCACATCTCAGACCCGCGAGAAGCTCTGCAGGTCTCAGAGCTCATCAGAAACCCATGATCCTTTCAGATGTCTAATAACAAAAATGACAGCCTCTGTCTTGTTCCCTGACCAGACATTTTCCTCATGCACCAAAGTTAAATGCTCCCTTTGAAATACATCTTTATGAAATAAACTTCCAAGTGCCACTAGCTCCTAACTCCTCTGTGCTTCTGGTTCCCCCAGCCTTGCTGTCCTCCTCTGATGTATCCTCCTTTTGCTGCCACAGTCAGAGCAGGCTGGTGGAGGTGTTGGCCTGACACTGCTGGGCAGGTAGGTGGGCTGACACAGACACTTCTTAGCCCCACTCCTGGCTCCCTTTTCCACACTCATCACAGTGACAGGTTGATCTGGTGTGGGTGGGCTGGGAGACAGCAGCACAGATGGGAGACCCAGACAGCCCATTTAGGAGCACAGCAGTAGGGCAAGAAACAAGAAGATTCCTGAAGAGTGTTGAAACTGCAGGGGAACTGCAACCACAACTGGGAAACACAAGTGAACTTGCATAAATCACTCCACACGCCACATTTATTCCTCTAGTGCTCACAGAAATGGCAGAGCCTAGCTACCCTTTGGAGTTTATTGGATTGCTGCTGGGCTAACAAGATTCATGGGAAAATTAAAAATTGATCAGATGAGCTAAAAACATTGTGTTCTGCTGGAAAAAAAAGTTGGCTTCGAGTAATTTTGCAAGCTGCAAAAGTATTTTTTTAACCACACTTGACATTGCTGAACACATATTGTTTTGCAGCTGGAGTGGGGTGACAGGCGATTGCTGTATTCTTGAAATGGAAGTGAAACATTTCAGTTGCACACTCTGGAATCTTTCTTCAGGTTTACAGCTGGAAAACACTTTGGTGATTGTGGCTTTTCATGGCAACTCATAACAGATTTATTATTCTTTTCTTTGACACCCTAACAAATTTCACAGGGAGAGAAAACCACACTCTACTGAGCTCTGGCTACACACGCTTGGGGGTCAGGCATTGTTCTGCAGGGAAGGCTGTAGTGTGTGCAGCTAAAACAAGAGCTACCCAAATCCCAGTTGTGCAGCTGCCTGTTTAACCTAAACAGTCACAATAACAGTCAATAATCAGATCAACTGGAGCTGCTCCAGTCTCAAACAATGACATCTTGGAGTCTGGGTACAAGTGGCCCCACCAGGCACTGCCTACCTGCACCAGGGTCTGGTTTTGCAAAGCACAGCCAGCATGGGCCCCATTCAGCTGCCCATGCAGAGGCACAGAGCACAACTGAGGGTGTTCTGTGGACACTGGACCATCTGTAGGGGAGTGGTAGCTGTGACAGGGGGCATGGGGCAGGTTCCTCCCCATGCAGAGCAGCTGGAAACCAGATAGGCTGTGAAATGGCATCACCTTCCTCTGTTTAGGCAAGAACACTATACTGTCCTCATCTGCTTAAAGAGAAAATATTCTCTACCCAAACGTTACTGGGAGAATGAGATCATGGCTGCATTCATACTCCTGCTTGTTGAGCTTCTCCCCACTGCTGAGGCAGCCAGGTCTGGTGGGTGGATGCCAGCCCTTTCCTGACATTAAGCACCATGATTAAACTGGACACGTAATGTAAGACCTCTAAACTCAGACTAAAGTTCTTGCAGAGCTCCAGCACCTTAACATTCTAGCAGTAGAATTCAGTGGCTGACAACCTGATCTCCCCCACACAATGAGCCAAGGCTGGCTCAGGAGGAGAGGCAAAGATTTGCAAAGTGCCTTGGGGAGAGAAGCACCAGCAGTCTTGGAATATCCCCTGCATTGGCCACCTGCCCCTGGGCTGAGGAGATGGATGTCCCTGGAGGAAGCAGTACCTAGCATGATATTTACAAGGATTTACAACCAGAATTTACAACAGAAATTGCCTCTGGTAGAAAAAACTCAGCATTATTAGCAGTACAGTAAAATACTCTGGGAGTCTCTGAGGATCAGAGCAGGGCACAAGGGAAGCAGGGTGCTGGGTCCTTCAAACAGGTCCTTTACTGTGAGGAAAATTGGTTTTTAAAATTAAGGCTCTGACTTGCATTTGCTGTCATCTAAGTGACTTGCTGGGGTGGCTCAGTTTTGGTTTGATCTGCTGGAAGGGACAGGCAGGCTGGGACCAGCTCTGTTCAGTCTTACTCATCTGGCATCGCGCTATCGCGCTTCTCTCCTGGCCGGACCAGCTGTTCCCTACAATCAGCCCCTCTGAGATAGCAAAACAAGCCAAACGTGCTGTTCCCAGCGTGTCCCTCCAGCCTACAAACTGCCTCATGCCTGCCACAAGTGATGGAGGGAAGTCCCTGAGCAGGATGTGGATTCCTCTTGGGGCCTCTGAGACATGCAGGGAATTATTGAAAGCAGAAATGAAGTGAAACTTCTCAAAACTTGTCCTCAGCACTGGGGACCCAGGGGGACTTCAGTGTAGATCCAGCCATAAGGAATTCAAACCTCACCTTGGTATGGATGTGATGTCTGGGGGCTGACTTGCCTTTTGTTCTTCTCCTGTCCTCCTTTTCCCAGAAGGTGCTGGACATCTGGCCCAGGTGGCCTTCTGTGACAGCACACCAGTTACATAAGCTCCCACCTATAGAGAGGAAAGGAAACCTCTGGGAAAAGCCCAAGGAGAGCAGATTTCTACCTTCTCCCTACAGGAAGAGGAGAAAAGTATATCCAGGCATGTTTCCTCAGAAAGATGTACTACCAGCCCAGGCTGCCTTGCTCAAGGAATGTTGCACAGGCTTTCACACTGAGCAAAGACAAAGCAAAAGCCTTGAAGATTCTGCTCCATTTCCTTCCCTGTCCCCAGCACCAAAGCAGCCAAAACCAGCAGCAAGTTCAAAACCAAGGACACAGGTTGTGTCCTTTCCTTAGAAGCCTCCTGAAGAAGTTGGGACTGCCACTGGGAACCAAGGCAGACACACACTGCAGATCACAATGGTTGCAATAAGGAGATGAATCTGGGTTTCAAATGGGTCTTGGCTTGTTTAGTCTAGAAAAGGAAGCTAAAATGCCAAAAGAGGATAATCATCCAACATGGAAAAGATTGCTGTAGAGCTGGAGATGGTCAGACATTGTCCCTCAGCTCCTGACAGGGGAACAGATAATTGGAGTAATATCCAGCAATAGTGGCTCAAGTTAGACAAGTAACTAAAGGAGATTTAAACACCAGACAATAAAACAGAGATAAAAATGCTGAAGAAAGCTTCAGACTCCCCATCTGTAAAGGTTTCTAATGACAGATCAGACTTACTTTGCCCTAGAATAGTATGGAGATACGCTGTGCTTGATGAAGGAAATCTTCATAAACTCTGGCATCATCTCAACCAGAAACGCTGTTTTAGAGGCTGAACATGGGCAAACAGATGAACAAAAATAAAAAATAAAGCTACTTGGAGAAATCACTGCCCACAAGAACAAGTCACTCTATGAAATATGACATCCCAACATTTTTCTCTTTCCTTACTTCCCATCTCCTGTATTGCAGTTATGTATATTGGTCAGCCACTGACCCTGTCTTTCTATCCTCCCCCCTTTCCCAAGCCCTGGCCATGCTTTCCCCCAGGGCTGCTACATATTTAATAGGTATTTTTAGTACATGCATCCCTATGGCATCTCCTCCCACCTAAAGAAGCTGAAGTCAGTACCTGGTCATGCTGTGATGTGAACCTGTAGTTCCCAAGTTCAAGGGGGCATGAGCTACTGAGCTGCACATTCCAAATGACACAATTTACTGAGACTTCAGGGCTAGACTGATTTATGGATGCTTTCTTACCTGAAGCCTGCAGGTATGGCAGTGACCTTGTGCTGGTAGCAAAGGCCAGCTGATCTTTCAAGGTGCTCACACTCGAAACAGGTGGACGAAATCCATCCTCACCCCAGCAGAATAGCTGTAAGCACTGAGCCTGTTTCAAAGTGGCAGCCAGTGACCTCCTGGTAACCAAGTGCTGAACCAGCTGAAAAGGTCAATAGCATATCAGCCAGAACAGCTGGATCTAATAGAAAAGGAGTCAAGATGATACATAGCTGGCATTGCAGAAATAACAGATGTCATCTGGGCCGGTTGTACCAGCACGTTGATGTGCTAAAACAACTGAAAAGAGACTCACATGACCACAGCAAATCACCCTCTTCCCAGCCATTGAAACTGAGATGACCCACAGATGTTGCACACAGATTTTCTGGAGACCAGGTTTCTGTACGTGGCAGATACAAGGCAGATCCCATGGCGAAGCATGGTCTTGAGAAGGGCTATTTGCAATGAGGGATACAGAGATGGAACAGATTGCAAGGTTACAGATATCACCCACAGTTTTGACTTACATTAGGACTCTGAAGTTTTCAGTCCCAGGCAACATTGCTGCCATCCTGGATCAGACATACCCAAACCCCACATTTTCCATTTCACCTTCTCTGCTATAGTTGAAGAGATGGTGATGTTTGCAGATTTAAAAATAATAATAGTCATAAAAAGCAGCTGCTTAGCTCAGAGCTTCTTTTATTGTCCAAATTACAGGGGCTCATGGGGGCAAGGTGAGGAAAGCAAGTTGCAAGGAGTGAGGCTGAGAAGCCAGTAAGTCTTTCTGGGGGCCCTGCGACGCTATACCTCACTCCCAGAGCTGTAAAAAAAGGATTAACTTAACAAATTTAGAAAGAAAAAGAAGGCTAAAATAGGAGTCTAAAATAAGAATCAGAATCCCTCTGGTAAATTGCTGAGTTCGCTCCCTGCTGTAGAGAGCCAGTGGTGTCGGGGGGAGTGAGCTATTTTCTGGAGATGTACTGGAAATAGCACGGGGTAGTCAGGGAACAGCAGAGGGTTCTGAGAGCAGCAGCAAGGGAACTTGTGGACCCTCAAAAGTTTTCCCACCAGGCAGGGGCACCCCAGAGTACAGTGGGAGGATACAGCAGGGACAAGGTGCACACGGGATGGGATGGGATGGGATGGGATGGGATGGGATGGGATGGGATGGGATGGGATGGGATGGGATGGGATGGGATGGGATGGGATGGGATGGGATGGGATGGGATAGGCTGTTGGCTCAGTGCTGCTGATTCAAGGCTCCAACCCTCAGCAACCACAAGGCACTGAGACCCAAGCCTTGATGTGCCACTCATGGAGTGAGTGCATGGCTGAGTACAGGGCATGCTGACCCAAAAGCATGAGGCTTCTTGCAGGCCTGTGACTTATGGCACTATCCCAGCACCACATCACAGCTGCTCTGACCCCCCAGCATGCAGGCAGTGATGAGCAGAGAATTGTCTGACAAAGCAATTACTGCCAGGCCCAACATGCCACTGCCAGTGCAGAAATTGAATTTTGAAGCAGTCAGCAGCACTCCCCAGGGAGCACCAGCAGGTGGATGGGGGACAGCAAGGAAGGAGGTTTTTCTTACCAAGCTTCAATCCTTGCTTGGACATGCTGAAATTAGACACTAAGCCTTGAACTCAAATCCTCTGATCTTCCCTTTTGTGCTCAGCACAGCTCTTGATTTTCCCCTTATAAAACTTGTTCATTGTAGCCACTCAAGATACCTCATTAGTATCTAAATAATTTGTCCTAAGTTTTGAGATGATTCTGCTTCTTGCAGAGGGCATGATGGGAAGGTGATGGGCATCAGAAAAATCAGAAAAAGCCATGGAGGAGACTGGGGCTAAGAAATTAGGCTAAGTAAAACCAGCCGTGTGGTGCAAAGGGATCACAGAAGAAAAAAGCCTCGAAGCTAATTCCTTGGTCATTGTTAAACCCAGGAAATCATCACCAAACCCTAGGGGTTTGTACTGCTACTTTTTTTCCTCGCAGGAGCAGCAGACTGGCACGTAGAGAACTACCTTGTAAATGAGTAACCACTCCTTATGGAGGTGTTTACAATAGAGGCACATGAAGAAGTGGTGGTTGTTAGAAGGGCTTTGATGAAATCACATGAAGCTGATGAGTTCAAGCCTTGTGCCTGTCTGGATGAGAACACCAGGAGGGAGGATATCCATGGGAAAGACCCTCTGCATCTCAAAGAAGGAGGGAGTAAAGGGGAGGGAGGGAGGGAAGCCTGGAGGCCCAGGGTTTCTGTACTGCACTGGTTCCTGTGGGTGGGAGGTTATGTGTGATGCTTGTCCCAGTGATGCACTGTAAAGATCATTAGGGCAGACATTTTCTGGGCCTTCAGTGTTTCCCACTGAGCATTCCCAAGCCCCGGTCCCTGCTTGTAAGAAAGCATATGGTCAAGTATGGGAAATGAAATCCCTGACTGTCTCACCTGCTCTCAGGTTCTGTGTTTCCAAGGAGCAGCAGGGGCTGTAAGCAGCTGAGCCCATGCCGGGTCCCAGGCTCACATTAGGACTGGGCAGGTTTATCTGCACTTCCAGCGGCCTATCCCTGAGAGCACCCTCCTACAGAAGCTGCAGGCTCTCTGCCTCAAAAGTGAGATGGAGCCAGGGCAGCCCTGGGGCAGTGTCACACAGTGCTTTCCTGCACGGGCACTGTCCTGTCTTCTCCCCGAGACCCGAGGCACAGCCTGCAGCGTCCGCCAACCTGATTTATTTAACCCTAAGGCGCTGGCCACTCGCTCGGGATACAGAGTAGACGAGGTTGACTGATGAGGCAATTAAAGATGGTTTATTGCAAAATCAGCCTCATGGAAGGGTGAGACCGGAAGGTTGTAACATCCACTGAAGCAGGGAGGAGAGGAGTGACTCTTCCATATCCCTTTGCTTTCCTACAGGACCCCTCTGTGTGCACATGAGCTCTTGTTCACTCACTTGCAGGGGCGGGGGAAGAAGAGGCGCCTCAAGCGAGGTCCCCGTCCCTGGGGTGGCGGTGACAATGACAGCGACAGTGCCGTGCAGTACTCGGGAGAGCCACTGGAGGTCTGCGTGCGTTCGCTTTCTCCTGCTCTCCGCTCAGCGCGGGACGAGCCCCGCTCGCTGTCCCTCAGCCCGGCCCGCACAGTGCCCGCAGCTCCCCAGGCCAGCCCTGTCCCCCGGGGCGGCTCCGCTCCCCTCCTGGCATCCCAGCGCAGCCTGGGGCTCCCTCTGCCTCCACGGTGAAGCAAAAATCCAAGAGCAAGACTCGAACGTGGGGAGATTGGCTCGTCTGGCTGCTCTCCACGCAGGAGGCACTTTGGGCAGCTGAAGCTGCTCCGGCTCTCTGTTTCCCAAGGAATTTCTTGCACCTTTCCCAAGTTCGGAGTGAATTCATCCTCGGGCCAGACCAGCATGGAGCTGTCTATCTTCGGGACATGAAAACCTCCTTCCTATCCCTGGCTGGCTGGCACCATGGGCTGGTTGTTGGAACTCAGAACATCCCTCTGGCTGTCATGGACAGCCAAGACCCCTGCCAGGGGGCTCAGAGACCCTGGCACAGAGCCCAAGACACTTGTGGTTTTGAGTATGACCCGTGGAGCAAGGTACCAACCTTAGATGAAGATCTGCAAGCCATGACAGTTTAAGTAGAATGATAGTGAATTTATCATGGGGTGAAAAATAGATTTTTGGGGTTTTTAGACTGGGGGTTCAGGGGGCAAGATGGAGGAATCTGGGCGTGTCCAGCCTTTCTCCTTCTTCTTCTTGGCCTCCATCTTCTGCTGTGATGTTGGCACTTTTAGACTGGTTTACAGTAGTAGCTCACTGTCTAACATAGGTGATAGGTATTGGAAAGTAATTGTAAATAATGTACATGTAGTTTTTAGTATAAAAAGATAATACCACCCCAGGGGCAGGCATAGTGCCTCGGACTGTCTTACTAAGCAGACCTCGGCTGGACAGGAGAAAAAATTTTATAGATAAAATACAATAAACAACCTTGAGACCGAGAAATTAAGAGCTCTGACTCCTTTGAGCACCAGGCTGGGAAAAGAGACTTTTTAACGTTTCTTGGGGTCACTGTGACCAGCTAGAGACCCCAAGAACTGGTGATATTGGTATTCTCACAGCAATGCTCCTTTTTTTCCAGGGTCACAGGTTGCTATTTTCTGAAGACAGCTGGTGTCATCCAGCCCCTGCAGCTTCAGCCCTGCACCTCTCGCCTGTATCCATCATTGCTTCACTGGCCCCTGCTGCATCAGTTGTCCTGATTTTGTTTTTAGTCAAGTTCAAATTCATTTGTGAGCTGCAGGATAATGGCATGAGTGTGTGTTTGCACAGTGGTTTTATTCTGGGAAGGTGCTCACCCACTTTCCCAGCTGGACAAACAGACAGGCACAGCAGCTGTCTGACACAGACAGAGCAGCTCAGCGCCAGCACTGAGGATGCAGGATCACAGGTGATTCAAGGCTGGCTCACTTTGGCTGTGTTTCAGCCCAGTTTTATTCACCCACAATGGCAGGATGGCATCTTCCTTGCCCTGGCCTCTGCAGGGTGCCAGGCAGTGCTCATGGCTCTGGACTGTGATGCCATGGGAAGGCACTGTGTTTTTTGAATTTCCTCAGTGCATTCAACGTAACAAATGAACAATTTCACCACTATGAAAATGCCACCGGATCTTTCAAACTTCACAAGCTTTTAGGACTTCAGTTTTAAAGGAAATAGGACACACAAGGATCAAAACATCCCCACTGCAGCAAAATCAGAGCAGAACACACAGAAAACTAAACTGGACTTCTCAGGAGAGCCTAGGCTGAAGCTGCTCTAACTTTATCTACACAAGGAAAATGGGGACTCCTGGTTCTCTGGGCAGGTCTGCATCTAACACTGGAAACCAGTGTGCGAAACAGATGTGTGGCTGTGTCCTGCTCCAGCAGGTCTATCCTCCTGCCCCACCAGTGAATTTTGGGGTGGAAACTTCCTTGGGCAGATGTCCAGAATGCCCTTTGCAGGGGGCACATGTGAGCCCTGCTGCCTGTGGCCAGCTCAGAGTTTGCCCAGGGCTCCCCCAAAACATCTTTGTGGACCCTAACTGATGATGCCCAACACCTGTCCCCATGCACAAGCTGTCCCTGAGGAGGATGCTGGACTCCTGGATCTCTGTAGAGAAAAGCACCAAGCATCAGGCAGCTGTGGGAAGTGTGATTTTAAGAATTTGAGGTCCCCCAGACAGAGAAGGGAGGATCAGTCACAGAGAGATGCCTCTCTCTGTGACAGGTGTTGCTTCTCCAGGTGCCTGTCATGTGGAGTGAGTGTCCCCCTGCCCCACGTACAGAGGGAAGAGGATCTGTGGTTCTTGTCTTGCAGCAGTGTGGCTTGGGGGCATCACTGAGCAGGAAAACTGGAAATACCTGAAAATTTGCCTCAGTTCCTTGCTGAAAGGCATTATGAAAGGAAAAGAAATCCCAGCCTGGATCAAGTGCTGGAAAAACCAGTGTAAAGTCAGCTCTGACATGAGCCCAGCCCATATAGGGGATGATCTATATTGCCTCCCCCGAGGCTACACACACACTGCTGGGGCATTTGCTGGACCTTGCAAGCAGTTACAGGGCAGGCCAAGCTGAAAATGTGACTTTCCTTTGCTCAGCAGCAGAACTGACTCTCAAATGTTGCCAGAAAAACTTCAAGTAACCTTGCCACATCTTTTTCTGCCTTATCATTGCAGAGCTCATCTTGAACCAGGGCATTTAGTAGTAGTATTTTGAGGTTTTTCTACCCGTGGTTAGTTTCAAATCTAATTTTCCTGTCCTTGCTACATAATATCCTCATATCTTCTCTGCTCCAATTTTCTTCCTGTTTTCCTTTTAACCTCCCCTTGGTCCTTTTCAAACTCCTTCCCCCCTGCCTGCTGTCAGGCTGCAGTGTCTGCCATGTGGAGAGTAAATAGGATGCTCCTCATCCAAGTCCAATCATAAAGCTACAATTGTACTTTGGTGATCATTAGTTAAAACAATCATTGTTTAAAACACCAGCAAAATAGCTGTTGGTCAAAAGTGCAGTCAATAACCTCATGTTCTCCCCTTCTTCCTTAGCAAAGATGGATACACATTGACAGAGTAGTTCATGATACAGCAGATTTTGTAATAGTGCTACCCTGCTGACCCAAGCAGGTAGCCAAAATTCAGGTGGCTGGAGGTTATTTACAGCAAAAGAAGGAACTGGCTGTGGAAGAAGGTGATTTTCCAAAGTGGTGCTGCTAATTTACAAAGAAGGTGCAAAGTCCTGCACTGAAAACCCCAAGAAAAGAGCATTTCCAGGCTCACACCACCACATGCATAAGAGCTCTTGTGCTCTCACTTTTCTCAGGACACACGTAGTCCTGTCCCCTCCTTCATGGCCTTATGTCCCCAACACAGCCCCTGGACAGCCTCCCCTATTCATCATATAGCTTGGTCTGCTTGCACAGCTCTGTCTCCTACAGCTAATTGAAGTGAAAGTTTCTGGTAATGTTTGGGGGGAAAACCAAACTTTTATTAAAAAAAAAAAAAAAAATCTAAGCTTGCAGCAAAAATATCATAAGAAAGATATGTCGTCTCCCCGGTACTCCATATCCAGTGTCAGAAAATACTACTCCTTAAATGAAGATGCTTAAAATCTCTGTAGAATCATGGAATGGTTTGGATTGGAAAGGACTCTAAAGATCATCCACTTCCAATCCCCTTCCACTAGACCAGGTTGCTCAGAGCTCCATTCACTTTGGCCTTGAACACTTCTTTATTTGAAAGTATTCTTGATGGCTGCACTGAGATGCTTTAGATAAATCTCCAGGTAATTGCTACATAGCTCAGATTTTAATGTTGCTTTGATCTGGAATGGGGTTTCTTCACCATAGATGTTATTGTACATTAAATGTACATGCAAGTTCCAAAATCCCCATTCGACAGAGGATAAAGCCAGCCGTGGGCGTGCACTCTGTTTGGGAAACATTCGTATTTAATTCACAACCCACAAAATTCTTTCAGCCCAAAAAATTTGTAGGAAGAGATTAATCTTCAGAGATCCCCCAGGGAGACTTACACAGCTAAGCTAGTCACCCTTAACTCCCTTTTATATATAAACTCAACTGCTTTTAGCACATGATTCATTAGATCTGTTTGAGATCCACATTGGGTTGTGAGGCTCCATGACTCCAAAGGAGCCTGTTTTCTCACTTTGCTTGCCCAAAGCAAAAGCCAGCCAGCTCCAACACCAGCAGAGATCTGTGTGTGTCAGCAGATCCCACCTCTGGCCCGGGTCAGGGAGGGAAGGAGGGAGCCTTCATCACTGCTTAGATGGGTCACAGTCAATGGCAGGACTGGGGAAACCAAGATGTGTGTGTGGTTACTGCCAGACACTCACACAGCATGGGAGCTGCTGCCAGTGTTGGCTCCTGAGCAGGAGATTTGTGCATCCTCAGCCCTGGGGGTCTGTGCAGTGGGAAAGGGGCCAGCAACACACTCTCAGCAGGAAACCAGCGTCCCTAAGAGAAGGTGCTGCAGAGCTGCTGCAGTCAGAGGGAGTGCAATGAGAAACCTTGGGATGCTAATTAATCCCCCTTTGGGAAGATGTTTATTAGGCAAATGCCTCACATTCACATGCACATCTGCAGTCAACAAAGAGGCTTTTACTTTTCCCCCAGCCCAGCAAAGCAGGAGGGTGGGACATTGCTGTGACCAAACAGCCAGAGGTGCTGGGGGTGCTCAGCCTGCTCTGGGCTTCTTGGGTCAAGCATGGAAAAAACAGCTGAAATTACCAAGGTCCAGGTTGAAGGAGAACCTGGAGGCAGTTGAGAAGATCTTTAAACCTGAATCTCTTCTCCCCTGCTCACTGATGGAGACATTGCAAAAGACAGGGTGGGAGCCATCCCTGACAGACAGCCTCATCCTGCTGGGTTGAGCTGTTACAGAATCACTGCATTAATATAACCTGGGGCAGCTTTTGCTGTCAACCAGTTAATTGCTGAGGTTGATAGATACAGCCCCTAATAAGCAAAGGATTGTGGCTGCTTGCAGCTTTTGCAGAAGAGGCAGCAGGGCCTCTCCTTGTCCAGCAGACACTGAGCAGCAGATGACAGAGGTTTGCCTTGGTGTTCCCCACTCCTTAGGTACGGGTGCTTTGGGAGAGCAACTGCTCTTCCTGAATTGTTTCCCTGATCTGCAATCACACTAATCTCACTGCTTCAGGAGCTACAGTAAAATCTGGCTGGAAGACGTTTCAAGTCATGCAAAGACCAGGGCTGCACAGAAAATCCAAAATTTCAGACGAAGAGCAGGGCATGATCTTGTCAGCAGGGGAAGTGGTAATTCTGTTCTACATTTGCTGGGTGTTTCCTAGGGCTCATGGGAGGGAGTGACTCCCCTTGACCCAAGATGAGAGCTGCTGATTTGGGAAGGATAAATAATGGCATTTCCAAGGCTTACTGGTTTGATATGCTAATCCAAAGCAAAGTCAGCCTAAAGCAGACCTGCTGAAGGCAAAGCATGATTCTTACTGAAATACTCAAACCTCCTCAGCCCCCAGAGTCACACAGCCTGCCCTCATTATCCCAGGTTTTTTTTCCCCAATGTACCAATGGATCTAACATCTGTACAATCTCCTGTTTTACACTGAGCAGTGAGAACTGCTGAGAGCACTGGCACGACACTCAAACTTTAAACTGTCCATCTTAATTAAATTAATTCTCTCCGTGAGGTTCAGCAGTCGGTCATGGCATGTGGGAGATTTACCCTCAGGTCCTGAAGGACCAGAAGTAAACTCAAGAGTAAAATCCTCAGTGACTTGGGATGACAACTGTGTTCTTAAAGACCAAAAGCTCCTGGCAGAGCAGTTGCCTTGCCAGCAAGCTGCTGTTAACAATATCCTTTTCATTCCAGGGACCCAAATCTGCCGTCTGTGAACCTGACTGGCTTTTGCAATGGATTTCAGAGAGGCCTTTAATTTTCACTGACATTTGCTTCAGTCAGTCACAGCTTTCAGCTCCTCCTTCCCTCCTCCCCACTGTGCAGAACCCCCAGAACCTCCCCTTCACCCCTATTTACAGAGAAAGCTGATTCCTGGCTTTGCAATAATAAAGGTGAAGTTTGGCATTCATACAGTGAGGAAAGACTCAGGAAATTTGGTCCAGTACTTTGTGTCTTCTTTGAGTCACTGTATGATGGTGCACAAATCACTGGTCCCTCTGTGCCTCAGTTCCCTTGCTGTGGCCAAGGATGACACCCCCTTATCTCAGGGGAACAGGAGATATTCATTACTGCTCATAAGATGCTCAAATGTGGCAGCATAAAAAGTAAACAAGTATTTAGTGCTTTTCTAAAGATAACTCATCTGCAAACACTCAGGTCCACAGCCCAGAACTGGGAGCTCCCCTGGCTGTTACATAACTGCAGTAGGTTATTTTTACTATTTTTCTTTTTAAGGAATGAGTTGTTTTTATTACTGTAGTAATTTCATAAATAAGGAATACATCTGACTAGAAAGGATGAAACAAAAATAAATGCCTGCTTAACCCAGGCATATGGGAACTAAGCATTATCTTAATTATATTTCTGAAACAGCAACCTTCTATCTTTGGCCGAAAGCTTTCAGAATTCAAAGGCAAACGCTGCCCTGATTTTTTCAGCTTTTTCCTCCATTCACTGAATCTTCGTGTTGGTGAATTTGGGGCTACCAGGTATCTGCCAAGTGCAGGAGTCCAACTGCTCCTTCCTTGCTGAGAGGAGATGTTAGAGGGCATGCAAGGGTGCCATGTGCCTTGCCTCTCCTCATTGGGGTGATCTCCCTCCCATGGGAGGCTCCACGTTTGAGCAGGAGGTGCTCTTTTGGCCAACTCATCCACTATCGTACCTGTGCCACGATGCCTTTTATAATCCCATGTTTTGATCTCCAGTGCAGAGGCTTTGGGAGCTGGGGGTCACTCTGGCTGCAGTTGCAGGCAATGCTCGTTAGAAAGGAGAGATCTGCAGGTACCCAAGCAGCCTGGCAGCTCTGCAGTGCCTGGCCACGAGGAGGTCCCACAGCCACCCGAGGAGCAGCTTCTCACCAGGGATGCCCAATGCAGCGCAAGCCTGTGGGGTGCTGGCACCGCTCCTCTGGGTGGGAAGGCTTCCAAGTCCTTATCTAAACCTTCCCCCCTCCCTCCCTCCTCTCATTCTCCTGAACTATTTTTAATAGAAAAGTGAAGCAATGAAACCACTATGAAATCATCACAGTGAAATAAAGCTTTAGCTTGAAGCCAAGATCCAGTCACTGCATCTTCCTGAGGACCAAAGCATAGCCTGTGAGCTCCAGGAAGGCAAATCCCGCAGAGTTCCAGTGACACAGCCGCACTCCCTGACGACAGAGTGCATCTCCCAGGACATGCAGGGACAAAACTTGTAGGGAAGGTGCACGGGTGCATCTGACAGGGACATGTGCATCTGGCAGGGGGCACATGAATGTTAACGAAAGATGACTGCACGGGGGGTGCACAGAGCACCTTACCGGAGCAAGAGGCACAGATGAAACTTTCATGGGGCGTATGGGTGCATCCTGCAGGTGAAGGCACGGCTGAGGCTCGCAGGAGTTGCAAGTCCCGGGGGGATGCACAGGTGAAGTTTGAGAAGAGGCACAGCTGCTACGGCTGGCGGCTGTCACCGGGCAGGGGGAGGCGCAGACGGAGCTCTCGGGGGATGCACCTCACGGGACTGGGGGGTCCGGGCCTCCCGCCTCCCCGCCCAGCATCCCCCGCCCACCCCGTCCCTGCACCGGCCGCACACGGCGCATGCCTCGGGCAGATGCCGGCCGGTTCCAACCGGGAGAGGCCGAAGCTTTTCGGGTCCTGCGAAGAGGAGGAGCCCGTCCTCTTCCATGCGCATCCCCCCTCCCCTTCCATCTCTTCTCACCGCCCCGCGGAGGGGCGCGGAGGCCGCTGGGCCAGCGGCGCCCTCCGCACCGCGCAGTGGCGTGGGCACGGCAGGAAAAGTTACTGACCGAGGGGCGCTGAAGGATGGAGAGGGGCATTTACTTGGCTTTGGGACGAGCCGGGGCCGCGCGGCTGCACCCCCCAGGCCGTTCCGCCTCCGCAGAGCGTTCCGCGCGGGATGGCGGAGCGGAGGCGCGCTCCGCGGAGCTCCACGCGGGGCCGCGCAGAGACGCGCCGCCGCGGGGAAGGACTCACGGGGGAGCAACCGCGCCGCAGCCCGCGGGGACGCGGTGCGGAGCTCGTCGGGACGCGGTGCGGAGCCCGCCGGGACTCGGTGCGGAGCCCGCCGGCCGGCCGGCCGGCCCTCCCTCCCCGCGGCTCCGCGCTCCCGCAGCGCCCTGCGCAGCTCCGCGCACCCCCAGCGACTACTCCAGAAATCTGCTGAGTGCACAGTGCGTTCGCAATAGATAAACAGATACATAAAAAATAAATTAATAACCCTCTTCCGCGTGCACCGATGCATGCGGGCAAGGATGCGCGGCCCCCGACTCTCCGCGCAACCCCGCGCCGTAGTAATTTGCAAGGGGCGGTGCAGGGATGGGGGGGGCAAGGGGGAGATGTCCCGCCCCCCCGATCACATGGCGACCCCGCGCAGCCAATGCGGGGGGCTCTAGGACCCCGGGGACCCGCGGCCCCCCCGCCCTATAAATGCCTCTCCAAAATGCAGCGAGGCTCCTTCCTCTCGTCCTGCCCGGCCGCGCTGCTCTGCGCCCCGCTGCCCGCGGGTCTCCGTGCCGGCTCCGCGCCCCGCTCCTTCCCCCTCCCCTTTTTCCTTTTTTTTTTTTTTTTTAATCTTATTTTTTTGTTAATTTTCTGACATCTCCCCTCCCGTTTTTCTCCTCGCCCCCTCCCCGCGGCCGGTTTGCATGCATTGTCTGTCTCCCAAGATGGTTTGTGAGACCAAGATTGTGGCGGAAGATCATGAATCAATCCCGGGATCCAAAAAAGACACGATCATTGTTTCCTCCTCCCAGATGTGGCCCTCTTTGGCGGGCTCCCCTCCCTCACCCCCACCTCCCCTCACCCCACCAAAAGAAGACCCCAGGCGCGACAATGTCTATATCCGCGAATTCCACCCCTCTGAACAGGAGGTGGTGCGCCGCATCTTTTACGAGGGGATCATGGAGCGAATCCCCAACACGGCGTTCAGGGGGCTGAAGCAGCAGCCCCTCACTCAGCTGCTCTACGGACTGCTGGCGGGTGAGTATCCGCTCCCTTTTGGGGAGGGGGCGCCGGGTTTATTCGCCGCTGTGGGTCTTCACAAAATGGTTGGAGAGGCGGGAGGCGGCGGGGACCCGCGGGCGCGGTGCGGCCGGGGGAGCGCCGCAGCATCGTGCGGGGCGGCCGCGGAGCCGCAGCGCTGCGGCGGGGACAGGCGGGCTGGGAGGGGGAACCTGGCGCCGCCGGGGGTGCGCGACCCTCGCGGGTGTAAGGGCGGGGAGCAGTGAAGGGGAGGTCGCGGCGGGGGTGAGGGCAGATCAGTCATTCTGGTTATTGCAGGGCTTGGGGGTGCGCGGAGGGGAGCGGAGCGCGCCGGCCGCCCCCGCGCAGCCCGGCGAGGGGGGGCACGGCGTGCCGGCGTTGCCTGGAGACAGCCGGGCCCGCCAGTGAGCGGCCCCCATTTCGCCCCCGGCGTGGGGAGGGGGTACCCCTGCAGCCGCACCGAGCCGCGGGGTCACCTCACCTCCCTGAGTTAAAAATAGCGCTTGCAAGGTGTCCCCTCCCCGAGCCAATAATTAATAATGCGCGCCCCCCGCCCCGAGAGGGCTTTGGGGTGGTCTCCTGCCCCCGGTGGCTGCAGGCTGGTCGCACCTCATGTCCCAGACACCGGGGAGGACGGGATCCCACGCTGGAGGGGAACCCCCGGCAGGCTTTGGGGAGCTGGGGGACGCAGCCGGTGGCTCTGGGCCGTGCCGGAGAGAGCCGCCGGCTCAGAGACACCCGCAGAAGCCCCCCAGGATGGGAACGGGCAGGGTGGCTGTCCGGGGAGTCGCTGCTGATGGAAATAGCACTGCCGCAGTGGCGAACACATGGCTGCGGAGCGGTGCCCGCAGCGCGGCTCCTCCACCCGGCCGCGTTCCGGCCTCGCCGGGGACAGCGAAAGGGGCCGGGGGCGTGCGGGGCTCTCGGGGTCCCCACGGCCCCGCTCCGGAGGGGCTCGGTGGGCCCTGCGTGGCGTGGCGGCATCCTCCCCACCGGCTCCTTCAGGACCTCATAAACTTCTCCGGGTTATCTCGTCGCGATACGCCGTCCCTAAACACGATAATCTCGAGAGCGTGAGCTGTGTGTGTACTGCAAATGTATATTTTGACTGTGCTTGTTTTATTGATTTATTTTTATAATGAGTTTGTATTCCGAAATCAACACTAAATTCTCTTTTCTGACAGGTGTCGTTTATTTCTCTTCCTTATCTCCATAGTAATGTGCTTTGTTGTGACCAAGTCCTTCCTGCTGACCTGCTGTTTGCCCATCTTTCTGATGGGCATGAGGTACTACTTCAGTAGAAAAGTTATCCTGCACTATCTCGATTGTGCGCTGCACACGGACATGTCCGATATTGAGCAATATTACATGAAACCGCCAGGTGAGTACGAATTCCCCGAGGGAGCTTTCCTCCCCCAGCTTGCTGGGGAACATGGCTGCTCCCTGCTGCTGGCGCCTTTTCCTCCTGTCAGCAGCACTGAGCAAGCTCAAAAGTCGCCAGAATGCAGCTCTTTAGCCACACCAGGCACAAAGCCATCTCTGGTTTTGGTTTGGGGGTTTTTTTTGGCTGATTTTGGTTTCTTTAATTTTTTTTTTTTCATTACTCCCCCTCCCCCAAGTGCCTAGTCATCCCAGGCAGCCTCTGTCCACCCCTGGAGTGCCGTGCTGCTGGGTCCCACGGCCATCCCGAGGGCTGGGCTCAGGTGCCTGAGGACACTGAGACTGGAGGATGTGGGTTATTCCCCAGCCCTTACATCTTCAGCTCGGTGGTTTTTTGCTCCATGCATTTGGTATTAGCTCTGACTGCAGGAGGAAAGGGAGATGAAAGGCCTTTTAGCCCAAATGCTCAGAGGAGCCCATTTTAGCTATTGAGCCCATTTCCCCAAGTCATTCAAGAACATTCCTTAATGCAGGTGTTTTGGAAGAGGCATGGATCAGGTATGTAAAGGGCTGCTGCCACATAAGCTTGCCCTGATCTGGGTTCATCCCTTTGTTCCATATATGCATACAATTAAAAATACAGTATCTAATGATAATATTACCTTGTTAAGCTGTAAAAGATAACTTAGGTAATCAAAACAAAAAAGTGTCTTTAGAGCTGTTAGGTGCTATTTCGCTTTTTGTAGGCACTCATCCATATTGAGGACAAGAGCAGGGGGATGTCTGGGCAGTCAGTTGGGGTTTGAGGTTTGCTTTTGGTGGTCACAGAGTGCTAGTGGTGAGCTGGAAAAGCAAGGCTAGGATGGCATCCCATCTGAGTTCCATCTTCTTGGGGTAACTGCTCTCTTCTCAGGTACCTACTGTGTTGTTTTTCCACGTGACCATGTTTTTGCTGTATCATTTGCTGTATCATTCCTGTTTTCCCCAGGTGTGACCAACCTCTCCCTGGGTACTTCTAGAGAACTTCTAGGAAGTGTAATAGCCACAGGCCTTCTCTCACTTTTAATATGCAATGTTACATTTTGCTAAAATGTTGCTTCTCTTACAAAAGTCATTAACTTGTTTAATTTAGCTTTCTCTTCCCATCATAGTGCATCTCTTATACAGATCTTGTCCCATCTTGCACACACAGTGTGTTTCATTTACAGAGTTTGTTTTTGTAAAAATTAAGTGATGTGTGACTTGTATTTAAAAAGCTCAAGCTTCATTAAAGGTGGTGTCACAGAAATAAAAGGGTTCATGGGAAAATGCTTCTGTACCTCTGTAGTGAGGCCCAGCAAAGTATTATGGTGGAGAAAACAGCAGAAGATTCCAGTAGAATAAGAATGTGTGATATGGAGTTAATAGGAGAGCTGCTGCTTAGTTTGTTAATGCTCAGGACTTGCTTGATCACAATTGAGAGGGATCACAGTGTCTGTATTTGTAACATTAGCAGACACAGAAAATAAAGGGAAGGGACTCAAAGTAATGCCCTCAATTTGTTTAGGGTCAGTAATGTAATTTAGTTCAGCTGTGTTGCCAACATGTCTTTGAAATGTTAACATTGCTTTTATTTGGTACCTGAAAGAGCTAATTGCCATTTTAGAGCAAATGTGTGGGCTTTAATTTTTGACAGAATTTAATCATGTAATTAGGCTTCTGCCATGCCATAAAAAGCAGATTTATGGGATTGTTGGTGCTTATTAAAGGTTCTTGATGATGGTGGTGTTGGATAAAGGGACCAGGGAGGCTTTGGGGTCTGGAGAAGGGTGTCTGTGCGTTGGAACCAGCACTGTGTGCCATGAGTCCATGAGGTGCTAGTTGGTGTAGCTGTGCACAAGGCATGAATCCAGTGGTTTGCTCCTGTTTTCTCCAAAAATGCAGTTGGTGAGGTTTTTTTCCTATAGGACAGCAGTATAAGCACGGTCATCCTAGAAAATGCCAGAGTTCTGTGCACTTTGAAGGCTGGCTGGCTGAACATCCAGAGGACGGCAGCAATGTGCCACACTGGCATTGCCTGTCCCACCCAAAGGACAGAACAATGGCAATAAAACAAATTCAAGCCCTAAGTTTGTCTTTTATTTGCCTAGTTTACAAATTAGCACCCAGGCAGAAATTATTGCAGTGGGAATGAGAAGGGCTCCTTGTATTGCTGCAGCTGAGATATTTGTGAGAGCTTTCTCAGTGAGGTGTTAAGAGAAGAGTAATGGGGTGTGGGGACAGGGTCCCAGAGATGGCAAGAGCTTGACTAGACGAGTTAAACTCAACCTGATATAACTGGAGCTTGGCCTGGGAGTATGACCAGGCAGCTTGCTGCTCCTTCTTTAGAGAATCCGTGTTTTCCTCCTTCAATATCTTTTTTTCTCAGCACAGAAAAAAGAGAAAGGGAGCTTTTTTGTGGTGGGGTTATGAATTCCTGTTTCTCAGGGTGATGAATGGCAAGGTAGAACTGGGACATGGTCTTAAGGTCATGGATAAAGATGCTGGTTGAGGCTTTGCTGAGTTTTTCCCTTTGTAATCCAAGATACCCAGGCACAAAAACCTGTTGTTTGCAGCCAGCTCTGCGTGGTGCCCAGGGCTGGGGTACTGTTGTAGTGAGTATCTACAGCAAATAGCTTCTGGTGAGGCAGGCATCTACAGTGAGGGGATATTTTAACTATTAAAATAGATCATTCTTGGTGATATTGTGGAAGCATCCACAGAACATGGGGGTCAGTTTTATAACCAAGCCAAAAGGACCAGGTTTGCAGTGGGACACCATGAGCACCCAAGTTAATGATTAGTGTTGAACAATTCCATGAGTTGCACCATATTAGGGCTTTTCTTCTGCAGTTTTTTTGAACCTCTTGCCTCCAAGTTACTTATTGTTTGAATTTTCCTCTGCTGGGTTTTGTATGAACTGAAAAATATGTGCTGACAGTGATTTTTCAGAAGTACACTAGCCAAAATTCAAATCGTTGTTTTCTGTTGCCCTCCTACACTTATGCCAAGGGTCTGGCAGAACATTTGGGCCAGTGCTTAACTTGGAGCTTGTACACAGCAATGTGAGTTGAAATTGCTTTCAATGTGAAAGGAATTGTTTGTGTTGTGCATGCTGGGGTCTTTAAACAGGAGGTTGAATGGTTGAAACACCTTCCTGAGCTCTTTGTAAACTCACATTTTTCATTTTAAAATAGCACTTATTGGAATTTACCTCTTTTTTTTTTTTTTTTTTTTTTTTGTTCAAAGGCTATGAAAAAAGACTAGTGAAATGGTGAAAAAGAAAGGAATTGGAAAATGGGCTTAATTGTCAACCAGAGTAACAAGCTCTAGTAAACAGAAAAAACCCCAACCAAAACCAACCAAAAAAAAGGAATTAATTTTAAATAGAGCCCTGCCTCTTGCATTTACCCACACAAAAAAAAGATGAGCACAGCTGGAGCTTCTTTTATGGTCTGATGATTTTGATGACTAATCAATTTTACAGTGTCTCTTCAAGCTTCTGTCCCAGTTGGTTGTGTTGTATGTTTTTTTGCAGTGGTTGGTGTGTTAGAGAGATTCTTGTGAGGCTGAGGTCTCAGCTGGAGAGCTTATGGAAACCAAGACTCCTTGTGTCCCGTGCAGAACTGCTGCTCCCCAAAGCGACAGGAGCTGGGGCTTTGGCTGATGAATTTATGAATTTCCATGTCTCTGTGGTTGTTCAAAGAGTTGCTGCTGGCTGTCCTGGCAGGGTTTGCTGAGGTGTGTGCATACCTGACCTGGTGGTGGTGGCAGCTGGGCCGTGTCAGGGTTTGGGAGCTGGTGACAAGCTTGGTGGCTGCATCGCAGTGCCCAGTGCTGCAGGGGAGGGTGGACAGACAGCACAGATGGGCACCCTGGGGAGCTGAGGCTGCAGCACCTGGGGGGTGTGGGGGCCCTGGTGATGCAGCAGCTGAAGCTGCAGTGCTGCTGGTGTTGGGTCACAGCAGCCACCCATGCTGAGGGCTGTGGCAGCTGCACAGCTCCCACTCCCGCCCTGTGAGCAGCCAGGCACCTCTGGGTGCCTCAGGCAGGGAGGGGACGGGTGCTTTGCTCTCCTGCCTCCATCCTGGGTGAGCAGAGCCTTCCTGTCCTGCTGCCCTTTGTCCCATGTGTGTGACAGTGCACTGGAGGAGCCTGCACAGATATCCTCACCTGCCTGGGGCACAGGGCCCTAAGGAAGAAGGACTGCAGGGGATGGCTCGTTAGGGTTCAGTTTCTGCTGCTCTTGGGTGGCACATTGCTCAGCTGAGCCCAAAGGGGGGATGTCCTGCCCTTGGCAGAGGATCTGGGATCATGCCCTTCTGGCAGAAGGACACCAGTTGAGGCAGGTTGTGAGCAGGTGAGATCCTGTTTGCTACCTCTACCTTTTGAGGTTTCCCACACCTGCAGTGAGGTGTCTGTCTGGGTAACAAGTGAGTATTTGTGTCTTGCATCAGGCCATTTGGCAGTGGGTTTTTCCCCTCTGGAATGATGTTTGCAAGGGGAACATCTGCTTGTGAGTCCTGTGGCTCCTGCTACCTCTGCTCCATAAGTGCTGAGCCTCGGGGAAGCTCAGAGTTGAGCACCAGTGACTTTTGGAGTGCAGGGAAAATACAGGTTCTACCTTGGGTGGAGATCCTCAGCCCTGGAGCTGTGGTTGCTCTGCCATGCCTAAACCCTTCCAAAGACACAGGCAGAGGGGGTGGGGAGGGTATTTCTCCTCACTGAGCCCCCGGGCAGAGGGGCAGCCACAGAGCCCAGTTCTTCCACATTCTGGATAATGCTCAAGCTGCTAGATAAGCAGGAGGGAAGCTGCTGAATGATAACATTGTTTGGGAAGAATAGAGCAGCTCTTGCTTTGCAAAGAAACAGCTCAGTTACCTGAGCCGGAGAGGGCTCTGGGCTGCCTCTTCCCAGTGCAGGAATGTGTTTTTGGAGAGCCCTGCCCCACTCCTGGTGCCCAAGAGGCAGCTGGAATCTGAAGCATCCCTATCTGCATTTCTTGCTGGCTTACGCAGTGCCCTGACCTCGTGTATCTGCCAAAGCCCTGAGCTGCCTGTCCTGTGTTGGGGTTTTCATGCTTGCCTTTCCTGCAGTGGGGTAGGGTGGTGAGGAGTTCTGTGTGGGGCTGGGAAACCCACGGGAGAGGCTGTGTCCTTATATCCTCCTGGGTGTTTCTCAGCTCTGCTTCCTATCACTGCTGGGAACTGAGGTTAGGTCTCCTCAGCAGAGGAAAGTCTGTCCTGTGAGCATATCACTGCTGGCATCTCTCTGCAACTCCATGAGAGTGCTTCCAGGTAGCAGAGAGAGCCTAGAAGATTAGGACTACAGGCTTTTCATATACTTTATAGTGAGAAGTATTTTGTTAAAGTATTTCCAAAGCTGACCTCCTGCAAGTGGGACGGTCAGGGATTCTTCAGCTCAGCAATTTCTACTGTTGATTTTGGGTTTCTGCAACTTAGCAGCATGGAACTGCCTGGTTTGGCATCTCTCATCTCCAGAACAGAGTCTTTTGGGAAGCAAGATGAAAAACAACTCATGTTTCCAAGTGTTAGGGATGTGCTTTGTCCAGCATTTGTAATGGGCTGAAATATTTGGGTTTTATTTGAGTAATGTAAAATGTCTTTGGAGTGGGATTGCCTCCCAAAACCCACCTCCTCTGGCACTGGCACTCCATCACTCGTGGCTGCCTCATTTTGCTGTGCTGGAGCTTTGGCTTTTCCCTCTGGAGGCAGCCCTGTCCTGCAGGCATGGAGCATGGGCACAGTGAGCAAGGCAAGGTGCTGCTGGCACCAGCTCTGCCCCCACCTGAATTCCCAGAGCTGGCCAAGGGCTGTCCTGGCCCCAGCAGTAACCACCATGCAGAACCCCAGTGCTGCAGCCCTGCTGATAACAGCCAGGGAAGATTGGGATGTGACACAGCTTGGGTCCCTTGCAGTGCTGAGCCATGGGGGCCAGCTCTGCTCAACCCACTGGAGGACCTGCAGAGCCTTTCTACCTCACAACATCTTTTTTTTCCTCCCCCACTTCTGGGGACTCAGGTAATACAGAGTAGAAGTGAAGGGCCAGCATAGGAAAACTGGAGTTGCCTGATGAGGGGAGCAGTCTGTGGATTCAGGGCTGTGTCATCCACAGCCAGTGGAATAAACATGTTTTTGGGCAGGCTGCTGCAGCCTCCCCCCCTTCCTATTTATTTATCACAGGAGCAGGAATATATGCAGCAAACCCATTGCTCAATGTGTAACATAAAAATAGCTCTCCCTTTAGATCCACAAGTTTGGCACAGTCCCATGTCAAAATTAGATGAAAATAGATTTTATAGTAAATTTTGCAGAGTAATATGACCTTTCCCCCCCCCCCCCAATGTGTTCAAGCATTCTCTCTAGAAGTAGCCAGTCCCTCATGGACATGACCATCTCTCAGTGCAGCAGTGTTTGAGTTGTAGGCATGACTGGGAGGATGTGGTGCTGCTGAACCTGAGCTCATCCTGCAGGTGTTGAAGATCCTCAGTACATGCCAGTGCTGGTCGTTAATCTTCAGTGCAAGAGGTAACCACTTGTGTAAATGGAACATCAGTAGTCTTTTAGGTGCAGTTGACTTCTCAAGACCAGCAAACAAGCCACATTAGGACTTAGGAACGTGAAGGAGGCAAGGACATCAGGTGTTCTGGGATTTTTTTCCTAGCTTTGAGTAATTTTTTTAATGTTTTCTCCAGTGTTAAATGTTTTCTGGCATGGTTGTATGCAATTTTTCAGGACTGTCTTAGTGAATAAACCAAAACAGGTTCTGACTCCAGAATTTTGTTCACAAGTTTAAATGCAAATTTATTACTCTTATAAAGGGTTTTGGCAGCTCTTTTTTCTCTTGCTTTCTTAGGAATGGCCAAGATTTAAAACAATTGCCCAAAAGTGTTTCAGGTTAAGATTTCATAATAGCCTAAATTTAGGCTCTGTGTTGGATATCTGACTAGTGGCAGGAGTTTTAGAGGTACAAAGCTTTGAGCCCCTCTTGACACTGAATTTTGGATGTAGGGACACGAACTAAAAGATCTTATTCTCACACTGTTGTATTTATTTATTATAGTCAGCCTCCTAGGATTACCCAAGTGTGGTCATGTTCTTGCCTCTCAATGTGCTCCACAAGTGGTCTTAACACTTTAGAAATTGCCCTGGGGGTTTGCTCTCTACTTGAAGACCTCTATATATATTGAAAAAAAAACGGTTTTATGTGAAAGTCTAAATTCATGGCCTGATTATTCAAGAAGGCAAAGCATTCAAAATCTCCCTGAATTTCAGAGTGGATTTCTGAAACTCCTTCTGTAGGCTTAGATCTTGATTCAGGCAGGTTATATTTAATTTCTCAGGATGGGAATGACCTTTGGGGTGGCCATGAGCCCCTTGGGGACTCCAGGAGCTCGCAGCATTGTTTGCTGGTGTATTTGCTTTATTTTGGTCATGCACTGCTGGGGATCTGTTACAAATAATCACATACTTGATGCTGCTCCCTTCCAGGCTACAGCAAAAAGAGAGACCTGGAGTGTTTTGCTATTATCTGGTTCTGTGATGAGCTGAAGGATGTATGAGCCTTTGTTGTTACTTTCTGCATCAGCAAAACAGGGAGCTTCAAAGTGTATTTTTAGATTTTCTTTTTCTCTTTTTTTTTTTTCCATTCTGTAGAAAGCTGAGGCATCGTTTTGTTATCCTGACAGGTGGCTAATGAAAGGAGTCTTAAAGAATATCCAAAGATAGCAGCATGTCTTACCTAGTTTCTATTGACAAATTTATTCCTTGTAACCAAATAATAGGGTTTAGGGGTTTTTTTGGGGGGTTGGATTTTTTTTTTTTCCTGTTTTTGTGTTTTGATAAGGGGGGCCACATGCAATCACCAAGAAGACTCATGTCCTTCATTAAGGATGCATCAAAAATTAGTTCATAGTGGTCTGGTCAGAGCCAGGTGCAAGCTGTGGTGTCTGTTACAGATGGCTTTGAGCCATTCTTTTAAGTCATCTGTTGACCCATTGGACCCCAGCAATCAATTAACAATTTATGACAGCACAGTACCGTATCATTCATTGTCTTCTATAACTGTTTGAAGAGTGTTTCTTTCAAAAGGAGAAAATTCTATTTCTTACAGGATAGCTCTAAAATGTAGACCTGTGTTTCCCAGGGCTTAGTGCCAGGCTGGGCTTCTGCTTTAAAATGGGATTGTGGGAGTGAAAGGAGACCTTTCAAAATTGGTAATGGGAAGCATGTATTACAGTTGTATTTTTAAGTGGCTACATGAGATATTGTTATTTAAAGTGGGATTTGCTGCAGTGTAAATGCTAATGGAATAATTCAAGGTATTAGTCCCACCACAGCGTGTCCTGCTTGAAATTGTAACTAGCAAGTAATATTTGTCACTTACAATTCAGGTGTTGTTTCTAGGGCTTATCCAAGTGGCAAAACTGAAAAACAGGTTTTGTGAGAAAATGATTTTTCAGTTCAGGAACTGGAAAGTAAAAGCAAGGATATTTTGGTCCAAAGTAAGCTGATTTACTATTCCCTCTGTTTTTTCACTATGATGAAGGAAGGATCTGTGTTTAGTGGGAGGTGTAATGCAGTTTTCAGCCCAAAACAGAATGGTTGGCTGTTAGAGCTTTCCTTAAGAAGCACAGGTCAGACCCAAGTGCATACCTAGGAAATACTGACCATGATAGAGCCATGCTATGGTTAAGTGTTGGCTACCCCTCAGGCAGGTCCTGCTTTGGCACTGTTGAATCTATACTGAGTGCTGGGATTTCAGGCATCCCAGGTCCTGTTTGAATTACATATTTTGGTATTTTATACCAGTGCAGTAGCTGAAGAATTGGTGTTGAGGGGTCCATCTCTGAAGTCCTGCCTGCTGGGGCATCCATTCCCTGTGATCCTTGGAGGACTGAGCTATGTGCCTGTGTCCTGCCAGTGCTGGGGGCTGAGCTCTGTGCAGGACTTGTCCAAGCCTGGCTTTCCTCTGCCTTTCATTTTCCACCTTTGGTGATTCAGGACAAATGTGTGAATTATTTTGCATTGACAAAAACTGTGTATTTAAGTGAGCTGCTTGCCTAGATTTCCCCTCAATCACCAGTAATTGCTATACAAGCTGCTCCCACTCTCCCTTGCCAGTGGGCTGAATCCTGACTTGGAAACCAGCATCAGCAGTGCAAGTTTGTTTGCTTTTTACAGCTGCAACTCTTGGGCTCTGTGCTAGTGCTGCTAATTGAAATGGGGGTGCTGGACCAGCTGTCTGGTCATGAGTAGCTCCCCAGTGCACCTTGCATTCAATGCTCACTTTAACAGGTATCAGATAATCATCAGTGATTCCTTGAGGGTTTTTTTTTTTCCCCATTTTTTACCCCTCTTCCATCCCCTAGGACAGTAGTTTTGTATCCCATATTTCTAGTCTTGGGTCTAACTGCAATACTTGCATTCCTTTGAGTTCTGCTCACCTCCCTTGTCCATCCCTATGTTGAATTCTCCAGTGATTTTTGGTCTGATCTACTTCTTGCTTTACTCATCACTTTTGGCATTTCCCATGGGTAGCCCAGGATCCCTCTGTATCTCTGATTTTCCTCTTCCTCCCATCAAACTTTTCCATTTATGTGCCTTTACCTAATTTTATTGTATATGTACTTTCTTCTCTTCTTAGTTTGTCCAGATATTTAGCATGGTAAGTGCAAGTAAATACTTGCAAGTATCTTTCTTTTGGTAGAAGAGTGAGAATAACAAAGATGAGAAAATAAGTAGAAGTCAGCAGCATGAGGATATTGTGTCTGCTAAGCTGCAAACATTGCACAAACCCACATGTCACTGGTGGGGGGAGAATATTTTACCTAAAGGCAAATGAACTGCCAGCAACAACATTTCTTACACCTTCTTCTGAGCATCTGACCCACATCACTTCCAGATGTATCCATTGATCTTTTCCTCTATAACTTTTCTTACAAGCCTAATCCTTCCCATTTTAACTAGAAATATAAAATTCTTATTGCATTCAGAGTGTGCAAGGAAAAAATACCCCAAACCCAACCACTTCATTTTCTGAGACCAGGGTTTTTTGTTCTTATTTTTGGAGGTGCCAAATCTGTTCATCCTCCCTGGATCTAGATAACAGCATCAGAAACACTGTGTAACACTTCTAGTGGGAATCCAGGGAAGACCTAAATCTGTAGTCTTCCAATTTAAAATAATGTTAAATAGTAGAACTGCAAAGAGAAGCTTTTGAAAACAGCCTGGTTTGGAGCACCTGCCATTTCCAAGTGCTAATTCAGATGATGGTTAGTGAGAGGCAGAGCAATGAAAGCACAGCAGATACCTGGCTGCTGAGCAGCACTGAGCATCCTGATAAAGTCCTCCTTGGTGGAATTACATTGGTATTGTGGGATTTGTTAAAAAAAAGAGAAAGCAAGCAGTGAAGAAGTTACCCTACAATAGGGATGCTAATGAGAGGGATTTTTTTTTTTTAATCCAAACTGTTTGAAATGGGTATTTGTAAAACACCTTTTCAAGCTTTTGCTGCTTGTAAAGTCAATTAGATTCACTTAATGTCTCTGAAAATGTATGTCTGGTGGGGTTTCAGAAGCTGTCAGTGTTCAGAGGATAACATCAAGCTGTGCCTCTTGGACAGTGATTTTTGTCTGGGAATAAGCCATCATCGGGTTTTACGGGGCTTTTTTTGAGCCATCAGTAGTCTGAGGAACATCAAAGCATCTGCAAGGATTCTTGAGAAGTGGGAACATTTTTCATGGATAACTCAAATAGCTAAAGAGGATTCCAGTGAAATTCTAAAAAAAATCTTCACATAACCCCCCACATTGACTGAGACTGAACTCTTGGGACAGTTTGGCTTAAAGATTCAGTGGAGCATTTGCTTTAACTTAATCATGGGCTTAAATCCCTCATCTCTTGCTGGGAGTTTAGCATATACTTAGGGGCAGTATAGGTCCAAGTGCTCTTTGGATAGTTACAGGGGACCTGTGACATACATGGTGGTAAACCTTGGGTTTGCTGTATGTGCTATCAGCTCCCTGCAGGATGAATTTATGATGCTTTAGGGAATAGTGGTGCACTGGAAAAAGGAGCTGTAGTTGTGAACCTGCCCTTGGATATATTCATTCTGCCCTGTCCTGGCATTGTATGTGGAGGTTCAGTGTTGTCTTTGTAGATGGGACAATCCAACAGATCCTCAAAACACTGCAGTTCTACCTAGTCTTGTGTGGATTTTCATCTCTTCTGGCTCTGGTTGCTGTAGTGCAGTTTGTACTCAGTTTGTATCTGTAAGTTGATCTCCTTTCCACAGGTCCTTCGTGAATGAGCCTCAGTCTGAGGGGGCAGGCACAAAGGTGTCTGCTTTCAATAGCCCTGAGCAGCCTGCCCTTCATTTGCCACGTGTCTTCCTGATGGAGTGAGACATGGCCCTTACCTACTCACTCCAGTAATTTACTTCACAGATGTCTTCCAAATCCCCAGCTCTTGTGACTGGTCTGGAGGCTGGGGTTCACATGGATGTGGGGTGTAACAAGTTGATAGGTGGTCATCACAGGAGATATGGATTAGGCTTCTGTAGGGACTTTTTTGGCCTGATTGTTCTGGCATGGTAGCCTGAATGCAAGGCAAAGGTTGGTTTATTTGTTGGGTTTTTCTTTTTTAGTTTTAGAGATGTAGAGAGTTACACATGTAATTTCCATTTTCTGTTAATGCATCATCCATACACATCCATTGTCTGTGCCCAGCCTGACAGATGTTTGTGTATTTATGGATGTGGAATTTCCTTGTGCTGCCACGTTAAATGAATGTGCTGGTTTGAGTCTGGGCTAGTGGAGCTCAGCAGAGCTATACCCAAGGCACATTGGCTTTGATGTGCTGGGAGAGGGATGTAGAGAATTGTTGGCTTTCACAAGAGTGGCCATCCAGGTGTGTGCTTTTTTTCCATCACTTTCCATGATAGGATGAGCACCTCTGCAGAGACAGCATGCTGCCTTGATGGGAGCAGGGCAGAAAGTCTGGGATTGGATGTCCAAGCTTGGTTCTCCTTACCAGTTTATCTTTCCCAGTTTCCCTGTTTAATCACATACTACTTCCCCAGAGGTTAGGGGAATAGGTTTGCCCAGATGTTTGGGGGGCTCATGCAGGTCCAGTGAGAAATGCCCAAGTGAGTGCCCTTGGTGAGCAGCTGGATAAGACAGAGGTGATGAGCTCACTCCTCACCTCTTGATCTCTTCCCAATCCATTGTAATGGATTTTAGGGGCTCATCTGGGTGTGGCAGCTGGTGACAAAGTGGGTTTGTCCCAGCTGATGATAACTGGTGTCCTTGTTTGATGCTGTGCTCTGGAAAGATTGTGTGCAGCACCATTTCAAGGTGTTACACTAGAAATAGGGAGTATTTATTGCTTGCAATAGCCTTAAGGAGATCAAACCATTTACCACCTGACTTCAGCCTGTAGCTTTTTACCAAATCTCCACCCTAAACCTCTTATTTTTTCCTGATGTCTTCCTCAATATTGAGTAATGAATTTTTCACTGTGGTTTCGGAGAGAATACAACTCCTTGTGGCTGCTGTTTCACTCCTATAGATTATGAAAAGCTAGAGGTCAGGGAGGTTTGATTCATTGTGTCAGCAGCAAGGTGGGATTCTTGTGAAAACACTGTCATGTGCAGAAGGAAAGGCTCTGAGTGCAGCAGAGCCATGTTTATTGTGGGTGTTAGGAGAGTGTCCTGGTCACTTCTCTTTGCTGTGCAGGATTTGGTGAAGTGCAAGTCCCTGTCTGTCAGTTCCAGTTTGTCCTGGGAAGGAAAGCAGAGGGGCTACCCTGGGATCTGAGACTCTTCTGGTCAGTGTTTCTGCACTACAGATATTGCCTTGTCATTGTCACTCCTCGGCTGCTGGGGTAGGAAAGTCCTCATTTAGACACTCATGAGGGCAGCAAGAATGTGGCAAGGGAGCTAACATCATGCTCAGAGGCACTGAAACATACTGTGCAGCATGTTTTGGTTGAATATATGCCTATATATATATATATATGGATTTTTACCCTTTACTTGACTTGGTCTGTTGTGGTTTCATTTCCTGGGTGGGTTTTTTTGTTTGTTTTTTGTCACTTTTTAAATATGCAAATATTCTTAGCTGCTCCCTTTTTTACCTTTTAGGAGAGGCACCTCTCAGCCTTGTTTTTGACTCTGATTTAAAGAGTTGGCATGCACAGATGAGTTATTCTGTCCTGATGCATCATTCTGCCATATCCTAAGTTTGAACTTACATCTTGGCTGCAATTCATCTTACCTAAGTTTCTCCTGACTGAAAGCAGTTGTTTGCAGTGAGCTCTGTAGGCTTTAGCTGTGGTCTTCTGCAGAAGAGGGGCTCTCCTGAAGAGTGACTCATCTCAAAGGCTGTTGACCTCACAGCAGCATAAAACCCCCTGGAAGTCTTTGTACAGCTCAGAATTATGTTTATTATTTAACCTTAAGTAAATGAACCTTAGTTTCTCCCTTTGCTGTGAAGCATTTGGTGCAATACCTATGTAGATACGGGCACTTCTGTTGAATAAAGGGAGTCTTGGCTAAATTTAGACCAGAAGAGTAGTGATGGATGGTACAAATCAGATTGATTCTGCCCATTTTCCCTGTTTGATTTATGGCTTGGTCAACTGCTAAGCTAAAGAAAGCCATTCAATGGTTATTGCTCAGTTCCTTTTTACAGTAAAGCATATAAAGTAAAAGTCAGCCACCAAGTAATGAATTCTAGAACATCCAATAATTGTAGATTTCCCAGTTTGTTCAATGTTTGGAAGCAAAAATTGCTGCAAGGCAAATTCAGTACCTTTTGAAAGCAATAAAGCCGTGTAGTGAAAGATTGATGTAGAAGATGGAGACCAAGCCTTAACAATATCCTTTTAAGGAGCTGGCTCAAAACACAACCAGCAGCACATTTGATCTTGTAAACTAATTTCACTAACAAGGAGCTAATTGTTACATCAGTCTTTTTGGAGCTGGCACAAACCAGGCTAGCAAAGGAGCAGAAGAGCTTAAGTTCTTTTGTCCTTAAAACTTCTAACTAAAACCCAGTCTAAATTCTAGAACATAGGCTTATTTAAGGCCTGACTCTGCAGTTGATCAGCTTAGTGTGTATTTTTCATGCATAAGGAGCACCTACCCTGAAAAGTTTAAACACTTTTTTCTGGTTTTGTCCATTTGTGTGGACCAGACTGTTCTGCTGAGCCAGCTCCATTGCAGTGTCACTCATCACCCAGTCAGCCTGGAGGACAATGCCCAGCCAAAATCACATATCCCAGTCTTTATCCACTCCTTTAAGCTGTTTAATTCCTTGCTTATCGATAACAATTGCTCACATGCCAAAACCACAGATGCTGCCTCCTTTCTCAATCTGTGCTTTCCCCCTGGTGACCCAGCAGCAGGTAGACCCCGGCTGCTGCATCTGTGGTTTTGTCTCTGCTTTCTCTGTGTCACGTTGTCCTTTTCAGCAGCAGAGAGCAGAGTGATGGGCCAGGCTACATCTGTCCAGATAACCAGGCTGCTCCTAATCCCCCACAGCTGCTTCTGCAGCTTTTGCTTGAACAGTTGTTATACACTGCCTTTGTTACAGTCTTTGCTTTTCAAGGTGCAGCATGGCCAGCAAAAAGAGTCTGATAGAAGATTTTTAAAGTCCTGCTGTTACACTTCTTAATATAGCAGCCTCTGAAATGTGCTGGAAGGGCTGTCTTTATCCCATCTGCAGCATCGCCTGGGTTTCTAGCTGTCTCATCAAAAGCCTGCTCCTGCGCTGTGCCAGTGCTTCGCGGGGCTTTGCTGAGCACCCCCTCGGGTGCTGTCACACGTGGTGACACCCTGGGCCCCAGGGGACTTAAGGCTGTGTGCAGTGAAGTGCTGACATGGGGCACGGCCACTAACAGCTTGCATTGATCCGGGCTGGGCGCTCACAAGGCTTTGCCGGGAGTAAGGTGCGTGGGCAGGAGCTGGTGTGAAGGTGCTTCAGAGGAACAGGGTGAGGCTTAAAGCAAAGGTTTAAGAAGATTAGAAATGCCTGCTGGGTTATGTCCCCAGCAGTGACAGCAGGAGATGCTGTTTAGGACCAAACCTGGCCGATTCCTGAAGTCCCTTTGCCGCAGAATCTTTTTCTTTTTTCCTGTCAAAATAGGAGAGTGAAAGTAAGCTCTAGCTAGCCATCGGCATCTTAAGGGTTTTCTGGGGGCTTTGCACCCCAAAATGGAATACCTGTGTTGTAGTAGCTGGGTGCTTTCGGGGCTGTACCAGCTCCATCAGAAAGCATGGAGCTGGCACTGAAGTTTTCATACTGTTACTTTAAACTGCAAGCCCACCACCCTTTCCACCCCGAGGTGCAGGTAAAGCTGCAGTGGGGCCATCACCTTCACAGCATGTGCTGCTGCTCCAGGTTTATCAGCACTGGCATGGTTCAGCATATACCACTCTGAATGCAGATATGGTTTGGGGTTTGCACTGGTGCTTAGGGCAGCAGTTGCCTGCAGTCCAAACCCCATCACCCTGCCTCTCATGTCATGCTCAGGTTTATCAGTCAGAGGCCAACTCTGCACTCCTGTCTCCTGGGGCAGTTTGAGACCCACTGCTGTGCTGGATTGGGGTCACAGTGTTTCTGGTAGCAAATGTCCATGGATCTGCCCTGTGGCTGTGTTGCAGACTGAATGCTGGATGTCACTGTCAACCCACTGAATCCCTGCTGCTTGCAGCTCCAGAGGCTTTGGCTGAGCTTTGGGGTTGTTGCAAGTATCTTCAGCCCTTGGTAACAGCATAGGTGAAAGCTAGCTAGGATGGAAAAAGAGGTAGATGGAGAAGTAGATGAAGTGGTTGCTCAGAGCCAAACCATCCATCTCTTTTCATGCTTTGTAGGTGATCTCATTGCCTGCTGCCCAGATGCTCCATGAATCAAGGGATGTCACCCACCCTCTGCATATAGATGCACTGCCCTGTGCTCTTCCAGCCAGGAATTATTTATAACAGGGCAACGTGTCCTGCAGTGGTAGATTGTGTGGGGTTATTTATGGGGAGGAAGGTGTCCCACAGGATTTCTCATTTCATGCATGAATAATTCCTGTGTCCCTGACATATTTTGTTCCCCCACACCTGGGCCTAGTCTTGTGCATGGATGTCAGGAGTGCTGGAGTCAGGATCTCTTACATCTCACCCAGTTTTCATAGCCATAAACTATACTAAATGCCATTATTTTGTAGGACCCCTCCAGGAATGCCTTTTAACTGAAGTCAAGGGTAGACTTACTAGCAGAACTTGTGGGAGCTGTTATGCAGCCCTGCTTGAAGCCAAGGCAAACTAGAAAGGTGGAAAGGAGAGAAACTCAACACATGGGAAAGATGGAGGGAAGGAGGGATAATAGGATAATGGCATGCCTCATAAACACAGAGGTAAATCCCTCCCATGCTGGCTAGCTGAGCAGTTGTAGTCAGTGACAGGAACAGCTGCTGCCTGTCCTTGGTTGGTCCCTGCACCCAGGCTGCCTGTGTCTGGCTGGGTGGCAGCTGATGTGCCATGTCTGTGCCCTCCTGCTGGCAGCATTCACCTCCCAGCAGCCAAGCTGTCCCCAGAAGAGCCTCCTTTCTGCCCTGATGCTAATGTAACTCGGCCTCTCTGCTCTGTGTTTCACCAAGGATGAAGGGGAAGGAGGAAGGAGTGTTGCCTTGAGTGCTGGGCTATTCCTCTTTTCCTTCTTCAAGACCCAGACAGAATAAAAGAGCAGAAATTTAAGCAGCATCAGCAATACACAGCCACAGCACAGCCAGCTTTGGGCTAGGGACTCTGCCCACTTGCTGCCATGTCCAGCTGGTCTCTTAGAGTGATGTATGTAAATTGTGCTGGCAGGATGAGAGCCCAGACACTGAATTTTGGGGCTTTTTAACAGGTTACTGGTGAATAGGTAAAAACAACTCTGCACTGGGTCCTGTTTCCCTCTGTACTGCCTTGCTTGGGCCACCCCTGCTTAGCACAAAGAGCTGCTGCTCTGGCCAAAATCACACCAAAAGGTGGCACAGCAGGCTGAACAAGTGACTGCAAGGGCAAGTACTCCGAGCTCTGTGATGTGACAGCATGTTGTGCCTCCTCTGTGCAGGTGTTTGTGTGGTGGTGTCACACCAGGCTGTGCTGCAGTCAGGGGTCACAGGGAGGAGTGAGGGAGCTTTTGGATCTCTGGGATGAGTAAGTGTCACATTTGGCAAGCCTTTATGGAGATATATTAAGAGCATGGAGCACAGGCAATTGCAGACCCTGTCCTATGAGAAGTTCAGAAATTATTTTGAGCTTTTTGGTATTTGGATTTTTTTCCTTTGCTTTGCCCCTTCATAGCAGCCTGGGGAAAAATGTAGGAGAGGGGTTTGCCCTGTGCAGGATGCTTTCCTGCCTCTGCTGTAAGGATGCAGAGGAGCTGGTGCTGTCCTGGTGGGTTCCCAGCAGTGGTGATGGAAACTGCCAGTCCCTTTGCTGGATGATGCTCCAGGGACATCACCTGTGACAGCTTTGAGCCAGCAGGGGAGTTGCTCACATTTGTGTTGCTGTGACATGCCAAAGCAGAATTGAAAGTCACAGTCTCTGCTTGAAGGGATATTTTCTTAAGAAGTTGCATGTCTGTTCTAGAAATTATGTTCCATGCATAAGCCTCTAAGAATTAATGAGAGCTTGGCTGCATAGATAGCAGTGCCACCCTTTAGGAAAAAGAGAGAAGACTGGCATGCCTCTGGGCAAGATTTCCATACTTGCCTGTGCTGAGCTTCCAAGGAAAACTCCTTCCCACAGGGATGCATCCATGGAAAATTAACACCAACAGCCAGTGGGGGCTGCAGCAGCTGCTCTGTCCTCTCCCCAGCCCTAAGGAAAACAGGGATAGGTTTTACCTGTCTCAGCTCTCACCCCACAGTGTGCAGGTGCTGGCACTAGGGAGCACCCAGGTTTTGGGGCAGCAAAGCCTTGCTTGCTCTTGTGGGAATGCTAGAATTTTCTAGAAAACAATGCATTTGAAAAGTGTGGAAGACAGAGCTTTGCCTTTTCAGAGCAACACAATTCTGGGGCCTGGGCTAGTGGCCCTTGCATGCTGAGGGCTTAAGAAAGCTGTAGGACCCTGCAATAGTCAGTCATGTGGGACTCATGCTGGTGAGGAAGGCTGATGTCCCTGTCCCCCCTCCCTTCTAGCACTACTCTGCTATTGCTTTTGGCTCCAGTCTTTCCACCCATCCACCCACTGGCCTTTTATTCATCAAAAGGTGTAGAAGAATTTGCAGCAAAAATAAATGAATTTATTTTCACCCACCATCCATCCTCGTCGGCTGCGTGGGGGAGAGCTGTGCAGCTCCTGACAGTGGAGGAGGGTGGGAGAGGAGGCTTGCAGGCACAGCCAGAGGATTGCATGGCATCCTGGGCAGGAGGGGAGGATATGTGGCCAGCGTGGTGCCTCTGCTGCAGGGACATCCCTGGGATGTGGTGTCAGCAGGTGTGTGGACTCCGAGGGCAGCCCTGTGCTGTGGGAGTTGGGTGGATGGATTAGAAGAATAATCTAATTCCCTTTCCCTAAATTTAAGGGAACCATCCTTTAATTTAGAGCAGAAAGACAGTGCCATCTTGTGTGCTTCCAGGCCCTGGGTGCCACCAGCTGAGCGACCATGTGTGACCTTGCTGTGCAGCATGAGCAAGCTGCAGTCGTGTTCCTTGGCATGCACATCACAGCCATTTAGTGCCTTTGTCATAGGTGTGTTCATCACAAGGTGGGGTTTTTTTAATATATGGTTTGGGTTGGAAGAGACCTTTCAGGACCATCTCGTTCCAACCCCTCTGCCATGGGCAGGGACATCTTCCACCAGACCAGGTTGCTCAGAGCCCCATCTGACCTGGCCTTGAACACTTCCAGGGACGGGGCAGCCACAGCTTCTCTGGGCAGCCTGTGCCAGTGCATCACCACTCTCATGGTAAAAAAAAAAAATCTTTATTGTATCTTTTGTTTGTGATGTGAATTCCTGATGTCAAGATTGTGTGGTGAGGCAGCAAGCTGAGGAAGTGGAGAGAGCTAAGGAAGGTGGTAGTGAGTTTTCCATGGCTGCTTCTCCTCACTTTTGCTTTTGGCAGCACAGAAGGAGGCAGGAGGGAGTGCTTGGTGTTTGGCTGGGAACAGCTAGGACCTCTGGAAAGTGCCTCCAGTGCTTCAGGGTGGTGTTCCCAGGGCAGCTGTGGTTAAATGCAAGAGGTCCATGAAGAACAGATCCTGGAGTGAGCGGGAAGGGCTTTGGATGACCATAATGATGGGTTGCCAGAAGGTGGAGGCAAGTGAGGGTGAAGGCAGAGATAGAGATGCTGCCATGAGATGAGTATCTGGAAGGACAGGGAGAGTTGTAGCTGTCAGGGTCTGTGTTTATCTTTGCAGCAGTGATTATTTTCAGATAGCATGTGAGAGAGTAAAACGTCAGCTCCTGCTAATAATAGTGCTGCAAACAAGGCTGTTGCTCATTACTGACAGCTGAGATGAAGTTAGTTTTGTTTCATCCTAGGTATGAAAAAGTGCAAAAACAAGCCATGATCTGAGTTGATATCCTCAGCCCAGAAAAGGTCAGGAGGAGACCCTCTCCCAGCCCTGGGATGTGGCAGTGCAAGGTGGTTTTTCCAGGCTGCTTCCACACTGCTCCAGAGTTAGGTGCTGCTGGCAGAGTGGATATGGTGAGGAGCTGCAGCTGGCTGGCATTGTGGAAAACGTAGCATCATAGGATAGGATAGTTTGGGCTGGAAAGGACCTTTAGAGGTCATCTACTTGAGTCTGGGTAAAAAGCAATCTGAGGACCTTCAGTGTTCTTGCTGTGAAGCTGGAGGGTTTTCCTAGAGGAGAGGAAGTCCCAGCCCAGGGTTGGCAGCATGTGGTGTGATCCCAGGACAGCTGTCAGGGGCAAGTCCCCATCCCAATGGAATGCAGTTGCCTGGAGGAGGGATTTGACAGCCCCATGGGGGAAAGCTGTTCCTGGGCTTGTTCCCACCTTTGGGAGCTTGAGGTGTCTTTAGTAGCCTGAAGGAACTGGCTGCTGGTGATCCTTGGAGCAATCAGACATGAGGAGGACAGCAGGGTAGAAGTCTTGGGGTCTGATGGCACTGGTGTAAAGGAGAGCTGAATACAACTCATTGTTTGAGCAGATGTGTCCTGTCTGTGGCTAATTATAAGTGTTGTGTGCACAAAACACACTGGGACATGTGCCAGATACTATTTCTTTTCGTGTTGAACTCAAAATCATTATAATTAAGCTTTAAAATTGTAAGTAAAAACTAACAAGGAATGCAGGTTTGCTGTCATGCTGCTTGTAACAGAGTCCAGTCCCTGCTGGGCTGGCCAGGTGTGGGAGTATGGACAGGGGCTGGGAATGTCAAGGGTTTGGTGGCTCTGCAGTAGCGGGTGTGTCCAGATTTGGGTTTTAAATATTCAGAATACCTCAAAGTACCAGAAACGTGCCAGTTTACAAATGTGGGAAGTGTTGCTGAGCGAGCTTTAGCAGCCTCTCAGGTTTGGTGGGCACAGAGAAGAGGTGCTTGCTAAGAAGAGAAAATAAGGAATAAAAGTGGGAAGCAGTCGTGGAAGCAATTGTGTAAGCTCGGGTTGAGAGGAACCTAGGTTGTTTCTCTGGTTTGAGGGGAAATGAGGCAGACTTGCTGAAGAAGCAGCTCCAGGAGGAGTTGCTGTGCATGGGGCTGGATGAGGGGGATGTGACGACTGTGCCACCGTCTGCAGCCCAGTGGACACCAGTTGATGGCTGCTTCATGGCACTTTTGGGGGCTGCCCTAGGAGTGGAGCCCCAGCTCCCCAAGCATGGGGAAATTCCTGAACCTCCTTTTTGGAACTACACTACAGGAGTGGTAGCCATGCATGTAGGGTGAGGATCACTGTGGCCCTTATGTTTGGTGTGCTTGCCGTGTGGCCAGAGGTGTGATGGATGGGCTGGGGAGTGAATTGGGCTCAGCCACCACGTCATGAGCACTTTAAGACCAGCAGTGAGCTCTCTACCCTGCAATTTGTATGCAGAGGGAGGGTGGCTGCTTGATTTCAGTGCTTGTAGGTGTTCGTCTGGGGTCGTGTCTGAATAAATCACGTTCTGAGATCCAAGCGAGCGCTGGGGAACAAGTCGCACTGTCAGCGCAGCAGTGGAGCAGAGACATCTCCACTGCTCATGATAAATGGGTCAAGATGGGCCCTGGTGTTTTAAAAATTAGCTGTTGACCTAGATAGCAGCAGCATGATGACTTGCTCACAGTGGGAACAAGAGTGAGTGTTGCTGGAGCTGCACGTTGCTCTGAATGTGAGGATGAGTGTGGTGTGCTGAGGTGAACCTGGGCTGGTTCCCTGCCCCTTGTTTGTAGCCATCTTTTCCTTGGAAGCTGAGCTGTGCCACAGGGAAGCAGGGAAGACCTTGGGCATCTCTTTAGGATGCCTTCATGGAGTCACAAGGTGCATTTTTCCTACAGCAGCTGCAAAGTCACCTCCCACCACCACCCCATGCTTTGCTCTCCTCCAGTGACAAAGTGTACTGAGTTGTCTTACTCATGTTTCCCCTGGTTTTTCAGGAGGGGTGGTCCTTTGCCCCCCTGAGCACCCACCCCCAGGCTGTGTAACTCAGGTCTTACAGAGATGGGCCGTGCATTTGGGTTTGAGCAGTTGGCAGGGTTGGTGCAGAAGATGGAGCTGCTGCCCAAGTCAGGTTCTCTTCTGCTTAGCAGCAGGGAAGAAGGCCATTGCCTGCACCAGGGGTTTCTCCTGTCATGGGGTCTTCTTCCTCTGGATGAAGACATATTGCTCCAGAGCACTGAAAGTCAGAGCTTTCATCTGGGCAAGAGACCTCTCAGTGCCCATGGTTGGCTGCTGTATTGAATAGTGGCTTTCTTGAGTGATAATTAAGCAACTGGGCAGGCCACGCCTGGAGTACTGTGTCTAGTTCTGGGCCCCTCAACGACGCTGAGATGTTGGAGCGTGTCCAGAGAAGGGCAACAAGGCTGGTGAAGGGTCTGGAGCACAAGTTCTGTGAGGAGCATCTGAGGGAGCTGGGGCTGTTTAGGCTGGAGAAAAGAAGGCTCATGGGAGACCTTCACATATTCTGCGAGAGGAGGTTGTAGCCCCTGTGCATTTTCCTTGGGAAAACATCATTTCCTTCACGCTGTCAGGGAAAGAGTGTTCTTTATTTAGGGAGGTCATTAGTCACCACATGTGACATGGTTTTGGACCCCAGGCCCTGCTCCCAGATGTGTGTTTGGCAATGGCCGCTTGTCCATCAGGGGTGACTACATGTGCTGCTTTATCTCCCCCAGGCTCCTGCTTCTGGGTTGCCGTCCTGGATGGCAACGTGGTGGGGATCGTGGCCGCGCGGGGCAACGAGGAAGACAACACGGTGGAGCTTCGCCGCATGTCCGTGGATTCCAACTACCGCGGCAAAGGCATCGCCAAGGCCCTGGGCCGCAAGGTGCTGGAGTTCGCCATGCTCAACAACTACTCCTCCGTCGTGCTGGGAACCACGGCCGTGAAGATGGCAGCCCACAAGCTCTATGAGTCCTTGGGGTTCAAGCACGTGGGTGTCATCGAACATTATGCCCTGCCAGGGATGACGCGCTCCTTACTGGAGAGAATGTTTTTCCAGGTCCGCTACCACCGCTACCGCCTGCAGCTGCGGGAAGAATAAAAAAAACCCCCCCACCAACCAAAACAACAACAACAAAAAAAGTATTTTTTCCCCCTTCTCCCCCTTCAAAAATAATAAATTATCCTTCTATTTCTCATCACCATTGATTTGCCAATTTTGGGTTAGAGTTTTTGTACCCTCACGCCACGTTTTGGTTTGCTCCGTTCAGCTCGATGGGCCAGCCGAGCAGCGCCCCTTCCTCGCATGCTGTAGGTGGTGGTGCTGGGAGTCCTGCAACCCAGCGGGGCGGAGCGGAGCAGCGGCCTCTCCTTCCCAGGTACCTCTGTAAAGCACAGAAACTTACTGCAAAATAGTACAACTGCTCTGGTGTACATAGTCCTCTCCTTTTCCAGGTGTAAGATAACATAGTGATGCATTCATAATAGTGCAGAAATATTACTTGAATGCTGTTTTCAGTATTTCACGCACCAGTAAGTAGAATATGCATTCCTCTTACCGTAATCTACTGGTTAATAGTTTTCAGAGAAAAGGTGGGGGGTGCACCCTGCCCCTCCGCCCCAACCCGCTTGCTCCAATGCATGAAGAGGAAAGCGCGCGCACGCACTCAAACACATCGCACTGCCACCACGGCACTGGTGTTGCACTTTTTTTGGATGTGCCTCATTCTGCCAAATGTCTGAGAGACCCCGGGTGCATCCGGTAACCACGACTCCGCTCCACCTCCCCCTCCTTCCTAAGCCAGCACAGACTCGGACCGGCTGAACTGAGCCCCATTGTACCATAGTGTGAAGTTAAGATCAAACCTAAGTATCTCCTGCGCTGTCCGTAGCCACGCGTAACCTGCAGTCCTGGGCCAGACTCCGCATGTGCGTTGGACTTTCTCTTTGCTGCCTTTTGGGGGTTTTTTTTGTTTGTTTGTTTTCATCTTATTTTTATGGGTTATTTTTTTGTTGTTGTTGTTATTTTTAGTTTTGGCTTTTGCTGAATGGTGTCGTTGAGGCGTAATGGAGGCTGCAGTTCCTATGGCAACACATTTGCATATTAATGTGCGCACCAAATCTCACCACTTCAGAGAAGCAACGTGTGACAGATAATAGCATTTTGGGGAGCGCCAGGGTGGGGGGGAGCATACTTATTATCTTAACCAGCTGCTTGTTTGATAAATGTAGATGGCCTCACTGCAGCCTTCCATCAAAGGTAATTAACTGCTTTAATGATGTCAGATTTGTGAATTGTACAATGCAAAAAGCAATGCAAAGCAGATTCGGCATGTGTCTGTACCCGGTATGTATGTACAGTGCCTGCCAACTAAAGAATAACCAAGACTACAGCTTCTTCTAGCCTGAGATATCAACTTTTATAACTTATTTAAACAAATAGCAACTTTGCATGAATTACATCTTGGGGAAAAAGAAGACTGGTAGGTTTTAATTTTTAAAGCGTGGTATCAGAGGTATTACAGAAAACCATTTCTGGCTGCACTTAATTTCAGATGGGTAGAGGGGTTTGGCTCTGCTGATACATTTAAAGGGAAAACCCCTTTATTTACTGGAAGAACAATTATAATTTTATGAAGTATTATGCATGTGGTGAGGGGGGAAACCCCCGCACCTCACCCCGATGAAGTTGGTGAAGGGGTAGAGCATGTGTTAACCACGCTTGCAAATACAATGGAAGAGTCAGCAGGAGAGCTGCAGAAGGACGGAGCCTTGGGGTGTGGGGAGAGGACAGGAGCCCTGGGGCAGATCAGGGGACAGACAGCACAGACCTTGGACATGGGGTGCTGTCTGTCCCACTCCTACTAGGAGCTGCCCTTTCCTCTCCAGCTGGAAGCTTTCCCAGCACTGAGATGTGGCTGGCAACGCTGATGGAGAGCAGGGGGCAGGGGGCTCAGCCCATCCCTGCAAGGGCCATGGGCCAGGCACTGGTGCTGGGGATGGAGGAGCCATTTGGCACAACCCCAGCTGCCCTTTCATTGCTTGGCTTGGGCTCGGTCCAGCCTGTGAGGAGTTGGAGGGGCAGAGTCCCAGCGTGTGTTCCAGCAATAAGGGGGTAATGAGGATGGTGAAGGACGCTGTAGCAAGAGACCATGAGTTTAATTAACAAAATTTCTCTATGGGGCACTATATTTTTAAAAGTCTTTCTATGCTGTACATTTCTCCTGAAGCTGAAATAATGTACTGTTGGTAGGGGTTCTTGTATAGTGTACAGAAATCGGCAGAATATTTTCTTGCTGCATTCAGTGATTTATTAACCGAAGTAAAACAGACAAATATGAAGTGTTAGCAAAAGCTGAAAGAAAAAACACAAAAGTTTGTGCCTTTTTTAGTTTATTTTTCTGTTGCTATATAATCACTGCACTAAAACCTTTCCAGAGGGGTAAAAAAAAAACAAAAAGCAAAAACTAGTCTCTTAATAACGGAGGAATATGTAAAGTCTAAATTGAGCATTAACTTTTTTTATTAGGCTATTTAATTAAACTAATGTTGCTGGTTTTATTTGATACCTGTGCCTTTGAAATAAAACTCCACATCCTGTCAGAAAATCCAAACCTGGAATAAATCCCACCAGATCCCACAGACACAGAAGTACCATCAGGTTTACCAGTATTTTCTTCTAAAACGTGTAAACTTTAACTGATGATATTACAGTATCTGATTGTAATACCTGTTGATTTTCCTGGGGAGGAGGTGCTTTGGGAAGGTGTGGCTTTGGGGGTGCTGTCTGCATTCCTCCCCAGCACATGGAAATGCACTGATAAGGATTGAGTTGTTGCCACTTGGCTGGTAGCTGCCAAGAAAATTTATTCCCTTAATGCTTCTGCCCAGTTGCTTTGTGACCAGGCTTTTTGGAAGAAATCCAACTGGTTGCTCCCAGCTCTCCAGCCAGGACAGCTTGTTTCTGAAGGAAAGGGCTGGCTGCCAAATAGGCTGGGATTTGCTCTCCTTGGAAGATGGTGCAGGCTGCCAGAGCTGCATCCCTGGTGGAAGCAGTGGGACAGGGATGCACAACCTCCTGTGTTGTTGCTGCTCTCCCACCCAGGGCTGCCAAGGTTAGACTTAAAAGCACCACATGATACTGTTGTTCTGTCTGCATTCATGGCAAGTTTCCCATGCACAGCTCTGGGGTCAGGGGTGTTGGGTTCTGCCCATGCCAGGCTCACCTGCTGCCAGGGAAGTGTGTGGGCAGACCACAGTGCAGCTCACAGGGTGACACGTTGAGGTTGAGCTGCCTTTGGCAGATCCATCCCTCTGCTCTGCACCTTTCAGGGTGCACTGGTTTAAAGAAAGTGCTTGGAAAAGATCAGCACATCCCTTTCTCTGGGCCTGAGCATCATCTCCTGACTCTCCCCATTGCAGCTCAGGGCTGGGTGGGTGAGGAGCAGCACAAGGTGGTTGTGGGATTGGTCCCAAGCAGATGAGGTGCTGATCTGGAACTACTGCCAGTCCTTGAGTCTTAATTCCAACAGAGACCCACGTCAGTGTGAGATGGGAGGGGATTTTCCTGACTGATTTTGGGGGTTTCTCTTTCCAAGGACAACATTGGCAAGAGTGTGAGGAAGAGTGGAGCGTGTCTTGGGTTTGAGCCCAAGGCTGGTAAATGTGGTGGTTAAGTAAGACCAGTTCAGATTTAGGTGGAGGATGTTTTAGACATGTGAAGGCATTTCCCACAGCTGCTCTTACTCTGCAGTGCAGGTGGGCTCTCACAGCCCCTCGTGCTGCCTGCAGAGGTGCAGTTTCCTCCCCTGGTTGCTCCCTCCTTAGACTGGGGCTTTTTTTGCTAATCCCTGTGCACGAGACCCTGCTCAAGTGTCCTTTGCTTGCCGGGGCTTGGGACAGAGCCCTTGCTCCCTGAGGAAAGCACTAGGTGTCATGTCCAAAAATTAAAAAAAAAAAGAAAACAGGAAAGAAGGGAAAAATTGCATTACTGTGGCTGAGGTCCACAGCCTTGGGGTTGCCCCAGCCCTCCAGCACAGCCTGGACCATTCCCTGTGGAGTGAGTGGGAACTCCCTCCACACCCTGAGCAAACTGGCATCTCAAGCACATGTCATATTTGGCAGTAAGCTCTCTGGGAAGCTTGGCCCCTAAACAGATCTAGGCTGATAATGCTAAGCAATCAAAACAACAAAGAAAGTGGTTTCTAGTCTGACTTGAAACCCTTAAATTTGTATTTGTTGTAAATTCATGCTGTGTTTTCCCTCAGTGAAGCAGACAGCACCTGCAAGATGCTTAGGAATGGCAACAGTGTCTCTGCTGGGAGATGCAGAAAAGTCCAGGGCATTTCCATCAGTGGGAAGCTGTTCTTTTCCCTCCCCTCTGTCCCTGTGTGGGATGCTGTCTCTGAAAAAGCCTTTACCTTTCTCCGGAAGTGATCCTGCTTCTTGGTCCTGTGCATGGGTGCAGCCTGCAGGACTCATTTCAGAATTGCCTTTCAGCAAATGCAGGGGGCAAATGACCCTGGGGACATCTGTCCCCAGGGCTGGGTCCTGGCTTTGTCCTACCCTGTGTTCCTCCCCATGGGAAAGGAGGATGATTCTTCAGGTCATGATGTCAGAGTTTGAGTCCCTGGGTAGGGGAGGTGGGACCAAGGGTCAGCAGTGGCTGTTGGGGTTGGGATGTGCCTGGTGGGGTCCTGGTGCTGCACACCTGCAGCAGGAGCAGAAAGTGTTTGGTGCCAGGGGTGTCCTGGGCCCTGTCCTTGCTGTGGCCACCTGGAAGAACAGGAAGTCCCATGGTCAGAATTCCCAAGGGAGCTGTGGCTTTGCAGAACCTTGTCCCAATTCTTGCTGCTGCTGTTGCTCACTGATCCACACCAGTATGTGATGCAGGTCTGCTGCCTTTGAATTTGCCAGATTTGCTGGCTGAGGTGCAAATGGATAGCAACTGCAGGGACTTCCAAACTGCCAAACACACAAAGGCAGGAACCAGCTCTGGTTACCTCTGAATGAACAATCTCACTTTGGCTGAGCTGGGGCCTGTGTTTCATTAGTGCTGGTGTGATGCTCTTGGTATGCACTCTACTTAAAGCTTAATAAAGGCATTTTAATTGGGCACTAACTGGAGTCTTGCAGTAGAATATGCTGCACCACATAAAGAAAATGAAGTAATGCTAAGTGTTAAGTAAGCTTTAAAATGCAAAAGGAAAATTTTCTTTTTTTCTCCCTCAAAATAGATCCAAATAGAATCTTGAGGAAAAATTGGTGTGCTCTTGCATCCCTCAGTCATAGAGACTGTGCAACAGAGCTTATCCCACCCACCAAAACCTGCTACCTGAGTGGTGCTTGGGAGTACCTTTCATAGAAAATAAATCAGGAGATTAATTTGAATAACTGAGAGTTCAGTCAAAACACAGCATTGTTTAAAACAATTGTTTAACAAGCTCCAAGTCAGCATTTGGAGTTTGATCACAGTTAAAATCACTGTTCAGTGCTGCCTTTGTATTGCACAATGATCACCTGTGGGAGAGAACATGCTTTTAACATCTAAATAGTAGAAGACAGAGCCAGTGAGACCAAGAGCATAACAAATACATAATGCAACTGTAAATTTATTTACAAGTAACACGTTTGAATGCAGAAGCAGCTACTCCTGTGTAAGTGTAATGAACTTACAGCTAATATTGTTTCCAATTTCTTTTCCTCCAAAGCTTAATCCTTTTGCCTTGTAATATGTATATTTGATTTTTTTAAATGTAATTAGGTTTAACAAAGCATCAGTTGCTTTGTGAGTTGTACTTATGATTGTGCTGGGCAGTTAGCTTTAAGCAGTTTGTGTGCTTGTGTTATCTTATTAAAGCAAAAGTCTTCTTGAGACAAATGCAGTAAAGGAAAAAAATAATATTTTTGGTAGTGTTAAGCAGATGTGTGGTATGCATTTGGAAAATGTCCAATGTCAATTTAAAAAAAAAAAAACAACAAACAAACAGGCTAAATTGCTTCCCAGAACTGCTTGTGTTTAAGGCAGTGGCTTACTCACTCATGTCTAAATAAGAAACTTGGATTCCCCCAAACAGCCTCTTACTCTGCATCTCCTCCCCGTTGTACAAGACCAATGTGAAACGAGTCTTGTGTTTTCTATGTTCAGCATGTACTGTACTCTGTAATGGGAAGTGGCTACAAGTCCTCAAAGAAAAACGAACACATTCTAAAACAGCAATAATTACCACTGGAAAGCAGAAGAGCACGTGGGGGAGAGCCCAGGGAGATGGGTAATGAAGGTGATGCTGTTAGGGGCACACTGGCAGCAGTGTGTTCCTCAGGGGTGCTGTTGCACCTGGGGAGCAGGATGAAGGGAAGGCCATCAGTCTCTGGAAGTGGGTGTCACCTTGGCAGAGAACCTGCCCGTGTGGGGTCCCTAGAGCTGAGTCATTGTCAGCCCTGATGCAGTGCAGGCTTTTCACCAGTTAAGGGTGAGTTATTGCAAACACCATTCCTGGTGGGAGAGACAGACATAAGGAAGAGCTGTCAGAGTCACACAGAAGGTAAACACCTATTGCCACAGTTTTGTACCCCAGCACGCTCTGCTACTGCACTTCTGGGGCTCAGTAATGGCCAGAGAATCAATTTCTCCCATTTTCTGTGGAGGGAAGCAGGAGTCAGCTCTGTTGGAAAGCTGTTTGCATGCCATCAAGGTAGCAATGCAAACCATTCCCCAGGCGTGGCAGGTGTTAAGATGGGTACAAGTTATCCCTCGTGTGCTTCAGGCTTTTGAGCTGCAGCTTCCCCACGTGGCCCCCATGCAGCCCCGGGAGCCAGGCAGCTCTCCAGGGACAGCAGGGTGTCCTCAGGCAGGGGCAGGCCAGGTGCTCTGGACAAATGACTTGTAGGTACTTAAGTTCTGTTCCTGATGGCCGCTGTAACTGTGAAAATTAACCAGACCTGCTGTGATAAATTTGGTTATATAAGGTTTATTTGGTTAATTTTTTATAAGTGAAAACTGAAAAGATGAAAGAGAATTGTAATATGAAAGCAACTGCTGTAAATAATGTACGAATGAATAAAATCTAAAACTTATGTCAGTTTTTTCCTAAACTGTATTGCTGTCAAGTTACTGATGTGCAGATGGTGCCTGCATCTTTTCCAGCTCCCCAGCTCCAGATGGGCAGACACCACTCATTCCTGCTTCCGTTGATAATAGGGTTATCTTTTGGTGCTTCATGCTTGTCCTTAGATTGTATTTCCATGCTATTGCAGCTGCCATGCCCAGAAGCTGCACACAGGAACTGTGGAGACAGCCCTGCCGTGGGACCTGGCCTGGCCACCAGGTCTAGGACTGCTCCAGCCACCTGCCTGGTTGAGCACTCACCCCAAATCCCCCTGAGATCAGAGGTGGCCCTGAGGAATGTGCCACTGGAGCAGAGGACACAACAAAACCACACAGTGTCTGCTCTCTGCCACCAAGGCCATAAGGTGATGGGTGAGTGTTACTGAGGAGGAAACTTTCCTGGTGGGGGTGCATCCTGGGGGCTCCCCAAGCCACACAGGCCCCTTTTTCTTCCCAACACCTCTGCATCACCTTAGGTAGAAACCAGCATCAGATGGCTGTTCCCCACTGTTTGTTTGTGAAACCTCACAAGGCCATTGCTGACCCTCTCTGGAGCACCTCTGTGAGGCCAAGAATCGCTGACCTCCCTTTGCGGGGGGATCAGGGCTCCAGCCTCCAGTCACAATGAGATGCACTTGAAATAAACTGATTGCTGCTGAAACAGCCTCTGGGGATGTCTGTTCCTGAAAACCAGTTTCTGGTGGCAGTTATGGATGCTGCAGGAGTGCCCTGCAGGCCAGCAGCTGAGGGACACCTACCAAGCTCCATGCCCCTGGCAGCCTGGCTCTGGGTCCTGCAGCCATCTTCCCTGCAGCAGTGCAGCTGGGGCTGTGGGATGTGCAGGGTTACCTAGCTGAGCAGTCAGGCAGTGATGTGGAGCTAAAGTTAATGCCTTTCCCTGTGCCTCTGGCCCCTGTCACTTCCCTGCCCTACCCAGAGGTGCAGACCCTGATAGCTGTATCTCACTCAGAGGAGGTGAACACAAAACACCTCCTGGCACTGATAGCAACGTGTTCTGGGATTCAGCCTGGGGGCAGAACAGCTGTAAAATCATGCATGTGCACAGGCTTGATTTTATATCAGAGCTAACAAAAAAACCACCTCCACCCTTAAAACTGCTTTAGAGAAATAACAGAGAAGTGGCAACAAGAGCTGAGTTGGTTTTAGAAGCTGCTGCAGTGTGGGTGTGCTGTGTGCCTTAAAGCACCTCAATTAACTGCTAATTGGGTTCAAACTCTCCACTAGCCACGCACGGCCACATCCCTGTCCTGGCCTCTTTCATCCTTTGTGGTGAATTTCTTCAGATAAAAAAATTAGAATTCATGGAGACAAGGACTCTGCCTCCATGCCCGGTGTTCCAGGCACATTCTCATGCTCTGGAGGAGACACGACCTCGTGATCCCTTTCCCTGTTGCTCCCAGCACAGCCACCATCTATCTACACCTTGGTGCCTCCTAAAGAGCCAAAGCAGAGCATCAGCATGGGCCCACTCCAGGCTGTCCCCTCTGCCATGAGCATGGCCTCCCATCAGGGGCTTGCTGCTCTCCCAAAGAAAGGAAGAAGGTTGAGCTGGAACCAGGCAGGGAGGACCCCAGGGCTACCAGCTGAGAGCATCCAGCCCACAAAACTGCTTTTATCTTGGCCAAAGAGCTGCAAAATATTCCATCTGTCTACTTACTTATCTACATCTCTCTACCTGTCTACAGCTATCTACATCTCTCCATCCACCCATCCATCCATCCATCCATCCATCCATCCATCCATCCATCCATCCATCCATCCATCCATCCATCCATCCATCCTGGCCCACCTTTTGTCAAGAGACATGTCTGCCCAGCTGTTGCCAGAGTCTGCCTGGAGTGCTCCTGAGGGGGTGCAGGAGTCAGTTTGAAGTTTCCTTCATCTCCCAAGCCTGTGATGGAGCTTTCTGTGACATTTCTCTCTTGAGTCCCTTAAGCATCTCCCTGGTTCACAGCACCCCCCACCAGCCTCTGTTTCACAAATGTAAGTACCACAGTTACCACCTCTTCCATTTTAATAGATAGGAGATCCTCATGAGGGTGAAGGTGAGGGTGTCCTGTCACAAATATTATTTTTATTGCACCTATTTACAACACTACTGGCCAAATTTGTCAGGAAATCAGCCTATTAATTTTCCATGGTAGGTTTTCATTCTTTTCTGTGCTTGATTGCATTTGCAAAGCCAATAAAGTAAATCCAGCACCCGATATCTGTTATAACAGAAGAGGAATGAGCTTTGTAGAAAGATGAATCTTCTCATCTGGACACCAAAGGCAGGGTCAGGTGAATCATGCTCCAAAAATCACTCATTTCTCTCCATTAATAACCAGTCCAAGACATGTCTAGACTACCCAGCAGTAAATGTCTATCCCAGAAACACCTAAGGTGAGATAAATCCTAACATGATGCCTCTGTAGAGAAGCTTAATTGCACCTGAGAACTCAGGGAAGCTGAAGGACAAATTATCATTTTTTCAACAGATATTCATTGGGGCTTTAAAGGTAAATGGTTGCATTCAGTAACCAAAGATTAAAGACTTAATAGGGAAATACATTCCTGGTTGTTAAAAAATCAAAGGTTTGATGCTGTGGTAAAGACAAATTACTTGTAAAAACTCAGGTGGTCATTAGTGTGGTCCAGCTGCACTGGTTATCTGCACTATGGTTCCATCTACTAGAGAGAAGTGTGAAATTCAATTGCTCACCACCAGTATTTATATTATAGTCTAATTACTTCATTTTTTTAAACCTATACAGGAAAAAACTGATGGAATAGGAAAAGAATAAAGACCTGCTTTGTGTTTCTCTGCAGAGAGAGAAGTGCAGTGGAAGAAGGGAACACTACAGAAAACTGAATTGCCTTTCACTCCTCTTTATTTGTTTTATGTTGTCACTCATATTTTAGCTCGCAGCAACCCTGAATAATAGGCAATAAAAATCAACATCAGTTTTTCAATTCTTTTGTTTAGAGGCCATTTTTAGAGCTGCTGGACTTACTTGTAAAAACAGAAGTTGCTACATCCTTCTCAGCTGAAGAAGCCATGTTTCTCAACAGGAAAGAATGATCTGTATGATGAGATTGGCTTCCAAGATTAATTTTTTTGTGCTTTTTCTTTTGTGGAAATGTAAAGGAAAAAAAAAGACAAAAAAAGTAAATGCTTAAGTCTTACAGGCTGTGACTTCTTTAGGAGCAGTTTAAGAAAGAGAAAGAAATGCTAGAAGTCAGTGGACCATTAAAAAAACATCCAAGGATGTGCACTAGGAAGATATTTGGGCAGATCATCAAGGGGAAGAGGATTCAGTACTGGACCAAGACCCACCAAGTGGGAAGGATGGATCTTTCCCCCACCCTGGGAATTGTGAAAACATCAAGGAGGGTTTGAGGGAGGGATGACTGAATGGTTACAAACGCTGCTCTCAGCCTTTGCCAAGTGTGGAAGGTGGAGAACCCTCCAGTCCCACAGTGACAAACTTCTCCTCCTGCTCTTAAAGCATGAGGTGTCTCAAACCTGCCAGAGAGTCATTACAAGGGGGAGCTCCAGCCTTGCAACCCAAAAAGATCACCCCAGGAAATGAATTCAGGATTGGATGCTCCCTTCACATACTGATTTACCTTTTTTTTTTTTTTTCATGGATAGAGGAGCTGAGCAATCCAAGAGGTGTTTGTAGGTTTGGATTGCTTTGGTCTGACAACAACCCCGTGCCTTGAGTAATGACCTCATGCAGAATGTCAAACCTGCACAAAGAGCTGAATTTTCCCTCCAGCCCAGCAGGTGGGGGAGAGGCTCCAAGCCCAGGAGACTTTGTGCCATGCCTCTGAAATGCAGGGGTGGGCAGGGGCAGCAGGGCTCTGTCTGCAGCTGCCACTGTGGGCACATCCCTTTGTGGATATTCACAGACACAAGGGCATGGCAGAGGAACAGTTCTTCCATTTCGGGGCAGCATACCCAGAAAAACATCAACTGAAATAACTACAAGGTTAACCACAGGGGAAAAAACACACTGTGATTCTGCCTCACATTGCAGAGACTGGCATTCTGTTCAAAATGCCCTCTAATGCAGGAATGATGTCTAAAGCATCAGTATTAGCCTGTATGCATGTCAATTCATATAAAAACCCATATAAATATATATATATATATATATATATATTTCTGTAATGAAGACATCTTTTTTTTTCCCCTCTTAAGACTGTATGTTATACACCCAGCTCTCCCACTGAGTCCACTGTAAGAGAGAACCCAACTGGAGAACTGGAGATCCTCCTTTTGCATTGCCAGGAGTGGTGAATAGAATTCAAATGACAGGGAAAATTATAGTGACCTATCCCTCTCTTCATTCCCATTAAGTTTTGCAGGGGTTAATGCACAGAAGAAAAAAGCTAGCTCTGTTCATCAGATTCTGTTTCAGATAATGTTAGATGGGAAATCAGTGTCTTGGGAAAAGTGGGGAACTGAAAAAAGGGTGAGCAAATAAAAAAAATTAAAAATAAGGGAAAAAGAATGGAAATTAGAAAAAAAAAAATCAACCTGATAGCTAGTTTCTAGAAATACAATAGTGTGAAAACTTTCCAGTTTGGTTCCCAGACAGGAAAAATTTGTATGCTGGCACTTGGGTACATTAAACTGCAGAAAATATCCATGATAGCTTATTAAATTTTCACAAGGCTGAGGTGTTTCTCACTGATGCTAGATCTGAACTTTTTATCATTGCAGTATTAGTCTCCTAAATGTCAATTAATACACCTAGGATTATCACACACCATCTCCTTCAGTCTGGCCATGCGGAGGAGAACTGCAATTCCCCTTCATGCTTCAGCTCTAGTGCAGTGTTTAAAACCAGTATCTGAGATTTTGGGCAGCCTTGCAAGATTCCCTCCCTGTGACTTGCAGAAATAGTGCATTTAGTGAAGGCAGATCCTGTTTTTTTCACACTCCTTCTAACAGAAACACAATAGATTTTGATATGGGCAGCAATGCCCTCTAGAAACACAAAGGACATGATTCAGCTGGCTAAACATGAGGATCTACTATCATTCGAGACAGCCTGTGTTTAGAGGGTTTGAAGTGAGCCCAGCCAGGCTGAGAGCAGTGCTTTGGGAGAGTTAACCAGCTGGAGAGGTAAAAAATATTGTTGTCTTCTCCCTTCCTCTGGTGCTGAGTCATTAAGATTTATTGTATGCTCTGTTTGCATGGCAAACGTGAACAAGTCACACAGATACCTTGAGCACTTGCAAGTTATGAAGGTTAAATAGAGATATCCTTTCCCCCCTGGGATTGTTTGTTTTCCTAGACTCTGAACATCTGAGACACACAGCTTAATCACAAGATTATCTATTATTTCTATAGTAGCCTTTTAATTAATATCAGTGTCATAACACCTCTGGTCCTAAGAATTTGCTATGCCTGTGCCTAATTGAAAAAAAAAAAAAAAGATAGCTTTCAATAGGACAAATAATAGTGAAATGAGCAGGGTATGTGATAAAAGGGTTCCTTTGTCATTCACTTAAGCAAAAGTAATCAAAACACTTCACTATGCTAATAAACTGCAAAATTATTCATTGAGATGGCTTGTTCCTTCGTCATGTCAGAGTCTCAAAGGATTTGTCACCAGAGCTTCCACACAGATTCTCAGTATTTTTTTGCATATGTAAAGAAGTCTTAAGGGAAAACAGCACAGAAGCTCATGCCCTACAAAAGGCTGTGTCAGATGGGTAAGAACTGTGAACTTCATACACTTCCAGCATGCAGGTATAGAATAACTTATCTAAGTGTGTCCTGAACTCAAAAACTCATTCTCAGAAAAATATTTTTAAGAGTTTTGTGTTTAAACTGAAGAGTTATTTTACCATGGGTGTGCAACAGCCTCCTGCTCCCTGGATGTTAACAGCTACACAGAACTGGAGGCTGTGGAGCTCATTCTGCAAGCACTCAGGTGGCTGCCCAGGGAGCTTTCCTGCTATCATGCTGGTGTTGTGGAAAATCTGTGTTAGCTGAAACACCAGGCTGAGGTAAGGAACAATGTTTAAGCTTATTTCTTGGTTCCCTTTTCACTAAATTAGAGAATGTCACACAAATCTCTACATTCATTCTACAGCTAATGAGTTTGATAAAGGTTGTGTGATTCTCATGCTGCAGAGCTGACACGTCCAAGCCACTTTCACTGGTGGCTCTTGCTCTGAACAAGATGCTCTAAACCAGTGTGGCTGCAGCTGCAAAGCATCCTCAACAGGCAGCTCCCACACTTGTGGTGGGGTCACCTCTGCCCACTGAGTGCCTTTTAAGAGATGGACCACAGAATCTTTGCTCCTCTTCATTCAGGAATACCCACGGAGTGGGACTTTGAAGGAATTCCTCTGGGTCTGTGAGTCTGTAGGAGGTGCTGGAGCAGGGCAGTAACAGTGCAGAGCTTCCCACAGGACCTTGCCCAGTGGCTCCTGCAGCCCATGCTGTGCTCTCTCTGCTCCACCATCACTGAGCCTCCCAGACTGCACTGACAGTGAGTTCCTGTCATGAGTGTGGAGGCATTTGCTGAAATTCAATTGCTCAGTTTATTGGGATGTGAAGTTCTTGGAAGTGAAGTACCTATCAGAGTTATTTTCCTGGCAAAATGTTTTAATTAAAGAAAGTCATTTAGTTCCTACTTAATTATTTCTGGGAGTGCTACCAAAGTTAGACATTTAAATTATAAATGCCAAGCATTTTGTCTATCCTGCTCACCTATTTATGACTTCTACACACAAACCATCCCAATAATTGCAATACCAGGTCTTCAACGGGGCTGGTTTGATTTAGTTTACCAAGAGATGAAAAATCTGTGAGGCTCTGACTCTTTTGTGGGGGATTGTCAAAGGCCATGTTCTGTGCAGGTGACTCAAGATCAATCTTTACAGACAAGGCATGTCAGAGTCTAAGGAAAACAGAAATAAATGGACATATAAGACACTTGCCATAAAATGTTTGATACAGCCTGCCTTAGGAAAGGTTTCATGCTGACTGGTAGCACTGCCAGAGGCTGTGTTTTCACAGTCCTGTGCCACAGCCTTAGGGAATAAGAGCACCACTGACCATTGCAACAGGAAGTGATCTGAAAACCTTATTTCTCTGTAAGCAAAAATGGAGATCTATCCCAGCACCCACTGTGAGCAGGAATGCCTTGGCCTGTAAGAACTAAGTTGTCTGGAAGAGTAGTGGTGGACAGATGGCTCAGATGAAATTTCAAAGAACCTGAGGCAAGAAATCATGATGCACTTCAAGATACACACTGGGAGGGCTGCTCTAAGCTGTGGTTCTTCCCTAAACCTCTCACAGATGCTAAAATTACAAAGCAGGCTTGAGATCTTGGACCCCTGCAGTGGTGTCCAAGTTGAGTTGTCAGTACCAAAGGGTTTCAAACTTCTCTGTTCCTTAATTGTGGGAAGCAGAAGGACAGAGACTTCTTCAGAGCATCTCCATACTTCCTGAATTGAGTCTTCTCCATGCAAGTTTCCTTTAGGCTCAGTTTTATCTGCTGAATTCTATCATATCACTGGTTTTTGGGGGAGAGAACCCACATTTTTTCAACTGCATATCAAGAAGTGTTTTCAAAATTGACTTTTAGTCCAATGGCTTTATGAACTAGGCAATTTGATGGCATACTTCCCCATTTCTCCAAAGCAGGAAAAGGAAGTATCTGAAGATTAAACACTAAGCCTACAATGTGAGGTTCATGTAGGCAGTAAAAGGATTTCAATTCCACAGTTTCCTCCCTATGACTAATGTGTTTAAATGAACCACAAACAGGACAATGTTTTAAGCTGGCAGATTTGGAAATATAAAAAAAAAAAACCAAAAACAAACCCACAAGTGAAAAAAGAGACTTTGCTGTGGCTGAGGATGAATTTCCTTGGTGTAAGGTGTAAAAATAATGTTATTGGCAACTGTTAGGTACAGAAGTATCAATGAGCAAAAAAAAGCAGGAGGTAGAGTGGGATGGGGAGTGAATAACACCTGCTGCTAAGATAATCTATTGAAATAACTGAAATATGAAGAATCTAGAAAGGAGTTTTAAGGCTAAGACATCACATAAAAATAGCTGAAATGCCCACTCTTGAGTCAGAAGATGATGGAGGGGAAGCAGGGACAAGAAAGCACATTCCTGGCTCTGTAGCACCAGTGTGAAACATGAAGAAGGACTTGCAGGACCCATCATTCAGTGCTGAAAAAAGTGGAAAGCCTTCCAGCCCAAGGGCAAAAGGAGGGGATTTCACTGGGGTGTACCTATGGGCAAAGACATATTTAGAAACATGAAGCATTGCCTGGATTGAACCCTGGAGACAGAGGCCAGGCTTTTCTCTTTTCTGTGGGATGCAGTAACTTGGAGGCTGGACAGTCATGCTGCTTTTTTTTTTTTTTTTTTCCAAATATTGATTAGTTCAAATGCAGTGGCCAGCCCCAAAAGGGAGCACAGAAGCTCCTCAGCAGAACATCCTGTAATCTGGTGATTTGTGCATTCCTGTGGGGGGTGGGTGCTGAAAGCCTTTCAGGGAGAAAAGTTTCCTACACTTTGTAGATAAAAGGACAGGAGCAGCAGCAACAACCATTGCTCTGACTGCCTTTTGAAGGAAGGAACAGCCTCCTCAGTGCTAGAGCAAAAAGCCACGGATATCAGTCACAAGGAAATGAATCCCAGAAGCTGCCACTTGAACAACTCCAGAGGGCCAGAATCAATCTCTTCCCTGGGCACAGGTTTTGGGCTACTTGGTTACTCAGAGGGCTGGCAAACAAGGGACAGGTCTTAGGCATTTTGTGGAGAGCTGAGTGTATACCTGGTCCTAAAAATGCTGTGTGACACCAACAGTCTGCCAGGTCCTGTTGCTCCTGCCAGGCTGAGTAATCCTCACGTTAGCAGCTGATGAAAAGAAGGGTCAGAAGTTCATTTGACCCAAGCTGGACTTCCAGATAAGCAAAGATAAAGTGCCCAGCTCAGCAGGTCACTTCCCTGCATGGCAAGGATGGACACACCAGGAACGTGAGCAGGAAATGGAGGGTGGGGCTGGGGTGGGCTGGGACAGACAAACACACTTTTGGTCAACCTCAGGGGTAAGGTGCACTTATTGCCAACACATTCCTGATCATGACTGTCTGGTACTAAGGCTTTCAAAGGATACATGCTGATGCTTATCTTTGAGTAAGTCACAGATGTGTGGCTTTGCTATTTTCAAGCTCCCAAATGAACTGACAGCAATGGTTCTGAGGAGAGTGTTCAGTCAGAGAAAATCAACCTGTAGCTGCCACAGTGATGAGCTCTGCTAAATGCACCAGAAGGAGTATTTGGGACTGTGAACCTTTATGGCCATTTTGTGATTTGAGCTTGCCAGAGGCATGTCTTCTTTGAAACTGAGCAGAGGGAAAAATCACCTCTGAAGTCAACACTGTGTGCCTTAAACATATTAGGATACATGAAAATAATATTTTCAAAAATTCAGGTGTTGCCCAACATTGAAAGAAATCCAGCAATTTCTCATGGAAGACTGATGAATACAAACTTTGGTCAGTCTTAAGGAGCTGTCTGCAAATCAGCCTGGGAATAGTGTTTTCTGTCTTAGGACTTGATCTTGTGTGCTGTTCCAGAGAAAAGACCCCAATTTGTACACCAATTGCTGTGTTTAAACAACCACAGAGTTATCTATATGTTATATACATATGTTACATATAAAAGGCATGACTCTGGGTAAGGAAATGTGTCAAAACCTCAACCAGCTGAGCAGCAAGTCACCTAAGATACAGATAGAATTTGTATCCAGTTTCAATTGACACAGCTGAAGGTGCTTCCTTAAGAATTTGGGAGAGGAGTCCTGTCTCCTGCCCTCAGCCAGTCCCAATGAAGCTTGCTCAGCAACATTGATGCAGTGGTTCCTCTGACATGTTATCCATAAGGAATTGGCAATGAACACTGGCAGGTAGGAAGATGTGTGGGGAGAGAGCAAAACAACAAAGTCTAGAGAGTTTGAACACTACCATTCTTTGCCTGATCAAATGACCAAGTTCCTTTAAAGATCAAGGGCAGGTCAGAATTTAGCTATTTTGTTTCAGTATGAAGAAAAATTCGTTTGTTGAGACAGACCTCATCAGAAAATCCCAATTTTCTCCACACCACTAAAACTCCAGTTAGTAAAAAAACACCATTATGGACTCTTTCTCTGAGGCAAGTAAGAACCTGGCACTGTCATCGAGGCAGAGTGCAGAGCTGGCCCAGGTGGGATTCTAGCTGGGAAAGAGCCAGCAGGAAAGCAGGGTGCTTCACCTCTGCTATTGGTGTACACTCCCAGAATAACTGAGGGTGGGAAGGATCTGTGCTGGTTCCTTCTACTCCTGTCCCCAGGGGCCAGCTGCCCAGAGAGGAGTGGAAGGGAGCTTTATTTGCCCTTACACAGTTCAGAGTCTGCCCAGAACCAGTACCACACATTGCACTGGGAGCCCCCTCACTTTGCATTGGGATGGAAACTCGGGGTCTGGTTTGCTGGTGTCATTGCAGAGCCAGTGGCACATTTCCTGTTGCTGTATGTGCATTCTCTGAAGGCTGGAGGGTTGGAAATGATCCCAATGTGCTGCTCAGCCTCTGCCCCTGGACTGAAGAAGGATCAAAGAACATAAGTATATTGTGATGGGTATTTGTCAGTCCTGCTCCAGAAATGCATGGTAATAAGTACCTGAAAGCTCAATTCAAGTCCATCCAAATGTTCAATTATAGTTAGCACTCTTTTAAAAGATTTGCTTAACATCTCCCCTAGTTAGACCTTGCTGAAATTTAAGCCCCTCTCTTCTCATTCTATTCCCAGGGGACATATTGAGCAGTTCACTGCCACCTTTAAGACAGCCTGTCTCATACTGGATGAATCCTTTTAGATTTCTCCCCAGTCTTCTCAAGGTTAATTGACTTAAATTCTTGCAGCCTTTCCTCACAGGTGATATTGTCTATAGCTCTGATCACCCCTGTTGGTCTCCTATGGATTCCTGTTGCCCCATCTATTTTCTGAAATGCACTTCTGAAAATTGGGCAGGGCATTCAGCTGAGACTTTGCTGGGGCTGAAGTGAGTGGAGGGATTGGTTATACCACTTCTGATCCTTCTACAAACACTTCAGATCCCCAGGTCCTTTCCTGAAATTGATACCTAACTAGCTGTTCCCTACAGTTTAGGAAATATGTTGCCTACATTTGGGTAGCTAACTGGTTTTGCTTTTGTGTGAAGCTTTGCATTTATCCTCACTTCTTTATATTCATCTCATACTAATTTTCCATTGTGTTAAAATCCTTTTGAATTATAAACCTGTTGGCCAGAAGGATTTAAAGCAAGATTTCAATTGTACAAAAGCAATATAAACAGGATTCAAGAGCTTCCCAAAGAAATATATGATTCTTTGCAGAAAAATATTTGGTTTGTTGTGCAATGATAAATGTCTACCCAGACTGGAGGTGTGGGATGTATTAAAGAGGTTTTTATTAACCTGGTTTCCAGAGAATGGAAGGTGTTAAAGGATATGGATAATGCCAGAAGAAGGTTAAATTTTAGGTCAGTTATGAGAAGAAGTGAAAGGACTGAAAACAAATCAGCTCCAGAAGAAAAATCAAATGTATCATAAGCCATAGTTCAGAAGCAGCCAGAGAGTTTGACTACAGCCCAACATTTACAACACTTTTTTAACCTCATCTGAGACCCACAGAGGCCTCAAGGGAAGATGTTGACTTCTCCCAGCTCATATGTTACAAAAGCTCATTATATTTAAAGGAAAACCTCCCTGGGAAGCTTATTTAATTTACCATCACAGTTCAAGTGAACGGATGGGAAGATAAACAGAGATGGGGATTGCTGGCAGGAGAGTAGGGTGGCTCAGCTTTCAAACTGCTGCAGAATTTATTCATTGTGAAGAAATGAAGTTCTTATAGGTGTCTTTCACATGCAGTTTGGAGTCAATCATCAGTCTGAACAGGCTCTGGGGCATAGCTTAGAGTTAAAAAGAGAGGGAAAAAATATCTGGCAGAAGTCCTGAGGACACTTGTCTTATTCACCTAACCAGATACCAATAAAACATTTAGGATAAATCTGCAATTAACCAATTTCTGGACTCAGCTGGATGTGGACTAATGGATCAGCACAAAGAGGCCAAGTAACCCAGAGAGATATTTAATTTTGTCTCAGCCAATTCTGTAGAGAAAGGCAGTGTAGCAGGCAGCAGCCACTTGTGGGGAGGATGGAGGTTGATTCTCAGGAGCCTGTAACTCAGTACTCTGCTTAACACACAAATTGGAAAATGGAATTGTAATCTGATGCATGACACTTTTGAATAATTAGATGTGAGAAATTCTGTGTGCACAGTAGATGAAGCTGCCAAAAAATGTGCGTGGGGGGGGGGGGAAACCAGAGAGGATTTCTACAGTCAATTTCTGATAGCCTGGAAAAATTGATCATGAAATGAACAACTACAGTAAAAATACAGTTAGCCAGAGAACAGTCTCCAAAATGCCATAAATGCATCAATGTCATACCAAATGGCAGAGGAATGAACTGAGGGCACAAAGATTAGAGGTAAAAATGTAAGCAATTTTTTTTAACTTGTGGACAACTAATAGTGAGATATTTACCAGAAAAAATAACAGTATCTATGAGGAGTGGGAGCAAAGGTTAGCAGTGGAAAACTGTCAGTGTAAGAAGCAAAAGTTGAGGAAGAAAGAAGTTAAAAATTGTCCAACTAATTAACCTTGAATGGAGAAGGTGACATGAAAAAGTGCACAAAAAAATGTGCAAACATTGGCTGGAAGCTGGACCTCCACAATTCAAAACATAATCAGACAGCATAAAAAATTGCCTGGACTTAGAGTAGATAATAACAACATGCTTGATGACAAAAAAGGGACTTCCAGAAACAGCTGATAGAAGTGCCCTTCAAATATGTCTCAAGAGAACCAGCTGACCAGTGACAACAGTCTGGCTGTTGTCTCCAGAAGGGATGAGCTGATCGCTAGGCTGGGGGGCTGGGGATGTTTCCCTTGCAAAGACAGGGCACAATTGAAACTTATTTTAAACCCAGAGAACTCTCTACTAAAACCATTGCAGAATGGCAGAAAAAACTATTCCTTTCCACTCCCTGAATGTTTCTGACAACGTGCTAATACCAAAAGGAAGTATGCCAGCCAAAAGTGAGCCTGTGAGCCAGGGAATATAGTAAATGCTGGCACAGAATGAGGCAACACAGGTGGGAAGACAAATTCCAAAACACTTCTGGGGCTTCTTCTGGTATGGCACTATATGCTTAATGTGGTGCAGCAGAATGTTTAAAGGGAATTTCTGGTTTGTCTTCCACCCAGGTGATTGCTGTTGTCTAACTGAGGAATGACACAGGACCAAAACTCAGGTTAAATGGGACCTCGGGAGGTCTTCAGTCCAACCTTCTGCTCAAAGCAGGGTGAGCTGTGAGGTCCAAAAGAGGCTACTCAGGGATTCATCCAGTCTGGTCTTCTAGTGGTGAAGCAAGAAAAGATGTTTCAACCTTGAACCTTGTTCAACAACCTTGAACAAACCTTGTTTGGCCTCCTTTTCAAACCAGATTAAACAAGAAATGAGAGGAATAGGTTTTGCTGACTCCCAAAAAAATGAAATTAGTATTTTCAAGGGCTTCTTCTTAATCAGTAACTTGAATAAATCTATGTCCTGGGTGATCTAGTAGATTCAATCTCTTACTTTTCAAAAACTCACACTTTTTTTCCCTCCCCATGTTTAAGATGTCTTGCTCAGATAAAATCTGAGGTCAGTGTTTGAGCTATGGTTATTATCAAGTTGGACCAGCACTGAGGAGCAGAGTCCTGTGTCCCACAGTTGTATGTGGACATGACAAGATTTGCAAGCAGGGAAGCATTGGTCATGCCATCCCATGCAAACACCAGCAAACAGCTGAGCTCTTCCATTTCCCACACTCACTGAGCTAAAGTATTTTCAAATAGTGCTCTTTCCCCACTACTTGACATGGCAAACAAAGAGATTTACAGATGGACTAAAGGAAGATTCAGGCCATCAAAGACAGACTTGAAATTAAACCCAGACACAAATCAGTTCAAAAGGGTATTATTACTGTGTTCAGAGAATCAATTAGTGAAATTCCTGCTCACAAAGGATATCTGGAACTAAGTACAACCAGCTATTTCCCCCTGCCCATTTATTTTGTGATTTCCCATGCTCATTGATCAGTACTTTTGTAGGGTTCAAACAGAAGTTTTTGTTTCTTGCTCTCCCAGCGCCTCTTTGTAGGTTGTGAGGAAAACAGAATCATTTTAGAGACCAAACTGAGAGCTTTAAGGATGCAAAAGTGCTCTTATGATTGTTCCTGCTCAAGCCTAACCATGTTTTAAAGTCCCTTTCATGCAGAACCAAAATAACCTGACAAGGTGGTTATTTATTATAATAAGGGTCTTGAGCTCTGTGGTGTGAAATTATTGTGCCACCCAAAGGAATTTGAGGCAGTCATCAAATACTGAATATTTTCACCTATATTTATTTGGGAGGAAATCTGTGGTCAGGACTGGCCTTGCTTCCTATAATGGCTCTTTAGATTCAGACCTCAACTAAGGTTTGGAAAAACTGTACTGCACAGATTTTATGATTATACATAGATCAGCACACAAGTGAGCTAAAACTGATGCCTTGTCCAGAGGATCTCATTGGGAAATGAATTGCAAACACTACTCTTTCTCAAGTGGAGAAAGCTTCTCAGTTTCTTTACTGGAGAATCTGGAGCACTGGAATGATATCCCAAGTTCATGGTATGTATCCTGCAAGTGGGGGGGACACAAACTTCACCAAGTCTCAAGACTTGGTCAGCAACAATCCTCCAAAATTACGCCAGTGTGCCTTTTGCCCTCACAGCAGTGCACACAGAATGAGCCCTTGGACACGTGTCATGAAGAGGTGCTTTATTGCTTGGCCTTCTTCCTTCTGTTAGCTGATTCTTTGGGAATTTAAAACCCTGAAGAAACTGTGACACAAGGAGAATAAAATATTAACTTTGCCTCTTGTATGACAACCTACACAAAGTGCACATGTCTGGGGAACTGAGACTGACAGTCATTTGTGAAGGGCTGTGTTTGAAAATTTGTATGGTGACCTCTGCAGTTCTGTAGCTTCAGATTTGAACAGATGTCAATTCACACAAGTGGATTGAGGTTCTTTTTGTTCTTAAGCATGTTTTTGGGTTTTGTTAGGCTGAAGGGGCTTGAAAAAAAACCCATCCATCTAACTGTAAAGTATGGCTCCTAAGAAAAATGCAGGAGGTGAAAATCAGCTGGGAGTGTACCAAAATTATTATTTCCTCCATATGGTAGGAAAGTTAGCAATGTAGTGTTATAGAAACAGGCTTAGTTAGTAGAGGCCTCCCAAAACCAGTAGATCTTCAAGAGGAGTGAAAGAGATCAGACAGAACATTTCACACTTATTCAATGCCACTAAAAACACAGAGGGCTTGAAAATAGCAAATAACAGAAGAAAACTTGTGCAAGCTCCTCTCTGCTGGAGAGGTGGGATCAGGGCCCCTGCTCCCAGCACCTGGCATGGTGTCACAGCCATGCAGGCTGGACCCCCCTGCCAAAACCTGACTCCAATTAATGTGCAGCAGGTTCTGACTTTGCTTACATGATCAATGCCAGTTTTATAAGAGTCAATTTTTAGAAACTACTGACTCATGTCAGCTGAGAGGTTATGTATGATTAATAAGCAACATAAGAAAACAATATTTAATAGTTTAATGGCTTTAAGTGCAACGTAAAATTAATTAATTATACAAATTAAAAATGCTGCAAAGTCTTTACAATCATACAGTTCTAGAATTTAAATTGTATTACTGTGATAATTTGACATCTAATGCTGAAACATACTGAACAACTCTTAAAAGTTTTGTGCTTGACTTTAACTTCTGAATAATTAGTAGACTTCAAGGACAATTTCATATTCCACAAGCACAGAGACAGAATTTGTAAAACAGTAATGGTATGAAACAAATCTCATTTGAAGAATAAGCTCTACAGGAAAATGAATTACCAATAAAAAATCCGAACGTTGAAGTAAAAGCCTGAATCCTAAAAAAGGATAAGGCTGAATCCTAAAACTTATCTAAACAATATTTGTCATTATATCAGCAATAGAAATAATAGATTAGGCAAAATTGTAATACTTTGTCTAAAGTATGCTAAGGCTATGGTGCAAACTCAGTTTGAAATTAATTGACTGGACAACAACCTCCTTATTTTTAATACATTTAAGCTTCTAGTTTTGTTTATCTGTTTTGCTCCAAAATTCTAGACAAAAATTAGGTTCGTTAACTCTTTTTCTAAGTCTGAGGAATGGGACAGTTAATATGTGATGAACACCAAGCAGTACATTCTACTCACAAAATACAAAATAAGCTGAACACAACAGTCAAGCATCTGACACAGTTCAAATACTGCCAGCTTATAAGTATTTCTACACAAGCACTTCACAAAATATTTAACATTAAAGTCTGAACATCTGCGTAACTCAAATATATTTGTGATGCTCCCAAAGGGTTAATACTGTCTTGTTTCATTTCTTACATGTAGTAATTTAGCTGTGAACAAAAGCAGCTCCCTGCTGGATACCTTGGCTAAAGGAAACACAATGAACTGGTAAAAACCAGTTTTATCTCACTGCTGTTGCCTAGGGCTACAGACAAAATGAAGTAAAAAAATTCACATGCAGAGTATTAGGTGCTTATGAAAGATCCAGCAGCGCTGTTGCCTAGTGATTCAGCCAGGAATCAGCACAGGCCAATGAGGTGTTTGGGTACTGAATAACATCCCCAATGACTGCTTTACATCTCCTGCAATTCTGTCATACACCCCCATGATTTCCCAGTGGTGAGAATCACTTTCAAGGGAACCTGTCAGGGAAAAAAAATAAAATTTAAACAAATAAACACATCACATATAGCAAGATTACTCTTTTTGCTTTTCCCTTTGGATGTGATACTGCTCCAGATTACATGCCTATCCAAAATGAAATGTTCTTCATTTGTATTAATACTCAATTATTGCTACAGTTCTGACAAAAATACCCTAACAATTTAAACTAACCTTTCGTTTTCAAATTACAAATACATGTTACTGAATTGCAATGAATACACTAAAGCAAAATTCATCTCATGCTTTTAAAAGAGCTACAAATGATGATTTTGATGTTTATCATCAGCAACTTTGTCAGCAATGCATCAAGATACTAGGGGTTTTTACCCCCCTCCCACTTTTCAAGTTCTGGGGTATTTTTATTGTTGCTTTGGCTTAATTTCAGTTTGTTTTGCAGTTCCTGATGCTGTTGTACACAGTAGATTTGTTGACATGAAAGCTGCCTCATTAGCATGGACTATATTTTGGGAAAAAAAAGCTACTTCAAAGATAAAGCATCCTTTACCTCAAAGAAGAAAAAGAGATCTCTCCCCATCAAGACTATATGTGTGCTCTACTTTAGTGACATTTTATCTCCATATTAAGAAATAATATTCATATTTAAGGGAGCACATAATACATATTTAGTTGAAGTAAGTCTGCTGAAGGGGAGCAGGAGCATTTCACAAAAATCTTTTCATCTTCAACATCTCTAATCCTAAAAGACATTTTCCTACTGTACAGAAGGGTAAACAACATGAACAAAAAAACAGACTTTTTTTAAAGATCACTCTCAATTTCTTCTCTGAGATCAAACTTTATGTTTTCTCTCTGGCCTCTGTCATTGATCTCTTTTTGAGGCTTCAGAGGAAGGTAAGTATCTCCATGATGGATGCAGTCTAACGTGCTGCACGAACAGAAGCATGTCAGGATTCCTACAGTAATTTGCTTAGAAAAGGAGACCAAACAAGGGTAATGAAATGTGTATCTCCAAATCCTTCTACTGCCTACTAAAAAGTCCTAATCTTTGAAAACCCCAGATAACCACTTATTGTCTAAGAGTGTGTTTCTTTTCACCTACTAAAGCATAGTTGGTGTTTAAAGGAGAATTACTGCTCTCATGGGAATGACATCTTGAATCCATCTGTTTAATGCATTGAGAAGGATTTGCCAGTGTGTAACAGTAAAACACCTTAGACAAAGGTGAATAACAAGGTATGTCCCATTTGTCCACAGGACATTGAAACCTTCTGCTACTTAATGGCTAGTCTGAAAAATGTAACACTAAAATGATATTCTACCCCTGCAACTAGGGACACTCTCAGTAACCATGTAAACATTTGTCTTTCCTAGAAACCTTTTACAGTGCTTATATTTATTTCAGGACCACCAAAAAGTCTCCTTAAACTTTTCCTATCCAGAAAGGACTCTAGTGTTGCTATTCACTTTATATGCCACCAACAATACCACATTTGATTATTTTTAAGAACCTTATAGCAGCATGAATGCCAGGTATCTAATACAGTAATTAAAAATATTTAAATGTAATATACCTTTGTAAAACACTCTGACACACTTTTTTTTTCCCCCAAGGAATTTCTAACAAAAGAAGAAAGGCAAACACAGGTGTACAATGTAAGCAACCTACAGAAATGCAGTTTGCCAAGTTTGGGAGTATCAGAGCAAGAGATTTATAATCCCAGTGTGGCCAAAAAGTCTCACTGAACCATATTTAGTAAAGAGGAATGTAAAATCTTACAGAGGTTAAGTGAACAGTGAGGGGGGAAATCAGTATGGGAAGCAGAAAGAGTAATTTAGATCTTGGATGCCCTTCATTATCCTTTCTCAATTTTGGGGGGAAGGATGGGCTCCCAAAGGACCCAAAAAGGGTCTTGTAGCTGCAAGACCCCCAGAGAAAGCCTCACAAAGTGGCTGGAATTCTGCAATAGATACAGAAGATCTGCAGGAAGAAATACAAGGCAAATTATCAAGTAGTTTACTTTTTCAACTGTTTCCATGAGTGCAAGTCTGTATCTTGCAACCATTTCTGAACTAATCAGAACAAAGCTGTTTCTGTCCCTGCATCTTGTTGAGTATTACTGCTGAGTGAGTGACCTGGCAACAGCAAGTGCTCCATTTGTCAGGATACTGGAAACACTTGGGTTGTTGTTCACTGAAGTTTAGGGATTCCCAGGAGCTTGAGCCTTTTACCAAGCAACAAAAGCTGAGCAGTAGGCTACAGTGACAGGTATCAGTTTTGTAGAGAGAAAACCACGATTATTTTATATTGTAATTACAATGAGCTCCAATACATAGATAGCTGTGTGGTTACTTACTCACTTTCTACAGATGTTGGTCTGCTAGATGATGTCCTCTACCTTTAGCAATGACCAGTGATTTTCTTTGCTTTGTGTGTTAGGCATCCACACAGAAATGTTAAATAGACCCATTTTCTAAGTGAAAATTACTGGAGAAAGATCTTTTGCAATATTTTTTCAGCAGTAATGAATGCCTGGCACATCTAGAAAGTCAGGCACATACTAAAGGGACATATTTCTCACTCTACCCCACCCAACAGAAGTTTCATGGCAATGAATGAAATAGACTTTTAAATTACCACATGCATTGCTACAACAATCTCACTTTCAAAAAGGGACTATCCTTTCTTTCAGTTATTTTCCTTTGGAACTTTCATAGTAATTTGAAAAAGCAATTACTGCAGATACAAAAATGAAACAATTGAAGTAAAAAGCAAAATAGTTGTTTCTAGATTCCTAATATGATAATGATGATGATTTACAAAGCTAAGTATGCCTGAGAAAGAAATGGAAATTCAAAATTTTCCCTACCTTCAGTGGTACTTCCAAGGCCGTGGTTTCCTGCAGGGACTCCATTGTTCTTTTTACCAGTGCTGTAAGGTAAATTTGAAAACCTACAGCTTTATTTTCCATGTTAGAATTGTAATTACAACTTTTTCAGATTATTTTAAAGTGATGTTTCATCTCTTGTGAACAGTTTCATTTCTTTTTTAAATTGAATTTTAGGGTAAAATTTACAGAATTATTTAATTTATATATCCCATATATAAAGAAGTATAGCACTACTACATTTCATATAAAGGTATGTAGAGCATGAGTGCTCAGTTTTCAACTTCAGTGCTCATAAGTATCCGTTTGATGACATTTTATATATTTTAATTTTCTTGTGCAACCATAAAACTCACTTTAAAAAAGAAGCTAGGAAAAAAGCCCACAAGAATCTGAACTTTAAAAAATATTTTACTCTTCAAAGTAAAAAGATCACAGCCAAATTTTTTTTTAAATCATCCCTGTGGGGTAGTGGAGCTATCAGGACTAAACAATTAAATTTCAGTATAATTCATGTAACTTAACAACTCATCATGCCATAACACTATGCTCACTAATACTGTGCAAATGCATCTATAATTATTCCAAAACAATCATCTGGGATCAGATTTACCATCACTGGTCCTGCTAATTAGTGTTTTGCTTGACAAAGATTGCTGCTTCAACACATACTGTTCTAATAAAAATCAAGGAGAGGATCAACAGCTTTTCAAATGGAAGATATTTTTGGCTAGTGAAAGTGAAACAGGAATACCAGGTGGCCCCAGAACCTGCACTGCTCTGACAGGATGGGGGACTAGATAATGTATGTGGTCATGCCCCTCAGAGGCCTGGGAAGGAGCAGGGGCTGTGGTATGAGCTGCCAGAGCAAACCCACATGATTACTGAGCAGCTTCCTTTGAAGTTATCCCTCACTGAACATCACAGCTCTTCAGCAGCTGAGGTTAGAGGCAAAGGAGTGACAAGAACTCTAAGAAGCTGTGGATGTTGTTGCTCTGGCTGCTGCCAAAACCTTTGCTAATGATGCCAGCAATGAAGAGCAGTCTGTAATGTTTCATTTCGTGTCGCTGACACTGAGGCTGGCCTGCTAACAATGATGAGGATAACCAGCCTCTGCCTGAACAGTGATCAGACCATGCTGGCTCACTCAGATTTGTGTGCTAATGAGCTGTCATAAGCTTTTCATGAAGTCCAAAGTATGCAGTAACTCAAAGTATCAGCAGATCAAGTGCCAGAGCTGAGGAAACCAAGACATTTGTTGACACATCTACGTACAGCCACACCTGTACACTTGTTTCATGTTAGATTTAAGGCAGTTCATGGTCCACTGTTGGACAGAACAACATTTTTCAAGAGCAGAAACAAACACTGCAATCCACAGATTGTGAAAGAAGAAGTGCTGGCCTAAATAATTACTCATTTGTAATCCAGTCCAAGTCAACATGGCTATTAATAGAGGAGTGTTGGACTGCCTCTGTCTTGAGAAGCCCACTCTGAATTTCAACAAGCTGTCAGCTCCAGGAGGTCAGCAATGCAGCAGATGCTGGGGCACCCCAGCCAGGTGGGATGCCTTCAGAAGGCTCAGTGTGTTGCCAGTCAGTCCTGGATAAACATTTTTTCCAAGCTATGAATACACAAAACTCTTGAGAGGATAACACCTGAATTCTGCACTTCTCACACAGAATCACTCAGCTCTGTGTGTTCCACCAGACACTTAGGAAGGGCACACTCAGCTCTGAGCCACTTAACATTTCTTGTGTTGTTAGATAAATAAACAGCAACAGAGCCTTTGGGCAAGGAGAGGAATAGGTCTTTTTGACAAAACAAGTTCCAACAGACAGGAAAAGATGGAGCATGAGTCAGCAGCATCACTTCCTGGCTGAAATAAGTGAGGGATATGACAAAGGCTGCTGCCTCCTGTGCACTGAGTTAGACCTGTTTTCCCCAAGTTCTCTAGACCTCTGAATTGGACTAGTTCTGTCCCAGTTATCCCCAAAAGGGGATTCAGGATGGCAGCAATAACTGCAACAGCTTTCTCTGTTGGTTCACACACTTTTTGCTCTAAGGCATCTGGCACAATCAGAGTTCTGCTGCATTCTTAAATACTCTTAATTTTAAAATGCACAGATTAAAGAGGCCACATCAGTGAACAAACCCAATGGTTCCTCATTCACTTTGACAACCATTAAAAACCTCTCCATGGGTTTGCTTCATTTTCTTCTTTCTTTTTTTCTCTGTCAGTTCAGCTCACTGTTCTCTTTCTCATGTCACACTGACTTTTCTCTACCCAGAGTTTAGTAAAGCCATTCATTTCAAGCAATCTGAAGTTGTTGTGCCTGCATTTCAGCCTTTTGAAACCACTCCTTTGCAAATATCAGGAAAAAGCAGCTGGATTGCCATTCCTGTTCAGTGGTCTGCTAAGACTGTAAACAGTGAAGAAGGAAGAATTTAAATACATTACAGTCTTTGCACAAAAATAAATAGGTATAGTGGCTGAATACATTTAGGCTGGAAATTTAAAGTCCTAGATTTTGGAGAGACAAAATTCTGGAATAGTCCTTAGTGGGAGTAATTTTTCATATGAAGATGATAATTTATAAAAGAGACCATATGGCAGGGGGGTATGTAATCACAGGAAAGGTTCCCTTTAGTCCCATGTATATAATACCTGATTCTTCCACTATTTTCTCAAATCTCCTTGAAAATTTCCCTCTTTCTCAAGGCTCACAATAAATAAACAAACATACACAACTATATCTTCTTTATCTTGTATACATTTCAGAGTGTAGTCACTAAAAAACAGAACCACAGTGTCTAAATAAAACTGCCTCTACCACTCCTAGTTTTTTGTTTCTTTTCTAAGATTTAGACTGGAGACTTTGGGGATAACGATTATTTCTGTTCAGTCAAGAATCTAGTATATCTAGGGCACATAAATTATTAATTTTAAAATGTTCCTTTACAGCCAGCCATGTACTGCAATGGTATCTGTAAAATGCTGTTCTCCCAATCTTTGCAAGTTATCTCTCAAAACCCATAGTCAGCAATTAGGAAAGCTGTTGATTATACTCATCTTGAAATGCTTTGTAAGCTAAGTATACATGCTAAAATATTGTGTATAAAAAAATGGTGACAGCAAAGTTAAAAATTATAGAGGAAATGAAATTTTAACATAAGTTTTACCATATATTAGATTTTCTTGATACTGACCAGAATAAATTTGCTTCTTGAAAGTGCTGTGAATAGGAACAAACATGAGACACGCATGCCTGCTGTGGAACAAAAGCTTATTTGTCCCTATCAAACTGAAGACATTTTTCAAGTGCACTCACCTATGAAATTATGACTCCAGAAACCTGTCAAAGCTGGTCAGACATATGATCTATGGAACAGGGATTTTTGCAAATTGAAAGCTATCTAGAGGCATCTTTGGTTTATGCACCAGTGTTTTTCAAGATAGAAAAAGGCCGCTCAGAGGACAGAAAATGTCACTAACTTGTGATGACCAGTTCATTCTTTTGTTCTTCTGTTCCTGCAGCCCCCTTTTGAACATGTGCACATTTTAATGCAGTTGCCTTAGTACCAAGTAAGCATAAAATTGCAGCAGAATAAAGTGAAATTTCATGTAATCTGTATGTGAGCCAAAAATGTGTGCTGGCAGATGTTAAAAAAAAGTCTAAGATACTATTCTTTGGGTAGCAAGTGATCTTAACACCAACATAAATAGGTTTAATTTATATTGATTGTTGTTTTGCTTTTTCTTTTTGGTTGTGTTTTGTTATTTGGGTGGGGTTTTTTTGTTTTGTTTGGTTTTGTGTTTGTTCGGTTGGCTTTTTCAGGTTTTTTGGTTTTGGGTTTTTTTTTGACTGGTCATTTCAGTGTTCTTAAATTCAAGGCAAGGACTCCAGCTGAAATATTTTATCTATTTCTAAAGTATTAGAAAAATTGTTTCAAACTCTACATTGTACATGTATCAAAAATACAAACAGATGCAGAAACTCTTTAATTCTATCAATACTGTATAATTATAAATTAATTCTAAAAAAGTACCTTTAAAATTACTCTGATGCACACAAAGCACTGGAATACATCTATTTCCACAAAAAGATGTTATTTCAAGTACCAAGTATCTCTCATTTAATTATCACTAATGGATGCAATCAAGCAGAGAGAAAGGCATAGAAGAGTCCACAGTAATTGCCACTGGCAAAGTTCACCTTTCAAACTCACCAGCTATTTATGGAACACACATTAGAAACCAGATTCTACAGCTGTAGCGACAGGTAACCCTGGACCATAAAAAAAAAAAAAATTGGCTTTTCTTCCCCACAAAGTGTGTTTCCCCTTTTAGCTGTGATGCCTTCAGCATAACCCAAGGCCAAAGAGGCAGTTCAAACACAGCATGGAGCACCAGTGGCAGAAACAGACCCCACAAGATGAAAAATTGAGTTCTGCCAGTCCTTAATACTCTTCCAGAGTGTGATTTGGGGACAGACTGTCTACCTGATTACACAGACTTCAGGACTCAGAGACACTGAGCCTTCTCAGATCCAGGAACCCCGTTTTTGGCATTCCCATAATATCATCTGCCTTTCTGCTTCCTGGGCTGCTGGAGAGCTCAAGATGTGAGGAAGCCAGACAGGCAAGCTGGCCAGAAACCAGGCAGATTATTGATGGTAAAGCTGAGAGTCTTCTGCCCAAGCAAAACGAATTTCTGCCAAATGTTTTGGTTTGAACTTCCCAAGCACCTTCTAATAGGAAATTAGGAGTTTAAAAAGCTCTTTTGCTGTCATGTTCTTGCCCTAAACAGAGAATTGAAGGAAACAATATTCCATATCATTGATGAAAATTGCACCATTCAGAGTACTATGTGCTTCATTGTATTTCAAAGTATGTCAAAGCTTGGGCAGTCAAACCCTTATTATAAATAAATGATGTTCTGCCTTGTCCATTCAGAGTGAGCCATATGTGTACTATAAAACTGTGGGCAAAGGATTCTTTTTGAAGAAGGTATTCTTCCAAAATACAGATGAGACCTTGAGATGACCCACCTCATGCAGTACTTTGTGCAGAAGTAGATCAGAAAAAAAAGAACACTTCTTGGCTTGTTTGCTTGTCCTCTTGTTTATTAGATTCAAAAGATTCCAAATCATTTGTGCATTATTAGATGCACTATAAATGGGATTTCTGTATATTGTAAAGTCCTGAAAATTCTTATGGGAATATATGAAATCCTATGCAAGACTAAAGAAAGAGCCAATACTACAATTCTTTGTGGCAATTTTCAGCTGCCATTCAAGAGAGTCTAAGAAGCAAAAGGACATTTTAATGTTGTGAAGCAATTCAAAAGAGACTCTTCCATCAGGGAAATGCTGCTGAGAAGGCTTATATCCTGCATTATGATCTAATGAAATAATACTATTCACCTTTATGTTCTTAATCTATAAATCTTAAAAATATTTTAAGTTTCATGTTCATTCTACAAACAAGAAAAAGGAGATATATATTTGTTGTTGCTTTCCTGTAAAAGTAGATCAGAAGCATGACTGGAATCAGAATACAAACATGCTGAATAGTAGGCCAGTACTTCTTGGATCACATTAAATGCAGAAGAATAACACAGCACTGAAGTGTAATCCATTAAAACCCTCAAACACTGCTCTTTAGCTTCAAGTCCACGTCCTTCCCTTTACTGAGCTGTACAACTGAGATTTCTCTCTGGATCATTAAACTGCAGGCTGGAAACTGCAAGTCAGCAGATTCTGTAATTTAAAGTTTCTGAATGGACAAAAGCTCATTAGATATGTAAAGACAAAGCTGACAGCTAAAGAATATTGGCAAATAAAAGCAAAAAGAGTAAGGATTTTTAAAAAGGGTGAGAGAACTTTAGGTAAAGAGATGAAAACTCTATTTGGACTTTCAAAGCACTTAAGTGAATTAGGAGCACACATCCTACAGACTCCTCTTTGGTTTAACTCTCAGATATCTAATCTGTTACCTTACTTAGCAGCTCCTGAAATAATTGGAAAATATTGGGAGAAAAGAGTGTTCCTATTTAGTTTCATCTCACAGGAATCTAGGTCAACTGTTCTCAGGCTGCTCTGTGATGTGAACTGAAACCATTCACACCATGGACTGGGACAATAGGGAGATGTGCTTCAGCACTCCTGCTGGCTGGAAGTGAGATGCCAGTGCAGATACACACTTTCTCTGCTATTCAGATCAACCAAAATCCTCATTAATGGCTGAAGAATCACCAGCTTTGGACCCTTTTAAGACACCTTGGATTAGTTCTTCTACCAGTAGTAGAACTACTTGCAAAACCCAATTGGGGAGGTTGAAAGGAACCTTTGGAGGTTACCTGGTCCAGCCCTGCTGCTCACAGGGGCCACCTTGAGCTGGTTGCCCAGGACCTTGTCCACATGGCTTTTTTACATCTCCAAGGATGGAGACTCCACAACCTCTCAGGGCAACTTGTGCCAGTGCTCAGTCACCCTGAGAGTAAAACAGTGTTCCCTGATCTTCAGAGGGAACCTTTTGTGTTTCAGTTTGTGCCCATTGCCTCTGGTCCTGTCACTGGGCACCACCACTTCCTCTATGCCCACTCCCTTAGGATATATACATTAGTAGGCTCCCCTGAGCCTTCTCTTCTCCAGGCTGAACAGTCTCTGGTCTCTCAGCCTGCCTTCTCCCCCCAGACCCTTCATCATCTTTGTCATCCTTTCTTGCACTTGTACTGGGGAGCCCAGCACCAGATGCAGTACTCCAAGTGAGTCTCTCCCAGTGATGAATAAAAAGGAAGGAAATCAATGTGTCAGGTTGGTCTTTTGTGTAAAGAATAAGACAAGTTATCATTCTTCTGTTCTGACAGGAGTATATCTGAAAGTTCCTGTAATGCAGAATTTTCTTTTTTTTCTTTTACTCTTAGGGCAAAGTAGAGACAAATTGAAAACTCAATCTTCAATCAGCAGAATGAAATAAACTTCCATCTTGAACACTCAAGTTTGGCAGCCAATGCTAAGTGCAATGACAATTTCCAAGGCATCTCACATCTCTAGACTGCCCAGGTCCATTTTCTAAAGGTCATCTTAGCAACTTCAATTATAGGATTATAACTTTGAGGCACAAGAAGGAATTTACAGGTATATTTGTTCTGCACCCTGCAGCTACACCTGGAGATCAGCAAACTAATTACTGCACAGTGCATACTCTAAACTTGAGAATTTGAACTGCACTCTTTTTGCATTTTCAGAAAAAAGCCTCCAGACATCATGTTTCCATAGTGGAATAATGTATTACTATTATTCATGTGATAGCTAGAGGTTTTTTCTGTTATACTTGAAAAGTATTGATTTTTCTGAATTTGCTACAAATTCAGACTAGTAATGGAGATCTAAATTTGACCCAATGGGGGCAGAATCTATGATTTTCTATATGTATAATCAACCATGAATCATTTTTATCTTTTGGGTATAATATTAGCTCTATACTTTATGCAAATTGATGCAAAATAAGATAATAAAAATCCTTCTATGCTGTCCTACAGATGTCATTCAATACACTATGTTTCCTAACTCTGAAACTATGTCACTTTTAGACTTTACCTTTTCTGAACAGATATTGCAATCTCCTATAAATTGTATATTTTTTTTAAACTTTAAATCAGATTTTAACTCCTGTATTTAGAGGTCAAATGCTAATATATTAACTTAATTCATTACAATGCCCTGAATATATTGAGCTAAATCTTTCCCAGGTAGTTTGTTTAGATTAGATAGAGTTTTAATGCTCTCATTTTGAACTAATATTCACAAGAGGGATCAGTGATGAAATGAGACTAATATAGCAAATTGCACTGTTCAAATTAATGCAACACAGGAAGGTAAAATTATTTTTTTATTAAATGCTTGTGCTATAATGGAAGGCATTTCATTTAAAATATTTGTGACATTATGCTCATTGGTTTAGCCAAACATTTTGTTGAGCTTCAAACTAGACCAATGTTTGTGAATAAATACTTGGTGCCTACAGGAATAAATCCACAATTTGCTGGAGAAGGGACCCAACAGTCTGCTATGTGCCCTCAATTGCTAAATTTGTACCAGATGCTGACACAAACTCTGGCTTAGGGAATAATGTCTGGAAGTAAGCCAGATGAGAGGATAGAAACATAGGCACAAACTGTTACTAACCTTAACCTTGAGAGTGCCATCAGAAAGGTTTCTTAATATAAAAAAGCAGTAAACTAACTTAGAAAATGCAGAACAGTATAATCTTACATGAAGAATGGAATACTTCAGGTAACAGCCCCTAACCTAAAGTATTTCAAACTGGTTTATTCATTTTTCTTTCTAAAACCTTGGAGGAAATATTATTTACTTTTACAGGATTCACACAGTGGATGATGAAATCTTGATTAAAAACCTAAATACAAATAATCATGCTAGTGAATTAAATGTATATCACATTTTATCTACATAAGAGCCAGTGGTGGAAAACATTCAGAAAAATCTGCTTAGCATACATTTTCTTAATTTTGAGAATCAATATGCTTCTTCTCACTACATTAGTTATTTACTTTCTCAGAAATCAGAGGATACAGACAGTAAAAATGGGTGGGAGGGAAAGAGCAAGAGAGATTGTATTTACCTGAGAATTCCTGGATTTGAGAATCTTCTACTTCAAACAACAATTCATCATGGATCTGGGCAATTAACCTGAAAAATTTCAGAGACATCAGATAATAAATGCAAAAAAATTTTAATAGTGCTTTCCATTCATGGACAAGTTAAAGTGAAAATAAACATCCAAAGGAAATTTAACAATCATTAATGGACTTAAGAATTGCCTCTCCCTATATTCTGGAAACATGAAGGCCATAGTTGTAAACCCAAATTGGGCTTGCCAGCTTATAAATGTCATTCAGGGATTTGATGACATGACAAAACCAACATAATTTGCAGAAAAATACAAGAAATTATGGAGACAGACTATGTTTTGTTAATATAGCTTGTTTTTTTGAATTGGATATAAAGAAGTTCTTCCTTATGATGGTGGTGAGGCACTAGAACTGGTTGCTCAGAGAAGTTGTGGATGCCCCATCCCTGGCAGTGTTCACAGGTTGGATGGGGCTTGGAGCAATCTGGTCTAGTGGAAGGTGTCCCTGCCCATGGCAGGGGGTAGAACAAGGTGGTCTTTATGGTCCCTTCCAACCCAAACCATGCTGTGATTCCATGATTTAAATTAAATGTCACTTGTAGACTTTTCTTAATACCTTTTCTTAATAATAGCAGTTATTTAAGTAAATAATTCTTTACAAATGGCTGAAACATCAATATGGTTATGACTTATAACTTTTCACAGCTTCTTAAGATAGTTTCACACTGCCTTAAATTACAGTGTGACATTGAATAACAGTGTGGTGAGCTCTAATAATAGATCTTAAATTATTAGTCACTTACAACACAGTCAGAAGCAGAATGAAACAGATTAGCATATTTTTAATAGGAAATTAGGACACAGGACACAAAAAAAGAAATAGATGAAAAGACCAGGATCATCTATAGCAAGAGAACACAGTTACATGAAAAGTTGTAATTTCTAATTGAAGTAAATTAATTAAAGCAAGAGTATCCTGATAGCCATTGAGATGACATGCAAAAGGTACAAATCAGAACAGTGAATATTAAAGATGAATAAACAGTCAATCAATGGAATATGTGAAAATAACTGCATTTATTAAACCGGTGCAATAAAAACACAATAGACCAATTATTGTTTGTTCCAGAACAGTGTCTCGTGTCATCAGTCAGGATTAAAGCACCATATAGTCTGAATATTTGGTAAGGAAAAGTCTTTTCTTAGAAGAACTTACAATATACATAAAAACTTCATCAGAATATATCAGGATTTAGGAATGAAAGAATAGGATTTTCAAAACCTCTCAGCATTGTAACAGCTGATCACCTCCCCTCCATGCTAAAAGTAAAACAGGAGGAGCAGGTTTGGACCAGAATTAAATGCTATCTTATCTATGTCCAAAAACCTGTGGAAGCAATGTAAATTAACTGAAATTTTCTCTCTGGACAGCAAAATAGACTTGATACAGCTCTACATGCTCCAGTTCACCTTCTGAATGAGCCCAGCTCCTTTAGCTTAGCTCTCCATCACGGCTAAAGGACCTTTCTGTTTCTCATCCACACCACCCAGACCATCACAGCCCATCAGCTCAGCTGCATTGCCAGTTAACTCAGGAGCTGCCTGGAGCTGCAGAGTTACATCTGCCCCATCTTACACATCTAGTGATTGAAGTTCAGGACCATGTTCTGTCTGCTAAACACTGAGCTAGAAGTTGGCCGTGCTGGTTCTCTGTCTAGCTCTCTGCTCTCCTAACCAATGCCTTCAGTTAGAAAATGGGAATAATATTTCTGAGATCTAAGGAATGAGTATTTCTAATCCACTTCTATTTTCGAATTAAAGATATTACAGAAGATTTAATTAACACTAAACATGATTTTCTAGACTTATGCCAATAATGAAATAATACACACTATTTCCTCCTTAATCTTCATCAAACAAGATAGATATTTTTTGATGATGTTTCATCTCTTTTTCTTACATGTTTTACAGCAAATAATGAGTTCTGGTCTTACAGTACAAGGCCACCTGTATTTTTTCAAGCTTGCATAAGTAATAACACTTTCATGCAATATGCTGTTCCACAGAAGGAAGCATTCAGTTTGACATCAATAAAGATGAAAGAAAAAAATCAAAGCAATTTGTAAATTCAAAATTTACAGTTTTCACTATTCCCCTCCATGCACTCACTTAGCCATTGCATAGTCTGAGTGAAAGAAGTTTGAAAAAGCCCCTATACTGTTGCTTAATAGCTTAATTGAATCCTCTTCTCTTTGAAGGAATATTGTAATAGCAAGCTCCTCTCATTATCTTGTGCTAAAAGGTATGGCCAACTGGATTAGAAACTGCAAACCTGGCAGACACTAGTATATTTTTAATTCTACAGATGTCAAGAATGCCTTTGATTTAGAAACTAGTATTTTATTAACTATGTTCTGGCATGACTAAAAATTAGGCATCACTTTTTGATGAGTACACATATGATTTCCTTTGCTGAGAAACATGACTTGCATCTGAGCATGCCAGTGGTGTAGAACTAGAAATAGTGCTACAGCCTGACCCTTCAAATGTAGAAATATTTATGTGACTGCCAGTCTGAACATGGCTTTTGACACCACTTTAGTGTGCCCAGTCACCTTAAACTATTATGCTGCACTATAGAATTTTAAAAAAATCAAAAATATTTCTTAACACTAATTCTTCCAGTCTCCTATAAAGCAACACAGAGACTAAATTCTCAGGCCTCCAATGGATCAGCCCAGCTATTACTACTGTATCATAATTATATTAATGAATTATATATACCAACACTAATTAAACTGTTTTCAATAGATGTTTTTCATAGTATTCTATTTGTGAAGCCATAGTGTTAGAGCATATCTTTCTGTAGTACCAGGCCAGTTGTCTAATAAAAGAACTAATGAGGATTTTGTTTCTTACTGGAAATCAATATATTCCAGGTCTGGACTCCTCTGTTTTAAAGCACAGAATTGGAAGGTTTTCCATGACTACTTCAAACACCTAGAATTAATTACACTATTGAACTGACCTCAGCAAAACAGCTGTTACCTTATTACTGAGCAACTGTATTTCTCTTCATCATTAAAGGAAACAACTTTCTGTCTAAAGTCAAAAGAAGAGCACTGTGGCATGACATGCTGCAGGCTCCAGTGTAGGTATATTCACTAGAAGAGGCCAGTGTAGGAGAGGGGAAAAAAGAAAGACAAGATTATCATAGTAGTCTTCATCAGAAGGAGGTTTTTAACAGCTACATGCAGTGCTTCAGGATGTTAGAATGTGCCAAGAGATGCTCAAGCTAATTAAATTCATGCTTCTTCTATAGACAAGGGACTAAGGCTGGTTCTGACCTAGATGTTCTGAACTCACACTTGGAAAACCCCAGCTCTGTGTGGTGGCTTTGTGGCAGTGTCACCTCCCCAAACACCTACCTGAAGTTAGACAGAGATTAACTCTCTGTACATTTTTTATATAGTTTTTGCATCACCCGGGAAATTTTTACTGCTGTTAACAACACACCCAAAGCATAACATGGTTTAGCTTTCCAGTCTGGTCTGTAGAAAGATAATATAAAATATAAACCACCAACAGTTTAGTGGTGGACCTGGCAGTGCCAGCTTAACAGCTGGACTCAATCACCTTAGAGGTGTTTTCTAACCTAACTGAATCTATGTCTGTTTTAAGAATTTGAATAGAAATTAAATGAAAATAGGGTTTAAAACTGGGCAACTGGAAAAGTTTTAAAAAAGAGGGTTTGATCATCATGCATAACATATCAGCACTCAATGATATTATAGGTCTTTCCCAACCTAGCAGATTCTATAATTCTGTAAGGAATTGAGGGCACCTTATTCTGACCAAGAGCCAAGCTGAGAGCCCAGACTAAAGTTTAAGATGGTTCCTGATGGAACATACTCCATCTCCAGAAAAAAGTGGTGCAGGACAAGGTCACAGGTCTGATTCTGAACTAGAACACTCCTGTGTAAAATTTCCACAACAAACGACATATTTTATTTCTAATTTCAAGATATACTGCAAATTAAATCATATTTGAAAAAGAGATTTCCTAAAACAAAAGGATGGTCTTTGCAGAAAGAGAGAAGAAGACTAATTATTTGAAATCCATCATAACTTAATGTTTGGAGTAAAAAATTCTAGTGAAAAAAAAACTATAATAAATCTTGAGAATTTAAAACAATGTTAGTAGTTAAGTATTAAGGTAAGAACAATAAAAATATAAACATTGAAGAGTTACTAAAAGTACACTGCTTTAAATAGGGCATTAATTAAAATGATCACTTGGTAGAATAAACTTTAAAATACTTGTTTAAAATATTATCTGAATTTTTAATATTTTAATATTTTAGTTGTTTAAAATATTCTTTAAAATATTTTCTAAAATATTTTAAAAATATTTTTTTATTTTCTATTCTCACAAGGTTTTCATCTTATTTAAAAAAGCACTATGTCTCCAACCAGTGAAATGAAGGTCATACAACAGTATCAGATTTTATATCCCAAATATTAATATCCTTGTCTGTCATCCTATGTTCTTCACCTTTTTTGATATAAGCAAATCAATCAATAAAATAATAACCCAGCTAGTAACACCACATTTTTTGTTCTGAATTTGAAACCTATAAATGCCTAATGGGAGACTTCAAAATTGCAGATATGGGAGTACACAGTTAAAAGCTATGTGTAAAAAGTTTAAAAATAAACCCAAAAAGCATAAAAACTGTTAAGTGGATAGGAAAAAAAAGATAAAAACAATAAGGTATTTTTCAATCTGAGAAATGGCGGAATATGGAAAAATAACAAAACCCAATCCATCAAAACCAAAAACCAAATGGAAATTTGTTTCATGTTTTTTAAATGAAAATAATTTAATCACTTGAAAAATTGATACATTCACACTTAATAAATTAATATTTAATAAAATAAAATATTGACTTAAAAGGCACATAATGAAATACTTTGCCAGAAAAAGCCAGAATGGCTGCTCATGTAACAAACACTTCATGGATTTCAAGAACATTTAGAAATGATGACATAGAACAATTTTGTGGGAAGACTTTTAAATCTTATGTTTCAGAACTTAGATTCATCCCCAAGAGAGCAGTGGAAGATGAAAATCTGCAGACAGACAGGCTACTCTCTACAGATCTTACACCTCCCTCCTGGAGCATCTGCTACTGGCCACACTCAGTGATAAAGGACCAGATGGAAGCTGGATCCAATTCCTCTCAGCAACATCCATGTTCCCTATACTGAAACACTCACTATTCATTTCTTTTGTGATACTACTAACACTACCTGTTGTGTAATTGTGCCACAGTTTCCCCCCAGAAGCCCACAGATTCCAGTGGACAGAAAGCCTATTGTCATGGAAATAAGGAATAAGATTATTACCATAATGTAATATTTTTTAGACTTTTCCCTTTTTAAAAATTTTTTGAAGCTGCACCTATGTGGATTCCTAATGTTGTAATGTCAAAGTTATAGTTCAGGATACATCATGCCTGAATAGATGTTACTTGCATTAATTTTAAGCTACCTCTTTCAGTGTTTTCATGATAAAGACCAAATTATTTTAACATTTTAACCATAAAAATTCAGCTGGCCTGTGAAATGGGTTTTCTCAGCAGCTACATCATGAAGAGTGGGAAACTGAACAGATGGCTAATTAAAGATGATAGAATTTTTGCATGTATCCAAAATGTTTGAAAACATACAAATCTAAAAGGTGACCTACAAAAGGGTTTTATAAATGAAATATATTGATTTGTGTTCAATGTCTTACATAAAGGAATAGTGAAAAACCTGCTAAATCATGCATGTCCCTTTTGGCTGTGATATTTCAGCATTTTAAATGTACTTGGCTCTTTCTATAAAGAATAAATTAGTCTGATTTGCTCTGGCTCACTGAGCATGAAGTGTTCAGGTAACAGCTCACCATCTTGTGGATACGTGCAAAATACTGCTTTGGTTGCTTGAGGAGAGTGATGATTTTTCTAAGTTACAGCTTGCATAGAAATTCAATGTTATTTGGCTGCTTTGGGAGGCAAAGAGCTACATATTAGACATCAGCTATGGAGAGTGCAATATAACCTAAGAAGTTTCCTTCTGCTACAGAAACAAAAGCATTTGTCTGTGAAACAACAATCTCATTCTTCTCTCAAGCAGAATCCAAAACTTATCTTTTCCTTGTAGTTCAATTTCTCCAGTATTAGGCTAAAGATAAAAGTTAATCATCTTGCTAGAGTTAACACATTAAGGAGTTTTGGCACAAAAAAAGTGGGAATTGTGGGCAGAATACCAGAGCAAAAAGCATTTATTTGAAAATCCTGGTTAACTGCTAGAGAAGAAACATGAGTAAAACCAGTTCTTTAACTCCTGAAGAAACAGATAGATGGACGTAAGTTTTATGCCCCAAATTAAAGAAGATCAACACACATAGCAGCAGCACTATGAATTTTACTTAATTTATTTGTTTGAAACTATGATGCAGTCAGGAAGTTGGGCTTATTAATATGCCCTTTTTATGAATCTGAGAGATTATAAGCAGTTTATAAAGTAATAATTCTTGAATCCCTACACATCTTATAAAAATGCTGCTAGATTCCTGTGTTGTACTAAAACTGAAAGCCACTTTCAGGAAATTAATCAATTTTGACTGATCACATAACTTGTATCTGAAAAAAATCCAGGTCACATAAAACAATACTTGTTGCTGGGACAATAAGAGCTGTTTCTAACCAATTTAGATATCTGTAGAAGTGAGTTGTATTTACAGCTCACCAGCACAGAAAATCATTAGCTTGATAAAGGTGTTCCTTGAGGAAGACATACAAAACTCCACTGCTATTGAAAAGCAGCTGGGACCAACCAAGAAAATAAACCCTTTGCTTTTATTTGCTGGTGGTTTCTCCTTTTCAGATTACTCATTTATATTTGGCCTGTGGTTTAACCTGTCTCTTTAACTGGGCTCCAGACATGCTAAGAAGTAAAGCTGTGTGTTTGTGGCACAGGTCCAGAGCTGAAGGAACAATAATTTCATACAAAAGCAGATTTGGTGGATTCACACCAAATTACTCAATAGTTCTGTAGATTTGTTAAAATTCATGTACATGTTGTTGAGATACTGAGAAGTCCATGTAATACCTGGTGGGCCTTGGGTAACATCAGTGCTTCTTCAGCTTACAAAATGATAATATGTACAAGAAATGCTATAGGCAGCAATTCTTCCACAATTTGCCAGCACCCTTCTTTCTCACCAAGTTTCCATGTCACTCTCACAGCAGTGATGTTTTAATCACAGAAAAGAACTACAACTGTCCACCTAAGTTCACCAAGTTCACCTTTGCATTCTCATTAATTCCATAAATCTTTCTTCCAGTTGCTACTGTATGTCTGGATCTCATTTCAAAAGTTTCTTTCAGTTGCTACTGTATGTCATGATCTCATTTCAAAAGTTTCTCTGCTATCATCTGCCTGCAGGAAACATTGTGAGGAGGTTCTGTGGATTGCATCAGATGGGTAAAAGCTGGCACTTCAATAATTTATGCTAGCAGCATATTTTCAGTGAGCAACATGGCCAGCAGCAGCAGAACATCTAAAGAAAGATCGAGGTAATACAGGAGAAGCCTGAAAACTTTTGATTACTTGTCAGCACCACACAAAATGCAGAGATATTAACACTGATGTCAGTAGTCAACCCATGCTGATATTAGATCTGTATCATATATATTACATTTAGTACTATTTTTCCTGATTTCTGTAAAATTGCTTCCAAGTAATTGATTGACTTGTTATTGTCAGCTGCATAAACTGCTAGGCTAGTATTTGAGTTAGAATATAAAGAAACATAAAGAGAAAAATGAGATTGTTGACAGAATTGCACAGTCACAGTGGAATATACTGTTTCATCAAGAACACCTCTCTGATGAAGCATCATGAAAATGTAACTTGATCACCTTTCCTGACTTCCAAATACAGTATCATATGTGCAAACAAGAACTAAAAATCTACTGACTGCTAGTCACACAAAAATGAAGCTTCACACTATTGGGTCAGAGCTTGTTCACTGCTGAACAGCCTCCAGCACAGGAACAATGAATGCAGTGTTGAGAGTGAAGACTGCAAACATGCCTGCAAACTAACACTAAGAACTGTAAGACCTTATTTAGAATTATTTTTTTCTCTATTTCTAAGGTAAGGAAGACAGAATGTTGAGTGTTAGCCAAAACTAAGCTATGCTTAGTAGAATACTGTCTCCCAGGGTAAATGTTCATAATCACTTCTAAAGCATGTAAAAATGATATTTCTCTTTGATATGCTGTTCAAAGTGAAAACCCTGTTTCCAAAATTAAAAGTTCTAACAGGGAAATAAAGATACTTACAGGGGTATGAAGATAGAAGAAAAGATAGTAGTATGCTATCTTTGGAATGAATATGATCTGATGGAGTGATAATAGAAGATTGATTATATTTTTCATTTTGGAAGAGCTATTGTACATTCCCACTGTTACAATAGCACCAATTATGTCCACACTTCCTTTCGACAATATTTTTCTAAAGGCTTTATAAAGGATGTCAGAATCACTATCCTGACCTGACTGATAAGAAAATCAAGAAACAGACCACTGAAAAAATAACTAACTGAATGTCACCTGGCAGACAAGCAGAAACACAATATTTTAAGTTTCAGTCCCATATTCTTTTGGCAAGATCCTTCTGACATTTTCAAATGTCACTGTCCAAGTGGGGAAGTGTTTACAGAATTTACAAAGGCATTGATTGTGCTTTTCTGACAAGCCTGGTCTGTAAGTACCTACTAAATATTATAGCAAGGAGCCATTATTGACTACTAAAACACTCTCCTCTAGCAAAGCCATCCAGTTGTTAATGGCTGGCAGAAGTTCAAAACTCCTGTTTAACACAATCTATCCTTTTAAAATGCCCTTGCAGTGTTGGTCTTTCCCGGCTGTGACATTTATGATAGGAACAAGCAGGATAGGCAGTGATATTTTCCTGTTATCTGGTGTAGCCATTTCCCTAGGCTTTCACAACACCAGGAATTTCAACATGTACAGCTCCAATACTTCCCCATGTCTGTTATCTCTATGCCATTTGGTGACATTACTTCTTTAAAATAAATAATTTTAAGAAAGAAAAACCCAAGTTAAATTTTCTGTTGAGAGAAAAAAAAACATTCACAAGCTTAATCAGATGTGACATTAGTAGCAAAAAACTTTGGCTTTCTCAGAATTACAACAAACAGGCAGTTGCTGAACCTAAAGATCTGTGTGCCAGGCAGGAACTACAGAATGTAGTATGTTCTTTGCCCTTGCACCACCTCCACTTGCCTCCCCCACTAAAAGCTGTTAGCTGCTCCTCTATCACTCATCTAACTCAGTTATGCCTGCTACTGCTACAGAAATTTTCATCCATGCCACAGCTGACAGATTCTGGGCTCTTCATTCAGCTCAGGTAGCAAAATGAATTATAATCAGTGCAGACAATCTGCCTGAAAGTGTACAATGCAATATGTGATACTGCATCATCCAACATTTAATACATAAATGTATCATTGTCTGAGTGCAGGCAGGATCTCCATCAAAGAACAATTTCCCTTTTCAGATTTGCACTAGTGGGTCACTTACTTTACTTTTTTTTTAATAGTTCAATGGTATTTTGCTTAAAAAGTTGCAACATTTAAGAGTCACTCAGAAGTTGTTTTATTTTTAGCATAGGAATGAGTCTAACTACTTTGAATTCAACAAATTGAATTTCTTTTTGTAATTAGAAATTGTATTTTCAAACATTGATCAAATAAGACAACACTGCTGTGTGTCAATGATACACTAACACACACAAATTACTTATAGGATTTGATAATACCCATAATTGCCAAGTATATTGAGAAGGACAAACCCTATTTCTTTGTACTGAGCTGCACACCCACAGAAGTCCTCAATGCATGATTGCTACAGCTAAATTGTTATCATCCTTCCTAGATGACAGCAGAAACATTGATGTTCTGCCCTACTTGCACTACTCTGCTTTTGTCTAAACTTCTACTGCACCAATTCATGTTCTACTGGATTGCTTGCTACAAAATCTTTGCATTACCAAAGATGGGAAACCACTGAGTTGGGGTTTTTTCCTACATATTTGACTTCAAAGTCTCTTTCTATTGCAGCAAGTAATAATGTTCAATGACTGTCTGGACCAACTTCTCCACAGGAAAAGTAGACTTTGACTTCATTATTTCTGCTACTGGCATAAAACTCTTTGAGGACATTCTGTGATCTCCCACCCAACTCTGAGCAGTCACAACAGAAGAGAATCATGATGACTGAGCTTTTCTTTAAAGAAAAGCCATCTATACAAGAATGAAAAAATGTTCATTTATTTTGCTTGAGCACTGGTTTCCTGATTCCTGTTTTTTTTCCCAGCCCATTGAATGTTCAATTCCCACTGTACAATACACTCAAATACAGGAAGGATATGATCAGTGCATTTGATTTCAAAGGTGCAGAACTACCACTGAATTAGATCTGACCGAGCTTAAATGACCCTGGGGCACTTCAATGCCTTGGGAGGCATTTACAGATCCAACCATTTAAGCACAAAGATATAATTTTCAGTGTATAAAACCATTCTGCATGTCCTCGCTTGTTAAAAGACTCAGAGGTACACATGGTAGTTCTAGAGCTGCTTAAAATGCCAGAAAAATATTCATTTCAACTAATTTTGTTTTGAAACCCAGCAGTTTTGCAGTTATTCATTACTAACCTGGCTGTTAAAGTTGGAGAAATGACAACAGAGGCAAAAATCTTCACCATAGCCATTTTACAAAGATCAGCTGCAGAGCCTACGAAAGAAAGTGATCTGGTTTTAATTTAAAGCATGCAAAAAGAAAATGTTCTTCTTGGAACTATGGCATAGGAACAAAAAATATCAGAAGATTCTGAATTATAAGAATTTTGTAAACTAGCAGATCCAATTATTGTAATATGAGAAACATTTTAAGATTAATAAATAACAGAGGAAGTAATTATATGTTAATTAAAACTAGAAAATAACAATATGAAATCATGTGTTAATTAAAGGTGAATTTGTCATTCACGACTGTTGAAAAAATGTTTTCTATAAAATAAGTATGAAATTATCTATCTCTAAGCTTTAATTAAAATTTATCTATTAATCAATTAAAGTTTAATGTCACAAAAGGTCAGAACATTGTTTCAGTGTTGCATTTCAATTTGGAGCCTTAATTTTACACTTTTTCATATTTCCATGTGTATGTAAAGTATATTCATTACACTACAGTGTTAAGAGCAGTGGTGCATAAAACAGTGTCATAGCACAGAATAAATGACACATTTCTGGTCATCAAGAGGCAGAATAATTCTCCAGGCCTGCAGTTTGGTGCAGGGCTTTATTCTGATCCAAACATTTTACACAAAAGATTTACCTGATAAAATATAAAAACAATCCTTTGAGTAAAGAGTGGAAACCATAATCCTTCCTAAATATTAAACATCCTAAATGTCCTAGATCAAGGTCATTTTTACAACCCTGTAACTCAATGAATTCTGAATGTTTTCTTCCAAATGATTCAACTTTCAGAATAGGGGCAGAGAACAGCCAGGTAGCCAAGTGACAAGGGTACTCTGCTGAGAGGTAATCAGAGAATCACAGAAATCTCCAATCTGAAGGGACACAGAGAGTTCGGGACACAGAGAGTTCATCAAGTCACACTCCCTAACTCCCCCCTTCCTTCAGGACTCTAAATCTGAACCATATGACTGAGAGCATTGTCCAAACACTTGAACTCTGTCAGGCCTGGGGCTGTGACCACTGCCTTGGGGAGCCTGTTCCAGTGCACAGCCACCCTCTGGGTGAAGAACCTTTTCCTAATACCCAACCTAAACCTCCCTGACACAGCCTCATGCCATTCCCTGTAGTGACAGGTCCTACAGCTGTCACTGGTGAAAGGAGCTCAGCATCTTCCCCTCCACTGCCTCCCTTGAGGAACCTGTACACTGGGATGAGGTCACACCACAGTCTTTTCTTCTCCAGGCTGAACAACACAAGGGGCTTCAGCTGCTCCTTGTAAGTCTTGTCCTCAACACCTTTCACTGTCTTGGTGACTCTCCTCTGCACACAGTCTGACACTTTGATGCCCTTCTCCTATGGAGGCACCCAAACTGCACACAGGATGTGAGGTGGGGCCACACCAGGGCAGAGCAGAGTGGGACAGTGACCAGCCAGGGAGGTTGTGCCTGGTGTCCCCCAGGATACAGTGGGCCTTTTTGGCTAGGGAAGAACATCTAAGAGAACAAGGACAAAGGCTTAAGATCATCTCTTTCTCCACAGTCATCTATGACAAACTGCTCCCTCTGGATCCCATGCAGAGACTGTTTTGCTCGTTAACTGCACCCATGCAGACCCTCAGCTGATGATCGAGATGGCAATGTCTGACTGTGGGTTTAGCCTCAAATACCTGTCTTGTTTTCCTGTTCAAATGATGTGGCAAATTACTCAACACATTGCAAAAAGGGACAACTGATATAAAAAGTAAGAAAGGCTGTTTCAGCAAAGAAAAGGCAAATATCGCAGTGATTGTGAGAATAAAACTATACTGAGCCTTTAGTCCATCACAAAGATATGTTCTAGATACATTCCTTATGAAACATTATAGAGTAATAAAATTTGAAAGGCTTCTCAAAATATTTTTTTACTGAAATATGATTTTTAGAGGTATCCTATTTTTAAAAGAAAATAATTTCCTTTTAAAAAAGAAAATATTAAAGATAAAACAAACTGTTTGCTCCATGGGAATAGGTACAACTGAATAATAACTGGAGAATAATATGCTGTACATTGGCGAAAACTATTGAACTGGGAAATATTCAAAATAAGAAAAAACACTATGAAGGAAGTGTGAGAAACCCAATTGTAATAGTTCATAGCTGTAATTCTACATTCATCTCAATATTGTCATGCATCTGAAATGTTCTGCTATCAGCTGCTGATACCAAAATCAAAATGTAGATTACTTATATTAATTCGACTATTAGGCATAACTATAAAACACATATTAAATGCAGTTTTAGTACGCTAAATATGACAAAAGGTTTTACCATAATTTTTTGTAGTCTTCAAATATTATCTTATAGCTGAAATCTTCAAATTAAAATATATGGTAGTCTAGAATTAATTTTTTAATAAAATTTGGGAATACCAAATATTTTGGAATTCTAAATCCTTGCTTCACCACACCTTCTAATATTCCATTTTAAGTAACAATTACATTATTTTTCATCAGATTTGTCCTCCAGTATCGCTTGAACTGACAGTGAAATCTGACAATCTTATTATTGTAGGTACATAGAAGTGAGTGTTCCATAAACAGTCCCGTGACAGCCTTGCTCCAGCTCTTGGGACAGATGGACACAGCAAATGCTGCTCAGAGGGCTGTGTCTCTTTATCAGTGCTGCACTGTGTGCACTGCAGGACTCAGAATGAGAATTAGAATTAGAATTCTAGACCTGTAGGTATCTTTGCAGAGACAGTACTTAAAGACTGCCAAACATGACATAAATACTTAAGTCATTTTAAAAATGAAACATTAAAATGAATAATATTTGGAGAGAAAGTGATACTTTCAAAAGGAAAATTCAAATAACTTTAGAAGGAGCATGCCATCACCATGTCTAGAAAGCACTTTTTCCTTGCCTGTAAATTGTACACTCTCAGGGTAACTTAAAGAAAACCCTGTCAGCATCACTCAATTAAAAAAAAAACTTCGTCTAAGGGACATCAAGAGAGGGATCTCAGTTGGGCTGACAGCTCAGGTTTTTTTTCCTTTGGGTGGCTAAATTCTGTACATACCCAAGTGACCTAACCAGAGTATGTTATTGCATCAGATGAACTAACATGTGAGCACAGAATGCTGACATTTACATTTCCAATCTATATGTAAAATGGTTTTCTGTGAAAAAAACCACCTTTTTTCTTGACCTGCACAGAATTAAGTTTGAAATTTCTGCAAAGAATGAGCTGGATTTAAAAAAAAATAATAATAATAACAATACACAATTATTTTAACATGCTGTATTTCTGAAACTAAAGCTACCTGGCAAAATAAAAGCTGGAATCTGTAAGAAACAGAATCACAGAAACCCCTCTGGAGTAACAGACTATAAAAACCAGAAAAGAAAGTGTTTAAAGAAACAATGCATCTGAAGAACAGAATTCTAGATATTCTCTCTATACATAGTTTGCATCAATACCTACATTTAACTATCACAGAGCACTTTAGTGTATTAGAACATTTATACTGTTGCTGTTATTAATATTATCATTATTATGATATTATTCTGTTTACTGGCAATTTCCAAGGTAGATAGAATATATAATTTTAACTTCTTTTTCACAGGAAAACCCACGCCTACTCAAGTAGACGACTCTAAGATTCATTCTTCTGAGATTATCAGAGTTGTTGCCCACTAAAGCCAAGCAGGGATAAAGACAGGTGGGTAGAGAGGAAGGTAGGGAGGCAGATCTTTACCTTGAACAACAAAATTTACAGCCTGCCTCTCTGCTTGAGTGCGTAGTTTGTAATCCTGTGCATTGATGTTGGCCAGGGGCCTTTTGCGTCCCATTATGGAAACCACGTAACCTTGCAGGATTTCAACAAAATTACTTTGATGTGATATAGAGTGATTAAAATTAAATTTCAAAAATCCTTTTTGAAAATAATACAGATATTTGTAATTATGTGCTGCCTGAGTCAATTTAATATTTTGTCCCCTGAAAATATTCAGAGATTATTTAAACCTTCAACACTTATTGTATTTTTGGTTTAAGTGTTATTTAATTCAGAGAATTGGTACATGTTATACAAGGAAAACTTTAGTGCTTTAAGGCTGTTAAATTTTTATTAGGAATGTCTACTGATAAAGCAGCAAGCTCTCTCTGTGGGTGATGAAACTATAAATACCTAGCAGAATTAGCTATCTATTAGCAGCCATAATTAGAGCTTTCCACACAATGAATAGTTTACTTGGGAATAGTAAAGAAAAATCAATTTGTAGAGTAATTAAATGAGTAATGAATATTTCCCAAAAATATAAAATAGGTTTTTGGGGGGGGGGGGGAAAAGTTGTTTTTTTTTTTTTTCCATTTTCTTTATGTAGTATTTCTGTGTTCCTTTCACAGCCAAACTTCCTTAACTCTAGTGTGGTGGGATTTTTTAGTTTAAAAGAAACATAAAAACAGAGTTAAAGCTTTATGTTAGGCCCTATGACGTATTTTCCTAAAAAAACCCTATTTGGAGGGCAAGTGAGAGGAGTTGAGATAGAAAAAGAGATGTGAGGTTCCTCTTGTCAAAATAACACACACAAACTTAGCTTATATTCAAAAATAAACTTCTTATTTTAAGAAAAATGAAAAACCATCCATGTTAAAAATGCATCTTTTTCTTTATATTTCTGATCACCTTGACTACCCATGATTTGTCATTAGATACCATGGAAATTCAGACTGACATAGTTTCATCTCCTCTGCTGCACAAGCACAAGTGGTGAGGAGACCTCTTCAAACAAAAAGGTATCACCCTATTATGGACAATACATACCCAGGCTTGTGTGCAGAGGATGAATTAATTCAGCTTTCTTTGAATTAGTGCATTTCCAGGAGGGCTGATAACAAAAGTACCAGTTTTGAAACAAGAAACTGAATTATCTGGAAGTTAGGGTATTCTTTGGCAAATCAGTCTTCCCAATTTACCCTTTTCCATGAATGACAGTATTTAAAGATAGAATTTTTGAAGCATTGTATTCTTAGGTAAAATCAGATTTGCTGCAATCTCCTGATTCCTGTGAGGTGTGACTCCTCATAACTGAGCAGCATCCCCAGACAAACCCCACCTTTTGGGTAACAGTGGCAGAGAAGGTGCCTGGTGTTAATGATTAATCTGCAATGCATGCCTGAATGAGTCCTTAATGTGGTCTTTTCAATATGTCAATAATTTCATAAAAATGCAGGATAGTAATATATACACTATCAAATATCTTCCTCATAATAGAATTATTTATATGCTTTTCTTGTCTACATGGAGTATCAGATATTCATAACACTTGAAAAATATTAGTCAGGGGGATGCTGCTCACCTTTGAACTGCAGATAAGTTAAAATATTACCCTCTAATGAGCCCAATAGATTGGAATGGTTTTTTTTGAAAGTTAGAATCCAAGGTGGATTAACCAGAAAAATATTAAATAATATTGATCTGCTGCAGATTTCTAAAGTTTGTACAACCTAAACAGATTGCTCTTCTACCATTAATGGTTGAAGTGGTTGATAGGCAGGAGTGTGAGAAGGAGTAAGAAGTAATTAGACAAGGGTGTTTTGATGACTTTAGAGTATTAGTCATGACATTCCTGTCTACTGAACTCATAAAGCAGATTTTCTTGCACAGAAGTCTGGTCATTGAAATTCATTCACTTTAAAGAAAAGAATGCTGAGTTATTTTAAATACATCATAAATATATCATAAATGTGTAATATTTTACTAGGTATGTTATGTTTGGCTTAATTACAGCTAAAAATGGATGTTCAGTAACTTCACTTTTCTTGAGCAATATTAATAAACAAAGGAATGGAAATGTGTAACACAATGACAGTGCATACTTCCCATAGGTTTTGAGGGCCTACAAAGTACAAAAAATTAATAGTACCAATTTTCATGACTAGAAGTGAATTATATGTTTCTGTCATGACACTCACCCATACAGTGATGGGTAATATTATATTGCAAATTTACTATTTATTTCTAAAAAATGTCTTAGTACTGCATGCCCTATTAAGAAACAAAAGAACTAAATTTTGACAGTTCTGCTAATTAGCTTTTAAAAGACAATATTTCAAGCAGCTATGTTTTCTCTTCTCAAATTACTGCACTCCTAGGATTCACTAAATATAAATGAATATGTAGACTAAAAACAAATTTGGTGCAAGAAGAGTTTGCAGCTGCTGGCTCCAGAAGCACGCTGCACACATCTGTCACTACAGCTACCACCTGAACTTCAAGAACATAAATTCTGATTGATGCAAAGAAAAAATAAGTTTAAAAAAACTGGCTGTGTAAATTGACTGAACTTCCACGGTCCAGCAGCCATGTACCCAATTTATTAGGAAGAAGATTCCTTGGGCTTTTTTTCTGTTGGAGTACATTATATGTCAAAATGATGCAGTGTAACTTGACATTAAGTGGGGTTCATTCTGAGAACAGATGTCTTATTCTGTTAGTATCTTTCTGAAAAAAGGCAGACTTAACCAGCTCCTTTTAGGGCTACAAAAAGAAAAAAAACCCAGGCCCCTGATTCACCAAGAAAGGATATTCCATCTTTTTCTCTTGTCCTGAAACTATCTGAATTTGGGTCAAGTTGAATCTTTGTCTTCACCACTGTCACACAGTGCAGATCAATAAACAAAATACGGTCACAGATTTGGATTACCTTTATTCCGGCACTGCTCAATGGTTTGCTTTGTAAATTCATGCACTTTCTTGTATTTTTGCATAAAACTCTCTATAAATTGACTGGCTTGAACAGGAGTAATTCCCAAGCAGTCAGCGAGGCGTTCTTTACCTGGTGGCACAGAAATTATCTCTATATGCAATAAAGCAGAACAGGAAACCACTACATAAAAGAGCACATTCATGCACAATTAGTGGAATTAATTAACTTTACTTACCTCTATGAAAGAGGATGGATCTGATACACTAAAATCATATTGCAACAAAATAGATGTTTAACCCTGAGCTTGAATGTTTTACTGAAGTTACTGGATTAAGTATATAATTAGTAGGAAGTATATAAGAAGTATGCAATTAAGAAATGCCTAGTTATAATTTATACCTATAATGTGGTTGAAATCTCTTTTGCTCACAGAGCAATGCTGTTACTTTAAGTATCATATGCAACACTGAACTAGTGTTGCAATCTCCAAACTTTGAAGAGCAGATAAAGTTTGAAATTAACTTTTAACAAACACAAATGTAATGAATATCTAAAAAAGGATGGAGATGTTTAAATTTAGCTAGAAGTTTTAGAATTCAGTCTGAATTAAGAAAGGATGTTTGGAGGCTGGGTCCCATAGATTTCAAAGTGTCCTAGGCACCTCAATGTCAGTAGAAATTGGGGTCCAAGTTTTGAGATAAAAGGGTTGGAAAAAGGAAAAAAATGGAAAAAGAAAAAACAGAAAAAGTGTTCCAACAGAGGGAGAAGGAATAATAGCTTTTGGACAGGATATAGGAGCACAATATCTGTTATGCTGTATCTAAGAGCATTTATAAGAAAATGTGGAAAAAAACCCTGAAGATATTCCAGAGTGTTAAAATATAAATTAAGAGCTACCGTTTAAACCCACTTATAAATCAAACAGTTCCAGTAAAAATAAAACATACATCAACATTAGTCATATGAAGTTTGAAAGACAGATATATTTATGTCAGCTGCACAGCAACACAGAGCCAGCGCTGTTTGCAAAGAACATAAGCTGAGAGGAGACACCTCAAGGCACCAAAGGCACAGAATAGTCATTGTCACAGTAAGACTGTCAAGAAAAATTGTCTAGCACTTTAAAAAGAGAGAGGATTGCAGCCATCTAAATGCCATCACTGTCAGGCTGATGTGCATTTCAGAACAATTCTTGTAGCATTTTGTTCTCAGACACGCCAGGATCTGCACTGAGCTGCAAGAACACCAGTCTGGACAAGGTGCTAGAGGAAGAAATTCACACAGACATCCAGGATGACATTTGCTGAGCTATTATAGATCTGTACTCTTTTTTTTTTTTTTTTGACAGCTAATTAATTTGGGTTTTCTTCCTGGATCAGCAAATGACAAATCTATTTGATAAAGCACACCTTACTAACAGCTAGGAGACTACTGTAGCTTCCTTAGAGAACTGTAACATCTAAGTTTGTCCATGTTATCCATTTAAAGAACTATTAATATACAGAACAATTGCATAAAATACCAGGAAAATTAAAGCACAATATTACCAAGGATGCCTGGAAGGACCCAGGGAAATGCAGTTCCCAGAAAGCAAAAAGAGGGGAATGAACAGCCACATAATTGTGTCAGATATGCTCCACAGTGCAGGAGCACAGGCCATGCAAGGCAAAGCCCAGGACGGACTAAACTTTCTCTGAGCACTCTTCTTGCATTATCTGTGCCAGGGTAATTATTAGCAGCAGCCTGTGAGCTTCAGTGTTCTCTATTCTGCAATATCATCTTTCAAAAATGAAAGTAACATTAGTTTCATTTAAACACTGTGATAGCACTCAGTGTCAGTCCAGGGCTTGAACATCCAGCCATTGAATAGAAGGAATTCCTTATTTTACAGAACTTTAAGTTGCCTGTGTCTTAGTTCTACAAGATGACTAAGGCAGAATCAGGTGAATTGAACTGCTCTAAACAAACCAAAAATACTTATAGAGTGTCCTGAGCTGGAAGGGACCCACAAGGATCAATTCCTGGGCCTGCACAGGACACCCCAAGAGTCACATCATGTGCCTGGAAGTGCTGTCCAAATGCTTCTAGAACTCTTGTCAGGCTCGGGGCTGTGACCACTGCCCAGGGGAGCCTGTTCCAGGGCCCAACCACCCCTCTGGGTGAAAGCTTTTTCCTAATTACCAATCGTTTTCTTTTATTATCCTTCAGAATTAAAGAAAAGACCTTGAAAGCATGAACCAAGTGCAACCTAAGAAAACAAAACATACAACCTAAGAAAAAAAAAAAAAAAGATTACTATTTACAACGTGAAAGGTTTTTATTAGCTCCTGTAAGCATAATACAAGCAAGCTCCTCAGGGAGTGTTTTTGTAGTTTTCAATCCTAAAAGAAATATTATTCACACTCTTGAGCTGTATAAAAATGTCTCATTTATGAAAAGTGAGCTGTCTTTTGAAGGGAGACAAACTGTGGGTGGAATTCAGTCCATCAATTTCAGGTATCTAACAATTACTTTTTGTCAGCCCAGTTTCCATCTAAGTGGTTTAATGATACCATTTCATGTCTTAATTAGGATCTGATCACACTTCTAATAAACTGGAAACTTCTTATTATCTTCGAGGTGCTTCAACTGCCCTAGTTTGAGAGAGAGGGACACAAAGCAAACAAGTAAATGTAGACACATATCAAGCACTGCTGCACTGAAATCTTTAGTGCCTGGTTCAGAGGAAGTGAGGGAGTGCCAACACTGTGCTTAAATGCAAACATTAAAGTTCTCCATAGATTAGTAGACAGACATAGGATCCCACTGAGCCCCAGGAACTGAGGCATTTCTGACTCTATACAGAACTACAGGCCATTTAACTGGTGGTGATTCTTCTGATTACATCTGGTATCTGCCTGTTCCACCCACAGTGAAGAGAAGAGATAGGAAATTTGTACCATTTGCATGGACCAAGGGGCAGGGGTCATAATGCTGGCATTTTGTAAAGTAAAACCAGTGATGAAACCATTCAGGTGAGAAATGGAAGATTTGATTCCAGTCTCAGCACAGACAGGTCTAAATTTATAATGTAGGGTACTAATGCTGGGCTTTTTTGATAGAGATTTTAAACACAGAGGTTTCAAATGCAATACAGTTTAATGTAAAAATGCAGACGTGTATGCACACACACACACACACACACTTAAACATAAAATAGATGTTTGGGAGAGCTGAATTTGATGCATTTTTTCCCAACTGAATACCATAAATGATAAATGGAATACCCTGGTTGATTCTGCCTTTGGTTCAAGGACTCAGTGCAAAAGATGGCTTAGAAATCATTCACAACCAGGAACTCAAGATGTAACATTGTTTCCAAGTTACATAAAGCTGGCAGCCCAGGGATCTCATTTCCTAAATGACTTTTTCAAGAACTCATCCTCTGTAGAGAAAGTTAGTCAGGTGCTCACTGAAACCAATTCACAAGAGTTTCTAGGCTGATGACACACAGGCATCTGTCTCCCTAGAAAAGGTAACTCGAAGCATGTCTGAAGCATAAGCAGTGTAGGGCATCATTTAGATATAGCAGGCAGTTTTGGAAAATGTGAAGAACATCTTGACTTATCTGGGGCCTGGTCAGGACTCAGGCAGAATGGGCAACAGTGGATTTTCTGCAGTTGTGAAGAAATGGCAGCAAACATTAACACTCAAGTAAGGGAACACTTTTACACTGTGAGGGTGAGCAAGCACTGGCACAGGTTGCCCAGGGAGGCTGTGGAGCCTTGAAGAGCCCTTTCTCCAGCCTTGAAGACACTGAAAATCTGGACATAGTCCTAGGCAAACAGCCCTGCTTGAACAAGGGGCTGGATCTGATGACCTCCAGAGGTCCCTTCCAATCTCTGCCATTCTGTGATTCTATAAATGTGATTTAAAACAATATTGGAGTTTTTAAAATTTCATTGCAGTTATTCTCATCTCTGTCTGTATAATAAGAAAATTAGTTAATTCTAGTTAATTAGTTAATTTAAAAGTCCACTCAAAATTAGATATATGCTTCAGTTATATCAGCAGTAAATAAATACAAAATCAGACAATCTTTGTATATGGCAATGTAACTACATTAATTTAATAATTTTTATACTGAGTAGATAATTTAATAATACTGGATAAAAATATAAATGCAATACTCTGACAAACTTTTACTCACCTTTCTAAATTCAGTCTACTTATATAAATGATGAATAAAGTATAAATTGACAGTCCTGGGTTTTTTCCTAAAAATGCCTACCTGCTCCATAAACCACAGAGTAAACAATACGCTTTGCTTGCTCTCTATCAGCATGTTTCACTTGTTCAATTGGAATCCCTTTCCTAAACAAACAAACAAAAATCACATATTTTCAGTTAAAACTACATTGTTAACCCCACAGAAAATTTATTTAAAATCAATAATCAGTTAATAACTACAAAACAGTAAGATACGAATAGATGTACTTAAGAGCTTTTGTTTTCAGCCAGGAATGCACAATTTCATTACAAATTTTCATAGTGATAGTCCATAGGAAATTAAACTATTTATTTTCATTTTAATCTTCTCCTTTCCTTTTTAATTAAATTCTTGGTTAGGAAAAATTCTACTACAATATCACTAGTTTTTCAGATTGAGGAGTATTTAATAGTGGCTCATGAGAAAAATTAATTATTTCCAGCAGCAGCATTTCTTCAAGATGTGAGGGTCTAGAGACTCAAAGCAGAAGTCTGACCTAAAGCTTGTTTAAATAAGATTATTATCAGGGCTTCACTAACAGAAATATCCAACCTTTTTTCAAGAAATAACTGATTGAAGCAGGCACTGCTTGCTCCATATGCCTTACAGAGCTCCACAATAGCAAGGCTCCATAGAACAGCAGCAGTGGCTGATTCTGAACTCAAGAGTGCATCCAGATTACTCCCAGCCAAGTGTGCTCCTTCCCAGTTCCCATTCTCTCCCAACTGACATAAAGCAGTCCTACAAAAATGCTGATGGATTTAGCAATGAAAAGGGAAAAGGGAAAAGTCATAGAAAAGCTATGACTCTGCAATCATCAAGTATGTGCCATCTATAGTTTTCCTTATCAAAATGCAGCTTCAGAAAGAATACTGAAATTATTAAGAACTGAAAGCACTGAAGAATATTGATCATTTGGTTTAAATGGAATCGTGTTGGGGGAAATCATATTCTAACTCTCTGAAAACAAATACCTGCAAAAATTGTATTTGAAACATGGAGATTAATTGTTATTCAGAGATACCTGATGATATCTGCACCATTTGGGAAAAAGTGTCCCTATGAGACTGCCAATTTTTTTCATGAGTCTGGTTGCATTTTTAAAGCTAAAGTTTTCTATGGTTTGCTATGAAAGCTTTTTTATCATGAAAGATGCTTTGTTGTGAAGGTTTTAGCTGAGGAGCTTTGAGAAAATGGTGTGTTTCTGTGAATCTTCTTCAAGGAAAGTCTTTCACCAATATTAAGATATTCAAATTTCTAGAAAATCAGCAGAGCCACAAATTTTTGCTGGCTTACCTCATACACTGATTTTAGCCAAGCCTATGCTCAGTGCTGGTATAATTAGGCATTCTGAATGACAAATAGGCAGACACTGGATGAAATCAGATTTAAGCAAGTCTTTAAAGCAGTACAGATTTTTGAAGAGGAAAAATAAAACTGAATATAATTTCCAGCCTTCATTGGACAAAAAATCTTTGGTTTTGCAGAAGCTCACATTGTTCCTTTGACTACTACTAACTGTTTAAAGATGAAACAAAACTTTTCACTGCTCAGTTTAGTTGAGAAACAAGAGTAATTTAATAGTGTTTCCACCTGTAATGAAGACTCTTCCCACTTAACCATTCTGCTAGGTTGAGACTCTTACAATTTACTTTCTTAGCTGTGGCAGGTCAAAAGTTCATGGATCTTTTTGAATACAATAGGTTGAGATTCCCAGTTGTACCTGAATACAAGGACAAAGTGGCAATAGGAGCTAATAAGTGCAGAATTAGGAAACTAGACATCATTAAGGATTTCCTGAAACAATCTCCAGCAGAAAGACTGCAGGAATTTCCTGAAGAACCTGGCAGAGAACTACATAGACACTTGAGAAAGCATTGATCCCAAGGGAAAATAGAATCTGGTAAGATCAAATATCACCTGAGGACCTTTCTGACATGCAACACTAAGACTGGGGAATGCTGAAACTGGGGAAAGCCTAAAAATGTAATACTGCTTTCCTAATACTGCATAATTTGAACTAGAGAGGATTGGACAAGGCAAGGAATGGGAGAACAGGAGCAGAATTTACATGCAGATTTACTGAAGTCAGAGGCTAGAGACAACTGAGAAGCAGTGGGTACATCAGCTGCTCACTTCTCTGGAAAAGAAGGGCTACAACAGAAAGGACACAGTGGGTAAGAACTGTGGAGAGCTGTAGGGGAATATAGATCCTCATCAGACCATGGTACTGAGGGAGACACAAGGTGAGACTTGCTGAGAGGGACTGATGGGTCTAGAGAAGTTTTAGCAGTGAAAGAAACCAGAACGGGGTTGTGTGCACAGCTGCTGCTAGAACTTTGATTATGATTTTGCATTATCCAAACTTCAGCTTGGAGGGCTGACTGGAAAAAACAGAAATAGTCTTATTGCTGTAATGATGACTGGCAGTGTCAGCAATCACAATAAAACCTTGCCTAACAGGTTGCATTGGTGCAGATGTACATGAATCATGTAATCATGGCAATCCTACAGTCACTTAGCAATTCCTGGTCTGTGATTAGCCATGAAACACATGGAAAAAATAAAAATTCCAGAGCCTTATCTTAAATATTTCCCTCAATATAATGTTAGAACCAAAATGGTCAGTCAACACCTCCAAGCATGTCAGTGGGAAATGTGAGCATTGGACAGAGAGGCATTAAATCTACCACTCTGAGTATTTGCAAATTTATGTACCACATAAAAGAATACATAATTATAAGGTATGAAATTGCCATATAAATCAAAACTGCTTGAGCAAACAGAAGCCATTAATCATAAGTATTCTTTTTTCCATAATAAATGCTTTATTTCTCTTTGTATTGACAATTATTGGCTTCTACTAGAGTGTTTGATTTCTTCTGTAATTCAGAGAGGCATTCCTGCAGTTTGAGGCCAAGGCTGTTTATTCCTTGGAACAATAAAATTAAAGGGGAGGTGTGCAGTTTCTCAGAACTGCAGCAGCCATATTAGAAATCCCCAGTGGGCTTTCTGCTTTATCCTGTTTCCTTTACAAACTAATTTAGGTTTGTGATAATTGATTTGTTTTAATGGGTACTGTGAGAACCTATTTCATGATAAAATCTTTATTTTGCCTTTGGACTCATCATGGAACACCCATAATATTGATAAAAAGACATTGTGATCTGCATACTTGCATAAGAAGTTTTCAGAAAGCCATCTAGGGCATGAAAATATTCAGTACTGAGGTATATGTAACAGAGATCTTTAGTGGAAATGCATTTTTTAAAATAGATTTGAATCTGAAAAAGGAAGGTGAATGGGCATAAAGTAGTCTTAGCTGCTGGGCAGTGGCACTGAGGGTGTGACTCCAGCTCACCCAGCATTGTCTGTACAGGTGGACTAAGCAGAAGACTGTTAATGCAATGTTATAGAAATTGATACAGAAAAAAGCTTAGGAGGAAAAAGAATTTGCTGCAGATTTTGTTGTGGAAACAGCAAAATTCCTGAAGGCCTGCAGGAAATAAATATGCAATTACTAGTTCTAGCATGAAACATATTTTTCCATTTTACTATATGCTTCTCATTACTCTCTCTCAAATATGCTGGGAAAAGTTCAAGTTCATAATCAGTATTTTCACCATCTTCAAATCTCCAAATGTGCAGTATTTCACCTTCTACATTCCTGTCCTTGCCTGCATACTTGTCTCAGGCTATTTCCACATCTCTGATTTGCTTGTCCTTTACTTTGCTTAGCACTGATTGTAAGTACTTTGCCTTATAGTACTTTATTTGATAGACATCTCAGGCAGAATGAAGAACAGCCCTCAGTGCTGCAAGACATGCTCAGGCTGGCAAATCTCAGGATCCTGGGAAGGAGTTAGCAGAGCTAAAATATCTAAGAAGGTCTGTGAAAGCAGCAAACAACTTGCAGCCAAAACTGTAGAATATCTAAAAAACACAGTCAGAGTAGAGATACAAAAAGTCTTTAAAAAGGTGGCTCTAGGAAGAACTGGATTGTGTGTCTAAAGGGGAATAGCTGCCTAATTCTGAGAGTAAAAAACATGGGGAAAAAATTTTTTAGCAAACAGTGAAGAAGGATAACGTGAAATTAAGATTAAGAAACAAAGTGAAGATACAAAACAAAAGGAGGAATATATAATTTATTACTTTTTCAGAGAAAATACTTTGAATATTATCATAATTTCTCCAAATTTCACCGTACATTTTCATTTATTAATGGCGTATAATGGACATCTCAAAGAGTTTCTACTGAATTCAGTCTTAAGTCTCTAGTACATATGAACACGAAGTTTCTTTATACCCCCAAAAAAATACAGCAATCATATCTGTAATTCTAACAAAGTTTAACTCTAAACTGGAATAGCACATTTAATACAGAGTTGACATCTCAATGGATTAATTTTTACCTGTGCAGAATACTAAAAAACTAACATGAATTTTAGTAAACAGAAATGAGCTCACACAACATCAACACATAAAAACCCCATTAAGATTAAAGAGGCCACAGGGCATAACATATGAGCAATGGCAAAATAAAACCTTGAGAACAGGTAGAAATGGGAGGAAATCAGTCTTAAAAGAATGCGATAAGACATTCCAGAATTTCTGGGAAACGTTGTGTGGTGACGGAAGCCAACTGTTTATGCACAGGAAAAGGCAGAACAAACTCCTCAAACACAATATCTGGCAGGCATGTGTTGCCTTGATCTGCATTACACCCCAGCCAAGCTATGCTCACTCATAATAGCCACAAACCCTTGGCTGCTCTCTTGCATCTGCCAATTAATCCAAGTCCAAGCTGTGAATTGTTGATGTGGGAAATGAGATGGAGTGGCATTAAATTCATTTTATATGCTGTCATTAATGTCCAATGAATGACTCAATGTATGAGTGAGTACACATTTGTTCATCTGATGGCTCCTACAGCTTTTTATGTTTTCATCAGTGAACTATATAAATCTCATTTTCCATCACCTGTTGCTGTTTAACAGCAGATGAGAGATTTATATTCTGTTAGTTTGAGCCTGGAACTTTGTGTTTGGATATGAAACAGGTATGGACATTTATGTAATCAATAAAATTAGAAAAGCCCAGTTCTACAGCAACATCACCATTGGGTAGATCATGTAAATTCTGAAAGTTCAATTTTTCAGTTTAGCAGACCTTATATCTGAGGCAGTCAGAACATATATATTCTGTTTTATATATATATATAGATAACAGTTACACATATATATAACAATGTATATGAGTATCCAAGACATGCAGAAAAAAATTGGCTACCTGTAACCCAGTTCAGCCACTGCTAATGCAATGAGCAAGGATAAACAATTTTTTTGAAAGCTGCTATTCCATGACTCATGGAAAATGCTGACAAGGCTCAAGCATACTTTGTCTCAGACATTTGAAAGGTAATATGCAGAAGCTAACTTGGAATTACTTTTGCCTGGCTTATCTCTGCTACAAAATACAGAAAAGGAAGAGGCTGGGAAACAGTTTCTCTGAAGACATTGTCATATCAAAATATATCACTACTTTTGTGCTGTATCAATCAAGAGCTAGACATAAGAGATGTAAAATTAGCCCATTTTTTTCATACAGAAATGTAAAATATATGGTTTCTATGCTTTCTATAAGTATGAGGCATTTACACAACTATGTTCAAAACAAAAAATAATGAGATTCTTTCACATAAGAGCATGGAGACAGCAGGATGTAAAATGAAATTTTTCTAGACTGCCCAGAAGAGTGGAAATACAGTTAGATACTTTTCTAAAAATAGGAAAGAAACCTCTCCACAGAGAAGCTGTGGACTCCCTGTTTCTGCAGGTGTTCAGAGCCAGGCTGGATGGGCTCTGAGTATCCTGCCCTAGAGAAGATGTCCCCTGTCTATGGTTGGGTGTTGGAACTATATAGTCTTCCAGGTTCCTCCCAACACAAACCACTGTAGGATTCTATGAAAAAAAAGCATCTACAAAGACTAAAATGCAGACTAACATCTTGCCAGAAGGGAAACAGCAGGTCAGGAGTAACAGAAAGATAAACCTTTCTAATATAACCTAAGTATATATCAGGTTTTTGTAGTATTTTTTTAATCTATGTCACTTCTAAACACTTCTCATGTCTGATTCAAAGGTCATGTCAAATGTCTGTATTTGCAATTTTATCATTACCTAGTTTGCATAAGTGAGAGAAAAGGTTACAGAATAACACCAAGAATCTCCTCACAGCATAGGACACCACATCCCTCACATCTCTTCCTCGTCACCTGAAGGGCAATACTATGTATTACATAGTAATACATAGTATTACATTTATATACATGTATATCCAACCCCACCCTGGCAGCAGGAAAGGCAGAGCTGTCCCCCAGTAGCCCCTGACTGCACATGCTGGAAGACCTCTGGCATGGATCTTCCATGTAAATATAGGGGTCAATTAAACACAGAGGGGAGAGAATCACAACAGACAATTCAGGAGTTTAACATTGTGTTTTATTTAGTTAAGAAGGTTTTTAAAAGTTTTTATTTGTGTTCAGCTTCTTTCAATTAAAGACTACAGCTGTCAGCTTGATGTCATCCTTCCCAGACTATAGCCAACTCTAAAACATTTTTGTCATTTTGTCTCTTTTCCCTTTGGGTATGCCACTCTACAAAATTGTGGTTTAATTTATTTTATATGTACTTAGCACCAGGAAAATCTTTATAACCCCTATAAAACACTTTTGTAAGAATCCAGAAGCACTTTAGCATTTTAAAACTTTTTCCAATAGCTAATCATAAAATAATTTATTTTGTGTGAGTAGCCTCTAAAATCCACTGCATGAAGATCTATTTCATTAGTCCTCAACCTCCTTTTAAAGAGCATGGTATCTAAATTTCTTGTTTTTTAAAGAAGATGAAGACATGACTTTGCAGTTTGCTGTGAGGGTCAGAAGTCTTCTGTTGTTACATTTTAAAGTAGCAGGGAACCAGATAAAGCAATTGCAACAACGTTATGTCATAAATTATAGCTGTCATCAGTAACAATTTGCTGAGAGATTAATTTAGGTCTGAAATGATCCATTATCTTAATAAAGATATTTACTGGCATGTTGCTGTTTCAGGTAACAGATACTGAAGAGATAAATTAAATAGCACTTATTTCCAGTGCTCTTCATTAGAAAAAGGCCACTTAGAAGATTTTTCTTTAAAAATGCAGAATTCTGGACATATGTCAGCTGGAGCAGGAAGTCCCTGACGCTGACACAGGTACTCGAAAGAACACACCTTACCCTGCAACCTTCACCTTGCCTCTCCTTCACCCCTATAGGAAAAAAAAAAGGGCTTTCACCTCACATATCCATAGTCTTTTTTTATTTCTGAGCCATAAGGGCAGTCTTATTTTAGGGTTTCTGGGTCTATAAGCACAGAAGAGAAGGAAGTCAGGGTAACTAACTCCCCCCATCAGGTCCCGGTGTGAGCATCGACAGCGATGGGCACCATCACTGAAAGAACAAATAAATATTAATGGATTACGAGGTCTATGCAAACTAGGATGGCATAAAATTTCTCAGAGGCCATTTGTATAAAACAACAGGGATCAAATGCAAATCAATGCCCTTGGAGTTCTTTCTTTACTTATCACTTTTCAAGTTTTTCTTCAAGCAGCTTCAAATAGTTAAGACAGAACAGCAGCCATTTTGGGAGATGACACAGGCAGCTGCAGTAGAGACTCAAATAATTACACATCTTGGACCTGTCAAAAGTCTCAAAGAAATAGAGGGACCTTCAAAGCAGCCTTTAGATAAATACTAGAAAAGTGAAACAGAAAGAACAGAGTTCTTAACACATAATCAAAAGATGCTGTAATGCCATCTCAGATGTTACACAGAACAAAACATGGAGCTATCATATTGTTCCAACAATGTATAGTTTGCTCAGGAAAAATAGGCAGGGGAAGAGAGGAGATGTCACATTACATCAAACATCCACACAATACAGAAAAAAATAAGAGACAGACTGTGAAATATCTTGGCCAGGCAATCAAAAAAGAAAGAAATCAGTCATGCTATATATATGGGTCTTTAACAAATTCTGCAAGGAGGGATAAGAAACTTCCTATCCCATCTTTTTCAATCTTCTCTATAAACAGCCCTTTCAGCTTAAATTTCTGCTATGCCTTGGGTCAACACTGAACTAAAGGCAAAAGTAAAATGAAAAATGAATTGCTGTGACATTCTTAATTTCATCAAAATTTAGCTTGGCACTAGAGTTGGAGTTAAATGAAATAAATGGAAATATTTTACTGAGCTCTGGAGTGTGCTCATAAAACAGAGCATTTTATCAAAGTCACTCTAGAAGGACATGACTGTTTGGAGATAAGAGTTTCATACACAACAAAACCTTTCTATGAAATTAGCAAAGCCAAAAGTTATCAGACACCACAAAAAAAAACCTGAGGACTATCCAGCCTCCTCAGAGCTTGCTTTCTCTCTAGTTTCTGTGTTAGTTGTGGTGGCAATTGTAAAACTTTATTTTTCATTTACTCTAGAAGGCTAAGAAAGCATTTAATGTGCAATAATAATAAGCTCCCAATGTGACCTAAAATTAAGCTGTCTGCTTAAACTTCTAGTTAACTGCCTGATTTATTCAAAGCTTCTAAAAACAAAAGCCATTATGCTTCCTGAAGATTTTATTCCCTCTGCTTCATCTGCCAGTCTAAACTAAAGCCACAGTTGCACTTTTACAAGGCAGTGTAATGTACAAGGTGAAATTTCCACAGGTTGTCATATAGACTGTCAGAGTGAAAAGTAAGACAAGTGTTAAATTTCATTAATATAAACTCTTGCAAATGAACTTTCAAAGCATGTAGAAATCTGTTTGCTGCAAAAGTAACACTGTTAAAATATTCCACACCAACACCTATGAGGTGTTGAACTTGGAGCTTCAATGTTTTAAAACTCTGATTCTGAGAAGGCAAACTGAACATCTTCCCTGTTTACCACATACACCAGCTGCAGGAGCTGCAAAAGGTACAGCCTCACTCACAACTTCTTTACCAAACAAGTTATTAAATATGAGATTCATAATGAGAAGTACCTGTACATAATACCTGTCCCTGAATAAGTGATTTGATTTGAAAGAGCATGCCTTCCCAATCAAACTGAAATTCTCTCTTAACACCATATAAGAAACAAATTACTGATTCCACACTTTTTATCAGTATCACTCTAAATGAAGGTACAAGATGAGAGATTTTAGCTATTGATCAGAACAGAAAAAAAAAAAATATAGCAAAAAATGCTTCTTCAGAATCTGTTTCACCAAAGGAAAGTAAGTAGAAGCCCTGAAACTAAAAATTGTAACAGGATTAGAAAGCCAGCCAAGTAAATGATAATGAAAAAAAGTTATATTAAGCCTTAGTGAGTGTCCTAGCAGGAAGCACTGAGTTTAGGACCTCCTGATTTACAGTGAACAAATACAGGCTGAGTTACAGAACCAAACTTCAGAGCTGAAGGATCACAACAGTCACACACTTCTAAAGAGAGACTTCAGCAGAGAAGCTCAGCTACACTTATTTAAGGGGGCTGCCATGTAACACACAAGAAAACTTTTCTCCACTCTCTTTGAAGCATTCTAGAAGTAACCCTAAATACTCCCCAGTAAAGAGTAGATATGATTGTAACTTGTCTTAATACTGCAAAAGTTTCACCATTTTATATGTGCTCAGTGACATGGAATGTCTCTTCATTGCAACTCCAAAAACAAAGATGTTGCCATTTTTCATTAACTCAAATTCATTTCAGATGTGACATTAAGTTCATAAAAAGGGGAGAAATGAATGAACCCAAGAGACCCCATGTCTTAGAAGATTAGAAGAGTATGAAATAGCCTGGATTATCTAAAAAATCTTTAGACAAATATGGGGCTCCAAGAACATTAAAATGGTATAGTTCATTATTTAGACAAAGAACAAAACTAAAAGAGCTCTGCTTGGGGTGAAGGGAGCTGTGTAACCCTGTGGCTGCATCTTGTAACTCTATGTCTACTAATGGGGACAGGAGGAGAGCTAATCCTCCTCCTGTTTCCTTAGTAAAAATCCACCTGGATAGGCATGATTATTTAATTATTCCTTAATCACCTAACAAACACACAGGTGACATCTCTTGATTAATAATGACTCTGTTCAAGCTTGTTGATAATATCTTCATAAAATTAATATAGAAGGACAAATATTCATATCTGTTTAAAAACCATTCAGCTGCAGATGTGGCGTTCACTTCCCAGAAATCTATTTAACTTATCCCTGATTAACTGGCCTTTCCTCTTGCTATTTGAGTCAGCAGCCTAACTGAATTCCATATCTGCTATACCATACAGTTATATGATTTAACCTGAAAAAATACTATTTTGTGGAGGATTAATCTTTAATCTATTTAATACAAAGAAGGTGTTTGAAACAAAGTCATATGAAATGGATATGGGCAGGTGTGTATATATTTAGTCAGCCTACCACCAAGCATTTGTGCATACCTGACCTTATCTTTTTCAAACAGACCCAGTTATCTTTTTGTGTGATTCAGCTCATGAGGACTTATTTTGATTAATTTCAGGAATATCCAAAATACCTCTGCTTATATCCTGTGTTCTTCAGAACCCAGCAGGGTATCAGCAGATAGGGCTATTGTCAGGAAGTATCCTGAATTGCCAAGAGGCTGGAAAAACAAGAGTCCCTATTTTGTCACAGTTCCTACCAGACCAACTGCCAGTAGGTAACAGTTTGGCTCACCTGGCCATCACTGGATATAATCAGCTCTGTGAACCCCCTGCTTTGCAGGTGGTAAAGAAACAAAATCCCACACTTCCTGCAGGAAGACATTCTGCGAAGAATAAACCAAACTTTTCTGCACTGTCGTCTTTTTATTAAAGGATGGCTGAACTTTTAAAAAAAAAAAAAAAGACAACCCAAAACCATAACATAAAGTCTTTTCTCCCTTCAACATGCTAATTGAAATTAGCATTTTGAAGGGAGAAAATTCAATTCTGTGCTTTGCTTCTCTCTAGGCTTTTTCTTAAGTAATTTCCAAAACCAGCATGTCAGTCTCTTACAAAACAGTTCAGAACAGATATCACCATGATACCACAGAAATACCAGCTGAGGAGAGATGGACTTTCTTGTTCAGAATATTTTATAAAGTTCCCAAGGTTATTTGAAATGAAGTATTCAGGTTCCTCTGACTGTGGCATGGATAGTATAAGCTAAAGACTCTTCCATGTCTTAAAACCATCAGCCAACCAAGCCTACACTATAAAAATAAAAAGAAATTTTTCTCAAAATGATTGGTGGTAAAGAATTTATAATCCCTTAGAATTTTAGGATAATTACACATTTCTTTATTTAAGATATAAACTGCCGTGGGTACAAAGACATTGTACAAAGATATGTTTTCTTCTCTGGAGCCATTTTTTTAAACTCCCTGAAAGCCACACAGACTCAGGTGAACAATTATTATGTCCAGTACTTACTAGAAGGTAAATTCAATACCTGGAAGAAGCACAGGTATTCATGCTGCTCTCCATCACCACACAAAAGAAAGCACTAATAGCATGAATATGAGGGAGCAGATGACAGATGAGAGAGAAGGGAGTATTTTGTGGTTTGGATCTTACAAAACTCAGATCTCAATGTGAAACAGGAGCAACTAGACCACTATCAAATGCTACAGCCTTCTTTCAAACACTGCCATGAGTGTAAGCATTGCACACAACTGCCACAAATCATCCTTTCATTGGTATAATCAGAGCAAATATTACCCTTAAAGAGTATGCACTAACTACCTTGTTACTTTAATTCACCTTCAGTAGTGAATGTGTACAGGTTAAATTACAGTTCAGAGCTAGAAATTGATACTTTAAAGAAGATGCCCATTTTCACACTGGAATGGCAGCAGTTATCAGATTATTATACCTTTTAATACACAACACATCTGTATACTGAACAGTATTAGACCTACTCCTCTACTATATAGTAATACATAAGTATTTTTAATAGAGATTATTTAAATTTCTCTGTTCTCCTTTAAGCTTTTAGAATTTAAGGAAAACTCACTGCATACAGGCAAACCTTTTGTGTGTTCTCTGATTTCCAAACTGAAAAAGAGTTAGAGTACAACTGCTTAACAATGTTATCTATTAAAGGCATTTTTCTGAGGCATAGACCAACTTGGGTATCATTACACTGGATCTACAGACAATCAATAGCACAGAATATACGACAGAAAATATCCAGATATTTACTACTGCATGGGAAAGTTTGTGCACAGGGACAATTATCTTTCTACTCTCACACAATTAAACACTCACCATTTATAGCAGTAATAAATTCATGCTTGCAAGTAGATCATACCATAAGCAACTTACTAAATATCTTTGTTAATTTCTCCCCTTTTCAAATAGGAAATATTATCTAAAGAAAAGGCATATTTACCATGAGAAGATAACAATAAATCAATGCAAACAATCTAAAAATATTATTAAATCTCAGAGAAGTAATGTGGTGAAGAGAATGTTCTTTGTTTCATATGCTAGTATTATCCCTAGAGACTATAAATCATCTGGGTATTCCCTTTCCTAAATTTCTGGATATAGAAGTATTGGACTTTCACTGAAATCCATTTGGAACAAATCTACTTACGGGGTCTTTTCCTCTGAACTCTTGGTTTACGAGGATATCAAGTCTACACATTTTACCATCTGAGTTCATAGTTATAATTTAGAAAGGGCAAAATGGTCTCATAAATCTGCTAGGCTATTTATGACAGACATATCAGTGTTCTATTTCAGGCTTGAGAACATAAAACATAGAACATAAATATACTTTGCAGATATTAGGAATATCTGTAGCAAATAATGGATCACAGTGACAACATCTTCAAGCTTAAATTGACTAAGCTTGTTCAGAGCAATAAATAACATGAGTTGCATTTCTATGGCCAGGCTGCCCTCAGGACCCCTAACAGAGGGCAGCATTGTGCTCTGCTGGATGCAACTGAACTTGTCACAACTGGGGATCTCCAGTTGTCTGAGACAGATTCTAAAGAAACAAAGGAAAGGACTTACCCAAATATTTTAAGTATGGATTAATGCTCCAATCATAGGAACTCTGAAGCAGTACTATCCCAATTCAAAAAAAGCACTCAAGCAGTAAAGTAGGCAGAAGTCAGACAGACGAAACCCCTATATGAAATACATCATACTATGATGTGTTTAAGTGCTTAGCTAAATCAAGATACTTTGCCTGGTTTTTGACTCAATGTTGCCAATATAAGTATATACTATGATGGAGGAACAACAACCTACTGAGAAGGGTGGCAAAAGAGTAGTTTGAAAGAGACAGGTAATCATTACACCCTGAATTACTAAATTTTGCGAAGTGCAGATTACCTTAAAGACTAAACTTATTTTTCAGCATCTCTTTTTGAAAGTGATTTTAAGATATGCACATCAACAGCATTTTAAATACAAATTTTTTTTTTTTATTAATTTTGTAGAAGCTTAAGTGAGAGAAAGTTCATACTGAGGTCTGTTGTCATAGTGAGGCATGTCTAATGGCAGTTAGATCTCTTGGCTGGTCAGAGAGCTGCCAGGACAGCTCTCATCACTTTCAGCACTGGGATGATGATTTGGATTTAAAAGGATTATGACTGTCATAGGGCATCAAGGCAACATAACACAAGGTGAACTTGCAGGTAGCTAGAATCCATTATATCATGGATTTTTAAAAGTTTAGGCAAGCCTTGAAACTTTGCCATGTGTTCAGTGTGTCATTAACGTAATGCACTCTTGGTGTTGTTGTCATAGCAGGTGTTGATCTGTCTTTAAGGTTTTTTCTTTGTAGGACATAACAGAGGACTCACTGTAAGATAATTTTGGTAATACCTTATGATCATCATCCCAGCAAAACAGGAAGAAGAGCACTAAGCATATACAAGTGAGCATCAAAATCTCTATCACCTTAGTTTTAGCTGGGGTAACTATGTTAGATGACCAGAAAATATCTTGGCTGTACAAGGCAGAGATGAGCAAGCTGGTTTAGTGGAAGATGTCCCTGCCCATAGCAAGGGGATGGACTAGATAATCTTTAGAGGCCTCATCCAACACAAACCATTCTGTGGTTCTGTGGAAATTAATTGAAGCTTCTGATTTTAGCTATTTTAGCTTCTGATTTTAGCTATTTTAGCTGAATAGCCACTTCAAAACAGTTCTGCCAAAGGGAATACACAATACTTCAAAAGCACTCTCCAGCAAGCAGTGTCTCCAGCAAACAGCTGAGGCCAGAGCAGGGAGGCACAGAGTGCTGGAGCTGAGTTACTCCTGAAACGAGCTGTCTCTGCAAGCTCACCAGAGCAGTACAAGACCCCAGCCCAGCCTGATGGGAGCCTTGCCTCTCACTGGGGTTGGTTTGGGTAGTGTGTTGCACATTAGTGAATTTTAGCTTGGAAGTTAACACCTCCACTCAGCCCTTTACTACCATGTACAGACACAGTTTGGGCTAACACACACACACACCTCTATCTGCTCTGCTGACCAGGGTAAAGATTCCATATGAATGATGTTTAGCAGAAACATGGATCCAACAGGGTTCCAAGAGAAATGCATCTCTAAGGCAGCAGAGATAGGCTGAGTCACAGCACAGAATACCAAACCAAATTCTGAAAGGAAAGCTTTTATACATAAGAGATCTTAATTTAATCAGGAACTCATAGAGTTCACTTCTTTGCAGAAACTGCCCACCCATGTGTATTTCCTGCCAAATGCTATAAAAAGCCTGTGAAAGTTTTTTAAAAGGTTGGATTTCAGATTGAAGGCTTTAGTCTGAAGGGCAGCTAAGGAATGGGGAGTCATGTTTCAGTGAAGGAGCCATGAAGTTTAGAAAAAATAAGTGAATAAACTGATACAAAACTTGGCTGGACTCTAGAGTGTGGCTCAGATTTCTATCCAATAATGTATTCTTCTCTATTTATGATTTAATATTTATCAGACTAAGGATTTTTAGATACAGAAAACCTGCTAAAAGATACCACCTGACATGCATTCAGAAGCTGATCTGCTACTAGATACTAACACTAACCTAATTTTTTGTCCTTGGAGAGGGAGCTTCAGAAACTAATCCATTCTTTATAGATCTTGTAGAGAAAAAACCTTTTTTTGTAAAGGTTTTTCCAATTGTACAAAATATGTTAGGAAAGATTTACAAATACTAACAACATGCAATTCTTTCAAACAGAACAAAACTTTTGCTATGCCCATTGGTGTATCAGTTGCACAGATTTTAAAGGATTAAGACCCAGAGAAAACCAGACAACCCAGAAGAGATAAAAGATTTGTTGTTTATTTTGTTCTTCTCATAACTGATTCTAATACTAGTCAATAGAATCAACTACAATAAAGTCAATTGACTAATTTTTGGCCCTAAAGATTTTATTTATCAATAGCAGACTATGAAAGATGAATAAATATCTGGAATGAGAAAGCATTTGCGAAGCCTGTAATTTTATATCTTCTCTTTGGTGCCAAAGAAATTAAGGACAACATTCAAAAATCCAAGATGAGTTCAGTAGGAACTGACCCAACAGGAGGAATTCAATTTGTTAGAACAAATACAGATGTCCACATTTAAGCTGGCCACCCCAGACCTACTTTGTTCTCAATGGTGAGAGCTGAGAACTCAACACTTTTATTGTGCAACTGATCTTATTACACAGTCTGCAGTATATCTTATCAGCAGTCTGCCAAATGAATCTCCCCAAGTATGTGACAGATGTCCAAGGTTAGATGAGATTAAACACGACCTTCGTGTTCCTGTGATTCATAAGTCATCTAACAGATTCAATAGAAAGTTTCTTCCAAGCATTAGCTTTACTGAAGCTTGAGACTAGAGTCAGCAGAATCATTATGTAATGATTTTGTAGACACACCATGACAATTCTGTCTGATAAAAATATTTGGCTGTAATATTTCATTAAATTTAAAGTTACCGTGTAGCAACTGCAAGAGGTTGATGTCTGTCAAGAGCCGTGAGATTGCTGAATAGAATGGTATTCTGGAGCAGTGCCCAGAGCTGAGACAAAATTTGACTCATCTTCATGCATACATTCCCAATAAATCATCAAACTAAAATAAGGATTTAAGTCCATCATGAGGTTCTAGTGATATCGTTTTAGAGCTAAGAATTTATTACAGTATCAAGAGAAGCTTCTAAGAAACTCTAAAAGAAAGGTGATCTTTCCATAGATATGTTCAATGGAATGTTTGTGGTCTGGAGTTTAGTTCTCCCAGAATGCACGTCTCAAGCACAGATTTAGTTGTTGGTAGCAGAATAAATATAATGTGAGCTCCATTTTGTTTCTTTGTACAAATTCAGAGCATATTAACAAATATGTCCCAGCCCTGGATGTGTTCAAGGCCTCTTTGAATAGGGCTTGGAGAAACCTGGGATAGAGGAAGGTCTCGCTGCCAGTGGAAGGGGAACTGGAACCTGGTGGTCTTTAAGGTCCCTTCCAACCCAAAGCATTCTAGCATTCTAAGATTCTGTGAACTACGGAAGTGTGTAGGAAATACCATGTTTGGGAAGACTATGCCCGTAAAAATTTAGAAACTGTAGGATGAGAATTTAGCTCAATCAATCATAGGTATTTTTGCTTTCATTTTCAGCTAACAATCTTCCAACTAAAATGGAGATGAAAAGATAAAAGAGAGGGGGAGACAAAGAAAATAAGGAAATTGCATAATATTTACATGAACTTCATTCTGTTCAAACAGTTTTATGCTACAGCATTTTACTCAATCTTTTTCTGACCTATCTGTTGAAACCACAAGTTTCTTGACATCTGTCCTGGCACTTATTGAATGCTCATGCACTTCTGAGTACAATGGAGGTTTTTAGGCATCACCATGATATAAATAACAATAAAAAATATCTTCAACAGCTAAGTGACTAATATTCTATTTTTTTGATAGTTAATATTTTAATTGGTATACGGAAGAGATCAGTAAATAATTATGTAGATATGGAGATTAAAAAATCTACCTTTTTTTAAATGATTGGGGTAGCACTTTTTCCAAATCATTCCAGATTATGGAAGCACTAAACCCTCTTAGTTCAAAAGAAATCCCATAAGCTCTAGTCTCTGTTTCTCAGCTATATGTAATATGATTCCAATACTTCTATTGGATGTCTAAGTAAATTTCAAAAATGCTTGTACTTCTATTGAGAAAAGCTGTTCTGTTTTTTCAGATGGATAACCTCCCTAAGTGCTGCTCTGGATTTTTTGAAAGAATTGGTTAAAAATAATAGAAGGAGGAAGCTATCAGCAACCACTGCTCACAATGTATCATTGCATCAGCTTTAGCCACAAGGCTCATACTGGCCTGTTGGATTGCAGCATTTTGATATGTGAAGAGAAGGCTCAGAAAGACAGAAGAGAATTCACAGTGTTAAAACAGTATGAACAATACATATTGTAACAAAATACTGTCTTTTGTTATCATTATGCAGTAATACAATAGCTTAGGTTGTTCTTACTATTTTGTCTAATTACTATTAAAATATGCAGCATTTAATCTTACCACTGAGAGGCCAGTGTAGCAAAGATATCAGTGATTTCAGGGTCTTGGAAGAGTTTCAGAAGTTCTGGTTCAGATGATAAGTCAGCAAGGATCCTTAACTCAATATGGGAAAAGTCTAGAAAACAGTGTTAAAATGCATCTATTGCTCTAAAATAAAAACATACTGGCATTTTAACTGGATTATCACAAATTCAAATGGAAGCCTGGAGTATTCAATCACTTCTTCATTCTCAAAAAAGGCAGATGCCTGTAAGAAGCTCATCCTGAAGATGCTATATTCCAGCTATGGATCACAAATTGTCTCAATCCTTCATTATCTTCATTTGTCAATTAATCTTATTAACTGTTTCTACTCACAAGGCTAAAACATCATCCACTTCCAAAGCATAATAAGGAACACACATCATATAACATTATTAATTGTTACTAAGGGATTTGACAGCCTTGTAAAATATGTCATCCAAAGGAGAGGGGAAAAAGACATGACAGAACTGTGACTATTAATATGTATGAGAATAATCATTCACTCTCTCTCTCTTACCTGCTGCTAAAAATGAACATCCTTTTTTTGAAACAAACAGTGTTCTTGGGGAAATAGTTATTATGTCCTCTTCTTTTCCTAGAGAGGAGATAGGCATTTAAATCCCAAACACCAGTTCAAAAATACTGTGCTGCCAACCATAGAAGGTTTTATACCAAATACACAGCTACCACCACAGAAATGGCAGTGTAAGCAAACTAGCAGAGCATCGACTGCCAGCATCACAATTATTTCACTATATCAGTCATGTACAACTTTACCTCCACCATCCTTGCAGTACTGCTCACTTCCTTTTCAAATTCAAGCCCTTTGCTAAACACAAGCTATCAAATATATGCAATGACTAACATTATTCACAGATCACTTAATAAAGGATACACTCATAAAGAAGGCTCTACAAAAATAGGTAAAAATATGTATTTTTGTATCTTTGAACATGCTGCAGCAATGTGTTAATAACCAAATTCTGAGTTACAGATGGTAGGAGAATATAATATTGAGAACATACAGCTGTCATAGGCATCCAAATTGTAATGACAGAAATCCCCAATAATACCATGAAACACTAACACAAGGTACTAGAAACTGAATGCATCCAGGGAATATCACTTGACATAGCGTAGGGAGGGATGGTGGTTTGAAATGCAACAGAATCTGGTCAGCATAAAAGTGAAGAACATGGAAAAAAACGTGTCTTGATACAGGAAAAACTTAGAAATACATTTTTTGAGAAGCAAATAAAATGATTAACAAAGTCTCCAGAAAGTTTCATGTTCTACAGTTATGCCCAGCACCTCAGGTTTGTGCTGCCCCTGCTGACACAGTTTTTAATAGCAACTTTAAACAAATACTTAGAAAAATGACTCATGTAGACAAAATAAAACTGCTGTCAAAATTTTACATTATCTTCCCTAGCCTCCTGTTTAATGACCTGTATTATTTCCAACACAGGGAGTGGAAAGCTGTGAAAAGGCAAAGCTTGCCCTTAGCAGAGAAACATTGAGCAGCACTGCCCAGCTGTGGCTGCAGGCATTCCAGGAGGAGAATGTGTGTTCCAAAATCTCTCTCATATTTGAGTCTGCTACTGTGGGTCTCTCTCTTTATCACTTGGCTCATGCTTTTCTAGACTTCACTTTGATTCTCTCTGAACCATCTGCCTTAAATCATCTGCCTGAACACATCTGTTATCAAAAACAACACATTTGACTAACTACTGGTGTTTAGTTGTGAGTATGATTAAAATGGCACAGTTAAACTTTGACTCAGGCAAAGCCTTAAGAGTTAAACACACAAAATCATCCCTAGGATATTTAAGGTATTTAAGATGCACAATTTCATTTGGAAAAAGTGAGGGAAACAAAAAAATCTAAAGGCTTGTAACTATTTAAATTGGTGCTGAAACACCAAATATTTTTACAGGAACGACCAGAAAAAGTAATTGGTTTAAATGCTAATGTATAACAAAGCATTGATCATCTGATATTTAATACTGGACCTATCAGCTTGCTTCAAAATATAATACCACACAGTAAAATAATTAGATAAAACTGCCTTTTCATCTTAATAAAAACACAGTTTACCTTTTATGTACTGTTTCTTTGTAATTGTAACTGGGTGTTTAGAGATACCTTGAATGTTCTACAAACAGGAAGAATAAAAATGCTCGGTAAGTGCAAATTTATTAAAACATATTTAGGAACAGTTTATTACCAGCATTAGTCATACTAGTGCCAACAAGTTTTTCCCATATAATAAGAAATATTAACCACTTTGCTTCCAAAGGAATCCTCACACTCTGCATCTGTATACACGTTTGAATATTTACTTTTCCATGAAAATTGGAAGGTGCTAAGAACAATTACTCATTGTGGCCATTTCAAAGCCTAATCTCTGGATGCACCATAGAAGATAATTACTAATCCAATAAAAAAGAATTTTCTTCTTGTTTTAACCTGCATCTTTTAGTTATATTGCATTACTTCTGAGAAAAGAACACATGTGAATCTTGCCTGCAGGCTAAAGGAACTGAATATTCTTCAGCCTCTTGGACTTTTTCTAGTATCTATTCCTACTTTTTTGAAATGCATAATAAAATAAATAAGGAACCATTTATTGTCTACAGCACATCAGTCCAGGTTAAAAACTAGAGCTAATTTTATCAACCAACATGCAGGTCTAGGATCAGCAGCAGATTTTTTTCCCAAGATCTGGGTTCATACACCTCCAGTAAAGCATCAAAGATGCACATGACAACTCCTTTCGGTTATTTTGTGTCATTATGCCTCTTTATCTAGAAAAGCAACACATGACAAGAGAATGTGTATCAAGCTCTGATTTTGCCATTACATGTAATTAATTTGCAAGTGGTTCAGGAATTAGAGGAACATACTAATATTATGCAGTACTGAAAGTTCAGAGAGTGGGAATAGTGCTATATAATTTCCAAATCAAAATGATCATTTTCTATGTAATTTTCAACTCAAAATTGTTATTTTAAACTTAAGAGGGATGTAATCAGACAACAAAAGCTATTGAAATCTAAAGCAGAAGCAAAAGAACAAAACCCCAAACCACAACAGTACCATTCCTAGCATTAGTACCACCCTTAAAGATGTACAATTAAATGTATTCAAATTGAACACCTGCCACAGCACCCCACAGAGAGAGATAGGAAAATACCACACAAAATACAGAATATTTTCACAGCATGGGTAAAAACTAGCAACACTGCTCTCAGTCCATCAATACCCAGAAGAAACACTTGCCAACTGGAATATTTTATTATTTAGCTTCTAGAAACAGTTAAAAACACAATTGTGGCAATGCTTATGATAATGCATATTTTAAAGTCATTTTTTGAAGCAAGTGGTTATTTAATCTGTACACAAAACTAACACTCCCAGTGGCAGCTATTGATTTCCACTAATGACAAGCTGGGGAGAACTAGTGCTCATTCATATGAGTAATATGTAGTCCAAGTGGCCACGGAATCTAGTAGATCCTCAGAAACTCAGAAAATTTAGTCCTTTATTACGTACCTGGACATGAATGAATGTGGGAGCCTAATTTTACACACATTAAAATTCATTTTAACTCTGATTTATGGAACCATTCTAACAGAGGATGGAGAGGGGCTTTTCATGCCACAATGGCAGTGTGACGTACTCAGGTAATTTCCAGCACAGGTTAAAATTGTTAATAGTTACTCTCACTGATACTTTTCCTTGTCTCATTAGCTTCAAAATCCTGAACATTGTGAATTTAAAAAAAAAGTATTTCAAAATCTATCAACAATGTAAAATCAATCACTACATTGCTATCTTGTTTACATTGGGGGCATATGAACAAAGCCTACCTTAAACTCAATTTAAAAGTGTCATTAATAATTCTGGAAAACACCAGTAAGAAATTACAAGTGCAAAATGTCTTTTCACTTGTAAATTAGTTAACACCTCATAATTTGACTAGATCTTCAGAAAAGAGGTAACTCAAGAAACAAGAAAGTTGTAATGTTCATCTTTAAGCTATTGGAATATCTTAGCACATCCCTCTCATCTAATTTTAGATTAATTAATTTTAGGCAAGTTGCTGGTTTAAACAAGCTGTGAAGAATCCCTCTACAGCCAGGGATTCTACCTCTACTGGCTGTAGAGGGTAGAATCTACAGCCAGCACAGGAATCTCAAAGTGGAGATTCTGTCTCCAAGACAGCAATCTCCAGTGGATAGTTCAACCTATCTGTATAAGACACATACTGACAAGTTGTCCTAAGGTTCCCCTGGAGGTGAGGTATTCTAATATTTAGACCAAATTTTATTAAATTAATTTACTCCAGATATTTAAAGGAATAGAGAAATAAGTAGACTATCTCACAAGAATCTTCCAAATATCAAGGTTTCCTCTGCTTGAGTCAGGTGTCTGTTTTACCACATCAAAAGTGGAAAATTATTGTGGTTTGGGCACATGATCACCACCACTTTGGGCTACATAATAAAGCCTGTAGTTTTGTTTTTATGTGTACATTTCTAGTCTTTCTGTAGAAACTTCACAGATCATCCAATCTGAGATGTGAATGTTATCCCTTATTGTTAGAAAAAGGTATCCACATCTTGTTAGAACTTACAGAGAAACAAAATTGCCCTTTCTGAAAAATCATGTTTCAACAGTCAAGAAGGAATGCTTGAAAAAGTGTGGTGGAAAATCTGGTTGTGGAAGTTAATTATTATAATACCTCTATTCATTGTTTCTGAGTGAGGGTAAAAAGAAAAAAAAAAGATTAAGTTATTCTAGCAGATAATTAACACGAAAATCCTAGCATTATTTTTCAAAAAATTAAAAACATATAAAAACAACACTGTTATCCAAAATTAGCTTCCAACTGATAGAAAGATAGATGAAGCCAAAATCCCAGATTCAATATGTCTGAAAGGCTGTGATGATCAGGGGAGATTTCTGAAGAAAGCAGCTGTCACTCTTATCTTCCACAAGGATAAGAAGGAAGATGCAGAAAACTACAGGCCAATGAGCTTCTCCTCAGTTCCCAGGAAGATGATGGCACAAATAAACCCAGAAAACATCTGCAAACAGATTAAAGTCAAGTAGATGATCTGGGGTAGTCACCATGGATTTAAAATGGGGAAATCATGTTTAACCAGTGACACCTTGTGCAATGCAGTAAGCAGCTCTGTGGATGCAGGGAGAGCAGCAGATGTTGTTTACCTTGACTCCAGCAAGGCTTTCAAAACACTCACTCATAAAAGCCTCAGAGAAGCTGCTGAAGTACAAGTTAGATAAGTGGACAGTGAGGTGGACTGAAACCTAGCTGAACTGCAGGGCCAAAGGGCTTTGGTGAGTGGCACAAAGACCAGCTCGAGGTCAGCCACTGCTGGAGCAACCCAGGGGTAAATAAGGCCCAGCAGCCCCATCTATGACCTGGATAACAGGACTGATGCAACCTCAGCAAGATGGCAGGCAATCCAAAACCCTGAGCAGTGCTTGACATGGCAGATGAGTGATTCAGAGGGACCTCAGGCATCTGGAGACACAGGCTGTCAGGGTTCACAGGGTTCACAGTCTGGAAAGCAGCTCTGCAGAACATAACCTGTGGATCATGGTGAAGAACAAGCTGAACATGATCCAGCAATGAGCTTTGTACTCAGGAAGGCCAACAGCATCCTGGGCTGCATCAGGAAGAGCATCACCAGCAGGCCAAGAGACTGATCCTTGTTCTCTGCTCAGGATGCCTGAGAGCATCCTGACATGGGAGCACATAGAGAAGATGAAGCCAGGTTCTTCTAACTGATGCCCAAGGCCAAGAGGTGACAATCAGAAACCATTACAGGAAATTCCATTTGAATGTAAGAAAAATGTTTCTGCTGTGTCACTGGTCAAACACTGGAACAGGCTGCCCAGAGAAGTTCCAAAACCTCTACCCTTGGAGATTGTCTATTGAGGATTTGACTATCTCCAGCAGTTCTGGCAAGGAGGCTCAGAACTGATGGATTTTGGGTGTCTCTCTTAAAGCCTCACAAACACAGCTTCAAGCCTCAAAAAATAATGCTCTAATCCATAAGGAAAGTCACTATATGCAAGGAGAGCAGAATTATCAATGAAACAATACCTAATCAAAGTCAAACAAGCCATTTCCCAGTTTTATGAGTTTCTTCTCAGTCAGTTCAAGGCTGTTGAGCTTTTTATTTCTGGTATCAAAATTCTGCATCTTTATTTGCCACTGATATTTTCATTTCTTCCTAGATTAAAACCAGTATATTATTTCAGTTCTTTCCAAGGACTACAGTATACAGACATATATTGGATAAATTACCTTTGAAGTCAGTGAAGTTAGATTTCACCTAATCACAGAGGCTGATGGTGAATTTTTATTATTTATTACTCCAAATCAAGTAGGGTTGTTGTTTGTATTTCCTATACTCTGATTCCCCTTTCAGATTTTTATATAGATTCAGTTAACCCCTACATCTCTCCTCCTCCCCATTTACATTATTAATAGCATAAATTGTTATTTTGAACAAGTAACCTCAGTAAACCCCAGTGACTCTCAGAATACACATCCATGTCTGTATACAAAGGCATCAATAGTTATAAGCACTTTTTTTTACTGGAAAATGGCTCATTAAACTATAACCACCCAGATCTCCATTTCTAAACCTGGATAGAATATGTCATTCTGAAGCCCTAAAAGCTACAGGGAGAGGAACAAAGCAATGTAACAGTAGTTACTGAAATAAATGGGAATGCACAGAGGTGGCTGCTGACTGTTCTGTGGGCATTTGATTCTGACTAATTCCCTCACTGTTCTATGAGCTTACTGAAAATTAAGAACAGAGACAAAACTTACTACTAAGATAAGAATATCCATTCATAAATGTATACAGGACAGATGTGTCACAAGGGAAGCTAAAAAACAGCCAAGGAGTTAGACCAAACAGGAGGAAGGAGTTAGACAGGTAAAGTTATCACGTACATATCCTTTGATGTGGTGACCAATCCACCTGCTGTTAGAGGCACAGTGCCAAACATCAGAGCAAAATAAAGGAATTAATTATTGCTTTACAGTGGCTACCAGTGCCAACAAATAGCAAAAGCTAGTTGCATTTCTTGTAAATAATCAAATTTACTGGGACTGTGATCTTGTAAGATTTAATAGCTTTAATAGATGTTGCTTCAAGAAACCAATTATTTCCTCACACTTGAGAAATACACAGATTTTCTTTTCCATTTGAAAAAAGTTCAGAGCAGCAAAATTCTAGTTTCTCTCATGAAATGTAGCACTCCAGCAAAAACTGAAGCATTACAAGTCAAAAGTTCCTGCGATTTCTGTTAGCAACAACTTCTCCAGAAAGTTTATTAGAATAATTAGGCCACAACTATTCTCTTTGAACACCAACTCAGCTCTACACAATGAAACACAAAGTAAGCTTTTAAATCCACAGCATCTGTTTGATGACTAGCATTGTAATACTTTTAGAGCAGAAGTAAGACTTTGGTCTGTAAGACCAGACTTCATTACAATGCTAATAGATAGGTGGATGAAAACTCCTTTGAGCTTTACACTACAAATTTCTAACTGCCTTTTTTTTTTTTTCAATTTCTAATTGCCCTTTTTAAAAAAATTCTTGTTATTCTTTACTGTTCCCTCTGGTTTATTTGCTTCTTCAAAATTTTCTTACTCTTTTTCCTTCTTTTTCAGTTCTTTCATCGTTCTACATGGGACCACACCTCGTGATAAATTGTGCTCTCACATCTCATTTAACCAGTTTGAGAAGAAATTTAAGCACAGGTTCAGTGAAGTGCTTCCTTAACCATCAACACTTCACTTGCTCCATTGTTAAAGGCCAGAGGTATTGGAGAACTAGGAAGGAAAACTGTACCCAGCCTAGAAGAGCATCTTTGCAATGCAGAATGTAAAGACTGAGTCCTGCGGGCACTCACAACATCAAACTCACTCAATTTATCTTGCACCTCCAAAGCTGGAGGCAACTCACTCATGAAAAATTACACTGCAAAAATAATTTTAAAAAACCTTTTGGAAAATTGCCACATTTAATTATTGCCCACACTAGCATTAATTTATAGTTCTTAAGAAATAAACAGCTATTTTCTGTGACTTCTATATGAAAAACAATTTCAAGACAGTCTGAAGATCTAATTTTTAAAATATGGCATGGATCTCAATAAACACAGAAAATAGGAAAATGAACAAAGTCACCATAGCACAATGCCAGCCTGGTATGGATAGGTACAGGCATTCCTTAGCAAATCCTGACTTGTCTGCAATCGCCATCTAGTGGCTTGTGGAAAATTAAGCACATCTATTTTCCTTGTCAAAGGAAATCATACAGACCTCTGGAGACAGGTTCCTTCATTTTTGGTACTAGTTTGCACTTTTCAGCAGAGAACAATCAATCGAAGGTAAGGCACTACCCTCTTGCCTTACCAGCAGCAAAGAATTATCAAGGTTTTTAGACATCAGACAAGTGGGAAACTTAGAAGTTATTCATACCATTCCCACAAGCTTAATCAGCTTTGAAAGATGTGAACACCAGGAAGGAAAAAAGGGCAAGCAAAATTCGTGACTTCTTACTTCAGAGAGTAGGCTCTAAGAATAGTGTGTTTGATTTCCTACAACTAATTATCTTTCTGCCATATTCCTTGAAATTCAGACCTGGCAATGATCTCAGGTAATAAAGATTTAGCAGCATATGAAAAAGGTTTTGATGAGTTATTTTTAAAATGAAAAAAAAAATTACTCACTGATTTGATTAAAATCTGTGTTCTGTAAAAAATTTTCACCTTTGCACAGCAAGCAAGGAGGTTTGTATATACACAGCTCTTTGTATCTTTCAAGAGAAAAAGACTGCTTTTGTTTCCCATATATAAACTGACTATATTTTATTACTTATTTAATTTCATGTCCCTGAAAGAAAAATATACACAGAATACCAGCTCTATTACACTAATATTCATTAATATGAGAAGCTCAAACTCTGGGATGAACCCCAAGGAGATACAACTTGGTTTTGGTGAAAAAAAACAATGCTAAGGCATGGAGATAACTCCTTGAGTGGCAGCTGGAGATAGTAAATATTGTATAGTTTTAGATGAGCTGCATATTACAGCTTTAAAGCAAAGAGTGTCAAGGGAATATTGTCCAAAGGTACAAATACCATGCCTCCAACCACACAAAAAATTGCAAGATTTCCAGGCTGGAGCATTTACTGTTAAAATAAAAGATAGAACAGTTGTTTTATGAAAAGGATAAAATTTAGCATCTCAAACAAGATTGTTCCACATACTGAGGAATTTGCTGAGCATATGTTAGCAGGGAATTCCTCTTAAAAGGCTGTGAACAGGAGGCTGGTTGAAGGAGTTAAGGAAACCTAAGTAAGTAATGTATCTTTGCTACCAGTGAGGAAAGGACAGTTCCTGACTTTACAGAAGTGGTCCTTAACTGTAAGTTCCCAAGAGTTAGAGCCCGTGGATGCTCATGCTGGGACAGGAGAACTATGGACAGCAAGGCCATGGGGGTGACAGCAAGATGACCCCTGTCCTATTCTGTCCATCTTCAGCAACCCTTATACAAACCACTGTTTTTTTCCCACTGTTGTTCCCAGCTTGGGAGAGCACATCCATATCCAAAACTCTGCACAAAGTTTCCTGAGGAAATAAAGAATTGGCAAATTTTCCACTTTTTGACACAGAAATAAAAATAATAGTCAGCAGAGAAAGCTGAATATAATGGGAGTGTTGAGCTACTGAGATAATTTTCCTGAATTTCTTTGGAATGCCAATGACAAAACTTTGGAAAATCATTACTGTGTGAAAACTGGTCCATCCAAGACAAGAAGTCTCTTTCAATCTACCTAACTTTTGATCTTTCCCTATAAACCATTTTTTTATCATTCGTCATTTCTGCTCTTGTCAGACATCTCAGATATTTTAATTTTTTCTTAGATACAAATTGGAAGATGTTTGTACAGTAAAAGAACACTAGATAGCAAAATCAACTATTTAAATACTTTTGCTATGTTAAAACATAATGAAATCTACACTGAGATTGAGTTAAGACTGTATTTTGTCCTTGCAAACAGGAATTCAGCCATCAGAGAAATATAGTAACACTTCCCCCTTTTGAGAGCTTGTAAGACAAGACATAATTTGTGTGTCTGAGATTTTTATTTTAAATGTCCTGTCCGAACATAAGTCTCCAAGCTCTGAGTAGTTTCTACAGTGTATATCTAAAACTCCCTCTAATGGAGTGCTTCATATGAAAACCAAAAAAAAACATTGGGCAGAATTTCTAAAATCTTTATCAATTCAGAAGAAGTTCCAACAGAAAACTTAGTAACAAATAGACACAGAGATTTAATATGAAGATCACATAAATATTTGTGCACACTGCTGAAGATTCAGTCTGAGCAACTGTCTTATGGATGAGGACAGTAAAAATTTCCTCAGCAGGACACGGGCTCCATGAAACTCCTGAGAGCTTACAGAGGCTGAGTGACTGTGACCAGTGGGAACAGCAGGGGATGCTGCACATGCCAGCCTCAGGCACAAGAAAAGTGCCCAGACAGGAGTTGAAGTGTGAATGAATAAACAGCAGCAGAACGACTATGACAGACTATCAGTGAATGACACTAATTGTTTCTTGCAAGCTAAACTCCATGCTAATATTGCTCTTAAACTATTCTCAGATTACATGGAATCAGACTTAATAAAATTCCAAGAAACACCCCAAAGTGCGTAGATTAACTCATGTAACAGAATACTTCCAGTAATAGATATTACTATAATTACTTTACTTTAAAACACTTTGAATTTGTAAGGTAGTGAAAGCTACATTAATCAAAACAAGCTTCTTAGCAAGGATGATTCTAATTCTGATTCTTGTTAGCTCTCTGTTCCAATCACATTCATATTATAGAGAAAAATAACCTGGCAGTAGCAGTAGCTTTATGGCAAGATGAATTTCTAAAACATGATCACAGCTTTGGTTTTTACCTGGAGCATTCCCAAAAGATCACTGGCAAAGGCCATTTAAAGGATAAAATGAATCAGCATATAATCAACAACCTTAGCAATGCCCACTCAATAGCAGTGAATGCTGACAATTTTATTTATACATACTGGATTGAAATATATTATCTTCTAATTTTAAAGAAACAAGTGGAAGTATGCAGAGCTGTCATCTCTCAAGCATAGGAAGATTTTAGAGGAACATTTTCTTCCCTATTTCTACAAATCTAAGCTTCCGTGAGAATTTATTTTGCCAGAAACTAAAGGACAGTGAAGGAAGATTTCAGCCTCCATAATAGAATATTTCATAATGTGCTAAAAATACTCAGGCTGATTTTTTTCCAAGTTGTATAGAATCTTTCCTTTTTGAGCAGCCAATTTTAATTGCTCTGTTTATTTCTGTGCTTATGTTTAGCTTGTAGAAGAAATAATGACAGACTACCTTATCCTGCATAAACAAATTGCAAGCATCTTTTATGCTATTACTGCAAGGAAGCAGATTTATACTAGCTGCACATTACCTTTCTTTAAATAACATACAGAACAATTATACATGCAAAGATGATCCCAAACAGACGAGAAGAGGACAGGACTGAACTGCTTGTTTTAAAGAATGACAGCCCAGATGATGCTACAAGCTTTAGTGAGCCAAATTGGGCTATAAAATTTGTCCATGTATTGGATAAACCCACTCACTATGAGATAAATGAATCTATACAAATCAGGAGCATTAGAACAGAGAATGCCAAAGATGTGCATATATCATAGAAAAGGACACTGTAGTCCAGATGCTGAGAGAACAAAGAGCAAATCTTGTTTCTGCATTTGGGTAATAAACCAACACAATGATGTTCTGGAGCATCAGATATGAGTGTTACGATGTGACCAACAGTGACTTTCCACACTATAGTTGCCACATTAATACCTAAGAACTTTCTATTGCAATGTTAAGGTAGTGTAAGATTTCATCCTGAAAATGTAATTAGACCAAAGTCTTGTCAACATGGCCATTCACTCATTTTTCAGGACAATTTTCCTGTCATAGAACTTCAGCTGTGATGACTGGAGAAGAGGAAATAGAGAATTTCTGTCTCCAATACTGCATATATAGTTTCTTGAAGCCTTCATTAAGATCACTTTAAAAAAAAAAAAACACTAACCAACAACAAAAGAGACTATAAAAACATCATAACTCTACTCATAAAATGAGATACTATTTTAGTGCTATTAGTGCAGTAATAACCACTATATGACTGACTCAAGGGTATTGGAATAAACCTACTGAAAAGAAATATGGCACAAAAATATGTTCTGAATGCAAAAGATGCTCAGAGAACACCAATCAACCACAACAATCAGCAAGCACACTCTGGCTTTCTCTAACAGCACATCAGCTCATCTGAGTGACAGAGGTGTTTACTGAATAGAAAATTCAACATTAAATTGCTTTACTTTAAAGGCCCAAGAAAGCACAGACATTCTCACATCTGTTAAGACAACTCACCCTTGTTATAAGCAAAGGCCATATTAGGGAATACTTCCCAAAAACTGATTTTTTTAGCCTAGATGACATTATAGAAGATTTAGACAAGATGCGTTATTGAACCTGTAACGTGTCTGACATGTCTCTATCCCCAGTGCTTTCCAATAAACATACTTAAAAAAAAAATAGAAAACACACTCCAAGATCAATGAAAAGGTAAGGCCCATACCATTTGTTCGTTTTAAGTAAATAATCTTCTCTGTGGGACAGTGTATGAAAACAAGTTCACAAAAATCTCATTCCTATCAGTGCAGTTTCAAAAGCAGCCAAGGCCTTGGCTCATTTCTGGGGAGGGAGTTAAAAAAAAAAAAAAAACAAGGGCAAAATGCAAGCATATCCCTGCTCCCAGACTCGGTGTCTGATTCCTCACATTGCACCAGCCTCTGCCAAACCTTCTAAAAGCTGTGAATGAAAGGGGCAGGGATTAAACAAGACTGTGCAGAATCTCATCACTATTGGAACACCTTGCAGAACACCCTGTTTCTGCTGGAATCCAATTGTGACCACAGACTTAAAACTTCCAGAAGGAATATTTATAGTAGCACACATCAGCCTGCAGCCTTAACAAGGCCTTGGACAAAATGCCTGAAATTTGGAGCTGTCACAATAGCTTTGGTAGTACAATTCTGTCAGACCACCCTGCTGGGAGTGCACATGTGGGGATGGCAAGATGGAAAACCTATTGGGATTCTGCTACAAAAGGGAGACAAACAAGCAGCATCCCATCCACACTGTCTAGAATCCCAAAACTATGCCAAAACCAAATTTCCATTTTATCTCAGAGAAAATTAGGTAAATTTTTCACTCCAAGAAAAGCACCCAGAGGGGAAATAACATGGATACAGTATGGTTAATCAGAAATACTGGTTTGCTAAGCTAATTGAGAGAACAGACTCATTTTGGATGGCAATTGCTCAGAGGAGCCTCTACTTCAAGGGAGTTTCTCCCCTTAGAATGAAAACCAGATGCTAAATTCATTATCCATATTCCAAACACTACTTGCAACACTCATTTTCTAATAAACAAGCATGCAATTCTCTATTGTGCATTTACCACCAGAAAATCTTATATCTGTTGAAGAGATTGAGATATATTCAATGATCCTTCCTTCAGCATGTTAACATTCAATATGCCCTAATTAGTTTCCCTTTCAAATTACATTCCTGAGTTCCAAATTATAGGCTAACATGTTTCTTTGATTGATAGGTTATATTATTTTATTTCTTTGCCTTTCTGGACAAGCTGTAAAAGCATTTTTCCTGAGGAAAAACAGGAATGCTTTTTTTTCCCCACTTGGTCCAAGAAGGTAAAATTTTTTTATTTATCTTCAGCATAACTTTTTGTTACTAAAAGGAAGGAAATGCTCCCTGAAGCCCACCACTTTATGCTTTTCAATTTAATGATACAAACACCTTCTGAAGTAGAGAAGCATAAACTCATTAGAAGCATTTCAGTTCTCTCTGCTGCAGAAGCCTGGAGGAAAGAAACCTTAATACAGAATATCTGATTCTAGCACTGAAATTTACATCTTAAACCAAATTATAACATCTAATTTTATGCAATCTTTATACCTCAAGTTAGGATTTCTCTCTTTTCATTCTGAAAGAGGGTTGATCTTAATTGGGTTTATGCTTTTCTACTTGTGTCTTGACTTATTTCTGCTTTAAAACGTGAGAGATTGAAAAGAGATATTTCCAGGTGGGTTTGGAGAACATAAACAAGCTTTTATGAATGTCATAAATATATATAATAGAAAAATTATCTATGAGTAATATAATCAAAAAGCACCCTAATGTAGAGAAGACGAATACATTTATATGAAAACAATTTGAATATAACACATTCAAATAATAAACATAATTAAATTATCCTAATAGTCATAAGCAATCCATCATAGAGAAGAAAAAAAAAACAAACTAGCACAGGGATACATTATAAAATAACTTGTAGGGTTTACAATTACTTTTAGGTTTCAGATACTTAAGTTTTCCAAATGTAGCAAATAGACATCTTCAATGCAATAACAGGAGACTGCAAGATCAAATGTGTCCCTGTTTAGCAATAATACATGAACAGTTATTTGTGAAAAACACATGATTTATACAGCACACATTATATAGAGGAAGAAACCAAATGAAAAGAAATGAAGTATACAGTTAAACTAAAATAGATGAACACACGGAGAGCCACTGAAGTAAAGTGCTGCTAAGAAACCCCCTCTAAGTTGTTACAACACAAAAGTCATAAAAATTCATGTGAATAAACTTATCTATTGAGAAAAACCCACATAAAGCCAAAAATATACATCATCCATATATCAAATGTGAAGCTGTCTGAAAGACGATGACAGTTTATCTAAAAAAGAAACTCTGCTCTGCATCCAATGTCTAGTCATTTCCCCTCAAACCTACAAGGAAATCCCTCCTGGACTCTATTAAATGCCTTAAAGGATAGAGGACAGATAGATCCATCACCTTTACAAAACAAAAGAAAGATAAAGAAATCTTTGTTTGGAATCCCATCTCTCAGAAACACTGCAGAATATGGGATGTTTTTCCATTTGAATTCTCACAGAATCTGATTCACACTTATCTTTTGCTTTAATCACTTGTTAAAGCATTTTAAAACAGTTAAAAATAAATTGCCTCAGCAAAAAATTCAGCTAAAATTTGACATAATATCATAGTAACTGCAAAAATATCTCCAGTATTTATGATTTCTGGCAAGAATCTTCCCAATCCTTTAACACTTAGCAAAGTGACTGGGCACTGCAGTATATCTTCCATATCAATAAATGATTCAGAAACAGATGGTAAACATTTCTAACAAAAAAAAAGCCATGCCAATGTTTTTCTTTAGAAGGAAAAGCCAGCCTTAGGTAACCCTGGATGCTAACTTTAGCAGCATTATTTTGAACAAAAACATTTTTTAAGAAAAATAGATTTCATGTCCTTTTTACTATGATGGGCCAAAGGTCACTTTGTGTTGCATGTGGTTTTTCAAGACAGCTGTCTGTTCAGCTCTGACTTGGAATTGCCTGTGCATCACATCAGAGAATTCAGCAAACTGTGACCTTCATGATCATCTTTTCCTCTCACTTTTTCCCATCTGGGTGCATGAGAAATGAGAGCAGCAGTAACACTTCCCCATTCTGTTGTTGATTCAGAATCCTAAACACTGATTTTTACTCAGCAAAAAGCATAAGCACTTCCTATAAATTGTTTGATGACAAATTGTATGGAAATATGTAGCATGAGGGTAGGAAGATGCAAATGAAACATGAACTGTGAAGACATGTGAAAGAAAAGCTGAGGAAGTCACCAGTGTGGTGAGGGTGAGAACCCCTCAGGACAGGTTTCTGTCAGAAACCCAAAGTCACCATTCCAGGCAGGACTTGCCAGGAGCCACACCAGCCCATCCATGCAAAGTGCTCACAACTGTTAAGGTTAAATTTCTGCTCCCACAAAGAGCAGTGGAAGACCATGGCCTTTCTCCAAGACTGCAGAAACCTCCTTATCCCATTTGTGCTCATGAAGCTTAAGGTTGGGTCCTGCACAGAGATAAGCAGTACCCAAATCTGCATGGACAGGAAGACACAACACTTTGGAGCACAAGTTAAAAGGACAACAGCCTCACAGATTCCTTCTAGCCTTTATGAGACAAGTCCCATCTCTGCATCTGTCCCCAGTCACCCATAGGGCCAGAGGCCAGGTCTTTGGTAGAAAAGGCCATGGTTAAACTAAACAGAAACTTTCCCCAGACAGACAGTCACTACTTTTCTTCTGCTATTCTCTGACCTACTCCTTGAGCCCCCGGAGCTCTGCAGCCCCATCTTGTCCCACACCAGCTCCTGCACTCTCATCCATGCAGCCTTGGGCTGTGACAGAGGGAACACAAAGGCCTTTGACCTACAGCCAAAGGTTAGTGGGTGTCATAAACACCAAGAGAAATGGGATCATGGAATACATTCAAGCAAGCCCTTGAAAGGCCACTTTGTGGAAAGTAAAAAAAAAAAGAAAAAAAAAAGATAACTCAAGCCTGTAGCAGTCCAGAAAGTCAAATAAAACACGTTTCAGGCTTGTACATAGAGATCATCATAGACAAGAGAGGAAGCACAAAGAGCCCAAGTGTCACAGCCATACAAGCAAGAGTTCCAGAGCACCAGCATTGCCAGCTGAGCCCTTTACTGCTATGAGGCCTGAAGCCAAATTCCAGAAGAAGAGTGCTTCCCTTTCTTTCTATAATACCCACTTTCCAGGGCTCAGTGATGCTTCACAAGGAGTGCTTTGTGAACACCAGAATTCATGACAACAAAGTATCCAAGGTACATACATGGCTCACAATTGTACTCCTCTACTCCAGGTAACAATGTTAATTCTAATCACAGATACCACAAAATATGCCTAAGAACAGATGTCCTACAGTAAAATTCCCATTTAATAAGCTTTTTCTGTTCACCATTTAGATACAATACAGCAACTGCTAGACTTGCATGAAAACAAAAATTTCCTGTGTTAAAAATATTACATATTTTGTAAACTGATACAAATTTTTCATTTCAATTAAAATGCAAATCTTCCAATAAGCTCACTTACAGGATGTTTGGCTGAAAGTCTGCCAGTCACAGTTCCTGTTTGATTCCAAGTAGAGGAAATGAATCCCTGTAATCAAGTAAAGTCAAAAACAGAAAAAAATAAAGAATGAAGACATAGAACTAAATTTTATTTAATATAAGTATCAGTAATAAAAATTCACTGCAACCAAAACAAGAAAATATAAAAGAAATACTGTTAAAAAGTCCTTAAACTGTAAACACAGCAATCATTTTACATCTTTTTAGGATTTTACAAGCTACTTTATATATTTCTACCTTTTTCATGCATGTTCGTAGTCCATCCACATAAGTTGATTTCATCTTATGAACCTAAAATACATAAAATTTAAGATAAATATTTACTTACAAAATTAAGAGATTTTTCAAATTAAAGATCCTAATTTCCAAATGCATCTTGTTGAAGACTTTTCTTTTTTAAAGACAGTTTTATCCGAGTAAGTAATGGATTTATACTCACTGACAGCTTAACCTATTCCTGTAAGTTAGGTAAGTGCTTGGTTATAAGCTAAAGATAGAGCTTTGCAGATACTATTAAATGAATTATTGGAATTTATTATTTTATATCTTATGCCCCCCAGTCAATAAATTACATGAAAACCACACACACAAAAAACCACAAACAAATTTAAAAAAAATCAAAATCAAACCCAAACCACAAACTTTTAAACTTGAAAATTTTTTTTAAATTCCTGGAAGCTCATTCACCAAAAACCTAATGATTAAGAGTGAAAGCAGATCATTTAGGATTTTCAGGAGGCTTGTCATCCCAAAATTCCCCATAAACAGTTATCTCTTTCACTTTATGCAAAGCATTTCTTCAGAATTCAAAAACCAGACATTTTGGCCAAAGTATGCTTCATAGCACTACACAAATTTAACAGTGAAGTTCTCCAATTGTCTTTGCAACGTTGTACAATTGTTTGCTAGCTATAATCTAACATGGAGCAAACAACTATAAGCACTGAAATTTAGAAAGTCTTAAGTTCAAATTAGTATTTGAACAAAATTTCACTAGAGTCAACTTATTTATTTATTTAACTATGAATTTGTTATCTGTCTTGTTAAATTTTGCTCTAATGCAACGACGTTCTGTGAAAAAGTATCAGCTCACCTGGCGGTATTCTAAAATTATCTTAGGCAAAGGATGAAGATCTTGTAGTTTATTTAGCTGCAAAAACCAAGAATGTGAATTACTGACATATTTTTCTTGAAGCTATATTATTAAACAATCTTTAACAAGAACACATTTTGGAGGAAGAAATTTTCTTGACAAGCTGAATGGACAAAATACTGGCTGAAGGATGATGTCCTTCAAGAAATCCCAGCCCAGGCCCAAGGAAGCCTTCATTAGGAAGGATGGAGATTCCTCCTTCCCATTTCATTTTCCCTCCTGTCCCACACAGGGACAAAAAGACACATAGACATAAAAACTTTTCCATAGCAACTTTGATAACACTGAGGTGTGATGAGTGTGTGTTATTTATGGCCCTTTGTTTGTTTTTTGTGCTATACAGCACCAATGCAAGAGAGAACATGATGGAAGTAGACAAAATAACACATATATACACACATACATATTTATACACACATAGTCCAAGAGGAGAATTTCTCCTGTTCATGCCTTTATAAAAGTTCCAGGAACACTTCAAGAGAAATTCAAATTGTCAGATTAAAAGCCAATAAAATAAAGCATATTTCTGATTACTTTGATTGGAAACTCTCAAAAATTCTGTTGAGAAAAAGAACTAAATTATTAAAATAGAGATTAGATATTTATAAGTACAACAAAAAATACCTGGAATTACAATAGTCCAGGATGAAAAATATTTGCAACTGTACCAAAATTTATATTTAAAATACAATTCTTGCTACCAGGTAGAAACTAACATCTTAAGATTAATTGTCTACTATCTATCTCCTGGAAGGTTTCATCCTCCCTTTCTCTAAATAACCAAGTTTCAGCAGTTGTTGGAAAGAGGATACTGGACTACATAAAAGCATTGCTTTGATTATACCTACAAATCCTATGTTCCCACAAAAAGGTGACATGAATTCTATTTCACTGATGGCTCCCACTTCCCGAGGCTCTCTGTCACCCTCCAAGATTACATGTCTGATCTATGAAACCTCCTTCTCCTTGAGCACTGTGTGGGTTTTATGGTTATACTGTTGAGGTTACTGGAGATCATACTTGGTAGTTCAGACACTTGACTGAAAAGTGGAATTTCCTTCTTAAGGAATAAATACTACCCTTCTACCTTCCCCAAAGATATTCATGTTTAGCAATGAGTTGTGCACTTTATTCTAACTCCTATATAAACTAGAACAATACAATTGTGGCACCAAATCAGAAACAGGTGCAGCTGCACAGAGGCTTTTACTCTTCTAACAAGAATCTCCATTGCTATTATTATCTTCACAAAATGATTTTTTAATGATCTGACAAGGGGATCAAGAGCACCCTCAGTCAGTTTGCAGATGACACCCAACTGGATGGAAGAGCTGATCTGCTGGAGGGCAGGAAGGCTCCACAGAGAGATCTGGACAAGCTGGATCAGTGAGCCCAAGGCTCTGAGGTTCAACAAGGCCAAGTGCTGGGTTCTGCCCCTGGGCCACAACAACCCCTGCAGTGCCACAGGCTGGGGCAGAGTGGCTGGAAAGGGCCCTGTGGAAAAGGACCTGGGGGTGCTGGGTGAGAGTGGCTGAACATGAGCCAGGTGTGCCCAGGTGGCCAAGAAGGCCAAGGGCACCTGGCCTGGACCAGCAGTGGTGTGGCCAGCAGGACCAGGGCAGTGACTGTCACCCTGTACTCAGCAGTGAGTAACATGTTCTGTTTTGGATGCTTCATTTCAAAAAGGACATTGAGGTGCTGGAGCGAGTCCAGAGAAGCACAACAGAGCTGGAAAAGGGTCTGGAGCACAAGTCTGATAAGGAACAACTGAAGGAGCTGGGTATGTTTAGCCTGGAGAAAAGGAAGATCAGAGGAGACCTTCAGTAGCTTTTCTCCACCATGGAGTGCAAGTCTCTTTTCTGGCACAAGTAACTGTAGCACAAATAGTACAATACAAAAATAAAGCACAATCATTAGAAAAAAATCTAAAAAAAATCACCATTTCACTGGAATATAACTTAGAAGTTTTGTTAAATCATGCAGCTGGTTTTAAAACCCTTCCCTGTCTCACCACAGCTTCTGAGGTGGAGACGAGCTGTTGTATTTCAGTTCTGTGAAGTTTCTCACACAGGGTATGGAGCTTTAACTTGTCAAATAGTACCTAAAGTAAGAAAAAGACAATAAATCTTTCAGTGTTTCAAGTGTTGAAGTAGAAAGGAAAATTATTGGGTGCTTGAACTTTAACAGAAAACAGGTTACAAGGTAAATAGAGCATGCTGTAGCAAAGACACAGAATTGAAAATCTTTATCTTTGAGCTATTGAAGCAGTGACATATTTACTGAAAAAAGAGCATAATTTATGTACATACAATTCAATTACAGATTATTCAAAAAACTGAGATGTCCTTCTTTAAAAGCAGAAAATAATTAATATAGAATAAGTCAGAAGTGGTAAGGATATACATGTTTTAGAGTTCTCCTGTATCAATAAATCTATAGAATGTACACCTTATGCAGAAATAGTAGAACAATACCTCTCGGAGCTGACAGCTGCTGGTCAAGAGGAATCGTTCTCCAGCAGCCTCATGAGCCTCCTGTTCAAGCTCTTTGAGCCGCAGCTACAAATTACAACATCAAAATTATTCTGCTTGCACTGTTATTTTCTTCAATATCTGCTGCTTGCTTCCAAGGTTAATGAGAATATTGGACCTTTATTTAAAAATGGAGTACTTGATATTGTGTAATCACGGCTAGCTATCAACATTTGGTTGAGTAGATTGTTTATATACTCCTTAATTTATATTGCTTTATGATCTGGGAAGGGGATTTATTGTAGTAAGAAGTACCAACAGTTCTGGTTAAAGAATTTAGGTTACTGAAGCCTAGAGAGATCTGTGAGAAACACAGCTATGCAAATTATTCTGATAAATTAGTAATCTGTCAGACCAGTATGATTATCTAGTCAAATTTTATGTTACAAAGTAGGATTCTCTTGTAGCTATTTTTATAAAAGAACATTCATTTAAAGAATGCATTGTTCACAAAAAGAGGGAGAGAAGTCTATCACTTCTCAGGAAGATGGGTACTGAAAACTGTAGGTTCAGAAAGAGTCATTACCATTTTTACTCTACAAAACATAACCCAAAAGGACCTGTGCATTTTGCAGTGCAATTTCAGTTCTGGGGCAAGGCTGATGACTCATACGTGTCTTACTTGTGCAAATAAATAGGGAAGTATCCTAAAATGTAAATATAATCATTTATAATGAAATACTAAAAACATCACACTATCACATAAAATGTGACAAAAGTTCCTTCTCTTTTTAATCAGTTATCCTCAGTAAAAGCACAAAGATGATGCTATATAATTTTCAAGAAAAAAAAATTAATTAAAAATTTACCCCTAGAATCTCTGATGTTTTTTTCAGTTCTTGTTTGTTCACATATATTTTGTGTGTTTCCATCACTGTAAATACAATTTTAGGTTAAGAACATTTATAATTCACAATTTCAATCTTACATTTTTCTTCGACTATAAAATGGAAACTCAATCTCACACAGCTGTTATGAGGCTAAGATAACATTTCATATTCAGAGGAATTACATTCCACTTGAGCATAGTCAGCAGCTGTGTGAAAATAGTGAAGATTCATATTTTGAACGGAACTTTTCATACCTGCCAGAATTTTGATAAGTGGAAGCTCTAATGTGCAAAATAAGTTCCACAAACCTTGAGCCTGTAAAGTAAGTTATAAATATATTCTTCAGTATTTCCAGTGAGCAGTATCTTACTTTCTTTATATTCCCTTTTTACATGACAATATGTGTCTGTGGCATTAAATACTACTTAGTGTAAATTATAGTTTCTAAATGCCATCACTTCTCTTTGTGGGGAATAGGAATTTTGCAATAGTAACTTTTTTGTACAAGAATGCTAATAAAGAAATATATATACATTTTTTTCTAAACAGTTTATTTTTAAAGCAAGCTTCATTATAATAGGACACACAGTTACCCTTTTTCCTTTGTTCACTTGAACACTTAGGCAACCATTCATAATTCATAACTTTGTTTTCATTAGGGAGAAAATAAGAGTTGAAAGGGTCATGTCCCCAAATTACTTACAGAGAACAGAAAGTCTGGAGTTTTTCTAACCACTGAACCAACGTGATTTGTCCAGAAACTCTTGTGGGTTCAATCTCAGTGTTTCTGTGGCTTTGGTGTTTCCCTGCTGCCTCCCTTCATGGACTGCTCACCACACTGGTGATATCCACATTAACATGGCTCCATCACCTCATGGTCCCAGCCCTACACCTACTACCAGCAACTTCAAAAACAATCCCTGGGAAACTGTGATGCCCTTTCTACCAGAACCTGGTGTATCCCTAAATTTTGGCACTTTTCCAGGTATATGATCACAGGCAGAAAACACACACACCCCAACAGATTTCTTGAGAAGCATTCTCAACTGCAATAAGGGGTAAAATAGAATAAAATAGTTCACTTGGAGGGACCTACAATGACTATCTAGTCACATTGCCTGGTCAATTCAGGGCTGACTAAAATTTCAAGTATATGATAAGGGCACTGTCCAATTGCCTCAAACACTGATGGGCCTGGGCCATCAACCACCTCTCTGGGCAGCCTGTCCCAGCATGTGACCAGTGCTTGCTTAACACAATACAGAACAAAAGATACGCTGAGTTTTCATAAGCAAGGAATACATAGAAAAAAATAGATATATGTTCTACCTCTTTTAACACTTTTTAGACAGTAATATATAGATTTAAAATACTAAAAGTCAATATTCTGAACCTTTCCTGTTCTCAGAATCTTCATTTAGTTAAATGTAGCAGAGGAAAAGTTTCTCCTGAAGATTAATCTTGACACCATCTCCTTTTAGAAAAAATGGGAGCAATTTGATGGGCAATTTGTTTTAAATGTTGACTGCCAATGTAAACCACTAAGGACTGAAGCATTCTATTATTCTAATTTGAATGAGAAATACATCATTAACTCTCTTCAATTCAATACCTACATAGTTATTCCTGAACAAATTCTTTTTGTCATACCTTTAAGCCATGAGCAAGGTCCATCATTACGTTATAAAGCTTCTCCAAGTTCACACCTAAGTGTTGATACTGATATAAATAAATAAAAAATAAATCAATAACTTTATTGCTAACAATACTCTAAATATTTTTAGCAATATATCTTTTTAAAAGGCATAAATTGTAAAAACATGCTTTTCTGTCTACCTTCTGTTAACATTTCAGAAACATTGTTAGATCTCTGTCAAACCCAAATCACAGCACTAGACTGCGAACACAACACTAGATTATGAACATTCCAGATTTTGCCTGTTCCTGTATTTACATTTTGCATCAAGTAGAGAGAAATAGTGTTGATAAACTGCCTTTGACACTAAAGTCAGAGCTCCTTTACTACTTCTGAAATGAGGAAAAATTCCTTTCATTCTTTTTCTCATATAAGTACTGCTACTTTTGTTCCAGAACTGTTCATTTCCTTCCCTTCTGGACCAAAGGTGTTCCACACAGCACCAGGTCACCTCCTCCAGTTGGCTAGAATACCATTTGAAATGTATACAAATACTGAGAAAGACTGTTAGCTCCAATATCGTGACCATTAAAAATAAACTTCATAAAGACTGAGAAACAGCAGGCCTGGAAGGTAAGATGCAGAGGGCTATCCTCAAAGCTGTGCAGATCCACGGGTGATGATCCTTGTTCTAAAACAGTCTAGTCCACACTGCAGTGAAAAGTCACCAACCTGTCTCCAAGAAACCTTGTCCATACCAACTTGTTCTGGAACAAAGGAGCTGTCTGTGAAATACAGACAGCTTACTTGATCCCTTCCTGGAGGTGGAAGAGAGCCCAGTGACAGGCCATTGACAGGCTTCAACTGACACCCAAATTCCTCATCAGTAAATGCAGCAATGACAAGACCAGCATAATGTTTAGCACCTGTTCCAGCAAATGTTTCAGGGAGTGTGGACCATGACCACTTTGGCACAGCACCAAATATACAGACAAGCAGCAAGCAGCACATTCTTGTGCTAGAGGTGTGTGGGTGAGTTGTGGGCTACAGAATAAACCAGCAGTCATTCCAAGTACTGTGGTGGGTGGACAAGACTAGCACAAGACAGGGAGCCTCACTGAAGCAGTGAGGCACAAGATGATTTATCACTTACCACAGAGCCCTCTGGCAGTATAGACAACTGTTAGGAATCTACCAGTAAAAACAGAGCAAGCAGATTGAAGAGATAAATCTGGCAAAGAACCAGGAGACACAGGAAGAACTGGGACTCACTGAGCAAAGAGAAAAGCCAAAAAGGAAGTGTGAGAGTGCAGGTGACAAATTAAGGAATAAGGAATGGGGGGATAGTCACAGGATGTTACAAGGAGACATTAACTGGGAATTGAGTGAACAAGTCAGCATAAAGACACTGGAGATGGCTGTGTCAAGGAAACAAACTAGACCCTGAAGTAGGACAGGAAGGAAATAAAATTTCAATATTTAACTCAGAACTGGGAATCAGGATAACAAAGTTGAAAAATAACAACAGATGTGACATCTGAAGAACAAAAGACTGAGTAAAGCTAAGGGAAGTGACAAGATTAAGGACGCTGACTCACAGCAAGGCCATCATACATAAAAGAACCATAGGTAACTTCTGTCTATTTGCTTGTCTATTCCTACACTAATAACTTAATTCATGAAGTAGCTTCTGGACAACTGCAGTTTACAGCCAACGATTTCAAGTAAACTGCCTCTGCTTTTCTCAGAAATGTCTACACTGATGGGTAAGTGCCAGTACAACCAACCCCTGCCTATGCACCAAGCCCACTTGACATCTGTGGATTTGTATCCTACAAGTCCTACAATCATGGTACAATACTTGGTCTGAATAAGCAAGGTCTCTGAAAAGTGAATGGCAGAAAAAAACACATTATTTAAGTTGCTTTACATCATCTTATCCTTCAAACAACCTCTGAAAGCTAATGTGTCCACAGTAGATTCCCATGGCCCAGAACAGATACAAATATTTTATAACATTCAGGAAATAGATTTCAATAGAAATACAAAGGACATTTGATATGATACAGGAAGAACTTTCCATAGTGCAGGGAAAAAAAGTTCATCATGCATTCTCTCACACTGAGAATTAAAATTCACAGATTTTTTCATGCAAATGCTTGACTCTCTGCTGTTTCTCAGCCTATGACATGGTGTATACCAGCTGTGAAATTTAGCAAAATTGTTAATAACAATCAGCTAAACACAGGCTACAAGTGCACAGGAACTGGAGAACAAACACAGCATTAGATACTTTGGAAAGGAGAGTTGGAAATCATTTTGCAGGAAGGTGAAGAGAAAAAATATATAACTCTATACTAATTCAGGTTGTTACTGAACTTTACAGCTTTAAAGGAAAATTTTACAGCTGTTCCTGGAGAATGAGCTCCCATCTTGGTAGATGCAGTAAAACCTCCCCTTCTCCCCTTTCTTTCAATTTCCAACATGCCGCATTAATAGAATTTTTTTTTTCCATTATAAAATCTTCCATTTTAAATCTATCCATTATCTATCTCCTTTTCCAATATCTTCTAAGCAAAAGTAATTCTATTATCATTTCCTTCCCTTTTAACCCAAACAATTGAAAACAAACTACTTACAGATACATTTCTCAAAGTGCCTGTATCTGTATTTTCTGCTCCCTTTGAAAAAGGCTTTTCAAAATACTTCTGTATTAAACACTCAAAGGAAGGAACTGTGTCACTGGGGTTTATCAGCCATGCTGCAATCCTTGGATCTAACACGACACTATTGGCAACTACAAAAACAAGTTATTCAAAATATTTAAAATACCTCCCATACTGAAAAATAGCTATCAAGTTTTGCCCATCTTTCCTGCACACACAAATCATAAAAGGAAAAGTATTTACTCTACAAAATTATTAAACATTGAATTCACTGCTGTAACACATGGTCAATATCATGACTACACTGGAGGAAGTGCAGAATTGCACATTTTTGAAAAATGTTGTTTTGTGAGGTTGGGGTGGATATTTTTGGTTGGACTTTTTCAAGTTTTCAATTATAAGTAAACTTTTGGCTCCTTAGATTTACTGTAAAAACCTTCCTTTCTTAGAACTGAAAAACTTCAAGATGAAGGTTTTTTTATGAGTGTCCCTCTGGTACAGTTTTCTTGTTGATGCCGTTAACTTGACTGATATCCACAAAATTGCTATTGGGGATCAGGAAGAGACTTCCTAGCAATCAGACCAAGACTATTAATGTATATATGAATTCACATATGGGTGCACAATGCACTGTTGCCAAAACTCAGAACCTTTTGTCCTTCAGCATCATATGTGCTTACACTGCAGCCTCATGTTCACACAGATGGATAGGATGGGCCAAGCCCAGTGCTGTTTCACTTTCTTTTGAACTACAATCTCAACATGTGTCCTGCAGTTCTCCAGAGAACAGGAGAAACTAATAACTAGACTGCTTTGTGATATATTCAAAGATAAACCTAAGCATCCTCTTCAGTAACCCCTAAGTAACTTCAAACCACGACCTACAGGTACATTTATAGAGAACTCCATGCTACACAGCCTCGCAGACTCAGTTACCTGGAAGCAAATTTTAATGTCCATAATGCAAGTTACAGCTACAGGACTACTCTAAAGAGAATTTTAGGGGTTTGGTTTGTTTTGTTGGAGCTTTGTGTGCTTTTTTTTTTTCATAGCAGAAATAATGTGTGAGGAAGCATCAAGTTTCAAAGTTTAAAAGCCTAAACAAAAATTGTTTTGGTTGCTGGAAACTTCAGATTCAAATCCCATGGATCAGGTACTATCAAATACTTCCTGTGTGTACAAGTTATAAACTGTCACTATTGCCAGTACCATTACAGCATTTCTTCTCCCACCTTTCCCATTCCCAGTGCTGGTTTTTGTGCAGATCCTCACTGTGATTTACTGAAACATTCCAGATGCTGAACACAAGCTGATGATTCTCCATAGAGACAGCCCTTCCTGAAAGGTCACGTGTACTTTTGTAACTCACTCAGCAGTAATTTCACAGAATTCACTGAATGACTAGGTTGGAAGAGACTTTAAAGATCATTGAGTCCAACCCCTGCCCTAACACCTCAACAATTTGACATATGGAACCAAAAAAAAAACCCAAAAACCCCCAAAACAAAAAAGACGTTATATTTATATATTATGCTTGTTGCTAGAAATTGCTTTTAAATACACAGAGAAGAGTCTTACTTGTTTCTATCAAAAGAACATGGGCCCATTCAAGTGATTCCTAATTCTGACAACTATGAACATCTCTGGGATTTATTCTAGCCCTTCCTTTCAGCAGAGGAAGTTTTTTCCTAGGGAATATGAAACACGAAGTTCTTTGACCTTTTCAGCTATAGTCAGGACTGTGTTGAGAGCTTTTGTTTGCACTGGAAGCTATCCTTAAGTCAATGATTTAATTCCTACTCTGAGACGAATGCATGAGGCTTAACATGCCAAGCCTCTGGTCACAACCTCCTCCAAGAAAGGTGTTCTTTTGTATGGTACTAAACTCTGTTTTTCAATATATCACTTAATTTAGTAAGTAATATATTACTTACTAAATTTAGTTATTTCTACACTCAGTGATTTTAACAGAAACACCAACAGCACGGAGATTACAGGATGAGATCATAGATTCAATACTTGCCTTGTTTCCAGCTGATTTCATTACCATAAATTTGAAGTAGAGTCCTCAGGAAATCTTTTGCATTGAAGCAAATTATTGGAACTTTGCACTGCAGCATTTGAAACAACACTTGCCTGCACAGAAGTAGTTCATTAACACACATTACACTGCTCCTAGATTTAGTCAATCTATTTACTTTGTTCTTTTTAATTAGCACCTAATACTAAACAGTTAACCCAACACATTTCCTTATTCCTATAAGAACAGAATACTGCATTTGAATATTAAATTCTCAATTCAGTAATTCTCAAAACTATGTTCTAGAAGAAATTAAAACATCCTAGAAGATATGCTTTATCACACATACACAAAGAAAACAAATCCTTGTTTAACTGTTGAAGTGCAACCTTAATCCGAAACACCAACTGGCATCCCTGTAATACTCCAATATACCCAAATAAGATCACAGAGGCTAAATTGATGTAGCATTATGAAGCACTCATTTAAAAGTCACTAGACAATCTAAATTGCCATAACTGCCCTGTGTTAATATGCTGTTTAATTCCAAAATGTTTCACCTTTGTCATGTATTTCCATACCTTGTGAAAATGTCTATAATTCCCTCATTCATGATATTTTAAATAGATATAACCAACTACATATATATTAGTATACAGATTTACCAACTATGCATGTGATTTTTTTTAGTAGGTTATACTTTGGGCAATATAGAAAAATAATAGTTTTTATAAAGCAGTTTTAATGGTATGAGATCACAACTCCAAGGGTTTGGACAGATTAGAAATCACACAGATCACAAGGTATTGCTGTATGCATTATAGATCCATTTTTAAACAATTGCACTATTCTTACAATAAATAATTACCCATAGGTTTCATCTAAATGCTAATACTTTTAATCAACTTATCAAATTTTTACTTTTCATATGTACATGCTTTACTGATATGTTACTCTCAGTTCATGACAACCCATATTCAAGCTGACAACAGTACTTGTCATGTAACCCCAATATTACAGCTGGGGAAGCAAAGCCATGACTTGTTTCAAGCCATGATTTCAAGAAGTGGAAGAGGTGCAACTAAGAACAAAGTCCTGCATCTTGAAATTAATGTTTTGTAATTTAATAATCCAAATTCAGCAGTTTACAATAAGACAGCAATTACTGAAAGTTATAAAATATTCTGATGGAGTTTTAGCATGCTAGAGTATTACATCTAGGAATCAGATTCAGTTCTCATTTTTCCTTTTTTGGGATATGATTTTCAAGTTAATAGGAATAAAAATGGACTTTGGTTATAATAACTGGAAGTTTAAAACATAGTCCAACTTTTTATTAAAATTTAGTATAAGTATTAAGTAGATACATAAAGCCTTTACTTCCAAGATTGTATTTTATTATTACTGAATATTAGTAAAACTTCATCTGGAATGTCAAAAGCCATTTAAAAAAACCTGTGCTAAAAAGACTTGAAATATTAACAAAGCTCAGAAAGGGTGTTTATCACAATAATGTCCATCAAAAATGTACTAGTTAAGAAATGCAGTTCAGCAAATGGAAGATAAAATACAAGAAAGATAAATCTGGACAAAACATATTCTTTGGTGCTGTCCTGCTTTAACAGCTTATAAAGGATTTGCAGGTGAATGTAAACAGCCCCTACCAGAATTCCAACCTAATTCTGAAAGGGCTGCAGTCAGTGATATGCTGAGCCCAAAGGAATAGTCTATTGTTATTTGGTTTCTATTAGCCCAGACTTGATACAGAACAAACACAGCCAAAATGAAATTCAACAAGCCTGACACGTAAAGATCAGGCCTGTGCTAAGTAACAAACACCATTACTGCTGAAAGCATATGTAAAGCAAGAGAGTATTTTTTCCTACATGCTCTCACCAAGAAAATTCCTTGTCAGCTTGTTCTTGTTCCCGTTCCCAGAGAGATGACTGTTCAGTTTTTAAATAAATTAATTTATCATTTTCATTTGCAGCATTCCAAGTATAGCCAGTTGAAGTGTGACCTGGAGGACAAGGCTGATCAGTCTGATTCTTCACCAGCACAACAACTCCTTTTACTGATGAGGTAGAGGCCTGTTAAGCACAATTACAATAGTGTTTCTTCTGACAGATTTTGTGCAATCCTAAAAAGAAAAATTCCCAAGTACTTTACAATATGAAACCTATTATGTACACTACAGTTACTGCATTCACCATTGACACAGTAGAGGAACATGCAAGTGTTTCAGCCTTGAAACAAAAATCCTAGTGGTTTCATTTTCTCTAAGTTTTACTTGGTAGTTGAAAATGAAATGTAATCGACTCTACATTTTGGTATGTCATACACAAAGGTGCTGCCAATGAACATGGGTTTGTGATTATCACTCACATGCACATTCAAATGGTTCTACAAAAGTGACCCTAAACAAAACCCATCCTTCACTAACCTGCTCTGAGTTGAGCTGTGAAGAGCCATCTTGAAATATCATAGTAGTGATAAAAGCTGCTGCTTGTTCTATAGTTGCAAGGAGTTTGCTTTTTTCTTCACATCCTAAACTGCTGATATCACTAGGATACTTTCCAGAAGACTTTACTTGTCCAGGAGTACAGCTGTATCTTCTTTCATGTAACATGTAGGTATTTATGTGCAATCTTCTTGTTTTCTCTGAACAAGATGTAGACACGTTTTGCTTTCTTTTAGGAGGAATAACTATTTTGTTTTCCCTATCCTTCAGGGTTTTTTCTTCTACTGAAAGACTCCTTTCTTGATATCCCCATTTTGGGAAGCCTGAATCCTGGTAACAGCTCAGTATTTTGGTATCTTGACAGCCGAGTATTTTATCCATATGCACTGTCCTGACAATCTGACCAGCAGTTCTTTTTTCAGGGCTGACAGTTGTTTTTAATGTGGCAATTCTGGAATCATAATCCTCCTGGGAAAATCAGAAATTTTTAGCAAACCAACTATTTGACTTATAAGGAGAAACTAAAAATTGCACTGTTAGTTTAGATAAGCTTTCAAGAAAGCAAAATTCTATGAAAAACTGTTGATACTAACAAAACAGAGCCAGTTTAGGGGAGCCACATTACATAAACCAAAATTGAAATATGTATCAGTAGAGATCTTGCTGACATATACCATTTGCATCCACAACCACTTATTTTTTAACCTAATATTAGTCCAACATTAAAAATGGCAAATTAACAACTGTAAGAGATATCTAGTCCAGTAGCCTGTCCTCCATAGGTAGACAAGGTTATAATTGTCTGAAGAGGGAAGAGACCCTTCATCTTTAGCTTTAGCATTCAGAGGCCTTTTCATGACAGCTTCATTTGTTATAGAACTTTTGGCAAGGGTCTTTAATGACTTCTTTGGAATCTCAAGTATGGGAATCAACTGGATCCCTTCAAGCAACTTACAGGATTGCAAGACATAAAAAATACATAAGAAAATTGCATTGAAGTATTATGAGCTGTATGAATAAGTATTACATTCTGTTCTGTTTAGTCCACAATACCCTGAACAGTTTTTCCAACTCCAGATAGTCCCTGGATCCCTCTACTGCAGCATGCTACTAAACAGCATTAAGCAAGATGCTGCATGGCAGTGCTTGAATTCTGCTCCTCCATCCTTATTTCCTTCAGAAATTTCCTTGCTATGCTTCTGGCCCTAGTGCTTTCTTACTATTTATTTTGCTAGTTTCTTCTACAAACTCCTCAGCTAAAATAGATCCTCTGCCTTGATTTCATTTCTCAGTGACCCCTCCAAGATTCCCCAAGGTAAATGTGTGTTTAACTATTTACAGAAAAACAGATTTGCATCTTCCCTCAACACTTTTTATGCCTCAATCAGAAATAGGCCTCAGAGGAGCTGGCAAGTTTCTACTCCTGAGATATTTGAAAAAAATATATATTAGTGTTGCATTTGCAAGCTTTTCCTCAGTTATTTTGAACTATACCATTATATATTTCATTTAACTTAGTCAAATGAGGCAAGTATAGAATAATACAAATTCTGCTAAGCTCACACTTTTGCATGATGACATTTTTAGTAGTATCCTTCATACTGTCTCTTAGCCATACTACTTTTTCCAGACACAATTTAGTATTCATTTCAAATCATCAATATTCCCTATACTACCCTATAAATAAATCCCTATATTACCTACAAATATTCTGGGTTTGGAGGACAATTCCATATAATTTCTTTTAAAAGCTTCTTCAATTTTAGTTTTCTTGTTGAAAATTAAGCATTACTGTCTTATCTATCTTTCAATGTTTCCAAAAGATTCGGAGCACCTGTCTAAGAGCACCTGTCAGCAGGGAAGGTTTTGGACCTGATCTCATACAGAATCAAATAAAAACAAATTTTTCTCATGAGTTCTCAAACTGTTCCACAAAGCAGTTGTCTCCTAATTTTCAGCTGGAGCATCATACATAAGCTTAATATTCATCAACTCCACTGGAAAGTGACTGAAGTCTCTCCTAATTACTGTATTTTGGTCTCTACTAGCCCAGTCTCATTCGGATCACCTGCTGCCATTACCACTGCAAAAACTGAGATCTCCTCCCTTCAAAGGAACCACCAGGTCCTGCTGGGCTCCCTCCGGTCCCCAATACAGTTTTCACTGATCAAAGGAGCCACTGATGGAGGCTGTCTACCTCCATCCCATCTGAATTTATTGAGCAAGCCAGAATGACAAAGCCAGTAAGTCTGGGGCTTTTTTATGGTTTCACAATATTCCTCAAACCGGTTCCCATATTCCCAAATCATAGAACTATAGAGTCAAGTGATGAAAAAGGCTTAAGACTGCTTTAGATCATACTTCACAGGATCTACTCTACAGCAAAAGTACAATTACAAGGTTCTAAGTAAACAGGAAAAGGAAGCTAATTCAGCTTCTTCTTCGACCAAAATTAATAGAGGCTGTTCTAAATTAAGACAAATTAATTGGACTTTTGCAATGCTAATCAAAAGGTGGGCACTATAAAGTTACCAGAAGGGGAAAAATCCTATCACAGAAGGGCCAAATGTTTAAGAGCCATAGAAAGACAACTAATTCACTCAAGTGTATTCTCCAGACAAACTGCAAATAGTTTTATCATTTAACACAGCAGAATTTAAATTAGGACACTCTAGTAATTATAGAACCAGGAATAAGCAATTCTCTTTTAAAGATTCAAAAAATATAAACAAAGGAATTTAATTATCAAGTCAGAATAATACAGCTAGAACTACAATCAACCACAAACAGCAGCTTCTGTGAAGAACTGACCTTCTATTAGAAATAATGACATGGCTGGAAGTAGAGAAAGTTACTCCCAGGATGCAGTTTCATAATTTATGGCAATGTAGGAAGATCTCATTCGAAGCAGGGAGTCAAAATTAGAGTATCATCATTACAAAAAGGGCTTCTACTCCGATCCATGTGCACCCCACAGCTGCATGAGTGCCTGTGAGCCAGTGTAACTTGTCGGAAACTATCTCATTCCACACAAGGCATCAGTTTTCTGCATTTTGAGTGACCTGAATGGAATTGAAGTGTGCAACATGCACCAGAGTCAGAGTAAGGAAGGCTGTGAAATTTACAGCTGGGATTAGTTGCAGCATCTGCAACTCATCAATCAACTAGATGGATTTTACAAGCAAAGCCTGAGCTGGGGCTGCCTCAGTTACCTGTTCCCACTCTTGCACTGACACTCACTCCCATGCACACCAAACCAAATTCCGAGAAATGATTAAACCCAAAATTAAGCATCCTAATACAAAGTAATTTTTCATACAAATCAGCTCACTTTATGATTGTTCAGTAACAGAAGTCTGAGAACATTTCTAAACTCTGGTGACTGTCTGAATGTGGCAACCTCATTTCTGATCAACCTGTCATAAAAGACCAACTTCCTGTGAAAAGGGAACAGAAGTTGGGCCCAGACTCTCATAGGTAAATATAGGCCAAGTGTAAAATAAGACAGAGGAAGTTACTTGAACTATGACTGTATAAAATGTATCATGCTAAAGCTTGTTATGAAAAAACTAATCTATAACTTCAAACCCGCTACAAAAAGACTGCTTTTAGTGGTTTTCAATCTTACTAAATGCTTGCCTTTTCATTTCTCAGATGTGCATCCTTATCCTTTAGTTTATTTTCCTTTGTCTTCTCTCTACCTTTAAAAAAGAAGAAACAATTTACAATACAAATGAATCTGCAAGCAGCCCATATAACTTCGATTTCATACAGAGTTATATTACTGACACTTTTACCAAACCTGGAACAATTGTAAAAAATTTCCCTTGACAACCATTTATCAAGTTATTATCAAGTTAGTATTCATGCTTAAAAGGGCCCTGCAGGTTCCAAAATATGCATATTTAAAAGACTGCTCTGTCACCATTAAGAAAAAAATTATTTAAAATTCACTACAAAGCAGAAAAACCTTTTCTATGGTATTCAGAGTAAGCATTACTATAATTCCATAATTATGTGAATTTCCCTCTTTCAAGGAAACATGACTCATTTTGGTCATGGTAAAGCTGGTGCTATGAGCACAAAGGAAAAAAAAAAGAAAAACCCAAACTCTAGAAACTTTACACAGCTTAACTGTTTTCTTGGAATTTGGCAGCAGTGTTCCACAAAACTTTTGTTCAAACATTATTTGTATTTGAGTTTAGCACATCATGTTTTACAAACTGACCATGTTTCATCTGCAGGGGATAATGTTTTCACATTGCTCATCTTGCAACAGAACAGGCATTTTAAGACCAGGTAGGAGAGAGCAAGGATATTTCAGACCTGACAAACTAGCCAGCCACCAGTGCTGGGTCTGAGAGAGCACAGCACAGCTGGGAGTTGGGCCCCCACTGAACCACCAGAGACCTTTAGCCCATGGCTCTGAAAGCACAGATGCTGAAGTTCCAAGAAGGCTTTGCAAATGCACCTCAGATACACAGCATGGCAAGTGAAAGCATTGGGACATGCATTTCTTTTCTGCCTTAACACTGTCCACAAACCCCAAGAATACAGTGAAGCCTGGAATGAAGGAGCTAGGGGTAACAGGCTAGCAGTAATTATCTCAGTGGGCACAGAAAGAGGAACCAGTTAAAAGAGAACTCCCCTGAAGTGCAGGTCTCTCCAGAGTTTGCAGTTAGGATTCCTTTGTCTCAATTATCTTATTGCCCAGCCAAAAGACACCTCACAGGCAGAGGATGTGTTGTCTCTCCATACTGGGTACAACACTAAACTGCTGCTGTCAGCTATGAATTGGCATTACCAGCAGCAAGATACTTTCTGAAACAATAATGGTGTTGACTAATGTCAAACAAAGCATAAGGTAACCTATTTCAATTTACTAGAACTGTTTTTAAAAACACTTTGTCTGGGCAAATCAAGATCTTTGTCTACAGAAGAAAATAAGCTTATTTATGCATGTTGGTGTAAGTGCATAATCAGACATTGCCAGCTCAAACTTCTAACCTAAGCTGTTAGAACAGCCAATATGGCACAGCTGTGTTTGTAGCTCCAAACATTTTACCTTTGTTTTCTCAACACTTTCTACAACGAGATAATAAATCAAGAATGATAGTATTTGAGCTTACATTCAGTGCTTTTAATTGTTTTACAGCTAGACACTTTTCCTTGACAAATCCAACCCCCAGAGGAGATGATGAGGATTACATTTCTCTCCGCCAGCACACAACAATCAGTATTGAAGAGATCTGCAACTTCCAGTTTCTGAATTATGGCAAAGTATCACCAGATGGCAGCAGAAACCCATCCCTGCCTTCCAACTCCTCAAGGCTTGATGGAAAAATTGGAGCTCCACTGCCAGGATAACCACAGAATTTCACCAACTACATCAACATTGCAGATATTTGTTCTATTTGAGCCCAATATTTACCTTCTAAAGACAAACATTTTTTCCATTAAATAGAATTAAAAATTTAAAAATCTATCTATAAAATACAGTTCAATGCAGTCTGAAACAGACCAACTAACATCAGAGGTTTGCAGTTGTGTTTGGTTTTTTAAGAGAGGTAAACTCCTTTTTACAGCCCCACACTAAAGCTATATGTATATATACACACACATACATTAAATATATATGCATAGACAATGACAAGGTAGCAAGAGAAGTTAAACATCAAACTGAGGCTAAAAAGAGTTTTCTTTAAAATCACCTGGCTTTTGGTCCCAGATACAATGTAGCATTTTAAAATTAACTCAGCCCACATTTCTTTAAATGTGTATCAGTGATTTACACAGTGATGAACAATTACCTTTGTCACTGCTTCACCGATCCAATACTTCACTGAAAGAGGAGCCTGAACCACAATTAATATACAACAGTGGCTGCAAAAACCACGATGTACAGCGTGGAATAAATGTTAGATTTAAAGCCCATTGATCAGATAATATTCCAGGATCTAGTTCTCAGGAGAAAACAGACAACTGAAAGTAAGCAAAACTCCTAACTTTCTACTTCTTTCCAGAGCCACAATTTGACTGACTGTGATTTGCACAGAACTGAGGATAAAACCTACACCTTGCAAAATATTCCCTAGTGTCCACAATGTTCTGGATCTGCTGAGGCACTTTTAACATTACCTAATTTGTTCTTTCACGGGGACTTTTGTTCACTCTTCCCCCTAGAATTTCACAAGAAGCACACTGCTAATGAATATGTGTTTTAAGGACAGACATGAGTCTGGAGAGCTCACAGGTTTCCTGTTAAATTCCTAGTACCTCCAGTGACCTCTGAATATCTAGTCCAGAGTCAAGTTAATGTATGCATCCAATTTACAACATTGTAGTACTTCAGGAACAGTTTGAAATTCCCATATAATTCTGTACCACATAGCAGGAACAAAAAGAGAAAAAATTGGTAGTACCATTCCTTACACTCACATAACATTATTGAATTGGAAAAGTCCCAGCAAATGTCACAGTAACAGCTTAATTCCTTTTCTAGACCTGTAAACCTGAAGCCTCACCTTTTCTTTTCATCTATTTAAAAACAGGGACTAAAGGTTTGATACTCTTGTGTTTCAATTTTTCAACAAAAAAACACAGGCTAAATTTTACTCACTCTGGTTATTTTCTCTGTTAGTCTGAGCTTCTACAGGAATAGACTGCAAAGCTGTCATAATCCTCTGAGCAATATTAGATAAAGGCACTTTAGAAATCTCACATCCTATGTACCGCTCCATTTCTAAGGTTAAACCTAAACACAGGACACACAAATTATGAATTAATCAGGGCCATGAGTAATCCTCACTTATATTCTGTTGAAATTAAAGACAAAATATAGTGAACATGTTTAGCCAGTCATTCTCAATGGAAAATTACATTTGCTCCCAGACGTGCCTATCAGTACTGTATTTGAATAAAAATATAATAATTTATAAAAACAAACTTATTTGAAATAGTGTTTTAATACCCCAATTAAAAAAAATCAGCAGTCCTAAGTACAGCTAAATTGTACTAAAAGAAAATAAAATCTGACAAATAAAACAAGAAGTACGTCTGAGATCCTTTCCCCCTCCCATCATCTTTAAACTAGTCTGTATCTAGCACATGGATACATTTACTGTTACTAGTGCTTGGATTTTATCAGGAAGACACAACTAACTTTCAAGCAATTGCCAAAATTAAGCCAACACAAGATTAAAGAAACAAGCAATACTATCACAATATACAGTCATTAGTTAGGTGCTGTTTCAGAAAATATCTATCATAAAAGACCTCTACTTTCTTAAATTTTGTATAATTGATGCATTCAAATACTGCCATATATTAGTAACTCTAAAATAGCTACTATCGCTTGTTAATTTAAGGAACTGGTCAGTAACATTTAAAGTCCCTACAAGTTTTGACCCCAGCTACTGTTGTTGTAAATATTATCCTTTTCTGAAAAGGAGCTGGTTTTATAGCTGACCTGTCCATATTCTGTAATACCTACTAAATACTTGGGAGAATCCCTGGTACAACACACTCTGGAGAATCACAACTAACAGGGTCCACACTGATGACTTGTTTTACAGTTAGACCAGAAGAACGTGTAAAACTTGTCACAACCACAACAGAAATATACAACATTTTAAAAAATATTTCAAGTATCCAAGCTGTACAAATCACTCTACCAAAACCTGCTGTTGACTCAATTATTCCTATACAAGTGGGTAGCTGGAGTGCTGTTACTCTGGTCTTCTCCCACTAGATCCAGTGCATGAGCAGACTGTCAGACTTAACCATCAGCAAACAGTTCCTCTGCCTACACGGAAATATTTTTCTTGGCTCAAGACCACAGGTACGTTGCAACTTTTAATACTTAAAAGTGCAAATATTTGCATCCAATTCAGAGGAACACCCATCACACTGCATTAGCACCGGCTATATCCATCTAGTTCTAATTAGCAAGCATGTGAAGGAAAGGGTGAGAGGTGAAATGCCTTTCTTTTCCCTGACATTCCAGGAGTCAGAAGCACAATCCTTCCCTGCACTCAACTCCTCCTAACTTCTAAGCCTAAAAGCAACACTTCTTTCATACACAGGGTTAAAGTGCTCCCTGACTTCGAAGGCTGGGAAGCAGCAGTGACAGCCCCAGGGGCAGATCAAAATGAGAACCCATCAGACTAAATACAAACAAGACACCATGCCTGAGAACAGGCCTAGAAAAACCCACACAGATTCACCATAAATATTAACCACACTGAAATGAATTGACAGAGTTTGGCATTTAATAATATACACAAAGTATAGAGTTAAGCAGCATGAAATCCAGACATAAAGACACCCAACCAGTAAGTTAAAAAAAATTACACATTTAAAAATAAGTTATAATCACACAGAAGTTAAAAGAGTGCCATCAAAATAGTTTTAAGACTACTGTTACTGAATTTAAACAAATATACTAACCTTCATCAATATGTACAGTGCTTGAAAGCAAGCACAGCTGATCCCATCAAAATATAAAAGACTGGAAGTTATCATACTATAAAAGCCTATTTAGTTCCATTGGTATATTAGGAAGCTATATAAAAATTTGATAAACGGGCCAACAATGCACATGAAAGCACAAGTATGAAAGCATCAGCACTCTGAATTGAAATGCCTATCATTATAAATTAAAAGGCAAACTCAGAAGTACAAAAGATAAATTTAAAATTCTTGTTCATTGACAAGCCACGATAAGTATAAACTGGTTTCAATGGAGAAGATAGGCCACAAGTTAAATTAAGAGATATTGGAATGGTCTTAAAACAGATGGCCTTGGTAGTTAAAACAGATTCTAGTACATATTCCAACATATTTCTAACAAAACCAAGTCTTCTTAGAAGAACTGTAAGGGAAACCATAATGAAATATCTGCTGCCTTTGAGAACTCTCCTCTTCACTATGAGCACATGAATCCTTGTTCCAAAATCTGGAATGCCTTCTCCACATTCATTTTGCAGTTCAAAAAGTTCTTAGCAAGCAAAAAGACTTAACTCAAGGGTTCACATTCCTATTGAAGCTATGCTGTGTGCAGCAGAAATGAACACACAGGCCAGCAGAAAAGCAGCCTGAACATACTTCTTTCAAATAACCAAGAATTACTTCATGTAAAAGAGTTCAGACAAAACTGAGATTGAATTCAGAGTGCAGAAGAAGCCATAGAGCAGCACACAATCTCAGCTGGTAACAGCGGCAGTTAAGATTCACTGCAGTGACAGACAAGCTAATGCTCATTATTCCATAAACTCGTAGACAGTTTACATTAACATTTTCCTTTCTCAGGAGTACATTGCTGTTTAGACATTAAGAACTGCACTGGTTGTGAAATTCTCATCTTCCAGACCACTGGCTTTAGCCTGAGACTGCTGCTCAAGCCTCTCCACCATCTCTTTCAACTGCTCTTCATCTTTGAAAAAATACACATACAAGTCTCTTTCCATTTGAAGCAGCTTATTGGACTCTAAAAAACTTCTCTTCGACTTCAGATCGGCAACCAGATCCTTAAGGAGATGATTTAGTTCATCTAAATCCACTTCCAGTTGGTGAAACTGCTCAGTAAGCTCCTAACAAAAAGCAAAAGACAAAAATTTATTACTTTTCTACTGTTAATATACTAGCTGAACTAGAAATATGAAAGGTTTTTTGCTTTGGGAAGCCATTTGTTTGTAATCAAAAAGTAATCACAAAAAAAGAGCAACAAAGATAATAAGGGATTCCATTCAATGTATACAAATTTTAAGCTCCATGTAGCAGAACTCATATTGCATTATGGAAATGTAATTTAATTTTACTTGTGGACCAGATGAGTTAAGACCATAAGAATCTGAACCTGACCTAGAGACATGACTGAATGACATTTTCTATCAATTACAAGTCTCCATTGCTAGTCAAATCTTAAAAGGAAACAAACAGAAAAAAATGTACAATAAAAAAAGTAGCAACAAGAAGCCAAATCAATTTTACAATTAAATCATTAAATACCAGCTACAACTTTCCCAGCTGGCATTCTTGTTATAGTTCAGTATAAGCAGACTAATAATCTACTTGCACATTATTCCCTTATTAAAGGAATTACTTTCCTTGAGAAACAGTAGCAGTAGAATGAAATGTCATATTTCAAGAAGTAACTTAAATCAATAGGAAGGTATCTGATTTAATAATGTGCAATCCCTAAATACATACTGTTCCAATTACAGTCTCATTTTTAAATAAAAACTGTTCTGTATGCTGTAAATTCATTTGACAGATGAACGTTAAATATATTTTTATGTAATTAACCAAGAAAGTATTATGTAACAGAAGTTTTCCCTTGATGCATTTTTGAGGTATCTACAATGATTTAAAAACCATGATAAGGTGCATTTAACAAACCCTGTTCCCATTTAAAAGATGTTCTAAGCACAATACCTGAGAGCTGTATAGCAGGATTGCCCTACTATAGCTGTCCTTCAAAATTCTGGTATTTTCATTTTGTCCAAATGACCCACCCACGGCCAGGCTTTTAAGGGGCCAAACCGTACTACTGGGGTCTTAGAGGTAACAGGGCAGAAAGCCCATAAGAAATCAAGAGCAACTTATAAATGAGTTTTCCAGTGACACCCTACCCAGACAAAGGATCCCCCACACTAGAGACTTACAGGAATACAGGACTGCACATGCCTTTGAAAGAAATTCAGTTAGATGCAACTGTTTGCTCAGAAACCAAAAAATTATTACCTGCCAGCATTTATAAAAATTCAGCATTAGAGAAGAACAATGTAAATGTTCAGCATCCATCATCATTATGTTAATAAATTTGTTGCTAATAAGGAGGGACAGTTTGCATGTCTAGAGCCTTCACACTATACTTTTCTAAGTAAAAGAACATGATAAACAATGAAGTAATTTGAAAAAAAAATCATTAAGGGCTTACTGGACTCCGGAGCTGTATCTGATTTGTTCCACAATAGAGAGCACCACGAAGGGCATCCACATCCCCCTCTAGGTTGGACAAAAGGAGAGACTGCTCCTGAGCAGATGCTGCCAACTGATCTTCTACTGTGGCACAGTCCTGCTTTAACTTCTGAGCCATCTGCTCCAGGCTTTTGTATGTTTTAAACAATTGCTGTTTTTTACTTCCTCCTTCCAGGAGCTGATACAGCCTATAACAAGTGAAGTTAGACACACAAATATTTTAACTTTCCTAAGCACTCTATCATGGTCAGTTAACAGAACATGTCTCTGTTGAGAAGTCAGAGGACGAGTAAGGTAAGTTCTGCTGAGGGCACTTTTACAACACTGCTATATCTCCCACTGATTTCAAGATTCCATCTATATATAGCAGTGATTAATAGGAATCCAAAATATTTCAATATCAAATTAGCAGCAATGAAATATTAAACTAACAGTTAGTAAGTACATCATGAATGCAAATAGAAGTTGACAGTATGCTTTTGCCAACTATTTCCTGACACTTCAAGAGCTGCAAAATAAGATGGATTTTTTTAAAGTGCTGAATGAAAGCAGACTTCAACAGCCAATGAGAAATAAGAACAATCTTTGTAACATTTTCAAGCTTACTGAAGTATTTCCTATTTTCTATCTCTCTATGAAGAGACTGCTAAGAAATTCTCCAATTAGTTACAAGTCATGCAAAAGACAGCATGGCACACTACAGCAAAGTGTACCCTTACAGTGCCTCAGGAATGGGCCCAGTAAGATTACAGACAATGTTACATACTCCAAATGTTACTACCACCTCTGCACAACAAAATCTTCAAGAGCTGATCCCTAATATAAAAACAGACTGGCTTTATTAAGAGAAGCAGCTATATTTCAGAAGTAACTGAATGTCTTTCAAGTGTCTTCTGTTTACAAACCCTATAAGGTTTTTAATTCTTTCAACTTGCCTGCCCTTTATCTAAAAAAAAAAAAAAAAAAAAAAAAAAAAAAAAAAAAAAAAAAAAAGTAGCCAGAAACATTCAGTGATTTGGAGACTTTATAATAAACCTGAACAAAAGTGTAAAGTGTAACAAGCAGACACAAAACACACAATAGGAGTAAAAATAATACTACCTAATTCTTCCAGTTACTCACTGTGCCTAACCATATTCAGCTATCACTTCACTTAACAATTACTGAAAAAAAAACCACACTTAAAGCATCATTCTAAAGAAGGAGGAAAAGTCTGACAGGACAGTAACATACCTATAACTGTACAATATATCACATCAAGAGGTTTAGACTTGATGGAAAAGCACAGCACACATCCTTAATTGTATCACCTGAACTTTAAGGAGACTTAATTATTTTGATGGTGAAAAACCAGACTCCTACATGGGTGCCAGGACACTCAAACCAGATGGCAAATTAAGCAGTAAAAACGAGCTGAACACACGTCACAGTCCGAAGGAGTCATTCCTCTCTCCTACCACATGGGGGGTTTTTGTGGGCTCAGCCGATGAGGCCGCGCACACAGCCTGAGAAATCACTGCTATTAACATCTATGCCTCTCGAGAATCAGGAGGTGCTAGGCTTAGGTTTAAACATTCTTCATGCTACGGGTATTATTTAGGAATGCTTCAGAAATATTAAAAAGACTGATAATTGAACAGTTCTTCCTCAGGCAAACCTGCAAAGAATTTCAAAGGACATGGAAGAAACAACTTTCACATGTTGAAAGCTTCAGTTCTTGCAAATTCAAAATTCTAATTAGCTACAGCAAGTAAGTAAGAGCCTGGCAGCAGGCAAGGCTTACCTTGCCTGATCTCATCTCCCCAGTATTATTTCAAAGAAAACTCCAAGTCCAACAACAACCATAATACTTACCTGCAAGATAAACCATCCTCTGGGCTAATAGTGCTCCTTGGCTTCGCCTGCTCAGCTCGTTCAGCTATCACCTGTAGTCTCTGCTGTAACTCATCAGTGCTTTTTTTCAGAGATTCTACCAAATTCTCAAGTTGGCAGCTGAACTCCTGGTGTTTCTTCATCTCCATTTCACAGGCCAGCTGAATCAGTTCAAATGATGTTTTCTGTCTTATCAAATGCCTGCCTATTTTATCTTGAATTGCAGCATAACAGTCCTGCCGAGCAATTTGGTGATCTAAGTATTCTTTCACCACTGGTGCAGTCAAAAGTTGTGCTTTTCTCTTAAGAAGGGGAAGCAGCTCTTCATTATTCATCTGAGCTATGTCTTGTTTAATTGCTGAAATTTCAGCACTTAAACTAGATATTTTAGCATCAATGTTTTCCTGTAGTCCAATATCCTGCATAAAACAAAATATTTGTGAATTTCTTCATGGTTCCTGCCAAGCCACATCCCAAACATTTCTTTAGTTCATATAAGACTTATGTATTTATGTTACATTTAGCTACAAAATTAAATGAAAATTCCACAGATAGTTTTACAGAATTTTACAAAATAATGCAAATACAGATGAACAAAAAAAAAAAATCCAGTAAAAGGTAATTTCTTTTTATCACAGGGTCAGGAAACAGTTTATTATGTTAAAAATAAAAGAGCTGCATTTTACCTAGCACCTGTTTCAAGCAACCCTAACTGAAATCTCACAAGCAAACATAATTTTTTATATTCAGTCAGATACCAACACTGCTGGCAGAATCAATCTTTTTCAAATTACCCTCATCAATCAAATCCTATATACTAGTCATCCATAAATGAAAACATACAAAGTGACATGATGCCTCAAGTCTGGCATAAGCAAATACCTTTCCTTTCATTATGATTTCTTCACAAATTCCACTAACCACATCTGCCTGTCACTCACTTGTTGAAAGACTTCTGGGGCTTCAACTATCAGATTTATTTATTTGGTACAAATACTTGAGTTGCAGAGTGAATGAACTAAAACTTTTGAAGCCTATGCTATAAAATATAAACAGGAATACATTTATCACATTGGCTCCCTGATACCACAAAATTACAACCAAAGCTAAGATTCTGTTTACTGTACAAAGAGCCAGTTTTAATTTGAAAATTCAAAGTTGAACTAAACAAGAAAGGGACTATAAATTCTAAGATTTTAAAGGCAGTAACGCTGGAAAATAGAATTAAAGGTACTCTACCACACTGAAGAACTTCTAACTATGGAAGCTGAAGATATTTCACAAGAGCAGTTTTGTGAGCAAGACTAAAACTTCATAAAAGTGAAATTTCACAACATAAAAGTAACTGAAATAACAGTAACTCAGCAATTCCTTTCACTACACCCAGTGGAACTTGCCTGCCTAAAACTCCAGTATCTTCTATCACCTTTGTGCCTCACCTTGTCCAAGGACTGCAGGAGGCTCTCTGCACACTTGATAGCTGAATTCACGCCCTCCTCTTCAGCCTGCAGCTGAATTAGCTGGTTCTGACCACAAATATATGCTGCCTGGAGCCTGGCTATCTCTTGCCTCTCTTCACAAACTTCATTAGCCTCATCAAAAGGGACTTGCTTGATTAAATCTTCAAGTTGAAAGCTGCCTTCAAGTGAATTTTCAGCACATTTAGACATACCTTCATAAAAAAGCTTTTTTAAGTGTGATGTAAGTGCTGCAGTGCTTTGTTCTTCCACAGACAAATATCTGTCCAAAGAAATTTGGGAAAAAAACAGTGGATGTGCATCTGACCCTTGTTCTGAATCTGAAGCAGTGAAGAAAGAGGCAAATTCCTTCACTGCAGCTATAAGAGACTGCAGTTCATTGTCAAGCTTATTATTTGCTGCAGTAAACACTTCCAGTCCTTCTTTCCATTCCTTCCGTGCTTCTTCCTCTCTGCTCTGGAATGTTTGTAACAAGTGGCTGTTTGTAGTAACCAACAGCTGAAGCTTATTATGCCGATGAATTTGAAGGTTTTTTAACTTCTGAAGAGTTTGAAGTTCATCCTCTAATTTCTTCACTTCTTCCTCATCCTCCTCTTGGCTACTGTTCATTGAACCTGTGGGCTCCAAGGTTTTAAGGACTTCATCCAGTGCATTTCCTTCCAAAACAGCCTTACCATGCTGGAGAAGATTATCAAAATCTTGCAGTTCTTCTTCAGATACCACGTGCTGCCCATTTATATTTCCACAAAACCACTCCAAAAATGCTTTGTCTTCTGAAGACTCAAACATCCAGTCAAAATCTTCTCCATTAAGCTCATCAGCCTTTGGATATCCAATTTTTTTAAGAGTTTCCACAAAATCCTTTCCACAGCTCATGATGAAAGTATTTTTGATAGCAGAAAAGATCCAAATACATGAAAAAATCTGGGGTATTATTCCAGCTTTAATTTTTTTGCCATTTAAAATGAATATTCAGTATTTTAATAAAAAGAGTCTGTACAGGAAAAAGGAAGTGTCAGATCACAAAAAAAAAAAAAAAAAAAAACCAAACAAAAAAACCCTGAAGGCTGTTTTGGATTTAAGTGGCTATTCAAAGACTTGAAACCAATTTTAATTTCAGATATCTTAATATATTTTGTTGATCAAATGAGGACATAGTTTGGTATCAATTACATCCCAGATCATTGCAAGCACCTATGTTTTTCCTTAATTCACACAAACTTATTAAGGAAACAGTATAGTATTATTAATTTAAAAGCAACAGGTGTTAATATTGAGCAATTCATTAGCCTGCAAAATGAATTACATACATGGTTTTCTACACATTCATTTAAAAAACCACCCACAATTATTTTAAATATTCCAAAATGATCAGGGTTTTCAGTTTGTTCTGAAAACAAAACTACAGTGATGTTACACTGCACTTCAAGATCTTGGCTATAAGGGTTTTTTTACCTCAATAGCAAGCAGAATCTTGTCTTCTAAACCTTTGTTTTAAAGTGTCCTCAGAAAATGGAACAAGAAATGCTTTAACATATAAATACCTCAGCATAAAACTGCAGATTTTTTGATCAATTATAAAAAATTTAAATTAAAATAAGTGTAAAAATACCCTTGCGAAAACGGTCACAACTTACATGAAAAGGGAGTTTGCTGCTTTTCTGTTTCCTAGCAGACAAATAATCAGCTTAGGGATCCTAAAGTGTGTGTAACAGACAGCAAAGGATAGAAGATAAATTATCAACAGTCAGGAGGCATTGTCTGCAATAATCTGGTAATATTAAGGGACTTTTTTTAGTTTGATATTACTTAATACTTTGTTTCTAAAACATACATTGCCCCTGAGAACCCCACTCTGCCAGCCTGGAGCGCTGAACAAGTAAAACGATTCCTCTAAAGCTCCCCATGTGTCTGACTTAGCTCAGTCTGCAGATGACACAGAAGGTTGCAGAGTCCCGTGTCACAGGGCAGCGCCCCAAGCATCCTCTGCCCTCCTTAAAACGGCTGTCCTCAAAATATGGATGCCAAGGGAACGCTGCCACACTCTTTTCAGCGGAGCCCACTGACAAGGAGTAATGGCTATAATCTAAAACACAAGGAGTTTGACTTTAACATGAGTTCAAGTTTTACGTTGAGGGTGGCAGGGCACTGGAACAGGCTGCCCGGAGAGGTCGTGAAATCTCTCCTTTTGGAGACATTCCAAAACAATGTGGACGCGTTCCTGGGTAACCTGCTCCTGCAGGAGGGCTGGACTGGATGGTCTCCAAAGGTCCCTTCCCTCACTGATTCCGTGATTCTGTGAAGTAATGGGCCCCCACACAACCCTGTGCGCGGCACGCCGGGCCACCGCGGCACTGCCACTGCCATCAAAAACCACAAACAACAGCTCGGGAGCCCTGAGGGAGCGCCCGCGATGGCCGGCCCCGCGCGGGCCGCAGCCGCGGCCTCCGGCCACACAGCGACCCCGGCCGGGACGAGAGGTCGGAGGGGAGCGGGGGCGCGGTGGCAGCGGCTGATCCCGCCCTGCCGGGAGCGAGTCCCGAGCCCGCAGCACCGCTCCATACTCACCCCAGAGCTCTGCTCCGCCGCAGCGGCGGCTCGAGGGGAGGGCAGCGAGGCGGGAAATGGCGGGAAGGCTGAAGGGAGCCTCAGGAAGAGCTGAGGGAAAGGAGCGGGAAGGCGGAGGGGAGGCTAAGGGAGGGATGGAAGGAGGCTCAGGGAGGGTAAGGGGCGGGAAGGCCGAGGGAGGGGTGCGAGAAGACTCAGGGAAGGCTGAGGGGAGGTTCAGGGAAGCGCCCTCAGCTCGAACCGCCCGCCGCTCGCGCAGCGTCCCCGCCCCGCTCCCCACAGCGCGCTTGCGCGCGCGCCACGGGGCCTCCCAGGCACGCGCGCTGCCGTCCGCCTCGCGCGGCCCGCTGGCCGGTGACGTCATGTGGGCGGGGCCCCAACGGCCGCTCCGCGCTTCCCCTCAGGGCGGTCGGCTGGGGCCGCTCAGTGCGCTTCCTCGGCCGCCCTCGGGCCCGTCCTTTCCTCTCTTCGCGGCCCTTCCTCGCTGTTTTCTCTGCCCAGCACACGGGAAGGGGAGGATGGGGCAGACCTGAGCGCAATTGATATCGTCCAGCTTTGACCGATGTGCCCTTCAGCTTCCTTGAAGCCCAGACATGGCTAGCGGCGGGCACTTCAACCTCCGTACCCCGTGTTGCTGTATTGCTGGTTTTCACTCCCGCTTAGCCCTTTCGGTAATTCATAGGCTTAATTAATATCCCTGGATTTGCCTGGTGCCTTTTTGAACATGCTGACAACATAACTTCACAAGGCAACATCCCAGAACATCATTAAGTGCTGCTTGAAAAGTCACTTTCCTAATTGTTTTGTAGCTCTCTCTAAAACCCATCAAAGGATTCCTGGTACTCGCATTTCAAGACTTGGTCACTGCCACCTCTGCATTTACCTTACCCGTGGTATTCGTGGCAATTTACAAACCCCCAGAGCATTTTATTTCAGCTTTGTCCTCTCCAGTTTAGAGAGTCCCACAATTTGGCCTCTGTAGGGCCGGGGCTCCATTCCCCACATTGTTCCAGTGCTCCATTCCCTGCATTGTTCCCAGCATCTTCCTCTGAACCTTTTACAGCATCCCTGTGCCTCACTCAGGGTGCAGCGACCAGACTGCACAAGGTCCTCAGGGCATGGGTGTACCAAGGTTTTCTATGGAATCCTTATTTCCAGTGCCTTCCTTACAAAGCTCCCTGTTTTCCTGTCTTTTTGGCTGCTGCTGCTTCCCATGAGGTTACCAGAAAGCTCTCACCAGATTGTGGCACCTCTGCATTGTAAAGGCTGGCTCTCAAACGAGCGTCATGTAAACTTGTCACTAACGCTCTGAGCATCCTTTATCAGCCACTCCTTTAGTTTAGCTGTCTTCACTTCCTCTACATTTCGCATGCCACGTTTTCCTGGGCTTCCCCATGTGCCTTGCAATAGCCTCCTTAAATTCCTCATTGAGTCACACAAGGGGGGGGAGGTTTGTGCCATGTTTTTCTATTTATGTCAGACATTTTACCTTGGCTTCTAGAACCGTATTTTTAAGCCTTATGGATGTTTGCAGGCTTCTTGGTTTGGAACTGCTCATTTAGGGGTTTTTTGGCATTTTTCCCCATTTTTACATAAGTCATATTCTTAAAATTGAGTATCTGTTTGCTTTATTTGTCTTGCATTCATCTTAGTGTTAAGTTTAATTATATTGTGGTTGCTACTATTGAGCAGCTCACCCACTAATAGCTCTTGAATTAGATCCTTTGCACTGCTCAAGACTAAATTCAGAATGGCATTTCTTTGTGGTTCATAGGGCCAGTTATTCTAAAAAGAAATAATTTATTGTATCCAGAAATGTTATCTCTGCATTTCACCCTGATGAAGCATTGACCTAGTCCATATGTGGGTGGTTGAGCCCTCCCACTACTTGTCCTAAATGTCCAGCTTCTCTAATCTCACTTAATGCAATTGTTGAAGTGAACCAACACAAGGAAATGAGCAACCTTGCAGCTTAGCACAGCTAAGGCAGGCTCACATTAGGCTGTTTTGATCAAAATCAGCACCTATATCACTTGCAAAGTGCAGAATGTTGGTTTCTGGTATAATGTGGTCTGTGCGAGACATTTTTAGACTAAACTCTGACCTGGCAGGGATTTCTCATGGGCAAAAAGGGCTGTAGTGTTGAATTCCTCCCCATCAGATTACAGTCTGATCTGCAGCTGTAATTCAGGCTGGCTGAAGTTTTCAAATCATCTTGCAGATAGAGTGCATTGTGTCTGTCCAACAGGGAAGGAACAAAAGCATTCGCCAGCTTATTTCATAATGCCCTGCTGTTTCAGTTCAGTCAGTTACTTGCACCAAAATTAACTTCTCCTACAGTGGTATTTTGCAGACTTGTGCTTCACAGTGTTGTGGTTTGGGTTTTGGGGTTTTTTAAAATAAATATCGGTGTAACTCATGTAAAAAACTGCCTGCATAAAAGCAAATTTTAAACACCTAGAAAAATTCCTAAAATTCTGCTGTCCAAAGACAGCTCTGCCAATGAAGTCCACAAATACATCTGATAAAAATTTGCATGTCTTTTGTCTAGGAAACTGTCTGCCTGTATTGCTGCAACTCATGCCTTCAGTTCCCTGTGTGCTTCCTCTCCCTCCTTCCAGACTCACACAGCTGTGATGTCCCACCTCCTTTGCGGCCTTTCCCAAACCTACATCCCCATCTGTTCACCTGGGGAAGCAGCACTACATCTCATTCTGGAGCAGGTTTGGAGCTATGTCCGTGCTGGCCAGTGGCCACCTCTTGAAAACAGGGCAGAGCTCAATTTGGCCATTTTCAATGAAGGAAATATTTTTCTTACTACCCAGACACTGAATTTCCATGAAAGTTTTCATCACAGATTATTAATTGCAGGCTCCGTTCTATCTCTGCTTTGTCAAATTTGGTGAAAATTAGCCAGAAGGTTCAGAAGTTATCAAGAAAAGGAGGAGGGGAACAGATGGACGAAAGAGGAGTTGACAGACAGCATGATCTCATAATCCCCGCTGGCATAGGAATTCAGGCTAGAATTGAAATATTTCAGGTCAGAACACTGTGCACTTAAAATTCTCATTTTGAAAGAACAAGCCTCTGAAGAGAAAAAAATTTTCATCTGTTAGGCCATCCATCAGCTCTTAGGGCAGAGATTAAAGAACAGCCTTCTACAAACATATCATCACAATTTCTAACAACCCCTTTCCCCACCCTACCTCAGACCCGTGTACTTCAGCATTTGCTTTTGCAGCTCCTTTTGGGTCAAGATTGTTTTCCTCTGATTTTTTTTTTTTTTTTGTTGTGTTCAGTCAAAACATAATTAAGGCTTACCTTACCCTTTTTTTCCATTCTAGGAGCAGTTGTTTTGCATCTGTTTCCTAGAACTGGAGAGGCTGCTTAGATAGCATATTGCCTTTACAAGCCATTTTATGGTGAATTCCAGCAGATTAAGGCATAAACATTTCTGGAAGGATGTCTGCAAGCTCTGCAGTATTCCATCCTTACCATGTTCTGTTTGTTCCACTGCAAAATATGACATCATTGTGCCTGACACCTCAGAGAGGAGCTCTCGGTTCCCCATCGTCTGAGGCTGTCACAGACAGCCAAGGAGTGCAGTGCCACCACACAGGCATTGCAGCTGCCCCATCTGAATCCTCCCACTGGGATACATCTGTCAGATGAAAAACTCACCGTCGTTTGCTTGTTACTGCTTTAGGGTTTTGTTTTGGTTATGGTTTAGTTTTGGAGGGGAAAAAAATCAACACAGAGGAGGCAAGGAAACAGGCTTTTAGCTGGTGAACTGCAACTGTACAGCTTTTTGATTTTGCATCACACTGCACATCTGCTCACTGCAGCAGGATTGCAAAGGTCCCTGCTGCAGATTGTTGGAACAACTATTGTTCTTTGGAAACACCCTGTCCTAAAGTGTAATTCATTGCTTTAAGCAAAATTGTATTCTCGATTAAGCACAACTTTTAAAGTGCCATGTGAACTTTTATTTTAACAAAGTCAGAAGACAAGAATTTGGCACCAGTTTGCTTTCTTTGCCAAGTGCATGGATCTTCTCTCCCGAGGAATGGTAGATTTCATTCTGAGACCCTGTATTCCCAGAAAAGCAGGTCAGAGTGATTAGTTTCCTTCAGCTTTGTTGAATTCAGCACTGTAAATATACAAGAAGCTCCTACACGTTCAGGCTACCCATCCTAATGTATTTAAACATATAATGCACAATGGGATATGTTCTTTTTCCTAGAAAATTGTTTGTTTACTCTCCTAACCCTGTTTTGAATGAAAACCCCAATTTTCATCCTGATAGACAAGGCAAGCCTCTGAATGTTTAGTATTAAATTTGAAACATCCATCATTAGCGAAATGAGGAAACTTATTTTTCTTTTAAACAAATGGTATGATATGACAAATGTCATAAACAGAGCTGTACAGATCATAAACTGTACAGGATTTACAAAACTAGTGCTACCACATTTATAATAATTTTTTTTTCCTGGTGAAATTCTTGTGCTGAGAAAACTGGTGCTGTCACAAAGTACAGCACAGCTAAAATGTTATTACAGCTATTTTTTTCTGTTGGAGATTAATTTATAAAAAGTTATTAAGTGCTAGATTGTATTTTATATTTATTTTGTGATAATGCTAATTGCAAAGAAAACTGTAATAGAAAAATTAGTATACTATGCTTTGCACATGAGTATCTTAGTGATTCAGCAGCTCAGCTTATTCAAATCAAATATAAACGTATCAACTAGCTACTGGCCATGATTTCAACATAAAACTACTATTTCTGTATTTTTAAGGTACCACTGTATTTAGTACCAACATGAGTGGCAAACTGAAACACAAATCAGGGGGTGTCACACACTGCCGCTGAGAGAAAACAGTGTAATTTACAGAAGGCTTTCAGCTCCATCCTTCCTCTCATCTCGCATCAGCTAAAATCCTTGTTTTTGTCTGGCTGCACATCACTTGTGATGTGACTTTCATATTTGACAAAATAAACATGCAGAACTTGAAGGCTGCCTTTTAATGCTTTTTTCCCTGTCTTGTACTGAGCTGAAATTATTTCAAGTATAATTACTTAAAACAGACACTAATGCATTTCAATTTGCACTTTGCAAACAGGTTAGTTTGTCTTCAGAAATGTAATAGTGGAAATTTATACAGCACCCATGGTTAGAGACCATAAGATAAGATTAATGACTGTTGGGGTTTCAATGGGCCAGTGTGTGTAAAAGAAGTCTAAGTAGTACCCCAATCTTCATACCATGCTATTAATTTGAATTGCTAAAACTCAGTGAGCTCCTTGTGAAATAGCTGACATGAAATAAGCTGACATGTAAAGATTTGCAATATGTAAAGAACTGCAAAGAGAAGAAACACTATGCACAAAAAACAAGTGATGGAATTTTAAAAAAAAACCTGAGAAACACAACAAAAAGGTATAAAAATTTGTATTTATATTATGACGAGATAATGATACAACACAATACTCCGTGTGCTACAGAACGTAGCAAGCGCCATGTACGTGTGTACAAATGAATCTGTATAGTACAGTAAAATGCATCTCACAGACTATGAACCATTCCTTTGGCTCTGGGACCCAGAGGCTCTGGCACCGAACCCACTCACTAACACTTTTAGGTAACAATTTTACCAGTAAGCAGCAGAAGGCTCTCAGTCAGTCCTCCACCTGCACCAAAATTTCATCTTAAACATCCCTCCTGCACAGACCCTTCCAATGCCATAAATCCTTAGTAACCACAGTTTATGCCTCTCGTGCAAAATGAAAGAAAGGAATTCTGAACTTGGGGCACCTTCACTCTGCTTTGCCAGGAAGCAAGCCTCTGGCTGGCCATCCCTCCCCAGGAATCCTTTCCTGGGCTTATTTACAATACTTCAGGCAGAGAGAACAGCTAAGGTGACCAAATGGTCTTTTCTGTTTCATATACCCCCTGCATTTTAATTCAGGGTAGCTACAGAGCACACTTGGAGGTTTTCTTTACAGCTACCAATTAACAACAGTGCATTTAGACAGTCACTTAAGCAAACTGGCTCATTTCATTGCTGGCAAAATTAATTTCTGATGTGTTTGCCCCATTAGTATTTGTAGGGAGTACAGCTGTTCCTTAAAGGGTTCCTAAAAGGGTCTCAATTATTCTTCCATCAGTTTTGGAAAGTGTAAGTTAATGGATTAAATATCAGCACTGTTACTGGCTCATACCACACACAGCCGATGGCCTCTACCATTTAAAAACAAATTTAACAGATTCATGAAAGAGTAATTTGTTTTGAAAACATTCCTTTATCAGCAACATCATAAAATTAAATGTATAAAATTAATATTACTGAATTAAAAGCTGTGATGATGTGGTTCTTTTCAGAAATGTGTTACTTTCCACATGACTGATCTGCAAGGGTGAAAAATTTCACCATTAATTACCAGTCTGCCAAAAAGTTAGTAAAATGGTAAAATAATCACTTGTCCAGGAGGAGAGACTGCTGTAAGTACCTCCAGGAAAGGCAGAAGTACCCACCCTGAGCAGGATTGCAGGCAGAACCCACACTTGTAACTTCACCTCTTTCTGTTGCCCAGTTCTCCTCTTTTGGCATTTTAAGTTCACCCACTGAAATGGGTTATGCAAAGTGTACAGTCAGGTGCTCAGAAAACTGGTATTTGTCACTGTAACTTCTTTGTAGATCAATGAGTAACTTTTTTTCTACTTCTGTAATTATATGCATGTGGTACAGTTGAACCCATACTCATCCATGTCAAAAATATAACACCACTGAAGTCAGTCTTAATTCTGTAACTAAGTTAGATGTGTTAGATTTTATGTCATTTTTTTCAACTCCAAATCTTATACTAATATATTGGGATTGAAACTCATCTATAAACAGCACATGGAAAACTGTCATTCTCATGGATTTTTGGGAGGCTTTTTTATTTCTGTTTTAACCTGCTAAAACTCACTCTGAACCAAGTTTGTTCTTTGCAGAAGACAATACAGGATCCAGTCTCTGAATAATGTGTTACAGAGCTTCTACTGCCAAACCTGCTCTTTTCAGAAGATAAATAAATCAGCTGCAATGGGCCTGGCACAGTACAAGCTATGCAGAAAGAACTAGCAATTTCAAGCTGAGTTTTTTTGTGCCTCCCTCTGGTGATGCCAGAGTGCAGGCAGGGAGCTGGAGGAAGCACTAATCCAGGAGCAATGCAGAGGCGTGCATCCTCCGACACCTGCGTGCTGCAAGGGAAAGCCCTTCCTTTCTTCTCCCCCGGGAAACAGGCCAAACCTCTGCGTCTCCAGAAAAAGAACTTTGTGATGACTTCATCTCTCCAGAGCCCCTTCCACAGAGAAAAAGACCTAGCAGCCCTGTAATCTTGTCCCTACTCCTTTTGCAATGTGGTAACTGCAGAGGAAATGGATGAACTGAGCAGCAGCACCTCCTCGCCTGCTCAAAGCGTGGTCACGACAACACGGCAGAGCTGCCGAGGTGGTGGCAGGATTTCATCTTGCAGCAGTTTGCTTTTTGCAGCCCCACTGTGGGCACAGATACACTTGTGCGCACACACGGGGCACACACTCAAGTGTCCAGCTGAGAAAAAATAATAAAAATAACACTGTTTGCATCCCAAGGTGCTGTGGCCAGAGGCAGTGTTGCACTGGCTGCTCAGCAGCAGAACCTGAAAGAATGTCAGAGCCCCGACTGTCCCCACTGACTGCAGCTCTGCTGGGGGGACAGGCCAGCCCCCAAACCTGACCCTAGGATCTGCTGTGCCATTGCCTCTAACGGGGCTGCTGCTGTCCGGGGGCTGTGCCTGAAAATTCCACCTTAAATTGGGCTGTGCTCGAGGGAGAATGACACAGGCAGTATGGTGTCATTTTTCTTAACCAGCGTTAATAGCTCCCAGCTGTAACAACTGAAAAAGTAAAAACAAATAAACCCTTTTTATTTCCACTCAAGATTATTCGAGTAATTTTTATTGAAAATATAAGATCTACAAAGCCATGGATACCCAGCGTGGAAGAACTCATTAAGTTAGCACATTCATCTTTAAAAGGAAAATTTCAGGTTGACCTAAGGTACAATAATGTTCAATTTAAAGTCTCGTTTTTCCTTCTGTAAGTTTCAAATCTCTTTTCATTAGGAGGTTCTGTGCAAGAGCTGCTTGTCATGAAAGGAAACACTTTACAATCCATGAATGTGTTCATTATATAATAAATGAACAGCAACAATATACTAGCCTCTTTTTTTTTTCCTGTTAACAGTCGTGTGTTAAAGTAAACTCTTTTTTTTTTTTTTTCCATGATTTGGAAATTAGTTACATATGCACCAAAGGAGCTAGTAATTTCTGCTGCTTGTCAGCTACACACAATGAGTATATTGCTGTGTGCTTTCCCCAACAATGAGGATTTTAGTAATATGCAAGGTGTATAGAATGTAATACCAAAACCTGCATCACAGAAAAGGTTAATTGTTTTCTTATTCAGCTGCCAGAGTTGATAACCTTAGGCCCCTCCCCAGAGCCAAAGAAGGGGTGGCCATCCATTAGGTTATGTAAATTAAATGTATACGTTTCCTTGTTGGCAAGTTCCAAGCAGTAAGCGAGAGTGCAAACAAGGATCTGTAAGCTGCCACAAAATGTATTCATATTTCTACTCCGTGTTGTAAGAGCCAAAGGGAGGACACGTATGTCAGATGTTGAAAGAACAACTGAACCTTTGCTTTTGATCATTATGGTCAGTCTGTCATGAGGTCTTGTATCTGAATGCTAAAAATGGCACCACACTTGGACATCCCATAGCCTTACACAGTACGTTTGTGTTTCCCAAGCCACTGAGCGCTGGTCTCACAGAGACCCTGACTTTATAAGCTAACAAAAAATAGATTTGGGTGCTGAAGAATCCAAGGGAGGGCTCATACAAAGACAATTAACCCTCGCACCAAAACCTAATTTCATGATTTTACTTAAAGCCACACTGAATCAGTTGTGAGAGGGTGAAGATATAAATACACCTCTCTGCTTCATCCGTAAGAAGGTGGACAACTGACCATTTGAACAGAGGGTCTTGAAACAAAGCTTAGTTGTCCTTTAAACAATGAGAAGGAGAGGCATACATAAATGGTCACCAAGGCACAATATGACAAAGGTGAAGAGTCCCTGAGACTCTGGTCTGGGTCTGTACCATTCCCCTCCTTATACAAGTAAATGAGAACATTTAGGAAAATATAATACAAAATCTCTTACAGGAAATATAGACTACACTTGCTAAAATCACTTCCCTAAAAGTGTTTATAGCTTTTTTCTTTTTTTTTTTTTCAATTTTTTCTTTTTTTTTTCCTTCTTTTTTTTTTTATTTTTTTAAAAGACCTTCTTTAAACAGATAATGCAAAGACTGGTCCATTTTTTTCTTACCCGGCAAGCCAAGCTCTAATGACTTCACTAAGCAGAAGTTGTATTAAAATACATCTTCATAGTATTGCTACAATTTGGGTAAATATGTTCTGAACAGCTTGATGAGTACTAAATAAACTTTGCTGTTTTACAGCATACATTTTAATTTTTTTGCACTTTTTTAAGAATAGAAAATGCAATTATAGTGTGCAAAAGAAAAAAAATTAATTATCTTCTAGCTGAATACTGTAGTTTTAAGCCATGCCTTCCATAAGAATGTATTGACATGTGTAAATAGAAGAGAAGAAAAAAAAATACAAGCAAACAGAGATTTCATTTCCTTGCAAGGAAAGATTAACTATCACAAACTGGATCACTTGAGTTCTGTATTCTTCAGAGAAAGAAATGAAAACAACAACCCATAAAACCACTGAAATGCTTCAAATGTCATCCATTCCACAGTAACAGGTTAAAACTGCCATGTTGCTTTCTACTGCTCCCGTTAACATGGATAGAATGATTTGCTGCTGGTTGGATATTGAATACAAAAAGCAAAAGAAAGTTGAGATCATTCCACATGAAGTCATTATTAGAGCTGGCTTTTCCCCCATTTTGAAGTACAGTAGTGACTTGTAAATATGACCTTTTCTAAAGATCATTTGAGATTTGAAGATTTATCTGCCTGCTTCACCCAAACAACAGCTGCTGAAAGAATTTACTCTATGGAGCCCACTATACAGCATTCAAAATGTTTTGGGTTTGGGGTTTTTTTTCATGAAAAAATACCACAAAAAGTAGTTTTAGGTTTTTGTATCTCTGAATCACTAACACATTGTAGATTTCATTTATTCTTCCATGTTTGAAAATGGTTTCTGCAAAATCAAAATAAACTGTCAAACTCCCTTACGCCATGCTTCCAACAGTTTGAATTTAATACTTCTTGAATGGAACGACATAATTTATTTCCTTTAATTTGCAGGATGGCTACATCAAGCTAGCTTTAAGTCACAACTGTACCTAACCACAGTTCTCTGCAGCAAACCCATGATTTACAATATCTACTATTGTGGTTACAGTGCAGGGAACCGTGGGTAAGAAACCTCCATGTCAGAGTATTGTGGTTGGGGTTTCCCGGAAGAGTGGCAGTTGACACCTCTGGAATATTCATATATAAGTGCTTCAGTCAGATGGTCCTGAGTTGAGCAGGTAACTCAGGCACTATGAGAGCCTGGCATTCAGTCTGCGGGAATGTGTGTAACCTCCGTCACTCGAACCGCTCTGCAAACTGTAGTGGTCTTCAGCATCACTGGCACTTCCAATACTGTCCATTTCACCTGGAGTAAACTCCATTCCTTCAATGTCTACTTCTAAAGAAAACATAAGAAGGCACATTTTCAGAAAGTTGTAGCAACTGGTCATGGGCCAGTGTCAATCAACACCTGAATCACACTTCAGCTGCAATAATTAAAAAAAAAAAAACCAAGAACTGGCACAGTAATTCCTGAGGAAAGGAGCAACTTCTCCACCTGAGAATTAAAATCCCTTCTGTCCTCAGCCACATAAATATACTGCATGACATCAATACCTGTGGCATTCACATCCTCTAAACAGAGACATAATTCCATAATTCTCTCTCTCAGGCTTTTTCCTGGAGAATCACAGAGGGAAAACAATTTTTATCTCTGCTTGCTCCTCCTAGTGTTTTGCACATGTAGAATGTATTAAGAAGATTGTTTACCTAAAGAAATTTAGTAATTAGATTCTGGTAGAAATTGTTTATGTTAATTAGCCAATCAGGTCCAAGCTCTGTGGACTGTCAGTCTACAGACATTCACGAGTTTTTCAATTAGTATTAAGTATAATATAGTATAGAATAGTACAGTATAGTATCTCTCTTTAATAAAATTGTAATGTAATATAGTATAGTTTTAATAAAGCAATTGTTCAGTCTTCTAAATCAATAGAATCAGCTACCAATCATTCCTGTGATGGAGGCACCCTAAAACAGATAAATACCAAATGCTTTGCCAGAACTGTTCAAGCCTGCACACAGACACTGATTTAGAAAAAAGCTGGCCCTCGGAGGCTGTTGTACTGCAGAATTGCCCATGGTAATTGCAACCTTGCAGGTGTTGGCTGTCCAATCTGTGACCACCTGTCCCCAGGTAACTGCCCCAAGACTGACCACTCAACCCCCCTGGGCCCTGAAACAGCCAGCCTGGCCAACTGTTCCGCCCAGAAAAACTTCCAAATGGGAAAATAAGAAATGGCAACAGCCACCTTGACAAGCTGCCTTAAATGAGAACCAAATGCACAGAACCCTTGGTGATTGTTGCACAGAAAATGTTTTAAAATTTCACAATAAATGATGTGGAAATATTTTATTCCCACAAATTAATTAGGCAAAATAAGATTTTTTTTTCCATGAGAAAATATTATGCCAGCTTTAGCAATAATTACACTAAAAATTCAAAACATTAAATGGTAACTGTTAAAAAAACTGCCAAAAACTCATGCAGGATAAATAGCTTTAAAAATACACACAATATTAACAGCTTCAAAACTGATTAGGAAAAAAAACGTTTTTCAAAGAATGTGAAAAAGATGCCTTAATTTTTTACTCTTCAAATCACATTATGTTATAATTTTGTCTGGGTTTTGTTGAAAGCTCGATTTTAGTGCTAAATGACATTTCCTTGTTTCCCTACTTCCCTCTTCCCCCGTGCTCCTGCAGGCCCCTTGGGAAGGGCTGGCTGAGTTACCTTGTTCAGAGTCAGTGGATATTGTTGATCCCATGCTGTCAGTGCGGATTCGCTCCATGCCCTGCACGGATAGCTGCTCCAGCCTGCGCTTGAGGTAGCGGTGCTCCCGCTGTAATTGTTCTTTAATATTGAGAGCTTTTCGGTCCTGTTCTTCCAATTTCTTAAAGGGAGAGAAACACAGTCAGCTGCCAGTCTGTACCCATGTCAAAGCATAAGAAACGTAAGGTCTTCTCGTAAACAGTAATTTGAAAGCAATTTAAGTATTTTCATTAATTAATATAAAGTTAAAATTAAATCTAAAATTTTGATTTTTTTAGTTAGCATTCTGTAGAGGTCAGTACAATTTTAGCAGGCTGAATTTGTTTCACGGTTACAGGGGAAAAAAATAATAATAATTTAAAAAAAAAAATCCCTCAGAGACTCTCTTGCCACTAGCAGACATTCCCTGGCTAAGACCAAATTATTGTTGCCTTGGTTGTGGGGAATAATTAAATCATTTTATCAGTCGAAACCAGCATCATCTTTGATAACTCGAGCACAGCTCAGGTTTCAGTGAGAACATAATGCATCTTTAGATGAGTCTCTTACTCCACCTATCACCATAAAGGAACCATCGTGAGCCTCTGAGTGTTCTCCCTCCTACCACAGGCCATGGAAAATTTTAGCATTTAAAATGCTTCATTAACAATAAACAGCATTAATTATATATAGAAGGAGGAATTTACTAAGAACTCTCTTTATTCTTGCTTTTTTTTTTCCCTGAACTTCTCCAGAGCAAGTATGATAATTCTGTGATATCATCTACAAAGTCGGTGGTATTAATTCAGAATTTCTGGGCAAACAGCCTGTGAAAGAATCCTTCACATATCTACCTAAAATCTCCCCTCTGACAGAATAAAAGCTGGTATTAATTTTGCAAATAAAAAGAATGCTTCACACCTGGAAAAATGTGCTGCACTGTTGGTCCAAATACAGTAACAGGAATAAAGTGCCTTTTTGTATTTGAACTGAGCCCTTCTCCAAATCACTGCTAGCCATTTTAAAAAAATGACCTCATAATTAGGGAAAATTTTCTAAGAGTATGATGGGATTAAAAGCATGAAGGATACACAAATCAAAACACCTTTTATTATTAAAAAAACTATCTGATGCAGTAAATTACAGGTTGTAGCAGTAAAAGCGCTCATAAGAGTGAGCAGATTTCTCTGTGAGCTGTGTTTACATGATCACTGAGATTTAGGAGATGTGCAGGGAGTGAATACAGCTGCTGAAGTCTCCTCCCTGCCGTCTGAATGAACCTAGGCTTGGTTTTCTGAGGAGAGCAGGCTGGGACAGTGCACAGCAAAACACAAGCAAAACACTTTCAGAGATCTTGCTGTTCCCATGCAAGCCTGAAATAAAAGTGTTTGAAAAAATAATTGACACCCATGAATGGGGCAGTTTCCTGGCTCAATGAAATCTACCTTCTTCCACCACATTTTAAGCCCCCTCCCAGGCAATACACTCTGCAGATAATCATCATATGTGGATACACAATGTTATAATAGGAAAAGGGGTTGGTACATCCATGTACACAACAAACCAAATGTGCCCAATTGATCAGACTTCCTTTTCCTGTATTTTCCTGGCTGCAATCCCAAACTCTAACAACTATTTTAGGAAAGAACTCCGTGATTCATATCCAGGAGACTCAAAACCATCCAGTCTTTCAGAGCAGATCTCAATATATGGGGGGTGTGCGTGTGTGAGAAGTTGAGCACTAATGACTGTGCTCAAAATGCCAGCCAGGCACAGGCAAGCTCTGGCAGGGCAGGGGAGGGAGCTGACCTGACAAAGGGGAGCAATTAAATGCTAACCCAGTTTGGGCAGGTTCAGTTAAAATCTTAAAAAGAAAGTTAAACTTCAGTCTGGATTTTCAGAAGATGAGAACTTGGTGCTGTGCAAGGCAGATCTGGAAAGAATCTGTTCCCAGCTTTTTTTATCAGCAGCTGAAATGGTAACTGCAGGGCTAATCTCGCACACTCGCCACTTGTAAAAACACTTTTTCAATTTGTATGCATAAGCCCATCATAGGGGGGCAGTCCAAGACAAAAACCACATGCAGTGCCTTTCATGCATGTTAGCCTGAATTATAAACAAGAGGCCAAAATCTCAAATGGTAAAAACAGGGGTTGCCCAGCTGGAGTAAATGTGCTTAGGAGTGCTGAAAAAGTAGCTCTGTAAACTTTTTCACAAGAATGGTTTTGCTTAGATTAATCTTTATTTCTTCTTAGGAATCACACCCACTTCTGTAACAGCAGTGAATCTTAAAGCTGTGTATCAGCAGGATGTTCTCCAAAATATTCCAAGATTACTGGCAGTGTTCAATTTTGCCTGACACTTTTCTTGACCTGTTTCTCTGCCAGAAGAGTAATTACAGTCCTGGACACAGCAGCAGAAACCTGTTCTTTAACTTGTACATTTGAATACCTCTTTGTCTTATTTCTGCATAAAACCCCATTCCCTGAAAACAATGACAGTGAAAATGGGAGTGAAGGTGTCTTTGGAGAGAGAAGGTCTGAGGAATAATTTCCTTTGAATTACTTGTGCAAATGTAGAACCTGCACTGCTGCTGCATCATAGGTGAGATTTAAGGCTGTTTTTTGTTTTAAACTTGTAAGAAGGGGAGCAGCAACTAACAGGAGATTGCATTTCATTTTTTGTTTCATGTAAATGAGAACCTGGTCAACAAAATGTTGATGGGGTAAGGCTCACTAATAGATACGATATTTTTGATTCCTTTATTTTTTTTTCATCATTAATGGATCTGGCTTTTTTACATTTTAGTAAATGCAGTACAATGCTACTTTACTCAGTTCTTAAAAAACAAATATATTAATTAAAGAACAGCTTTGATAGATTTTTAAAATTATAGTGTAAATTATTAAATACGCTAGTTAGCAACTAAGCAGAAATCACAAAACCATTGTTTTATATATCTGAGATGCTAAATTGCAAAACACTAAACTTTGACACTGTGACTGAAATCCCTGCAAGTAATAAAGGCCAATAAATCCAGAAGACTGGACATATGGATATGGATTTTGTGTGAAAATTTGTTTCCTCTCTATGGATACACATTCTGGAAGATTCTCCCTTGAAAGAAATAAAAACATGGATGAATGTTTTTACCTTGATATGCATCTTAGCTCTTTTCAACAGACTTAGAGTGGTGTGTCTGGTGCTGTCCGGCCCGAGAGGCACAAGCTGTTTTAGCTGTTCCAAATATAGCCGGAGTTTAGCCCGCCTGCAATCATTAAAAACCGAGAGTTGTAGTGGAGTTGCACCCGAACAGAATCTCCTATATGCAAACACCATCTGTTTGCAGGATCTCTGTGCAGAACTCGAGTCAACTGTGGCTTCCTTTCCCCTCCCTTTGGCAAAGTTTCAGACTGAAAGGTCACTTGAAATGCAGTAATGTTGCTTGGCACACTCAGACAGGAGGCTCATACCTGTATTTCAGAGCAGTTTGCTCAGCCTGGTCAGACCCATCTTAACCAAAGGGGAGTATGCTCAGAGATCTGAGACATCCAGGAAAGGCTGCACACTCCACCTGTGGCTGGGTAAGGCCAAAAACCTGGGATTTTGCTCCAATGCAGTGAATTCTGCAGGCACAGACAGAGCTGTGGGCAGCTGCAGACCCTGATCCCCCTCTCCCCATTCCTATCCCTGCCTGCTGCAATAGGACACACTCCAGCTATGCAAGCCAAGGGCATCCATGCAGCTCTTCACAGCTCAGAGCTGTTTCCAGCCATGGTTTATCAATGTATTTTAACAGGAAGGTCCTGATGCCCCTTCTCCTCCCTTCTACTGACCCACAGTCCTCCCAGAGGGAGACATTCTTCCTCACACTGCACTGTGGTTATTATAAACACACAAGAAGAAACACTTCCAGCCATGTTCCTCAACAACAGGCCCCTTCTTTCTCTGTTACCCCCTTGCAAGTATCACTACTGCAGCTCCCAACAATCTCTCCTGTACTACTGCCGTATCTATCAGTAAAAAGAGGATGAACAAAGTATTATTTCTACATGCTTTCCAAACTAGAAAGCAGCTGGCAATACAACAGTCCATGGAAGAGCTGCTTGACCTATCCAAAACAAGGCAGTGGCCAACCAAAGAACTGCACGGGAGTATGTTTCTGCAGTTGCATCCTAAAGAAAATCTCTCCTGGTTTTAATTCACAGTGCTTGAACAGGAATCCACATGGTTCTGCAATGAGAAATGGCCGTGCAAGTGCTTCCATGAATAAGTGCTATCCTCCTTTCTGCCAGCCTGTTACAGGCTGAGCAAAGCCATGACCTGGAGCTGACATTGCCCTCACAGCCATAAGAGGAAGTGAAGCAGATCCCAAGAGTGAGGTGAATAATCATCTTTTTCAAATTTGCTCGATGCTGCATGAAGGAAACAAACACTGCAGGGAATTCAACACTTCTGGTCGAGAACGAACTTTCTTTTGAACAATGAGTTCAGAACCACAGTCTAGCATCAGTGTTTGAAATGGACAAACACTCTTCAGCAGAATTTAATATGCACCAAATGACAAATCAATCATTTATAGTTGGAATGATTAGTGCAATGTGAAAACAACCTGAGAATTAACGGTGAAAAAACCCAAAGCAAAACAGAATTAATGCAGAACAGTAATGACTATATACTCACACATGTAGTTCTGTCTGCCTATAAATCAGCAGTGTACTAGCTAAGAAACCACAAAGCATTTCCATAAAATTTTAAATTTTTTCTTCATGCCACTTAGAGAAAAAGGATTTTTGGTAAAAATCTGATTCACAAGAGAAAACTGCCGACAGACTTTTTATTTAGGTCTGGGGTTTGTTTTTAAATACAAGGTTCTAAACTTAAGCATCTAAATGCTTTTGTTTAAACAACACCAACAAAGATTGGCTGAAGTATTCACAAAAATTGCCCATCAGATCCCCTAAGGCTGCTACCTTAAACTGGAATATCAATCTTTAAAATAGTGAAATACCCAAATTAGGGACTACTGGTATTTATATAGAAAATCTTAATGAGGCAAATGTTTATTTCTGCATCTGTAATGTCTAAAAACTACCTGAGGTAGTTGCATTTTAAATACAAGAACTTGTGTCAGGGACTAAATTCAAATAATCTTCTTGTTTTCTAATGGCCTCCAAACATACCCACATGAGCCTGTTTCACTCAGCCCAGCTGTACTTAGACTGATGACAAGAAAGTGGGGACTGAAGATGAAGGAGCATATGGGAAGGAAGAGGAGAAGGATGGTACCAAATAGTAAATAGAGAGGTAAACACCTAGAAATGGAATGAGCAATATACTTGAAGCCACTAAAAATCTGACAAGGAATATACAGAACTGTTGATCTGAGATTTATTTAGTATTAATTCTGGAAAACATTAATGAAACCAGACTACATACTGAACTTATCTGCCTCTTGCTATTTGAGGAAAGTCTGCTTACCACAGGGAGAAGAAAGCAAGGCTTTAGTGCACTTCCTTGCCATCAACTGGGGAGTTCACAGAAATATCACCAAGGTTCAGGGACATGGCTGTGTGCCTTTTTAAAGCACAAACTCTTATATGTTACCTGCCAGCCCAGTAGAGCAGGACTTTACAGAATTGCCAGGAAGAACATGGGACTGAATCTAAGAAGAGTATTTTTAAGTGACCAGTGAGAAGAATTAAAAGGGCTGAATATTAACAAAACTGCTTTAAGGCTTTTTCAGTACTACCAGCTGATACTGATAGCAGTTAATGTACTAAACACACTTGCTGAAAGACCTCCTCTAACTTCACCTTTTTTTTTTTCATCTAATTACTCAACACCTATGAATCCATTACAGATTTTAAAGCATAAGCTTTACATAGATCTTTACATAAATGCAGTCATAATTCATGTATTATAATCGATAGCTTAGATTGTGAATGTACAAACCCACCACAACTCCTCTAGTACTGGAGTAATATCCCCACGTTTTTCATCTTGCACATCTTAGAAAAAAACTGTAAGAATGTAAGAAAACATTTCAGGCATGTTACATTAACAGATCACACCAGCAGGAACAAGGGACTCAAACTTCACAGCAGAGAAGTTGTCTCGTACAGACTCTGCCAGCACTAATTTCTCTCTTTTTCTGCAGGGACCTGACAGCTTTTGCTTTTCCTCAGCTGCCTGTGACCACAGGAGGAGGGAAAGGCACTCACAAAGGTAATCACAGCCAGAGCTGCTTTGTGTTTTGCAGCTCACGCCTTAAATTCCACCTAAAAAAATAACAAAAAGAAAGGAAAAAAAAAACCCAAAAACAAACAGCAGCCTGGTGTCAGAGCAACAGGGTAACAGTCTCTGTGCATGAAACATGGTTGAAGTTGGGAAATTAAACTCTGCTCCCGCTCCCAACCCCAGTGAGGTATCTGCCTGGACACCAGAGCTGACAGAAAAGGGTAATTTCCTCACCTCAGGTGGATGCACAGAAATATCCCCCTCATCACTGATACTGATTTTATCTGGGAAGGCAGAGATCTAAAAATGCCATCCAAAATCCAAATCAAGCCTGCAGCTCTCTGTTTTGGGTGTAGCCCCACATATGGAGAGGTGCATGGGTGCCCAGTCTGATTTATCACATTGTCCTTTGTGCCAGATGATAAAGGGCTTTCAGGTGTTCAAGACTGCAGTGTTTCCCCATAAGCAGGTTCACAGCAGGATCCTCTGAGTCTGCTTTACAGCTCTTCTAGTGCTTGATAAGCCCGGGCTGGTCAGCATTCCAGGGCAGGGGCCATGTCTAGCAGCTGTCTGGTGGTTCCTCACATTCACAGAAGGGACAAAGCCACCTGCTGACAACTGACCCGAAGGCTACCAGCAGCAACTGCATTAAACTGGTTTTGAGTCCACGTAAGCCACGATGGGCGGTAGAGGCTGGGCTTTCAGAGCCCGTGGCAGAACCCTGGAGCCCCACAGCATGGAGGGACAAAGCAGCAAGAAGGGGGTATTAAGACTTTTCCTATATAACAAGGACATCCACCAGAAGAACGTCACAGGAAGACCACTCACTGACTCTAGTCCTTGGAGACTCCAGTTTGCTCAAGTGTTTGGCTGTGAAAGGGCAAGTTCACCAATTCTCAAAGAAAGGGTTGCCATACAAAGGTATATTAAGATCTTTGACTCTAATCAATTTCATAATTGTGTTGAGTCCATTAAAAAATAGTCAATAAGCTTTACTGCCTATATGAAATCCCAGATGGAAATCCAAGCAGCACACCAATAAATGGAATACTAAGATGCAGAAAAGGAAAAAAAAAAAAGAAACAAGAAAGTCCATTGTTCACCCTGGATAATCTTCATTCCAAGGAAACTGCAACAACTCCAAGAAATTCCTACAACTACTTGACAGGCGGTTGCAATGGGAACAAAATACTTCTCTGTAGGGCTAAATAATACAACAAAAGGCAATGGCTGTGGATTCAGAGGTTCAGGATGGACCCTGGGAAACAAATTTTTTATTGGGGCAGTGGTGAACAACCAGAATAGGTTGCCCAGAAAGGCAGTTCTTGGAGATTCTTAAAGATTTACCCAGATAGAGCAAAAAACATTCACAGACACACATCCATGTGTATGAACATGTAAATCCAAGATTGCCTGTAACCCTTCAGCATTTGACTCACAAGACTGCTCCCATTCATGTACCAGCAAAACATCCCCAGCTGTGTGGTTTAAACCTGTGCCACTCTGACTGACAGACTGCTAGTAGGTTTGCGGAGTGACCTGATCCACTGCAGCCTTTCCACAGGGGCTCTCCAGGGCTTTGTCAGGTCCAGCACAGCAGAGAGAAATGGCCTGCAGCCAGTCAGACAGCAGATAGCTGTTCAAGCAGTAGCTGCACTGTTTTTTGACAGCAGTAAAGGTGTGTTTCCTAAACCATTCAAGTATAAATCTACAGGCTTTATTTAGAGGCCACTGAGCTGCACAAAGCCAGCTGCAAAGGCAAGGTGCATATCCCAAATGAGCTGCTCAGTCCTCAGCATGGCATGCCTAAGCCAGGCCCCAGTGACATTAAATGGCCACAGACACTCATGACACAGGGTGACATTACTGAGTTCCTGTGAAATGTGTGCCTGTCCATCCTGCCACCCCAGCTGGGCACTCCCTGCAGACAAGCTTCCAACAGCCCTCCACGTGTTTATGGTTGGTAGCACGGGGTGGGCATTTCCTGGAAGCTGCATCCAAAGATAAACAGTTCCCACTGCTGGCATCTTGTTCCTGACTGCCAGAGGTCACTTGCTGAAAGTGTCAGAAGGGCCATGCTCATCTGTTTCTGAACAATTGTGAGCAACAGCATAAAGCTCACTACAGAGAAGTCAAATGCATGACAAGTGTTCACCTTGCACATCCTCCAGGTCTCACTCCACCGCCCCTGTGGAGCACAAGAATGACTCTCACATGTACCCATTCTCTGCTGACCCAGAGCTGGCTGTAGAAAGGAAGGAGCAACTCTATCAGCAGTCTGTCATCCTGTGGGAATCCCAGAACAGTTCTGTCTGGTCCACACCTGCTCCCTGATACTAGCAGATTGCCCAGTCTGGCAATGGAGCTGTCCTGGCCATACTGGCATCTTGGACATGTAGCATCTCCAGCTGATGGAGGAAGGGTCTGGAAGGTTAGGAAATGGCCAAAAAGCCACTAAATGTCTGTATTCCCACACTGAATGTCCTGATTTTCCCTTCATGCTGGCTCCAGCAGGATGCAAGGTTAGACATGATGTTGCTTCCACGTGCACAGCCCATCGTACCTCTCACCAGAGTGCACCACTGAAGAAGGCATGAAATAATGCTGCCCTCACAAGCAAGCCCTAACTGTGCTTTCTGTAGGGTACCTTAGTGCTAAAAACACTTGGGTGACTGAACATGTGTCTATGTTTCAGATGTCCCAATTTTACTCCACTAAACTAGCTCTGTGTACAGGAGGTTGACATACCCTTGAATCAACTGCTAGATATATTTGTTTGGTGCTCTTCTAAACAGAAAAGGACACTATAGACCAAATTCAAGCAATGCAATCACTACAAGCCACACCAGTAAGAATAAGCAATAGATTTGAAATAGATGCAAAAATTAAAAATTTGTCATTTCTGTACATTAACCATTTTGGTCCAAAAACCAGATAGCATCACTCCCTATCACAAAGCAAATTCAGTACAAACATAACAAAACTGAACCCCAACTTCAAAGAATAGAAACATATTTAAAATTAATCTAGAAGACATTACTACAAACTGGACAGAGTTACCTAAGCCTTTCAGATTCTTTCTCTAATGTTTCACTTTTTTTTCCACATTCAAACCTATCCTGGTGCTGTGCAATGAAGTTAATACACAAAGGTTTAAATGTAGAGCAGTTACTAAATTTTTCATTGTTGCATAAGGACCATGTAATCTGGCTTAATAATGTGCACAGGGAAAAGTCAGAGAAGAATCCCTGCACCAAAAATTCACTTCTGGAGTCAAATGTTATCCAGTTACACTATGAACCAAAACAGTCTGGCCCAAGCCCACAACTTTGGGCCAGAGACACCAGCAGTGAACTAATGGCTGTGTTCCCTCCTTAAAGCAAGGTGAATTTATCTCCCTGCCAGACATGAAATTCAGCATAAAATACAGAAGTGAGCTAACTGCAATTGTAAGACAGTCATGTTTTTACAGGAAGACTCTTCACAGATTTATTTATGAAATGCAAATACCTGCGTACAGGGAACACTCGAGTTTTAGACAGAATCAGCAAAGAGAAGCTCAGGATACTTTGTGACAGGCACCGGGTCAGGATGAACACTGACAGCATCATTACTCATAAATATCATTATTTCAAAGTTTTTAAAAAATGCAGAAATATAGCAGTAAAAACTTCCCCAGTGTGACTTCAGGGTTCACCTGCCACCAAGGTAAATCGAGGGTGAGAATCTGCCTGTCCTCTGATACCAGCTTCAATCCCTTCTTACTGAAGCTTGACACAACAAGGCAACATCTTTTAAGGGCTGCAGCTCTTTTTATTCTGTGAACATCATACACTAAAGTGGTGACAAAATTTTGCTGCAAATTGTTTTAATGGTACTGAAAATTTAATATATTCATATTATTTTGTGTAGTCCTGGATATCATGGCCACATATGCAATGTTGGTAATCATGTAATTATATACCCAGCTCTGCTCAGTAGAAGCTGGTACTCAAGCATACTTCCCTTGCTCCTCTTTAAGCTAACACTTTAATAAAGTGTCAGGAATTACATATTTACAGCTCTACAAGACTTTTTGTAAGCTACCAAAGATGACTCTGTACTAATTAAAACACATTTGTTTACAAAGGCATTTAAAGAGATTATTTATAAGCTTCCAGCTTACGAAATCACAGAAATTCAATCAGATAAATGGTTCTAAAGAAACCTATTTATTAATGATTCAGACAGTATTTAGCATATCTCCAGCAAAATATTAAACATAATGGAAGATAACGACCCTCCACTGCAATAAAAAATCCTGTTTCTTTCAGATTTATTTAACTCAGAAACACTTTTAATACTTTCTTCTCTACAAAGGATACCTCAAATACTTCTTTTTTTTTTAAAGGATGCTCTAGCTCACACTTGAGCTGCACAATCTATTTCAACTACACAACAAATATGTTTTAGTGAAAAGGAAAGAAAACCTCTTAGTATTAAAGCACTGTACCATAGCAAGGCACCGAGTGTGCAGATTGCTCTGAGATGTGTGAAAAGCTTGCTCACAGCTGAGTGCCTTGGAGTCAAACCCAGAAAATGCAGTCTTGCTCTTACAGCAAACCTCTTGGCTTTTTATCATCCAAGGAAAGATAAACCAAACACCAGGAAGCTGAGGGTCTTTTTAATGGTAAAAACAAATGCCTGAAGTTTGCCCACTGGTGAAGATTCATCCAAGGCATTTTTTGTCTGTGTCTAACACCTGGGGCTTGTGCAACCAAATTCTGCAGTAAAGCCCACATGGAAACTAACAGAGAGGAAGAGCAGTGAGTGCCTAATTGCAATGATTGTTAGTGAATTAAATGCAACAGCCCTGCAACCACCTGCTTTATTTACTGTAGTATTAACTGGGAGTTTCATCCTCAATATGCATTTCCAGCATGCTGAATACTTGTGTGCATCTGCTCTGCTGAACTGAAAGCAGCCACCTTGGAAGTGTCCAAACATGGGATAACAACTGCTGCAAGTGCCTCTTACCATCACAAGCTTTCAGAGAGTCAGCGCTGCTCTGGACTTATCTGCAAGTTTTCACATGAATACTGCTCAGCAATGTCTGGTGCTGTTCCCAATGCTAAGGATATAGAAGAAAACCTCTGCTGCCTGTAAACACAGCCTATGATTTCCATGTTTTGCACACTTGATGACTCTGAAAAATATTTTGGTTCTTTTACACTATATCTAAATGCACACTTCAGCAGTTACAGTGCATTTTATTTACTTTCCCTAGTGCCACTTCAGCCCACTAGCTGAGTCCAGACTCCACACTTGACCTTTACCTTTTCACCTTCCAAAAGATGCCACTTGTTCATGTTTTAGAACAGACACACGGAACCAGAACTGACTCCTACATCTTTCAGTACACATAAGTTAATGGAAGCATCTGCAGTGCCACAATTGCATGCATTTTTGGCCAGTTAAGCCTCTTGGCAGCAGTGCACAGAAAGCTAGCTGGAATGCAAACTGGGAACAGGTGAATAGTAGCTGGTCTGTGAGAGGGAAGCTGCTGACTACTGAAAGAGGGAATATCTGGCAGACCTTGCTGCCCATGTTGCCTCCTCTGTCTCTCCCACCATTACCTGTCCCTCCAGTAGCTCCCTGCTGAATGCAGTGACAGTTCCCTGTCCTAATTTACAAGCATTGGGCTACATCAACATCTCCTCATCTCTCAAAATTCCCACAAGGAGACTTTGATGCACTTTATGCTCTGTTCCCACCAGAAGGTGAGCTGTGGTTACCCATGTGCTGCCATAAGCCAGGGACATCAGCTAAGAAGGGCAAATGACAGCAGCTCCCGAGGCTTGCTTTGGGCTGGAATGACTGCAAAGCAACATGGATGACTCCAGCAGGTGAGACCTGACCAGAGCCTCAGCAGCTGGTGGTTTGCCAGACTGCCCATGTGCTGTCCCTTCAGGAACCTACCCAGCAGCAGAAGCAGACAAGACTGATGCATGTCCCTGAGTCACATCTGACTTGGGCCACCAGAAGAAACAAAAGCCCTGTGGCAGAGTTAGTGCCTGCTGCTGTACTGCTCCTCAACCTTCTCCCACTCGAGCTCCCTGCCTGCAAAGTGAGCAGGAGCTGTCAGAAGCGTGCGAGGTGTGACAGGGATGTGTCACACGACGGTGCACGCTCACCCACGTCCCTGCACCGCCCGCAGACCAAGCCAGCAGCGCAGGAGGGGCTCAGAGGAGCCCTTGGGCAAGGCAAGCACAGGCAGGACCACCTCAGCAAGGACTCCAGTGCAGGAGGAACACCAGCAGCTCTCACTGGTATCTGTTTTACCCGCTGGGGAACCAGAGCCTTAGCCTCTGCAGCACTAAGAGCTGCAGGACCATCATCTGACCACTTTCATCTCCTCGCCTTGTTTTTTTCTAGACTTGTCCCTGCAGGCAGGCTTTTCCTCACAGCTTTTCCCATACTTCAGCCATCCCACTGTCTTAAGCTGCTCTTATCTGAAGAGCAGCCATGAAAGGTTTAAAAGCCCTTCATTGTTCTTGGGTCTCAGCAATAACTAAGAGCAACACACAAAAATCTGAGATGTACTTCATGGGAAATGTCAACAGGAATTTACAAGCTATACAGGGATTCTCAAAAGCATCACAAGCAAAAGTAATGGCAGCTGGATATCATTTGTATTTCCTGGATGGTATCCATTATATTTACATGTATGAGATTCTACATCCTTTGACCATAGGCAATAAATCTCTGACCTTGCAAGAATCTGAGGCAACAGAAATCAAACATTATGCAAACAGCTGAAACCCACTGCAGTATTTTTTTGCCCTTGTATGGATTTCTTTTCCTCTGCAAAAAGGGGGAAAAAAGGAGATTCCAGCCTATATTTTAGCATTTCAGCCTTTAGGTTGTGCTCATCTATAAAGAACAGTTTTCTGTATTTTTAAACCTTCAAAGTCAACGTCAGACAAATAGGAACAATTCTTAGAGCTATAGAAAAGGAATTTCTTTTTCAGGTGTCTTCTATTTTTAGCCCTGTTATCTACTGATTGTCTTTAACATTTGCCTCTCTAACACTTTTAAGCAATAGTGAGGGAGGCGTCACCTGGTACCACCAGCCCAGCATCACACAGTACCTACCTAATCCAGGCAGATGAACAACAGTGCCTTGTAGAGAAATACATGAATGATGGAAATACCATCATACATACTGAAAACAGAGTCCACAAAAAACTATCAGCCATGCTTTTAATAAACTTATTTAAGACTTCATTCAGCCAGCCACCCATTTGTTTTGCACATTAAAATGTGCACATTGCAATTTAGTAGTCCTCCTAAATTAGACCTCTCAAACCCATCTGTCTTACTGGCACTCAAGTTTCTTAGATTACACTTCGGGGAGACTCAAGTTTGTCTGCTACCTCAGAATAGTGTCAGACCCAATTAGATAAGGAAAGTGCTGCCACGAGATCATGCCATTACAGGATCAAGCAGTTGTAATTCCCACTAGACGTGACATGGAGGCACACACGTACTCACACACGCTGCTCGTGGAGCCCCAGCAGTGGGTCAGGATGTGCAGCAGTAAAACTTTGGCCCTCACTGGCAGTGGAGCACCACAAAGCAAATTTGCACAGCACATCCAAAGCCATGGTGTGAGCCTGCAGACCTGCAACAGGTGTATTGGCTTTCGCCACCATTCACAGTACTCTTGTAAGGAATTTGTCAAGGACTGCAGAGTAGGTTAAAGAGAATTACATTCATTTAAACAAGGAAAAGCTGTGTAACAACAATAGGCTTGCACTGGGTTTACACACAGAGGGGAACAGGATGATAGTGATGATTTTTCACAAACTAACCATCCACCACCAGGTGGCTGGAGAGGATGCAGTTTGTTTCCCCCAGAAGTGGCTCCTGGGAGCTGCATGTCCCTCTCACGTGGGGCTCCAGGACCAAGGTGCAGCTCAGCTCTGTGCACATGAGCTACACGTTTATCGACTGACAACACCCCAGAGCAAGGCACTGCTTACAAATCAGCTCATGGCTTGAAACCGGCTTTAATTATCAGACTGTTTCCCCACATCAAAATGCTAAGCAAGAACATCGTGTCTCAGGACAGTTGCCAACAGGAAGGATCTTAAAAAAAAAAAAAAGTGTGGGGGAGACTACAATGCTTAAATAAGCCTAGAGAAGTTGAGCTGCAGCACAGCACTAAGCCAAGAGAGCACACTACTGGGCCTAGTGAGCTCTTTCTGCCTAATTTTAAACCTCCCTATAGACCTAGTTATTTTGTACGTATGTCAGATGAGGGGAGAAATGCGTTCAAGATTTTTTTTTTTTTAATACCACTGTGTGATGCCAAATTAAAGGAGAGGCAAGTCAAGTTGAATTATTTTAGCTAAATTAAAAACATGCATTGCTGTCACACACTGAGCACAAAGCCTAGGGATAGCAGACAGCCAGAATTAAGCAGCCTTTTCCTGCATCAACTTAAATGAGTGTGAAGCATTAATATTTGCAATACTGGATACCTGTGACTCTGGTTTTATTGTCTATTGTACCTCAATATCCAAATATCAAGTATCCAGTTTAAGTAGCCTGACAAATGCTGTAGGCACTACACATTCCACATGCACAAGGCACTGAAAGAAACAACAGCAATTTACAGCACAGTTCTAAAAGCTCATCAGAGTTAAAGCAACTCTGTCTCCAGTTCAGCACCTAAACAATTACTTGCTCCTTCATAGTAGTAGGAAGTTTTAAGCTCTGATCAGGAAACTATCAGAAAGAGATATTTAGTGCTATGTGTTACTTTCATTTTTGCTTCTGCTATTACTTCCTCGGCACATGCACCTACCAAAGCCTCGTGGCCATCTTAGAGGGAGCAGCTAATGACGGCAGCTTGAGCATGCACAAATGAATTGATTTTATTGGGGAAGGAAGTGGTGGGTGTTGCTTTTACCAACAAGTGCAGATACTTGAGATGTGTTCCAGTGAGACAGCTGAGGTGCCCTGGGACAACAGCAGGGTGCCTGTTCCAGCCAGCTGAAGGCTGGTTCAGACCCCAAGTGAGAACAACAAAGGAAGAGAAGAAAAGAAATCACACTGAAGTAATTAAGAATGCATGTCCCCAAATGTCTTGCTGTATGTCTCCAACTCCCTCATTTAAACCTTGTAATTAGAGGTGAATGGAAGACAGTGAGGTATATGTATAAACAAATTTAGGGGAAGGATTAAATGCACTGACTGTAATTAAAGATGGTCACTTGCAAGGCTGCAATGGGTACTTTTACTTTCAGATGAATTAAAAGCTGAATAACACTTATTTCTGCCACCCCCCCCCAAACCAAAAAAAGAAAAAATCTGGCATCAAGGGACAATGGAGACTTGCAGATATCTGACAGTCCTGCCTCCACGTTTGGATAGAGCTTGCCACAACACCAGTAGTGCCTTGTTTATAATTTAATTTCCAACCTATTTCCCTTTCCACTGAACAGTATAAAACTAGTTGTCACTGAGCCAGATAAGGTGCAATTGAGCAGAATCTGAAAATGATCCATCTGGGGATGATAAGGTATTGAACATCTTTCAAAACTCTCCCTCCTTCTTTCTTCCCTGCAAAACCCAGCTCAGATTTCTTAAGTGCAGTGTCCTGAGGTTATCTGGCAATGAAAGGAAGCGCCAGAAGTTTGGACTCACTTGCCATGTGAGTATGTAAAGTCAGGCAGTGGGAACCAAGACACCCAACAGTCTATTTAAAACACCTCTGAGCACCTACACCCAATAACTGCTTCTAGCAAACACACACAACAAGCTCCCAAATTTCCCTAGCAGAAATTATTTGCTCCACCCATGTTGTTCATTGCAGCAGTCAACACAACAGCACTTACCAATCGGGATTAAGTCAGCTTTCTTGGGGAATTACAGGGTTTGCTACCTTTATGTTTTGTAAATACCAGCTAATGTGCTATGTAAGACACAGAGTGTCTGTGCAGCTGGTATTTGCAAACACTGATGGTATTCCTAACTTCAATAGGAGCTGCTAAGTCCTGGCAGCAATTACATGCCAGGCAGGCCCCTTATTTAGCACCTTATATCTTCATTTAGTTACCCAAATTAAACCATCAAGGAAAGAAAAGCAGATAAATCTGTTAGGCATCAATCCCAAGGAAGCAGCTGGGAGAAGAGGACTCACCACTACTACTTCAACCTTATACAGGCGTTGTACCACCTTCAGATGTAGTCTTTGACTGTTACACAAATCTGCTTTGTTGCAATAAGGTAGAACCTAATAAAAGCTTTCTGCATGTAGGGCATGTAGCCTGCAACCAGAGTTATTAGTTTTTCAAGTTAGAAGCATTGCAACATGACCTCATGTACATACATCCAAGCCCACACCTCTGCTGTGTCGGCTGTGCCAATCTCCACGCACTACAAAATTAGTCACACTAATTTGTGTAGAAAAAAGCTTGTGTAACATAAACTAGCATTAAACAATAATATTAGCCAACTGACATCCTTTGACAAGTCCTGCCACTCTGCTGTAGCCTAGAAGGATGTGTACATAGCTCAGCATACGTATTTAATCTCAAAAGACAGCACTCTATCAAAGTCCCAAAACAACTCTCTCCTTCCAAACATAGGGAGGGGTGGGTAGAAGGAATATCTTATCCATTCTTGGGGATTGCACAGGTCTCTAGGACAAAAGGAATCAGTTTTTGACTGGATCCCATGCACAAGGAAGGGGATGGGGAGAAGTTGTTTTAGGTTTTATTTTTCTAAAAAAGGCCCAAATGAAACTTCTGTGAAGGAACAGCATTATGCTTTTTCACATTTATGATCTGCTGTCTAAATGCTCATGCTCAGTACAGTTTCTGGAACCTTTTCTGCATCCTCTGCAGCTGCCTGGATGTGATGCACGGTTCAGCCTATAGGCAGGCACAGCTCCTACTGAAATTCCCTGGGCATGAGGCAGAGTTGGGCCCACAGTCTGCCAGTGTACCAAGGGGAAAAAACACAGATTAAAAACTACTTGACCTGCAAAGGAATTCTGTGCAGTAAATCCAAGCACAAGTGTCTGCTGACAGAGACCACGAGGGAAAAGGAGCATGAGCTACACCAGGGAAGTACACACCGTTCCATTCAGAAAGAGACATTTTGAATTTGAGACCAGGCCATGGTATATCCAATACCCAAGTGAGGTAGTCACTCCAGGGAAAGGAGTGCTAAAAATAGAGCCAGGGAGAGGACAAGCAACTCACAGAACACAGCCACCTCCTCCAGCTGAGGTTGATTCCTTTTTGTCTACTCCAAGCAGGGACACTGGGATGTGAATGCTTGTGACATAGTTGGGAGAAAGCAAGCCAGCCTCCTGCAGACCTGGTGTGAATCCTGAGTGCAGAGCCAACCTTGCCTTAAAGAGCTGGAGCTGCACTGCTGACTTTCAGGCACATTTGCTACTTCTTCAAACAACAGCAGGTACCACTTCTGTATATTGGTCTGTGGGCTTCCACAGACCTGACTGGCTGGGATTCAGCCAAGGATTCCCACCGCATTATGTAAGACTCATTTCAGAGGCCAGCTTCTTAAAATCCATTAGCTGCCTAAATACCTTTAAAAAAAACAAAAATCAAATTCCAGCTCACTTGTCCAGATGTAGCTCAGCAAGCTTAAAAAACCCCTCTTTTTCAAAATACAACTTATTTTTAATACAACTAATACAACTAATTCAACTTATTTTTTTTCTCCTCCAAGCAGTAGAGCAGTCACCATCAGGCCTCTCTTGCCCTATATGAAGGGAATCAGCACCTAACTGTCCTGAAAGTACCAGAAAGTCTGGCCCATCCATCTCTACTTGATACAAGTCCAGCCCACTCTCTCTGCCATGCTGGATGAGAACTAGCCAGGTCAATTAGCAGATGCTGAAAACATAAACCACCTTCTACATAGTCCATTAGAAGCTGACACACAATGGACTTATGTTTGAAGAGAGGGATTAACAAATTCAAGTGGAAAAAAATGCATGCACTTGGTTTCTCACCCATCTGCTCCCTGCTGGCTGCTTGGCTGGCCAGGAAGCACAGAGCTTTCTGGAGCCCAGACCCAGGACTCCACTCATGCTCCACTGTCCAAAGCTGACTTCAGCAGGAAAAAGGACATAATAATTGAGTCCAAACTGTATTTTAGTCCCATCTTTCATCACAAAATAGCAGCTTTGCCCAAAGCATGAGTATGCATACATCTCTGATACCTGTAATATAACTTCCTGAGCAGATTAATTTTCAAGCTTTGTCTGCTTAATGCACTCCTCCTTTCCAAACCAGCAGTGAAGGTAGGAAGACACATTTGTTGGGAGTGCATCATCAGGTGAGCTGTTCTGTGCACTGAAAAGACAACAGTTCAGTGCCTAAGTATCCACAGCAGCTATTGCAGCAGGTACTGCAGGACAAGTCACAGGTCCAGACACTTGCTGACTGCCCAGAGATGGGGCAACAGTGAGGAAAGAACAGCGTTTAAGTACAAAGCTTTGAACCTTCCAATTTCTTTAATTCCACAGATCTGTCAGACTCAGAAGCATGGGTCGCTTCAGCAAAAGCACAGGATTAAATCTCAGTTCTGCAGGTCCAGTTCTTTATAGACTTTGCTAAACAAGCTCTGCAAAAAAAAATATTACAGAGATTTTTAACACCTGGTAAGAGGGGCTTTAGGCTGACATTCAGCCTTGCACTGGCTGAGACAACACCAGTTACCTGCTCACTACAGCTGGAGCCCTCAGAGAAGAAGTCATAGCTGGAGGGGAGCAGATGCCCAAACCAGGGAGGCTTTCAGCTCACAAAAGTCAAATCACACTCCTAAGACATTACCATTCTTAAGGAGTGCAAAGGTATGTTTATTGCAATTCACTGGGATTGTAATAAACCATTTCACACCAACCAGATGGTATAAAAAAAAGTTCTTTTCTTGACAAGAAAACCAGAAGAAAGACTACAGAGGTTAGATTCTGCTAGCAAGACAACGTGGTTCCCACCACTAACACAGCAGTCACATTATCTGAATGGTTTATGTACAATCTGGACAGATCCTAGAAATGGCAGCAAGTTTTATAGACCCATTATAACAATGAGATCTTTCCCAGGTCAGTAAGACCCATCCAGCACAGCACTTTCCAGGAAACAGCAGCCAAAACTGGATGCTTAGGAAAAACATTAAACTGACAGAGAAGTGAACTGTAACTGCTCTGAACTGTAAATTAACACTGTAAATTAACACTGTCACTCAAAGAAGCCATCCCACCCTCTCCCCGTGACACATCAGGGTGTGCCTGTGACAGTGAGCTGGCTCAGGAAGGTGACCTGGCCAAAGGAGGAAGCTTCTCCCCTCCTGCTGTGCTAGCAGGAAGCAGGACCCAGAAGCACCAGTGTGCAGCCAGGGCTGGGTTAAATTCCTGATGGAAGCACAGCAGTGGGACACTGGGTGATCCTTCCCTGGAAGGACTTTACCTCCAGCACCAGTTCAGGGGTTTCCTCGGTTATTGGTGGCACCACAGCCACTCAGCATGATGGATCAATGCAGTTACAGCTTTATGCTGCATAACACTGCTAACCACAACGGTAATTTGTGATTTTGAAAAGGCAGCCCATAATAAAAATAAACATAAAGCATTGTTTTGGTATGCTATTATTTCAATGACCTTTCAGTTCTGTTTCAAAACTTCCAAGTGTATCACCAACTAGCAATTACATGCTTTCCATTAACCCTACAGTTTACTAACACGAAGAGCCACAGAGAAGATTTCAGGACATCCATCTAGGCATTCTCTCTGCTTATATAAACGTCAAACACCAAGCAGCTCTGATACATGAAACTGATGTACCAATGAATGTAACTGTGCTCTTGAATGTGCAATTCCTCCATGATAAAACCACCTATCAGGACTTAACTTCAGAGGCACCTGCTCTGTTTTCTGTTTTTTTAATGTTGTACATAATAACGCTCCCATCAAAATACATACAGCTCACCAAAGCCTGTGCTTCTGTAGAGATACCCATTCATGCACATGATGATGCAAAACAGAAACTTTGTTCTGGCAAGATTTTAGCTTTAAGGACTGCACAAAACTTGCATCAGTATTACCTTCTGTGCACACGGGAACACTTTCAGTCTCCCCCAGTCAGCACTCTACACAACACACACATTAAGCTCCTTTGGGAAGAAATAAAGGTTTGGGGGTTTTTCCATCTTTAAGGTTCTGCAAGTCACTGTGTCTCGTGTATTCCCCATTCTCTTCTTGCACTTCTAAAAGTTCAGGGCTGTCTCACTCATTTGATCCAGGCCAACTCCACAGCAGTCTCAGCTTGAACAGCAATGCCTGGTTTTTACCTACATCTGGCTCAGCACACCAGCTTTTGTCAAATCTAAGTCTGGGGACCTGGGACCTAGATCAAGCCATACCAGGGTCACACAGCACTTCTTCAGCTCATATGGTGCCAGTCTGGGGACAGCAGCACGTGGCTTGCTGATTTTGAGGTACACCTATTCATTTCCTCACTAATTCTTAAAAGCTGTTCTTTAAAATCATCAAGTTTCACGAGCTTTTTCTGAAGACTTTACCAGGGAAAGGGCAAGACCCTGAACCCCTCCTGCAGCAGAGCTCCTCATGGCCAGGCAGGACTGAATGAAACCAAAGAAGTCCTGATGGATTGATCCCAGCATCCTCTCTCAGGGATCCATGTGCTTTGACAGGAGGTGTCTCTTCCCTGCACAGCCCTGCAGAAGCCGGGGTGAAGACCACAGGTGAACAGCCAAGGGCAGGTTCTCCCTGCCTTCACAGAGCAGTGTGGAGATCTCAGCACAGTCTTCAGGACCATACACCTTGGCTTTTACCTTCTAATGCAGAACTAGTAAAAACTGATGCAAATAAATGAGATTATGCTGTGTCTTCTAAAGAAGCTTAAGTCTCTCGTGAATTCTTGGGTGTTTTTTTACACTATGAAAGCTGAATTCCTCTATAAAGCTGTCAGGTCGATTTAAAAATTTCCTTGCAAAAAGTCATGATTACTAATTTACTTACTATTTATATTGCTCTGTGAAAGCCTACAGACCTAATGGTCTGGCTGGAAACAACAAAAAATACCTACATGAATATACACGTTTGTCATTTGGAACTAGTTACATCCAAGTGCCACTCTGACTAACCTGTCTGTAATTACTAAAATATCTTCTAGGACCTCAGCTGTCCCTAGGATAGAAGATTTCTTGCCTTCCTGCTTTTTATTTAGGGGTTTTCCTGTTTCATGGCTCCAAGATGCATACCTTAAATGCACAGGACCAAAACAAGACTGCCATTAGAGGGATGAGTCCTTACAGAGTTTCCCTGTAACAAACCCACACTAAAGTTCTGAGCAGGGTATTGTAGGGAGGCATAAAGCAGAGAAAAAGAAATTTCATGTATGAATCACCAAGAAACACTTTACCATAAATGTAATCTGAATTCTATCATATAATGAAATATTTTTTCTTGCAATTACATTTCTGCTTTCATCTTCCCCTGAGCACCCCCTCAAGAGCACACAGAAGAGACCCAGCAGTACAAAACACAAAATAAAGTGGTAATGCCAAATGGCCAAGCCAGCACACACAGAGGTCAACCACTGCCATTCCCATTGACATTGAAACCAGAGATAAAACCTCTGATGTGCAACAGCAGTGCAGAACCCAAAACAGCAGCATGTACATGAATGGCTGCCACGGCTTTCCAGTTACCAGCATCTCTGGCCACCCTGACACAGGACAGGAGGGCTGTGTACATGAGGAAGCCATTTCCCGGCCCTGCAGCACGCAGGGCAGCCCTCAGACACCACGTGAGGGACTGGGCACGGAGGAGGACACGCGGCCATTCCTCTCCTCCTCCTCAACAGGCTCCTGTGAGATAACCCAGTGTGCCTTGCCAGAGTAGCATCATGGCAGTGCTGAGTCAAAGGCACTGGTCCTGGAAAGGAGACACCTCCAAAATCAACATCCAGGGCTTCCCAGCTGGCAGGGCAGGGCTGCACCGCAGGGGGAAGGCAGGCTCTGCTGCAGGGACATACACGGCTGTGAATCTTCCATTAAAGCATGCAAGACACTTCATAGATCTTAATGTAATTTTAGTTAAACACAGTGAAAACCACTATGATCGGTATTATCTGCTCATACACCCACAGTGCTGGAGGAGGGGGTTGTTAAAAAGAAGAAAATAGAAATTGCAGGAGTCCTTCACACCAATACATCAGGCAGCTAGAACTGTACACGCCTCATCTGCTTTTGTGAGCACCCATTTGCACATACAAGGATCTTGCACTAATTTGCAGGTTCTCACCAGGAAGAATAAAAATCTGGCTTCAAGTATAGTTTAACTGCAGGAGGCACAGCAAGCAGCAGCAGTTAGAAACATTAGTTGTATAATCACAAGACATACTGTGCAGTTTACCTATTTTGACCTTGAGATGGCAAATGAAGAAAAGGTAGCAAGGCAAGTACTATATGGTCCATCTACTACAAAGATACAACACAGAACTGAAAGTGAGATCAGCGATTGAACAATTAATAGATTCTCCTTCTGGCCCTGCATCTGCTGCAAATGCTGCTGTGCCTCATTTACTGTGCTGCTTAAACACGTTAAGGCAGAGCAAAAGGAAGAATAGGAAAATAACTGAAGGAAAAAGAAAAGGAATATGCAGATGAAAGTAAATTCTTAATGATGAAGCAGGAGGAGAGGAAGAAACTGAACAGAATAAGAAAGAATCATAGTTGGAGCAATTTTTTTTTTCTTTTAAAGAAGCGTGACTGAAGGACGGAATTTTACATGTAGTTATTTTCCTGAAGACTCTGTCAGCAGAACTTCTGCCCTGTCGATGTCACTGCCTTAGCCAGTGCACTGCATTCTACTGCCCAGGCCTGTGTTTGTGAGCTTGAGCCTTCTCCAGTTCCTCTCATCTCTAGGATGACCACGTGGCTATTAGGCAGAGCTACAGTTTACTCATATTACAATTAAACTACAGGAAAGCATGTAAGCATGCAAGGGAAGTGATGGTCTAGCTGCTACATAACTGCAGCCACAGTTAAAACACACAAAAAACCCCCACGAGCTCAATCTTGTTGTGCCATTAACCACATTTCACCTATTTAGGAGCATGCAAACAGGTTTAAATCATATCCACACACACCCTCAGCGCTTCCTCTGGATGCGTGAAGCCCGAAAAACCACAAGAACACACAAAAAAAGAACAAAAACCACCCGAAAGGGCATTTATCCTGCTGCCTGAACGGTGAGAGAAAGGCAGCGACCCTGCAGTGAAGGTGCCACGGAGGGCAGTGAGTGGCAGAGCCAGCACGGCCTCGGTGTCTCTGTGTCCCCTCAGACAGGCAGAGCCAGCAGGGCCGCAGTGTCCCTCTGTGTCTCCTCAGACACGGCCACGGTGTCCCTCTGTGTCCCCTCAGACAGGCAGAGCCAGCACGGCCACGGTGTCTCTCCGTGTCCCCTCAGACACGGCCGCGGTGTCTCTCAGTGTCCCCTCAGACAGGCAGAGCCAGGAGGGCCGCGGTGTCTCTGTGTCCCCTCAGACAGGCAGAGCCAGCACGGCCGCGGTGTCTCTCTGTGTCCCTCAGACAGGCAGAACCACCACGGCCGCGGTGTCTCTGTGTCCCCTCAGACAGGCAGAGCCAGCAGGGCCACGGTGTCCCTCTGTGTCACCTCAGACAGGCAGAACCAGCACGGCCGCGATGTCTCTATGTCCCCTCAGACAGGCAGAGCCAGCAGGGCCGCGGTGTCTCTGTGTCCCCTCAGACAGGCAGAGCCAGCACGGCCGCGGTGTCTCTCTGCGTCCCCTCGGACAGGCAGAGCCAGCAGGGCCGCGGTGTCTCTCTGTGTCCCTCAGACAGGCAGAGCCAGCACGGCCGCGGTGTCTCTCTGTGCCCCTCGGACAGAGCCAGCACGGCCGCAGTGCCTCTCTGTGCCCCTCGGGGCGATGCTCCCGGAGCCCTCCCGCAGCCCAGGGCCCAGCTGCACACACACCCCGGCACGGTACAACACCCGCTGAATGAACACTGCCTCCGGAACGGGGCAAAGCCGAGCGCCGCACCGCGCGGGGCTCTAAGCTCTGTCCTGGCTAAGCCCGGCTTTTCCCGGCGCTGCACTGGCCGGAGCAGGCTCGGCTCAGGAGGTGCCCGCTCCTGTCCCAGCTCAGCTCAGCTCTCCGGACAGGACACGCACCCCCAAGGAAACGGACGGAGGGGCAAAACGGATCTCTAGGTACTTACATGCGAGATGAAAATTAACTGCACTTTAGGCATACTTTAAAAGAAACATAAAATAACCCTGTGTGACACAACGTTCCCAAAAATCATTCACCTTAATCACAAAAATACTTTGTACTTACAGCATTTAACACCTCTAGCAAACAGTTTATGCAATCAGATTCTTTGTTAGTAACAATTCGGTTAACCAGTTACAGCATTAATCAGTCCGAGGCTAACTATTAGGGATGTTTCAAAAAGAGCATACCAGACAACAGGGGAAAAAAAAGCGCCAAATAATACTATATTAGATTTTAGTTGATAAAAAAACCAAAACCAACTTAATAAATTATTCAGTGCAGAATCAAAACAACTTCAACAAAATGTTCTTCAATAAACACAGTAATTCAAATGTCAGCCATACATCTTTTAATTAGCTTTTTTTCAAGACTTACCTATGTTTTTCTAGTTCGTTGTGTGATGACCTATTAAAAAGAGAAAAGAAATATTAGAGAAAGGATAAATAAACCAAGATTTATAATATTCAAAAGACAATACTTGCTTAAGTCGCAAAAGAGTTCTCTCAAATAGGTATTTAACACAGATTATGAAACAGCTTTTCTTCTAAATTGGTTCGCTTTTAGATTCTTCAGGGTATCAGCTTAATTTCCATGAGTAAACTGTAGGTTTGGGGGGAATTATAATATATTTGCATTTATTAGTGTTCTATACATTCAAAGACAGAAATGAACATTAAAAACTGAGCAGGTTAGTAATAAAAACAGCCCACGAGATTTTTATCAGTGAAGAAAAATTATGAGGGGGCAGAGAGTGTTCGAAGATCTAAATGGTAATAGGCAAGAGCAAAAAGCACCCCAAAAGCCAGCTTTCAAGCCCATGGAAAAGCAGAAAGAAAAATCAGCAGCTAATCAGTGCTGTTGTTGTTGACATCTTAATGGCAACAAAAGAGGAATCCTCTTAATTCTTCTCAGTCTACAAAGAGAAAATAAAACCCAAAAAATCATAGTCCCTGTACTGACCACAGCAGCATGTTATCCTTTTCCAATCTACTTGGATTAAAGATTTTTTTTTCTTCTCCAACTGATGCCTCGGTTTCTTTGCCATTAGGAGGCAGCCCTAAATTCTTGGAGGATTTTTTTTTAACGGATTCAGCTAAAAATATTCATTTTATTTATTTACACAGCTCAGATTAAAAACATTCCTAAAATGAAGTTACTGTCACCGCCTCAGAACCAGCAATTTTCCATATTTTCAGTTTTGTCCCACTGAAAACATGCCCAGCACGTCAGGATCAAAAGATGCAGAGGCAGTGGCAGCTTTTAGGGCTGGCAGATTATGTCAGAGCAGCTCTGCTGGAGCCTGCTGCAACCCCAGCCTGCAGCTGGGCACGGGGTGCAGAGTGAGGTGCCTTTGTGCAGGGCAAGTGCATGGTCCCTCTGGGGAGCAGAGCCATCCCAGGGGGATTCAGGAGCCCTCCTGCACAATTCTGCCCAGTGCCGAGCTGTCCTGCTCTCCCTGCACACCCTGAGCTGCTGGATGCTGTGCCTGGGTGTGACCGATGGCAGAACATCACTCCGGCCATGGAGAGGGAAATAGAAAGCACAGCTCACACAAGAAACATCCAGTGGACAAACCCAGGAGCAGCTGATCTCAGGCCAGTGTAGCTCCTGATCCTGCAAGGAACCAAGTGAACTGCCCCTCTGCAAGTAAAACCGAAATGCTACAAGGTCCAGCACTGATGCTAATCCACTCTCACCAGAAAGCATCTCAGTGTTGGTACCAAGACATAATTATGTCAACCATTACCTGCCATCTTTTTCTCAAAAGCCTATGAATTCCTTATGTATTTTTGTTGCATCAAGCGAGCCATGATCAAGTAACGTGTGTATTTCTACAATGCCATTTAAGTGCTCCTGACCAATGCAGCAACACTACAAGTGTTAAACACATTTTCTATTCTACATTAATAGGCAAGGTGGGCTTGGTCATTTGGCTTTCTTAAGCTGATTTTGGTTTTATATTCTACTCCTACTCTCTACACAGAGATCAGACTTTTCTCCACTATCATTTCTCCACACCAATGCTCACAAAAGTTGACAAAGACCATGCTAAATCCACCAGTGTTTATGAAAACACATGGAGAACAGAAGTTCAGTAGGGGAACCATTGTCCCCGAACACCCTCAACAGGCCCGTCAAAGGCACTGTTTGTAGGGAACTTTGGAACCAGAGAGGAAATACAGGCTGGCCTGGACTCATCCCTATGACATGAACTCCTTGACATTTCTGGCCGTTAGACAGAAAGGTGAACACAATCACTCCAACTGGCCCATTCTGAGCTGCCAGCTCCCAGCAGCTCTGGCGAGCACACACGGGGACAGCACGGGAACCACTGGCCAAGATATTCAGCCTGCACTTTGCTGGGCTGAGAGAAGATGCCACGAGCAGGTGGCAGTCCTGCACACAGCACACCTACAGGACACCTGTGGCACATGGAGGGGACCCTGGTGTTCTCCTGAGGTATGTCCTGCCAGGGCAGCTCTGGAGCACACAGCCATGGGTGTGCCAGCTGCCAAAGCCAGCAGCAGTGACCATGTGCCTCTTGGCAGAGCTCCTGGGGGCACAAAAGCCTCAGCGACACCTGCAGTGTGCAAACGTGGGCACCAGCCACACATTTTGGGCAGTGTCAGGGGCCAACTAATGCCCCTGCTATCAGACCCTAGGCAGGAACCAAACCCAAGAGTCCATTTACCTGAGAATTGCTCCATCTACAGAGCAACTTGAACAACCTATTACAAAGCATGACAGGGATTTCTTTGGTTGGGTTTGCTTTCAGAAGACATGAACCTCTCTTGAAATACTGGTTTTTATTTCCTTCACTGTCTACAGCATAGTATATTGCAAGAATATCCATCTCCTGCTGTTTATGCAACCTAAAGTGAGGGGAAAAAACATAAGAACTGGTCTCCACATAATCCAGAACCCTGTTTCAAAATGGAGTCTTTTACTACTTCAGTAAAGATAAGATGTAGGTCACAACTAATAAGATATATGTATATATGTATTTATAAGAGAGAGACAGATATATGACTGTGGTTTGCAGGCAAATGGTCTGTGGAGCCTTTCAAAAACAGCTTCAAGAGAAGGAAGACTTCTGGTGTTTAACTTAGGTTCACTCCAATGAGTTTGTATCTCCACAAAAAGCTTGGGGAAGTTTGGGGGTAGCAGTGAGAAAAAAAAAAAAGTAAAAAGGTTCAGATAAAAATAAAGGGAAAAAGCCAACAACCAAAAAATCTGCAAAATCATAGATTTTGGGACAATGAATGATGGTGCTTAGACTACACTGTTGATCTGAGACAGCTCTACTATCCCTTTAGCAAATGCCAAGCAGTTCACAGATTATAAATTTTATTTGTGAAGAAATTGTCAAAAGAAGATTTGAAAGAACAAGGAGGAACCAAGCAAATGCAGCCATTGGTCTGCAAGATGCTGTGCTACTTCTCACAGCACACCCCCAGAGCCATCCCCGTCCACCACCTTCCTTTCCCCAAATGAGAATTCTAGGTATTGGATTTCAGCTTTTGGTTGATTCAACATTCAGCAGACACACCTAAGAAATTTGGATAGGTGCTAACTGAGATGGCAAGACTAACACAGAAAAGGCAAGGGCCCCTTCACCTCCACTGCTGCCAGTTTATGGGTGAGCCAGCAGGATCCAGTCACATGCAGGCTAGGCTGAGGTTTCACTGCATGCAGAATGCACGGCCTGCTTCAGTATTCAGACAGCTTCCCTACTCCTCCATCCATCCATCTACCCCACCAGAGGGGCATCTGCTCAGCAGGAAGGCAGCAGCTCCTGACACAAGCAGGGATGTATGGCAATGCTGCTGTTTATTGCCCTGTGTTAATGGGAGCAGGTCTAGACCATGACTCACCAATACACTTCCAGTTGCCAACGCACTTTAAAGCACTGTAGGGAGCAAAGCAGGGTACTTAACCAAGTTCTTGAAACAGTGGCAGCACCTTACCAGTGCCAGGGCTTTCTGGTGCAGGCAGGACTGCCAGGGTGTGCTACACCCATGTGCTGGATACAACTCCACCTCAGGTCATGCAGCCATGTGAATTACACTGCAAGCACTTCACCTTTTGTCCAGGCCAAAAAAGTAAGAACAAACAGAACAGGAAGCCTTACAAGGTGCTACAACTTAAGTGACTGCAACCAGTTCCCATCCCAGAAGTGCAGGTGTGTAAAAGCACAAAGCTTACACCTGCAGTCTTCTGTGAATGCGACTGCTGTGCAGCTTTTCATTGAAAGGATCCAGATTCACTTCCAGGAAATTCCCTGTCCACATACCTAACCTGCTGTGGAATGCACCTGAAAATACTTCTGTTGACTCCCCAAAGCAGAGATAAACCTGAATATAAGCACACATTCTGCCTATTATTCATTGCTTCTGGGTTGTTGGGTTTTTTCCATTTGTTTCAAGCTGGACGCATTGCTTACAGCCTATCAAAGAAACAGCCTGTACCAAATTAATCCACTAAAAATTAATTTTGCATTCTCCTCATAGCAAAATTTAACCGGTTTTGCAGATTCAGCTGGCATCTGGGAACCAGGCACACTGGCACAGCCTTGATGCAGAGTTCTGGCTCTGGGATCACATTCAAGTTGGTGCTGCCACATGTTTGCAGTGGCCAGGCCTGAATGTGCTTCTAATACGGTGGCAATTTGTTTTCCTCAACTGCACAAGCAGTGCAGCTTCCAAACATTGCAGACCTACTGCAGTTCCTCAGGGGGGACAGGTCCATTGGTGAAGTCTATTATATTGGGACTAAAATGCATTATTTTGAAACCAAATGTGGCAATATCAATTGCTGTCCTAGCTTCAGGAAGGCAAATTGAGAAAGATCTATCGAATTCAGAAATCCAGGTGAAAATTCAGAGATGCTGTGTCTGCACAGTCTGCTTTGCAGTGTTTTATTCTTGGCCTCTCACAAAAAAAAAAAAAAATTTAGGAAAAATAAAACAAAAATCAGGCCCCGATCCCTAAGCTGCTTAGTGTGGGCACAGAAAAACATCTGCAGAGAGCAAGGGGCTCGCTCTGCGGGCCACAGGTTCACCCTCACCATGAGCCAACATCAACAGAGGAATTTGGACATTAGGCTCTGTTTTTATTTGAAAATCCAAAGCCGCTTTCATCTTTTTCTGCATATAACCCTTTGCCAGAACACAGCACAAAGTACATGTCTATTTATATAACATATGAGCAAAAATATTAATTAATTAATAGACACAGAAGATATGTTTATAACCTGGCATTTATTTTGCTCCCTCTCCTTCAGTAAACCAGTCCCTAAATTAACAGGCCAAACACACTGCATCACCGACATTCAATTCCTTTCTCTGAAAGTAAATTTAACTGTGACCTCAGCAGACTGGCATCTAACACTAAGATTTTGCTTTTCATTTTACCTTATTTCTGACCCTTTCACGGTGAAGCAGCTGCCTGAGCTCCCTGGTGCGTGGGCAGACACACACCTCAAACCCACACACAGCTCAGGGTACCCAACACCTGGTGAGTGTCACTGCAGCCAGGGCAGAAGAAAGCCCAGTTATCTGCAGGATTGCATGCTCCTCTGTAAGAGTGCTTTGCCTTGTGAGCAAACGTCACCAAATTTCAGATTTGTGTCGCATTCCTCCTCGGCACATCGCACACATGTCACCTATCTGTTTCTTTGGAGCAAAAACCAAGCTTGACTTTTGAATATTTGCTATTAACATTTCCAAGGCACAAGAACAATAAATCCAGCTCTTTGTTTTATGCTTTTTTTTAATTCTAAGTACACCTTAACAAGAATTATTACACTACATGGCACTGCTTTAGGAACTACATACAGTCACTGTTCTGACATTTATTATACTATAGTCAAGTACCTGATAAGTATTATTGTAACAAGATGTGACCTAGGTTTACCTCCCTGCAAAAGATAATGTTGTGGCTTTCTCTAATCTCCTGTCCTCTTCACAAAACAAGAATCCAGTTTCATTTGCCAGAGGATTTTGGTCAAAATTACTGGGGGGAAACAAGTCTGAATCTCAGCTGAGGACATGGTACGAACAGCAAACCAGAAAGAAAACAAAGCAGTTTGGTTTGTGTGACATGGGAAAGGGCACATCACAGGAAACTGAGAAGAAAACATGTAAGATCAAGACATTTTAATGTGCAAGTGAAACAGAAATGGCTAAAAACGGTGTCTGATTGCTACCAGTAACACCGAGAATATTGTTTATCAACAAACTGCTAACAACCACTTTCAATTTTGATTCAAAGCTAACAGTGGACAAAGCAAAACTGTTAAATTCCTACAGTGGACAGAAACCTTATAGATTTTGGCTAATTAAATGTAATTCTGCTGGTATTTTTCCCTGCACGAATCGAAACCTGCCAAAATTACTTCTCACTCAATTGCAGTCAAGAGGCCAGCAAGCTTTTAGCCCAGACCCGAGCACTCTGTCCGAAGGGCTGGCAGCCTCCTGCCCCTTCTCCTGCAGGTCTGGGCCTTGCCAGCCATCCACAAGGGATGGAGGTCTCATCCTACAGTTTCTTACATGAACATCACCAGCACCTCGGCAAGGCAAGGAGGGGTCCATCAGTGCCCTTGCTGAAGCCCAGGGCAGCTGGAATCCACCCCTGCCCGTCGTCCAGCCCGCGGTGCCCGGCCAGCACACCTGTGCCACATGGGGTATGCTCTTCTCCCCACAGGCAGGCACACAGGGGGAAAACACAGAACAAAGAAGAGCACAGCACGCCAGGCTTCCTCACATCTGACAGTTTTTCTCCTCCTCCCCTCTTTTCTGATTTTCCAAGACTAAGGAGATGTTTTTCATGCTTTTCTATATGTATACCTCATAAGGCATGAAAAAAAAAAAAAAACAATGTATGTGGATATATACATCTCTCACTTTTTAATCTGATCAGATGCTGCAAGCAGCAGGATACAAAAATAGATAATGGAAACAACAATGCCCCTGCAGATCTGAAATGTGCAGTTAGCTGCTCCTTTCCTACTCCTCCAACCTTAAGTATGTATTTTTAATCCAGAAAAACAATGAAATAATAAGGCATGAATTTCAGACATGTGTGCAATCCCCTGTATGCAATCAGACGCCTCCCTGCATCTAATGCTCCAAACCCAATGAGTCCAGAAAATAGTTAAAAGTGGAACAACACGGACAAACACTTTGCTCGGTGGTTCACATCACCCACGACCACTCAGATCCTCTGAACTTTGGCCAGTCGTCTCCCTCTGTTAATCTTTGAGTTGCTTAGGAAGAATTAACTGTGTTTCCAAAAATCCACTCTAGTCTGGGGCTCGACCCCTATAGCCTCTAAGCTCCAAATAATAATAAAACAGTGATGCTGGTGTACATCATGTATTTTGCCCTGCATATTTAAATGCGGGGTTAAATTCTCCCCTGCAAATCTAAGCCTGCAGGCAAACCTGAGCAGCAACTGCTGGACATGGGTACAAAGCCCATAAGGACAATGCAAAGGTACCCACAGGGCCCTGCTGCTGCCCCTCTGTCCCTGAAGGAACAGGGAGCTGCATTAAAGCAATGTCCCCCTGCTTCCCACCCGGGCCAGCAAGCCTGGTATCCATGCTGAACCAAACCAGCCACTGTCCCAGCAGTGTCTGCACTGGAAACCATCCACTGATAAGCACTGTCCTGTCCTGTCACACAGATGACCCATCCCTCATCTCATCACCGCGGCTAGAAGAAAATAAAGTGTGAGTAAATGTACATATTGCAGGATGGCATTTTTGAAGGTTGCCACTGCTACGGAGTGAGAATCAGAACAACACGCTAAACAGGTAAATAAATACAAATCTGCAGGCAGAAAAAAAGCAGGAAGGTAACTGCAAGTGGATGTGTGTGCCTCAACTTCAATAACACTAGCAAATTTGTAACCAGAAATCTTTTAATTCTGCTGTATTTGATAGATTACAAATCCTCTCCTAAAAACTCCTGAAAGCAGCTTACAATTCAGACAAATAACTATTTTGCAGCGGATGACAAGAGCCCTAAGAACGGAAACGATGGAATAATAGCTCTGTAAGTAACAGATTTCTTGAATGCAAGAGACACACAAAAAATCTGTACGACTCAAGGAGCAATTTACAGCTGGAAAACTAATGAAATGTGTTTTGAATTTTTTTAAAGGCAGTGAGCATACTTTATATGAAAATAATTAAAAATCTTAGGGAGCAAAGTGTCTCAGGACACAAGACACTCCTCCCACTCCTGATGACTTTCTCTTTTAAAATGAACTGACTGTCTTCTCATGCTCCATGATGAGACAAAGAATTCAACTAAAACTAAAACCAAAGTAGGAGTACTGCAATTAACAGCCCCCAAAATGGTTGCCTTGCTCGGAGCAGGGGCACAAGGGCACAACTTGCTCCCCCTCAGTAATCTTTGAGACACACTGCTCGGCCGCAGCAGGCACCACCAGGGCGCTCAGCAGCTCGTGTTTTTGCTCAAGGAGGGACTTCGTCAGCTTTTGATTTCGGTTTGCACCTCCGCTGCCCCACGAGCAGCTCCTGGCCGCCTGCCGGGCACCTCCCCAGCACCACCCGACCTGGCCGCAGGATGCCCGCCGGAGCAGCGAGAGCGGGCCCGCCGAGACTCACTGCTCCTTTGGAAAACAAGTCACGTGCAAAGCAAGTTCATTTTAGGCTATTCTACAGGAGCCACCATCCAGCATGACCATGCAGAGCAGAGCCTGCGCTGGGGAGAGCATCGCTGCCCCGGGACGAAGCAGGCCCAGAAGGGCACGGTCCTCGGTCCTCTCCGGAGCAGCCCCGGAGGAGCAGAGCAGAGCAGGCAGAGCCCAGGGCCGGGCTCGCTCCTGGGCAGGGGCCGGCAGCGTCCCCGTAAGACAGCCAGCCTCCCGCACGTACACAGCCCGAGCAGCAAACAAAGCTGCGGAGCCTGCGCACAGCCGCGCTCGGCTCGTGCCATCGCAGCGCAGGTAGCGGCTGCGGGGCAACAACGGAACCGCGGCGGCGGAGCGGCGGATGGGCGACAGCCGGACAAACCACCGAGCCGCGCACCCCGGCCCGTCTGCGTGCGGCGGCCGGGCGGAAGGGCTGGCGAGCCGGCGCTGCAGCACAGCCCGCGGGCAGGTCAAGCTCGCTCCGGCACCTTCTCAGCCCGCGCCGCCCGGAGAGGCCGGCGGGCGGGCGGAGTGTCCCCCCCGCCGCCCCGCACACGCTCCCGCCCCGGAGCCCAGCGCCGCCGCAACCGGAGGCTGCATCTGCTCGGGCTGCCATGGGGGAGGCGGCCGGCTCGCTGCCTGTGGTTTATAAATGAATGCCGGGGGGAAATTAGGTGCCATGCAAAGAGAAATCTGGGTGGCGATTATGGTGCTTAGGTCTGCAGCAAAAGCCGCTGTCGGCGAGCGCGGAGCAGAAGGAGCGATGAGGGCGGATGGGTCTGAAGTGCAGTGAGTACTAAAGAGATGGTGTACGCGTGGCAGTGTTTATATGAGAGATCAAAACAGAGCCAAGCCCATCCAGGGGAAAAATGGCGACTACCGGGATGGGGAAAACTGAGACACTGGATTAGTTATTATTTTTCATAAATGTATGCACTGCACATAAGCTAGACACATTGGAAAAGCTGACGATTCATTCTGAAAAAGCGGTGCGTCTATTACCTGTTATTCTGGGATTTTCTGGCCATGGTGCCTGCCTTTGTTTTCTTTCTGGAATAGTCACTATCGAAGGGTAACACTGATGCATAGCCATGTTCTGCTTCTAGGGACAAAGTCAGCATTAGTGGCAATATATTTTTTCCATGCAATTTTTTCCTCCTTTGCAGGAACGCTAGGGTAAAGAACAGAATTTTTTCCGGTTGATTTGTTTGGATTTTATTCTGGCATCTCTCGAAGAAGAGAGACAAAAAAACACCATAACTCGGTAAACCAAAGGGGAAAAAAAAAAAAAACAACACCGAAGTGTCGAAATTAGGAGGATTATTGGAGTGCACATTAAAAACGAGGCGGATCATGCAAACCCTTGTCACGCTGCGCTGGGGGAGGGGAGCTGCCATACAATCACCGACTGCCACACACGGAGCGGCGAGAGGGATCCTGAGCGCTGCCACACGCACCGTCCCCATCCAGGGCGGCACAAACAACCCCCTTCTGCTTTGCTTGGGGTGTTATATATTAAAAAAAAGCCAAGATCCGAGCAGCGATGCTCCCCCAGCGCGGTGCCGCTGGCGCAGCCCGGGTCCCCCCCGGGCAGGTGCGGGCTCGGGGCCGCTGCCCCGGCCCGGCCGCCGCACAACAAAGGCCGAGAGCGGCTGGGAGCGCCTGCGGGTGCCTGACCGACTGCCCGCCTGCGCCCTGTACCTCGGTCTCTTCGCTCCAAGTACTCGGCCGCTTCCAGGAGGATTAACAGGGAGTTCAATTCCATGGCTGCCCGTCCCGAGCCCCCCGCGCCGAGTTCACGCGCGGGGACTCTCGAGCCCCCGGTTTTAAGCACTCGCTCAACCTACATTTGACACACAGCGGACGGGCAGCCCGCGCAGCCAATGGCGAGCGGCGCGAGCGAGCGGGGCGGGACGTAAGGAGGCGGCCGGACCAATCGGCGGCCAGAGCCCCCCCTCCCCGTCGGGGCAGGGGATGTTGACAGATCCCCGCCGACCGCGCTCATTGGCTGCCTGTGTAGTAACAATTTAGAAGCCGAAGCTTAGCAACAGCACGTGGTGGCCCGGCCCCCTCGCCCTTTCATTGGCTGCTTCCTTGCATGTTAAGAAGGCCGAAGCCGTCCATTGGTGCGCGGGGCGTCATGCAAATGAGGGCGGAGAAGGCGGCCAATGGGGCGGGAGGCGCGTGCCGCGCGGCGGAGGCGGAGAGAGAGACGCTGGCAGCCAATGGGCGGTAGGGGGCGTGGCGTTGCCGTGAGGAAGCGGTAGGCGGAGGGCGGAGCCGGCGGAGGCTCCCTCCCCTCACACGTGCCGGGCGGGACGCGCCGGGCGGGCGCGGGGCAAGCGTGAGGGAAAACGGAAAAAAGGGAAAAGGGGACGGTGAGGCGGCGGAGCGGCCTGTCAGGGACAGTGTGGCAGGAAATAAACGGGAACGAAGGAGCCCATACTAACGGGACGCCGGAGGGGCTGTGCAAATGTGCCTGGTACGCGCATCCTTTACCTCTTGCGGTGCTCAGGCGAGAGAGGAAAACGGCAGCGCTGTAAAAACACGCGCAGGGACGTAAGAAAATACTAAACTCTGCACAATGGCCTAACCTGCTGAAAAAGAGAAACAGTGGGAAGCTCTCCGAAATGCAGCCAGAGTTCCTGCCAGCCCTCCAGCCCTTGCCAGCACATTCAGCTGCCTTTCGTCATCTGGATGCACAGAAGCCGTGTACCAGAATAGCCTGGCTCCCGGGCTCGGGCTGAGCAGGAAGAGCTCAGCACCTTTCCTGTCCGCGCCATCCTATTTGTGCTGCTAACTCTGCATCCTTATCTCGGATGGCTGCTGCGCAGCTGTTGCCTGAAACTGGTTGGTTTTAACACGAGGGAGTGTAGTTTTAAAATAGGCATATTTTAAGCTGTGCTGTGATCACACATTGGTACATCTTCAGGCCAAAAGTGCTGGAGCCTGTAATCAGTCCTCCTGCAGGATTGCACTTGGGCACACAAAAACCCTTTGGTTTTAATTGAACTGTTTTGGTAAGAGCTACCCAGCATATAGGATGGATGCAGAATGTTGTCCTGTGTGTTTATTCCTTGGCAAAAGATGTCAGCCAGAGTTTCCTTTTAAGAGGATAATAGCAATTCAGATTAAAACAAGGATTATGGTTTACTGTTTTTACAGCACTGTGGTAAAGCCACATATACATTACACCTGATCTTGTATTAGTCTGTATCTTGTTGCCCCAGATGCACAAGCGTAATGTGGCTCTTGAACATTGCTGAAACACAAATCACATTTTACTGTCATTTGGTCCAGGCACCAAGGATAAGAGAAAATACGAGGCAGGGAAGAAAGCAGCATTGTGGTTGAAGTTTAAGCGAATTTTTTATTTGTTTAGGAAAAGTCTGAATGACTGTGAATTATAAGGCAGAAGGGAATTTGGTACATAGATTGCAAAGGTAAGAAAAATTGCCATAACATTTTCCACTTTGCTGCATGAACTGTTGAAATCCTGCTGCATGTGGGTGAGACAGTACAGTTTTTACTGTAAAGCCATTGAACCTTGTGGCAGTTTTGCTGTCAACTGGAAGTAGGTTTAGACCCTATTTGGTGTTGCCTTCTGTTACAAAACAGCATGAAACCATATATGTACAGGTCTGCTTTGTCCACACAGGAGAGAAAGTTCTCTTTGCCTGACACATGCACAGGGCACTTAATGAGGAAGATGCAAAGATGCACAGATAAGGCATCATTGTTCTCTACTGCATCCACAGCAGTACCCCAGATCTTCAGAACACCTGTATTTGTATGTTAGTGTACAGGTGTAAATGATCTTAAACTGCTTTGCACACATGCTGTGGAATCAGTCATACACCCAGAAAGGCAGATGAATGTGCTAGGTGTGTAGGTGCTTGTGTGAAAGCCCAGAATTCAGGTAGGGATTTACTGAGGCTCTGAATGCCAAAAGCTCTGCCCCACCACACCGTAAGCACACAATTTTACCTGGAAAAATATTCTGGAAACACAGGGGTATAACAAGCACTGCACAAATCTGTGCTTCAGGAGGGTACACAGCCAGAGCTGAGCACCCTGCTGAGCACTGCCCTCACCAGACACTCCTTGGAGATTGGGCTGGTCTGACTGCTGAGCTGAAGCCACCCTCAGCCTCCCCTGCACTCCCCAGTCTGCAAACTCAGCACCCTGAGGTAAAAACCATTGATCTCGCTGCTTTCAAATGTGGGCAGAAGTATTTGGAAGACAGTTGTTTTAAGGAGATGGAGCACAATTTCACATTGATATTGGCACTTTCCAGGGCCTTGTGCCTCCACACTTCCCTGCACGGAAGGGCTGCTTTGGTAAGTGAGGAAGCCAGCTGGACTAGGTGCAGGAGAAAGCATTGTGTAAAACAGGGGCCAGTGCCATCACAGAAGGCACCTGGTCTCTGATCATGGTGGCTCTTGGCCTCAGGAGTCATAAACTGAATTAGTCTGCTGGAACAGCATAATAACGTAACCCCACACACTCACAGAGCCCCTGCTGATGAAATCCAGGGTAAATTCACACACACTTGGGAAGGACAGGGCTGGCTCATGCCTGACAACCACTGACACACATTACCTATAGCTGCATTGAAGAAGCAACACAGCAACAACATTAGTTAATGCTGAGAAGTTTTATCAAGATTATTTCTCCTAGGAGTGAACTCAACTGAGCCCTTCTCAGGAGGTACCACAAAAGCTTTAAAAATACCTAGAAGGAATCGTTCTGGATCTGGTTTTATTTGTGCCAGGGAACCAGGACTAGTTTTGGTGGTATCAGCGTGGGTGCAGAGGTGAAAAATGGGTGTGAAAAAGTATCAACCAAATTACTTTAAGAACTGAAGGACAGGCTGTAAGATAGATGTCTGCTGGAAGGCTTTGCAGATTTGGGTCTCTAAATAGCTTTCTTCCATTTCTACCAGCAAGCAGCAGGAACAGCTGAGTGTGAAAGAAACAGCTGGCCTTCAGTGATAAGGGGTAGCTGTCACTTCATGGTGAAGTTTGAAAAACTTCGTATTTAGAAGCAGAAGGGAGAGCCATCAGCAGCCACACCCTAAAAGCTGAGCTGTTCTGCAGTTTCTTTGCCAGCTGTGCTTGGTGGTTGGAATGGTAATATTTACAATTTTAAATGTCACAATGTCTTTCTTTTCCAAAATCTGTCCTGTGGCATGGCTTGGCATGTGAGATCAGTGATATCAGAGTTGTTGACTGCCCCAAGCTGTGGTGAGGGCACAGATCTGAAGCTGATGATCAATAATTCAAGAAACTTCATTCACTATTTCCCATGTATGGCCTTAAAGAAATAATTAGCCCTACCCCGCTTTTCAGATTTGGCTCATTGTATCTACTGCATGTTTCTTTCTTTTATCTTTTAAAATTCCATACTACATCATATCCCTGTCCAGAGATAAGCCTTTCACTGTGCCTTGGACTCCAACCCCCTGTTTTCTTGGGTGTTGCAAGGTTTAAGTAATTAGCAAAGACTAACTCATCTGCCCACATAGGAGGGGATCTGCACTCAGGGCTGGCACTGACAAGTTTCATCTCCCTGACTCAGTATCTCAAATTCCATTTATTCCTCATCTTACCTGTGATTCAGATAATGAACTCTGTTTCCTAGATACAGAAACCAAAACACCTGAAAGTTGAAGGTGGAACTTTTGGAGGAAGTTTCAAAGTAACAATTTTGTCAGTGCCTAAGCCCAGTTTGAGACACTGATGCTATTTACTCTGCCAAGTAAAGCAGTTCTCCACCCCTGATCTCAAATGGCAGGTGTCACTGCATCTGCTTGGCCCTGTATCTAGACTGCTACTGGTGCACATGTGGCTTTTAGTCATAAATTTATTTTATGTGTGGTTTACTCTAAGTTTGGGGTGGTTTCTCTAAGTTCAAAGTGGCTGAAGATGGGAGCAGCCCATCAGAGAGCTGCTTTCACACCTTGAAGCTGAGGTTACATGACATGAAGATATGTGGGGTGTCAGGGTTTATGTGTTGCTGCTGCAGTGTTGAGGGACTGTGACCTGGGGAGGAGTCATGTCTGTGCAACCTCACCCCATGAGCTTTCTGGGTTGGTCCTCGACCTGTCATACCCCTTCAGCTGCCCCCAGGCATTGGCTTGGAGAAGAGCTTGGTCACAACAAATAGTATGGATACTGTGGATTCCGGGGGACCTGAGTGGCTTCCATGCATTTGGGCTCTCTATGTGAAGCTTGCTAGTCCAGCTTGCTGCCTGGCCTTGACCAGTTGTTTGCTGCAGTGTTTGAATTACCAGCTTTCCCAAAACAATTGAATTTTTCCTGATTTTGCTTGGGATTTAGCACAGGTTTATGTACTGCTGTGGTACACACATGCTTGAAAGCCAAATCTAAAAAGAAAAAGTACTTCAAACTGAATGCCAGTCCCTTGGAACGTTCTTTTCATGTTAATTGCTGTTATTATGAAAGACAACATTTGTATCTTGGTGTCCTTGAGAGTTTGGCTGCAGGGAGCTCGCATGCCCCTCTCTGCCAGCTCTCCCCGAGCAGCGAGACGCGCAGTGCCCTGACGCCAGGCCCTGCAGCCATTCCTGTGAGCAGGCCTGAAATTATTCTGAACTGATTGAAGTGAAGCATAGATTGAAAAGCTTGAGAGACACTGCTTTACTCCATCCTCCTGCTCTGTCTAAAATGTGCTTGGCAATTTTAAACAGCATCATCCCAAAAATTTCCTCTGACACTGCCGCACTGAAAGTGCTTTACAGGAGGCAGTGGTATTGCTGCTTTCATTTTAAAAGACAAAAATGAAATGAGATGGGGCAAAACAGCTGGCCAGCACCGCTCAGCAAAGGCAGGGCAAGGGTTGGGAGGATGGCTGGGCATCCCAGTGCCCAGTCTGGCTTGTATGGCATTATGATATACTGCAGAGTAAGGATTTATGTTATTTCAGATCTGAATCTCAGAGATGTCATGGCCTTATTACATTCCCTTGGTGTAGGAAAAAGGCTTTGTATTGCATTAATCTTCCACAAGGGGCCTTGTGTACACTTGTATTGCATTAAGCTTCCACAAAATATAGAGACTAGTGCAGTGCAAAAAGGCTTTGAAGAAATCGTGGCTCAGATCCACTTTGTTTGAGGGCTTTTGCAGGGCATGGGCATCTGCCTGAGGTCACTGCTTGAACAGGCTGGCAAATTAAACATTTCTCCTTTAGCTGTTAAAATCAGGGCTTCTTGTTGGGTGACTTTGACACATATAGAAGTAAAAGAATATTCTACCTCACTGTGATCATCTTCTAAGCTGCCTTGATGCTTAGCACCCTGCTGCAGTCCAGGACAGACAGAGAAACAGAGCAGGGTTGTGCATTTGTGCTACCAAACGGACCTGAAGCCAGCCTGCTTTTAGCAAACACAATGTTCACTAAAGGAGGGAGGAAGCTGTGAGCTTTATGAATAAAATCAGGCAGTGGTAACAGAGTCTCAATTACATCTATCCTCTGAATGTAAAAAAATAGCATTTTCTTACCCAAGGTACCTGTGTCCTGTGTATCTGTCAGTCGTAACTTCTGAGTTATAGGAAGAAGCCCCAATGAATTTGTATTGGTTTTTGGTGTGAAAATACATCCAGATATGGAAGAATGAGTTCATGCATCCTATGGAGCCCAACAAAGTAGTTAGCAGCCATTAATTTATAATATATTAATTACAGAGGAGGAACCAAGAAAGAAAAAGTTATATTTACAAATTTAAGCATGGAGATTTCTCACCTAGGTGCTTGGACATGCAAAATCTACTGAGTTTTAATCTGGGTGAATCAGTTAATGAAATGAGAAGGCAATTAGAGCTCTACCTGAGATGTCTGTCCATAAACCCATTCTCCAGGAACCAAGGGCATGCATACCTATATGGGGAGAACAGGTTTTATCAGAGGAGAGATATCTGTAATATATTAATAGGGCTGCAGCAATTATATATGGAAATTTTTGAGTTCTGTTCCCAGTAGGGAAAAAATAATACCTAATGTGGCTGATGCAAATCTGCTGCCAGCCATAGGATCCTATCATTTGTATCAACTGTAATGGAGCCAAGTGAATCTGTGATGGGAAGATTACAGGCACATCCCATATTGTACAGTAATGGTAATACCCTGCATTTCTATAGTGTGTCCAGCTCACTCGTTTTAGACTGCTTAGTCAAGATTTTCCAGTTCAGGCATTTAATAGCTATTAATAATTAGGCAAATAAAATGCTGTTCAGCTGATTGAGGGAGGAATCAGTATTGATCCTGGGCCTCATGCTGGTATAGTTGGGCCAATATTATCGTGGTGGTGATAAGAGAGCTCGTCCATCAATACACACGTCTGAGAGAAGATCAAAACAGCCCAGGTGGTAAATAACCTGGACACTTGCCGGAAGGACTTAAAATTAGAGATCAGCACAAAGACTTGGCAGGTGAATACTCAGCAGATGCTGTCTTATCTCTCTATTTGCTTTGGAAGATTGGGGCTGACCCAAAACATGTTGAAAGCAATTTGTATCTTCTCCTTTATTTCAATAGGCTATGCACTAGCCTCTAATCAGTTGTGGGCCTAATCAAATGATTTTTCTCATTGCCAGCTAATTACTCGTATGGAGAAATGAAACAATGTTAGATGAGCACTCTGTAGGAACTGTATCTATACCATATGGTTTAGAATAAAAAATTATGGGCTTGATTGGACTGTCTTAAAGTCTTTTATTCCACCTAAAACAAGGACAATTTCCCACTCTTTTCTTAGTATGAATATGGAAACTGGGTGAAGAGTCAAGTGGAATGACTGTAACAAGCTCCCTTCCTTATACAAGAAAAAAAGCTACTGCAAGCAGGAAATCATTGGCTTTCAGCATCCAAGAGAGAAAGAAGCAAAGCATTTAAACTGCAACAGGGAGGTTGGATATCAGTAAAATGTTCTGTTGGTGAGGACAGAGCATGGGGCTGGGATGCTTAGGAAGCCTTTGGTACCTCCAGCTTGGCTTCAGCCCCAGGCAGGGGATGGAGCACCCAGAGACTTCCTGGGCCACTGTTGCCAGTGCCTGGTTGGAGTTCTCTCACAATTTGGGGAAAAATGCCAGGTACAAGACAAAGACAAATTCAGTGCCATCACTTTGTGGTGACGGGCCATTTGCTCTATTTGACACATGGCAAAGCAGGAAACGTGAAAATGTGAAATCTGCAATTAGTTAGATAATGGGAAATCAATCATGCTAGTAAGTATCTAAATGTTGTCAGACCCCAACTATAGCTTTGTGGATAGGACTGATCTAGTGATCACTTTCTTTAGGAATCACAGGTGGAAGGCTGCATAGGTCTGGCCAACTGATCCTATATGCAGCTTTCATGTAATATTTCCCAGCTAAACCTTCAAGATAAGTGTTGGGTTTGAGGCATTGCATGAGGCACTGAATCTCAGCAAAGATTCAGTCTTTGCTCAGCAATCCCAAAAAACTTCTTTGACATCATGGAGGGGAAAAGAAATGGCCTCCACAAAAGGTACAACTTGCTGAAGGCAATCTTGTATTGCCAAAAAGCACCCCTTAAACTGCACTGTGTGTTTGTGGACCAGAATCTAAGATGCTGTGGCATGGAGTGGTTATGATCCAGCCTTACAGGACCCACACAGCACTGTGTCTGTAAAATATGATATATGCAAAATGCAAACATTCATATGAGCCAGGAGTGCCCTGGCAGCCAGGAGGGACATCTCTGTCCTGGGGGCATCAGGCCCAGCATCACCACTGGGGACAGGGAGGGATTGTCCTGCTCTGCTCTAGGATGGCCTCACCTTGAGTGCTGGGGGCAGTTTTGGGTGCCACAATATAAGCAGGATATAAAGCTACTACAGAGCATCCAAAGGAGGGCAACAAAGATGGTGAAGGGCCTCAAGAGGAAACAGTATGAGGAGAGGCTGAGGGCACTTGGTCAGTTCAGCCTGGAGGAGACTGAGGTGAGACCTCAGTGCAGTAACAAATTCCTCATGAGGGGAAGAGGAGGGACAGACACTGATCTCTGCTCTGTGGTGACAGTGACAGGACCTGAGAAAATGGCCTGAAGTTTTGTCAGGGGAGGTTTAGGTTGGATGTCAGGAAAAGGTTCTTTACCCAGAGGGTGGTTGGGCACTGAACAGGCTCCCTATGGAAGTGGTCACAGCACCAGCCTGACAGAGCTCAACAAGCATTTGGACAACTCTCTCAGGCCCATGGTGTGATTCTTGGAGTGTCCTGTGCAGGTCAGGAGTTGATTTTGATGATCCTTGTGGGCCTCTCTCAACTCAGGATATTCCATGATTCTATGATTTAATCTCAGGCAGATGTTTACCCTTCAAGTGCCATGTAGAGTGCCACGATCTTTGTGTTGATTTTAGCATTGAGAGAAAATTCAGTAACAAGGTGCTAGTGAGATGGAAGAAAATGGGGAGCAGGATAGAGAATTTAACTTACTTGGTTTATTTGTTTTCCTTCCAGCTTTCCACAGGTCTATTTTTTTACCTTGTTCTTGGCTCTATGTCTCTGATCCCTTCTGTCCTGTTTTTGTTCGCCTTCCTTTGTTGCCGATGGTTTCCCGCTGTTTCCATTCCTCTCCTTTCGTGTGACACAGATTCTCTGCCTGAGCCCCGTCCAAGGTGTTGGGCTCCCTGCAGTTACAGCACAGGCTCAACACCAGGGACACGACTTCCTGCTTCTCTGACAGCGTCTGCATTGTGTAAGTGAATGTGTGTTTCATCAGCCCTCAGAAAAGAAGTTTCAGGGTATTACTTACTGGATTCTCCTTTTTCTGTCCTCTCAGGACACTGGCAGCTCTTCATCTCTTCTTCATTGTTGCTAGTCACTTGGTACCAACAGGAGACTGCTCTAGATGATCTACACACAGCAAGAGAGCTTTGCTTTATGTGAAAACCCTACAGTCAATACAGAGAAAACACATAAAGGTATGAATAAACATTCCTTATGCAGAGGGAAGAAGAAACACAGAAAAATCCCTGAATCTCATCACTAAAGGAATGAGATACCTGTAATAACTTGGATATCTCACATCCAGTTCAGGGCTTTCACCACAAAATAGTCCTCCTGTTCACTGGGACCAGGTAACACAGGGATGGATTTTTACTTTTTTCACCCTTTCAGATGTGCTAAGGATGGTGGAAGGTAGGACCTGTACCCAAGAAATGCACAGTAGTATTGGGACAGGGCATTTCACTACTCACTCCCTCATGTGTGGAAAGTCTAACTTACACCAAGTCACTCTGTCACCTCTCTGTCTTTGAATGAAATGTTGAGGGTTGTTTAAAAGTAATAAAGTATACTAGCAGTTACCCAGGGGTTGAGAAGATCACTAGTAGTATTCTCTTCTATTTAAAAAAGATAGGTGCAAAATTCAAAGATGCATTAATGGTACTTAAAGCTTTAACTTCTAATAACCATCTGTCTGGAGTTGCAGACACCCCCGATCTACAGCTACAAGGTATTTTAATTAGCATCCCAACTCCTGTGAACTCAGAAAGACCCTGAAGAGAGGTAACCTCTGATTGCTGAGCAATAGTACTGCTCAGTTCTGAAACACTGACACAAACCACACCATAGCTGTGCATGAGCAAAGGCTGACACAACCACACAAAACGTATCTATAAATCTTTTTTGACAGCAGGTAGAAAATCTTTATCTTTGGTCTCATTCTTCTGTTTGCATCCTTGCCTTTGCTTCCCAAATTCAGAGACATGTTTTTTCACTAGACAGGCAGTATGATGGCTTAAGAAAAAGGGGGCATTACTATTACCTCAGTGTGACCTTTGTTTTCATTGCCTGTACCTTTGACATCTAATCAAATACACATTAAACTATTCAAAATGCACACATCTAGGCTCTTTGTAGAGTATGTTTGTTTCATTTTTTAAAGCTTTGCTTACCTGTGGAGTTTACTATTTATTGTATGATGCTTTTTGCCACTTAGGCACTATGCTTAATCAGATTTGTAAATTAATTCTCTCCTGGGGTTTCTCTTTGTGTGTTCAGGAAGCATAAAAAGTGTTAATGACACGCTTCAAAACACACACTGGTTACATTAGTCATCCTCTCAGCATAGTAGTTTTATGGAGAACACTTTCAGTTAAAAAAAAGCCTTATTTCCTTTATCCAGTTTATTTCCCCCACTTTTGATCCCTAGTGTTATGCTACATGTAAGTAAACAGCTACACAACATGCAAAGGCTGTAATTGTCTTTTTTTTTTTTTTTTTTTGCTAGAGGGAAAGAGCTACTGTTTGCATCTTGAAATATCTGTTATTACTTTTTATTATATATTCAACTGAAAACATTTTCATTCACCTTGTTCTGGAAGATGGAAAGCTGGTTGTAAAATTGAGCCCTGCTTAATCACAACATGCCTTCCTCCTGCTCTCGCTGCCCAGCAGTCCCAACCCACGTCAGGGCTGACACTGGATGGGAAAGGGCAGCTTGGATGGGGAGCACCAAAATCTCCATCAGTGCTGCCCACACCTTCACGGACAGACCATCCCTCACACACTGTGGCCCTGTCTTGTCAAGCTGTTCAAAGCACCTCCTAGCCAACAAAACCCTTCTGTGGCAAACATTGCATAGTGGGAAAGAATTTGCACAGCAGAAAATGTCACTGATGTTGGTGACATGTTGGAGGAGAGGGGGCTTGGCCAGCACTGCAGTGCCCCTGGGCAAGAAAGGAGGACTGCCATGGCCACTGCTCTGCAGCCTGAGAGCTGCCATGACAACAAACTGCAGCAGATCACCTTGGAAGTGAGGGGTACTTCCCAGAAGTCATTTTCGCAGACAAGAAGCCCATTTCCAAAGACAAATGTGGCTGCAGTCCTCACTTTATGCCAGTGGGCCCAACAGAAAATCTCTCCTCATACTTCACACTCACTCTTGTACTCTCTAGGAGTCTTATCTACACACCCCACCCCAACCCACACACTCCCCCAATCTCTCAGCCCTTTGTGTTTCACAGGAAACAAGTAGATAAACCACATCTTTCAATTTCCTAATTATGCAAAAACGTAGAAACTCCTAAACTTTCAGAAGCTCAAAAATGCTGACATGGTTGGAAAAAAACAGGCAAAGAGGAGACCTGAAACCAAATGGGGATTTCACACTGGGACGTCATAAACATGACAAAGATGAGGGCTGTGCTCACAGAACACTCACATGTTTTTGCTGAAACAGAAGAACAGTGGATGGTAAAGAGAGCCCCATCTTTGAGGAAGGACCCAGCAGGAGGAAAATCTTTTGTCTGATGGAGCAATCCATGATTCTGAGAAGAGAAAACATTGTGTTGATTGTTGCAGAGAGGAACTTGCTCAGCTCAGTGGGGAGGAACCTGGCTCTAGCACTGTTCTCCAGCAGGACCCTGGGGATTTCTAGACAAGTTTTTGGCCAGACCACTTCTTCTCTCCCAGCCTCCCTCTTTCCTTGGATCTGTGCCTGCCTCAGAGCTGTGGGATAACCAGGACTTCATCCATTCTGCACCAACTTGGGGACATGCAACTGCACTAAGTGCATGCAATGGAGCCCCAGCAAGAAGCCAGAGAGCAGCTATGCCTGTGCTGTTGCTCCCTCATTTCTGAGTGCCACAGACACTGCCTGTCCGTTGGCTGGCACATGTTTGTGCTCCTGGGACACCTGGAGAGGCTGGATTCATCCCATCAGTACAGCTGCTTGTTCCCCTCCCCCCTGGTTTCACATGTTCACTCTCAAATCTTCTCCTTCTTGCCAGTTGCTTCAGATCATATGATTTAACCCTTTCCAAATTTTCTCACATTTGGTAACAATTTTGGGAAATGGGAAGGGCATCCAAAGAACTGAACCTGCAGGGTAGATGGGCTGGTGGTGAGAGCAGCCTGTTGCTAGCCAACTGTTGAGAGCCCACTGCTGCTAGCAGGGACTGCTGCAGCCCATGGTACTTACAGAGCCCTTTCCCCCCCAATTCCCACGTCATAACAGCCTGTACAGGTCTCTAGCTTGCTATTTCCTTGTTCAAATGTCAGTGTTCTTTTTCCTTGAGAAACAGCAGAGTGACATGGAGGAAGGAGGAATCCCTGATTCTGGTGAGTTCTGGCCATGAGTGCCACAATTGTCAGCCAGATGCCAAGAAACCCATGTCATTCACAGGCAACATTTGTTTCCTTAGCAGCTCTTCTGTTCTCTGGCACAATTGTCAAGGGCAAAGGAAGAGGGCAGGTTCATCAAGCACTGCTGGCCAGGCTTGCAGGCAGCGTGCAGGCTTGGAGGACTGACTGGAGCAGGGCATGGGCAGAGTTTTCTGCAGCCTGTGCTGCTGCTTTGACATCAAATTACTCAGGTCCTGTAGGTTAATATGGTTACCAGTTCATATATTGATGTGTTAAAACACCAGTTTGAAAGGCAGGACTGTTGTGAGGATCTGAACACCTTCCTCCAGAGAAGAAGCCTTGGCCTGGTAGAGCTGTGCTGTCTGCAGGGCAGCTGCACTACCTTGTCTTGGATGAGGACTTGCTCCCTGTCCTGTCCCAAATCTGTCCCAGCCTCCCCTTCTGTTTCCACACTGGAAGCAGAACATGAGGGTGGTGTCTCTGTGGCTCTCCAGCTCCTGCTTTAACCAAGAGGATGTTTGTTTCCTGAAAAGGAAAGCACAGTCAGCTGTCATGCGAGAGGAAAATAAAACACAGGGCCAGACTGGTATATTTTACACATCTGCATAGAAATTCCATCAGAGCTTAACTTGGCTTGTCAAACCTATCCCTAATTTTGTACATCACTTGCAGACAAGCTCAGGGGACTAATGCAGACAGGGGACTAATGCAGGGGAGATGCTCAGTTTGTTACCAGTGTGGTTGTCACATGAGACAGTCCCAGCTGGAGTAAGCACTGAAAGTATTGAAAATGGGCACTGACCATGTGGAGCTCGGGAAATGGAAGAATATGACATGAATGCTGGAGATATTACACATTCCCAGTGATCTGCTGCTGAACAGTGCCACATGGCTTCACTGCATGGTGCTTGTCCAGCACATTTGTTGCTCTGGTGAAATTTGGTTCCCTCAAAACACCCCATAGGCTGAGGCATTGCAGGATGTCCTGTATGACTCTGAGAATCAGAAATTCTTGGTAGCATTGGGTGGATCATGAATGGGGACTTTTTTGGTAGGAAAGGACTTACTGTTCACGTCTAATGGTGGCCTTGGGAGTGGATTAGAGAATCATACCGCAAAGCATCTTGACTCCATGAGGGTCCTGAATCTTCCTGTTGTTTCTTGCAATTCCTTTATCTGTGTCCATTGTGGAGTAGGTAATCATGCCCATTTCAGCCCAACATCATCCCATTTTCCTTTCATTTCCCCTTACACTATTATACATAGCAATCATTTTTGGTCACGAATTTTTTTATTTTTGTTAACTGAGGTATTTCTCAGAACAAAAAATCTGGTTATTGTTTTCCCTTATTGTGAATATTCATTCAGCACTTACCTTTGCCAAAGATGATGTAGTGCAAGCAGGTGTCACAGCCGTACGGAAAACACATTTCATTCCTGACAGCGATCCTGCTGTTTCAGTAGAAGCCTACCCCATGCAGAGATGGGCTGGTTAGATCAAACTGTACTAATTGCAGAGTGATTTGGAAATCTGTTCCACTTGCAAACAGAATGAATCCAACACTTGGTAACATTGAATTAACAAAGGTCACATTTCATAAATATTACCAAGCAATTTTCATAGATAATGCAGTAGGCTGGTTAATGATTAGAGCAGTAAACCTCTGACGTAAAGCCATGATGAATAAGGCACATATTTTTACAGCTTCCGTTATTATTGCCTCAGGGATCTTAACTAAAAGCATCAGAAATTATTAGGTTCCAACATATCTTTAAAATCTAACCAATCAGGCTGTATCTGGTCTTCCCAATGGCTTTTGTATGACAAACTAGAAAATTCAGGAGATTTTAGAGTATCAGTTAGATTCTCAATAGGGAAAAAAAGCATGCTGGTTTCAGTCCTGTTCTGCTGGACTCTGCAATGTTAAAACCAGTTTTGGTAACTGGTGGGAATTGGCATGGCTCAGGTTAAGGGATAGATTTCTCCCTCTTGCCCCAACTGCTGATTCTGCTGGATCAGGGCAGCAAACGTTACTAAAGATGTAATTCTGCCCCGAGGACTGATCCCAGGGACTGGCTCCCCTCTGAAAACTTGTTCTCAACTGGGTCAAAACACTTTTTCTTAGATTGGAATGAATTACCTGAGCAGTAATCTTGATAAAGTCTGTGGGATTAGCTCTATAGGGAACCAGTGTCAATCATGTTATAAGTAAGGGAAGATGATGGAATGAATCCTTATGAATCCCTGGGATTAAACAGAAATCTTGGGCCTAGGTATAAACAGAGGGCTCAAAGCCAGTGAATGTCATTTTCTAGAACTTAATTAGGCATGTTTTTATCTGATAGCCACACACTCATAGACAACCTGTATTTCTCAGTAGGGTTTTATCTTCTGTGAGCCATTTGTATCTGAATTTTATGGGTTAGAAAACCTTGGTATACAGCTGTGGCACAACTGCCATCCAGCAGTGCTTAAGGATGGAGGGCTTGGGAATCAGCAAAATTCCAGCAGGAATTTTATATTTCCTTCATCCAGAAGAAATCAACAGGGATGGTAAGTGGCTAGTGCCAATCTATAATGCATTTTTGAGAGAAATGAGGTGTGAAACATGCAGCCCTTTGTGAAAAATGCAGTGATGTCCAGGTGGTTGGATGAAGAGGTGGAACTTGTTACATCTCCATTTGGGAAAGCCATTTGATGAGATGAAATGTGAATTGTCCATGCAGTGATACCATTTGGACATCACAGGTTTTAATTTTCAATTTTTAGGTGTTCATGCTCTAGGGCCATTCAGAACCTAAACCTAAAAACATAATTCTTTGAAAGCCTTGTGCAATTAAAGTGACAGAAAAAACAAAACCAAGCCAAACAAAACCCTAACATTAATGCAAGTAGCAACTCAGCTAAACATAAAATAACCCAATTGTGAAAGCCAGCCTAAAGCAGCATCAGGACCAGAGTCAGAAGAAACCTAGAAGGTTTTTCCCACAGCTGGACCCAGAGGACCCTGACAGGCAGAAGGCTGTAAGGTCACTGCTCCCTGGAGGGCTCACCCTGCCTGCAGACAGCACTTTGTCCAGCCCTGCCTCCATCCCAGCTGGAATGGGCTGAAAAATAACTGGAAGTTTCTTGTCAGAGCAGACGCACAGCACAGCCAGTTCTTCATTGACAAATGAGAGAAAGAAAACAAAATATCACACTGTCATTTAAAAATAGCTTCAGCAGAAATACCACAGGCAGTGCTTTCAGCAAGCAGAGATCAGCGACTGATTAGGGAGGGTTATCAGTGTACCTGGTGCCGGATAAAACCCGATCCCGCTGCAAGGCGCTCTCACCCAGCCGGACAGATTGTGGGGTGTGATGAATGCCTGAGAAACTCTAGAAGTTTTCTGATAATGCAGGAGTTTGAAACAAGGGGTTCTGCTCCTTGCCTGCAATGCAGCTTTGGGAAAGCTCCATGTGGTCTGATGGTGCCAAGTGGCATTTTTGGATTTGGGTGGGACAGGGCCATTCCCTGTTCATGACAAATGCAAGCTGGCTTGGTCTGCTGCCAAACTGGGGAGAGCTGTGCAAGGGTGATCCCTCCTGTAAATGAGAGTGAAAGCATTTCTAAAGGAGAGGCACCAAAGTTCAGCCCAGGTTTGGGGACTTCCATTTTTAAAGCACAGCGTGTGTGACACGCAACGGTTTTCCAATGGCAGAGCTCAAATTGCATGACCCAGGATTTAGGGCTGTTGCAACTTTTAACATCCCTTCTGATCTTCTGCCTCTTGATTCTGCTTATACAAAGAATTTAGGTGTTAAAATGAATGTATTTTTCTTGATCTGTTTATTGTAAAGTACTTAGGCATCATTTAATTTGCAACTGTTATTTGGATATATTTGCATTATTCCAATTATTTGATCTGATAGAGGAATTAATATTCACCAGCTGATGAAAATTGTGCAATGAATAAAACCACACCAGTTTGCTTAAGAGACTCTAGGACATATTTCAAGATAAAATAAGAAATTGATGGAAAGATATCAAGAGCAAGTCCTGAGTTTTTATGAGGTGGTATAATTTTTTAGTTTACCATAGTCCCTTCAAGATGTACCTTGACCCATCACTTGTCTAAAACTTTGTATCAGGAGCTGTGGCTGAAATCCAGATGCTTGAAACACTGTCAGTACTGAAAAAAGAAAACAAGTATATTAGAAGAAAAGCAACTGGATGAGTAGCTTTGCTAAGTCAAGTGTCATTCTCATGACCCTAAGATTAAATATCTTTCCTGTTTTTATGTGTCCTGACTGTTCTTGACACGTGACTGCAAAAGCAAAGCACAGCACAATGGAAATATGTGCAAAACTATCAAACTCACAGAAAGAGACAAATCAGGTAACATGGTGAGCTACCCTAAAGCAAGGAGTCCCCCTCCTGGGCCTGTCCTCACAGCTGGCACCTATTCACAGCTGAATGTGTGCCCTGATGGTTGGATGCAGCATGTGCAGCATGCTCGGGAGGGCAGAGTCCCTGCCTCTGCACTCAGAGTCCCTGCAAGGCATCTGCTGCCTTGCCAAAGCCACTTCATGGAGTGGACAACACCCCAAGAGCACAGCAGTGCCTGGAGTCAGTGTGGCCCTCCCCTGCCCCTGAGGTGCAGCTGCTCACAGCCAAGTTGGGCAGCAAGGAGGGGGATGCAGAAGCCTCACTCTGGGTCTCCTTGCAGGAGTCATCTTGCTCCTATCCTTTCCCCTCTTTTTGCCCCATTCCCAGGATCTTGGTCATGCAGAGTTCCCACCGTTCTTGCTCTTCCAGGCTGTCTTCAAAATGCTGTCTTGTGTGATTCTCTAATCTCCCAGGGAGGTGCATTTCTGAAACTTCCCTTCCTCCACAATGTCCATTCCCTGGTGAGATCCACATGGGCCATTTCTGGGGGCAGTGCCAGATCCATCACACAGCTGGGATTCCTGCTCTCCCATCATGAGACCAGGGCATTATGCAGGACTGGTTCTTTATTAAAGCAATGAGTTACTGTTCTTCAAGCTGAGGGAACAGCAAGTGGCACCTTAGGCCTTTCACTCCCAGGTCAGTTGCTTCTGTTCCAGGCACCACCTGAAAGGAAAACCAGCTCCCCCAGTAAAACAGAGGTGGGAAAATGCAACTCCCTCAGCACAGTCTGTAGCCATATCTACTCAGCCTGGACCAGTGACTCTGACAATTTTGCTGCTGAGATCCCCCGCAGGAAGGAGAATACTGACTACAGGTTGTCAAAATGCCTTTTAGCATTAGCAGGATACTCTGCTCCAGGCAGAGTAGGATACATACAAAGCCTTAAGCTGTTCCAGGCTTCACGGAGCAGCAGACAGGAAAATACATGTGGCTGCATTGGGACACGTTGTTTCAAAGCCTTGTGTGATAGCACCAAGTGGCATAAATCAGAATTACCTGTCACAAACTGTATGTCTCTGTGGGCATTTCTCCAGTCCTGGCTGAGCAGCAGCTCAAACTCTCTGAGACAGTGGTTACACTGGAAAGGAGGAAAAGATGTAACAATACAGGAGATGGTAAAAAAAGCACTGATGCCTGAAAAAAATGTTGAAATGCATCCCTTTAGAAAGTAGTACTGAGGATGTGTGAGGGCAGGAACATGAAGGGCTTTCCTCCTTCCTAAGAACCCAGAACTGGCTCCAAGAGCTTTTCCTTTAGCACCAATTTCACATTTTGGCTTTTCTGTATGAGGAAGTGCAGGACTCTGCCCGAATGTGTGCTTTTTGCAGCCCCAGGGTGTCCAATGTTTCTCTAAAACACTAGCAAAGTTAAAGCTTAGTTCCCCAGGGAGCTTGTGGAGTGAGGCCAGCAGCACATCCTGGAAGTAGCTAATGACTGAGCTGCTAAATACTTCACATTCCTCATGGACACCAATCCAGACTCGAAACCTGAGGAGGTTACTCAGCATAAGACATTTGTCCTTGGGAACTCTTCTGAATAGCAGCAAGTCAAATCAAAACCTCAGTCCAGACCTCATCTCCAGATCCAAGCCATATCCTGACCAGACCAAACAGCCTAAATGTGGGGATTCACAACCTGTGGCCTTTGTCTGCTCTGGAGACCAACCCTTTGGCTCTGTATTCCTGGTGCTGAGCTATTGCCCACCTGTGCTATTTAAAGGCCAATTTCCTAATTACCTTCCACAGCTCCAGCTTCTGTTGGGATTCCATCCTCCTCTCCAAAAGTCTCTGCCTGCCTTGGTTTAAGTAACTCATTGCAAGACACTCTAACTAGGGCTGTCTTAAAACAAAGGTAGGTGTTGGTTTCTTTTCACCCTCCAGTGGGTGAAGTCACCATGGTGTGTGAGCAGGTTGGCAGTGAAAAGCAGCCTGGCTTGGACTTACCACTGCCAGACAAGTTCTAGGCATTGTGCTATGGTAACTGAGCAACATCCCATGGCTCTCAGAAGTATTTTCCATATAGGAGGTCAAGATAGTAAGAGCAGATTTTGTTGAGTTTAATACCAACACATGCTACTAAAACCAAAAGATGTTGCTGAAAATTTAAGGCAAAAGTAATTTGTCCATGAACACAAGGTTTGATGTTGGGATCAAGATGCCAGGGCTCATAGCTGCTACCCCAGACCTGATGCTCCAGCATCTGGGGGCCAAAGACTGAGAGTAGCTGTATTTTTGGAAAGAAGTCCTGTTCTTAGATGGATTGAAGCATGGAGAAATCAGGACAAGAGCTTCATAAATTCATTTCCTTCTGCCTTCCTCACTCATCATTGACTTGTTCCCACACTTTTTGGCAGCCTCTGGCACTATTTTTCTTTTCCCCACAGACTTCTGTGAAAAGGTAAGCTCATGTAAGAGAGGCTTAGAAGGAAAAACAAACAGCCAAGGCCCATATTTTAAGTATTATTGAATACATTCTGGTATCACTTATTTCTTAGAACAAGAAATTATTTGTATATGTCAAAAACCTAAAGAAAATCCTGAAATATTGAATTTATCCTTTCTAATGTAATAGTTATAAAAAGGAAGTACTGTTTGCTATCTGCTTCTTACAACATTGCACCCAGGTGGTCTTTCCATTTGTCCCTGAGTTTGTCCTGAGGTGCTGCTGTGCTTTGCTCATTACTGTAATGCTGTTGTTCTGCAAGGTTATGAGAAGATGAGGCAACACAGAGCTTTTCAAATCCAGGTTTCAGGAAGAAGAGAGACACGTATCTCTCCAGTCTGTTGGGGGAAAGAATGAAAAATAAATTGCTCTGGTGATCTGAAGTTGCTGGCTATTAATTCATTTGAGGATTTTGTATTGCTTCCAAGGCAAATACAAGATTAGCTGATGGAGTAATGGAGTAGTATGGGATAGAGATCACATGGGGGTTCTTGTAACACAGATGTTATTTATTTAGCCTATGCAGAGCAAACCTATTTACAGATGTAATTTTGCATGTTCAACATGATGTCTACGTGCCCAGTAGCCCCCCAGTATAACTTGAGAAGTCAGGAATCCTGCCTTTGTAAGCCCCCAGCTCCCAGGCAGGGACAGCTGCCTTTACATCCACTCCTGCTCAAGCGAGTGCTGCATCAGGGAGTCACAGTGCAACCACTTGGAAACGTGCAGAAGTGAGCAGTTAAAAAAGCAGGAAGGCAAGTGGAAAACAGGTCTCAGTCACCTGAAAACTTCCTGCTGATTCACCCAGCTGCAGGGGCTGCCCATCCCAGCTGCAGCCATCAGTGGTGGTGCTTGGAAGAAATGCTACTGCTGTAAGAATGCTGCTATTTTGTAAAAGCATGTGCAGGACCTTCCAGTGCCAGATATCCAGACGTGCTAATGCAAAATGCATTAGCCCAAGCAGCAGGAGCTCCAGGGTTGCTGGCGCCATTGAGTTCCACTCATTTCATCTTTATTATAAATACTGCATTGTTGTCTCATTCTTTTCTCTCATCCTCTCTTTAGAAAAGAATTATAAGGCTCTAGTTGACTGGTCCCTTTGACTTAGTACAGTTGTTAAACCACAGGCAGTAAATACCTCTTTCAATTGTTTAAGGCGGATGTATTTATTTCATTGGAACAACTGAATGAAATCTGTAAGAGCTAAAGAATCCCCCCTTTCATGGAAGCTCTGCTTTTCTACCTCTGAGCTGAATGCAAAAGGAACTCTTCCTTAAACCTGCCGTGTGAAATCAGCCCACCTTCAGGCTCCCCACTCTCAGCTTAGTTTTTTGTGGTTCAAGAAGTATTGCAGCCTCCAAAGACTCACCGCCTACTCGTAAATAGTGATCTTTCACCAGGCAGATCTCAGCTGACAAATGTTAATTGTTATGCAAACTATCCAGAAGATGAGCTCTTCTCCCAGGACTGAAGGGCAGCCACCTCCCAGATGAAACGAGGCAGCTGTTTAAACAGTGCGGGGTGCGCTGCCCCGGCTGCCAGAGCAGCGGGAGAGCCGAGTGGTGCGAGCGGAGCTGGAGCTGTGCCATGCCACCATGGTTAACACCCCCGCTTTTGTGGAGAAAACCTCCACAGCACAGCTTGAGAACTTTAACTGACCCCACGCCATCAGAAGATGATGCTGTTTCAGTGGAAAACAGATATATAAAAATTGTTTCTTTGGGCTCGTGCGGTGGGATGCTCCCCGCTTCAACTGGGAAAAACAAATTCTGGTTTTTGGGGCAGGACAGGGATGGGAGAGCAACGCTTTTCCCAGACCAGAGGATTTGAAAGGGACCAGGGATGCTGAGAATGCCATGCAAACCTTGTTCTTACCAGGAGGCAGATCCTTGCCTGAGGTGGGTGGTGCTGTTGGGCTGTGGTTCCCAAAGGTGCCCCCCGGGAAGCTGGGAACCAGCTCCTGTTCTTGTGAAAGGCTCCACTGGTGCTGCCCATAACTCCACCGTAGGCTGAAAGGAATTTTGAACGTGCTGTCAGCTCATTTTTCCTTCCAGTCCCATTTGATTGCTGCTCCTTCCCTCCTGCACAGCTCCAGTGTGGAGTCTTTGGGATCACTATGAAGAGTAAGAGTCATCCCAGAAAAACAGAGGGACTCACCACAGCTGCTCATAAAACCCACCCTGACAGGGCTGCTGGGCACCCACTCTGTGAGCAGCAAGTCCTGCCCTTTGCCTGGGCAGCCTGCAGAGAGGAGGTGGTTCAGCAGTGCAGAACAGCTCCACTTGCTGTTCCCGTGCCTTGGATCAGGCTAACTGCAGAGAAAATTTACATTTCAAACCCTGTATGAGACACACATAGAGACCACTAGTGTGTGTTGCCAAATTATCTGTTATCAGCCACATCATTGCACTTCTGGGGTAAAAACCCCACTTTTCTGGCCACCAGATAACATGGAGAAATGTTTATTCCCTAACAGTAACTTAGGATAATTTTCAGGGGTTGCTGTGCTCCTGATAAGTACATGGAGAACTACTTCTGTATGTGGCTGTGCTGAATTTCTGAGCACTGAACCAGGGCTTCATGCCATCCTCTACTCCTTGGGGTGGTTTCAGAGGTTTTGTTGCTAGTTTGTTTTCATTTTTAAGATAGCTTTGTACTATTGCAGCAGGGAACTTCAGTTTGATTTTGTTCAATTTGAGTTTTTAAATAAATAAAATGCTTTATCCCACTTGTACATAGTCTTCAGATGTATAGGACTTCATAAACTTGAAGAGCATTTTAAGACAAAAATACATTGAAAGGAAGAACAGAGGAAGGACTAAGATTTGAAGATTCAGACAACAAGGAAGTTTGTAATGATTCTTACTTTCTTGACATTTAATAGCAACACTTTCATTGATTTCAGTGGCAGCAGGATGGCAGTCTACTTAAAAGGGGAAAAAATGGCATTTAAATAAAAAAATCCATTCCAACTTCACATCTCCTTCCCTGATTTTACATCAGTTCCTAGTATCAGGCTGAGCAAAACAGCCATGTGCTATTTCCATGCTACACTTTGCCCTTCAACAGCTCTCTCTGGCAACTTATTTTAGAAAATATGGAGAACTCCTTCCCCAAAGGGCTGTGAAGCCATGGATTCAGTTGCCAGGGCAGGCCACCCATTCCTCTCAGCAAGGGCTCTTGGCTCAGCCCACAGTATCCATAGTTGTTTTCAACTGAGACTGAGCTGATAAGGGGATTTCCTTTCAAGTGGAAAAGCATAAACTATATTTATATTCAGATAATTTCCTATTTGTTGGGTTTAGCTTAACAGGCTGAATTTCTGGCCTGTCTCTCCAGTGCTCTCCGACCACATGAAACATTCACAATGGTCCGGGTGGGAGTTGTTTTGCCAGAAGCTGGAGAGATGCCACAGTGCAGCTGCTGTGCAAGGCAGAGGTGGAAGGACACAGCCAGTCCTCCTTACTCTGCTTTTTCTGTAGGGAGCTAGCACAGACCACAGCACCTGCCTAGCATTTGCTCCCACGTTCATTACAGGTACTTGTGCCACTGACCCATCATTTGTCCATTATCTGGGCAAAGTATGTGTATTTTGATCAAAAATTTTAAAAGATAAATCCCTGAAGTATAACTAATGCCTGCTGAGCCACCCTGAGGACTCAGTGGTTTTGCAGGCAAGTAGGACCATGCTCAGCTAAGGAGCAGAAGAGATTGAATTACGTGAGGAGTAGAGGAAGGATTTACTGAAAAAGCTGGTAGAAGAGTCCCAACTATTAATGCCCAGGAGGAAGGGAATATCAAACCAGCAGTACTTCATGTTCATCTGGGAAACCAACTCCATTCTTCTCTGCAGAGATTTCCAGAGGATGAGACCCCAGTTCACAGCAAACTGATAATTATTAGTCTTCTCTGTATCCATTTACTTGCAAAACACCTCAGGATCCCTCCCTGTAGAAATTGTTCATGTTTCTTGTATTACCTGGGGGTTTTATATTGCATTCAGTTCACTGACGGCCAGAGGAGTATGCTCTCAAGGTTGAAAGATTAAGCTTTTATTTAAATATATATTCCTCTAATGTTGTACATCTGGTTTTGTTTAAACTCGTTTCAGAAATCCTTTGCTTTCTGGGTCCTTTACTGCTGGTCCATCTAAACTCAGGCTGTAGGTGTTACCAGCAGCTCTAGCTGAGCCAATGTCCTTTCCAAGATCAGGATTCCTCCAGTTTCACCCTCCTGGGAACTCATGGGGTGGATCAATGTACACAAAGGTTTTGCAGAGCAATATCCTAAAGCCACCTTTGTTTTATACTTTGAAAGTCCAGAAAACAATAAAAACACCTCTGAAAGACAATAAATACCTGAATGTCTTACCCTTTCTGGGAGCCCTTAGTGCTTCCTGAGCCCTTTGATGTTTGGGTCAGAAACATAGCTCTGGCCCACCCATCTCCAGACAATCTTCTGGTTCTGGAAAGAGTTTTTTTCAGTTTTGGAGTGCTGTCTGTGCCTTCTTGCAGTAGGATCTTGTCTCTTTATGTCTTTCAGTTTTGGAGTTTTCTTTTAGTTTTGGAGTGTTCTTTTCTTTTGAAGTACAAATGTTGTATGAAACCCCAAGAGCTCTAAGGACAGGTTGATGGTCCTTGATGCCTTGAGTTAAAGCTGAGAAAATTCCTCTGCTTGCTGTGAAACAGCCATTAATCAGCCCTGAAAGTTAAAGTTAATAGAAGAAGTCTTTAGAATTCAAATAGAATTTGTGCAGACATAGGCAGGTCCCCCAGGCCTTGTGTGTGTATGTACATACAAACATATATGTATGTACTCACATATGTCTACATTTATACACACACAAACACCAATGAAAAAAGTAAACATGCTGCACTCCAGCAAGAAAAGTAAGAATCAATATAGAAAGTAGTATCGGAAAAAATCCAGTTACCATCACAAAGGACACCATCTCCCTAGTCCTGCCCTCTAGAACTGAGTAACCCTGACTCTATATAAAAATATAAATTGTGTAAAATAGTAACATTGTTTTAGCTTTTGGTTTTCTGGGAACTCTTCTCTTCTAGAGTTTCTCAGCTTGAGAAAGTGACAGACTACACAGTGGATTCCTGTACCTTGTGCAGCCATGCAAATTACATCTAGTTTTCTCATGCCCATTTTGAAATACAGTTCCCATCCTACTTAACCATGTCCTGGTGTGAGACAATACAGTATTGAGAAACACTTGAAGCTACAATAGCAGCAATGCAGATCTTTTGTTTTATCATTAAGTGGAATGAATCCCTGAGGACTCAAGAGAACTCCACAGGAGCCCGATGTATGCAAAAAGAGGCTGGTTATGGTAAACAAGGTTAGAGATATGTGAATATTCAGCATGCACATTCACACAATGAGTAGACAAACGCCCAGTATGATGGGAATTTTCATGAGGGAGCCTTCCTTCTTGCCTGTAATAGAGACAAAGGGATAATATCCATCACCATTTATGGGATCTCAGGTGGAGGAATGTAAAGCTACCAATGCTCCATCTGTTTGAGGCTGCACATGGACCCTGGCTGAGCTACAGAGAGACCAAAGTCTTTCACCCTTAACATGTGAGATCACCAACTGGAAGCCAAGTACATAGGGCTAGGTAGATGTTTCTTTTTGCTCCCTGCTCCTGGTGAAAAGTTCCTTTGCAGAAAGGAATAAGCATGTCCTAACAGTGAGATCTGGCTGGCATGAGAGCTGGGGACAAGCCTGGATCCAGAGCTCTGCACAGGAAAAGCAGTAAAGGGAGGTGGCATTCCACAGAGCTCTTAGAAACAGGCAGAGAAATCCTGATAGAAGGACCAACACGGCCACATTCAGACCAAGCACAGGAGAAAAACCAGGTCCAGCCATGGTCTTTGACATGTCCTTTTTGAGGACAGCAGGCTCCAATCTTCTGCATTGACATCTGCAGTAAATTGTTTCTTTCTAAATGTCTGCAGCTGAAAAACAAAACCAGTCTACAAGATGTCAGTGTTCATCTTCCGTGAGAGGTGTATCAGTCAGGTTGTCAATTAAAAGCATTCACTGAAGGTGAGCTGTGGATAAATTAATCTAATAGGAAAGCTCCATAGGTCAACAGCTTCCAGTCAGGGATGAGGGGATGTCACAGCACATTGCCTGTGATTGCACATGATGGTAATACTGTCTGCAGTCACCTGGAGGCAACATCCCTGGATATGCTAATGACACCTTTGCCTGCAGCCTGCATGGTGCTGTGGTTCAGCATGTTTGAGCTGAAGGTTTGTTTCTGTGCTGACTACAGCTCTTGTGCTACTGAAATGCCCACATGAGCATCCTCTGTGTGCTTGTGAAGCATCTCCTCCTCATATACCAGAAGAGCAATTACCACACACCCAGGAGGAGATGAAAATGGGTCACTTTGTAGACAGTACTATATGGAACCGAGATTACAAGCAAAGGTGCAGTCTGACGTGGAACATCACCAGGATACAAACTGCTGGAGATCCTCAGAGGCCAGCAGGACTTGGCAGTAGGGACTAGTGGGTCCTGCATGCTCTGCAGTCTGGTCCAAAACCACCAGCCATGGAGGGTAAGCTGCTCCAAGGACCACAGAGCCTGAAGAGGTGGATTCTGAGCCTTCACAGCGAACTCCTGCCCTCTGAAGCAGAGGTGGCACAAGATGACAGAAAATCAGCTTATTGGCTGAATACCCAAATAGGAAGAAATGAAGATTTCCTGTCACCTCTGAAAAGCATTAATTTTTCCAAAGGTGGAAAAATCTCAGGTCAGAAGCAGTAGGGTTTAGGGACACTTGCTTGCAGAGTGATGCTTGAAGGTAGAACCAATTCTTTCAGCCATGACCAAGATAAGAAGACAATCCACATCAAACAGAGCTGAATTTAGGGAAATATTCATCTTTGGCCCACTGCGTTCACAGGACATAATTTGAAACTACAGGAAACACAAAAAGACACTCTCACTCACATGATGTGGGAGAAAGAAACTTTCATCAAACCTACCTCAGCACTTCAGGAGAAGAGATGAAAAAATCCAAATGCTCAGAAATACTCTGCTGGACACATCCCTCAGATGATGTTTTGTTGCTTAATATAATGTTTAAAACAGTCTATTATTGGCTGATGTTCTTCAACCAATCAGTTCACATCTGGTTTTTTTGTAAAACTACTTCATACTTATCCTTCCAGAGACTTTCTAAGCAGTAGAAGATATTTTCAGAGATGCAAAAGGAATTCTGGATTAGTTTGGTTGTTTTGTTTTGTTTTTTTCCCAAGACGAAGAGGAATTTGAGAGCAAAACCAGTTTACTTGATTTACTCATCAAGGTAATAATTTTTTTATAATACAGATAGCAGACATGAATATGGAAAAATAATGATGGTTTCTCTTGTGAACTGAAAGATACCTTTTGTCCATAAAATGTCTCAAAACAACTACAATCAAGTAATGAAAAAAAAAATCCTTGAATGGGAGACAACTGGTTTGTCACAATTCAGACAAATATTTGTTATGCAAAAGCAACTCCTATTTTAAAAGGCAGTGCAGGATATTTGGGAATGTTCTCAAGAGCTCTATTCCCCTCTCTGCAGAAACATAAAATTACATTTTTTGACCATTTGCATCACAGCAATGGGTCAAGCATTCTGAAGGCACCATGGCTGGCTGCAGGAGCTGCTTCTGCCAGAAATCGTAGACATTTTACGTCATGCACATTCTGGTGTTTCCCGTTACTGTTTTCTTTCAGTTTAGGGATAATCCAAGATGTTTGCGTCTTGCCATTTAAAACTAAGAGAAAAACCACAACAGTATTTTCCATGTAAGCCAAAATCTTTCACATGTGCCAACTGCCAAAGCAGACAAAAGAGCTTTGATCATAGTCAGACACCATAACTAGCTACTTGTTTTAATTACAGAAAGTTTTAGCTATTATTACACGACAGGCTGGCTCATTCAGCACATGACATAATTTTATGCAAGCTTTTCATTTCTCTCAGCACAGCTCCAGCCCTAGGCTATTCCACTCACAGCAGAAGCATCAGTTTGAATGAAGTGAGGGAGATAACACAAACTGAGACCCACAAAACCCAACTATGCACCAATCCCACTCCCAGCTGGGTTGGAAGAACATCATTCTCAGTGCTCCAGCCAGGGCAGAGCTGTCAACTGCCTACAGATTGTGTTTTCTTTTGTTGTTTTAATTTTTCAGGATGAAACAATTCTAAGCCTCTGGGTTTTTGGGATATATTGCCTATTGCTTTTACTTGATGTTGTCCTTCTATTTATAGTACATTAGCTGTTTTAAGTGGCTGATAAGCTAACCCCCAAAATATTGGGTGTTTTCATCCTGAATGACTGTCAGACCACCAAAAAACCCCAGTCATGGCACAGGTCAACCCAAACATTTTTATAGGTATTCCTGGGCTAGTACAAGTTTCCATCTTTCTTAGCAATAATTGAATTTTTTGGCAAAGCTTTCTGTGAACAAACTCACAAGAGCACTGATGAAGAGCAAATCAAAGGGGCTGTGACAGTCCTAAAAAAGGCTCTGTGATTTCTATTTGAACAAATGCTTATGAAGACTCATTTTCTCAGAGCTCTGGATCTTTAATACTCATCTATTCAGCCCACTGCAGAAAAATACCAAATCACATCCCATATCACTGCATCTACTTTCAAATGAAATCAAATAAGCATAGTAAAGAGAATAAACACAAATAATTTGTGGCAATGATAACATAGGAACTGGTTTGAAAGAATATCTTTCCTTTGGAAAACACTGGAAAGCAGTGTCAGAGTTTAATTTCAGAGATTTCTGTTTAATGTCAGAGATTAATTTAACAGCCATTAAAACATCTTATTAACTCAAGTGCTAATTGAGTGCTTGGCAGGAATAACAGAGCACTGCCAACCATACACATAAAAATGGCTAGAATTTGAGGAAATTCTGTGGTTTAACATTTTATTACTTTTATAACTTGCTAATATAGGCTTAGCTGACTTAGGTGGCCTTACGTACCTCCTTTGTAGCTGTTTTGAAGATGCCAAGCTCTGATGGCACAAAGTCTCAACTGTCCTTAGGAAAAATTAAGTCCTTTTGGCTGAAATCTTCCAGATTGGGCTGAAACATGTGCTTTGCAGCCATGCCAGAGTTTGTAGGCAGAAAGGTGCAAACTGCTGAGCTTTGGGAATTCTCAGTGCCATGACTGCTGACATGATGGGCACTGAGAGAGGCAAGGTGAGCACTGAGGGAACAACTGGCTCAGCTGTTCCAGTAAATGACCCATGACCACACTGACCACCACCCTCCCAGGACTGCTATTTGAGTTCCAGAGTAGTAGAATTTTTTTTCTCTTGTACATGAATATCTGCAGTCTGTAGGGAAAAGTTAGACCAGCAATGCTCTTTCCTCTATATCTGACCCCCAACAGTGATAGTCTGTGGTTAACACACGCTGCTTCCTGGGTCTTCTCATCCCTTGCACCCATAGCTTGTGAAGGCATCCTACCATGGCTCTAGACTGAGAGAAGATGGCCACAGATTGCTGTATTTTGCTTTTGCAGAAGCACAGACATCATCTCCACCCATTCCTCCACCAGCACCCACAGCAGGAGGAAAGCAACCAGTTTTTCCTGACCAAGCAAAGCCAAGGCAACATATAGCATATAGCCAGAACTTCACTTGAGACCTCAAGGGATGTGTATCCCACAACTGGAAGTGTTACAGGGATGCTCAGCTGCAAACCTCTCCTTTGATGACTGCAAATGGAGGTGGGTAGTAAGGACCTCACTCCTTTAGGGCAAACCTGAACTTCAAGTCACGTTATCTAATTTGAGCACAGGCAGGAGATAATTTGAGCTCAGCCCACCCTAAACACATGACAGATACCTCGAGACCAAGTGAGAGCAAACAATACAGATGAAAAGTTTAGTGTCATGAAGTTTGTCAAGTTTAAAAACACCTCAAGTTGTTTTGTAGCCCGCAGCAGGGACACACCCCTAGCAATATGTGTTTAGATAGACAGAAAGCAATGGATGAAGCCCAGATTTATGGGCAGACCACTTGTTGACCCAAGCTCCTGACTTGTGCATGGCTGCAGCACATGCTCCCCTGTGCTGGGAGTCTTTGCTGTGATTGCTGTACCTGCAGGAAGGGTTGCTTCCTCCATCTCAGCAGCTGCAGCCATGGTGGTTGGTGGTCTCACGCACAGCTGCCTCAAGCCTGTAGTCAGGAGCCCCTGAAAGGTTATTTAGCTCAAACTTCAAAGCTGCTTAACTGCCCTTGATGAAGATCCAGTGAAGCCTGAGCCAAGCAAGAGTGAGTAGGGCAGGACTGGAAGGTGTATCTAGGACCATGTTCAGGCTGCCAGATTTGCACAGGTACCCAGCACAGGTTATAAAGTGCTCCAAGTTGTCTACTCCACTAGGAACCTTGTTCAGAGGAGGGAGGGAGGTTTTGCTGCATGTCATGTCCCCCAGCCACCTAGAAATGGCCAGCCACCAAACAACTAGTGCTTATTAATAAACTTGCTTAAGGAAATTGGCTGGAGTCTTACTTTTCATTGTGCTGAATGAATGGAGCTAAATATAATCCAGAGCTCGTTTTGCTGGGTAACAATGCAAGAGAGACTTCCTGTTCTAGCAGAAATCCCTGAGTTTAAAAGTAGAAGTTTCTCTAGGCTGGGTGAAATTCTTCAAATCTAAAGAAACACTGAGGTCACTTGCTAAATTCCTCTGTCCTCCCAAATACAGATATTATTTTAATACTCTGTGCGAGGAGAAATGTAGTGTCTCTCTTAGAACCCAGCTGAAAGCACAAGTTGTTTTAACCAATGAGCTCTCAGATACAAAGGTACTTCTTGGCTTAAGACCCAAATTCAATAATTATTTTTTCAGCTGAACTAGAATAAAGACATTATTTAAACATGTATCTGTCATCTCACACTGCCTGCGGCTGGCTGTTGGATATCTATTTCTCAGCAGCACTGTGGCAGCTCCTTATGTAAAAGGAAAAAAACATAACCATTTCCTTGCATGACTTCATTTTGGGATTATGCCTCCTTACTCCTCCTTCCCTGGAGCATCCTGTCAGGAGGTGGTTTCAGGTGTTAACAGAGCCCATGGTGGGTGTGCAAGTGCACTCTGGTCTTTGCAAACTGTTTGTGTGTTTGTGTGGCAAATGTGCAAAACAGAGGGCCTCAGCTTTTGATTTTTTTGCTCAGTGCAAAATGAATCAGCCTGGTTGGGCTGCAGGAGAGAGGGGATCACTGGAGAACAGCATTGGCACCACTGCCAGGGCTGGAATTCTGGAGATTGAGCCATGTAAAAAATACTTTAATCCTGCCAGGCTCCTCTCCTTCATTTTGTCATTGGTTGTGTTACAGACCCATCAACTTTCTGAATAGTTTTCCAGAATCAGCTTTGATCCTACAGTGCTGCCAGTGTGAGCAGCCTCCTTGCACAGATTGTGCTCTAGGAGAACAAGGACCTAATCTATGAGCCCTTTTCTTAGCTCTGCAGGTGCAAAATCTGATTTTTTCCCTTTGGGGCAGTGCCATGCATAACAGACCTGAACTCAGTATTGCCAATAAATACTGACTGTTCTCCTCCCGTGTGTAGCAGCAAGATGGTGTTGGACTGCATTCAAGCCTCATGGGACTGTGCTGATTCCCTTAGAGGAGGAGGTCAAGGTGGTCAGGGGAACCACCTTGTTGTGGGTGGGGTACTGAATACCTAAAGGGTGATAGAAATTTTAGGAGGCTTTAAAGCCAGAATAAGAATTGGTGAATTCTGGGCAGAGCCAGCTTGGTCTGTTTACTTCACACACCTGGGGTCAAGGCACTTGGTCAAGGGGTACAAACAAGGAGAAGGCAGAAAGTAGTGGGGTGAAAACAGAGATGTGTGTTGGAGTGGAGGGTGGGCAGGAGGCCATGATCTCAGGGTAGGAGTGAAAAGGGGTGTGGAAAAAAAAGACACACTGGGTACCTGATAGGGAGCTACTGATGATCTCTTGGATGTCTCCTGTACAGGAAGGTTCCTGGGAGGTTCCTGGGAGGCCATGGCCTTGCTATGCTCCTGTCCCATATCTGTAGGGCTTGCATACACAGGCACTTGGGTCTGGAAGATTTAAGTGACTGCAACAACCTATTTGCTAGTCCTCTGCTTCTGATGGGCTGCAGGTGTGCTCAGATAATAGATCACCTTACGCCCCACCAGTGAGATCTGGGACATTGCTGGTCTTTTCAAGGCTGGGTGACAGCCACACTGCTGTGAACACTTAGGGGAGAAAACACCTTGGTAAGCCTTCAACCCAAGGTAGCAGCACCCAGGTGCAAACTACTGCCTTGAGCATAATTCCACCTAAGCTGAACCTGCAAAAGAAAGTCAGCATTATCAGTTTCAGTTGCTCCTGTAACTCTGGTGAGTTTGATAGTTATGAGCAACCTTCAAAATCTGTATGTGTGCCCTCTGTATCACCTGTCCCCCAAGTGGCCTTTCAGCCTGGAGCAGCACCATGCAGCACTTTCCCTCACTGTCCCATGACTGTGGTTCACAGGGGACTTTCCCTGTGGGGAACTGTGGGGCTACCTCTACCTGCTGGATGATGAACACATAATCTGGAGCTTGGGCTGTCCCCTTGGACAGAGCCTGAAATGCTCTGGCACTGCCGGAGTCCCTCAGTGCGGGGACAGCTTGAGAAACACAGGGCTTGAAAAAGACAGGGCACACTGCTGTCCATGAGTAACTGAGATGGCTTTTGTACCTCAGTCAGGTCCTGCAGAACCCTCCAAGCTGTGGGGAGTGGCTGGAGGATACAGGAGCAGATTTTGTGCTCTCACCCTGTGCTTTGATGCTTGTGCCTAATGAGTTAACCAGCTGCTGGTTGTCGCGCCTGAAATATAAATAACAAACAAGCAGAGGATGAACTGGTAAAATAACAACAAACAACCAGGGGATGAACTGAAACGAATAAAACATTTTCTGGCATGTGCTCCTTTGACTGCAACATCAAAGATTATATTAAGATTTTTGTAGAAGGTTACTTCTCTGAGTGTCTTAGCTCCAAAACTATCAGGAGTGTCAAAATCCATTTGCAGGAAGACTTTCTGGGGAGGAGGACGCTGCTGAAAGGGCAGAGATGTTTAATATTTCACAAAGGGCATGCACAGACTAACGCACATTTCTCAAAACATCCTCATTAAAATGCTTTAATTAACACTGGTTCAAACACTAGCAGACTTGGAGATTCACATGTCTCAGATACATTGGAGGTGCTGTGCACTGCTCAGGTCCCAGTGGGAGCATCCTTTGCCAGGGGAAGGGATGCATCCTGACCCCCCTCACAATCTCCTTCTATCACTGTGTTGAGATTCCTCCTCTCGAAGGGCCAATAAATATTTTTTCCCCGACCACATTCCAGCCAAGTAACCATTCATGCAAGAGCAAACAAAATCAACAGTGTAAAGGGAGCAGCAGAGATGATCTTTTCCCTTTCAAAGGCCATAGTTTCAGTTCCCCAATGTCATTAATCGAATTAACCAACTACCTGGTGTCTGAACTAAGCACCCCCTCCTCCCACACAGGCACACGGAGTGCTTCCCAGCCCTTGGCCACCTTGTCTGTATTTTGACAAAGGACAAGAAGAGGGCTTCAGACCAAGCCAGACAACAGAAAAGCAGGGGCAGAACCCCATTTATATGAGGTCTTTTTTGAAATGGAAAAAAGATGCTTCTTTTCTCACCCAGAAGAGACAGAGTGCCTAGCACCTTCTGAAAAACTGAGTTAGTTCATGAAAAGAGATGTAGGGTGAAGTGGGTGGAAAAATATCCCCAGTGATTATTGGGCCAGGAAGGATTTTGGGGCTCTCCAAGGCATGTGTGATTGTGTGAGAGCTGAATATCCACAGTGACCTGGTGCTGCCCACCCCATCCCCATCACAGGCACTCACTTCCATCCAGGAACTCCAACCTTCCCTAACATGTGCAGCTGCACAGATCACAGGGAAAGGTCAGGGACTAAAAGTGCCAACAAGACCAACCAAGTTTCCTGACGGCAGCAGCCCATGAGGAAGTGCCCTTTGCCACCAGTCACTTTATCTGAGAGATAAAGAGGAAGGGGCTGCTCTCTGGGCACGCTGCTGCCCTTCCCAAGCACTGCAGTCACCCTACAGCAAAGCCATTGAGGAGCCGGGTAGCAGCTCATTCTGCACTGCCTTTTACAGTGTTATTAACCAGGCTGGAGTCACATTCCCAGCAGCTTCCTTTGGTCAGCACTGACAAGCCATGGTGAGTCAGGTCTGCTGAGTGAGTGCCTTAATGACTCCATCCTAGCACATGGTTGGCTGGAAGGTGCCATCCCTGCACATGGAACCCACTGGAGGATGCCATCCCAGCATGCAGAGCAGCTTGCACTTCAACCTACAATAGATATGAATTTCTACTCCAGGAAAAATACATTTTAATTATGCAAACTCTATGCGCATTTTTAAAACATAGGGAAAGAAAAACCAGGACCCTGTTCTTATCTTTTTGTGAAATCATTATTCATTTGAAATACATGGATAATTAACCACATTATCATGCAAATTTAAGTGAATTGAGCTGGCTGAATTAAAGAGACTTCACCTACCTACCCATAAAAATTGCAACACGGAGCTGTCGCAACGAAGCTCTGAGCACTATTTTTAGTGCAGCGCTGTAAGAGGGCCTGTGGGAGGGCATCTTCCAGAGGAATGCAGACAGTATCTTTCAGGAGGAATTCATCCTGAGGAAACCATTACTAGCTCTCACGAATGGCCAAGGGATATTTTTCTGGCTGGCCTGGAGTTTATACACAGAGAGCCACATGCACTGAAAAAAAAATCATGACTCATTGAATTTAAGGAACAGTTTACTGAAGCCAAATTTTCAAGTGCTCCTCCCTCTGCTCCTGGTCCCTTGGCTCGCTGTCCTTGGGGCACACCAGCCCTTCATTGGTGAAAAAAACTAAACTAAAAATTCTTATTTACTGCCTCTGAATGAAAACTGTTTAGTTTTTTCAGAATTACAGTTTTACAAAGCACTCATGCCATACTTTTATTCACCTGAAAAATACCCAGCTACTGAGATTAATTTCTTACCACTTTCTGTGCTTTTACAGCATTGCATTTTTGACTGTCAGGTCTCAGGCATCAATGCTCAAAGAGGACATGCACAAAGAATTCCCCTCATCAAAAAAGGACAATGAAAATCCAAAGCAGACCCTGTATGGTGGTTTTTCCAAAGATTTTTTTTTCTTGTTGGGTTTTTTGTTCTTTGGGGTTTTGTTTTTATTTTTTTGCCTGTTCACACATTAACTTTGATCTCTGTAAGAGAGTACAACTCATGCTTAGGAAGTACCTTGGCAGCCTTGTGTGGGGTACTCCTTCCTGGTCATCCTTCCAGGACACTGACAGGTATTTCTGTCACATTGGCGTTGCAGAATCAAAGGGACACGACACAGTAGCTGATTGAAGATGCTGTGTTAATGAACAGTGCCCTTAGACATTCACAAACAGCTAAACCTGGCTATCTTTCCCCCAAATACCTTTAAAGACATGAACTGAGAATATGCCTGTCCAGGCTGAAATATTAACACATCTGAAGCATTAAAATCATTAAATGAGTCACATAAACTCACATTTTACTGGTAAAAAGTACTTAGCAGCATCATCTTTGAAAAAAGTCAAAATGCCATATAAATAGACATTTTGAGATGAAGTTTTGTGGGTGTTTTTAGATGCATCACTGTCACTCTCTTCCTCCCTTGAATATCTTACCTCAAAAACATTTGACCCCAGACGCTGTATTCAGGAATCTTGAGATGAAGGGGAATCCAGGAGCTCCCATCTCCATGAAAGTCACTGGGACTTTGGTTGCCCAAGTGACTTCAGCAAACAAGGACTTCAAAGCCTTTCAAAATAGTACAGCTGAAAAACTTAAATAAAGGTTGCAACTGGCCTAGGATTTTCAAATACTCAACTACTTTTTTATGAAGATGCTTGCACTTATCAGCCTTATCCAATGCTTCAAAGGGTAACCAGTGGTGGTCAGCTTGGTCCCTTCCTTCTAATTTTGCCTCTTGCTTGTTGGAACTTGGTTTTGATTGCACATCCATGGGGGAAAGATTTACATTTTCCGACACGTCTGAAAAATGCCTGCCACAATGTCTGAGCCCTCTAGATGTAATAGTAGTAGTAGTAGTAGTGTGGTAATAATAATAATAATAATAATAATAATAATAATAATAATAATAATAATAATAATAATAATAATAACAACAACAACGAGCATGATTCCCAGTGTGCACAGTGTGCAGTAAGGCAGCTGAGAGCCCAAGTGCCAGCAGCTTTGTAGTCTGACATCTAATTACCAGCAAAGGAGAGGGTGGAGGAAGGCCAGCTGTAGCAGAGGAAGAGGGAAAAGCTCCTGGGAGAAAACCAGAGTGCTTTACAAGGTGGAGTTGCTCTGCTCACCTCTGCTTAATGAAGATGCTGTGACTAAACACTTTTAAGGTATCACTCCAGAGAAATCCCTTTGTTTCTGTAGGGAAAGTTTGTCTGGGTGGATTTGAGGTAGTTTTCTGCTACTTAGGGAATTCTACAGGCTGGCACAGACCACAAAACACCCTTAAACATCAGCAGAAAATGAAGAAGCAGCAAATGAACAGGGACTGCCTTGCCATCAGGGAATGCCAGGAGGTGGATACAGGCTGCACCAAGAGCAGGCAGAGGAAATCTGCTGAGTCCCAAACCCCTCTGATTTATTGCCCTGGTGCAAACCATCTGCCCAGCACATGGTCAGTCAACCTGACGCCTCTGAGAAATCCCACCTGAAAACTCAGCAGGCTGAGACAGGGCGAAAGGGACCACTTGGGTCATAAATACTTCTCTGTGTTTCTGCAGGGAACTGAGCTACATATTTCACTCAGAATGAGTGAGTGGGTGAGCTGGTGGGGGATATGGGTGGGGGTTTTTGTTTTACGGGAAAAAATCCGCAATTTCGGAATTTGTGTTCTGCTTCGAAGCAGGTAATAAATTTGTCTTGGACTGCAATTCCAAAGTTGCTTCACATGAGGTAGATCAAAGTGTTTGGTGTCTATGAAATCTGATGTAGGCCTTTAAAAATCATAAATTATCTTTTTCTATAAAACTGAAAGACATTTAACCAAAACATTCCAAAATATAGAAAAAATCCGGAGCAATTTGAGTTTATTTAAATTTTGTCCAATTCAAAGCATTTCTTCAAGAGAATTCTTTTCCCAACACATCAGCATTTCCAAGCAGAAAAAACCACTGGTCCTGTTTCCCATCCCTGGTGTTGTTCTTGCACCTCTGCTCAAAAAACCCTAAAATTTTGAAGCTGGAGAAGGCAGCTCGTGCTGGCAGCAGCTTTGGGGAATGGTTCCCCTGTGCTGATGAGAGCCCTGGACACGCTGGGATCTCCTGGGATACCCAGAGCAGACACCCAGGCATTCCCCCAGAGCCTTGTCAGCCAGGCACACGTGGCCAGCTGGTTTCTGTCACCACAGGCAGAGCCAGAGGGCACCGCACACGCGGCTGCCTCTGCACACAACAGCACCCTGACAGGCATTTTCTTGTCTCAACAAATTACCCTGAAGTGCCCTAAAATATTCAGTTTGCTGGAAGGAATTGGAGAAACGTGAAGACAGGATGTGTTTTGCTGAGCTGACCAGAAAACTCCTGCAAACAGTCAGGACATGATGTAGCACAGCAGCAGAAGGTGAGAAGGAGATGAAGGCACAACAAGGCAAATGTTTTGCAGTGACATTTGTGCTGGAGTGTAAATTAAGAGCTGGAAGGGCTTGGTGACAGTCCAGCACACACCAACAGCAGGGTCTGCATCAGGAGCCGGAGGCGACACCCAGCCTGCAGGACCAGCTGCCGAGGCAATGCTAAAGGTAGTCTAAAAATAGAGCACTTATCAGGGTGAGAAGGGCTGAGAATTTCATCACTCTGCCTCGATCAATGACTGGCAAAGCATGAGCAAGGAGGATTTCTGTTTTGGTAGGAGCTGTTTTCTGAGTCACAGTTTGCTGGGCTTGGGCAAATACCTTCCATTGACTTAAACCTCGAGAGAATGTTGTGCGAGCACTGGGCTGCACCATCCCCCACCCGCTGGCATCTCTGCTCCTTTTGGTGCAGGACAGCAAAACACAGCATTTTTTACAGAAAAAACACATAAAACACATGGCTGGCCCAAAACCTGTAAGTAGCAACAGGTTTGGTGCTCAGCTCCTCCTCTGCACACCTCCTCCACATGGAAAGACAAGCAAACCTTTCCCTGCCATAGGAAATAAGGCTTCATCCCTTCTGAGTGACTTGACAAACTCTGTCCTAGGAGATTTGTTATTTAAGGGACATTTCACTGAGCACATGGGTAGGTTTGGTTCTTAAGGCCTTGCATCTCAGGGCGACAGGCAGGGAGAGGGCAGGGAGAGGAGCCTGGCAGGGGCAGAGCATTGGCAAGGCAGTGCTGGTGGCACTGCTGGACCCCTCTCTGCAAGCTGTAGGCAGGCTCTGAGCTGCACGGGCAGCTTCACACCCTTGTCCACACGCTAGGACAACCTACATACACCTGTGGCACCCAGCACCAGCCGCTCCCGCAGCACGGATCCTCAGGCTGCTTTCCCAGAGCTGAGGCAAGGAGAGCTCTGCACGCACGGGGGGATGGCACAGACACGGTGACAAGCTCAGCGCTGCCATGCGAAGCACGCTGCCGCCGCGCCGGGGCCGTCCCCGTGGGAAAGCCTTTGTTCTGACTACAGCTCCCAGGGCCGCCTGCCGGACTCCGCTTCCACTCGGGTACCTGCTCCTGTAAACATGGGCGCCGGCGCACGCAGAAGCCACATCCTGTCATCCCCTTGTGCAATCTGCAGGGCCATCTCCTCCTTGGCCACAGCGCAGAGGTTGCGACACGCAGGGAGCGACACGTCCGTGTGGGGCAATGCGGGGCCGGTTCCCGTCGGGGCGCGGCCCCGGCTCCAAACACCCGCACGCACCCGGGGTTTTATTTTACAAGTGACCAGTGCAGACTACGTGCATCGGGTGATGGTTTCTGCAAGTAATTCTTCTCTCCGCAGGAACATATAGCTGACTTTATAATTCATGCATGCCTGGGAAGTTCAATCCAGTCCCACTGGAGTAGCAAGCTTGGTGGGAGTTTATTTATTTAAAAGAGTGCATGCAGTAGCATAGAAAAAAGATCGAATCTATCAGAAACCATAAGTCTTAATCCTAACCTAGCTTTGCTTTTCTTAAAATATGGTCTAGAGGAACTGCTTTTAAAATGTGGCTTCCCTAGTATTGCAATCCCCACACAACAGTGTTATAGTTTAATTAAAACATTTACAAAATGAAGATAATCTATGGCTGATCCAAGTTTCTATGGAAATTTGGAGGCTATGCTGTTTGCAGCTGTTCCCAACTAATGCAAAGGTTGGCTGTAACTTTACTTCTGAGCCTGTTTGTAGCTTGGGGGATAATTTATCTGTTCTGTTTACACAGTTCTCAGCTTGCACAGCCCTAGAGTGCAACATTTCTATGATTCCCAAGCAAAAGGGTGCTTTATCCTCTCGGCTCAGCCTGAGCAATTAGTGTTCTAATGAGGCACCTCTGCTGAAAGGTGTGGGTGCTTGCTGTGGTGTTGCAGACATTGCACTGAATGAGATCTACCAGAACAGCAGATGCACAAGGGGTGGACTGCAAACCCTTGCTCACACTGGCCTGTTGTACCCCCAGATTTGGCAGAGGCTGTGCCAGATGACGGCCTGTGGGTAGGAGCCCATCCCCACTGGTTCCAGCTAATGGGTTTTGGTGAGCCCATGAAGGGTAAACAAAGACCAGAGGCAGCAGAAAAAAAGGCAGTTTACCCCCAGGATGAGCCTGGCATCTTAAGGGTAGGAAAATAGTTCTCTCTGAAGTCTTGGGCACCTTTATACATGCCACTTTATTAACACTTTCACAGACTCAGATCAGGGGAAGCTGTTGAATGACGAAGAAAAAGGGAAGAAACACCTGAAAAAGGGTTTTAAATGCAATGATGAAGGACTTTTGGGGCTTACATTTTATAAATCAGGCTGATAAAAAGCTGGACAACCTGCAACTTCTTGTGGGAGAGCAGAGAACAGGCACTTGCTACCTGCTCATCATCATGACATGATTATGTTTTACATTCACTAACTTATCCCCAGTTAGTCCGTGGCTGATACAAGCAGTTTTCACTTTGCAATGTTAAATTACTAATGAAGAAAGTACTAATAACCTCTAAGCAAAGAAAGTTGTTCAGAGGAGCAAAGCTTCAGCAGCTACACAATGGCCCCAGGGGTGTAAAATCTTCAGGCCTCATTGAAACAACAGCATGAAAATCTGCTTTTTACAAAGGGAGAGAAAAACTCTGCCAGTCAGGAGTGCACAGAAGAAAATCTTTCTGCTGAAGTAAGGCCAGAGGTTCCCATCCTGAACAAATATTTAGCACCATTCACCAAATAAATCCCTTAGCATTAGTTTAAATTCAAAGACAGAAAGTCATAAAGCTTCACAGTGGGAATTTTTAAAAAAGCCCAAACAACTAAAAATAAGCCAAAATACACAAAAGAAACCCCCAATCCCAGTATTTTAATTCCTGTTTGTATTTAGCCACTGCAGGACAGCTGAGTTACAATTGGATGAAGGTGGTGATGGCTTAAAAGTGTCATTGATTTTAGAGAGTAACTGTGTCCAGAGGTCCTCAGTCATTTCTCAGTGAAAATAATTTGCAAATAATGATACATATCCCAAGATATTAAAAAGTCTGTCAAAGGGGTCCTACAGGAATGCTGGAAAGTGACTTTTGACTAGAGCACATAGTGACAAGACAAAGGGTATAGCTTCAGACTGACAGAGGGGCAGGTTTAGTTTAGGTGTCAGGAAGAAATTCTTTACCGTGAGGGTGAGGGCAAGGTATTTGAATACACATATGTTGTATTGCATAAGCATGTAAGCCAGGCTGAGATCAACCTGAACTCCTCTGCTTCCCCAAAGGGCAGGATCAGCTCAGCCCCAGCGGTTACAGAGTCTGCTCTGATGGATAGCAATGCCCTGTTCATCCTCTGGTCTCCCTGACTCGTGTGTGGGAATAAGGAAGGGGTTTGATGTAACACAAGAGTGATTTCCTAGAAGACAAGAAGATTTGCTGAGCTGCCTGTGTAAAAGGGTCGTTTGCAGAAGCACAAGTCTCTCTCTGGCCATGCCAGGGTTTGCAGCAATAAATCATGGGTTCACTTGGATGCATTCCTTATTGCCTGTGGGAACCCTGTTGCTAAGTCACACAATTATGTCACCGTGGAGCATCTATGATTTTTTTGTAGTTGGGTTTCTTTGGTTCCTCAGAAAATCTTCTGGGCATACAGGTTTCCTTAAAGCAAAATCTTACATTTCCAGTTACATATTACCTAGATTTTGGTCATCATCTTACCTGCAACCTGGACAGCCCATGAAAACGTGTCTTCAGATGGTTCTCTGCTGGGTTACAACAGCGGCCACGTCATCAGAGCTGCTCACTTTACTTTTTGGGGCAAAACAGATAAAATATTACAGGGTCTAGTAGTGTCTGTTTGCAGAAGTCGTACATCAGTTCCTTATCATCATCATCACCCATAACAATACTAAAATTGAACTAAGATTTATCTGAGATTAGCAAACAGGTCTCCTTCAACATATGAAGAAGTCCCTTAGAAAGTAATTTCCAGTCTGCTTGCTTTCTACCCTAGAGAAGCTCTGGATGCCCCATGCCTGGAAGTGTTCAAGGCCAGGTTGGATGGGGTTTTGATCAACCCAGGCTAGCAGGTGGCATCCCTTCCCATGGCAGATGATGTTTAAGGTCCCTTCCAACCCAAACCACTCTGTGATTCTGGTTTGCAGGACACTACCTCTCTTACTCTGATGGCCAGTTTTGTTGTTTCTATGATTACACTGTTTTAAAGTCAGAGCCTAAAAATGTCTGCATGTACTGAAATCTCTCCTTGTACATATAAAGGCTTTGGATTTTTTTTTTTTTAAATTATTTAGTTTCTGGTATTTTCTTTGTGACTCCTATGGCTACATGCATTAAGCCAGCTCTGAGGTTCGACAGCAATTAGAGCAAATGTTAAGATCATCAGCCACTAGGTCTGTTAAAGCAGAAAACTATTTTTGAGGCAATCCAAGAAACACAGCCCAGCTGGCCAACAACAACACACCTTCCTCATAAAGGCGCAGGTTTTTGTGCAGCTGCATCTGACCCCTGAGCTCAGAGGAGCCTGAGTGCCAGCTAATAATGCAGCTGCAATGCAGACACATCCTGGGAGCACACTGCCCTTCAGTTTGCTCTCCCAAAAAAGGGGGAGGTGTTTGGTGTCCAACTGTGTCCACCCAGTCAGAGAGATACAAGAGAAACCTGTTACAAAGAGCAAACTGAGCCAGACCTCAAACTGAGACAAGATGGTGCAAGCTGGGATCCAGGAGCACATGAGCTTCTCTTGCAGAACCAGTTGTACTCATCCCATACAACTTTGGGTTCCACTGGCAGAGAAGATCCTTTTTCTTGTCAGAAGATAGAGCATGTCCTTCATCAGGCTGCAGCATTTGCGTGGCAGAATGCATTCCTGATTAGAAATAGCCACAATTTTCCAATTAATTAACAGCTAAAAATGACTTTAAAGAGGCCTTCATTATTTCTTTTTTTAACTTCCTCTGGTCCCCTTGAAATTTAATAAAAGAAAAACCTGTGTTAAAATTCTAGGGTGTTTTAATTCACTTTAATTCTCAAATACATCCCAGACTTTTAAGAATAAGGGTTGTTGCCTAATGTTCATCCCGATGGCACCTTCCAGGCCATACTGCAAACTGCAAGGATCCACTAAGGAGAATGATACATCAACAGCCCTTCTGTTGTACAGCTGCTTTGCCCAAGCAGTGTGGCCATGGTGCTCCTTCCCAGAGCAGAGAGGTGGGAGGGCAGGAGATACCTGGTGGGAGCTTCACAGGATCTCCATCTGCATGGGGGGAGCTTGCAACCACAGTGAAACAAAGGAGGGGTTTTGGTAACAAATCTGACCTTTATGAATACTGCTGGTATCATAAACATGTCTGCAGACCCTCACAAGATGCCCGTTGGCAAGGAGGAAGGAGCAGGACATGTGCACACATGCAGGGCACACCAGGAGGCATGGGGGGTTTTAAGCACCTGCTTTTAAATAATTCAAACCATGTTCTTTTCAATCCTACCTCAGGCAGACCTCCAACGTGCTCCTGGCACCCACACACTGGCTTCTCAGGGTTTAGTCCTGCAATCTGCATCCATCCTTCCCTCTCCTACTTGATCAAGAAGTTTGTAAAATGCTGATTCTGCAGGGATTTTTCCATTTTTCTCTGAAATGAAACTGTCACATGGAAAGGAGAACTCATCTGTTGTACCAATGTGTGAGATAGAAAGGATGCATATTGCAGAATGGAAAAAATACCAAGAAAAACAAAAAGACATCAAGGCCATCTTTAAAACAGAAGCAAGACATATTGAGTAGGGAAGAGCTAAGTACCTTGTTTATATACATCTCAAGTGCTTTTTGTTTGTGGAATAAAAAAGAAAAAAAATATATCTGGATGTTCATACTCACATGGGGACATTACAGGATCATTACACTTGTAAACTTCCTGTCTTCCCCAGCCCATTAAAATCTCATCCCCACACCACAAGCAAGATTTCCCTGGAGATGTCACCTTCTTTCATTACATCTAATATCTAATAAAGACATAAGAGAATTTAATAACAGACTGAACAGGGGAGACTTCTGTTCAAACGGCCAAGGTTGCAGCTGATGATTTCCTGCTACACATGCTGAAGTATAAGAGTAACCAGGAAACTGCAGGGTGTTTAGTTTTGGAGATCATGCCAGCAAAGCCACTGATATCACCCCAGCCAACCCAAAATTTGCATGAAACAAGACATAAAAAGCTTGTCCAGCCTTTCCAGCTTCACCTGATCAAGTCCAGCTCCCTGTCGCTTGGCTCTATAAATGTACAAAATTCCTTGGAGGAGGACTGCCTTCTCCAAAGGATCCTGAGACAACACAGAAAGTGAAAGAGACCAAAGTGGTCAAAGTGAACTTGCACCCATATTAATCACACTTGCTGAATTTAAGAGTATTCCTGGATTGCTTAAAATAATCTGCTGCCCTGCTTGAGAAACCAGCCCTGTATTGGTCTCCTGCTGGAATAAGTACTTGCATGAAGATCAGGGTGTTTTATTGCCCCTCTCTCCCAGCCCTGATACAGTTTCCACAGCCAAAATTTTCAGGAAGGACCACTGGGTTTGCGTAGTGAAATTGAAAAACCTTAGGAAGCTAATGTTTTGGGGGTTTTTGTCTGGAGGTAAGCAAGCATTGCCACCGCAGTTGTCTTGTATAAAACCATCTCAAAAATTCAAGAAAAACTGGGAAATGAAGGTTGCAAAAATACCACATAATTTCTAAAAATTGTGGCAAGCTAAAATAAAGCACGCTGACCTGAGAGCTGAGTCTTGAGGTTCTGTATGGCTTATTCATGCAGTGCCTGCCAGGTCCTTTGTCATTCATCCTTTACAAATCTATGTTCACATATTCATTCTGCAGAGGTGTACTGGAATGTTTTTCTATAACTGCTTTTGCTGCTGGAGATGGGCGATTGGCTTCATGATTCTTCTCAGGTGTGTTTTTAAATGGAGAAGGGAAGAAGCCAAGTATAGACAGATGTCTGGTTACAAACATTATATATGTACTATGAGGTAAATATACATGAGAAATGGAAAATGTTTATTTGCTGAAAGATGAGCCAGACAACCAGGGGCAATGCCCTTAAGAGTTAAGCTCCCAGTTTTGCCACTCATTTGCTGAGGAGGACAGATATGAAAGGTATTGGTGGTAGCTGCACCAAGGTTATTATTGAGTAATAGGACCCTTTCACTCCCCCTTTTTCATTAAATCTCTGAATTCAGTTTTTACTACACTAAAAAAGCTCAACTTTTTCTTTTCAACTATTTAATGTAAATTGCCAGATTTCTTGTATGCTTCAGGAGATTCCTTCCAAAGTGGAGTAGGGTTGGTATTAATTTCTGGGCTTTCTCCCAGAAATATCTCTATTTTTTCTTGTTCCTTCACAAGCTCAGTGATTCCCTCATTCTGGGCTCCCCACGCTTGGTGTCCTCATCTGGAGATCTCACAGACCTGGTACATCACACATTTGTGTGTCACCCACTTCTGCAACCCCAGGGAGTCCTCACTGCTTTGCTGCCTGAGCATTGAGCCATGGGGAAGAAGAGGTTTGTAAAGTCCAGAAATAGTCTTAGGGAGAAGAAAGGAAATGCTGAGTGTTGGCTACTTGGCAAAGGCTGCGTGTCTGCTGCTGTTGTGGAAAATGCCTGGGAGGCACCATTAACCATTGCTCTTTGCTAGGGGCTGGCTTGTGTCCACACCACTAAGGACCAGCCTCTCTGAAGGGCAGTGGTTACCTTCATGCTGTGCAGCACTTGGCCTGGGTCTCCTCTGAGCTGCCCACAGGGCCCCATAGACCCCAGGTCAATAACTATTGCATTGGACACTTTTTTTACATTTGAAATTCTCTGAGTGGTGAAAGGACTGGGTGGCAGCCTGCCAGCATGACAGTTTTCAGCAGGATCTGAAGGCATTTTGGGTTTTGCAGCTCAGCATGGAGGACAGTAGGCATGAGGTCTCCCGGGATGGCTGGAGGACCTCCAGGGTAGAGTCTGGTCCAGCTCATGCCAGGCCTCTTTGTGCAACCCTGAAAAAAGCTCTGTCAGTTGTGTCGAGGTTTCTCCTTGGGAGAAACCAGTTGGTTTGCTCTGGAGCAGAGACAGGAGGGAGCTCATATGCATGCCATGGAGACAGCCGGTGAGCAGAGCCCGGGGGAAACAGAGGCAGCCAAATTGGCTGTGCAGACAAAAGGTGCTCTCATACCCCCACCATGGTCTCACGTCTCACCCAGTGAGATGTTAAACACAGAACAAGCAATGCAATTTTTCCTGACCATCACCTGCAGGATTGGCAACGTGTCCCTCGCTGGTCACTGTCTCAGCCATCAGTCTGGAGGTGACTCTGGCATGTGCTACCTCAGCCACCATGAACTCCTTGAGCTTTGTCAGATGAGGATGATCTTCATCCTTGGCTCTGCAATTTTTAAAGGTCAGTGTGACTAAACAGCAATTCTTCTGTATCTCTTTCAATTAGCCTTTGGTTTTGGACCTATATAGGGGTTTAAGCTCAGTCTTAATGTTAAGATGTTAAGATACATGAAACACCTAAAACCAAATTAAACAGCACACAACTGGTGGGTTTCAATCCCCCCCCAATCCCATTTACAGTCCACATTTGCTGTCATGATGATATTCTCTAGCATACACAGTCTATTTACAGCAATACACGAAAATGTTTACCTTAAAATATAAATGTAATTATAAAGGTATAATTACAGATATGTTTGCACCTCTTTGAGCTACCTCAAATTACAGTTTCAAATTATAACAATAAAAAAGGATCAAATTAATGACCTTGATTAATTTCATTACAGAGTGGAGCGAGCGCCACTCAGCACAGGGTAAGCTTACACTGCCTGACCTCATTTCATCCGGCCTCTTCCCTGCAACACAAGAGCTCCCGATGGCACATCAGGTGAGTCGTTCCTCCCAAAGACAGTTGCTAAGCAATCAGCTACAGGGTTATAAATGTTGAGTGCTTGATATACAGCACATGGAGGTAGAGATTAACTTTTTTTTTTTTTTTTTTTTTTTGTCTTTCCAGGTATTAAGGGAACCGCGGTGGTTCACCTGAACTGCACTGAAGGAGTCTGGAATAAGAAATCAACCCAGATTTAAGGCAGCCTTCAGTGTTTGTGTACAGATTGAACTGATTTATCGTGCGTGCTACATGTGGAGTTGCAAAACCTCGCTATATTAGTGATTTAAAAAGAGGAACAATTTGGTTTGTCATTACTAATAGGGATGTAACTAAATTAGTCTCCCACATATTTTATGCTGATGAGGTCTTGCTTAGATTTCCCTTTGTAGATTTACATCCTCACTAGCTTTAATCACAGCTAAGAAACATATTGTATGAGTAATACTATTATGAAATACTGAAGTATTTTCAGAGGGGTTTAGAAACCCAAAAAATCATAGAAGTCAAAATCAAAGGTAAGCTTTAACATTCAGCCCTATGTTGTACATTTGATTAAATATTAATTCACAGCAATGTGTTGGGTACTTAGAACCAAGCTCTCTTAACCCGTTTGAAATGCACAGTCACGTATATAAACTTGGCATTTGAAAAAGGACAGGTCAATGCTGTAGATCTCACTTAAATATTTTCAACAGTTCTTGCTTAATTAGTGGTCTAACCCCACTCATATAAGTTGTTGACTTGCTCACAGTTGTGGAATTAGGAAAATATTGCTGTAATATAGACTTTGAAAAATTATAGTCTCTCTCATCAATACTTTTTTTTTAAGGTTTCTTTTAGTTGGGGTTTTCTTAGGGTTTGTTGTTGTTGTTGTTGTTGCTGTTTTATTGGTGTGGGGTTTTTCTTGGGGGGTGTCTGCTTTGTTTCTTTAGCAAAAGAACAAGAGATGAAAGGAAGACAACCAAATCCTGGTTTAGTCAAATAATTTGACTTCCCCTGTCAACAACAGAAAGAATGTCTGGATAGGAACATTAGGAATTGGGCTGCTTTCTGGTTAAAATGAGGGAAAAAAAGCCACTGGGTATCTTCCTGAACTACTTAGTGGGATACAACATGAGCAAAGAATCAGGAGGCTCATTGTGAAAGCTGGGAAGCTGAAACATCAGACTACAGCAAGACACCTCAGCATTTGTCTTCATCAGTGAAGCTGGGAGTAGACAATGCAGGTTAGCAGAGTGCTGCCTCTGCCCTGCAGCTTCTCACAGCGGCCATTACAGCCTTGACCATTGCCAAAACATCCACAACTATCAGTGAGCAATTTGCTACTGTCAGCCCTTGCTTTGACCACCAAATAAATGCAGCACTGGGATGAAGCCACTTTTTTTCCCCATCCACAGTCATTCTTCAGTGCCAACATCTTGCACTGAAATTTCTTGAAGGTTTTTGCTTGTGTGAAACTGTTAATAGCATTTCATTTGGTATCAAAGCTTTGATCTCCCCACTTAAATATCACATTAATGCAGAGCTCCCCTGGGTGGATGAGTTCACAGTATTAGTTAACCTCTTCTGCTGGAAGTCTCAAATATGATTTAGAAATAATTCTGCGCATTGTGACAGAAACAAAAACTCATCCTTAATTAAAAGTATAAATAAAAGGAATTTATATCCTTAGACTAACTCAAATTCAGACAGCAGCTTTGTGCTGCTTTTTCACTGCATTAAACGAAAATTCAAATTCTGCATGCTCAACCTACAAGTTCAACTTCTGGTCAGAAAGCAGGGCATTTTCCTGAATACCATAAGGCACCTGTGAGCAATAAGCTAGCTAAATCCTCAAAACATTTAGATTTTGATCCTTCTTTTGGGAATAGAAACTGAGCTGCAGATTTTGGGAACACCCAAGTTTCATTACCACTGTCAACTTGTAAATGTTTTAATGCTATTTAAAACCCCTTTAAGAAGCCCTTCAAGGTGTTGTTAATTTGATCCACAAAGGGATCAAGCTCAAATTTTGCAAGGAGCCTCTCAGTCACTACCCACAGATTTCTGACTTTTTACTGAGAAGGTGGTTGTGGGTGCCTGATCACATAAATGCTGATGGAGCAGAGCTGTCTGCAGCCTGAGCTTTCCACCTCTTTTCCCAGTAGCTGTTGGGTGTTCTCAAGTACAAAAACAGGTTTATGGGGAGTTTACCAAAGCAGTGCCTGAAGGCTGCTTTTTGTTGCCAGCAGCAGTCACTTCATTGCAGGATGAACCCTACACTTCTTGGTGGGAGAGGTTGTTTATCTAATTACATTTTTGTGTTGTATTTCCAGGCTCTGGCCTGTAACCAATCAATTGAGTGCTGCAATCACTAAGATCTGTGCTTATCATTCTGCCCCTGTATTTCTTGCCAGCCTGGTCCTGGGCAGGACCAAGGCTGCTGTGGAGGCTGCAGCATCAATCCTGCAATCCTTCACTTTGTCCATACACTGGCAGAGCCCAGAGGCCACATCTGCTTGTTTGGGATGACTTCTGCAGGTGCTGGATCACTGTATGAAAGCAAGAGCATCACCACTAGCATATCCAGCATTGTCCTACCTCCGTGCTGCTAAGGTGGACTGAATCTCAAGTTAATTCCACTACCGATGTTCCCTTACAATTTCAAGGGAAAAACAAACCCCTGTTTAGAGTGGACAGGGCTGCCACCTGGAGGCACCCCAGTTTTCCTACATAGTCAGCGCAGAGAGGTAAGCCTCCGTGAGAGGTGACTGCAGCTCCAGAGATGTCTGACTGCTCCCGCAGGACATTTATACAGCCACATTTTGCAGCTGGGAGTCGTCAGTTTTGGCACCATAGTTAAGCAGAGGCTCTATGCTAGAGACCTCTCTGGGGTTAAGGGTTTAATCAGGAAGCACAGTGGTTATTCGCTCCTAAACTCAGCCAGAGCACTCTCAGGGGTTTTCTCTCCAAGGCCCATGTTCAGGCAGGACCCAACCTCTCACCTCCCCATTGATGTAAAACATAAATAAACAAGGACCTAAAGCGCTTCCTTCTTCCCCAGTTACCTCAGGCAGCTCACAGCCCTCCCTGATTCCCTCTGGTCAGTACCAGACTCTTTTCCAACAGGAGCCTTGCAAAGGCTGTGCTGGGTTCCCAGAGGACGGGCAGGAGCTCAGCAGGGTTGCGACAGGGCTTGTGGCACCGCAGTGCTGCGTCAGAGCCCACGCCGGCACACGCAGGCGGTTTGAGCAAGAGGAAACAGCTTCAAAGACATCAAACTTCTGCAGATCTCTTGAGAAGTCGGGGGCAAAGAAGAAACAAAAATGCCACAAAGTACCCAGAAATTTGTCCTGTCAGTATATAATGATCTTCAGCCCATTCCCTCTCTCCTGCCCAGGCTGGGGGATGAGTAGTTTTGCCTTGCCCAGAGCAGTTTTGGGGGGTTTTTTTGGTTGTTTTTTGGAGTTTTTGGGGTTTTTTTTTGGTTGTTTGGAAGGTTTTTTTTTGGGGGGGGGGGGGGGGGGGGATGGCGATTTGTTGTTGTTGTTGTTGTTTTTTGGACGACATTCTGGGCAGCAAAGCAGCCCAGCAAGGAGGTGGAAGGGAGTTGAGGTACTGCTTGCTGCTCCTGCCATCGCAGCTGGTGTGCTGGCCAGGGTGTTTTCTCCATCTTTGTGACCACAGCTGTGTCCTGGTCCTTTGGCAACACCTGGAAGTGCAGTTCAGCAGCAGTAAAGAAAGGGGGAAGGAAAGGAAGGAGCATCCCAGGAGAACACAGGAGGTCTGTGACAGGAATGAGAAACCTTCAAACATTCACATCCCACTAGAAAGTCACCATCAGCCTCTGCTGTTCAGGGGCATCACTGGGAGATGCACCTGAGCAGCTGCCTCCAGAAAAGGCTGTTCTCACACAAATGTGGCTCTGAGTTTTCTTTTTCCTAAATAACTGATGTAGGAAAAAGGCCAGTGTGACTGAGGGAGTTCCAGGGTCCATGCAAACATTACCATTTTGGCATCCATTTTTGTTTCATGTGCAATATGGGGAAGACAGAGCCTGATACCATCACACATTTTGGGCTGTGCCTTACCCCACAAGTGACATTTTGGGCACTGTCTATAAGGAGATGCTTCAAATGAGCAGAGGTGCAGCAAGCCATCATCTGGCAAGCAAATAAGTGGCCACTTCTTTGCCCAAAGAGAGGATTTATTCCCCCATCCCCTAATACTGATGAGTACAGGGTTTTACTCAAACCTCACAGTTAGCATGATGCCACAGGGACCCATTCCCAGAGGAAAGGCTGTTTTAACCCATCTCCTCCTAAAGCCCTCCTAGCAGGAGGCCTGGGTAGACCCCTATTATGTTAGCAAAAACAAAGAAAAATCAAACCAACCAACCAAAAACCCACAAAAACAAAATAAACAAAAAACCCAAACCCAAAACAAAAGAAAAAATACCTTTTTCCAAGCCTGTTTCAATTTTCATTTTTCAATATAAATTATTAAGGACGTGAATTTATAGGCAGACATCAAGTGAATTCACAAAACTGGTTGGGGTCTCAAATCTCTTTTACTTGCCTTACCCAGAGAAAATCTTACCTTTTGTTGCCCCTTCCCCTTGCCTTACTCCTAATTTTCTGTTGGCTCTGGTTTCTCAAACCATGTGAAATTTTCTCTCTCTCCCAGGCTGGGTGTCCTCAGTTTGCCAAGGCTTTTGCTTGTTGTGCTCTGTGCTTTCATGCTGAAAAATTAATGTGGAGATCAAGAGCTGAACTCAAACCAATGAAAATTGTGGGGCAGTTAAGGACTCCAAACCCAAATCTTATTTGAACATTCACCCCCACATCTCCTGCCACAGAAGCAAAGACCTTCTCAGGCAAAATTGCCTCTTGACATTCTCAGTTTGTACCTCATCTGAGGAGGGTCAGGGAAGGAGTCAGTCTGACCCCAGAGAACTTCAGCTGAAGTGGAGGACAACAAACCACAAGGTCAAACAGCCTCCCCCATCTCAGTCTCAGCTCAAGGTGACAGCATTCCCCACCCCCTGGAAAGGAAAGGTAGGACTGTACTGCACCACAGAGCATCTACACAGCCAACAGCAGAGTAAACTGCTGCCAGCAGGATTTTACCCCCTTACGTTCACAGACTGTTAATGCACAAAACTCATTTTCTCCAGTTTGTTTGAAAACATTCCGTGCCTTTTGTTTTGTTTTCTTTTTAATTGTTATTTAATGTAATTTGTGGCTTGCTCCTCACAGCTACACTCCAGCATCTCCCTAGGCCTGGATGCTCTCCCATCACTGACAAGCACTCTCTTTGCAGTTGGGTCTTGGTGCTAAAGGAAAGGCAGTTTGAAATTCCCTTTCCACCTCTCTGAAGATGGAAGATTAGCAAGTATAGAAACACTCAGGGATTTGAAAAGCAAGTATCAAAAGAAACCTTATTCTGAAATATATTTACTGAGTCCTTCTTTTAAAAGGAATGAAGATTTTTCTGTCCCGTAAGAGCTTTCGTTCAGCACAGACTGGCAGCACATTTCCAAGGGGAAATCAGAACATAAATGGCAAAATAAATAATATTTCTCCATCCAAAATAGGCCAAAGATAAAAAAGTTATCCTTCATCTCATCCATGCATTAAAGGTTGGTGCCCAACCAGTGCAGCCCAGTATGTTCAAGGGACAGTTGTGTCATTTAACTTGGCCCATCTGGAGGTTCAGTCGTTTCCCAGCAAATGAAGTCACTTTCATAAACTAAACTAAACTAAACTAATAAAAGAATAAAATAGTCAAAGAAAAGTTGTCATTTTATTTCTGGAATGATATAATGTTGCCAGGACAACTGCACAGGATTTTGTCGAGAAGCAATTCCTTCATCCTTTCAATGCCATTTGGGGTCCCTGGGGTTACAGAGCCACATCAGGACAGAGCCATGGGACAAAACCCCTGCTGTTATTCAAATACACTGTCTGAATGAGGTTTTTAAGAGGCAGTTTTCCACCATTTTTAGCTTACTCATAACCACAGGTTTGGGAAACTCTGTGAAACTGTCCTCCAGCAGTTGCTGCTAGCCTAGGCCATGTTCAGAGCCCTCCCTGCAGACATCCCTCTCCTTTGCCTTGTAGAGGGTGGGCTCCCTACTCCTGGTTTTGATAGGCAGAAGGAAGAGGGGATGCTGTCCCTGACATGAGCTGGGAGATGTGCCTGAGAAAGGGCAGCTGCACTGGCCTTCAAAGAATTTCTCTGTTTTTAAATAACACGTCAAGATACTTTTTTTTCATCTCTGTCCCCCATTTTCACAAGAAAGCCCAGTGAAATTTCCATGCTAATCAGATGAGAGCTTGCAAAATATATTTCCTTCAAGATGTAGGGGAACACATCAAGTTAACTCCAGGTGACCTGTGACTCCATCAGTGACACACACTCTTTAAATCCATGCAAACAAAAACCTTGCCCATGCCACAGGCAAATACTTGGCTTTTCCCATGCTGCTCTCATGGAGCGGGAAATGTTCGATGAGTGAAGTCTTAGTGATGCATTTCAGCAATAATTCATACTCCATACATAATTTAGGGCCTCACTGCAGTCCCCCGTAACACGCGCTGTACCGCGTGTACACACAGGGCCAGACAGCAGCTTTAAGGAGGCTCCAGGCATAATCCACAGTAAGAAGAAGTTTGATCCATCTCCAATTTGCACCTGCCAGATCATGAAGGGAGTTAATTGGATTAAAATATTGTAATTATCATTTCATTTACATGCAGTAAAACCTTAGGGAAACATTTTAAATGGCAGAAAATTTGAGGATGCAGTCTCTGAAGTCTGCTTCTTAAAAGCCTAATGCTCTCTTGCTCCTTCATTGCCTGAGACTAGACTTTTATTCCCAGGAAAAGGTGAGTTTGATGAGCTGCTGGTGCAGTGCACAGACCACAAAACACTGCTTGGTTTGATCATATTTGCCAAGGCTACTTGGATGCTTTTGATATCAATGGTCCACTGTGACTGTGCCCAACTCAGGAAAAATCAGCTTTAAAACACCCATAAACACACATCCAGTTTCAGGGGTAACCATGAGTCCAAAGGAGGAGTGGAAAGACCCTCCCTTGGGCTATAGCAGCAGCTCCCATTTCTTCTCAGCGCCTTGCTGTTGGCAGCCTGGAGCCTACCATGGACACACTTACCTGGTCGCAAGGCTGTGGTTTCTTTTTTGGTACAGTCAACTCGATACACAATACATGGATCTGATTTTCAAAGGGCGAGCACCCCACCCAGTCTGGAAACTGGAGACTTTGTAAGATGTGTCCTATTAGACAGGCAAAAATCAATGCCTGCTCAGTCATTAGTCATTCTGGAAACCTCCACCTTGGTGAGTCAGCCTGGTATATCTGTTTCCAGCATGCCAGTTTCGGAAATATTTCCTTTTTCTGCCACCCCAAACTTTCCAACCTGAGCTGCACAGGCAGGAGCCAACCTCCCTGAGAAACTACCCGGCTGGGAACATGGCATGAAACTCATTTCTGGCCTCACCACGTCATATCTAATGCCTATTAAAAATATTTATCTGATGAGTATCGCTCTCTCCAGAAACAGAACAAACAAGCAAATCTCACCAATGCAAATTATTAGGTGACCTTCTGTTAAATGCACAAGCCCAGGGGAAAAAATAAGAGTCCGAAAAGTAGAATTTGCTGCTACCATTTTTTGGCTGAGATACCACCAAGAAGGGCAGCACCAAAGGCAGTTGTTCAGAAACACAGCAAGCACAGCTGGATCAGAAACAGCATTGTCATTCATGCAATGGTTCTTCAAAGCTTTAGGTCAACCATGACAGTTCTAACCTGGATTTCAGGTCTCCACCTGGCCACCCCAGAAAATCACCATGCCTGCCCATTTCTGACAGGCACAGCCTGCTATGGACTGCAATAGAGAGTTAATCAGTGTAGTTCTTGTTCCTAGAACAGCCACAACTGCTGTGGGTGCATATGATACATAAAGGCACCTTCAGCGGCTCCTTGTTGAATTTCCTAACCTTAGCTGGACACCATGGGAGAGCCCTTCCAGGTTTAAGCCACCAACACTCCTCTGAATGTAGTCACTGCATCCTCCCAAGGCTGGGGCATTTTACATCCCCTGTCAACAGGCTTTTGCCAATCCCATATTTGACTTCTGCTAGGAATGTATGTTTGGTCTTTGAGGTCTCCACACTGGAACAGTCATATAAAACTGACTTTGCTAGAAAAGACAAAGCAGGACAATGGAAATAAAACTTTTCATCATCTAGCTACTTGGCAATGAAACTTTCCCACCTCCTCTCTTTGGAAAGTACCAAGAAGACTTCCAGCAGATTGCTTCCCCAACCAGCTGCATTTATATGGTCACCCATGAAATGTGCCTTCTTGTGATGGGACAGGAAAAGCAGGTGGAATGAAAAGGATATTCTTTCTCATAGGAAGGAAAACATGCCACCTAGAACAAGACTTAGCTTCTACCTATGGGGTGCCCAACTCCGAGCTGCATCAGATTCCTGCTGTTTCCGAGGGGAGACTTGCAGGAGAATGAAACAGGGACATAGATGGCCCGGTCTGGTCTTTGGAAAGGACACTCACATGATGGGAGAGCTGCTGTCTGCCACCCAAGCAGAGGAATTTTGCTTGTGGTGTGAACTGTCTGCCTGGGCGCTGTGGAACGGATCGCTCAAGGTTAAATTGGATTAAACTGTTACAGCTCCACTTTCCCACGTGTGGTTTAAATTTAAACTCTATAAATTTCATGGTGAGTTATTAAAACCTTCTTGGCAAGGAGAACTCATCTCATATAAAAAAAAAATCTTCTCCAAGTTTGCAAACCCACAGGGAGGCTTTAAGTCAAGTTAACAGTGAGATTTCCAAGTGGAGGGGAAGGAAGAGCTGAGGCATTTAATCAGTGGTGTGCAGAAGCCCTGCAGGGCAGCCTGGCCCCACTCTGCCATGTCAGCTGCTCACCAGGTTTTCATGGTCAGCGCCTTGGTCCCACGTGCCGTGCCCAGCGGCACAGATGCTTCTGGAGCAGAAGCTGAGCACTGCGCCGTATGGCACATTCAGAAACAGCAGGACTTTCTGGGCTGGATGCATGGAAATTTTTGTAAATACTTGTCAGCATAAATTAACAAACAAGCCTTGGGAGGCCTTGAAATGTCATTCTTCCGAGAAGTTTCATCCTGCCTGTTTCTCCTGGTATCACCCAGCCATGAAGTGATCTTTTCATGGAGTGGATGTAAAATGTCATGCTGAGTTTCAGTAGAAGCCACACAAAGATGATCACAAATATCACACACAGGGATGGCCATTTCTGCAGGGCTACTACTCCCCCCTGGGCTGGGGATGCCCTCCAAGAGGAATCTCTTGCCCTATTGCTCCCTGAGCCTATGAACCAAAAACCATGGGGAAGACCCCAGACAAGTGCAGGAAGAGAAACAAGTGGAAAACTGTAAGGAAAAACAGCCCTAGACCAATGATTTGTGACAGAGCAGCAGAAAAGCAGAGCTCCTTCCCGCTTCCCACCCCAGGACAGGACATTAAACAGAGCCTTGGCAAGGACAGCACAGCAGACACACTCTTGCACTCTCCAGACTCTAAATCAGAGGACTAAACTGCAAATCATTCGGAGCTGCTTTCTGTTCTCAGCTGTCACAGCACTGCAGGAGCAACACTAGCCCAGGCTGTTCTGCTCCACACACTTCTGAAACTTGCCTTGGATGTGCTGCTGTAGATGTTCATAAACTGATCTCATCTTTTCAGAGGTGGAGTGGATTTTTCAGCCCAAAGTCTCCAGCAGACTCCCACATCAGCCGAGATGGGCACAGTTGTCATCTCTGAGATGGTGAACAGCAAAGCCCCTGCCTTGACCCTTACAGAGCCAGCAAAGGGATGAGGCAGCCACACACAGGGCTGGCTCTGGGCACAGCCAAGCCATGGAAACTGAAGAGCAGCTGCTTTGGCCACCCAGTCCTGCCTGCACAACCCCAACTGCCCATTTCCATTTCTAGGCAGCTTGAGAATAGGAAAACACTAAAACGGCCTCTCATATCTGGCTGCAATTCCAAGGGGATCTGGAGGCCTGGCTACCTAAGGGGCTTGCTGGCATTTCCATCTTAATTAGCAAACAGCACTGGAGCAGTGGCCTGTGGTGAGTGCCCGGGCTGAGGGGCTTTGAAGGGATCCCGGCGAGGGATGAGCTCTGTCAGCGTTGACAGCCCGGCGCTGAGCCAGCTGCGTTTTTGTTTGTTTCTATTGTTTTGTTTTGTTTTTCTTTCTTTGTTTGTTTTTAAGTGGCGATTTTTAACTGGCGATTAACGGGGCCGCAGCGTTCCGGGCCCGTGCCCCCTGACCGGCCCCGGGCCCGCAGGCCGCGCTGCCCGGCCCGCACTGCGCCCGGCGGCCGCACGGGGTCACACCGAGACTGCGCCGCGCCCGCCGTCCCGGCCCGCAGGCCGGGGACAAACCATCCATCAGCTCCGGGGACAAATCATCCGCGCCGGGAGCCGTGCCTGGCACAGGGGACAAGCGCCGCTGCCTCTATCCAGAGGGCTTGGGCATAAAAACACGAATTGCTGCTCTTGCCCCAGCCGGGAAAGCTGCTCGCTCCCCGCGAGGCTCGGCGGCTTCACGGTGGAGATCGCGGTCTCCTGTGGGCTCACGGAGCATTGAAAATCTTATTTCTCACTTGAGGCAGGAGCCCTAGGGCCTTCCTAGGTGCCATGCCGGGGGATCGGAGGCTCCGAGGCGCTGGTGCCAGACCCCAACACCGGGTGCCAGCTGCCAGCACCCTCTGGGGACAGGGGCCCCGGAGGACAGCGTGATCCCTGCCGCTGTGCCAGCACTTGAACCGCTTATATTTGACCCAAATATTGTGCTCTACGTTGGCTTTAACGCTCCTGCGTGACAGCAGAACAGACGATGGAAGGACTCGGTACCCACCCCCCCAAACACACTCGGCTTCCACGCAGCTCAAGCACTTGACCTAAAGGTCTAATGACCCGGCACGGGCAGAGCCCGGTGCTGTGACAGCAGGTAGAGCCGCCTGGCTTGTGAAAGCACTGCCTGCTCCCTGTCCCGCGCGGCTGGGACAGCAGAGGTGCAAAAATTATTTGGCAAAAAGAACTGGAAAGAACCGCTTTGCTGCATTTTAAATACGAGATGTTTGTTTTGGGGGAAGGTGACTTTGGAATGCTAGGGTGGGCCTTGAAAATATTTAAAAGTCCGAGTGAAGAAAAATAATCCAACCTTGTAGCTGTTGGATGCAATGGATGCAATGCAGGAGCTGCAGTTCGTGCTCCCCCAGAGCAGGGGGACAGAGGACTATCGGTGAAGGCGGGAGGGAAGGGAAATGTTTCAGCACGTGGCAGATTTGGAAAGGCTTGTGCAGATCAGTGACGGCAGAGCCCGAGCCTCCAGACGGGGACAGCGAGGGGCCGCGGGGGAATGTCCCAGCACGGCAGGGGTGCGCTGGCTGGGCAGCAGCGCAACCTCCTGCTCTCGCGGGTGCTGCGCCAGGAGGAGCCCACGGCAGCGCTGCTGCTGCTGCCAACCGCTGCACACAACATTGAGCACAGAGGGCTGGTGAAACAAGCAGATAAAATATGTGTTTGGAAAGAGCAAAACAATCAACAAGGGAGCTGGGAAAGCTGAGCGGCCAGGGATTTGGGTGATGGCTTGGATGTGCTTACGCAGCCCAGGATCCGTGGGGCAAACCTCTAAGATATTTCCCTGAGCAGCTGGGCAGAGACAGCCATTACCGAGCGCAATTAACTGCTTCATTACCACCTAAGCAAAACAAACCCATCAGTCTCTGCTGCATTTACCAAAAGGAGAGACTGATACCAAGATACAAACACTGTGCTGCAGACTGCAGGCATGGCCCACCCCCCCAGCCTGGCACAGTAACTCTGCTGCCCAGACAGTCCCTGGAAGCAGATTTTACATACCCCACACTATTACATACCCGCTATTTTCACACACACCAGTGAGCCAGCACTCCGCACCCTCACGAGCTGAGCTGCCCCACGGTGTTACAAACACCTGCTGAGATGGAGCTGTAAGCCCAAGTGGGAGTAATGGACGTGAGAGCAGAGTTTAGCCTTTTATAAGGTCCACTTTAAGGCACCTGGGCTTGCTGCATCCAGCAGGTTTTAACGAGCAAAATGAAGGCCAGAGACTGCTTCTAGACAAGAGCAGACTACCAAAGGGAAAGGGAACCCACAGCGTACTGATCACTTTCGAGGATCAGGAGAAGCTGTGGTTTTCAAGCTGAAGCCCCGAACCACCCCAGGCTCAGAGCCATCCTCAGTTTACATGGCACAACACCCTTCTTTACAGCAGCATAGACATTTCCTACAAGCTCTCTTCTTCCCACCAGACACATCTCTAAATAAGGCTCCAGGTGACAGGCAAGGAGTAAAAGGTCACCTGGCATGCAGGAGGAAAAGGGATAACTGACTCTGAGATCCAAGGTTAAGCTTCAAAGAACCACTAAAACATCAGGGTCTGGAGACTTCAGCATCTCTAAAACCCTTGGTCTACTGAGAAGATTAAGGTCTGAGTACACTAAAAAGAACTGCACTTACCTCTGTGATGAGATACAAGTGATTTATGAAAGGGATTATTCATGGATGCTTGAGATAGCAGGACAGGATGAGCCGATCTTGTGTTCCCAAGTATTTTAATAAGCTCTTCTGTAGGATGGAGATAACATACCTACAGCAGTGTGAGGGCTCAATAACCAGTGCTGGTACCGTGGTTGGTGGGGGAAGATCAGGGGCACTGTGCATTGTACAAGATTAAACTGAAGAAGGAGTTAATATACAAAATCCTACAGGCTCTACTGTGGCACAGTGTTGCAACATCCCTGCTGTGGGGAGGCCCAAACAAATGCTCATAACAGCCCCTTCCATCCTGAGCATCTCTGGGACAGGGGCTCAGCAGAACTGGTGGGGGTCAGAAGCCACTTCTCGTGCTCAGGCAGAAAAAAGACATGGCTCCCCCTCCAGATCTTCACAGCTGGGTGAGCATATGAATAAACCCCTGTTGTGTAAAAAAAAAAGTTTACTTCCATCTTCTCTTGTACCTCATTGTAAGGTCTGTGCAGGGCTGGCCACTGTGGTTCCATGCCTGGTTCCTATGGCAAACCTGCTGCTCTGTGTCCAGCATTTGTGAAGGAAAACAAAGCAGAAGGATCATTTATTTCTTCTCTAGCTGCAGGCAGAGTATGTGGAAGCAGTGATTCTAGAGAGCCATGCTCAGTTCCCACACGTGGCACGTTGATGGTACCCAGAGCCCAGCCTGGCCTGTGCAGGAGCAATGTGTTCAGCATGACACCAGTATTAATGAGCAGGAAAATCACAGCCAGCTCACAAGGACAGGAGACTGTTCTTGGCAAACTGGGAAGTGATTCCTGTAGCTGATTAGGAATTGCACTTTGGGAGGTTTCTGTGGTCAGGGATTTTCCGTCCCCCTCCTTTAGACTGTGGGCTCCTAAACAGGAGCATGTTCCTCCCTGCATCCCTCTTCCTTGTGTTTGATCCATTATCTTTCTTTTCCTGCTGCTTGTAATAGCCCAATGCCAGTGTGACTCTAGCCCTGGTGCAGGATTAGCTCTGGAGTGAAACAGGAAGATGGAGAGCACGGGGTGGCTTTGCCTGTGCTGCTGCATCCCTCCTGTACATCAGCCCACAGAGAAATCCCTCCTCTTGGTAACTTCCTGGACCAATTTATAAACTGAGGCCACCAGGATCCTGACCTCTGTCACAGGATAGCCCCACTGAGTGCTTATTTCTGCCTTAGTAGTCCCAACATGGGTGGCTGCACCACTGCGCCTGTAAGAAGCGCCTGATGCTGTTTGTTAAAAATACTTGTGTTCATAGGTATAAGAGTTCACCACAACAATCAGCTCACTGTTCAACAGCTGGTTATGTACAGGAGATTTAAACTCTTCTTTCTCACCTGTGTTTGTCCAAGTTGACTCAGCTTCTGGCCACTATTCCTATTAGACCCCTGCCAGGAGGAGCCCGGCCTCCCAGACCTGTGTGCCCAGTGTAGGCATTTACCGATGGTGTCTGCAGCCCTATCTCTGATACATTCAATAGATTACAGCTCTGAATATTTCCAAGCCCTTGATCACTCCCATGGCTTTTCCCTCACAGCAAAACACACCAGGAACATTTTTAGCAGGACTCTTGCTCAACACCTTCCCCCACTGAGTTCCATCCTCCTTTGTGCCAGGTGCTTTATCTGTTTTATAAGTACCACAAATAAATGCAAACCCTGCAGAGGCTGATGGAGCTGAACACCAGAAGCACAAGAGCCCAGAGCAGCCAAGAAGATACAATTTGGCAAGAACAGCCTTCCTCTGGCAGCTAATGCTGTGACAACATCTGAACCTTGGGAAGGCACTGGAAAGGCTCCAGGAGCAGCACATGGGGCAGAGGGTTTTATCACATGGAGCTGGTGTTCTCAGCAGCTTCTGAGCTGTTTGTTCTCAGAGGAAGTGCTTTGATAATTGCTTGATTTGAGGTTAATGATTTTTCTGTTTAAAAACAACCTAATATTATTTAATGATTGGTAGTTATTTGCACTCTGCAATTAGAACACGCTATGAGAATTATTTGTTGCAGGAATGGGAATTTGAGATTTTCAAGAAGTGAACACTTTTTTTTTCCACTTCTTACTGCAGCAAGTAAGCAGAAAATACATGTAAAAAATATAATCAACAAGCAAAAAGACAACAGCACCTCTGCCCCCTCCACCTGCCAAGGAACAGTGTTTCTTTAACACTGGGTGGCAATAGACAAGTAGCACTCCCAATGGGTTTTTCTCCAAGCTCACTGAAAATACCCTCAATGCAGTAGGTAAGACAACATCTTGCATTTCTCTTGGGAGTTGCTTTTAGCAAAACAGCCTGTGAAAAAGACCCTTTGGGCAGTGTCCCTTGGGCTGTCAGCTCCTTGGCTTCTTTCTCCCTCCAGCCTGAACAGGTCCCAGGTCCTCAGCTCAGGGCAGCAGCACCTGTGGCCTCGTGCCTGGCAGTGGCAGAGGCTGGCACTTGTGTTGGGAATTTTCAGTAAGCACTCAAGATACCCTGAAGCCTTCACACTTTACACCAGCCTGAATTTTGGATTCTTTACTGCTGCTTCACTTTGGAGGCTTTACTTTGCTCTTGTTCCAGTGTAAGTCAAAAGTTGCATGGAGGCAGCATCTGGATGCAAGTCTGCATCCTCAGGTTTTCACAAAGCACCTTTTGAGACAGGCACTAGACACAGTCATATTTCAAACACTCCCTACAGGAAAGAAATATGGAAACATTTTCCCTGAGTCTCAGTTTATAGTCTAACTCCAAGATCATTCCTTTAAAGAGAAAAAAGCAAGAAAAAGGGCAGAAAGCAGAATGTGAGGAACAAACATGACAGAGAACACCAGCTGTCAGGTGTTCAGGTGGGCAAGGTTTTCCTGCTTTGTTCTGCAAGCAAGGCTGATTTTCTGTCCTGAAATAAATTCTAAAAGACATGACAATGAGAGGGTATAAAAGAGGTCACTGAATTCATTAGTGGTAGCTTTATATTTTGTTCCAAGACACTTGGACCAAGTGGAATTTTCTTCTTTGAACAGAGGTTCTTTACATGGGAAGTATAGCAATTTCCTTCATTATATTTTTAAAATTAAGTTAGAGTTATTTCTAGACAAGGAAGTTACAATCACTGTCTCAAACCTGTAAGTTTTGGTCCCCAAAACTTGTAGCTTTCCAGCAGATGGTTCAGAGATGGACACCCAGGACTTTTGGACTACTTGGGGTTCAGTTTTTACTATATACTTTCCCAGTATTTGAGAGCATCATGGAGTCGTTTCTTTTAAATATATTTATGAACTTGAAGTGATTATTTTTCTGTTTATATCTTCAATTATTAATCACCAGCTTTCTGCAGATAAGCCAAAGAAAGTGAAATCAATTTAAAAAACCAAAACAACCTGAAACTAGCAGGCTTTACTGCTGCATAATAAACAGAAAAGCTGCTAGTGAAGCAGCAATCACAAATTATATCGACCGGAAAAAATAATTATCAAGTGCCTCAAAATTTGATCTCAGAGGCTCCCCAAATATAGAGGAAGATGGCATGGTACAGGTCCTTTGGTGATAAAGCAGGATAATCTCAGTGCTCTTTACATACCTGACAGGTGCCTTCCCATGACCAAGGATCTGACTGGGACAATCCATGCAGAGCCATTGGCCCAGCCCTGGAATGCCAAGGGACAACTTTCTCCAAATTGTCCAAAAAGGCTGAGGCACTTGCACATCATTTTCAGACACACCTCTTATGAAAGACAGATATTTTTAACATGTTTTACAGGACATCAGCAGAGAGGTTAGCAGTAGAAATGCCATTCAGGACTAGCTCTTACCATGATCTTCAACTGTACTGACCAAGTCCATAGGAACCACAGCCTAGTTCTAGCTAAAAACCTGAAAGCTGGCCATTGCTGAAATATTATGTGGAAAGCAGTCACCTCAAACACCCTCCCTGCTGCTGTTTTATATCATTTTTATTAACTCAGTGAATAAAAAAAGTCATGGCAGTAACACCAACATTTTATTGCCCTGTGAAGAACTACGTAAAAGTGCAGAAATACATAAATAAGACTTTCTAGAGTAAGACGTGAGTTTAAGTGCTTGCTTAAGTGGTGTGAGTGCCTGGCCTGGGGTTATTTTCAGAAAATAAAACCTATATTATGAGAGGTAGGTAGAGCTCAGTGCTTGCTGGCTCTGCCATTCCCAGGCCCAGTGGTCCCTCACACCCTGGGCTGTGTCAGACTCCTCATTCTCCTGAGAAAGAGCAGATGAGAGCAGCACTCAGCAGGGGGACATGAGCAGCAGCCCCTCTGCAGTCACTCGTGCCCACAGGCACCTCTCACCGCTCCCCAGGGGTGGGAGGCTGAGAGGGCCCCACTGTTGGCTGCTTTGGACACAGGATTTTCCCTTTTGCAGACTAGTTCAGAGCCCTAAAAGGCTCCTGGTTGTTTGCAGAGAAAAACTGAGAAAAGAAATCAGCTTCCTACCTTAGAGTGAAACATGAGGGAAAATAGTTCTTTACACTTCAGAACCTTCATGTTTAGAGAAAACAAGAAATGAAATGAGTTCATGAAAGACTAATTGCCCAGTTTGTTTTATGCATGAGCCCCAGCATTCCTCGCACATGCAGTTACAGCTTGTTTTCAAAGAGACCAATTACTTCATTAAAACATCATTTTCACACTTCCAGAGCTGCTTTAACAAGTCTTCTCCTCTTCATCCTTCTGGGGTATTATTTTACCATTTTCTGGTTTAAGAGCAAAGGAAAAAAGAGCCAAATGCCAATATCTATAATTTACTAACAGCTATTAAAACCTGAGAATTAGGATCTATCCTTTATCCACCACAAAGGAAAGGAATACTGCAGAACTTTAAACACCTTGGTGCAAGACCCATGGCATCTCAGGCAGCCAGGAAGGACCAGTAGCAGGATGCTACTGCAGCTACAAGGATACCAAGTGGTTTGAAACAAGCCTGTGCCTGGGAACTTGAAGGGCAAGATCGGGAAACAATAAAGATGAAAGCTCTTTGAGTTATCTTAATATTTCACTATGTGTAAGATATTCATGGAGGCCACAGAGTAAGTCCAGTTTATACACAGCAGAAACTGAAAGATGAGTGATGGGGTGAGGTAAAGGGTGAAAGAGGAGAAGGAAAAAGAGCTAAATCCCCCCCAAAAGAAGTCAGAAGGATGCCTACAGAGATGATTTCTTCAAGACAAGCAACATAATGCATACTTCAGTGAAATGCTGTCATTAGAAAATAGAGTTCACAGTAAGTTCTTGACTGCAGTACAAACCTTGGTTCCAAATGAAGACCTTTGAGCCACCACAGTCCCTCTGGTGAAGCAGAAAGCAGGAGTCTCCATGCCTGCATGTGCAGGAACAGAGTGCTGCAGTCCTGGCACTGGCAGGGAGATGCTATCGGGGGTTGCCACGGAAACGGCGGTGCAGCCCCAGCAGCTTTGACTTTGCAGGAACTGAGAGTTCAGCGAGGCTCTGAGAGCTGGCACCTCCAGCTCCAGGCAGGACTGTGATGGGGCTGTGTTTGAGGCTTTCCCACAGCCCACCTTTCCCATCTCCCCACCCGAGTACAGGCACAACCACACACAGGCTGTTTCCCTCCTCCTTCTTTTCAGCTCAGACAATGCACACAAAGGTCACTCCTCACCCATCACTTCCATCCAGGTTCCCTTCCTACAAAGATGCTGTGTGACAGCTTTTCAGTCTGTTTGAATGTTCTGGACAGGGGTATTCCCTGGAAGCAGAGGTATTTTACTGAAGTTCCTTTCACTGCAGAGGAAGCCTTGATATCCACCTGCTTTTACAAACCCAGAGAGAGCTGGAAACGCTGTACAACTTGTACAGACCCAGAAAGGATCACTCCAGAGTTTATTGTAATTACTTTCCCCCCCCACAGAAACAGGCATGATTCAGAAGGGAACTGCCATACAGGAGAGTCCAGCACCAGGTGAAATATTGCTGGCTTTGGCAATGCTGCTCTTACCTTATTACCCTCTTCACGCCAATTGTGATATCCCCAACAGGAAAACTGCTGTGAAACATACTGTATTCTGGAGAAATCCCCTTTTGGATTAAAAAGTCCCTTTAGGATCAATTTCTACTGTTTGCTCATTCATACACCTGAGGGCAGCATTATTTGCCCCTAAACATTATGCATGTTAATTTAAACAATCTTGCATTTGTGTGCAGGTTTCCCATCAAGTTTCCCCATTGTCGCACCACCGAAGCCAAGACCCCAGGGTAATGGAGCTGTAACATATTTTCTGTTCAGTGAAATGACATCCCAGAGCCATGCAGCATTAAGTCCTCTGGAAAAGAAAATTAATTCTCATAAAACCTTTAACAGCTGTATCCCATACAGGGGGCAGAACAAAGCAGATTTATATTTCCCAAGGATAACTGTGCACAGAGATCCAAGGAGCACTGTTTTCATTGCAGATTTGTATCCCCCACAGGAAAGATTATTCAGATGTGACACAGGCAGATCAAACATGCCTGATGACTGAAGTGGCCATTGACACAAGATATTTTGGGAAGGGAGATTTTCAGCTGGTGGCAAGAGATAGCACAAGGCAATGCTAAGTGACAGGCTGGTATTCCAGCTTTGATTTACCACCTCTTCACTGTATGGGTGACTTCCATCTTCAAATTTAAACTAATTTCTTTCATGTTATTTGCAAAGTGAGAAAGAGTTAAGGCCAGTTTGTTTGACAGGATGGCAGCTGTCACTCCATGTAAACAGACCCCAAAATGAAAGAGCAATCCAGCACATGGAAGTAGAAAGTCCTGACACTTTAATTATCTGAAGAGATTACAAGATGAAAGTCTTTCTTGAGGCAAATGTATATTAGTATTGATATAGTCATTGTGCTTTTCAGTAAGAGAAATAGGAGTCTGTATTTACATAAGAAACTATAGTGTCTGAGATCTTTAAATATCATATTTATGGAAATGATTCTGAATTACAGCATTTACAAAATAAAAACAAGCTTAAATAAATATTCAGTGCATTAAATAAGATTTTTTTCCACAGAAGCAACTTTTTGTGCATATTTATTTCAGAATTGAAGTTTGTTGTAATTTTTTTATCCTATAAAAGAAGCATTAAATTTCTTGTGTGTTTTTCTGTTTTTTTTTCTTCCTAAAAATAAAACTGCAATAATCATTGCAATGTGAAGCCTGAGATTTAAGCCTGAATAAGTACCATTGCTTGCACCACATCACCCATGTCCCACCAATCACCCAACCCCATGCCTTTCCAAACTCTGGTGAATGCAGACACTCCAACCCAAGGATTTCATGAGAAGGATTTCAGGGATGTAATAATAATAAAAAATATAAATAAGTGAGGATAACATATCAGAGCTGACATTGTCTACAAACAGCATCATAAGGCTTGTGCATTACACATAAACTAAGTGAAGCTGTTTCATCTGAATGAAAATGACAGTAGTGCCAAACTGCAGCACCCTTATATGGCTCATTAACACTGAACAGTAAATCACTGAGCAAAGGGAATGTCCCCCAAAAAACAAGTAAAATTTAAAAACAAATTAACACTGGCCAGTTTTGCCTTAGCACTTGGAGTGACGACCTTTCCCAGGTGTGATACTGCAAACAACTTCCTCACCCATTTTTGTATCTATCCCTTGGAAACACAGTGTGTAACGCCACGAGTCAGGAAAGGGGGCACAGCAAAGAGCTCTTGATCTCGTTTCCTCTGTAACCACAGCACACACTGCCTTGCTTTTCATGTGGCCAACTCAAAGCAGGTCCAAATGCCTTTGAAACCTCAGTGCTCAGGGAGCTCTTACTGCAAATAGTTCGTGCAAGATCATAGCATGAATCTGTGTGAGTCCCATTTCTTTCCTCTCTGAGTGGAGATAACAATTATTCCCTGGTGTTTCAAATAAATACAAATGTCTTCTGAGTTGTTAGCATGAGTGAAGTACCAGTATGCACTATTTTACAAGGTTACGCTGCCAAATGTGGACAACAAGAACCCCTCTCTGGCTGACCATTCTGTAGGACCTTTTAGATATCTCATTACATATTTGCCTTTTAAAAAACCTCAGTATGGGAGAAATAATCTGTCTTGTCTACTAAATTTTGCTGCCAAACTGTCAAAAATATCTATTTTAATATGAATTCATTTATTTGGTAACCACTTCCTCTGAAGTTTGTTAAGTTTTAAATGCTGACATAGAAACCAAACTTCTGTGTCAGACTTTTACTAACAAGATTTTTCATAAATGATTTAGATTATAAATACTTCCAAAACTCCAAACTATGGAACTGGAAGTTGAAAAATTTTTTAGAAGACAACTTGGAGTTATTGCTCTGCTTTGTAAATAAAAGGCAAGAGAAATATACTGTTTTAGGGCCTTCAGGGCTTCCTATGGGATTCACTGAAAATTCTGCCATTGTAAATATTGAATACAGATCTGAAATAGATTTGCTTTTATTAGTCCTAGCATAGGTAGCAAAAATCTAGACATGGGGAAGTTAAATGGCAGCAGGTGGGAGAGTGCTGATGCCCACAGCCATGCTGGGATTCCAGTGGGCACAGGAGTGTCTGAGCTTTGGGACTGATCCACTGGGGATGGACTAATTAACTGACTACTCTGTTCCTAGCATGTAAGATAAGCAGCAATGCCTGTTCAATTCTCTGAGCCCTATTTCCTTCCACACAGTGCATTTGTTCTGCATATGGCATCGTAACATTAATGTTATAAATTTATGGAAGACTGTCCTGTAGCCTTAGAGCTACAGACGCCTCATAGTTCCCTTTAGCAGCTTAGTAAAATGCAATAAAAACTGTCTGTACAAAATTTATAATAATGGATGTCAAAGCCTATGTGCCCTCACTGGGTCCCTCTTTCAAGTTAATTCTTGGCTTAGGTCAAAGATATCAGTCCGTGTAAGACTCCAGAAGCCACACCAGTAGTTTAATATGTCAGATACCAGCTCTGTCACTATAGAAAGGAGTGACATGGAACATGTAACAGTGAGTGCAAACACGGACAGGCTTCATCTGGCCATAACGAGGTAATGGAGCAGAGTGGGAGGAACAGCGGGAACAGAAGATCTGAAAAACAAGAGGGGAAACTTCTCTTCAGTTCCTCTGAAGAACAGGATGGGACAAAATTGATTTCAAGGGAGGGGAGAGAAAATTGTATGAGCTAGCACCAGCACCATCCTCAGCACAGTAAGTGAAGGGCCCCAGCAGGCAATCCCTACCCAGTTTATCTGGCCAGGCTCTAGTGAGGGTGCCCAGCACTGACAGTAGCCAAGGCTGGCCTGTCCTCCTCTGCAGCTCACAGGGGAAGGCAGCTCCATCAGAGGTGCAAAGAAGCATTTCTCCCTTGATTTTAAAGAAAGGCTAGGGGAATATTTGTGAGTATCTCTGAATTTCATACTCCTGCAAGTCCACTACATGGTTAAAGAAAGCAGCTTCTTCCTTTCTAACTTGTACCCCAGCCAGCAAGCGAGATGGGATTGCAGATTTTTGGCTTCCTGTAGTACATGACTGCTTTTTTCTCCCTCGCTCCCTCTTCCACCCCCACAAACTTGCAAAGCAGCAGCCCTACACACCAGAGTGATCCTCCAAAGGTTTGGAAAGAAAGCAAAGGGACACCCTGTCCCTGCAGCTGAGTGTATCACCCCTGGCAGTGCAGGCTGCCCTGGCTCTTTAGAGCTTACAGCTGTAGTCAGAGCTTACAGAGTGACTCTGTTGAGATGGGGAGTGTTCTAGGATCTCAGAGAACTCTGCTTTTAGCTTCACACAGCTTATTGCTGTATAAAAGTCAAACCTCTCCCCAGTCCTTTGTAAACATAAGCTGAGAGTTGGCAGCCCAGGCACAGAGAAGCACCTGTGAATTGAGAAGCCTGGCTGAGCGTGCACATTTTGCTGTGCAGGCAGGTTCTGTGGTGCACATGAATTTGCTGCTGTCTTTGGTGGGAGTTCCTCACAGCCCTGAGTGAGTCATTACCTTGCCACAGCTCCGACAGTGGTGCTTCCTGCGAATGACTGTGAAAGGAGCCTTGCATGCAGTGCAGTAGCTGCAGACTTCATCTGGAACCCAGTCAGGAGGATCTGTCAGAAACACAGCAGCAAAAGGGAACATAAATCAAAAGGGAATAAAACCAAACATGTGATTACCAGATCCACAAGGAAGTAGGGAGAGTAAAATATAACAGCAGCTGCTTTCATCTGCATTTCTCCAGGCGCTTTGCAAACAGTAGCTGAGTGAGTTCAGGATGCCCAGGACTGGGCTCGACTCCCCTCTTCTTTTCCAGGCATCCACCTTTGGGCAAAGCAGATCAGGCATTAAAATGGCCCATGACAGCTTTAGACTCAAAATAAAATCCTAGTCAAATGCAAGTCCAGGGAGAAGGAGATTAAGCAAAATAAAACAAGAAGACAAGAGATTATTGAAGCAGAACTGAATCACAAGTGTTTTTGTCAGTGCCACCACCATCAAAACAAGCTTAGAGCTGAGATCATTCCCAGCCTCTTCAGCCTTCCCTCCAGAAAGGCCAACTGCTTTTCTGCAATTAGGCAAGCAACTGTACAGGTAATAAACCCAAAGCCTGATTACCATCTGTTCAATTATTAGGACTCTTCCTGGAAGTCACCATAACTACAGCAAAACCACAAAATCAAGTGTACACAGCTTAACAGAGAAAGAACTTGCCCATTACCACAGACAGCATGTTTCAGTTGTTTATGTCTTCTGTGAGCTCTCCAACCTCCCATAAAAGACAAGCAGGGAAATGATTTGGTTTTGGCAAGGCCAAGAAGGTATTGGGCTCCCTTCTGTCGAGCTGTTTCTGCTCACGACAGGCTGACATGACCTCAAAGAGTCTGGAGTTACAAGTGTAGAAATGTTGAAGCTGACTGCTTAATTAAGTTGGTAAAAATCTAATGAGTGCAAAGCAAGTTCTGTCTAGAAGGAATCCATGGGCAGAGTGAACATGAACTACACATGAACTGGTTTATTTATCCAAGTTCCCTGAATGCAGCTCCTTTCTGAGTATTATTTACAATTTGCAAGCCATGCAATTGCTGATTTATAAACCTGACAAGCAAGATCTCTGCCTCAAGGAGCATACCATCAAACAACAAAATATATGGTGCAGTTGATGCAGAGGTTAAGAGGACTATAGCTATAGGCAGAAAGATAATTAAATGAAAAATCCACTGTTTTGTTCCAATATAACTATGACCAGTTTTCATGTGTTTGTCACATTGCAACATTTGTCAAATTAAAAGTACAAAGGATATAGCACTCAATGTAAGAAACTGTTCAAAAAGCAGATTAGTAAAAACAAAGAGAACTTAGATTTTGACTCAGCTTTTATAGGCTTCTCTAAACTATTTTAGAGGTTGAACTAGCTTAAGGAAGCTATCCTTCACTTAAGGAGCACATCAGTCTGATAAAGGTTACACCTACAGGGCCAGTAACCAAACCCAGAAGTTGATGTGCAGAGAAATTACTGATGGTGGAAAAAAAGGAGATTGCACAGAGGAGCCTTCATCTCATCCCTGAGAACAGTTCACCAGAAAATGTTCTATGGGGACAGGAGGCTACAAATTCCTGGTTCAAAGGCAGAGTTTCCTTCAGCACCAGGGAGACACAGGACTGCCAGCTTAAGTCAAGCATTAATAACAGTGCAGCAAAGACATTTTTCTTTCCACTTTTTTTCCTTTTCTGCAGTCTCCCTAGGCATTACATCTATCTTGCCCAGTGAAACTTACTCCTAGTATCAGTTTATGATGTAGATTTTGAAAACTGTCACTTTCTCTGATCTGAAACCATGGCAAGCCTGATGGAGAATCCCCATGTTCTCCATCCAGGAGGCCCCTTGGGTTATCACATATATCCAAAACAAAAAGCAAAAATATGAACCAATAACAATGCTCCTGTTTAAAACTTGTCTCTACATAGATGATGTTTCCAGGGATTTAACCATCCAGTGATTCTCACTCATTTTGAACACAGCAAAATGTAGGAAGTTATTCTAGCTCTGTGCCACCAGGTCTCCCTCTGCAGGTCTGGTGGAAGCAGCCTTGCCAAGATGCTCAATTTGACACTGATGCTTTATAAAGTGCATTGCAGGGTGGGCTACCAGGTTCAGACAGTTACTGATCTTAATATTCACCAAAAAGCCACAAAGCACAGGCCCTTTCTGTACTCCCTGCAGCATCCCAATGTGATGTGCCACTTCTGCAGCAGCTGGAGTCATCATCACTCCTCCCCTCAGATCACAGGTAGGTCACACACGTTATAAGCCAACACAAGCCCACCCCAAAGAACTCATCAACAGAAAGCAGCTTTCTTATCAGCTGCTTCATTTTTGGTTTGGGTTTCTCTGAGAGGCTTTTTTTTTTTTTTTGCTTTGTCTTTTGTGGGGGAAAGACAGAGTTGGTTTTCCCCCCCCACGCCCTATATTTTTCTGTTGTTGCCCTTGAAGTGCAATGCTGAAAAAGTTATTTTTTAATTGATCTTGCATAGATTTGCCTCCATGCTAAATAGAAAGAATAACTGCAAAAAAAAACCCCCAAAACCCCAGCCCCCCCCCAAAAACCAAAACCAGGCAAATAAACAAACAAAACAGAAACAAAAAACACCCAGCAAATTTTGATAAATAATGACCTCAAATTAACAATAATCATATAAACTAATTTACAGTTACAGAATCACTTGACTGACAGATGAATTAATCTGAAAACTTTGTTTTTGTAAATTCATTTCCATAAATAATAATTCACAACTTATTGGCAATGTACAGAAACAGTGCAACCCTCTCCACAGAACACTCTCCCACAGCAGAGGGACTCCCTCTGCCCCCACACTGGTGTCACTCAGCTGATTCACTAAGTGTCACTAGGGTGGCTAAAGGGCACATTTCCCCAGACAGTGACTCATCAGCAGGGGGGCACAGCCAGTCCCTCTTGCCTCAGGGGCTTTGTGCCCTCCCAGCCACTCACACCAAGATCTGCTGCACTGCAGCACACCCCCAAATAGTAACACTTGGTTATGTAACAGCTTTTAACATTCAAAATGCTGTACAAATGTAATTGCTTTAATCCTCATCACCCAGCTACAGTCAGTGTGCGGGGAGAAATCAGGAGAGGGATGTCTTGCACAAAATCAGAGCGGTGCAGCACTGAAGTGACATTTGAAATGGGGAACTTTGGGCCACTACCCCAAAGCCTTTCCTTCCAGCTGACTGAAAATGGCCTTACACTGACTACAAACACAGAGTTGTGAGACCATGCACTTCGAAATCAAATGCAGTGCTGGAGTGGAGCTGAGGTGCTCACCCTGGCAGGAAGGATGAGTCCTGATGCCTGGGTTTCTCCAAGCCCACAGAAGGCACCCCTTGGTTCCCTTCCCCAGCCTCACCTCACTCAACCTTGGGAGCAGCCCCTGACTTACACACATCAACGATTGAGTCACTGGGCTTTTTTTAGAACAGGCTATTGAAATACTCTCTGAAGAGCCCTCTCCTGAGGGGAAAAGCTTCCATGTGAGGAGCAGAGAGTGCATTACACAAATTAAACCCCGAGCACGAGCCTGAAGCTGTGCTGGGAGCAGGGCAGCAGCACTGCACCCACAGGCTTTTTATGTTACACTCCTTCTCCAGGCTATGCTGCTCCATTAGCTCTGCATGCTGCAGCAAATAGCAACATCCAGTCTCTAAAGCATTATCTGCCTGTGCTTGGGGGATTTGGACAAGGAAGGGAGGGAAAACCTTGTTCCTGGGCTAATTGGCCCAGTGCTTTATCATGCAATGAGAGTTTGGAGAAGTCTGCTGGGAAATGGATGAAGTCCACAGCACAAACATCAAAGAGGAGGAGGAAGGGAAGGAAGGGATTAATGAGACAGACTACAGATATAAATTTTAGAAGAAAACATTAAAAGCATGCCCAGAAAAAGAGACAGATAAATGAAGAGAAACAAGTATTTACAAGTTTAGAGAAAGGAAAAAAGCACAAGATAAAATTAAATAGCATTAAGACTGAAAAAGGCTCTTAACTATTCAAACATCTTGCATGACAATTGCTCATAAATCATGAAATTTTAAAGTCTTTTTATTTATTCTGTAGCTTTTAGCATTCACATTTACTTGACTATGTAACGTCTATCTCATTAGCTAAAAAAAATTTCTGCTCCTAAAGTTAAAAGTCAAGTTCAATCCAAGATGCTGGAGCTTTAGGAAAACCATAATCATGGATGAAAAAATCACAGACACTGTAAACTGTCAAAAAGAACACATTAATTAATTTGGCATTAAATATGTACATTGGACCTATTGCAGTCCCATCTAATCTTAGAAAATGAAGATCATCTCTCTGTCTCAGAACACAAGAGGAAGAGAACATGGACCCAGATCCATCAACTGTGATGACTGAAACATTAGCCCAGAAAGCTGAAGTTTCTTCTGTGGTGCTGAGACACAAGAGACCGATGCAGAGAGAGAGAAACAACCCCAAAAGTTGGTGGAGCTTGCAGAAGGCCTAGGCCAGCAAATCTGTACTCTGGTAGGAAACAAGTCAGAAGCAAGACACCACAACTCCCTACTGAAGAGCAGCTGCTAAACCCTAAACTTGTGATGTTTGTGTTACAGCCAGACAATTCAGAGAGAAGACCCCTTTCTGCATCTTTTTATTTCTATCAATTATTCCTAATGCAGAACTCCAACTGAAAGTTCCTAAATGCATTTTTGCATGTTAAATCCAAGATGCAAGAGAACCCTGATTACAGCTCCACCAAACTGACCTGCAGAGTTCTGCTGCCACAGCAGCTGGGGAACTGCCACCACTGCAGCTGTCACTGCTGCCAAAAGGGTCAGATGGGCCTGCTGGAGCTCTCTGATCAAAGCAGGATTGCAAATTCTCACAGTTTTAAGCACAGAAAGTCGAAAACTAAAGTGACTTGACTTTACCTCCTCACTTCAACTGCCACAGTAAAATGAACCTTTTTTGGTCCCTCATCACACCTGATTTTCCACATGTTATTCTGGGCAATCTCTGACTTTGATGTAAGATTTCTAACAGGCAATTGTACCAAAGTAATTTTTGTCCTTGCTCAGAAGATTCAGTGCTGATTACAGCCAGCTTGACATTTCTCAAAAAATAAATTTTTATGCTTAATATAATTTGATGAAAATTTTGGGGCTAAGGGAGAAAAGAGGTAGAGACTTCTTAGCTCCAGCTCTGGTCAAATAGCTTTCTTAGGATGGAATTTCTGTGCAAATCTAGAAAGCTTTCACCAAGACATAGAGCTTTGCAAACTTGGGCTCAAGCCTCTGTCTGATTCAACATCACCTTGAATGATGTCCTGTGTTCATTCTGTCCAGGTACATGATCAACAAGCTATTCTTTGGGCAAAATAATTATTTCTATAAAATGTAGCAACTCTCCTAGAAAACACTGGTTTCCATTGAGATATGGGTCAAATCTTTACTTTAAATCAGATGGAGCACAGACTTGGGTCTTCCACAAAACCATTAGCAGGAATATTCTCTGTAAGACTTACCAATCATTATAAAATAGAAAAAAATTGATTATGTAGATCTATATAAAACATACCAGAACACTCAAAACATGTATTCATTAGAAAAAAAGTTTAAAACCTAATCAAAATCCCAGTTATGATGTTACAGAGTTGAATAAGCTGTTCTTTACAGTATTTAGGGGATGTTTTCCCATACGTGCTGCATGGAATTCTCAAAAAGTTCCACACAGTGCCAACAAAGAGGGATAGTCTTTGAGAAGGGAAAAGGCTCTGAGCAAGTTCTTAAAGCCTAAGTCAGATTGAATTATTGCACTGCAACCTAAAACCTGTAAGAACCCTGTAATTCCACATGCATGATTAAATATGTCCAGTTGATTATAAAACATTGCCTCCATATGGAAATTTGATTCCTCTCACACAGTGTAAGCAGAGCTGCTGAAAAAGGATAAAGTGAAAAGTTATGTGGACAGAACATGTTTGGCCCCTGAAATGTGCAACAGTTTAACTTCTTTCATTTACAAAGTGTTGCTGGTCATCATCATAAATAACAGAGTAAGCACAGGCACAAAGAAGACAAAAGAAAAACTGAAGTATTTTGCTGGGGCTGACAGCTATCTCTAGAGCCATGGTGATTAGATTCTGCACATACAGGAGCATGGGTGGGTTTTTCTGACCCAGGGACTTATAATGCAACAAAAACAAGAGCCTGAGCCTGGGACTGTGAACTCCTGAGTTGTGCTTGTGCTGCTGGATAGAGAGCAGTCAGGGCCTGTGACCAAACAGGAGTGGGTGGGATGGCAAGGGATCAGGGAGAAATAGTGTGTGCTGTGAAGCAAACAGATGCTAACACTACTTGGCACAAACAGGTATTTGTACTGGCAGCCACAGAAATCCATTATGTCTGCAGTTTTTAGTAGGTGGTAGCAAGCAAGGCAGTTCTGTACAGACGCTAGAGGGATAAGGAGTGAAAATGCATGTATGGCTGCAGACACAGCTGAGATGCTACAGCATATATTTTCATGGAGCACCAACGGCTTCATAATGCTTGCTGGTTTCCTTGAGAAAAAACTGCAGATTTCCAGATATCTCATGCTAGGACAAGAAGTATAACTCACTTTCTTAGCCTGCCTTTAACTTCATAAATGGATAATTTAAAATATTCACATTTCCCTCAGTTGGAACAGATCAGTCCTCCTGAGTAATAAGTTATCCCAAAATACACGTACAGTAAAACTCAGATTTGCCTAACTTTGTTATTAAAATCATCAAACTCACAAGGGTAAACGTAATGTTCCCAAATATGGTGAGCAGGGTCACACTTATGCTTTATCCCATTAGCAAACTGATAAATGAAAACATAAAAAGGCAATTTTGAAGTCAAAAAAGTTTTGAAGTAACTCTGTGTGTGCACACCTATGTACACACAAGGAATCTGCTAGCAAATACAAATCAAGTTCTCTGTTAGGGTTAGAAATGTGATGCCAGATGCATAAATGGCAGAAAGACACCAAACTTCTTCCCCAGTGTTTGCTGTTTCTAGAGCTGTGCTGGATGTTAAGAATGACACAGCTCTGTCCTGATCAGGGATGCACTGGCACTGGGTTAAATAAGAGCAATTTTCTCACATTTTCAAATGCAGAGGTTTCCTTTACATTGTGTGTGACCCGTGCTGCCCGCTCTCAGGCAGCTCTCATCCAGCTGTGGTTTGTCCAAGCTGGAGCTCAGGAACTTCCCAACAAGGCTCCTCCTGTGCTGGTTTGTAGCTCGCCAGGGCACAGGGAGAAAGGCAGTCCAACCTTTTTGCCCAGTTGTAGCCTGCCACTACAATTTGCTTTGAGTTTCAGAATTTTGTACCCCACTGGCCATCACTTCCATCATAAAACCAGGACAAGAAATTTTACAATATTTAAAAAATACTTATTAAATATTGCCTAAATTAATATTCTACCATAGGAAAATAAAATTGTTTTACCCTCTCTCCCTATAAATAGAAATAATTTTTGAATACTCCATGAAGTATAACTGTATATACTTCCTTGACAAAAATCTTAGAGCATTAGGACAACAAAGATTAACATACAGACCGTAGGCTCAGGCTTTTGTTTTGGAATGCCAATTAATCTGTAGTTTATTGTATTTCAACCTTCAGAAGGTCACAGGATTTAACTCTTAAACCCTTGCCAATGTCAGTTGGTTCATAATAAACATTCATATTTGTTTTATGACCTAGACCAGCTGGTGGGTTTTATATACAATAAGAAGGAGAAATCTGACAAAAACAAGTGATTCATCTTCATGATGTGAATAGAGGCTAAAACCTTCAGTACAATCTTAAGGCCATTTATTTGTTCAGGTTGCTGGGCTTGCTTTCCATTTTTGGGAATTTTTTTTAATACCATTGATTGAATACAATCTAAAACATTTGCTACATTCAGTCAGAGGGATTTATTTGATAATAGGGAAGAGCTTTCCTGGCAGGTAGCTGGCTGGACCTTCTCAATTTGATACATACTCTGCCACAAAGGCAGAAGGGAAGAGCTATGATGTGCTCCTTTGCTTTTAATTGTTTTTACTTTCAGTTGAAATAATTGAGTGACCTGAGGTATAGAACTGACGTACAAAAAAGGAATTAATTAACTTTGATGCAATGCCCTCAGTCTTCGCTTGAATCCCTTTACAGTGATAACTGTGGTGTATTCCTGTACTCCTGTTGATGGCCTGTGGCCCAGATTTGGCCTGAAGGACAAATCCACCAGGCTCACTGCAAGCAAGAGGAAACAATGTTCAAGCAGCAAAAGCTGCCTTATCCACCAGACATCTTCCACCTGCACCCAAACATCACCCAAAGTCAGGGGCTGCTCCTTCCACAGGGGCCAGCAAAACCAAGACACATAGGGAGGTGTTGTAAGGGGGAAAAGGCATGTGGCTGCTGAGGTTAAAACCTTGGTGGAACTTTATACCCCATGCTGGATGCCTTAGGGATGGCAAAACCATGTATCCCATTAGCTAACCCTGCATACCTCAGCAGAGAAAGTCAGTACAGTGTGGCCAGCAATGACAACTTGTGACCTGAAGGGACAGGGATTTGGCATGTATTGGAGGGGAGGGGTATTTCTAAAGTTCCCTTAAATTCAGCAAATTGACCCACTTCAGATGCCCTTAGTAGTAGATTTTATGTGACTTCTTGTGTTTGCAAGGTGGAGCTCATCTCTGTACTCCTCAACAGCCTCTGTCTCTTTGGGATACATAAAATTCCTGCCCATCAGGCCTGGAGCCAAGTTACAGCAGACAACAGTGTTCAGTTTACACAGTCAGAAGAGCTGCACTGGTTTGCAGATATTTACAGCATAACCATGAGTAGATATTTACAGCATAGCCACTTACACATAAGCCAAGGAAGGCTCCCAGAGAAAGCCTGCAAGGAGACTGGTGCAGGCATGGCCAAGTCTCCAGTGAGCCTGTGTGAGCCCCAAAAGCAGAGTACCTGCAGGAGCACCTGCTCATTGGCTTGGTTTAGAGGATATGTTAGCATGGGACACCACTGGCCAAGGCAGCCAAGCTCATCCTGGCATCCACATCTATTTATTCAAAAGGGACTTGCTTACCCCACAAAGATCTGCTTTCTACCATGCAGGCACACATACAACATCTGCTATTCTGGAAAAAAGGTGCAGGCAGGGGGTTGTTTTTGTTGAAGTTGCTCATATGCTATAAATACTACAAATTTGGTTTTACCATTCACTTAGGGCAGGGACTTCACTGATTCACACTGCCTAGGTGCTGCTTTTGAACCTCCAAAGATTTCCCTTTACTGTGTTGGCCATAACATCACCTAAGTACCCAGACCATGGCCTCTTATTTCAGTAAATAACATCCCAACTCACTTCTCCAAACATGAACCATTCCCCATGCCAGTAGCAGCTGCCATGAAAGGTTGAAGAACCTTAAAAGCTGAGCAACATGCCAGAGAAGAGAAATGACTTTGCTGTGACAAAATGCACATTCACTGTGAGAGGGTTATGCAGCATCCTGCAGTTCAGAATAACTGGCTTTCAATTCTGTAAGTCAAATTCACCAACAGCATCAGCATCGATCCAAAACAAAAGACAAAGAATTGAAGCAGTAGAGAAGGAATAATCTTGCACCCTTTTGCAATATAGCCTATACATGGTAAGGATTTGCTTAAAGATTTGTTCCTTCCTGCACCTTCTGTGACATTCTGAATTACAGCACAATAGAAAAATCAATTAAAATGACTACTGAATAGTTCTTTATCTGCCTCCAAATCATCTTCCTTCAGAAGAGATAATATTTCTGCAGTGCTTTATACATGAATTAGCCCTGCTGTTCTAAATAGATTAGATCCTTTAGCCTGCAGCTTCAGAAAAAGGGTAAGCAAGCAAACCATGGGTTTTATATAAGCACAAAATAAGTTATAAATATGAATATTTCTCTAAAACCTAATCTTTAAGAGTTCTTTTTTTCCCCTCTGTGATTTCTGATCTTTATTACAAATGACATGAACCAATATTTCTCTTCTCTTGGTCACCACCCTCCACATACAAGCAGAGGCACATGCTGCTTTATCACCCAGCTCTGTCATCCTGCATGCCAAACCTCTCACTGCAAGGACAGTAGTGTACATGGACAAATATGTAACAATAAATCAAAGTTTTAAAGCACAAGGAAATTACTGCACACTTGAGTTTCTGGGAAGCTCAGAGACAGTTTCATAGCTGATGGTTGTCTTGTACTTCTCACTTGACCACAAACATATTATGGCTCTGGTAATTGGGCTCCTGGTGTGCTGAAACCACCACTTAGCCTTGAAGATCAAAGCTGATTGCTTTCTTGTTTGCTCCATCTCATATATCTCTTTTCTTATTCGTTGACTGCAAGTGCTCTGATACCTTTTAATCCATTTTTTATACTGAGTTTGCCAGAATAGGACTTGAGCCCATAACTAACTCTGAAGAAGCTCAGATTAATAAAAGAGAAACAACTCCTGAGCTTTCAGAATACTTGAACCTCAACCAAAACTCTGAGACTCACATGCATTTTTCATTCTTACCATGTACTCAGTGAGATTTGAGCAACCTCAGCAGACTTATCTAAAGCTATCATTTTCTTTGAAATACTAGGGTGAAGAATGTGAAAATATTAGCCAAAACACCTTGATCAAAGACAAAAGTAAGGAAAATATGAAAGGTACTTCTACCTTGGGATGAAGCAGCACATCCACATGCAGCAAACGATACAAAAACCCTCTCAAGATTTGGCTGAGAAGACCTTACTTAGGGCTTGGCATCTCACACAGCCCTCAGAAACTCATCAGATGTAACATTATGCACTGTATTAAAGCCTTTACTACTCAGACCCTTTCTGCACTGATACAGAGGAATTCACACTGAATATGACCAGTGGATAAGAGTTTCACGAGGCTGTTAGAAAAAACCTGGAAGAAATATGCTCTGTTTACCTTCTGACTTTGTCTCTAAAACAGCATGACAACATTTTATACTCACTTTCCAGAGCCAAACATTAAAAGACTTTTCATTTTAATGATCACTTCTTTAATACATCAGTGTTGTCTCATTTTAATTCTTAGAAAAAAGCAAATACCTTCAAAGTCCCCATCTCTGGCCTTTGCTGCAAGTTCTGAGGATGATATACTTTCTTGACATAAAGCACAGTCTTCCAATGCTGCATTCCTTAAACCATGATTAACTGTAAAACAATTCAAAAAATACTCATATTTCCTCATATTCATGTTAGAACTTTTGGGATTAGACCACAGTAGCACCTTCTTAGACTTCTTGCTTTTTCTCTACCCTGACACAAACAGTGATTTACAAGTCTCCTATTCTACTTTGGGATGACAACAGAAATGAAAGATGCTGTTATTACAGGACATGCAGTCTTCCTCCTTCTACTAGTTTAGCTGCACTTACATTTTATTTCCCAATTCTTAACTTGGATCCTTTAAGACAAGTAGATTTTGAGAACAATGAGAGAGTCCTAAGGTAAATCACACATATCAAATCACACATATCAAAGAGAAACTTCACCCCAAAAGTCCCATTTTTTCACTCATTTTGTTTATGCTTACTTTTGTCAATATCATCTTTTTTAATGCAAGAGTTCATTCATTAGAAATTACATCCATCCAAGTACTATTGATTAAAATACATTTCTCAGTGATAGTTCTTTACAGCTCCAGTTTCTTTATGACTCTTATCTGAAGGTTCATGAGCTCTTGTGCTCTATTTCTAGCAATTCTGTCTAACCCCATTTATCTATTTTTTTTTAACAATAAAAAAAGCCAGTCTATTTTCACATCATGACAGGCTGCCACCATAAAACTGTTGTGGAAGTTTCAACCAAAAGTAATAGAAGACTGTAATGCATGTTGTGCATTATCCCACTGCAGAATTGGGACTGGTATGGAGGTTTTTTCTGCTGAATTGATCCAACTATTTAACCAAGTGTTTCACATAAAAAGCTCAATGCTTTTACATGAAACTGGGAGAAAGAAAATTTTTTCAATCTAGAGGAAAGGAAGTAGGAAAATAAAAAGAGCTCTGGTTGCTTTCAGAGCTGGTAGTTCTAATGATAATCAAGGACAAAGGTAATTGCAGCCTTGCTGGGATGACACTGTTATTTCTTAGATAAGTTAGACCTGCCACTTAGAAAAGAAATAATAAAAATGTTCACAGAGGAAAAAAAAAAAAATCTTTTGTTGGCTCATGATCTAGATCTGGTTCCATTACTTTAATTATCTAGAAGTGGAATGTGGTGTTTTTCTATTTTGAAGCCAAATTCTTCAATTTGTTCAAGAGGACAGATTTCAGCATCTTACTGAGCATTCCCATCTTAAGAGACTGTTCTTTGGTAACTTAAAATGTACTCATTGTGAAACAAATCAGGGGTGGGGGGAGAATCTACAAAGTCCAAACCCTGCCTAAATCATAAACTATGATTTATAGCTACAAACTATAAGGGCTACAAACTGTGATTTATAGCTATAAACTGTATGGGCTACAAACACTGTGCTGCTGTTAAATAAAGGAATATGGAAACAGCAGATGAACTCTGAAGACTTTAACTCTTTAGTATTTGCCTTAAGACAAACTCCTGTTCCTAAACAGGACTTCATCCTGTTTACAGTCTGTTTCCATGACTCCTTTTAAACTTAGGGGAAATTACTGTACAGTGAATCCTGTCAAAAAGATGACAATATGTTAGGGGAATTTGTGTCAAATAGTTTATGGATTCCCACTGGGCTACAAGCAGAAATTCATTGTAGAAAACAAATGCTTAGATCTTTACCTTTCTTCTGCTTTTCCTTGTCTTCTGTTTCAGGTTTGGTTGCCATAACTTCAAACAAGGTCTTTAAGATACTTCTCAGATCACTAGCATAGTTTGTCTGCAGCTGGTCAGCAACACCTTAGAGTTTGAGAAAATGGGTAAATCAATTCTAGACTGTTACACCATCCATTAAAAAAGTATTTAAATCTGCCTGTTAGCACCACTAATGGCTTCACTTACTTTTAGGGGATCGCTTGCTCACGTTAGGAATAAAAACTGAACACCTGATTAAACTAATTCTCCTTAATGGCCAAGTTACATTCTGGTTTTTATGCTACCTGCAAGCCAATTCATATATTCCATATCCTTTGGCAGGAAATACTGAGAGATTATTTTTGCATAAAAACAGAACTGCTAAGTCAAAATTCATTCCTTGAACACAATAGTGCACCATGGAAAAATGAAACCTGATACAAGTCCAAATTCTTCAACACTACAGGTCTAAGATGTCAGCACCTCTGGTTCTGCAAGTTCCAAACAGGTAACAGGTCCTTCTAAAGCAGATTGCAACTTAGGCCCCAAAACCAGAGTTTTCCTGAAACTTCATCTCAAGTCCTTTCTACCACAAATTGACATGCAAAACCCCCCCCAAAAAATCCAAGAGCCCCCTGAAAAATAGTTTAATAATTCAGTGCTTCTCATACCTGAGATACAGACAAAAAGGCGGTGAATAAGATCGTTACTGCCATGAAATCTAGATCTGATCTTCTCTCGTGTGGCAATTTTGGCAGCCTGCAAAGCCAGCTGGATTTCTTCCTGATCAATGTCATCAGATGAACAAGAACTTGTCATTAAACTGCTGTCAGAGAAAAAAATAATGTAAAGGAAAGTAATGTAAATCTTCACTCAGTTGTTCAGGATGTTCAGCAAATCCTAAAGGATTTATGACTCAGGCAAGACTCTATAGTAGCAGAACTAATTGCTGTAAATTCTTGTTGAAGTTAATCAGCACACAACCAATCACCAGCACGTTTGATTTTCACTCTGTGACAGCTGCAAAAAAACTTGAAGCAGAAAATCACTTGTCTGTATTTTACTGCATTTTTCCTTAGCTGTTACAAAGTGCCATTTTTCACATTAACTTCTTCTAAAAGCTCAATTCTGAGACCATAACTCCACCAAAAATCCTGAAGGGGAATATCAACCTAAAAATGTGAAGGTCAGTTCTGAAGTCAGCTTAGAAATTTACGAACATGGAAATTATCTGAAAAAAAGAAAGAAATTCTGAATTATGTTACCTTAATATAGCAAGAACAGAATCGAAATATAACTTCACCAAAAAAATGGAAAGAGCAGCAATAAAATATGATTTACACAGTAGAGGTAGGTTAATTCCCTTATAAATGTAACATTAGAAATAGCTGAAATGTCAAACTATTGTGAAGAATGGCTCATCAACTCTAAAAGAGATTTAAATGTGCCACCAAATGCCTGCTCAAACCTTTAATTTTTTGTTGAAAACCAGATGCCAGACATTCCCACACTTTTACCACCACCACCCCTACCACTCTTCTCTTACAGAGAAGAAGCTTGAAACAAGGGAAGCCTTGGAGAGAATCTTCAAATGTCAGGAATGACCTTAAATATTTGTAAATGAAGATGTTAAAAACAGGGAAAAGCAGCATTTTGCCCCTAAAAACTCTTAAATGGGACTAGAGCACAGGATGTAACTACAATGAAGTCCCTAAGGATTCACTGGGATGACCAGAGCAGACAGGAGCCTTCTCACTTGACTACATTCAAGTCAGAGGGAACACAAAACAATTTTTCTCCACATACTGGAAAGAAATTAATATTGCCAATTATTACAAAAAACTAGACTATTTTACTTAAAATCATATTTTTGCTGTCCAAAACTCCAACACTCTTTACAGGCAGCTACTTTGTTAAAAGAAGAGTTACTAACTGCATGCATCAGTAGCATGCACAACAAAAAAGTAATTGCTAACACATTTTGAGTTCAATCTGCTTTTATCAGAAGCATTCACCATCTTGCAGATCCTGTCCTCATGGAAATATGCATGAATAGTTATTTTGGGAGAAGACACATAGGTAGCATTATTATTTATAACAAGATTTTATAGCATATAGTTTTCAAATTCTACCTGTGGGCTCCACAGATAATCCTTTGAAATATAAAGGAGAAATAATTACACCACCCCATCTTAAAAGCCCTAGGAAAAAGAGACTGAAAATAAATAAGTACTGGAGATTAGTTATTGATAGAAATATCAATGGCAGATGTGGAGCATGAGCACCTTAACTGGTCCCCCATTCTTTCAAACACAGAGTAAAGACTAGGCTTGCAGGAGACTCATTTTACTCACGTTATCTGTTGCTACCAACAAAAGAAAATTCTTGTAAGGAGATGTTATTTCTGTGTTTACAGTTCCAGCAGCACCATGACTGACTGGGCTTATCAAAGATCCTGAGAATGAAGTGAGAATTCTCTTTCAATCTTCCTTTTCCTTTCCATAGGGGATACAGTAGATATTAGAACAGCAAGCCTGTCAGCATGGAAAGGCCTGTGTTCAGTACAATGAAAAGGTCATGTACAAATGTGGCTTACAAAAGGATAAACTGAAAGGCAGCAAGAGCCAGGAAGAGATTCCTGGCTCACAAGGGTGTGCAGTCAGAGGATGCCTGTTCACACAAACCCTCTCACACACAGATGAAGGACTCTGCCTTGCAACACGGCCAAACAGGCTCTACCTTTTGTTTTACAGAAGAACTTTCTTAGTGATACACACAAAGGCACCTCTGCAAGGCAAGCATGGACCTCCTGACAAAGCCAGATGCAGTCTGTGTAATTATTATTTCAGAAGAAGTCAATGTGAATAACCCTAATACAAAGGTCCCTTCAAAACTCCCAATACCCAGAAATTTTAGTGAAGGGGAAAAACAGGGCCACTGAATCAAGGATGACTTTTCCCTCCAAATCACAGCTGAAGAAATATTTCAAAGAAGGTGTTAAGTGGGCAGAGAGCTGTGAAGAGTGCTTTCAAGAATATAAGCTACTTGGTCCTTTGCTGTTTTGTAGAAAGGAAGAAAGGCTCATTCCACAATTCTGATCAATTTTTATAACCATGTTTGCCTTTCTGAGCCTCCTCCAGCTGGGAGGAATGCAGTTTTACCTACTTCATTCAGGAATGTGGTTTGACCTACTTCCATTGCATACTATTCTGTCAGATTTGTGGTGTGTCATTAAGACTGGCCATGTCAGCACAAGAGGCTGGGACTCTTTTTCCCCAAAATCCCCAGCAGAGAGCCCATGTGAATTGCTCCAGCACTGTGGGATGGAAGGTCAGCATGTCTGCACACTCACATTCATGACACACTTTCATATGCACACTCCCATGCAAACCACAGTACCCACATACAGGAGGTTCAGAAAAGAGGATATTTTGTTCTTGGGATTGCTTGTGCTACTACAAAGCAAAAAAATGAATACTCCAGAAATTGCTACAGAGTCAGAAACAATCACTCTGCCTTTACCAACACAACAAAGTCCAACTAAGACAAAAATGACTCTCAAAGAACATCTAACAACCATCAGTTCTTTATCTAACTGTTAAAGAACGTAGCCACAAATACAATATTGTAGAGACAGTAAGAAATACTGCAAGAACAGAAACACTGCAATTGTTTCAGATAAACAGCAAAAGAGCCAGCTATTTTTTAATATTAGAGTATCCCAAACAGCAATGACTACATCCATGCAAATAGATTCTCATGATTTTAAAAACTGATATTATAGAAAACAAAACTGAAGTGTGATCTACTGGATGCAGCTTACCTTTTTTTTTTTTTCTGTAAAGAATCTCTTTCCTACTTGGCTTATCTAACATGGATAGTTTGGATCAACATTTTCAGCCAATACCAGATGTTTAGGAAGCATTTCATTAGTGTCAGACTACACTTGGATCTAGAACGTTTCACAGCCAGCATCTACACAATCATGTCTCACTGCACAATACAAATAGCCATACTACTGCTGGAGACAAGTCTTCATTTTCTCAGCTATTTGGCTGAAAGGAGCCCTGAATAACCCAATGAATTAAGTTACAAAGAGGTAACACCAAAATACACATGGAACTCCCCTTGTGAAACATTTATCATATACACAATGCTTATCATGCATTAATTTTTCAGACTGTAAAAACATTGCAAAGCTAACACATCTGAAGGTGAATATTAAGAAATGTTATGTCAAAGGTTGATTCCAAACAAAAATCTGCTTTTACCTTATAAAGGAACAGATACCTTGTGGCAGATAAAATGAATCAGCTTTTTGTTTAACTTGGCTGCAGCCACACATTTTAAAATCACTCTTCATTTATTATATGAGAAGAGTTGTATGACTCTTCCAACACTGTCAAGGTGTATCTCTACACCTTGCCTGCTCTCAAGGCCTTACTGTGACATTTAGCCAAATATGTACAAGCAAACAAAAGCCAATAATGTAATAGCACACAATCAAATCTTTCACCAAGATGCAATCTGCCTGATAGCTTTTGTGTTTCAAAGGACACTTCTGAGCCAGTTTAAGTAGCAGTACTCATACAGAATGGAAAACAGGACTGTGGAACAAGAAGGTTATGACAGATATTTTCAGAAGTGGACAGACATTTTAGGAAACCATCTGTGATACTGTAGGCTTTGGGCTGTGCTTGTTGGTCATTGACATTCATCCAAAACCAGTGAAAAGCAGCAAAGTCTAAAACCAAACAACCAAAGTCAACCAATTCAACATTAGTTCAAATTTAAATATTTTACATTTGTGCTCAAAACATAGCAACAGCTGTAGAAATCTGTGTCCACTCACAGATGTCTCCTTTCAAATTTGTCTGGAAATGTTTGGTTCTTGTAAACCTGAAATCTGCTCTGCATGAATGCAGAATGTATGAGATCCTCTGAAAGAATTTCTCATTATTCACACACCAACCCCCAGAGTATCTTAAAAATGCATTAAATATACAGCAGTGACAGACAACAATAATTTAAAAGCTGTGTTTCAAATACAATGAATACAAAAATTCAACTGAATTTTCATGTTTTCAAATTAATCACAAAAAACTTCTAAAAATACATGGCTTGGTTTTGTTTCTTTATCTTTTGAAATCTTAAATCAAAAGCAATAGTAGGTCAGTTCTTGCAAAGGAAAAAGCCCAACAGAGCCACTGTACTCCTTATCACAGAATCAGAGAATGGTTAGGGTTGGAAGAGAGCTTGAAAATTATCCAGCTCCGACATAAATATGTGGTGAAATTATGTCACCAAACTGAAAAGGAAATTAAGACCACCTTTTATGCCTCTGATTTCAGGCAAGGTCTTGAATGACAACTGATTTCCAGGGAAAGATCTCAGAAGATTGTCAGTGGTGCCAGTAAACAGAGAGGGCTCGAGTTTCAGCCCCGCAAACTCATCCCATCTAAGCCTAAGAAGAAAACTCTCTAACAATAATACAAATGTTTACTAGAAAAGTGTTAATACAGAATTCAGTGACTAACCTCACCATTTATATTATCCAAATACCTGTGGCATCAGGGATTCCCATTCACTTTCTCTGGGAATCTCCAGCAAACTACACAAGCAGAGACAGAAGTAGAATGTAACACTCTGCAACAAAACAGGGAAAACCTTCCTGCTGTAGAGGGAATTTATAGCTGGTGATTCCACTTCTCAGTGAATTCAAAATCCATGCAAGAATTCAATCCATTCTGATGCAAATGTTCACCCAGAGATACATTTTAAGGCCAAGGTGCTCTCTAGAAAAGTTTGGTAAGTGATGTACAGTAGCAGGTGAGACCCTTGACAGCAGAGAAATGTGAAAACTTCCCAAGAAATTTTCTGTGATTGCACACATTGCTCATGTTCTACACAGAAGGACATTACAGTCATAAACCTTGTTGGAAGTTTCTACAAAGGGTCAGTAGCCCAATTCTTAAATACAAATCAGTGTTCATTTAAAAATTGATGAGAGACGTCTACAAATTATAAAGCAGTGCAGTTCTGTGGACTCAAATGCTATCAACTCATTTGCACTGGTTGGCCTTAACAAATCTGTCATGTCCTTTATTTAACACCACAGGCAGGTACTGACTAACTGAAGATGTGTCATGTGTAAGTGTGTGTGTCATGTATGTGAATTTCCTCATATACAGAGGCACATTTAGAATATTCTAGATCTTACACTATTTCTCAGAACACATTACCATGAGCTCCCCAACTTTCATTGTCTGCTCATACAGAGTTTAGCATAATGGCCACTTATGCTCTGTGTACAACATCAATAACATACACTTTTCATCCAATCCACAATATTGAAGATTCTCTTCCATTTGAATATTTTCATCCTTATGGTAAATGGAAAAAACCCAAACCAAAATGTTTGCAGGCAAATCTATGTTGATTGCCTACAATTTCTAGAACTACTTCAGCAAGTTGGTACATTGCTCCCACTGATATTTGTGTGGGCTCTAACTGGAAATCTCACCACTAACCTGTCAGCCAAGCTATTACTCTCACTCTTCTACTTCAGAAGGCTGTAGTCAACTCTGGGTTCCAGTTTGCTAAAAAGAACAAACAGCAACTCCAAAAGCCATGTAAAGGTTCAAACACAATAGTTCGGGGAAGACAAAGGTTGCATCCATGAGAAATGACAAGAGGAAAATTACAGAGGTTTAGGTAAGAGATATATAATTCCCATACCAGTAAGAAAAAAAAACAACCCAATCTACTTCCCATCCTGCTTTTTGCAGTACCTCTAGTGTTTCTTTTTGGATACTCTCAGCAGAAACACAAACAGTAGGCTAAAACCTGTTGGTTTCTAGCATGTGCTAGTTTTGATATGGTTGGAAGAGAAACTCTGAGAATCATGGCTTCTTACAAGTATTTTAAGTGAACTGGATGGCTACACACTCAACTTTAGAGTCACTCAAACCCAAGCCAGAACATTATATGCTATTATTTAGGTAATAGCATATAGTTTTTTAGCTAAGGGCTATGCTTTAAGGAATGACTCCAGAAGCTACATTTAAAGGAGACTAAAAACAGCTTTAATGCAGAACTTTATTTCTTGTCTTTTAAACCCTAATATTTTTAAAGTCAAGAGGGTTTTTAAATACAAGGAAATATAACCCCTTAGCTATTTCCTCTCTCTTTTAAGAGAAACAGGTCAAGAGGGTAAAAAACCCCCACCAATCAACCCAACCACCCTTAAAGGACACCAAGGCTTCAGAACTTTGTCTTGAGAAACAAATAATGTAACTGCATGCAAATCCCTCTAGCTAGAAATCACCAAAAGAACTGGACTTGACTGGACAAGAGTATTACCACATGTGTGAGCAATGCCCAGTTCCATTCACAGGACACGTGCTAGATAGAAGCCCCATCTGCTGTCAGCCTGCTGAATTCCTCAGTGGGAGGAATTACTTTTCCTACACTGCAAGATTTGCAGAAGCCTGTCCTTAGCTTCTCTTGCCTCTGTAGAGGTGGGCAGTCTGAGGTTGGCTCACTAAAATAAGGAATTTGGCTAACAGGATTATCCCAATGGCCTAGGTGGTATTTCCAGTCAGGAAAAAGTCTTGAGCATTGAATGAACTCAATTGAATTTGAAATCAGCAGCAAGAACTTCTGCTTCAGACCCTGGCAGCTTCTGCAGCTCCCCACTCTGCTGGAACAACATCTTGAATCTTTCCTCAGCTGTTCAGACCTGAAACTGCAGAGCATTCTCACTTGGACTTTGCAAAATCCACAGCTGGTAAAGCAGCAACTTGCTAAACAGATCCACTCTAAGAAACTCAGCTTAGGAGAACTCATGTCTTACTCAAACTCATCAACACTCTGGAGTGGGTTTTCAGATGAATGCCAAGATACAGTATTTCAAATGGAAATTAAAATAAACAACACTGCCAGTGCAGAATTTATCAACTTTAACAGTGCTCTCTCCCAAACAGCTTTTTTGATCATTATAGATAAAACTTCTGTAAGTGGCATATGAAAAAATAACTGAAGAGCACTAGTAATCAACAGTGGTGCTTTCTAACCATCAAATTTAAACTAAGACAAAAAGGGATAAACCCTGCAAGACACAGTTATTGTAAAATTCAAGAAAAAACAGAACAGAAAAAACAAGAAGGTAGAATATTATACGGGTTCTACTATGACTTTTTTCAATTCCACCCTGACATTTTTTCCAACACTTTCTTGTCATCAAACTCACATTTAAAGATCTCAGTCATTCACTCACACTGCAAAAGGATAAATAAAATGAGATTAGACAGCAGAAATATTTAAACTTCAAAAATATATATTGAACTGGAAACACTGAAAGTGAAATCTACAAATAGTATAGGACTTATGATGGTATGTAAAACCAGCTCTGGTATCCAAGCCAGGGACAGAGACACATCAGTCCCAGCTTTTATACTTTATGTAGAACTTGACAAAGGACAGGCAGAGCTCGGACATAAATATTTCAGGGCAAAGAGTAATTTTATAGAGCTCATTAGCAATGTCCTCTGCCATAGGCAAGCCACAGTTCTGCGTGGCATCACAACACGTGAATTAATTCATTTAGCATCCAGCTCCTGCAGATCCACTTCCCAGCATAAGGAACTCTGAGGGATATGGAAACTTGGCAGCATGACATTTTCATGTTGCTTCCATCAGTTCCCACAAAAAATAATACAAAAATGAGCAGCAGAAATATGAATGCATCCCAGGGTCTAGGAGAATCCCACAGAAATTCTGTATCCAGATGTGGTAGCCAAAGCTGAGAAAAGCTATTGAAAGCATTAGGTGGAACCTTAAAATTTTAATTAGAAAAGACAGCTTTCTCTTTATTTTTCACCTTCAATACAGCTGTAAGTATGAGGAAATCCTCTCTTTTTCCCTCCAATCTAACTGTGGTTTTACAATGTATCTTTAGACATGGACAAAAACTCTGCAAAAACTGCAGTTACTATAGTGATTTTAATTACACATAATCTGCAAACTCCCAAACATGCTATTCCAAGGGTTTTACTGAGGGAAAAAAACACTAATCTGTAAAATAAAACCTAATTTCTGAAAGACAGTAATTTTGTTCTATTACTATCATAGGGAACACCAAGTGACATTCAACAGCAGATTTTTTACACATCACTAAAATGAAAATGATTATAATTGTGGCCAAATTACTAAAAATGAAAATTGCAACTGAGCTATGTAGAAACAAGAACACAAGCCCATTATGATCACTTTGTGTCAGTCTCCAGCCATATGGTATGTTTGATATGCCACTTGGAATACAGCCCCAAATGGGAAATTTGGAGTGTCTACCAATTCTGCCAGAACTGTCTTATTGCCTCTGCCACTGATGCTAGTCAGCCTAAAATACTGCCCTATCTCACTTGATTTACACAGAGAGCAATATATTCTATATTTACTTCAACCACATTGAACATTTTAACACCTCTAAAATATGAAGTTTATAATTTTAATAGGGAAAGACCAAAAAACTTCCAACAACTGAATTCTCACCTTCCCACTGTAACAAGCACTTGTTAACATTAGCTGCCTGGGTTATTCCTTGGGAAAAATAAAATCTGCATCCAGTTACTTGTTACTAAAGACAAAGATATGCACAAAATATAAAATATCCTGTAGAATATCTTAGAAAGGAACACTATAACTTAGAAAATGCTACACCATTTTGAGATTTAATTTTTTTTGTCTTGCAGGGTGAAGAACAAGATAGGCACGAAACACTTCAAGAAGAATCCTGGCGGTGAAAACCCAGAGACATCTGCTTCAGTCACACATGTCTCACTGACTAAAATCAGAAGCAAAAGCTGACAGACCTCATCAAAGCTGACTTTTTGTTTTGCTGGTACTGCTCAGCTGGTTGTTGGGGCAAGGGAATTAGCAGCTGAACAAAGAGACTGTACACAGCAACCTATTTATGACTGTATTACTACTGCCCTCACACTGCTTGAGTGACAGAGCTGTGCAAAACAGCACAGACTCTCACTGCCTCAGAGACACACAAACAGAGTGCAGTTCAAAATCATTAGGCAGGAGTAGCATCTATAGTGGAAGTGATTCAGATTTGCTCAAGGTATAAAAGCCCTTTCTCCTCCCACAGCTCTGCTCACCGAGCTCTTTATTTCTGGGACTGCAGTACAGTACATGTAAAGCCATTACTAACAGCCTTTTTCTGGTTGTGAGCAATCTCTCCATAAAGAGCAGCTCTACAGAAAAAAAGGAGACAGAAAATCTACAGTAATGCACTGATCAGACCAAAAATGACAGCACCAAACATTAATGCAGAATGAATCTGTCATTTTGCATAGCTTCAATGTGAGCTGACCACGTTAACAAAGGCAAAAGTGCAAGACAGAAGAACTGGAGACAGAGCTGATCAGGTGGGACTGATTAATCAGTTAAAATACATTGTTAATGTATTTGCTGTACTCCATGTTATGATCTACAAGGTCCTCAGAGTAGCTGTGGTCTCTGCTAGAACCTGCAGGCACGTAATTTGTGCTGTAGCTTTGATAGCTTAAGCTCTGGACCGTGAGATGAAAGAACTTAATTCTCCTACTATAATTCACAGTCCTGGAGAATAACCAAGTTCTTTTTCCTTCTTGAATCCTTTCCAAGGCACTGAGTTCTAGTGATGGGAAAGCACTGTATAAAACCTGCTTCTGTAAGAAACTGTCCACCCACATGAATTTTGTTTGGTCTGAGAGATGGGCAAGAAACTGGCTCAGAGCTCTCACTCAGAGTGCTGATCCATGGTCTGTACCTGGGCTGGCAGCCTGCCAGGAGTGGGAATCCCAGGGATGGACATTGTTCATGGGACTCCCTTGTTCAGCATCACCAAAACAATCTGGATGACAAGAGAGTGAGCACCACTGCCAGGTCTGCTGGTGACACCACACTGGGCGTGAGGTGGACGTGCCAGCAGGGAAAGCCATCTCACAGACCAGGACAGGCTGGAACAAGGGAGGTGGCAAGAGGAGTGTGGAGTTTAACAGAGACAAGTGCAAGGTCCTGCAGCAGTGATGACATCAAGAGCCTGGCACAGGCTGGGATCCTTTGCTGAGGGGCATCTGGGGGTCCTGGTGCACAAGAGCAGTGAAGCTGCTGCAGCAATGACAGCAAATCAGATGCTGGCATGAACCCACAGGGGCACCATTAGCAGAGATGAGAGATGTGACCATCCCAAACTACCAAGAGCTTGTCAGGCCACGCCTGGAGTACTCCTGTGTCCAGCTGTGGTCTTCACAGTTGGAGAAAAGAAATAGATGGACTGGAGAGCATCCAAAGGAGGCTCGTGAAAATCATGGAGAACCTGCCTTATGAGGAGAGACTGAAGGAATTATATCAGCATTTTATTCCCTGGAGAAGGCTCCAGGGGACCTCATCACGGCACATAAAGAGTGGATGCAAAGAGGATGGAGGCTGACTCTCCACAAGGAGCCCCATGGAGAGGACAAGTTGTACCAGGGGAGGTTTCATCTTGATATAACAAATATTTTATGCTAAGAATGATCAATGTCTGCCCACATATACACAAATACAGATATTCTAACAGAAGTATCTAGATAAATACCCCACTCTAATTCCTGGCAGATTCTTGCTGTTTTGGCATAAACTATCACAATTCATTGCAGATACTGCCTTTTACAGACTGTAAACAATGTGCTAAAACTTCACCACCAATTTTTTTAAATTACTAAAATAGTAGAAAAATATACCAAAACCCACCAGTAGTTAGACAGTAATGACATCTAAAAAAAAATCCCAACCTGCTGACTAGGTAAAGTATCTAGTGTAACACTAAGGTTAGTTTTAAGAGTTATTACTTATATTTAAAGTTCTCATTTATTGGCTCTTTATAACCTTAAAATAAAGAGGTAAAGTTTACCATGTAAAATTTCCTCTAGGCAGACAAACCCTTGAATACAGATTCATCAGTATTTCTTTCTCCCTGGCACTCTTAGAACAAAAACTCCAATGAGACTTGAAATCCACTAATTGTAACAACCCTGTTCTTCTGCTGTCACACTTATTTTTCCTTATTCCCAAATCAACATTTTTCTTGTATTTTCTAGCTGCAGTCTTTCAGAGAACTTAGGTCCAAACTTTGAGCAAATCATATTATTCTCTGCTGACAAAGCTGACTACTGGTATGGGCATCTCAAGTCTGGATACTGCTCAATGAATATTTTGAAAAAAATATCTTCTGAACTGGGCTGAACATTTAACTTCTTCACACCAGACCTCTGAGACTAGAAAGAAGAACGTTTTACATAGATCAGGTACCAATGAAATCAAACTTTCCTTAGCAAAACCATCTGAGAACCAAACCCACTGTTTTGAAGGCTGCTTTGGGATACAAAGAGTTGGAATTTTCTCCCTGGTTCTCAATTTGGAAACCAATAAATGTACATTTTTACAGAATTCCATATATTCAATACTCCATTGTTTCAAACCAATTCCATCTGTGCTATTTAACACACAAGTCATTCTACATTACTACTGCAGTTAAACTGGTTTTGCTCTCACAGCTCAGTTTTCTGAAGGTATTCCCAAAACATGCTGCAATCTGACAACATGACTGTCAGTCTCAGTACTGATTATTTAATAGCACAAAGGAATTGCTTATGCTTCACAGGAGGATGTAAGACCACATAAATGTATTTCAAGAATTCCATCTTTAGCCAATTACTTTCCAGATAAAACTGCAAATGTTACATTTAACGTCTAATTGTTGTTAAGTATAAACATCAAGAAATTAGATACATTAAAATTGCATATTTCAGATTTAAAAAAAACCCTCCCAAATCAGGTATTATTTTGGATATGCATATGGCACCATGGAAAACCCAGTTATTTCAGAAAAGAACATTTTAGAGATTGTCTTTGCAAGGAACATGTTTGTTGCAGTAAACAAAAAATGCAACTCTAGAGAAGCTATTCAATGGCCAAAAAAAACTCTCTAAAGAGAGAACACAGGAGCACCTAAAAATAACATACTCTAAAAAATTATACAAATAGATGCAGTGAATATTATATTTCTATACACAAAGATCTAGGAACATACTAGTGTGAAGCAGTTAGAACTTAAAGAGTTGCTTTTTTCTTTTATTTCATTTTAATGAGTCATTAAAAGGAGTGTTAGCTGTTTTTAAACTAAGTCTTTCAAAAGGGGAAAGTCCTGTCATTACAGTCAAGAAAGCACTTTGCTGGTTTGTTTTACTGGACCACAAACTACATCTCTGGTAATATCCATCAGATTGCAGAAAAACAGGCAACTCAGATTTCTTCAAGCCACCCAGGGATGATGCAATGCTGTTTTTCAGCGGGCAAGAGCACAAAGGCACATGTGCAAATACTGCCTTAAAAATCAAACTTTCTTTTACCTAACTACCAATACAGTGGCAACTGCAACACTAATGGACAAAGGCAGTCCAGTAAGGCCTTCCAAAGAGGTGGTGCATCTAATCAAGGCTTATTCTCACTGCTCCAGTTATTCCTGAAGAGTCACTGAGGCTACACCCACCATCCATTCAGACAGCCCTGTGTGAAACAGTCTCCAATGTGCACAGTACTTGGAACAGGGCAACTGCTGCATGCAGGTAAATTGGGTTTTGTTTGAAGAACAGTCAAAAGGAAATGTAATTCAAAATTGAAACAATGAAGAACAGTTTTTGTTGCCTCTTTCCGCCCTTATTCTAAAAATACAAAACTCTAAAAAATTGAACTTGAAGACAGGTACATCCTAAAAAAACCTCCAATTGTTATTTGTAGTATTGCTTCTATCACTATTAGAAAAGCCATCTTATCTCCTCTTTTTATCCCCAAACCTAGATGAAATTTCAAAATCCTGAAGTTCAAATGAAGTTCTGGGGAAAAAAAAAAAAAAAAAAAAGAGAGGACAAGAAGCAGTGGAGGATGATCTACATCAGCTGAAGTAGTGGTATTTCAATCTGTCTGTACCAGAGCAAAAATGTTATTGCATGCAATACCTCTCATACATGTATGTTATGCAAACAGTGAAAAATGCAAATATTGCCTTTTTATGTTTTAGTTACATTTTTCTGTCCTAACCTTAATTTCACTATCACGCTCAATAAGTGCTTTGAGTAAAACTGAAGTTTAAACTCTCATGCAGTTTCAGAAGATGAGAATATAAACCAGTTTTGCTTAAAACACCAAGGTCATGGTTTCAATCCCTGCATGGACCACTCACTTACAGACTGAACTCCATGATGTCTGTGGGGCCCTTCCAGCCCAGAATATTCTGTGAAGTCAGAAGCAGCTCTTCACTGTATCCTTACCAGTGCTGGCCAGCAACAGGGTGTAAGTTAAACTGTTAACTGGAACATCTTTTATTTTACAAGGCAAAACAAAGTGGAAAAGACATGTTTTTGAGAAAGCTAAAGGCTGGCTAAGAAAAACATTTGTAACTTGTCAAGCTACAACCTGAAGTGTCTTCTGAGAATTGCTACACGGATAAATAAAAGTGAGATCATGGACATATGTAAGTGGTTCCTGCATGCATTAAAAACTTTTCCATAAATAGTTGTCTCATTTGTCACAGCACTGAAGAAAGCTGGCAGGTTTAAAAAACAAAAACAAACAACCAAGAAGCACCTGTTGTTCAAAAGGAAGAATACTCAGAAGTGTTGCTGTCACTTGATTAATTCAATGAAAATTTTTACCCAAGCACAACTCAAGAGCATTGTCAAATCTGACTGCAAAGCGATGTTATTACCTCAGAGCGTAAATGCTGGAGAGACTACAGGTAGTGACAGAAACACTCTCATAGTCACTGCTGGAGATGGAGCTGAGGGGGGAATCACGTAAGCCATCCTGAGAACTGGAAAAACACACGGAGACAAAATGAACTGCTGAAGCGAGCAAAGGCAAAACCAGAGCATTGAGGTAAGTCATGGCTTGTCATGGGTCATTCAGAAATAATAAACTGGCACTTGCATTGTTTTTGCTCTTCAGATGACACAAACCTATTCTGTTTTCTTCCCAAAAGGACAGGCAATTCAGCAAAGTCAGTGGACACACATCTTACAACAATCTTCAATTTAATTCATGCCATACAGATAAAAGATTCAGGAAACAACTGTGAGTGTTACATTTTCATTGGAGATAGATGAAATAGCTTGCCCATGCTGCTAAGTGTGGTATAACCTTAAACTGAAGCCATAAAGCTGCGAGTTCATAAAGTCATCTTGGGTTTCAGGCCAAGGCACAGTAATCCATACACTTCAAAAAATTCTGAATATTGTGAGAAGTCTGACCTACATTTGCTCCCCATTGGAAGGAAAAGGTCTGTTAGAAAACAGAACATTGACACTTGGGTGATGGAGCTGAATATACCTGCCCCTAAGTTTGCTCAATCCCTCTAAGTGCCATATATGTAGCTCAAATTTTGTGCTTTGAGCCAACAGATATCCAGAAAGGAGCAGTCCCATGGCAAACCACTGACACTTCGTTAGCAGAAACCCACTAGTTCCAATTAAAAGGATATGACTAATTTAAATGAATGGTAGACAACTTGTCTCTGGCATCCCTGGACTAATGAAAAGCCTCTAAATAGCACATCATTTCAGATCTTACATCATATTATCAACATACACTAGAAATTGAGGAGTAAAAATAGTTTTATAAGTGCTTATGAAACTATCTTGTAAAGACCAATTTCTTGTTTGAATAACAATTTACTGCTCAGCTACTAGAAATTCCACAAAGTGAGAAAATATTAGATTATATGAGATAAGAAAATATGTAATCTTAAGCAGAGATATCAAAGTTGTATTGGCTCTAGGCAGTGCAGAAGATTCACTCAAGCCAGCTGAACTCAAATGTTCAGTCAACAAATCTTTGGACAATGCAAAGAGAAACCTAAGAAACATCTCCAGTTAAAAGAGAGGTTCTTATATAGGTCAGGGTTATTTCACCTTACTTCTCCACAATTGTGAGTAGATTTTTTTAATGTGCTTTTGCTTTTTAGATCTATGCAAGCCAGTTATGTTTCAAGCTCTTTTTTTTCTGCCAAATTTACTATTACAGCTATTTTTTCAGCTAGAAGGCTGGAAGAATGCTTAAGGGGAATTCTTCAAAGCAGTGTATGGAAGGTGTGTGCTCTAATCCCACTAAGAAATAATAGGATTTGTTTGCATACCTCCCACTAATCACTTGGAAAATGTACCCCTTCATGTTTCTCATTTCTGACTGCCAATCTGAAAATAAATCCCAAGTGTACCATGCTTTAGTTGAAAGGAGAGACTTCACAACCAGAAAATAATTTTATCAGACTTGAACAAAAATCTATTTAACTTTCATTCGTTTTATGTAATTTCCCTTGCTAATTCTGCTCATTATGAAGAGATATATGCATTTAAACAAAGGCTTACTCTTTTATAGCTCATCACCTTTACCCATCCAATCTTACAATATGGTCATGCCACTAAAATGTAATTTTACTGGCTGTTTTACAGCAGCTGAATGATATTAAAAAAACCATTAGCACACAATTTCACACCATGATTAGGCAGGTGTGGTGGTGGGCTCACCCCCCTTTTCTTTTTAAACAAAAGCAAGAAATGGCAGTCTGAATGTCTGTACCCAAACTGGGCTCTGGGGAGATAGCAAACACCACAGGAGCCAAGGGCCATAAATTTTGCACAGCAGCTGAGGGCTACTTGAGCACACACCAGCCAAAGTACAAATATTTAAATATGACTGTAAGTCACTCATCTCAGCCCAAAAATAGTGGAGAGTCCAGGGCCTGTTGAGCTCTCCTGTGTGGCAGCAGCCTGCATGCCAGGATCTCCCCTCTCACAATTATTCCTCAAGGCTGAGTGAATCCTTATCACACCAGATACTGTGTAAGTGAAACTGGGAATAAGCATGCTGAAATGTAGAAATATTAGTTAAGTGACAAAAAGACTGACTGCACATATATAAATAATCCTTTAGACACAAACCATTGATCAGGCCTGGGACTAAGTCTGGATCCAGCTGCAGCCACACTCCTCTCTGAACCTCAAGACTCAGTGAAAGGGCCTCCCTGCAGCTTTGTTTGATCCTGTCCTCCATGCACTAAATACTGAATGAACCTTGTTAAACTGCTTGTACATTTACCATGGAATTTTGTTAACTCATTGTCTCCCAGCAAATACATCACTGCCTCTCTCTTGCAAGTGAAGCACATCACTCTTTTGCTCAGAATAAACTAATCTTGGAACAAGAGAATCAGGAAACAACAACAACAAGGAGCAAACTCAGCATCTTCCTGTATGTTCTTCCACCTCCCCAGCATTCCCAGATTTTTCCAGTGTAAAAATCCTGCCAGCTGATTTGGGTAGTAATAATTTGTCTGAAAGATGTCAGGTTTGCCGTCCTTCAGTGCCTTTTGTGAAGCTCTGCCTGCTCTATTTGCAGTCCAATCAAAATATTTCAGTTACCAGTATTTTAGCACTTAAATTCAATTTTCATAGGTTCTAGTTTTCTACTTTTTTGTTTTAAAGAATTTAAGATTTTAAGTTCTTACAGAGAGCCCAAAGGGTTTAAATTTTTTCCAAGAACTCACAAGTTCACACACAGTTTTGAGGAGTTAAATGCTCTAGGCTAAAACATAAACCAAACCAAGCACCACCCTGAAGTACCACCTCTCTGCTAAGAGCAGATATTATTCACTGCCAACGTTGTCCCAAGACATGAAATCCCTTTCTACCATCAGCTACCTATGTGGAATGGACATTCTGAGAGAGAAGGCAAAGCAATAAAGCACATTCATGGTAAGGAAACCCAGGGAGCATGATGAACACAATGGCCCACAACCAGCTGGCATGATCAACCATCTCAGTGCTAGCTTTACCTGCCTCTTCACAGATGTCTTCTGAACAGGCAATAAGCACCACCTCAGCTCTCCTCCACACTTCTTTGCCTCTCATTTCAATCTTCTCTCACTCCATACCAGTTCCTGTCAGCACAACTCCTCCTCACCAGTTTCATCATCTCACCAATTTTTAAGCCTTGTCTTAGCCCAGTTTGACATTCTAAACTGCTTTATAAATGCCTTAATTTTCTCCTTCTCCATTTTTCTCTTGGGGCACAAACCTGACCATGCTGAACAATCTGCTGACTTCAGGATGAGATATCCATCCAGTCAGTCATCATCTGGCAATGCAAACTGCTTGAACACACTTGACACAAACCACACTCACAGACATTTGTTTGTTGCAATAAACTCTGTGTAGTTCAGGCAATTACAACATGGAAACATTTTTCTCATTCCTGTGTATCCCTGTAGACTGACTCATTGTACTGGAAACAGTATTTATGATTTTAAAAGTGCTTATTACTGATTCATATTCAGGCTTTAACTGTTGACATAAGAAGTTGTGTTTATTTAGTACTAAAAATAGGAATGCAATAATGGTAACTGTTTTATACTTTCTAACTAGCTTTAAAAAAAAACCCTTTAATAATCACTGCTTTCCCTCTCAGTACACACAGTCTTAGGATAACTATAGAGTTTTGTTCATATTAATGTCTGCCTGAAGATCCTCTCTGCTTTTCCAAGGTGCTGGTAGATCCTGAGTGAATGGACCTGTTTTTCCCATCTCAAGATGCCCATTATCAGCTGATGATGGCTCAGCACACACACCTGCATTAGCACAATTATAAGAGAAAATCCATGCATAAAGCCACATCCTGCAGCTGAGAGCTGCTAACCCTTCCTTCCCACATCAGCCCACAGGTGACCTGAGCTTCACCACGTCATGCTCATTTGCAATAATGCTGTTTTGGATTGGGATTCATTGGACTGCTGAAAGTGGGGAATGTGGCAAAAGCTTCTTTCATTTGTAGGTCTTAAATGCCTACAGTGCTGTTTGAAAAATTACATTCTGGCACTGGATAAAATCACTATCCATGCTCATCAAAACATAATTCTTCAGCACTTCCAATAAAATTACAGAATAAAGATTTGAGGACATGGAGCAGAGTGACATGGGGTGTTATGGCTGCCTCATTTCATGGAACACTGGCAGACTGAACCAATGAACCCTTCCCTGAAAGCTGTTGGCCACTCTTTGCAGCTATTCTAAAAAGAAAAAACAAACTGAAAGCCACCTTTATTTTATCCATGCTTTTTTCTACTGGAATGTGTTTCTAGCCTCTTACATTTAATTAAACCTCTGCTTCAGGGGACAGGTTCTTCATGAATGCTACTAATTGAATACAATTACATTTCATATTACAATAGTTAATTGGCACAAGTATTGTTTGACTGGCTCACTACATGAGGGCTGACTAAAGCCTCATGTGTCACACCAAATCCACTCAAAAATTATCTTTTAAAACTTTTTAACATGTTATTTCAGGAATCCCTACATTGAAAGCTAATATGGTTCCCGGCTTCAATTGATATTTGGACCTAGTAAAAGGGAAGCTGGTATAAAACAGTGACACCAAAGCTTTGTAACAGCAGTTGTGTTACAGGATACTGCACAAAATCAGAGTTAACAGGCAAGGTAAAACATTGCCATTTCAAATTTGAGACCTGCATTGTTAAAAAGAAGGGGAGGAGGGACTGAAAAAATTAATTTATACTGAATCTGAATTTGGCTAGTTGCACAAAGGCAATAAACAGAATGCTAGAAGGGGAACAAAGAACTTCAACCAACAGCCAGATAAAGGATTGCTTAAGGGAAGTACTGCAGTTAAAGGCTGATGTTTGATTCCTAATCAAGTAGTATTTGCTTTTTGCTGAGAATTTTTGGTGAAAATTTTTCTTTTTCCTGAACAGCCAGTTAAAAGACTAATCAGCACAAGACAATAAATAGACATATTTTTGTTTATGTGAACTTGAACAGCTGTCCATTAATTTTTCATGGAAAAGCCAACATTTTCTTGTAAAAATATACACAATTTTCTTAAATCTTACTGTGAAGGGAATATTAGAACAAGCATGAATTTAAGACATTTAATCAAGGTAATTCGAATTTCAATATAAATTAATTTAATTTTGATAAAGGAATACTTGTAGAAAAGCTAGAAACTCAGACAAGCTAGAAAGGTACTTTGTAAGAATTTGGTTTTGTTTTTTGTAGCAAATGTTAGCCATCCTCCAAATACAAATGGCTGAATGGCTGTTTTCCATGCATTTATAAAGGTGGAATGACTTATCCTAAAGTTGTTGTATTGAAAATGTGCACATGTCACATGTTGCTAAGGAGTGAACAAAATAAAGTACAGGCCAAAAAAATCAAAATTAGAAACCAACTGTCTGAAACAGGTGTTCATTTTCTAATGAAGTTATACTAATATCCTGAGGAAATAAGATTTTTAATATATTACAATACAGACTACTGTAATACATAAATATTGTACAATATATACAATTTAGGATTAAAGAATTGAAAGACTAAGAAAAGAGGCAACTTGAACACCAAGCTCAAAAATAAATTATTCCTCTTATTCTAGAGTTGCAATACAGATGAACAAATAGCAAAACATGCTTTTCCAAGGACACCTCTTTCTTCCTCCTTATACTGCAAGAGCATAAGGCAAAATATTCTGATTTTTAGCCCCCACGAGTAAATGCAAACATTGCCAGCATCCAACAGCTGATGGACACAGCTGGAGCTTGCAGGAAGGGAGAAGGGAAGAAATTCTCCTCACTACCAACTGCAGCTCCTTTTGAAAACTGTCACTGCAAAAGGCTTCATCAAGAATACATTCAGACAGATCAAGGCAAATGGAAAAAAAAAAAGTAAAACTCAAGGTAGAAATTTTAAATAGACCTGCAGTGGAAAAGTGAGAAACTACACTTAATAATCCCTTTTTTTTATAGCAGAACTGTTTTGAGGTCAGTATGCAGATAAACAAACATGCAACAGAACCAGGTATTTAAGACGAAAACATGAAAACACCAGCATTGTATGACAAGATCAAACAAGCTGCCCAACTTCATAAAACATTAGCAGGTTTACATGGACTCCTCAGCTCCAGAATGAACTGAAAGACAAATATTTACAAAATACACACAAAAAAATATCTTCCCTCTTTGTAGTTTTCTTTCTTCTCTGAAAGAGCACGAAGAATTTCATAGTTAAATGAACATTTAAATAAAAGAATCAGTATAGTTTGCTTCCAATTGAAAAACAAGGAATACTAGATAGAGATTTAAAGCTTGGTTTTGGGGTTAACTTATATTCTTTTTCACCCCAAAACACCAAATGGTGGTTTTTTTTGTAGTTTTATCATCTTATGTTCTAGTCTTACATGGCTTTCCCCCTTTAACTGTTTGTTTTGTTATTCATCACCTTGTCCCTTCAGCAAGTCAGACACTGCACCTTTGCTAGTGCTTTTCTCATATTTGCATCTCATTAGCACTGCTGCACAAGACTTGTGTGCTGTTGGTGTTTTATATCTTTGAGATACAAGCAAATAAAAAAGAAGGACATAAAATCAGCTAACACTTAAAAAGCCAAGCAGCAGAGACCTGTCAGTATCCAGTGATGGTTGTCTGTGAGGGTGTGGCTCCATCAGCACACAAGGGAAGGGCTGTGGGATGTCATTCAGCTGCACTTCTCCAAAGCCTCTGACACAGTCCCCCAGCACACCCTTGGATGTAAATGGGACAGAGATGGACTCAGTGCATGGACTGTTACATGGATAAGAAATTGGCTGGTCAGATCCAGAGGGCAGTGGGCGATGGCTCTGGATATCAGTGACAAGTGGTGTCCCTCCAGGGAGCCTACTGGGACCAGAATTACTGAATATCTTCATTAATGACACAAATGAAGGAACTGAGTGCACCCTCAGCACATCTGCAGGTGATCCCAAGCTGGGTGGTGCAGCTGACACACCTGAGGGACAGGACTCCCTCCACAGGGACCTGGACAGCTCGAGAAGTGGCCCATGGGAATCTCATGGGCTCTAACAAGACCAAGTGCTGGTGCTGCCCCGGGTCAGGGCAGCTCCCAGTGGCAGCACAGGGTGGGGATGAGCAGATCCAGAGCAGCCCTGAGAAGGACTTGGGGGTGCTGTGGGTGAGAGGCTGGACATGACCCAGCCATGGGCACTCACAGCCCAGAAACCTCCCTGTCCTGAGCTCAGCCAAAGCACCGTGGGCAGCAGGTGAGGGAGGGGGTTCTGCCCCTCTGCCCCACTCAGGTGAGACCCCACCTGCAGCACTGCTTGCATTCAGCTCTGGGGCCCCACCACAGGAAGGACATAGACCTGTTGGAGCAAGTGCAGAGGAGGCCACCAGGAGGAATGGAGCACCTCTCCTATGAGGAAAGGCTGAGAGAATTGGGATTCTTCAGCCTGGACAAGAGAAGGATTCAGGGTGACCTAACTGGGATCTTCCAGTACCAGAAGAGAGCCCACAAGAAGGATGGAGAGAGACTTTTTACAAGAGCAGGGAGTGACAGGATGAGGAGGGGAGGCTTCAAACTGCAGGAGGGAAGGTTCTGATTAGATAGGAAGAAATTCTTTACTGTGAGGATGGTGAGGCCCTGGCACAGGCTGCCCAGAGAATCTGCAAAGGTCCCATTCCTGGAAGTGCTCAAGGACAGCTTGGGTGAGGCTTTGAGCAATCTGGTCCAGTGGGAAGTGTCCCTGCCCATGGTAGCGGTTTGGAACAAGATTTTTAAGGTTCCTTCCAACCCAAACTATTCCATGATTCTATGAAATCTTTAGTAGAAGAATGTTTAATCTTTATTTTAAACTCCACTGAATTTTGAGGCTAGACAGAGAAGCATGAAACACCAGCTATTTCAGACACAAGGATTATTATGGTAAACCCATCTGGATCACAGAGCTTACACCTATAATGTCATATTGTGTAGTAAAATAAGTTTTAGACTTACTAAAACAAATGGTTTGTATCACAACACTCACATTTGAGAGCTGCTTTATTCAGAAAAGGGAAAGAAAATTTTCTTCTACCTGGTGACTTACAGTAACTAGAAAGTAAATACATTTATCAACTTGATAAATGAGCCTATCCTGCAGCTATTCCATGTGTATGAGATTGCTTATTGTTCTAGCTAATGGGTCCATCACTCTGAAAATAATCTACTGTCTCCAACATTTCCCCTATGGTTAAGCTGGCATTCACAAGCATGTAATAGGGAGCAGTCACAGAAGCCTAATGTGATCTGTCAATTTAAAAATACCATCAAAAAGCAGTGATTAGTCATTGCCCAGGCAGCATGAGTAAGGAGAGGTCCACAAGTTTTGTAACTGAATTATCTCTTTTCCTGATAACATGACTAGTGATTCAGAGGCAAGACCCCAATCTTGTATATATACCCATTTAAGGCAAAAATAGGATCTATCCATATATAACTTTTTAATCTAGTTCTGAGTAGAACCCCAGCATCTCCATCTTTCACAGAACATACCCAAGGAGTTGCTATTAGAATGCTTCCAAATAAAGTACCAACAATCTAGTAACAAAATACCTCCATCCCCACTGCTGTACTGCTGCAAAGGTGGAACACTTGACAATCATAACAGATGTACTGTAGTCTCAAAAATGAATACAGCTAATCAGAAGTAATCAGCAAAGTATCTGTGTAAAAGGCTACGGTGCAAACAGACAAATCCAACTAACCTGCTAACAAAATATTCAAAAACATTCCCCCAAGAGTTTTACAACTCAAGAATGAATAAGATGAATTATTAAGCTCTCTTTTAAAACTTCCTTGATGCCTGGAGTCTAAAGCTGGCCATCCCTAAAAAAAAAAAAAAAAAAAGGACTCCACAGGGATTCAAACAGCTCTAGCTCTGTGAGCCTGATGATCATACCAAGCAACTTAAAATGTATCCAAAGCTAAAATGAGTAGACAACAATATGAAGGTCTGTCTGGGAAGAAGTAAGGTGACTTCTGCAGAGGGAACCTCTTGGGAACTCTGTCACGGGGTCAGGAAGCTTGTGAACAACGGTGATTCATCTGTCAAGCCTCTGGATTTCCAAACAGGTTCTGTCAAAATACCTCACTAAGGGCTTTTAGGAAAACTAAGGAGCCACTAAAACTAAGAACAAGAGGGAGGGGCCCAAAAAGGACAGATAATTCTTAGTTACAAATTGGGAAAAGCTGTTAAACAATCACTTCTCAGAAAGGTGGGATTTCATGGCTGAGGTTCTTCAGCACCCTGGGAGCTTTGTTGTTGTGTATGATCTGCAAAAACAGGGAATGCAATGAGCTCTGACAGGTTACTACCAATGCAAAATTACTCAGGGTAACAACCAGAACAGACTGCACAACTGCCCAGGATCCTAAAGTCTGAGTAACAGGCAAGACTTCACAGGTAAACACATGGAGAACAACTTTAGCATCAGATACAGAACCACAGCCTCTGAGACCACAAGCACCATCCTGGGGCTTTAGCAGACAACTTCAAAAAGAACCTGAGCACACCACTTAGTAAGAATTCCAAGCCAAATACTGAAAACCATTGAAAAACAACTGAAAACAATTATGCCACTGTGCACATCCACAGTTTGCTCGTATCTTGAGGAAGTGCAGTTCTGATTCACTTACTGCTAAGAGGAAATTGTAGAATTGAAAACTGTTTAGGGCAAGAGATAAGACATGATCAAAGGTATGGACAATTTGTGGACAACCTCTGAACAAGCAGGCTCTGACTTTTCCAATCTGAAAAAGTAACCACATTGACAAAATGTGACTTAGGTCTACAAAATCACAACAGGCGGGAGAGGCCAGACAGGAATCAGGAGCAAACAAAAGCAAATGGCAAGGCAGACTTACAGAACCCTCTGTAAAAGGACAATTCTCAGATAAAGTTTTTTAACAATATTAGCAGAGACTGGACAAGACAGTGGAGAAGTTACTACATTCACAAAACATGGGAAGCTTAAATAGCAGCTTACAGAGATATATAATTTCATTCTGTTTTTCAGACCTGTTCTCAAAAATTCATTTAATATCCTACTCAAGGCAAAAACTGGTAGACAAATAGTCTGAATTTTGTATTATTTATGAGGAAACTGATTAAACACAGTGATTACTTTTACATAGTATTCCATTTGAAGTGCTGCAAAATCATGGAATGTCAAAGGGACTTGTGAATTACATCTTAAAATGAAGTCCACTTAGAAACCCTGTTGTAAGGCCTTGATTATGATCACACTTGCAAGCCTAAGATAGCAAATAGTCAGAATAATGAAAAAGATAAGCTGAGTTTGGTGCATGCTAAGTCATATTTAACCTGTAAAAACAATTAGGTCCAGGCCAAAGAACTCATGATTCTATTTCCACTGCCACTAAAATATTTCATAATTCAATTGGTACACTTATTTCAGTGGCTTTTATATTGTGGTTATGCTTTGTGGTTCAAGCTACCTCCACTGTGTTACCCTGAACTCTGTGAACATAACAAATCACACACACAGAAAGCCAGCTATCACAGAAATACAGAAAACAAAGGTAACTCATCTCTAATGTCTTCCCTCTGCTTCAAGATAGTAAAACTTCAGGGAAACTGAGGTCTCACTACAAAACAGGTTATCCTCTAAACAGTAAACCAAAACAAAGTCAGGTTTTTCACTGATCTGTATAAGATCCCTTGTGTATAATCAAAGTCGAGCTGAAGTGTGGCATTTTCTTTATTACAAGTATTATGATGCTATCTCCCTGCTATCAACTAAGTTCCTTACTGTCATTAAATATACAGAACCTTAATTCATGACCTCCACTCTTCAATCATTTTGGCTGAGATGGTCCAACAGGCTTAAGAGTCACTTTGCACTTTGCTGGGCTCCTCCAGCGCACACACATTCACAGCTATGCTTGTGCCCACAGGCAACATGGTCACATCAACCCCTTTCTCTCAAATGAAGCCAAGGTAGAATGTGTTTAGATAACCATTTAATCCCATGCACTGATGCAAAAGTTAACTTTTTAGTATTTGCCAGACACACTTCTCCTATAAAACAGCAGAGGACAAGGGAAGTAATGACCCAGGTACCATTTAGCAGCAATGCCCTCTTGGATACATTAAGCAGGTAATGTAACATTGATTTCAATGATACAGAGACACTGGATGATTAAAATTCAGATCTCTAAATCTTTTGCAGAAAAGCTGATGTCCAATAAAAAGTTATCTGCATTAAAAAATATATATGGATAAATTCCTTAATCCTGCAACATTCTATTGTTCTTAAAATCAACATTAAGGATACACCAATCACTGTAGTAGAAGGATACAGGAATTTATGTACATGCAAATTACTACCAAGACATTAAGTTGCTCTTACCTTGAACTAGATCTTGACTTTACATCTTCCTTTGCTGTCCTTTCACTACTAGCATCTTCGTTGTAGTCCGTTTTTTTATCACACAGTGGTTTCCTCTTCTCCCACTTCTTCTGCTGATTTGAGATGCTTTCTGCTTCTCCTTGGGAGTCACTTTCTACTCCTACCTGTGAACCTGAGGAATGTGCCAGGCACTTAGAGGAGACTGGCAGTTTTTGCTCTTCACTGCCAAAGTCTCTTTCTGCTAACAAAGCAGAAGTTTCAGGTTTTAATGTTTCCTGCTCAGGGACTGAATTGTCCAAGTTATCTACATGGTCCATTTCCTTAGACTTTACTAACGTGTATGAAGCATTTACAACACCTCCTGCAGAATGTTTAGTCTTTAAACCTTCAACACCGTCCTCCCTGCTGTCTTCACAGCTGCCACAACACACACAGGAATTAATCAGACAGTTTGTGGCAGCTATACTGAGTTTATGGGACTCATCCTCCTCCTCATCTGCTAATGGATTAGCAGATCCAGGAATACAGCTAATAGCTGCTTCTGGGGTTGTTACTGGGGATTCTGAGCTAGAAGGAGATTTAGGATTGAATATTACAGTAGCAGATATTTTCATTCCCCCCGTCCTGTGCGCTATCACTTCCGCCGTTTCCGCGTCGTCGGCGTACGCATCCCAGCCATTGAGGTATAACTGTGAGTCTGCACCTTCCAGACAGCTGCACGAATTTGGAACTGAAATGCCAGGCATCTGTTTTCCATCTTCAACATTGTTATTATTGCTTAAGACACTTTCAGCATCTTTTAAAAGCAAAGTTTCCTCTGTCTGATGGCCATTCTCATAAAGCAAAGCATCTCTATATTGCAGATTCTGTTTTGAATCGTGGCAAGGGTTATTCACCCAAGCAAAAGTATCACTGACTGAATCCAACCCAGCCAGAGCTTCTCCTGCTCCATCTAGGTCATCCATAAAAAACACTCTGTCCTCTTCATCAGTTAAGTTGTCAAGATGGTGTCTTGTTGGTGAAGCTTCTGTGCTAGAACTATTCCTTAGGCTAGGTCTGTGAGCTGGAGACTGACAGATGCTTGGAGGGGAAAGCAGAGAAGACATTTCGTCGCCAACTCTGTGCACCATCCTGTTCAGCTGCTCCAGCTCCTGCTCATCATACTGCATGGAACAAGCCAGCTCAGCCTCTGTGTTCTCAGCTTTTGCTGAAAGTTCCTTAGGAGGCAAAGTCGCAGTTATGCCTGGTGTAATGACAGAGGGTACTTCAGGATCTGCTCTGACGGGAAAATCCACATCTTGGGAGATGCACAGGTTACGTTCCAGCGTGTGCAGCTCATCCTCGGTCAGCGTCTGAAGGAGATCCCTGAAAATGAAGAAATACACACATCACTTGTCATTTATAATCATGAGGCATTGATGCTACAGATTTTAAAAAAGCTTTTACTGTTAGTGCAGAAATCCAGAACTTGAGAGCACAGAATACTTTTGACTGTGTAATTCAGTGCATTTGGCATTCATATCCAGAGCACGTGACTACTGATGCCTGAATTTGAGATTACTCATGCAAATAGAGGGCATAAAATTATATGCATGCTTGCAGTGAAGCCTCAAAATAAACCAAAACACACACAAAAATGGAAATTTTCCCCTCCCCATCATTTATAGTGAAAATGTCACCCACAATTAGATTTATTTCATCATTTTACTTTTTTAATTCACAAATTTGACTTTGATTAGCAAACCAATTTTCCATCCTTCAAGTTGATTCAGAAAATTATTCTGCAAAAGAGTACTGCAGAAGTTTCACAGCATTACACTGTCAGATAAAAGAATTCAATAAAATAGTAATATTGCTTATGCACCACTGGTATCTGGAAGCCAGATCACTGAAACTGGGATTGGAAGTTGGCTCTCTCCTGCCTCAAACACTGAACTCAATCTTCTGGCTTTGTCTGGCATAAACTTAATTTTCTTCACAGTGGCTACAATGGGGCCGTGTTTGGTGCTGGAAGCAGTGCTGTTAACCCAGGGGTGTCTTTGCTATTCCTGCCCAGCACTCACACACAGCCAAGGCCTTTCCCGCTCCTCACTCCACCCCAGCAGCGAGGAGGCTGGGGGTGCACAAGGAGCTGGGAGGGGACACAGCTGGGGCAGCTGACCCCAGATGACCCAGGGATATTCCAGACCATATAGATGGCATCAGGCTCAGCACATAAAGCTGGGGGAAGGAGGAGGAAGGGGGGTTGTTTGGAGTGGTGGCATTTGTCTGCCCAAGTCACCGTTACGTGTGATGGAGCCTGGCTGCCCTGGGCATGGCTGAACACCTGCCTGGGGAAGTGCTGAATTTATTCCTTGCTCTGCTTTGCTTGTTTGGGGCTTTTGATTTACCCATTAAACTGTCTTTATCTCAACCCATGACTTTACTCCCTTCTACTCTTCTGCTTCTCTCCCCAGACCCACTGGAGGGTGAGCAAGTTGGCTGCGTGGGGCTGAGCTGTCAGCTGGGGTGAAGCCACAACACCAGGTCATTAAGGACTAAAGCTCCTGCACGATGTTAAGGACAAGGCAGGTCTGGAAGCAAACACTGAGCAGTTCAGCAAACTGTGTTTTCTGTAGACATGCAGCATCCCCAGTGTTACCAAGTGTCCTCAGTACTGCAGTTTAGGACTATGGGCACCTGAAAACAAAGTGTTATTAAGTGCTTGATAACTTAAAAACAGATCTGCAGACACAGCAGCATGTAATTTTAGGCCTTAATTTGATTTACAATATCCTTCTTAATTAGAAGTCACATATACAAACATCCTCTGTCAAGAACTGCTGCCACCATTCCCAAAGATCAGTAAGTGCATTTTAGCTTAAAAGAATGGATGGGAAAAGCAAGACCTGTTCAACAGAGGTTAGGAGTCCATGATTCCTCATGTATTTAGGACTAATTTGTAAGCAGGTAACATACAGCTGGAATAATAATATGCACATATTAAAAGAATTCTCTTAAAGGAGTAATTTTGGTAAAAAAAGAGGCCAAAAACCACCAAAGAAACATTCAATACATCTCACACCTTGATTTCCAGTAAGTGGTTTACATTCTTAACTTTCTAACTCAAAGATCAAATATTTTTGCAAGTACTACCAGTTATTCAAATAGCTCAAAATATACATCACTAGCATCTGACCTGCATGTCAGCTACCTATAGTTTGAAAAAGCTAACAGTTTAGACAAACATTCTTAAGTCAGAAAAAATTATGGCTATGTACATTCCACACAATTAAGATTTTATTTCTTTAAAAAAAAAAAATCTTGCTTTATATGAGTAATGTGACCCTGAAAAAAGTTCTAGGCCTCCAGAAGTGCTACTTATAAAAACAACTGCACTCCCTTTTCACACTCTGTAACAGAGAAGTCAGAATTTCCTAGAATCATTCTATCTGCATCTTCAAATCTAAAGTTTGACCATTTTTTTCAGTCTTAAAAAAGTAAGAAAGGAAAATAGGCAATCTTTCTTAGACCCACTTGCCTAATAATCTATAAAGCAGTACTGCTATTTGGCACACTTGAATATTTTAAATACCTATACATTCCTTTCTTTTGTCTGCACAGTATGTAATGACACCACCTCAATATTACTCGGATTTTGTATTTAATCAGTGTCTGTAAGAGATGAGGCACTTGAACATCACCTTAGTAACAAACTGAGAATGGCTCAGGTTTTAAGGTCAACATAAAAACAGTAGTGTTACCATCAGTTATTCTAGAAATAATTATACCAATAGGATAAAAAAACCCCCCACAGAATAACATGATAATAACATGAGGCTTTGTATTAGGAATTTCCATTTTTTTAGTGAAGAAACTCCGATGTAGAATTTTATAAGCATAAACAAAGTAATGTGAGATTTTAAAAACATTTGGGGTTTTCATTTTAAAAAACCACAACAAACAAAAGTAAGCACAGAAATGTAACAGTGAAGGGTTTAAGCTTGTCCCTCACATACTCAAAGGTATAAAGACATAGGAAATTTCTGGGTTGGGCCAGGGTGCATCAAGTAGAGAATCCTGGCTCCTCATGGGTCCTAAGGAAATACAAAAGCCCAGGACAGACCCACAGGGATCCCTGTGAGTGCATCCTACTGGCTGCCAGCAGCCAGGCATCTCTGAACCAAGGCAGCATCCCTGTGTTCCACAATCCACAGGGAGCTTTTCTTGCACAAACTAAAAGCTGTGTGTCAGCAACTGACCAACAGAAAACTGCTTAAACATCAGCTACCCTTCTCCACACACCACAGTTATGCACACTTCTCAAAACAAAAAAAATGAGCAACTTCTACAAAGACAGCACCAGCAACAGCCAAAGGAATTTGCTTTCCATCCAAGCCCTGCAGCATAATTGAGAACGATCCACTGGGCCCAGGGAAAATCTAAGATTGAATCTCTGGACTTCCAGCATCTATTTTGGTGTTTTATTCAGAACAGAACACCACATGGCAGCACCCAGGATTACTGAATGCCTGGGTGTCCAGAGCTACTCTGCTTCCTTTCCAAGGCTCAGTGAGCCTGGCTGCTCAGACCTAACCAATGCAGGTTTCACACATTGCCTGTAAATTCAGTGCTGAAACACATATTTACTTTATACTAGCTTGCTCCATGGACTTGAGTAATAAATTCTTTCTGCCAATAACAACACCCCAAAATTGAAGAGCAATTCTATGCAGTTTTGAGGACAGTAAATAAAGCCTAATTAAAAAAAAAAATAACAAGAACAACAACAACCACCAGTGGAATCAACTGACAATCCTCATGTCTTTTTAGGAGAGTCGGATCCATGCAGCCTTGGAGGAATAACATAACCAGTTGAATTACACATGGTAGTCTACCAGCCCTGTAATTTCAGTAGAGAAGTAACCCTGCTTTAAATTCAAAGGGAATATGCTCATTTTCCTAATCCAAACACAGGAAATTTTGCTATTAACAAATACAGCTTATTCTAAAAGAGGTTCAAGTAATTATCTTCACTTCTCTGGTTAAAAATTCCCTAGATTCACCATTTTTAAGGATGACAAATGTTTGAACAAGAGCTACCTTTTAGATACACTGTACATTAGATTATACAGGACTCACTGCCAATCTGTCATGCTGTAAAATGACTATGAAGATACTGAAAATGAATGTTAACCAATATAGGGAAAGAAATGTGACATTTCACTACTAAAAACCTGAACATCAGGCGTCATCAATAAACTTTAAGCTTTAATTAAACTGTAGCTACTTCAGTGGCTCATTTCCTTTCTGCTGAAGAACCTTTAACTCTTTGTGCTCATATGGACAAAAAGGATTTCTTCCTCTGCTTACATTATTCAGAAGCCACAAGTAAAGTCAGCTTCTGCAATCCACCCTGATGAGCAGCAGTGTGCTTTCTTCTCACAAGGGCTTCAGAAAATACTGAATTTTAAAAAGTCCATGCTGAAGTTTCAACTGCTTTTTTACTCTTTTTGGCATTGTATCACAGAAAGGCAATCTAGCTTTCAAAATACAAGGAGCATTCTTCTTCCAGTGCTTACAGCTACTCTCAGAAAAACAAAGGAAGTTCTTCAGCTGTGCTCTGCCTGTTACAAGCAGCAGTAGAGATTTGCTCTGCCTACTGCAAAACCAATGAATATATTTTACTCTACTGCCAATATCCAGGGTACAGAAGTGACAAAAAAGCTTCAAAGACATGAGGCCAGATGTCTTTACAGACAAGTTCAGCTTAACAGAGGTCAGGGCCACAGACCCCCTAATCCTGCACATTCCTCAAGCCTCCTCCATTGACTTTGCTCCTATTCTGACAAGAATTTTAAACTGCCTTGCTGTCAGAGAACAGCTTCATTGCTACTGCCAGCCTGTGCTCCAGTCCGTGCTCCAAAGGGAGCACAACCAGGTGCCTCAGTGGAGCTGCCACTGTAGGAGCCTGGAGCAGGTACAGGGATGCCACACACATCCCCCCACTCCTGCTGCACCCTGCTCTGCTCACCAAAGTCCACAGATCTGTCTGACACACCCACACTGAGAAATCAACACTGAGATATGTGACAAACTGCACTGACTCCTTTACTGCCACAGTTTTGAATCAACTCAAAGTTTTAAACACAGCCACCTTGGAAAAACGAATCCAGCTCCCCCCCAACCACTGTGCACACTTAATTTAAAGAAAACAAATTTACACTGCCCCACCCAATTCTTTAAAACAGAGAGTATGTATGCTGCATTTAATTTCTGGTCAATGATGGAGAAAGGTTTCAGTGTATTGAAAATGGCACGATTCTCTGATTCTGCACCTCTTGATGTGCAATCTCCTTGATTCTGCACCACCAAAATCCATGGGGACCCTGCCATCACTTGGAATGGTCTAGAAACAAGCACCAGGCAAGCAAAGAGCTCTGAAACAGGGCAGGATTAAGGAGTACTGCAAAATCCCAAGCTTGCTGACTTTTGAAAATCCCTGTACAGCAGCCTCACAGGCATATATAGCATAGGCAGTGTTTTACCACAAGCATGTTCAGTGTGGTAGGCCCTCAGTGACATATCTGGGCATAGAGCAGGGGATGTGATCTGGGGATTTCCTAAGCAGATTGCAGCAGTTTGGCAGAAATGGTTCAAACACCTTTGTTCCAAAGGCACAGAGACAGCACTACTATATAATTATGCTTTAGTAGATGTAATGCTAATGTTTTACACACAAAATATAAATCAACACAAGCACCTGGCTTAGATATTAATTAAAATATTCAAAGCCATAATTTGCTGCTCAACCTTTCCAAAAACTCAGCAAGAACCCTTACTGCTTTTTCTCAGAGTCTCAACAATCTCTATTGTTTTCAAAGTTGTCAGCCACCAGTAAGACACCAAAAAATTTTCATACCTAATAGATATTTATCTTCTCTGCTAGTTCTGATTTAATTATGTGGATAAACATAATTAAATACAGTACTTATCTCTGCCTTATGGATATTTTAGGATAATACAGTTTAAAAACTAATTACCTGTAATCCTACAAAATAATCAGCTCTGTGTATGATGTTACTCCATGAGCTAAAATACTTAGTTGGCTTAAAAGTTATAGAAATTCACAGAGAAATTCACTGGGATGTGATCACATTCTGCACTAAGATGTTCTACATTCTTACAACAGGCACAAAACTGGAATACAAAATGCAGCTATTTTTAACAGAAGATTTCTGAATCTATTTTCATGCTTAACTATTGGTGCTGGAGACTGGAGAAAGACTCCAGGGACAAACACTCTTCCTTTGCTGGGGAGCAGAAGTATTGGTATCAAATATCATTCCACCTTCTTCAGAGGTTTCTATGAACCTTCTCACAGAGTATGGATTGCAGCCTGATGAGTTAAAAAAAAACCTGATAAGAAAAAATAACTCTACACAGCTTAGGGACTTTTAAAATTAATTCAATTACTCTGTATGAACAGCAAACTTATTTGCATCTCATTGTTATTTTCATTCAATGGATTTTCCATTCAAGAATATTACTAAAGGATCTTTCTGAGCTCAGTTCTTGCCAATATTTGAGTTCCTTCAATTCAGAGACTGCCAGACATAGAATTCCATATTACTTCTTGCTTGAATTTTTGCTCTGATAGATGTTATCTCAGTAAGAACACTTTGCCAACTTTGTCTCCCAGACAACTGAAGTCACATTTTTTTAATGTTCCCTTTCCTTTACAGAATAAATACAAGTCTTAAAGTATATCAGAACTTGGCCAAAATTGAATATGAAAGATCCCTATTTTTTAAAGTTTGCATTGAAAACTGTAGTTATTGAACAAACAAGCATTTTACAAATTTGTTTTCAACCCCAGAGCTATGTTCACAGTAAAAAATGAAAATTAAATGAAAATTAAATGGGCTGAGCAATACACTGACTTCAGTGATTTTCATTTTTCACGTTGTGAAATATGAGGATAATAAAGCAGAAAATACAGATTATGAGAAGAATATTGGCTTTTAAATATCTTTTTGGCTTTAGACAGCAAGTGGAATGCTGGGGAAAATATCTGCAATAGCCACATATTGGGAATAAGGTATTTTAATGTAAACTTCATGGACTTTTCAAGCTTCAGTACCAATAAAGCTTTTTCCTCCTGCTAACTTCAGTTTTGCCCCTCAGTTCATGTTGTTATTCTTAACCCAGTGGTTTATAATACCCTAATTACTCCAAAAACCCCAACAAACCAAACATGTCAATTTATCAATTTTAATTCTCAGATTTCAATATGAATTTCACTAATGTACCTAAAAATAAGACTTCTAGACAAAAATACTAGGAAGCTTTCAAGGGACACACAAGGATGTGGTCTAGATATTTATAAAGGCTAACTTCAGAAATAGCTCCCCTCTGAACCACCCCTGACAAAGCTCACATTCTCCCTCAGGAGATGCCTCACCTCTAAGGATGAGAGGAGATCAATCTGGATATAAACTATGTGAAAACTATTCTTGTATCAGACTGTCACCATGACATCCAGGGAAGGCAATAAACTGCTGAAAATTGGACTCAGGGAAAAAACCCAAACCTTTCAAATTATCTCTAGAGATTTCTAGGAACAAAAGTTGCAGTTGGTATATAAATCTGAATTCTAAGAAAGTAACAGAGCTTATGGATTAAGAAAAATTTTTAACACCCAGATAAAATATCTGAAGAGTGAACATAAAGATCCTTTAAAGATACAGCTCAATTTCTACAAAGTAACAGATCAGTCTTCTAAAAACCTCAGCTAAGAAAACAAGATTTTAATGTTCTTTATACTTGAGCCAAAGCCCACATCTCCAACAGTAACCCACAGTGAAGCATTATGGAAAGAAGTATAAAGTGATTCATCCTGTAAAAAACAAATTTACAATATGAAAAACTGATATTCATTTCTATTAGGTTAGGAATTATCTGAGTACTGCATCATAGCATAACAAGAAAATGTAATAAGCCTAGTTAAGCAGAAACATTGATGCTAATTAGAAACAGAATCTACCAAAAATAAACTCTAACTTTTGTACTTCAGGCATCATATACCCAGAAGGAAAATGTGAAATGCTATAAAATGATACTCAAAAAAAAAAAAAAGAAATTATCACAGAGATTAAAAGTTCAGAAAACTACCATGAAATGAAAAACTACATTTTGTTATTTCACGGGTATATCAGGCTGATGAGAGGAAAATGCTGTTTATGGTTAACATAGCAAACAGAAACACTTTTTTAAGCATTTGTGAGTTTTCAGGACTCTGATTTTCACTTCAGAAGAGAAGCAATTACAACTATCATTTATTACTTGCCTTATTTTTCTTAGCAAAGTGTGAAAAGGTCTGAAGAGCTCAGACATATCTTCTGGTTTATGGTCCAAGTTTAATGGTCCCTCGGAGTAGACAACAAGGCCACTGTAATTCAAACACATGCATGAACACACACAAATGAAAATTTTATTACACAGAGCAACCACTGCACAGTCAGAAAAGCAACTGTACATAAACATCAGAACAACATTTAACTACATCTCGTTATCTTATTTTTGTCTTATTCACCCACAGCTAGAATTAGATGCTATTTAAAGTAACAGGAAAAAGATCCCATCCACTCTGTTCCCCTTTCTTAAACATGGCAGAAAAAGCAATGGAAGCCTAAAGGGAAGAACACATATTTATTTCATTGCTGCAGCTGAATTGAAAAAAAAAAATAAAACCACAAAGAAAACCCCACAAAGGAAACCTATTATCAAGTACATAGGGGGAGGTCCACTGATTTGAGGTATTGCAGATGGCTTGTTCTTTCCTGTCTAAATAATTTCCAGGCAAGGTAGCTGACTCCTAGCTCCTATTTTTCTACCTCTAAGATAAATATAACATGGTATTGACATATGGTAAAAAAAGGAAACAGATTTTCTTAATCACATAAAACATATTTCAAAGAAACCATGCTTTTAAATCAACTGAGCACTTGTACAGATTTCCCAGGAAAGAGGCAAATTCAGAATCCTGAGAGCTTCCAGGTACTTCCCTGGAGGTATCTCAACAGCTCCTTCTGACCAACTCACCACTGCCCAAACCTGTTTGTGTGCCATGGGTTAAACAGAATGCACCTTCAGATCTGCTGTGCCACACCATCCTGGCTCTGAGAGGATTCCCAAAGGCACCACTGCTTAAAACTATTTAATCCTCTGCCCACAGCAAAAGCAATGTATGCTTCCCAAAGACAACCTGTTCTCACAGCTGAGATGACATCAGTGTTCTTTTTCCCCTTCCTGTCCATAGTGTCAGTGCTCTATTACCCAAGGTATTTTAAAGGAGTGTTCCTTTTCCTAAACTCAAATTCCATATTGCTGCAGAGAGCTATCCAGCACCCAAATCACCCCGAGTAACAGCAACCCTTGCCTAAGGGTCTGTCAAGGTCTTACCCTAAGGATTGTCAAAGTCTTTTTGTCACCAACCCCTCCCTAGCAATCACCTGTGTGACCACCAAAGCAGCAAAGCTGATGTCACAAGCTATATGAATTCCTCTGAAGTACTAAAAACAAAGACCAGGGGATTGGGGTTTTGAGGGCAGGAGCAGGGAAGAGGAGAGGAGAGTCAGAAAAAGTTGCTTCCTTTCCAAGTCACTTTTTTTTCCTTTGTGGCTTAAGAGAAATTATCTTGTTGCCAGGGATACATAGTTTTATCTTTTTCTCAATGCTTGCCAAGCTTCAACAAGCAGGCTGCCACAAAGTGAAGCAGTTACTGCTGACTCATGTCTTATGTTCTGCAGAAGCAAATGTTACTACTTTGCTCAGGGAAAGAAAGCTCAAGGCTACTCTCCTCACACTTCTACCTGATGCAAGTCACTGCTCCTTTGGCTTTCAGGCAGTTTGTTTGCCACAGAATTTAACTCTTGGAAGAAATTAAAAAAAAAAAGTGAGCTAGACCACTAGAGAAAAAAAAATATTATGAAACGGCTTCTGTACATGTGTAACATTTGAAAGAGCTCTGTGATACTTCATGACACTCATTTAGTTTCTTATCAGTGGATAATTAGGAGCACTTAAACTTCTCTTTCCTTCTGTGTAATTTGGGATAGACATGATCCATTTGCCAAGGAGCCCTGGTTTTCCAGTTAGTGTTGATGTGTTCTCCTCCACTGTGTCCTCCAGCAGCTTCAAACTGACTTCTCCCATTCCTGTTGTCTTCCAATAACCAGATTATTACTGTTATTATTTTTAGAATGACAGTTAGAGACAATATACTATTTAACAGGAACAACAGGCCACAGGGATTTCCTGAGGAGAAGTGTATTACACTCAGGATTTGAGGGGTTTTATTTCCCTCAATTATCCTCCTTATATTAGCTAACTGTAAAACGTTCACAATGTAAAATATTAAAAATATGCTGGCTTTACTCCAGAGAAACTGCTGCCTTAGTAAACCATGAAGACTCATTAGGAAAAATGCATCTGATTTGTTCAATATTGCAAAAACTGAATGAAGCAAAACCACTGTCAATTTAGTTGAGGGGTCAATACAGGGCACAAACCTACACAAAAGTTACAAATATTAACATTTTCCTTCAAGAGAATTAAGCCTAACTCAATAGTTACAATGCAGTGGGCCATGATAATTCCTTCTGAACCTAGAGTCCTTGAGAAAAACCACACAAATTTAACTGAAAATTTGTAGTTTTCAAGACTTGTATCCTTATGTCATCCTATTTTTGAGTGTCACAAAATATGCGCTTTCAAAAAATAATTCTGACAACAGGACATTACAAAGACTGATGTTCCTAATTTCTAAACTTTGCTGGAGGATGCCTGATCAATTGTTCCTGCCTGCTCTATTTAGAGATCTACCATCTTTCTTTTTTTTGTCTTGCTATTCTACATTAAACTGGTAATGATTTAGAACAAAACAATCCTCCTCTTTAATTTTTTTATTAAAACAATCCTCCTCTTTAATTTTTTTTAAAAACATTAAAGCAAAATCAGGTGAAAGACCATTGAAATTCTGAACACAGCTTTTCAAATCTTCAATAAGCCTTCCAATGAGGCAGAACAGAGAGTAGTTAAAAGTTACTTACCATACAATGGCTAATCTTGGAATTGTAAACATTAAAGCTGGTTCATAGTCATCTATCATATCTTGAGTGAGGTATCCAAGCCTTAAGGCTCTAAGCAGAAGAATAAAATTATTTAGTAAGACATCAAAGTCATGAAGAACACATTTCAGTAAGGAAAAACTTGAAAAAATTGTTACAAGCCAATTCAAACTGACAGTATTTAACTCATGCACTGGTTTTGTACAGTCTAAAACACTATATATATAAACTGATTGCTTAAGTCTCTGCTTTAATGAAAAAAAACAGTATAATAAAAATATAAATGCAAGAAAAAATCCCTTTAAGCATTTAAAGCTTTTATAGTTATTCAAAACACAATTCACTTTTATGAAATTTTCTCTATTTACTATTTCATGTCCAGCATCAGTTTGATACTGAAAACCACTGGTGCTGGCAATTTTTCAAATAAAAGAAACACTTTTAAAGTAATAGGGGAAAGTACTTGGTTTCATTTTCAAATAGAAACTGCTCTAATTATCAAGGTCAATCTCCCCCTTAACTAACAAAAAACTTTAAAAAACCACCCAAGAACAGCACAGTTCTACACAATAACTCTTACTGAAGCCTAAGGATTTAATACATGGGGGAGACTTCATTGTCCTCAAATAACTTCTCAAATTTCTTAAGCCCCTTTTAAACTAAACCCCATTTTGCTTGGATTTTTTACTTTGCTATACTTTCCAGGTTTCTTCACAATTTTCAGATTTTACCATATGTTTCATAACATCCTCAAATTTCTTCTCTGACTTGTTCACATCAGTGTTGAAGACTGCAATGAAAACTGCACACGAGTCCTGCTTTTGGTCCCCAAAAGAATGGAAATGACTTTTTCTCATTCCTTGTCAGCACTGTCCAGCCAGAACTGCTGGGGGTGGATGGGACACAACCACAAAGCAAAACCTGGCTGGTGCCAGGAGTGGATGGACACACTGGTGTGTGGCCCATCCTCCTTTCCTGTTCCTTCCTACAGCCCAGACAGATTTCCCAAAGCTACAAGTAAGAAATCATCTTTTTCCTCTTACTGGGGCAATACAGAATCCCAGAACTGTCAGGGTTGGAATGCACCTCTGGAGATCAGCCAGTCCAACCCCCTGCCAGGCAGGGTCATCTAGAGCAGGTGACACAGGCACACATCCAGGTGGTGGAATGTCTCCAGGGAGAGAGACCCCACAACCTCCATGGGGAGCTGTCCTGCCACTTTAAAGTAGAGAAATTCTTCCCCATGCTGGTGTGAACTTCTCTTGTTGTAATTTATGGCTGTTACTCCTTGTCCTGTCCCTGAGCACCATGGAAGAGAGCCTGGAACCATCCCCTTAGAGACACCTTTGAGGTATTTGTGTGCATTGATCAGATCCCCAGTCTTGCCTCTCTGACAGGCCCAGCTCCCCCAGGCTCTCCTCCTCAGAGAGATGCTCCAGACCCCTCCTCATCTTTGTGGCCTCTGCTGGACATGTGTATGCCACAGGTATGTGTATGTGGGGTAGCTCTCTGACTGATGGAAGGTAATTCCTCCTACTTGTGACCTTTTCTGAGCTGTAATCCTGTCTCCCAAAATGCCTGAAACACCTCTGATCCTGGTGCCACGTACAGACTGTGGCAGTGTGCTCTGTACTCCTGCAGTCCTTGATCAAAGATGGACCACAGCAGACCCAGGGTCCTGCTTCCCGAGCTCTCCTGACATGACAGTGAAACCAACACTCATCCTGAGGGCCTCCTACAGTCAGCTGCTATCTAATAATTCTACCCAGAACATGATTCACCAGTTTGCTTTTAAGAACAGTGCCCTGCTCAGAACCTCACTTAGGCTGAGCATTTCACATGCTGCTCCCCTCTACTGCCCATCTGCAGGCTAGTTAATCTGTCACAAGGGAGAAGAAAAAAGCTGTTCAACACAGTATATTACAAATTCACACTTTCCTTTGCACCTTATACTTCTAGAAGAACTTAAGGATTGCTGAATAGTTTTCTTTCATCATTGTCCCTTCATACATATAGAGCCAAAGACCAGTCCTTTGAGATTTTCAAGAGCTTTTATGAGTTCTTTATGAAAATCACTGGAGGTTCACAGATTATTTGAATCATCTCCCCATGTATTTATTCTTGCATGAAACACCATTAAGTCTTGATGCCTTAAACAGATTTGGCTTATTTAAATGCTGAGTCTTCATGTACACATCTGTAACCAGGCATACCAACAATAGAGTTATTGTTGAATTATTAACTCTTGTGTTTTGTTTTGTATTTTTTAATGGAGAAAACAAAAAACCACAGGTTTGTGCCTGCCAAGCAGGCTTAATACCTTTGAATCTGGACACTTGCTAGAAAAGCAAAATACCTGGTGTTTTATGACAATTCTTCAATATTAATAGTTAATGTACTTCAATAAAAACTCAGACAAAGCAAACACAAAAATTAAGATCTAATCCTTAACTTACCTCTCCACAGTTTCACAGAACAGCACAATAACCTCTTGCTGTACATAGTACTCTTTTGGAGACTTCACAGGTACCATGGCTGACACGTAACTACAAAAATGATAAAATAATGCACCACTGTTTCACATGCTTTAACAATAAACCAAACCTAGGACAAATCATCTTAGAAACCTAAGATGATTTCCTGCACCAATTTGTATTTATTTCAACAGCACTCACTATGAAAACTGTACTGTGTAACAGTCTAGGAGAAACACAGCCAAATTACTTATTGAAGTGGAATTGAGGCAGTGGAAGTCAGCAGTAATTTAGAAATATTATAATTATATAGCACATTTATGATACAGTGATGTAATTATGATAGCACATTTAGCTATCAGAACCCTTTTCTGTGTGGCACAGTGCCTTGGAAGGATCCTTACTGCCCCACCTTAAAGACAGAATAGTTTACTCTGCATTTCCTCAATTAAAAAAATCTGACTTAAACCAAACATTTTATCTATAATGATTTTATCTAAAATTAGATTAGTGAAATTCAGTTCCCCAGATGAGACAGTTTATGACACTTAAAATTTGGCATCATTTCTGTGGGGAATTACTAGCAAAAGCACTGATTCAACAAGGTAAGAAACACTGGTAGAAGTTCAGTGGTTTTCTGTCACTTTTGTATTACTTAATTGGTCACTTGTAGAATACAAGTAACACAGAAAGGGAAGAAATTGTTTGCAAAACAATGATGAAGAAAAATGCTGTACATAGAGAGTTGGTATTGACAGGCCAAAACCTGCACAGAACTGCCAAGAACCAGTTACTGATGTCATTATTGGTGTCTGCACTCAAACCCACACTTAAAAACATGTTTTTAGACAACATTTTCAATTAAAGTGTTTTCAGTGTAACAGAATAATGATGCCTTTACTAATGAGAAAAAAACCTGCTTACCTGAGTGAAAGAACACAAGAGAAAAACAATATTGAGGAAGGGCAAGTAGTAATGTGGGACATGACAGTCCATAGGTTATTGCCAAGAAATATTAAAAGACTACCCAATTCTAAGAAACATGTTCTGCTAAAAGCAGCAGTGATGTGTTATATTAGATCCATAGATGATCCTGCCCATTATCTTGTCTGTGGCCAGCACCACAAACATCTAACACACAGGCAGGTAGCTGGCTACACTCTGAAGCACAGTGCAAGACTGGTCAGTGTGACCCTTGATGCAAAAAAGCATCACCCCAAAAAGCAGCTATTTTTACTTAAGCTATAAACCTCAAAGTCATTTTTCAATCACAAGTTTTCAAATCAGGGATTTCCTGTGGTTAATTATGGTTCATGTAAAAGCACTTCCTCCATCAGAATTCAATTTGCCTTCCTAAATTCACTGGGTACATCTTGCTTGTACCACTAAGTACAAGAGAACAAAACCTCTGTCTCTAGAAAATTCATTATCATTCTTTTCTTTTTAAACATCTATTTGTTGCCTTTTCTCTGACAAAGAAAACATTAAGAGATTTATGGTTTCCTTTTGTGTCTTGGAAATTCTCCCTCAAATGCCATATGCCAGTATGCAAATGGGGGATTATAGTTTAGTTGGAGAGAGCAAATGTTGTTTGCAAAAAAGCTATTTAGTTTTCATTACTGCTACACTGGAAGGAAAAATATAACAATACACAAATTACTAAAGAATTCCAATACAATGATAAAAAATTTACATCATTTTTCCACTCAAAGAAAGCAGAGTAAAACAGCCAGTTTCCAAAAGCCAACAAGCCCAAAAACAGCTGCAGTGGCTAAGCCATGGCTCCCAACACATTTACTTCATCTGTTTTACCTTAATTCAAACTCAGCAAAAAGGACATCAAAATGCTTGAGGGAATCTTTCATTTTTTCTGTGTAGAGGTTCAAATCCCTTAAGGCCTGGTCACGGATGATATTTCTGACTTCCTCCAGGCTTCGGGTCAGGTCCTTGGCCAAGGGCCTCATAGCCATACTCTCAATTTCACGATTCATAATAATTGAACCAGCAGCCAAACACTAGGAAAGACATGAAGAGATCAAATATTAGTTTTTACAAAGTAAAAATACTCCTATACTCAAAAACAAAGCACAAGATGTGCTATTTAATAAGATGTGCTTTTGAACAAGGGCACTACTTAGCCCCAGTTAGCTACAAATTATTAAACAAGTGAAAGATTTAAGGCTGGTATGTCAAGAGTCAAAAGCTTTCACAGAAAAGGTTAGGGAGCAGATCAGCCAGGGAGAGATGAGGAGAGGAAAAGGTTGAAGTACAAGCATGTCTTAGGGTGACCACAGTGCTGACAGAAGTAAAGTTATTCTCCCACCAGTTAGGCAATAAGCACTAGCAGGATAGATCCTCTATGCACTCACAGATTCCTTGCATAAAAGAGGTGGGAATCCAGCAAAACCACAGTCCATGGACTGGTTTGATTTGGGCTTTGATTTGGATTTTTTATTTTATTGTAAAATAAATCTGTTCCTTATAAAAAGAACAAATTCTACAACAGTGTGAGCAGTTTTGCTGTAAAAGACATCTGTGATGCCTGGCTATCACACAAGGATCCAGTTAGGCCAGTATCCTGCTTCCCACAGAAATCATGATAATACATAAAAATCAGGTCACTGAGTGATTCCTCCCTTCCAGTGTCTGGAAAGCAACTATTTAAGACTCCTTGCCCCAGGCATTATACATGGACTCTGTGATCAGCTGACAAGGACATTAACAGTAGATTTTTACTGTAATTCATTAATAAAACTTTTTTTTTAAATCTTGCCACTAAAGACAACTGCTGGCTTTATTCTTTTATGGTTGCATTTGGAAGACAATAAGCACCAATATAAATCACACCTGCTGCATTAAAAGAAATATTTCTGTTAACTGAGAAAATACAAGGTTGTTTTCAAAGATCAGGGGGGTTTTTCCCTTTTCTAAATCTCCACTTGCAGCTGTGTCACCCCCCTCTCCCAGGCATCCTGTGGATGGGAGAGGAGGGACCTGCAGTCCCAGAAGGGATCCTGTCTCAGCAGTCTGATGCATTGATTTGAGGGCACTCAGAGAAGATCATGTTCTCACTTCTTATCAGCCAAAGCAGTGTTTGTGGGAAGTATGGACAGAGTAAGTGTTACCTGCTGAGAGGTATTCTCAGTCTGATAACTCAGTGATTGTACTGACAAGGACACAAGTGTGTACTCATAAAGCTCACACAACCTTCTTGCTCCATGAATTTACAGGAGGACAGTGCCTGCAGCAGCAGGAGTTGGCATTACATCATCACTGCACAGGTTACTTGCCCTGAAACCAACAGGTCTCTCCAGCCTGAGGGTTGCACAGTCAAAGTTTGATTTGGAAACAGGTTTAGCTTATATAACACAGCAGTGAATAAAACAAGACTTAGGACATGATTACAAAGCATGGACATACCAAATTAATTTTATAAATTCTGTCTAAGCCTTCTCTGACTCAAAGGAGCCTACAATTAACAACTGTCAAAGCAAGTTTTAGAAACAGAACATATGGAGGCATATTGGACTGAACAAGATGGGAAATCCTGATGAAGAACATGCACTTGAAAAAGAAAGGAGAAACTGGTAGAGGGGAAAAAAAAAAAAAAGGGATATTAACAGGAGGCCAAGGACAGCTTCAAATACAGGAGAGGCAACACTGAAAACAAGACTACAACATTCTGTTGTGTGGTGGGATGTCTGGACTAATCCCCCCCTCAAGCCTCAACAAATTCATGGTGCCACCTTAAGTTACCTTCAGGCCAGTAAAAGTGAAGAGTTTATCACTAAAAATGCCACAATATGAAAAATGCCACCAAAAATGATTTATTTTTTTAGTCAAAGACATCAGAAGTAATAAATAAGTATCTTGCATTTCACAGCCTTTTGTTCTGACACTTCAGGCTTCCTTTGGTTAAAATAACAGAATATTCACCACAAAAATTCCTTGATCCTGATCCTACAGGTTGCTCTAGAAGCAAGTATTTGAAAGAAGACTTGGTAAGAAAAACCAGGTAAGAGAAGAAAAATGGACTTCAGTATTCTGCAGAGGAACTACTGTATTTTTGGCATACACATGAAACAAGGAAGTTATGTGCAACAAATGACAGCCTGAGGTTGCATATTTAGGATGAATTATAGCATAACAGAGCCATTAAAATAAAGTGACAGCATGCACTTCTGTTTGTTGGAGATGAACTTTTGTCCTGATAAAACTCCCTAGTACACTTTTATTTGTTTCTAAGATCTTCAAAACACAAGATGGGTGATCAGAAAAAAAAAAAAAGATCACTCAGATGGTAACCCACAAAAGAAGAGTTTTTCGCTATAGAATACTGACAACACACAATTATGAAAATAAACTGGTATGCTCCTAGCCCAACCAAAACCACAGTTAAAGAACCCCATTTCTCTGAGCACCCCCAGAGCTGAAGTTCTCTTGTTTATTTTGCCCTGTAATTCTTTTTTGTACTTCTTTCAGAAAAGTCTGAAAAGTTCTTGTGGCTTTACACAACAAAAAAGTGTCTATTAATGCCAAAGAACAGAAGTATGACAGACCTACCTCTGCTCCAAACCACAGCTGTCCTGCAAGGTTGTCATGGCGTATTTCCTCTGGAAACTTCACACAGAAGTCTCTGTTGGCCCGTTCATGGGGAATGCACTCATCCATGATTTGGTTGATGATGTTCAAAACATTATCCTGAGGCAAAACACAGGATACCATATATACTGTTTGCACAGAAAACATTTTTGCTTCTAAAATAGACTTTATTAGTGAGGTACCAACCAATTAAGATAGAAAATGCAGTTTAACTCTCATGGTCTTCATACACACAGTGAAAACAGAGGGGGATATTGCACAGAAACAAGAGCAGCAAACTTCTCTCTTCGTAGTTCTCCTAGAACTGTTTGTCAGATTAGTTGCACTCAACTTTGACTACTTTAATGGGACTTCTGATGAGGAGGCATGACATAAAGAGCTCATTACCTCCAGCTATCCGTACCCACCAGTAAATAAACTGGAAGTACAAGTGAATTATACTTCTTCCACTTCCTCTCACCAGCCTCAACAATACCCATTCCATTTATTCCCACAAAGAGCACCTGACAGGGTACCTTGCAGTTGTTAGAAACTGAGTTATATTGGACCATTGAAGCTCATCCTGGTAATCTAAAGCAGTTTACACACCTGAATCCCAAGTGGGCAAGGGCTGGCACACTCACCAACCACCTCGTCCCCCAGACTCCAGGAGGTTAAGGGGCCACCACACAAATTAGAGCTTTAATAACTGCTCTGATCTACCTCTGCACCAGGACAATGATCAAAGACCTACAAGCAGTTTCTTGATATGCAGTAAATAATCTGTATTCATTTATTTGAAAAGATCATTTTCACTTTTCCCTGCTGGGAGCTGTACAGAATTTAATTAACATAATAAAGGTAGATTGAGAGCATGAAAAAGGCTGAGTGCTTTCATAAAGATGTTTTGTCTTCTGCTTCTTCCGCTATTTACAGAATTCACATTCTATTTAAAGTATTTCTCAAAGAAATACCACCACATCTGTCTGTACAAAACTGTTTAACAGACAGAATTGCCTTAAATCTACACTTTACTAGTTTATTTTCACCTGTATTTAAAAAACAATAGAAGACAGGAATTTTGAAGAAACCTGCCCCTTTAATATGTTCCCCATCAAAAAAGACAAAACCTACTTTAGCTAAAAAGAATGATCCACATTTTCTGCAATTTCTCCACAGACTGCTGCACCTGCTGTTGCCACAAAATAATCTTAACATTAAGGCTGTAATTACAGTTGTCTTCATCCAAAATAAGTGAATAAATTAACAATCAGCAATATTTATTACACACTGGTATAAGGTACTCGATGTGTTAACAATTAAAACACTTTCACAATAAAGTCTTTTTTGCAAAGCTGTCATGAGATAATAAGTTTCATTTCAATGAAGTTGCAAAAAACAAACACAAAACTCCACCTCATACAGTTAAAACACACAAAGAAGTCTAACAATCAACCATCTTCTCTAGATGTAAGACTGAAAATCAAATGCCCTGCAGCCCCTCTGGGGCATCACAAACACAGACCATGGCCAGCAGCTATGAGAAGAGACAAGAAAAGAAAACTAGAATCACTGACAAAAAATTCCTGATTTTAGAGATGAAACCTCCTCCTCACTGTGCTGGGCCTATTGTACTGCCAGGATCAGTGGGGCACTAGGATCCCTTAGAGCCCAAAGAGATGCCCCTTGGAGGAACTGAGGGAAGAGCCAACCTTAACTACTCCCTAGGGTCACTGCAAGGAGCACTGAAGTTCAAATGCTGGAAGAGAGCAGAGCAAAGGTGCCCACACCCTGCAGCAGCAGCATCCTGAACCCCTGGCTGCAGAACACTCACCACCTCTCTCTCCAGGACAACAGGGAGTTAAACAAACCATCACATCCAAGCTGGCACGACACTTTATGGTCAGAAAAAAACAGTATAATAGCAAGTTTCCCATTCTCCTTCCACTTCTTAATTCATGGTATTGAGTATACTTCTCTCAGCATTATTTAGCTAAATCTACCTGGGAACCAAGGTATTTTGAAAGTAGGTCTCCTAAGAAAAACAACTCCTAAACTACCTAGCTCCTACCCAAAGTAACAGAGCAAATACTGAAACTGAGGATAAAAACATTTACATTGTAGAAAGGCATGAGTCACTCATGAAGTGTTTCAAATCTGTTATTACTGATCTATTTTGAGACCAGGTGCTTTGCCTGTAGCTCTCACTTTATCACTAATGCAATACAAGTTGGTCTTTAGCATCAGGATGAAAAAGCCAGGTGCCTGTTTTCAGAGAATTAATCAAAGTTTGCAAAGGCCTTTTTGCATTGGGGAGATAAGAGTGGTAAAAAGCAATCTTACTAGTTAAAATTTTACAAAAGTTTCATGAAATGCAGGGGAATATTAAGGCAGGAAACTGAGAAGAACACTATTCAAATCTGGTTATATCAAACTGTGGGTAATCCAATTGCATTTTATTTTAGGACATGATATTCCAATTTATTTCACTTGCCAACCAACTTTAATATGGGGAAATGCAATTTTTCTCTTACTTTTTTCCCCTTAAAATGCTACACAGAATAAGAGGAAAAGCCATTGTAAAAAAACATTCCTCCCTAAATTTTATTTTACTTCAGTGGATTATTTTTTAAATGCAATCTTATTTGACAGCAGCTACCAGACAGATTGAATTTCCCTTACATAACCACCTCTATACATATTCAAAATTCCTGATGTATCAAAGAAGATTTTACACAAATAGAATAAAGAAAGAGGACTCACAGCTGGTAGGCAACTGTTCCATGGTTTTGCTCTGTTTTTCTAATCATTATACCTGTTTAAAAGGCCTAAGATTCTGTCTAAATCATCTCAGGAGATAATTATTACAAGCATCATGAAATTTTATACCTTAATGCACTTAAATATTGCAACTAAAGGCAAGATGATGTAATGAAGATAATTTAACTTTTACAATATACTAATGCTTAAGTATATAATTTATTTACTTCCCACTTAAAAGACACTTAATATTCTTCCTCATTTCTTCAACGTTCCTATAATCTCTAGATGCTTCTGCTCCAGAGCACCCAAGATCTACCAACACATCTCCACGTATGCCAAACTTTGAGTCAGGGATTGTTTTTAATATGTGCAGTACCACTAAGTTAAACTACAGGTAATTAGAATTTTAATATACACTTCCCAATGGAGATAAATCACAACAGCTCCACCTCCAGTAGCAGTTGCCTGTATGCTTCACATGGGCAGCTGGTTTTTCTGTCAGAGAGCTGAGTGAAAGAGCCAATTAAAAAGATGGGCATCTTTTCCTGCCTAGTCTAGCAGGGATACAGGAAGATTAGGAAAGAACAGTTGATGGAACTTTGATATAAAATGAACAAATACTGAAAGATTTCTGCAAGGAAAATTGCTTTTGCTGTTTCAAGATGTGCAATTTCCCAAATTCTCTGTTGTTCTACAGGGTATATTTTATTGTCCTACAGAAGAAAAACAAAACAAACCAAACCAACAACCCTCTATCACCTCCCTTCTCGCTTCCATTTTTCTTATGACACCCAGAGCAGAGTAACTTCCATAAAAAATCTGGAATATTTGCTCCCATAATAATTTCAGATCTCAGATGCTTTAAAACTGGAAGGATGCCAGCCAATTTAGACAGACTTTCCAATGCATTGTAAGCAAATTAGTCTTTTCTTTAGAAGAGCTTCAAGAAACATTCAATTTATTTAATTACAGTATTCTGCTTTGTAAGCTAATAACGAATGGGTTTGGATACATGGTAGCACTGAAATTTTGCTCTAATTTAAGCAACAGAAATCAATTAGTTGGAATTGAAGCAGTAAATCTTTCACTTGATCCATCTTTCTACATAAAAGCCTCCGGAATTTAATGCCTCTTTTGGTGGCTTTATCTGTTATCTTTTGGTTTATCTGTACACTGGGCTGTGCACAGTTTTGTTTCAGGTGCTCTGCTGAGGCTTTACAGCAGCACAGGCAGCCACTGCAGAGATTCTGCTTTGGGATTTACTCCAAACCCCTCTTTTCCTGGAAAAAACAGCTCAGTTTCACATAACAGACAGCACTTATATTTCATTTTGATAGGGAAGATAATGAGTGATAGTGAGACAATGTATGTAGGTAGCCACAGTACAGGACAAAAAGTTGGTTTATTTTTGGCCCATCAGTAATTAGCCATATATTAAATAATTAGAGCATAAAGCTAACATCAATTGCTGCATTAGCTTCCTGAAAAGGTACCAAAAAAAGCCAAGAAATTAATCTTCTTTATACTATGAAACATATGTTCAGACCAACAAAAGGCAAACTAATCTACCTTTTTGTACATATCATTGATGAAGTTTATGCTGCTCTTCCACAACATTAAATTTATTATGATCTTTCTGAGGTCTTTTGCAAGACTTCTTCAAAGGAAGGTAACTTCCTGTGCTGTTCAGTACCTCTTTAACAGCCATGTTTTGAATTATCAGTAAAATCTAGCTAAGCAATGTGGTCTATGATGTTATCACCACGAGGTTAATAGAGGATATTTTAGCCTCTTCATTTAAGTAAGTCCATGACATTTTTTGTTACCTTTTCTAACTTGACCTTGAGTTCCAGAACTCCTTCAACATCACATTATGGCAATCAGAAGTCACTGATGAACAAAAATTAATGCCAAAAATAAAGGAAGATTTTATTGTAATTAAAGCAACTTGTGAGTATTTAGGGTTTTATAGGCTACTTAAAAGAAGACTCCAGTACCAAGGTGGTGTCCTCTCTGATGTAACAAACAGGTCTTCAATGTACACACAAAAGTCCTGGCTTCAGAACCCAGACAGTTATTTCACATTAGAGATCCAAAGCCTCTCTATGGTTTTCCCTCCAGTCCATCTTGCACAGCTCCCAAAGGCTGAGCTTTCAGACTCTTTTTGCCTCATCAGCTAATTGATTATTTCCCACTGGCAATGTAGTACAATGGAATTGTTTGGGTTGGAAGAGACCTCTCAGATCATCAAGTCCAACCACTAACCCAGCACTGTCATGTCCCCTGCTAAACCATGTGCCCAAGTACCACATCCACAAATCTTTCCATCACCTCCAGTGATGGTGACTCAGCCACTGCCCTGGGCAGCCTGTTCCAATGCTTGACAACCCTTTTCATGAAGGAAGTTTTCCTAATATCCCATCTAAACCTCCCCTGGCACAACTTGGGCCATTTCCTCTTGCCTTTTCTGTTGTTACTGGGGAGAGGAGCCTGAACCCCACCTGGCTACAACCTCATGTAGTTGTAGAGAACAATAAGGTCTTCCCTGAGCCTCCTTTTCTCCAGGCTAAACATTTCCCTCTGCCTCAGCCACTCACAAAACTTGTGCTTGGCCACACCACTGCTGGTCCAGGCCAGGTGCCATTGGCTTTCTTGGCCACCTGGGCACACCTGGCTCATGTTCAGCCACTCTCACCCAGCCACCCCCAGGTCCTTTTCCACAGGGCCCTTTCCAGCCACTCTGCCCCAGCCTGTGGCACTACAGGGGTTGTTGTGGCCCAGGGGCAGGACCCAGCACTTGGCCTTGTTGAACCTCAGACCCCTGGGCCCACTGATCCAGCCTGTCCAGATGCCTCTGCTGAGCCCTCCTGCTGTTGAAGAGATGAACTCTTTCACCCAACTTTGTATCATCTGTAAATTGAGGATGCAACTCATGAGACTCCACTTTCTAAAAGTAACAGAATTGTTCTGTGTATGAACTTTGGGGAGCAGCTCCTAGTTTAACCCATCCCACTAGAGAGTAATACCAAACCTCACCATGAAAAGGCAACTTGGATTTCTAACAATTTAAATTCTGTATTGCCCCAGCCTAGCAACAACAACTCTCAATAAATAAAAGAGGAATTCCCATTCACAGAGGGCAGAATGAAGGAGATGTCATCATGAATTACTGCCATCTTCACTCTGCCTTCCCCTGCTGCAGTGAAAGCATCCTGCATCCCCAAAACATTCATTGCTGAGTTGGCATGGATCCAGCTTTCTTCCCTATGGTTCTCTGCTGCAAATTAATTCCCTGACCTGCAGTGCACAGCATTTTCATTCCACTCTGCCCACAGACTTAGATAACAGGAGTTTCTCACAATGACCTATCTGATCCATGTGAGCAAGTAGAAACACATGAAAAAACTTGTTAATGTGAGAAACTAAAATTTAAGGCTACAGCACTAAACATTATTAGGATCCTGTTTTCAAGGAGAAAATATATTTAAATATTAATCACTCTCTACATAAGATCAAATGGGAAATGTAGAAAGAAAATAGAATTCCTGTCAGTTGATGGGAGTTGTACTGATGGCCCAACTTACAGTCAAGCATTTTATATTTTATAGCCATTTGCTAATTATTCTATAGTGACCAGAAGTTTCCCAAAAATTATGAAAAAAATCTGTTAAAAACCAACATTTAAAAACACACGATTATTTTATTTACTGATAATGAATGTTTAACTCTGCAGGTTTGTTTTTCACCCAACTACAACATTCCACTGATCACCTGACATTACTGGGGGAAAAAAGGCAAATTTAACATCTGTGAACAAAACCCAACAGACAAAAAAACCCAACCCTTCTGATACTTATAAGTCACTTAGTGTATTTAGAACAACCATACTCAAGTTCATTTGCAGTGAAGTATGGTGAAAACATATGAAAGGGTTGACAACTCTGCCTGCTTGCAAAATAAATGTTAAGGGCTCTCACTCAATGGCAAACCCAAGCAGGAAGCAGGTACCTGACACCAACTGTTTGAAGATGTCAGGCAGCACAGAGGAGACATCTGTTAGAGCACTGCAACTCACACAAGTCATCACTGCTAGGAGTAATGGCATGACAAATGTTGCCATCAGTTATAAAACAACCGAACTGGAAATGAAACTCTAAAGGAAAACCACCCAAATTTACAAGCTCTATGATGACAGGAAAAAAGTAAAGTAGATATGTGTATTGTCTCAGATTTAAGCTTAACCTTGACATCATCACTTGAAAATGGCTGTTCTCGGTTTTTCTTTCCTTTTCTAGACTGGCACCTGCCAGTCCCCACCAAAATTAAATTGGAAGACACTGTATAAAAGAAAATAGTTTTCTTTGAATACATCTTAGCTCACTCTCATGTCAAACAGCCTAATCCTGGCACAAATTTCTGACTTCCCTCCCTCTGCATCAAGTCTCTTAAATACAAACCTTATGAGAACTTTGTTCTGGAATCCACCAACTCTGCTCCAGTTTAAAAAAAAGCCTCAAACAGAGGTACAATTCAGAAAACAATCATGATTCCCTCCTCACCACAGATCAATGAGGAACACCCAGTGGGTTGGACAGCGTTTGCTTTTAGCTCTTCTTCCCTCTGTTGTTAAAAGGTATCTTTGTCTGCTACAGTTTCTAAACTTTGTGAAAATGAAGGTTTCTTTCAGTCAACTTCCTCCCTTGATCTCAATAATTACCCTGCTGTCTCCTTCACTGACCTCTACTAACATAACTAATACAATGTCTCCAGGGTTGCAAATCAAGCAGGCAAGAAAGACCTGGCCATTATTTCAGCTAAAAGTACTCCTGGTTCAATCCACACTGTTTAACCTCTGTATCAATTAACAAAATAACATCAGGAATAGATTCTTGCCAACTTCTAACCAATCATTAGGCTTCAGAACCCAGCAGGGAGTTCCTTTCACTTTTGGCTAATTTGTCTCCTTTAATGAGATCTATTTCTACCTAATTCTACAAGAAAATGTTCTTCAATGGACAGATGCAATCAAACAGAAAGACATCCCACCTCTGAACTGTCTCATTGTTCACAGTGATTATGGTACATACTCCCAGTTTGCTCCTGTCAAGAATGTTAATGATACAATTAGTATTTCATAGATAATTCACTGCCAATCCACTACAGCACTGCCCTCTGAGTTCTTGAGCAGCTCTTCACAGGTACCCTCTCCATCAAGGGATGCTCCTTGATACTGACTTCCTCTGCAAAAACTGCTTCTCTTCAGCATGGATACAATTCCAATAAAGCAGAGAATCAAAGAGCATACATTTCCTCCCTAGAGATTCCTTATTCTCATACCACTTAAACTTCTCAGATAGCAGGAGACACCTTCAGATAAGGTTTTTTTACACCTGAAACAGAAAGCCACTTTCCATTACAGGCTGGCGTCAGGCCATTTTGCAGTGTCAGCCTTTGGCAGTCGGCCCCTTATCTCCCCATCTCACCCACCCTGCAGTCCCTGTCCCCATGTCCCACCAGCACTCGGTGCTCCTGTGCTGGGGTCACCTGGGAAGGGTTTCAGTGCACAAATCCAGAGTGACCCACGTCATTTCACTGCCCAAGCTCACAGACAGACTCCACAAATAGTGCATCAGTACAGCTGAACAAGTGTTTCCAATGTAAAGCTGACCAGAGCTTATTTAAACTAGCCTTGGATAAGGATCTAAAACTTCAAAGCTCTCTCAAAGCTGTGCTTTGAGGGATGCTATGCATAAGTGTGGGAATAGGAACAAGAATAGTGTAAATTTGGAATGGAAAACTTTTAAACTGACACTGTCAATGGACCATGGAATAATGCCTAAGGAACCATGAGTGATAAAACAGAAATACACATTGGAATATATATATTTTTATATAAAACCAAAGTTAATTTCTCTTGTTTGCCCATGCTCAACTACATAGCCAAACGATAAAGTTAAGATATTTACTGAAACTAAAATGTTTATAACATTTCTACCCAGTGCCCAAGGGCTTGCTTGAATCAAAGACTGGGCAGCCAACATGCAGAGCTGCTAAAGCTATCACAGACCTCTGACCAAAACCACTCAAATTTACGGAAATATTTCCTTCTGAAACCACTCTATGGCTGTCCATTAATACAGTTATACTCATAACCCACAGCACTGGTAAATTTAAAAGTCTTTACCTGCTAGGAAAGAAAGAACACATTTAGCATTAAAAATCAATGAAAAATCTGATTTCACTGAGTACAGAATTAATTGAGTTATGCTGAAGTTGTGCAGCTGCAGACAAAAGACAAAGAAAGGCCAATTGTGAAATTACACCACAAATACAGAGTTATAGCCAACAACCCTTCAACTGAAAACCAAGGAGCCCAAGCCTTTGGAGACTTTCATTCTAAGAGTGTTCAAGCTTCAAATCATTTCTACAGTCCATGTATTTTAAATGAGTGATTTAAAGTTCTCCTGAAAATTTACATCAAGAAAATGCTGCTTTCCTGGTTGAGGAATCCCCTCATAATTTTCTTTTCTCAATTATAAATTATGATATTTGCATTTCAGAATAAGCCAGACAACCACAAATGTTTTAATTAGATCTACTGAGAAAACTCATCACATTCCAGCCACAGGGTTAAAATATTTTACAGTCAAATTTGCAAAATCCCTATGGAGGAATACTGCACAAATAATAAACAAGGCTGGCACTGAGGCCAGAGGTTTGTACAAATGTATGAAAATGAAATTAATTTCTCATACCAGTTATCAGGTAAGCCAAAAGTAAACATGACTCTGAAAGCCCGCTAGAATTTGTCTCTGATTATTTGTGTCTGCATCAGACCAAAAAAGACATTTTCACAGTATCAGAACAATTCCAAAGCAAAAATTACCAGAGCTTACATCACAAAGGCAGTTTAGCTCAGAGCCTCAGTTGCACAAATCAATGGAACAAGCTTTGCAGCCTCAAGAGGATCATCATTTACCACCTCTACATGAACTATTACTCTGTTTGATTATGAGCCCTGTGTATGTGGAATAGCAACAACTCCAGCAGCAGTTACAGACACTGCAGGGCAAGTGAGAAACCAAAGAATACAAATATCTGCTGCTTGCTATATGTGTATGTCATCTTCAGGCACAGAGACCTTGAGACCTCTAGAGAACTGCAAATGTATTCTCAGGGCAAACCTAAGAGTTTGTATTGTGTACATCATAAGTTAGCATCAAGAGCACTACATTTCCTGAATTAAATTCTGAGCTTTTCTCAGAACTATGGAACAAGGAGCAGTACAAACACGTAAGAAGGATCTAGCTTTATCTCTTCACCAGCTGAAGAACCATGTACCTGGGGTAATGCTGCTGCTGTTCACCTCAACGTCACTTTGAGAAGTGTTGAAAAAATAGCACTACTCTAAAAAAATGGAAATCCAGCAGGAGGGAGTAGGTGGTATAAGCAAAAAAGGTAAGCTTCCTTAACCAAGAGCACATTTTCTGCATAATTAATTTTACACAAGTATAGATTTCCCAGAGCCTTTAAAATGGGAAGCTTTTATGCAAGCAGTGCATAAGCATGCAGGAACAAAACCTACTATCTGATGCCTGCTCTCCAACTGCAAATTCATCCTTAGCACAAGCTGTTTTCATATCAACCATCTCAAACTTCTTCTAAGCAACACTTGCTTGCTAATACATGTAAAATTTTCAAAAATGAATCATTTTTTAAATTGTTGTCTTCAAGTCTGCATTATTTTTCACCAAGAACACTGTGCAGCAATGAGTTAAGACAAATTCTTTCAAAAGCGTAAGCTGGAGGCAGAAGACAACCAGTGCATCTTTACTCCAAAAGGAGCTTGGGGTTATGAGTGAGCTATTTAAACTCATTCTCTCTGGCTAATTATAAAGTTACAACGACTGAACAAGCCACCCTAATGGCTAACAAATTATTTTCTTCCCATCACCTTAAATTCCAGCCATTCAATTGGCAGTTTATTGTTAAATTATACACTAACAGTAATGAAAGGGCAGTCTGAAATTAATCTATCCTCTCCAACTCCAAAATATTTTGCAATCCCTCCTTCCAACATGCAGAAGTCCTTGTTGTGTCCAACATTTAACATACACAGATACATATTTAACATACTGAACACCTAAAGGCCTTCATCCCAAGGTGCAGCAGGAGCATGCAGCAGGAGGAGCTGGAAGCCTTGGCCCAGTCCCAGAGCTTTGGCATCACTGGCACGAGCAGAAGCCATGGGATCAGTTCTGTGACTGGAGTGCCCTGCTGGAGGGGTCCAGGCTCCCCAGGAGCAGCAGGCAGGGCAGGTGGGGCATGGCTGGCTCTGTGTGTGATGCAGGGGCTGGAATGCACAGAGCCTGGAGCTGCCAATGGCACAGTGAGACCCTCTGGGGAAGGACTTGGGGACAAACAAATGAACTGGGGATGCTGCCCCAGGAGGAGGAAAGTGAGGGGAGACTTCAGTGCAGTTACAACTTCCTCGAGAGGGGAAGGGAGGGACAGACACTGATCTCTGCTCTGTGGTGACAGTGGCAGCACTGAGGGAATGGCCTGAAGCTGTGTCAGGGGAGGTTTGTGTTGGATATCAGGAGAAGGTTCTTCCCCCAGAGGGTGGCTGGGCACTGACCAGGCTCCCCAGGGCAGCGGTCACAGCACCAGCCTGGCAGAGCTCAGGGGTGTTTGGACAATGCTCTCAGGGAAGTGGTGTGACTCTGGGGGATGGTGCTGGGCAGGGCCAGGAACTGATGATCCTCATGGGTCCCTTCCAACTCAGGACGTTCCATTCAAATATTTTGTTTAATGAAAACTTACTTATAACAACCTGACACATGAGAAAACCAGATTGCAGACTATTCCACAAAATATTCTTCATAATAATCCATTATTATGAAATGAATTCTTTCTTATTAAAAAACAGGCTTTAACTTTCAAGTATGTTAAGGTCACAATGAAAATTAAATTCCACTGCTAAGAACAGACTTGAAAAAATTACTACCTTGCCTTCTTGTCTTTCTTATCATACCTCCCCAGTATTAAAGGAAAAAAATAAATCAATGAAAGGGATTTTTCTATATGATTAAGTGAAAAGGCTTCTAGCACAAGAAAACAGACTTAATCCCCAAGTACAGAAACATCACAAAATAAATAATTTGCACGTAATGTTAATCTTGCTAACGTGGGGCTGCCGTGTCCATATGGAGAAAAGAAGAAAAATTGCAGCATATTTAAGTCATGAGACTACATAAACAATTCAGACTACATAAAAAATTCAGTGGCTGATACTAGAACCTATTCTTCTTTGCAACAATAAAAAAGAAATAATTAAAATTTAGCCAATCACACTCTAGCAGAGCTGACAGCAATCCTCTGATGGCACTGCTGAAGAGTGTGGAAGAACCATAAAGCCCCTGACAGTCAGACACATCACATTACATTAATTCCTACATAACTGGATCTGGTAGAGTATCTTACTTCCCAAATGCTGAGAAAAGTCAGCCTTAAAATGACCTGGCTCCATTGTGCTCATTTAGCCTCCAAATGCTCTGGGAATGACACCCCTGGGTCTCAGGTCCCCTGCCAATACTCATTCAAGGTACCAATGTGCCAATTGTTAGCAATATAAAACTATGATCAAGGGCAAATAATCATAGATTAAGAAACGAAAAATCATTTTATCTTTTGAAGCTGAGTGTTGGAAGACTCCAATACTTCTGAAACTAAGAGCCTTCTATAGCTGGGTTCTCTTTCACAAAGAAAAAATGTATTTTTAAATTTGAATAAAACTTGTGACCAAAAGAAGAAACTGTTCTAATTGAAGTGCAGATAAAATATTCATTTTGCTCTCCTGTTAGCACCTCATGTTTTATATGGATGACTGCCTCACCCACCAAAGGCAGTGGTTTTCCACAGGAGTTTGCATGCAATGATTGTGGTCACCATGAGCAGCTGGTAGAGCATAACCTTGCATCACAGCTCTATAGCAACAACCTATGGCTACCCCAGCATGCAGCATTTAACATAATATAATCACATCCCTTTTTCACTGATAAAAAATTAATAGTGTTTTGTACACAAAGATAAGTTCTCTTTTCATTATTTAGCACCTTGTCAATCCAGATTGAGTTTCACCCCTGTGCATTATTGATTACCACCTGTGTTGTCATTTCATGCTACATCAACTTTTGTTTATTTTTAAATATATATAATAAGAAAACTCAAATGTCACACACAGAAGAGCCTTTCCATTTCCCACTACAGAGAAATCAATGCATGCTCTATGACAATTCACTCAGCTCAGTCATGTTTCTCTTCCACTCTGGAAATGTTACTAAGCAATTTGCAAACCCTGCAACAGCTTCACAGTTCTGTGTGATGGTGTTATGTTGAAAGTTTTGTGTGTTTGGAGTTCGATTTTTGCCAGTCTGTTGTTTTCATTTGTTTGGTTTTGTTTTGGTTGTTTGTGGTTTCTTGTTTTGTTTAGGTTTTTTGTGTTACTGTTGTTGGGGTCTTGTGGGGTTTTCTTAATTAAATAAAAAACTAACACAGAAATCTGCCCACATAGATGGTGTAAGCTGAGTGAAAGACAGCTGGACTGCTATCCCCCATCAGGCTGGAATTGGGAACCACCTCCTCAAGTGACCCATTATCAAACAGGATCACTGCTCTGGTCAGACACAACACAGCATCAGACAAAGAGCTTCTCTGCTTCTAGACTTGTTTTATCCATCCATCTCACTCTTCAGAAAGCAAATAACATGCCTAAGCTTTTAAGATACACAAAAAACATATTTCAAAGATAAAGAGCATATATTTACTTTTGTGTTAAAGTTTTGATTCAACAAGGCCAAGTGCAAGGTCCCTCCCCATTTTAAGGAAATCTAATAAGAGGTGTCCCTACCCACAGCAGGGGGTTGGAGCTGGGTGATATTTCAGTTTCTTCCAACCCAAACTATCTTATGAGTGAGATTTTAGCACGTGAAAAAGCAGATTCCCCAAGTATGCTCCAGCAGCACTGTTCCTTTACTCCTTGTTTGCCATTTTCAATTTATATCATCTTTATATCAATTTATATCATCCATACCCCACAGTAAGCTCCTTCAGCCTGGAAAACATTCCTTTATGGTGAGAACAAAGCTTTGTTTCCATTGACACTTGTATCTCTACTTATTTCATAGAGATGCTTTCAGTTGTTAAATTGAGCTTGAAGAAATATGGAGATAAGTGTGGTTGAAACACAGCATTTTTGACAAAATTCACCACATATTTTGTATTGCTACAGAAACTGAGACAGACAAGTGATAAAAACACAACACAGAAATATGATTAGCTTTCTCTGAGGGCTCCAACTCCCCAGCAACATTTACTTAGGCTAGAGGATAACCAAGTTCAGGTTCACAGGTGCCTCCTTCTCAGCACTACATAAAGGAGTGACCTATACAGGAGGCAGTCCACTAAAGACTACATTTTAAAGCCTCATGTCACAGCAAACTGGAACTGCTAAAGCTGAATTGGAAACACTGGGCTGCCAGTTACAGCATTTCAGGAGTTGCTTCCCAAGAAGGCAAACAGCAGAAAGGAGTGAAGAACCAGTGTAATGTACTGCCAGTCAATGCAGTGTCCATCACTCCTAGCAGAGAGCCAGAAACAGCCATGTCTCACAAGTATTAGAAATTCCCCATTTTACTGGGCTGTGCAGCACTGCAAAAGGACAGCACAGCCAGGAGAGTCCATGGTTTGCTTCAGGTCAGTGCCCTGATGGGGCAAATTCCTTCCTTGTGCACTACAGCAGATCAAGAGGCACACTGCTGAGACACAATCTGCAGGAATAATGCTGATAAAACCATGCTGGAGCTGACTCATGTGCTATTCTGAGACCTCACTACTGTACACAGAGAAATAATTCTCAGTGTACTGAAACAGCAAGCAAGGCCTATGATCCTAAAAACATTCTCACCTGTTATGCACAGGTTTGTTACTGGTGAAGTCCTAACAAATCTCTGCTTTAGAAACAATGGGGTTTTTTACTCTAAAACAAAACAAATGAACATTTGTACTATTTAATAATAAACCCAACTCCGTTTAAAAACCAATCAATTGTTTTAAACCAGCTTACCTAGTCAACTAACAAAGTATTAATCAATGTGAAAACAGCAACGATCAAAGCAAATGAATTTAGAGAATGCTAGTGAATGCATGAGTGAATAATACAAAAGTGTACATGAGTTACCATCACTTCTTGTAAAACTCAATACTGTGTGATGTTGTGAGAAGCAAAGGAAAGGACACCTTGTTATACCACTAATATAAAAATACTGCAATGATTTGTACTGCAGGGAAAAAACCTCAGATGAACAAGCACTGCATATGACTGAAGACTCCCTTATGCAGAGATGTTTTTCCTAAGGAAAAAAGAGAGTTTTCCTTCTAGAACCATCAATCAATTTCAATAAACCAAAGTTTTACATTCTACCTACCTTTTGGTTCATTTAAGAAAAACTTACACAGCTTTTCATCATGCATCCCAGCACACTTTAGGTATTGTTAATCTTCACAGAAACCAGTAGAGAAGTGTTTTATTCTGTTGAATAGGTATTAATCACACAATAAATGCAAGATATTGTATTGATAGATATGTTATGATTTCACAATATTTTACCACTGACATGCAAACAGCAAAGCAAAATGAGGGATGGCATCTTTATAATAGGCTACAATAACTGGAAAACAATGTTACATCACATTGTGAAAATGATGATCTTACTCATCTCACCACTCTTACTCATGGATTATGCTACTCAGCATCCTGTGTACAGTCAACCCACAGCATTTGAAAACCAAGCTGCAAGATGTTCAGAAATTTTGAGAAGTTATTTTACTGTAAAAAGTGTGATTCTTATCAGCAGACAATATTATGACAAAGCAGGAGACAACACTCAGAGTTGCAGCTCTTTACTAAGGAAGCATCAACAGTCTTGAAGACTGCAGTTCTCTGCACATCCACCATGCACCACACCTTCAACCTGCCTTGGCTCATTCTGCCAGTTTTGTTAAGACAGACAACTTGAAGTATGTCCACTATAAAGTGTTACATCCTTAAGGCAGAGACCTTCTGGTTTGTCTGTCTGTTCACACACTACAGTAAACTTGGAGATCTTTAACAAACCTATCAGAAGTTCAAAGTAGACACAAAGATTTAAATCTTGGCTCTTAAGATATGGTTAAGAGCCAACATATGGTTAACACCCAACCTCTCTCCGAGAAGAATCACAGTTTGTAAGACTTGTTAGCATTTAAAAAAAAATCACACTCATTTAAAGGCATTTCCTCTCTAATTGATGAAAAATAAAATTCAAAAACATCACTTGCTAATCAGGCAGACACTACTGGTGAATGATATGAAAATAAGCAGCCTAGGAACAAAGAATTAATTTAAAAAACAGATGCCAAAATAGGACACAGAATTTTAGACATCTTTGTCCCTAAAAAACACTAAAATCAGATAGAAATGCTATGCCCCTAAATTTCATGGAGATAAAAATTGGGAATAATCTGGAGATCTTAAAACCACGGTTTCCATGGAAAAGCTGGCACAAAATAGGAAAAAAAATCATGCAAAGACTGGGAGTCTGGTAAACTGCTCTGTGGTCACAAAATACATTTCAAAAGCATTGCCTGAAGAGTCAGAAAGTGCACATTTCTAAAGAAAAGGCCTCAGAATTGCATGACAGTTTTTTGCAGACACCAGAGGCATTGCACAATGCAGCTGCTCCCCTCCTTTTACATGCACAACCTTCCACCACAACATTCTGAGCCCAGGGCTGGCTGCTGGCTCCCCATCATTCTCAAACCACACCACACCTTAGGCTAAAACCAATTTTTCCTCCTACTGTGTGATATTTGGCCAGCAAACATCTACATTTTCAGTCCTTACTAAAACACTGTCCCTTCTCTTATTTGGAAATTACAGGACAAATTCTTAAAAGAAACTAAAAAACCCTTCATCTACACAAAGTACTACAAAATAACATAAGACCTAATTAAGCAAAGCCATTTTTGACATGACATTTGACAATGATCTGACCTATTCTACAGAACTTTTAAAACTACAAATTACAAAAATAGCTGCATAAAAAAAGCTTTCATCTTTTCTTTCAGTTCTAGCAACAGATTGTTTTAGTAACAGCAATCTGCTTGGCAAATGAAATTACCAGACATCAGAAGATAATAAGAGTCACAAGGCAGTGAATCACTACAGAACAAGCCAAGCAAACTGACCAAAGAGCAGTCAGAGTCTGCATTTCCTGCACTCCTACAGGTGAAACATTTAGAGAAGCTTTTTTTTAAATAGAACAGCTCTTCAGGTCTGCCTATACTACAAGGAAACATATCAGAAAGCCTGTGTGCCTGCAGGGAAACAGGGAATAAATTGTCATTACCAAGGGTAAAACAACCAAGGAGATTTTTCCTGCACAAAGATAGTGTTAACCCACCCTTAATATCAGAAAACCTTTCCTGCCAGTCTGGAAAGAATGTGAGTAGAAAGTTTGTAGAACATCACTACTGGAGGTTTTGTAGAAGTCAGATAAATATTTGTGAAGTGTGCTTTGGGTACAGCTGATCTGACACACAGAAGACTGAAGTCTTCCCCTGAAGGCAACTTCACATCTATTTTTTTTCACTCCAAGTCACAGCATTTTTAATTGTTAATCAACTTACAGCTTCCAGTTTGGTAATCCTTTAAACTCACATTTTTCTGTGGGAACAATACAGCAGGAAATTGTGAAGATATTCAAAGTCAACAGAAGTATTAAAATTGTTTCTGACAGAACAATACATTCACTATCTACTCTTTCTCTGTAAGCACATTTCAAAAAGCTGCACTTTTGAAATTTAGTTTTCTTGCAAGCAAACACAGAGCACTTGACTGTTTTTCTTTTCAACAGACTCAGCTAACCTAATGTGAACACTTCCTACAATGATCAGAGCACTTTTCTTGAAACTCATTGTAACATGATTAGTGATGAAATTTTTCCACATAATGAAGTTTAGTACATTTTATTAGGAGTAACAGGAAGAAATTTCAGCAAGGGTGAATCAAAATCTAAGTCTTTACACTTAACTGCATCATATTTTACTTGCTGGAGATGTAAATGTTTATTTATTACTATGGTACTTCCACTTGAAATTGCCCTGAGGTGACAGCAAACATTTACTTCGCATACAGAAATCCTCATACCACCTGAGCATCATGGATTTTAGGCTTGAACCTACTCCAGTTTAAATTCTATTTCTTGGGTGTGACTGGGAAATATCAAAGCATTCATGTAAATACGAAGGGTACGAAAATGTAGATTCTTTCTACCTCTAAACATCTGAATTACCTAAACACGACACAGCCCTCTGAATGTAGTTCATTTACTCATGAAAAACTCTGAGATTCATGAGGCATAAAAGCTGAGCAGCTACAAATGACATGCCTATTTTTTGCTACTTGAAACTTTGAAACATTTCTCAGGCCCTGTAAGTTCTGTATGCTTATTTTATATAAAGGAAACAAAGTTTATCATGTGTATTCTTATTCAGGGAAAGCACCAACACTCTTCAATGAGATGTAGGAAATTTAAGTTATGGATAGTATTTTCAAGAACACACTCTTTAAAGTAATGAAAGGCACGTATCTAACAAAGGTTTGTTTTAAAAAGCTCTGACAATAAAAACTAACTAATACAAAAAACATTAATGGCATACATTAAATGTACATAAAAACCCCAGTGAAATCAGGAAGTTGCCACTTTGAGTACCTGACAGGAGCGAAACTGGTTGACCAGCAGTGTACATCTCTGTGGGTCTTTTCTTCCATCCAAACTGTCCAGTTCAGCTGCCACTTGATTTAGTTCCTCATCAGCATAGTAGAACTGAGCAAGGAGCTGGGGGTCTGTTCTCTGCATTGGAGACATGGACAATATTACATTACTATTGCAAAAAAACCCAAATCAATCCCAAAAACTAAAACAACCTCAGCTAGTTGTATTTACTGTGATTTTTTTTCAACATATAAGCCAGATAAGCAGTATGGCAGCATGGAAGAGAATGATATTGATGATTCACACACACTAAAAAATTTTTTCTACTTTGAAGAAAAAAAAAAAACCCTCTCAAAAAACATCTCACATAATAAATCTGAGACATTACTCAGCTACTATTATCTCTAAAACCACCCTGGCATTTTCACTTCTTGTGGCATAATTATCTGGAGGAGCCAACAACTGAATCAGAAGTTTTGTTTATTAAACAGAAGCAGACTTCAGCTCTAGGCAGAACAAGACAAAGCTGCTTTCCAAGTTAAAACAAACTATACCCCCAAACCTATCAAGCAATGGAATCATCTACCAAGCACCATGGTAACCTTTGCAGCATGGTCTGGTCAGAATCCTCCCTTTGAGCATCACAAGAATGAAGCCACAGAAGAGAAAGGTCCTGAATCTGCCAGGGCCAAACAGATGCAAACACTTTACAACATTCATAATATCACTAGACAAGGCATTACAGAGAGAAAATTGTGTCACAAGCCTTTCAGGTGGCAAAGAACAGAGTCATCACAATGGATTTCTGGCCACATTAAAACAAAGCAGCAACTATAATAAAAAGATCAAACAAATAAAGGAATGCCTCCTCAAAACCACTGAGAAATATTCATAGTAAAGATTTATACCATAAGAGGATTTTTTTGAACATTAACCACTAGGAGTTCTCGTTCCAACATCTTAATTGCAAGCTGTCAAAAATCTACACTCTTGAATAATGTCTTCACTGTAGCCCTGATATAAAGGTGCCCAGGGAGAAGAATAAAGCTTGTGATATATGGTCAGGGAAAGAAACAAGATTCAAAACAAATGATAATAAGAGGGAGAGCATGTAATTACTCTGCTACTAAATTTTACATTTTTTAGTTCTAAATTTCTGTATTTATAGTCAAGCTGAGTAAAGCATTTCTTTAAGCCTCCTCTACCTGATGATTTTATTATTTCTGATTTTTATGTTTTCCTTCAGCATTTATCCACAACCATTAAAACCCTCTGGAAAATAAACAAAGATGCAGGAGCCTGTGCATGGAATTGTGACAAAGCATGACTGCTGATTTTTAAGCATCTAAATTGCATTGCAGAAGCAAAATAAGGCAATTTATTAAGACTGGTCTCAAGCAAAACAAGTATGCCTGAGACACTCAGCTCCCACATGGCTGATTTTTTTCAACTGGAGGAACAGAAGTTTTAATTGAGTTCTCTCAACTGTGTTATGTTTGGTGTGGATTAGTAGTGTGATCTTTGATTAATTGTGTCAATCATATGTGGTCCCTGGCAAGATGAAACTGCATGAAACTCTAAACCTCCTCACAGGGGGCCACTTAAAGTGAATAAAAGAAAAGTTTACTAATTCAATTTACTGCACTAGGTAACAGAAAATTAGGGATAGTGCCATGTTCAATGCCAACTTTTATTTTCAGTTTATGCAAAATATGGTTCAAATAATTTAATCCAAATTCCCTACTATTCTTTGGCAGAATGAGAATTAGCAATTCCCATCCTTGGGTACTAAAATTATTAGAAAGACTTAATTTGAAAACATCTCATGGAGAACCTACCACTTACCCTGGTAGTTTGTTTCAGGAAATCATCCCTTTTAAGAACAAATAAATGCATCCAAGTTCTTGTTTTCATTTGCTGGACTTCAGCAACACTGCTCATTTGCCTTTTCAGCATTAATTATATTTGCCTATTTCTTTTTCACTGGCTGCAGCAAGCCCTTTAACTGTGTCACCACTGTGGGATGCACTTATGGGTTTGGGATTTCTGGGGAGAATTTTTGGTTGCACAGGAAGGTTTTTTGGATGTGGTGATACTGCTGTTATCATCCCAACAGCCTCTTCAGTATGAGCTCTCCAGGCAGGAATCTCATTCTGCAAGTACACCTTGCACTCCTTCTGCCTTAAGTCTCTTGATATTCCACATATTCAGCCCAACAAATGGCCCAGGGTATCCTGAGTATCTTTACTGCCAGCACAATGTACCACACCAGTGGAGAACACTCTTCCCAGATTTGAAACCATCCCTTCATATATGGCCAAAACTTGCTTTCCCCATTTTGTATGCTCTACACAAACTATCATTCCAGCCAGTACCAAAACAGGAATCAGCACACCACAAATTAAACAAAAAAAAAACCTCCAAACAAACAAAGTAACACACATTTAGCCATGCTATACAATAATACACCGTTACTTTGGGAAAGATCACTCACTGAGTATTTATTTTAATGACTTTTACTTTCTAGTAAGCTCCACTCAATAGGTCAGATACCAAAATCAGAAGATGCCTGCCTGTCATACACAAAGTCAGTATAAAACTGTCCATATGAAAAAGTTTTATTAACTATTGAACTGGTTACATTCTGGCTTTACCCATCAAGTCCAACCAATGAACAGTGACCAGGATTAGGTTAGTTCAGTTCATTGCATAATGACTTCTGATCTGGTTTTTCAAACAGGATTTAAATGGACTACAAGAGAATGTTAAAAAAGTCTTAATTTAAGAGACCTGTTAGCTAGTTACAGGTTATTAGGTTAATAATAGATCTGAATAATTATTTATTGTATGTAATCAAAGGAAAAGATGCTATTCTCACATCTTGTGAACAAGCTGGTAGACAAAACCAGGAAATCCCACTAAAAAATAGTGGCAACTAGCAGAGAAGAAAAATTCTAGCACAGACTTCCCAACATGGCACAGAGAACAAAAAACAAACTACCAACAAGAAGTCAGGGTGCCAAGAGACCAACCTCAAACCACACAGTAATTCTGGAATCTAGGCATCACTTCGAAAATCACATTTACAGACACAAGGATGGTTCTCAGGGACACATCCCCTTTTGAAAAAAAACTGCAAGTACTTTTTACATGATTTTTAACAGCAGCTTTCAAGTATCAATACTACCTCTTTTTGAGTAACATAAAATGTGTGTCATCTTAGACCTAACAGCAGCCCACAATTTGAACATTAAAGGGAAAGTTTCCCCCCAGATTTCTGTGATCCTTTGTAGAGAAGCATGGATTTTCTTCAGGCTTTTTCTTCTACCAAGATTGCAACAGGAATGCAGCAGCCACCACCACCACCAAAAGAAGATATGATGATCCCAAACAAGCCAAAGAACAGACAGAAGCAAGGGAACCATGCAAATGAGCAATAGTGATAGCACTTTCTTCTGAAGCCGGACAACTGTCCTCTGGAAAATAGCATCCATCATTTTTGAACTGCTGATCTAAAGTCTTCAGAACAGCTAAAACCCAATCCTACTTAAAATAAATTCTATGGACTTGAAAAGCTCCAGATCTCCCATTGTTCACTGGCACTTTTCCAGCACTAAGCATTTGTTTTTCTGCCACACATTCAGGAACCCTGACTTGATCCCTATAGAACAAAAACTATAGAGAAAAGCAATAATTATATGCCTTTGCTGATGGTAAATCCAGATTGCCTTTTGACAAGGGAACAAAGTAAACCTACATCCACGGGGGTAACTTTTCAAGCAGCACTTGGTAAAAGGTGCATTTTACACAAATACATGTATTTGATTACACATTGTATGAAAGGCCTCCACAATCACAGGACAATATTTGGTGACAGAACATGTGCAATACTTTTAACTGCTGCAGGGTCCAGAGGACACAACCCTTCCTTAACCAGGAAGGTTAAACATGAGCTCAACCATTGCTAATCTGCTACAGCTCTAACAGCTGAAGTGAGGAGTTTTTGAGAGAGCCCATCAGTTCACAGCAGTGGAACTGCCTTGCATCTATGCAGCTTCCTTTATTCCCCTGTGGTAAGGGAAAGGGTTGTTTTAAAAGCCTGGACAGTAAGGAGTTAATGCATTGCTGTGCCTCAAACACCAATTTCTCACTCAAGTGACAAAGTCAGAACAGGATGTGCCTGGAAATTGTGGGGGTTGTGCAAACAGAAGACAGCACCTTTCTGGAGCTAATTTTCCCATTCAGGTCCGTGGTGAGTGCACCAAATAAAGTGGAGAAGCATGGAAGTGGGGTCAAGGAATGGACAGGACCAAGAGAGGTAGCTCAAGACTACCCAGGACCTAAAAGTGCTCCCTCACTCTTTCTGGGAATTCTCCATCAGAGCACTGTACATACCCAGAGTGTGGCATGAGACTTGGAGAATCCCACCCAGGAAGGGATCCAGGCATTTCCATGCCAGCTTGGATGTACATAACCTGACAAACTTTTTGTTTCATGGGCCCCCACTTCCAAAGGATCACATCTATGAACACTAGAACAGCAAAACAGTAGTCAAGCCTCACCACTGGACCCACAGGTGGTGTCATCTCTCCTCTCAACTATCTGCTCTTCTCCTTCTATTTCTTCTCCATACGTATTTTGTGATATTTTTATACTTCCATAAAAGAGAAACAAAATGCCCACATACTTTCCACTGCAACTGAATTGTTTTAAAATAAACCTGCCTCATAAATACACCGGTCACTCAGTGTCTTTTCACTGTAATTCAGCCCAAGGATTTTATTCACAAGAATCTCAGCCTGCCTCAGAGGCAGGTCATAAGAGTAGTGTGTCTCCAGTAAGGAAGGTCCAGTTGTTCTCAGTCTAAATCTGTTGCCTACTACATTTTCAGGGAAAGGAAAGAGGCACAGGATCAACCTCAAACTTTCCAATCCCCAAACTAAGTACTGTCATTATCAGACAGTCCCAAATATGAACAGTTACAGTACAGCACAGAAATTTTTTAAAAAGGGACTTCCCAAGAGAAAGCACATTCCCTTTAGGATGAGAATTCATGAAAGCTGTAGGTTAGAAACTTGCTTCTGTCTGCAGTGCACAGAAAATAATGCTTCTGTATTGGAAAACAACTCCTTGTACCAGGTGGCAATGTGGTCTGTGCAAAAGGCAGAATTAGACCCTAAAAATTTAAATATAGGCACTGATGAGCCAATTCAGTATTTTCAAAACTTACAAATGATGTTGAATATAACTAGTTTTAAGCTCAAAATTTAACTAAGACCTACATAACATTATCAGGGAAAAAAATTTTGTTCAAAAGTGACAGGAATTAGGCACAAAGTCCAAAGTGTATTTATCCCCACTATGGAAATGTAATGTGCTTACAGTAAAGGAAACTTAGTCAATTTACAACTTTTACACCAGTCACAGTGGCAGTGTAGGTTTAACTGGCAGATGACAAATTCCAAAGATGGAAAGTACTTCTTCAAAAAGAGATATCAGCAAGTTGTTACATCTGCTTATTTCTCACCTCACATGTAAGCAAGTGTATTCACATCCTTCCTTTGGACAGGCACCTGGAATTTGTCATTAATTTCCAAATGCTGATAAACAGCAAGAAGAAACAATAATTCTCCAACAAGCAGGTGAGTCAAAAATTCTGGCATTTAACTGTCAGAAGGTTTAGCAGCAAAAATTTTTCTTCAAACTAAATGAAAAAGGAACTGCTGTTGTAAGTACATAGTTGGGGGGTTGTTTGGTTCTGGGCTTTTAGTTTGTGGTATTTTCCTTTTAATCTACTATCTGAAGTGCTATCTGTTAAAAAAAAAAAAAGGAAAAAAATCCCCTCAACAGTCATATTTTGTACAATATCATGAAGTCTTACGCTAGTGTTGCACATGCATAAAAAGAAAAAGGATTCAGAGATGAAGACAACGATTGGTAATTGAGCACGAGGATATGCAAAAAAAAGCACTGTGAAGAAAAGCTACAGCCTGGTTAAAGCTTTGCCAGCTGCTCTGTGTTTATCTATAGAATATCATCACACAAGCAAGAAAGACAGGTGAACAGCTTGTTAGCACAATAAAATGCTAGCAGCACCTTAAGCAAAAAAACAAAACAAACAACCAACTCCAGTGAGCTAATGATTCATAGGACAACAAAAATCAGGTGGATAAATTTTTCCAATGTTCTCTACATTGGATGTAATTCAAACTTCCCAAAAAGGAACATCTTGTAATAGTTATGCTTAACTAGAGTACCAAACATCTGAGACTGCCATGCTGGGGGTTCTCACTCATGATAGATCAAGTCAGTGTACTTAGTTTCTATTTTGGAGTGTTCATCATACTAATCTGGAAAAGCATGTGCTCAAATCCATATTTTCTGGGGGAAGCACATCAACATATGCTGAATACAAATTACTGAACCTTTTGGACATCCATTCTGCAAAACAGGAGTGCTCTGCAGCTGAGCCACAGCCTCGATTTCTAGGAAAGAACAGGGACCCCAGAAGAGAAAGGGGTTTTGCTGTAGGGGAATGATGGAGCAACCACTTCTACCAAGTGAAGGGGGGGGAACCTTCAAGGCTGCCCACTCATTCAGCCTATGGCAGGCTATTTTTAATTAGCAAGAAGTTAACCTTACCCATATTGCATCTGTTCTGCTCATGATGGCACCCGGTGAGTGATTTCCCTGTCTTTATACCAAGCCATGAGCTTTTTCATCCTATTTTCTTCCTCTGGCCTGTTGTGCACAGGAGTGAGAGGACAGCTGGGTGGGCACCAAGCAGCCAGACAAGGTCAACCCACTCCTCTGAATTTGTTAAACTCTTACCCCAAAGCCTTCCCCAGCAGCTAATGTCTCAGAGTCTGACCTTAAGCTAATCAGATTTCATTCTCAGCTGTTGCAAGAACAATCAAGTTTAAAGAACAAATATTTACTTAGAAACAAATTCAGCTTGTCAGGATACATATTGAAATACACAAATCACTCAAATTTTTTTTCCTAAATGCTTTTATGCAGTTTGCTTCAGATTTGTCTAGATTTTTGTATTTAAACATTACACTAAGCATCTCTTCAAACAAAATTGATCCTGCAGTGCTTTTAGTGATTTGTTACCTATCAAGAGGAAAAGAGCCAATTTAGCTCCCTGGGCTTGTTGATCAATTCTGCTCAATTCCAGATGTACAGCCCCAGCTTGCACAGAGGAGTCCTGTGGCATTTGCAAGTGGCACCCAGCAATTTGTCCTGCAGCAATGCAACCCACCCTGCCACACTACATTTCACAACTTACCACATTAGAGGACTTTCAACTGACTCTAGTTACGTTACACCATGTCTAATGGATGTGTCTAAATATTTATAACAATTCCTAAATATCTGGGCCAGTAATGACCTCTTAGACACATCTAACATGTTAAATTCTCTCAAGTTATTATGTTGCTATAACCTTTTTTTCCTTTCAGAACCAGACTTTTATTCTAAAAAAACCCAACTAAACCAAATAAATGAAAAAACCCAACAACCTCAAGCAACCACTTTATGCAGTTAAAGGCCTGTTTTGAAGACTCTTTTTGGCTGTCACCTTTTAGCACACATATTCCTAAATTATTTTTTCCCTCCTAGGTCTATAGTTGAAGTATTTTGGTCATGCTTACCAGACCTGATAAAATATGAATTTTGCTTTGCTGTTCAGAACTAACTCATTTTGAACAATATGCAATATACAGTTTTTTACTTCTAGATCATAACAAGAATATCTTAATCAGAGCACAGACAAAGCTCCAACAAGAGGGAAAACTGACCCAGAGAGTTGAAGCCTGCTGACTGCAAAAGAGTTGCTCCACAGTCCTTCTCAGGCATTAACAGGCATAGCACATTCCTCAGTTTCTTCATGTTCAAAGCACATCTTGATTTTTTTTTTTTTTTTTTGGCTTAGCAAACTCAGGGTAAGTCTGAGGTGTTCCATATCATATTTTAATAAAAGCACCATCATCTGTGTAAAGCTGCTCATACATAATCTCATTTGCCTTGTAGGAGACTTTCAATAAACTCAAGCTGAACACCTTGACAGATGTTTGGGATTTAACTACCTTGGCATCATATCAGTAGCCCAATCAATCATTGCAACAAAAAGATTTCATCAAAACTTTGTTTCCAAGTGCATCTGTTCAAACCTGGTGATGAAAGAAACTGCTTGTACAGCCCTCAGCACAGAAACTTTTCCCAGCTTCTGCCTTCTGACAATAACTTCAAATGAATGTTTGCATGAGTAAATCTTTTGATCTTATTTCCACTATTTCAGCTAAATCACATAAGCAAGTAGCTTCCCAAGTGCCATCATCAGTCACACTGTTTCCCACTCAGTTTTCCAGGTAAAAGCAAGCTTCAGTGCTGGTTTGTCCCATATTTAGCACAGCACCCATCTGTGGAGCTTCACCCATTTCTAACCAGGAAAACACTCCAGACACAGTCCTCAATATCAAAGATATAAAACCATCTCTCTTTCCACAAAGTCCCCACTTCCTTGCAGGCAGAGCCTACCTAAAGTTTTAGGGAACTTTTAAAAATTTCATTACTTTTAACCACTTGATATTGTGATCAGTATCCTTTTTCCAAGCACACTTGAATAGTGGCTTTGAAAATTACCAGAACATGAGCAAAAACAAAGGGAGAGGAAAGGCACCAGACAGACCAACAGCAGGACTTTAAACAATGTTTAAAACCTTTTAAGCAGCCCAACAACAATAACAGATATTCAAGCACACAAAAAGCAGGTATTTGCTGGAGACAGGGAACATTGCATGCTGGAGACAGGGAACACTGCATGCTAGTGCACAGCAGAAGGCTCCCATGCATCCCTGCTCCCACTCCCTGCTGAATTGAATATTTTTTTTGCTCAATTAGGCATTCACAGGTCTTTTCAGACAATACCTTCAAGGTCTGCCCTTGGTCTCCTGGTCACGCAGAAAACCTCTCCTGGGAGACAAATGGGTTTGTACAGCTATTGCTGTTTTCTGTGCTAGCTCAGCATACAGTTTGAGTTTGACCACTTCTCATCAGCATGCATGCTGGATAAGATCTATCAGTCTTCAGCTATTCTCCACCCCAAACTGCTCCTTTTAAATCAAGACACAGAATGCACAGAAACTAAGCAGAAGTTAAAGGCAACCATGAAAGCTTTTCATGCTTAATATGAACAGTTCTGTGTCAACTTATTGAGAGGAACAATAAAACAAAAATCCAAACAAAACAAAACACAAAAATACCCCATACCCTCTAGTCAATACACATTCATACAAGGATTTAAAAATCACATACTGTTTCTTCTGGAAAGATCAAGTTCCTCTGACCTGGCTGCTGCCTCTTCAGGTACTTATAAAAACCTACATAATTATGGCACCACCTATTTAATGAATGGACACTTTTCCCACATTCTCAGCACCAGCTTTCAGAGAAGCTATTACACATACACTCTATTGCCTATTACCCTGTATTGACCAGCAATATTGCTTGCACAGAACTGTTGGTTGTCCCCAAATGCATTCTGCAAATTTCAGGTTGCCAGGTATTTCTATAGAATGCTAAATGGCAAATGAGACAAAGGCATTAATTGCAGAACTGATGTTAAAAGGAAATTCATTACCAGTAATGCTTACTGTAATATTTACAATGCCTTGGAAGGAATATGATTCAAACCAGTTTGCCTTTACTGTATTTGATAAAAATATTAAAAAACAACATTACATTGGAGACACCACAAAGGAGAAATGTGATGTTTGAAAAACAAAGCTAGCTTAAGTAATGCAAAAATATTAGCTCATAAGTAAAAATTGACTTCTATTTCAATGTAAACACCTGCTGCAGACCTTTATTAGCAGACAATAGAAACCTTTATCCTCCAGCAGAGCTGAATATCTTCTCTACCAACCCTGCACTATGCAGGCTCTATACCCCAGTCAGGCTCCAGAAATGAACCACAGAAAGACTCAAAACCACAGAAAGACTCAAGACACCTCACATGTAATGGGGCAAAGAACTCCAGTGCTTCCCAAGCCTTAAGGAAGGACACCTGCTGGAGTAGCTTTTGATCTATTTGAATCTCATAACAGGCTAAACTGTTCCATTGGTTTCACCATGAATACTGCATTTGACACAAGGTTCAGCATAAACACAGTCTTGGATCAAAGCTATTAATTTCTTTTGAGCTGCAAAACAGTGAATATTCTTCCCTAAGCAACATAAAATCCAAGTGTCAAAGGTTTCCTGACATTTCTGAAATCCAAGTTCATAATTATTGCCATTAATTTCAAGACTGCTCTGAAAACAATCAGTAACAGCTGCATCCAGCCTGACTTCCACAGGTTTCTAACCCACAATCACACAATCCCATTACTAACCTAAACCATGTCAATTTGCTCTAGAAGAAGCAAAAACAACCACAGGCACTCTCCTGTTCCTCATTTTTCCTGCTCTAGCCTGTTTTGTGTAACAAATGCAAAGTGAAGGTCAGAACCTGGAAGGACTTTCCCACAGAGGTATTGCCTAAACCAGACATGAATCTCTCCAGCCCAATCAGTATTTTGTTGTTCCATTCCAAGGCTCAAAGATGAGATCTCCAGATCCCTCTAGATCTGCCAGGAGCAAATGGTACAACTTCCTTCTGAAGGCAAGAGACACCAGTTAAAGCTTACTAAAATAAAAATTTCTTTTTTTGCCCTTTCTTGCTACCTTAGAGACAAACTGCCTTGCATCTGAATTTAGCTCCAGCTTTTTCTGTTTTGCTCCCTCCAGCAGTGGTTACACCACACTTGAGCCACAGCTCTGCTTTAATTTCCAAAATCCAGTGTGTATGACAGAGGCAAGCCTGCAGACTGAAAATGCCTGCAGAGCTTCAGGGACTACCAATGATGATCTAAAAAAATCTCAATGCATTATTAAACACAAACCTCCTGCTTTTAATACACATGACCTAAGAAACTGTGGAGAAATACTTAAAGGAGACCCATATTTTACACTTTTGTTGCATTCTGCAAACACAGTCAAAGCAATTAATTGTAAAGTCTTACAGTAAAACCTTTCTGGTTATTCCTCCAAGCAGTTACTTCATCTAGTCAGGCAACAGCTTCCTCATGTACTGAATATTTTACAATTCTAACGCTATATTGGTTTTTCTTACCAAGTTATAGGTGAACCACAGCACTTCTTTTCAAAGAAAATGAAGACTGACAGGGAGTTCTTTTAAAACTGCTTATATTCATATCAGTATACCATAACTCAGATTTTTTTTGCTATTTGTTTTCCTTGATTTCTTTATTATTTTACTATTTGTAATTATTAATGATATTCATAGAAAATCATTACAAGACAGGCTAAAAGAGAGCACATCCAATTAACAGTTCTGTTCAGGAAGATACAGTAACTTCAGAGATGATGTTATCACATCCCAAAATTGTGCTGTGAACACAAACACCATTCAAAACCATGACTAATATCCATAATCAAAGAATGTGTTGAGAGAAATTTCATTCATTTACTTTTTTGTTTATTTATTTGAAAGAAAAAAGGAAGCCCAGAATTTATCAACTGGAAATGACAAGCAAAAGAATCTTACTTGGAACTCATGAAGTCTGGGGATATGCATGTATTTTCAAGGGCCATCAAAGATTATTTATATTCAGCAAAACACAATTATGATTTTGAAATGGACTGAAAATAAAAATGTAAATCAAGTTGGCAGTATATTTCTACTCTCCTACCAGCTACTGCTTGGTTGTTTGTGTTACTACCTACACCAGCCTAAGGACTAACCAGGACCCAATACAACCTGAGACAAAAATGGGCATTACCTCTAGGGGGGTGGGTGGGTCTAATCACAGTAAGATGGTAAAAGCACTGACTGATTACAACACAATGACTCATTATGGGGACTTGTATTTATTATATAGGAATCCCACATTCAGAAAAATCTGTCAAAAATTTATGGCAAAAATTCCCAGGTGTATCAATGTAGATTGTTTCAGAAAGACCAGTTTGAGACAGGCAGATCAACATTTGAATTACACAAAAGCCACGTGTGAAATATTGTGGTCACTGTTTAAAGTGTCACTGAATGCTGGAAGTGCTGCAATGAGGAAGGCAAAAATCTGAGGTAAAAGATCCAAAAAAAGAACAACCAAAAGCACTAAGACAAAGCCAAACTCAGCACCAGTGTTGAGAACAGAGCAAGCATAGGAAACAAAGATATAAACTGAAAAGATGGATTTATAAATCCAACACAAACTTTCCTCTCTGAAAAGCATCTTGGAGCTCCATAGTAAATCCAGCCCTTCTCACTGGTAATTTCTGAGCATCGAAACCCCAAGGTAAATTCTAAAGCTGTGATGAATGCAGGGCTCCTGACAAGACAAATCCTAGAGTCCCAGATCTTTTCAGTGGTGCCCAGGGACAGGACAAGCAGTAGTGGCCATAAAATAAAACACAGCAATCAGCATGAGTCAGAACTTTACACTGAGGGTGGAACAGGCTGCCCAGGGAGGTCGTGGAGCCTCCCCCTCTCTAGACATTAAAAATCCACCTGAACACATTTCCTATGTAACCTTCTCCAGGTGCCCCTGCCTTGGCAGGGATGTTGGACTGGATCATCTCCAGAGATCCCTTCCAACTCTAAACTATTCTGTGATTCTGTAAATGAAATCATTTGAATTATGAAAATTACATTAATAATTGTATATATAAAATTGTATTAGTAAAGGAAAACTTCAAGAAAGCTATGCTAGCTATTTTATTCCATAAAGGAAAAACTAAATTACCTGTGAAGTGAGACTTGCTAAATTACCAGAAGAGCTATTACAAACATCTTTATTTCCCATGAAATAATTTCATTATGCAAAATATGAAAAACCAGGAGACTGTTAGACTTCCTAATGATTATATATAATGCTTCTTACGAGAGGCTTGTTTGCACTTGTGAGGCACAGACATGGAGAACCTCCCAAACACCCCAAATTTCTGCAAAGGAGCTTAGTGAGGCTGTGGTCTGCCACCCCACACCCCACCACCATCAGGGTGCCATTTGTCCCTCTGCTCCTGCCCAGCTGGACCTGCACTCAGCCCAGAATCCAGGTGGCCCAACAGAGCCTTGTGATTCCCAAAAGAGAACAAAAGGGAGAAATTTCTCTTACACACTTAATTTCTCTCTGAACAAATAGTTGCATAAAAACATGTACAGCACTTAGAGCAAGATATACTGCAGGGAAAAAATGGGAAAACCCTGAAAATAAGAATCCAAAGAGAAAAGTTCCTTTTCTCTTCATTCTGATTCAGAATTCCTCTGCAACAGATGGGAAAACTCCCCAGCAGAGCAATGTTATACACTTCATCAATTAATTGTAGAGGACAACATGACTCTCATACATTTCATTTTACATGCTGAGGAATTTATTCTGACTTGCAGTGAATGACAGCCCAATACAGGCTTGCCTTAGTACCTCAGCACAGGCACTGCTCAGTACAAGAGACAATGTGGCATTCACATTCTCTGAGAAAATTCCTTCACCCAGGGTTTTTCTCCTGGGAAGCTGAGAGGCCTCAGAGAAAAGGAAAACAATTCTTATCTCATTTGCTTCTCCTGTGTTGTGCTCATGTGGAATGTGTTTGGAGATTGTTTACCCACAGGTGATTGTTCCATTGGATTGTGGTGTGAGTTGTTTTGACTCTTTGGCCAATCAGTGCCAAGCTGTGTCAGGACTCTGGAAAGAGTCACAAGTTTTCATTATGATCTTTTTAACATTCAGTAAGTATCTTTTCTGTATTCTTTGGTATAGTATAGTATTCTTTAATATAATATAGTGTCATAAAATATTAAATTAGCCTTCTGATAAGATGGAGCCCTCCTCATCATTCCTCCCAGACATTGGACAAAAATATCACCAATAGGACTGCAGTTGGAAAACTGACACTGCCCTTATAACCAAGCCACTCAAAGATGTCAACTTCCAAAAAGCTCCACTATAACAAAATATCCTCACAAAAACTTACTCTTTAACACCAACTAGAGCAAACCACTTGAAATTACAAAAACAAGCTTTTCACTCATTCTCTGCAACACCCCAAAGTCTCATGCTGCCACAAGACAGATTTACTGATTTATATACAAGGGGAAAAAAATTTTGCTGGTTGCCATTGTAAAAGCTCACATAGAGCACCAAACTGACAAATTGAACTGATTTCTGATAATGAACTGATAAAACAGAATGCATGTTACAAAGTTGAAATAAAACTTCTTAATTCTTTGCTTATTCTATTTATCTCACATACATAGAACAGGTTTTCTTCAACAGCTATTTTTTCAGTGGCACCTTGAAAGAGTGGCAATAAAAACAATTCTGAACACATTTCAGGTGGTCCTCAATCACTAATATTCTTGTATATACTTTAAAGACATATGAAGAAACATTCTGAGTGAGAAATTAAGTATGTCTGAGTTTCCTAAGGTGTTAGCTCATCGACTCACATTCCCACATGACTTACTGAGTCCTTTCAGAGGTTTCTAAACCCTTACCCAGCCTAAGCATTAATTCCACCTAGACTGGAATAACATGCTCTGAGGATTTTTTCCCATTCATAAAATCAGCACAGTTCTAGCTGGAAAAGAGTCAAAAGTAGCAGTTTTTCAGACTATTTCTCAAGTTTGTCTGTCAGCTTGTGCCAAGAAAAATTTCACTCAGGCATCAGCAGCCACAGCACCCCAGAAACAGAGAGGAAAAAAAAGCATAATGCCAAAGAGTCCAGAGGAAAACCAAAGTTTGGTAGAGTCAAATCACAGCCCATTCCCTGAGAACTGGGCATTAAGAACCTGGTCCAGTTTTAATGAGTCCACACCTGTGCAGGAGAAAGGCCCCACGTGAGACCATGAAGACAAAGTAAAAAGACCAAATCCTGCAAAGACAGAGCATAGCCTGGAAACAAGATACTGCAGACACTGCCTTCAGAACTTCCCAGTTCTAGGCAGCAGATGGCTCAGCTATGCCAAAATACTTCTGAAGTACAAGATGTGTTCATTCATGGAAGCTCCTGTTACTTCATTTTCCCATTTGTCCTCTAGGATCAGGCTGCTGAGGCAGTCCTCTGCCAACATGTTATTTCTCCTCAGAAAAACATTAACAGACTGAAGGGGAAAAGCTGACATCATACCTGATGGCTCCAAAATTACACATGGATTAGCAGCCTTGGCTTATTAAAAAAAAAACAAAACCACCAAAAAAAAAAAAAAAAAAACCAAACAAAACCACCCAACCCCAAACAAACAAGAAAGAAAACAATAAGCCAAAACAAAACAAAACCAACCAACAAAAAACCAACCAAACCAAAAAAAACCCCAACAAACTCACCCAGAAAAACAGGTAAAATGTAAAGAACCCAAACTAATTTTAAGAAAAAACAGTAGTCATGTGCTAGGGGAGATGGGATGTACTGGTTTAGTTGGCCATTGCCATAATCTTGACCTGAAATCTCTGCACCAGGAGAGAAGCCAATGAACTGAGATCAAACCAACCAAGATGAAAACACTGGTGGGACACTGATACAGAGAGAGATGTCAGAGTGAGAGAGAAGAGTCACCTCAAAGCTACATCTACTACTGGGGCAAAGTTTCTGTCAATAATAACTGATGGAAAAGCCTTGGATTAAAGCCATGTCCTGCCTGCAATACAGTTTCACTGAATATACTAAACACATTGCAAAAAAACCTAATCCTTACTTGGATATTGGCAATACCTCATTCAAGACAAGACCAATGTTCTTGCATCAAGCCAAAACCAACCAACAGTTCATGATTATTACTGTGAATTCATCAAGAAACCCGTAATTACAACATATGTTGTTTTGATTAAAAGAAAAGCAGAAAAGTGAAAAGGACACTTTCCATTCTGAGGAGAAAAAATAATCTCATCAATGGAATTTAATTACTTGCTCTAAGTGTAAGTAGTTTTAGCAGTAACATATTGCAGGATGCATTCATTTGAGTGTATACACTGGTGGATTTATTTTTCCCAATGCCTTGAAATCACTGAGCCTACAGGACCTGATGGTAAAACTTACAGTGCAGCAAAGCAGGACTGAGAAGAAAAGAGAAATGTGAGCTCTCTAAGAGGAAGGAAAGTTTTTACCAACATTCAGGTTTATTCTCTTGGTAGTTTGAAATTTTTCTCCTTAAAATCAACATCTAGCAGATTCTCATTAGGAAGTACATGGCCATAAAGGCTGTATTATTTTATTATATACATTTCTGTCTAAAATTATTTTGCAGCTATCATATCAATCAGATGACCCACTAGCCCATCACAGTTCACATCTGCAGCAGTAGAAATTCAAATACAGCACTAAGGCAGCACAACATTTCTCAGAATCTTGACATCTGCTTTCTAAACCCACAAAAAGCTGTTATGGTTATTTTGGCTCAGTTAAAAAACAAACTACTGAACCTCTGCAGCATACTGGGGAAAAAAATGTTTAAAGCTGGTTTATGTGCAAGAGCCTATTATAATGTAGCATTATACATAAGGTTCCCCAGTGACTGCTTCACACAGAAAAGGTTAAATTGCTTAGAGAAACTGTTTTGCAAGATGCTAGAAAATGAATCCTGTTTCTTATTGCAAGCCATTGCCATTCAGATGTCGTACCACCCGACCAAGATAAATATGAACCCATTTGCATATACCCAGGTGAAATTTTGCACAGAGTAATAACAAACTACAAAGAAATTTTTAAAAAATGCTAATTAGCTTCCACATCCAGCATTGCAGAACACAGTAAAATAGTTCTGTCTAAGAAATAGCTGCATTCCTGTTCTTTCAGCATTCTGCAGCATATGGATGAACAGCCAGGCTGAAGGCAGACTTTGACAGATTTACTGATTTATATACATGGGGAAAAAATTTTGCTGGTTGCCATTGGAAAAGTTCACATAAAGCATCAAACTGACAGATTGAACTGATTTCTGATAATGAACTAATAAAACAGAATGCATGTTACAAAGCTGAAATAAAACTTCTTAACTCTTTGCTTATTCTATGTATCTCACATACACCAAACCAGTTTTTTGCAACATCTACTTTTTCAGTGGCACCTTGAAAGAGTGGCAATAAAAACAATTCTGAACACATCTCAGGTGAACATGACAATGAAGTCTTAATACCAAAAAAAGTGAGCATTCACAGGGTTTATACCACTGCTTGTAACTCTTATCTTCCATCTTTTGGCTATTGGCAAAACAACTAATTTCTTTCCAGCTTGGCAATAAACTAAGTAATTAGAGTTTTCAAAAAACTGCTGTGTCCTTTTCTACAGTTTAATAACCAACCTTAATGTAAAATTTATACTACTGTAGGGTTCATCATGATCTGGCTTTGCTTCAGTGCTCCCAAATCATTCTGAGAAACCATCTCCAGCTTCAAGACTTAACCTTCACAGCAAGTGTTAAAGAAAAAGCCAGAAGGAAGAGCCCCAACAAAGAGAAGGCACGAATCAGACTGGCTCAGCAGACAGGCTACCAGCTCCACACCCCTCTTCCTCCATTGCCCTTCTGCAACATGGGGTGAATTCCTTGTCTACTTGTTCAGGTGTTCTCTTGTGCTGTTTTTCTGTATGACACATAAACGAGAAGTGTAAGAACATATTAGCAGACCTACTAAGACATTTTGCTTTCAGAAGCTGCCTTCTGCTTGTAGGTACAGCCTCCACAACAATTTGTTGCAGAGCAACAATTATTTACATTTGACTTCTCAGTCAAGTGACTACAGACATGTTGCTATTTGAACATTCAATAATGAAGGAGAACAAGGCAGAAAAGACAACCTGGAGTTGCCACCTCTGCTTTTACCCAAACTTCTACAGAAAACAAACAAACAAAAAATACACATTATATTTCAATAGCATTTAGCACATGCTTGGTATCAGATTCAGAGGTCAGATTCATAGGTTCAATGATGATAAGCAACTTAGAGAACACAGAGAATACTCCCCATTTTCTTTAATCAGACAGCAACTAGCATTATTCCAATTTATAAAGCAGTGCTACCCTTTGAAAAGGTAACCCACCTAGTTGATCAGGGGAAGTGAGGTGACATAACCATTTGGGATTTCAGTAAAGCTTTCAGTGCTGTCTCCCAGTATCCTTCTGGATAAAATGTCCAACAAACAAAACCGGTAAAAACATCACGTGATGGACATCTTCATTAATGACCTGGATGCAGGACTGGAAGGGTTCACTTGCTGAGCAAGTTCACAGATGATACAACCACTGGGAGGAGCTGTGGACTCCCTTGAGGGCAGAGAGGTCCTGCAGAGAGACTTCAGCAAATGTGAGGGCTGGGCAGTCACCAACCATGTGAGGTTCTACCAGGGCAAGTGCCGGATTCTGCACCTGGGATGGAGCAACCCTGCGTGTACGGACAGCCTGGGGAGTGAGGGGCTGGAGAGCAGTGCCAGGGAAAGGGACCTGGGGCTCCTGGGCAGGGAAAGCTGAACGTGAGCCAGCAGTGCCCTGGCAGCCAGGAGGGACATCCCTGTCCTGGGGACATCAGGCCCAGCATGGGAGGAGATTGTCCTGCTCTGCTCGGGGCTGGGGCAGCCTCACCTCAAGTCTTGTGTGCTTAATACTTGGCTCCCTCCAGCAAATAATGAAGAAAATTAACAAAACTAAGCAGCTGTTCTAGTAAACCAATCCTTATTGGCATCCTCTGTTAAAAGGATATTGAAAGGCTGCTGCTGCATATTGTTTACATCAGAGGCAATGTAAATAAAAAAAATTTTTAATACACACTGAAACTTAATACAGGTTTTTATTTGCATACTAGAAATTGAATAAAAAACCCAAGAAATCAAGACAAATGACTGTAGCATACAAAGTAAAGAACCCATTACGTCTTTTTTCCAAAGGATCATCACACACCAACTCTGAGATAAACCAAAGGCACAAATTGTGTTTCAGGAGGGAGAAGTCTAACCCATGAATTCTCAGAGAAATGATGCCCTATTGTAAATGCTGGTTCACCAACGAGGGGAGAGAATGATGTATCTGACTCCATCTTATCAGAAGGCTAATTTATTACTTCATTATACTATATTATATTAAAGAATACTACACTATACTAAAGAACACAGAAAGGATACTTATAGAATGCTAAAAAGATCATAATGAAAACTCCTGACTCTCTCCAGAGTCCTGACACAGCTTGGCCTTGATTGGCCAAAGAGTCAAAACAACTCACACTGGAGTCCAATGGAACAATCACCTGTGGGTAAACAATCTCCAAACACATTCCACATGAGCACAACACAGGAGAAGCAAATGAGGTAAGAATTGTTTTCCTTTTCTCTGAGGTCTCTCTTGCTGCCTTTCAGCTGTCCAGGAGAAAACCCTCGGTGAAGGAATTTTTTCAGAGAATGTGAATGCTACAATGCCCTTTCAGCCCAACATCCCTGAGGCCTCAGAGTGGTCAGAGGTGAAGAACTGTGACCCCACAGAAAGACCCAGGCAAAGCCTGCATGAACCAGCAGAAAGCATCCCTGTGAGCCTGACACCTTGGTAATTTCACCCCTGGAGCTGAGTAGCACTTGCACAATTTAGCAGCATTCATACCAAGTGTTTTGCAGTGGCATTTGTTACATGCTTGAAAGCACAGAAGAAAAACCATGACTCAGGAAAATGAGGTAAGAAGCAGGATTTCACAGTTAATGTGTGGTAATTTAATGCACAATAATCTCAGTTCATGATCACATATTTGAATTAAAAGGAACCCTCAAGACAACAAATATTCTAAAAAAATCGCATTTTTGGCACAGAAACCAATGGAACTCAGAATTGCCACTAAATTGCAGAACTGGAAAATCCAGTTTTCTTCATTATAGGTGAAAACAGAAAAAATGTGAACTTATTCTGAGGAATGTGACTATACAGTAGGAATTGTAAAAGAGAAAATATTTTGGGCAAAACAGTGAGAGAAGTCTTCAAATACATTAGAAAATAAGGTTTCAGGACAGAAAAGGAGCCAAAATCCAAACCTGAAAATGGGAAGTCAAACTTATCAGCTTCATCTACAGGTGTCACTATCCAGCCAAAGTAGAAGCATGGAACCAATCAAATTCACAACTCATCTTCACACTGGTACATACAACTTTGCTCATCATTTAGTCATAAAAGTAAAGAAGAAAATGTTGTGCCAACAATATAAGTAATTCAAGCTTTACAAGCAACTTTTTCCTCTCTGAAAAAAAAAAAAAAAAAAAAAAAAAAAATCCAGGCTACCTAAGAAACCACGGAACCTCATTTTTTTTAATGTTCTGCAGCATTGCCATGTTTTTCTCTTTTCTTGAATTTTTCACTAGTCAGTTCTACAGATGTTCACAGACACATAACTGTTGATGCAGTGTGAGGATTAGAGAAAACACAACCAACAGAACAAATAAGATCTCCAAACAAGAAGCCTTCATATCTCTGTTGGCTTTCCCTGTTTATACAGAGGTGTTCACATGTCTCTAAGGAAAAGCAGATCCTTTCAACAAAGAATATTTCCTGGGAAGCTTTCTTATTCTTTACTCCTTTCATGAAAGCTTGGTTCTAAATGTCTGTGTTTCTCAGTTCTTATTACACAAGACCTCCCCTTTGCTGCAACCATGTCTGCAGGAAACTTACTCTGCTGATTTCTCACTGAAATAAAATTGTTATTCCACCAAAGGTTGCCCAGTTTGGGGGGGAAAAGCAACATTAAAACATTGTAAATGTCGTGTTCTCTGCTTTCTACAAGCACATTATTAAATGGCCATGTTGGGCAGGTAGGAGTAAAAACCAGTACCCCCAGCTACAGTTTCAGGCAGCTGATGTGATATGGATTTTAACCTGAAGCACTGCTAGGCTGGTGACATTTTGGTAAGGAACCATGATATAAAAAACCAGTAAGCTGAAAACTATATTGATTATATATATTTATGATATTGATTAAATAAGACGAGGGGGTTGGGGAATAAGGGAAACAAAAATGAGGAGGCTCCTAAGGAAACAGCAGAACTTACATTCTCTTAACTCTTGTACCTGGGATTTGCAGTATCATTCAATTACTTTGTTTTCTCTTACTGTGTTTCTTTTAGGTTTCTAATTTCTATTCAAGTGATTAAACACTGCAGTTCTTTAAAAGGCATTTTACAAACCTTTTCATTACTCAAGAGTCTGTACAAAACAGTATTTAAAAATAAGATGAAAAAGCAGGAAGAGCCAACAAATGGATTAAATAAGGAATGGGTATCTCTGATTTTAATCCTACCTTAACTTTCATGTCTGTGAACAATGAGAAAGCTATCAGCTTCGGGCCTGGCAACTGCTGTATCAATGTCTGCTACCAGCATTAGCACTGAATCCATCTGTGACTGTGGAACAGTTCAAGGACTTCAACAATACGATTACAGCCTTTAATTTTCACCTGCAACTGTATGATTAAGTTTAATAAAACTGTGGTCTGCACTGTGACTCACATTCTCGAGTTGCCAATGAACATTTGTTGCACCAGACACATAACATGCCTGTCTTGGATGTGGAAAATTAAGGTAACATTTCACAGCACTCCCTTATTGCAAAGCATTGCAATACAGAAGAACATTCTGAGAATAAAGCTGTGGTTGTAAAGCACTTGGAGATTCTTGGATAAAAGATATTATAATTAAAAATTAAATTACTCCAAACTAGTGGGAGGCTTTTTGCACCTTTCCCTAACAGAGCTCACACCCCCACACACAGCACCACCACTATAATGCTCCTGCACAGACAGAATCTCAGCTAATTCCAAAGTTCAACCCTGCCTGAAGTTACAAATCTGAAATTCTTGCAGCTAAGGAAATTCAGCTCTTTCATGTAACTAAGACTGAAGCACACTAAATCTGAAGCTTTCAGCCTCAGTTAGACCAGGAATCAATGTGGTAACCCCTTCAGTGAGCTTAAAATGTATTGCCACCATTACTTTTCTGTAATTTCAAACAAATACCTACAGAAAAAATATAATGAATAAGCAGTAAGAAAAGTTACTGACACATTCAAATAAAAAAAAAATGTGAGCACCTGTTCACAAGATTTTTCTTATCATCTGGCACTTTTATTACTTGTGAGTCAAGTTAAGAAAGCCCAGAAACCTTTGCTGAAATATTTTTCATGTATACAGCAATCATTTCATACAACAGAAGAGCTATATTTCACATTTTAAAGCCCACTACACCTGAAAATCCACACACACATTGTAATGGTATCCACACTGAAAGTAAAAAGGTTTTAAGATGGCTCTGACATCAACAATTTGTTGCACAGCTACTCATATGTGTATTATGTTTTGTCCTAAAAAGACACAACTCTAAAATGAGACTCTTGGCATTACTGAGCATGGGGAGGACAGCAATAACCATAAAAATAAAAATTAAACACACCAGCTGTTGCATAATTTGGAAGCATCAAAAGTTATCCCTTATTTGCTTTTATCGTCAAATGAGATGCCTGGAAAAAAAGCAACTTCAGATTCACTGAAGACCTCACAGGCAACTGAAAATGAATGGGGAAGTTGATCTTGCACACTTTTACTAGAATCACAGAGTGGTTTGGGTTGGAGGAGACCTTTAAAGGTCATCCAGCTCAAACCCTTTGCAATGAGGGGGGAGCATCTCCAACTAGATCAGATTGCTCAGACCCCATCCAACCTGGCCTACAGTATTGCCAGGGATGGGGCACCCACAGCTTCCCTGGATAACCTGCTCTGCTCTTTCACTACCCTCACAGCACCTATTCCTTATATAGAACCTAAATCAAAGCTCTTTCAGCTTAAGGCCATGACCCCTTGTCCTGTCACAACAGGCCCTGTAAAGTCTGTCCCCATTGTTCCTCAGGCTCTCTTCTGCACTGAAAAGCTGCCACGAGGTGTCCCTGGAGCCTCCTCTTCTCCAGGCTGAACAACCCCAGCTCCCTCAGCCTGTCCCCACATCAAAGGAAGCTCCAGCCCTCTGAGCATCCTTGTGGCCTCCTCTGGACTTGCTCCAAGAGGTTCCTGTCCTCCCTGGGTGGGGGCCCCAGAGCTGCCCACAATCTCCAGGGCAGCACCTCAGAGGAGAGGAGCAGCAGCTCAAAGCCAGAGCAAGGACCTGCACACACCAGGATAGCTGGGAAGTAATGGCTACAGATGTCACACACTGAGGTAACTCCACTGGATACCTGGTTATGAAGCATCCTTCCACAGTGGCAAGTGCTCATAAATCCATGATTGACAAGGACAATCAAGATGCCAAAAATCAGAAAATCCCCCCAAAAGAGAAGGTAATGATTTAGGTTAGTCAGCTGGTAAGACTTCACCACACAAAAGTGAGGCAGTTCTAACCCGCCTTTTTTCCCCCCATCCTATTTAACATACAAAATTTGCAGAACAACCTTCAGCTTTTACACAGCCAAGTTTTGGGCAGACAGTCTCCCTCCTTTCTTTTCTGGTTAGGCAAAACAGGAGATCTGCCTGTCTTTATAATCTCTATTGGCAAGGGAAACCTACCCTGAAAAAAGCTAAAGCATCCTTTCCCAACAGCCTTCTAAATGTTGCATGCAACAGGGAAAGTAAGCTGCTGTGCTGAATACAGAACTAAAAAAACCCCAACCAAACCCATATATGTCTTTTACAATTACATAACATTACATTCTGTCTCTAAAAAGAAAACAAGCCACAGAAAACAAACAAACTAACAAAAAACCACTTCACATAAAAACAGAGCAGATTTTACAAATATTATCTCCCTCCCTTTGCCATCTAAATAGGAAAGACAAGTAGGAAAAACACAGCAATTGTTTCAAAACATGTACAATTTTAAACATATTAACACTTGACAGAATCTCAAAACAAGCTGGGTTGGAAGGGATCTTTAAAGGACATCTGGTCCAACCCCCCTGCCGTGTGCAGGGGCATCTTTCACTGGATCTGCGTGCTCAATAGATTTCACTATTTTAAGCATTAAGTTCTCTCCTAAGCCTTGACTGGGTCTCTCATGCTTTTTCAGAGCATATTATTGCTGCCAGTGGTTGCATAAGAGAATTACTGAGATTTTCAGAAATGCCAGCAGAAGTAAAAATCACAACCTTAGGAGCAAAACAGAAATTCAATTATCTGCAACTATTCCTAGATACAATATTTTTCACAAGCAATAACCTGGAAATATTTATTTAATTCTAAAGACCCATCCTCTAAAGCAAAATCCCATTTAAAAAAATGCATTATGTATTTGTACATTTTCAAATATTTTTAAATATACAACTCACTTCCTACAACATATGGCAGAAAAAAACCAGACAAGCAATATAAGGGCCTGGTGCATTTGTAAAGTTCCATCTTCTGCTTAAAAAAAAAAAAAAAAAAAAAAAAAAAAGAAAGATCAGTTAGAAAAAAAATAGAAAGATCAGTCAGGCTCCAAGCAGAGTTGTGCTGAGTGTGAGCAGGCCCTCTAGCAGGGAGATTATGTGATTATTTCGGGATGCCGCAGTCATGTGGCTGCACAGCAAAGCTTTTGTGGGAAACATGACACAATCCCAGTGCACTCCAACTGCTGCCAGCAACTCGCCCGAGTGCATTTCCCTCCAACACACCCACAGCCACAGGAAAGGAACTACAGATTTCAGGGCTATGGCCTCAACTCATCAGGGAGTTTTTATTCCATGTTGCAGTAAATTTAGAGGCCCCTCTCTCATTTTTCACTGGGTATCACTTCATGATTATCTACCCCAAAAGGCATCTCCCTGGGTATTGCATTTATTCAGTGTTTGTCTTCCTGCCAGACAGGTATGTTTTTCAAACACTGTCATATAGTCTCACTTTGTACTTTTCAGAAAAACCCCAGACTTGCTAAAAATATTTCACTGGATTATATCTCAAAGACCAATTCACTGTTTAACTTCATTTCACTAATTCTGCCTCTCAAGCTGTCTTAAACTCAGAATACTTCCACATTCAAATGCAACAGTTAAAGCATACACAAAATACTAGCATCTAGGTAGGACAACCTCAATAAAAACTGAGTACAAAATTAGGCATGTTAGATTTTAAATAACAAAATACTTTTATAGTAGAACAGACTGGAAATTCACATATTTACCTCCTATCACATGACTCATCACTAGTTTGCTTTTACCTATAAATATGACATACTCACTGCCAGGTACATGGAGTACTGGAAAACAATGTAATTACCTGACTTCAGGATAATGGGCATTTGACCATTGGAAAAAAAAAAATCAAACCTTGTAATTCAATACTTGCATGGGGTATTTCTGCAGCAGGTAAGTTCTCCTTCTAAAACCTCATAGGAGCATCACTCAGCAATCAAAACCAACTCCTGTCTAACAAAAATTAGCAAAATGCTATTAAACATAAAACCTCATATGAAAAGTAACAGAAACATACAGCCACCATAGAAGTCCTCCAGAATACCTGGGAAAGAAACTCCTATTCCCAGATTCAAACCAACTCATTTAACCACCTCAGGAGTGAGCTGAGGAACACATCTTACTCCTTTGCTGTGGAACTGAGGCAATCCAAGGGCACAGCTCAACCCCAGCCACTACAGCCCTGCTACAAGAAGGTTCCTCAGTTCTGGCTACACAGCCACCAGTGGGGCTCTAGGCTGGAAGAGGAGTCAGGAGGGATTTACAAACTGGAATTTTAACACAGAACTTATATTCCAGTCTTTGCCAATTCCTGCAATAAAAGTTTGTCACATTGGCAAGACATGTTCTTTGCCCTGTTTGTGTGAACCAGACTGAAGGCCATGCACTGCACCAGCTCAACTCTTTCCCTGAAAACCTCCCCCAACTTTTTACAATTGCTTTTTTTTTCCTGATATTTGTTAAAACCACAAGGTGTGTGATTCCATCCCATTGCAGACACCATCCCCAGGACATCAAGGCTTTGCTGGTGTACCTGGCTGAACTCAGTGCCTGTCTGCGTGCAGCAGCTCAGAATAGCACAGGGGGTGAGGCAGAGTTTAATTCATGCTCCACTACAGCTGAACACAGCAGCAGCAATTCCTTTTTCCTTGGGAACACACTAAATGAGCCAAGCTGTAACATGCAACTCGTTAATGACTTCAGAAGTTAAAACCTTTCAAGTTAAAAGTATGCAACAAAGAGCATCTTATTATTTTGACCCGTCTACAATAAACCACAAACTAATAAAAATATTTTTTAAACTGACTCATGCAGTTTGATACTTTTTTCCCAGTAAGCTGATATAATACTTGAGAGGGGAAGAGAAAAAAACCAGGTAGGATAAAAACCAAGACTGCTGCATTTTGAGGGAAGAGACCACATTTACTGATGCATCATTAAATATAAAGGTTCCCTTAACAATTTTAGGATGGACTCTTAAATCTAAAATTTTTCATATGCTTTGCAACTGATTCTCACATTATCTTAATTCTTACACCTTCTAAGATTTTTATCCCACTATAATTACATGAGCAAACTAAAGCTTCTTTATATCACTTTCTGACTTGCTGCTAGTACTTTCCGAAGGTGTCAAATAGAGTTTAGGTATTTACTGAGCATTTCAAAGGCTTTCAGCTTACTGTACAACATCCAAATCCACTGACATGACATTTTGTAAAACTCCTTCTGAACTGAAATACAAATCTGAAGACACAGCCTCTCAAAGCAGGTCACCATGGAGTCTCAGGCAGAGCTCTTTGAGAGAGGGAGAACTATTGCTGACTGATGCCATAAATACCATTTTGAAAGAGAAAGACATAGAGCAGGTGGGACAATTTACTGGACAATCTAAGCTATTTTTCAGGGCTGGTGATTAATATTCTTCTCAGCATCCTAAGGAGCTCTCATTATATACATCTTGAAAAAAATAATTATAGCATTAAAAAATCTGCCAGAGATGACAGATTGAGAAGTGATTTTTTTTCATCAATATGTCAAAGGTATCAATAGTAAACGTGAAACATGAAAAATGTTTATGATGATGCTTAGCTATTATGGACTCATTTGATGAGCAGATCAGTCCTGTGTGACTCTCAGCCCTCCCCACAGCTCCTCAGAGCCTTGTAACTGCCCTGTTTGCCAACCAGCATCAGACAGTACAAAACTAAACCAAACAAGTTTATTTCAGACCTCCTTTTCTCACTTTCAGTAACTTCTCTTGACTTTGCTTCTGCCAGATTAATTCAGCTATTTAATTCCTGGACCTCATGGCTACAGAACTGCATTTACACCTTGTAAACATACAATTTGAACATCACTGAGTATCTCTAATTATGCTGATATGTAGCAATATGATACAAGCCTCCCAAGTAAAAACTGATGAAGCTGCATCTGGGTAATTTTACAGGGAATTTGAGCTAAAATGCATCAAGTATCCTGTTTATCTCAGGTGTTAAGACACTGAATGAACTGCATTCTGCATTAAACATTTATTTGAAGACCTGATAATTTTATTTACTATTGAACCTGCTTACCAACTTTAACTTTTCATTTTTCCCACATTGAAGTCAAAGGTCTGATACATCTGTTTATAGCTTAATGCATTTGCTAACCCATGCAGAAAAAGAGCTCTACAGTCAGATTATATCAATTTGCTCACAAGACACAGTCTGTAATTAATAATTCCCTACTCTGACAAGCCAATACAGCAATCTTCCATTCTGTAACTCTCACTCTGTAAATACAGATTACAAAGACACAGCATTCTAAAGAAACGAACTCCAAATCCTCAAGCACAGTCTCTCCAATAGTTTGTTTACTCATTCAGCTGAATACAAAACAGTCTGACAGTCACCAAGTGACATCTGCTCACTACATAAACCTTTCAAAAAGCAACAGCAGATACCACTAGCATCAGCTTCCTCAGAAGAAACCAAAACAAACTGAAACCAAATGAACAAGCCTCAGTTTGTTGTTTTCTTTCCACAGAACTTAGTTTAAAAGCCTATCTTGTACCTTCAACATCACCTGATCAGGGCTCGGGCTGGGGAGCACAAAACAAGTGATCACTCATACTGGTTTCTATCCCACTCATCTTAACCAGCTACACCAACCCCCTTAAGCATGCTTGAACATCCTTTAGCTTGCAGCTCTGCAGGTAAATCCCTGCCTCTGAGCAGCAGACTACATCATCTTACTTCACAGAACAGGTCTGGCCTCATATCCATCCTCAATTTGCATTCTGAGCCTATTCTGTGCAAGTCATCCAGTGAGGGAGTTTGAAGTGAGTTGATTCCAGACACCTGCTGAACACCCACCTGGCACTAGCTAACTACTCTCTCCTGTGGGATGAAGTGAAAAAGACAAGGAAGGTAAAAAGACCCATGGACCAAGATGATGACAGTTTTATACCAGCATAAAGGAATTCATTCCCTACTCTGAAGAGAAGTCCAGCAGCTTCCTGGGAAGAGGAGCCCCAGCACAGCTAACACTGGACTGTGAAGACAAGTACCATAGCCAGAAACATCCTCCCCCTTGCTGCTCTTTTCCCTGAGTTCTCACTGGTGAGCACAGCATCCTATGGCATGGCATATAACATATACCACCCCTTTGGGCAGCTGAGGTCAGCTGTGGGCCAGCACTGCTTTAGCCACCAGTGAGAAACAGCCCCACAACTGCTCTGCAAACAGAAAACTTCATAATACCACCCCAGGCAGACCCAGCATTATTAGCAGATTTCTCTGAGAGTCCAGCTGTAAGACTTCTTTCTTCAGTCTCAGGATCCTGGCTGCAAAATGACTTCCCATTACTATCTTAAAAAGAATAGGATGGGGACCTTTAAAAGGGTTTCCCCATCTTCACAGGCATTTTCAGACACTTTTTTAAATGTTCATTGTGTGCAACTTTCTTAGCTAGGAGTCAGTGACAGATTCTTGAAGTCACTTCGTGTCCTGCCCACCACAGACCAGAGGACCATGAATGGCAGAGGCAGGCATGAGACAAAAAGGTTCACAGGAGTGAGCTGTGACTTGCAACATGTAGGGCTTGTTTTGCTGGAGGAGTTGTTGCTTGCTTGGCTTAAAAAAACACCCACAAAACCCTACAGAAATTTCATCAGAAGACACATAGGTATTACTAGACAGAAAGTAGAAGAGGAGCACATGCCTTTTTTCTAGTTTCCTTTTTTTTCAAATCTTTATGCTTCCTCTTTGGGCAGCAAGGGTACCCCAATGTGTATTAATATGGTTGCCCTGGTGCTCATTAGTGCTGCACTCAAAATGCTGCCAACAGTTTGAACAAGCATTTCTTGGCTGGAGGAGGTAAATATTTGACAGCCTGATGTACAGTCAGTCTTACTTGGTTAAGCACAGGTAACTCAAAACCATGTTGTTATTCACATTCAATTACCCCAAATGCAGTTACTGCCTCTAAGGACCTGTTGAATAGCAGATATTCCAAACTGGTGTTCAGTACTGAAGCCATGTGTTAATGCTTGCTTCATGAGAGAAGGAATGCAGAGAATCAACCATCTGGAATATTCAAATTCAGAATTCTGCATAGTTTTAAAGAGTCACCTTATTGTGACTGTCTCCATAAGTTAATATAAAAATTAAAAACAAAACTTGGAAGACTTTAAGCACCATCTAAGATCAGTAGTAATGAACACTTCACTACAAATCTGGGAGAGATTCAAATCTCAAATGAATCACAGTGTCTGTTACTAATATTCAAGTTAAACCACGACATTTATATCAAGATTTTGCAATCAGCTGTCATATAGCTAATTCCCAGGATTTTTCATTAAAGTGGATTTGGAAGAGAACTCTTCAATCCAAACTGACAATCATCTGCTACATAAACTAACCAACTTTAGGCAGGTTTCATTATGATGGACACTAAAGATGATGAACCAGCAGAGGCTCCTGCTTTTTTATAGTGCACCTTTGCATCTTTTGTTTTCTTCCACACAACTGTGAAACCCCAAAGAAGACCAACTATAAGATGATAGGACATCATTCTAAATCAACTTTGTCAGGATGCTTTTTCTTTGTTAAATTCTGCTTAGCTAATGTCAGCCTATTCTCCACCATTTCTTCCTTGAGCCATTACCAGAATAAAACTTGGTGACATTTAGCACCAAGGAAACCCATCTGCTAACACATGGACAGCTAGTATCTTTGACAACCTAATTTTCATCAAGGACAGCAGAAGAAATGATCTCTTGCTAACACTACATCTATCACAAATGAGATCAGCCTGTGCTTCTCATTATTCGACATGGATTACATTTGGAAAGGAAAATGGACTGCTGCATTAATGCATCTCACTGTGCAAAACACTGTCTGCAATTGTACAAGTTTCAAGGCAGAAAGCAGTACATAAGGGAAAGGGATTTCTTTAGGGAAATCAGGAAATGACTGAAGGATGACTCAAAGTGATGAACTCAGATTTGTAGCTTTCTTCTTATGTATAAATTAGAATAGACAATGCAAATTTCAGTCGCATGTTGAAACATCTGGAAGAGATGAAGATTACACATTGTAGTCTGTAACAACTGGTCATCATCCTAGCACTGTATGTTTATGAACTCCAAAGGTACTAGAGAGGTTACAGGAGAAGAGACAAATCTTCACAGAAGTGATAGCAAAGCTGAGTCTGTATATACAAAGATAAGAGCTATGTAAATTCCATACGGTTCTTTAGAGAAAACAAAAAAACATTAAGAAGTGACAGAAAATAGATCTATTGCACACTCTGTCATATTGCTACCATAGGAGGCCAAGTACCCCCATCCTGCTTCACCCAGCTCTGGGGTAGGGGCAGTGCCAGGCTCCCCTTCACATCCACTGAGTATCCTGTGACTCCCACAAGAACATCACATGCAGTAAGAACAAAACAAAACCCCAAAACAACAACAAAATAAAAACAACTAAAAAAAACCAACCTCATAAAATACCAGCAAATCTAGGAAACACAAAAGGATGAAAGATGTCACATCTCCCTCCTCAGCTCCATGCATAAATCCCTGAGCATATCTACGAGGAACATGTTAACTGAATAAATTTATTCATGTTACCATAGATTTTAGAATAGTTATGATTTAGGCAGCAAGATTTTCTTTCTCCTCATGCATCAATACCATTATTACCATACTTCAATTACAAAATTCTCTGCAGCTCATTTTCAAGGTATCAAGTATTCAGTATTTGAGAATACTGGCCTAAGTCCTAGTTATATTGAAACAGGAACAAATAACAAGGTATGTCATACAGAATTCAGGGCAAGTATGTGAGTAACAGCTTATTTTGTTCACAGGTTGCTGTATCCTGTGGCCTCTGCATCAGTTGCTGCTGAACTTCCAGATCACCCTCTAGTAAGTTTAACCTTGCATTTCAATGCACTGTGCCAGGACTCACAATGAGGCAAGTAAAAATACTGTGCTGCTTTATAAATCAGTTCTTCATGGACAACAGTGGCAATAAAAGCCCACTAAGAAAACTGATGTGAGGATAAATGCATTTTTATTAGCCCAAACACCCTTAAATTCCCTTTAAAGAGACCACAGACAACACAAATTCATATTATTCAGTTTAGTTCAACTTCAGGATCATCCTTCATGCCTATTCACAAGAAAAAGCCTAAATAAAGAATGGTTGAGATCTCTTCTATCTTCTTTCCTTATGGCCTGAGTAGACATTAAAGAACACAAAGCACATTTACACAAAATCCCTTTACCTCTTTTCACAGAAAAAAAAAAAAAAAGGGGGAAACTGAAGAAAATATGATGCATTCAAGAAGCATACAGAAGGAAAAAACCCCAAACCAACTTCTGATGAAAATATTTTCTGTTCTCTTGAAGTCTCTGAACTTACATTCACTTAAACGCTCTGGTCCTGTTTCAGTCTTGACAAGAGACTTGCTTTAGTGGCTGACACTCCACAAAACACCCCCAGAATAAAGGAGATGTATCAGGATGGTAAATGTCATTAAAGTAAAAGAGAAGGATGAGAGATAAAGCAGGAAAATATTTCTAGCCAATTTTAGTACTAAATTATTTAAGCAAAATTTTCCATTCTTTAAGTCACCAACTGTTTTGAATTCCTCCTTACATATCTTATCCCTTCTCTCACATAACAGTTTCTCTAGATGAGCAAAATACAAAAGGTTAAGAAGAAATTTAGTATCCTTGGTGTCCTGAAAAAAATCTGTTACAAAATTTAAAAAAACCCAAAACATGCTGTCCTACTTGGAATTTCCTTTAGTCCAGTAATAACCAGAGAGTTCTTACTACCTATTTGAATTGATCCTTGTGCCAGTATGGTACAGAACAGCAGATCTGAGCAATTTTTAGACAAATATACTCTAGGCTTGCATTTCCAAAGTTATAAGTACATGAAACACTGGCAATTTTTATTAATGACATCACCGTTGGACTTGATTTATATTCCAAAACTCTCCCAGCAGTTATGGACATGCAAATCATTTTACTTATTCAAGTACATACAGGAATCTGGAATTATATGACCCAGGCATAAAGAATTCTGTGACAAACACATGCAGGTTCAAAACAAGAATATTCAATGTTGTTGCTCTACTTTGTGATGTCTCTAAGATACATGTTCCTCACTGAAGAGTTAAATACTCTCCTGTCTCATATTCTTACATAATTACCAGATAATTACCAGAGTTTATTACAATTTCAGTTTTGTCCTAAATGTACTTTTAAACCAGCAAATGCTGGCACTGACTTTTTTGTGCATGTTCTCACTGAATGTCAAATATGCCATTTGAGCTTTTAAATTTTTAGCCTTACAGTTTAAATTATTGGCCTGCAAAAGTCTCCATGTGGATTTATAAGTGCTGTCTGAAGAATTCACTTGAGCAGCTTTAAAATACTCAGAAGGAGACAGCACAACATCTGTCCCTGACAAGCTGCTGAAAACCAGGCAGGAAGCCAAGCACTCCCCAAAGTTCCAGCCCAGCAAAATCAGGCAGTCTTGAACAGCTGCAAAGCAAGAACTGCTTTTAACATTAAATCAAAGAAATCAAAGCTTGTGATAAGCATGCAGCAGTTGTTCCTTGAAGTCAACCAAAGAGAGGCACAGCTTAACTCACCCCTATCAACGTATTACAGCTTATTATTATTTTACTGATGAAGTTGTTTGTGTCTTTTAAAATTACATTAGATTTAAAATACAGGGAAGGCTTCATTGCTTTGCAAAACTAAACAAATCCCCCTCTGAGGACTTGACTATGCAAATTCACAGGAGAAAATAGAGGGAGCAGAACAGTAGAAGAAAGAACACCACAAATTAGACTTTGGATGCTTCTGTTCATCAGCTTCATGTCCAGAGCCTTCCCACAGATTTCAGATGTCTTTTGGGGGCTCGTTTTGCTCTTAAGGAAACAACAATAAAAATTGTAACGATGAAAACTACAAAACAGAGAGAGTGAAAAAGGCTTATAAGATCAAATGGAGATAAGCAGAGGTCCAAAGAGATGAAAGAAAGGTAATTGGTAATTCTGAAAGTGGAATTCTAAAAGGAAATTCTTAACTCCTGGTGAATGCAGAAAGACAAAAATTAACAAACAAGAAAATCAGTCTGTTTTATTACTTAAAAGAATGTCAGAATGTTTCAAGAAGAGAATAAAAGCATCAGCTCTTTCAAGATCAAAAAAGAAAACTCAAAAGGCTTTTTCTAGCAATAAGCAACAAGTAACATGGGTTTGATCGTGGTGCATTAAAAAAAAAATCTTAAAGCAGGAATTCTTGAGCTACAAAATAAATCTTGAGCAAAATTTCACCTGAACACATGCAGTCCCATGCTTTGAGTCACTCAAAAGTGTCCATCTACACATTTTTTCTTCTGTATAATAGATGTACCTACAGTTTTCCTTTTCCTGCCTTCTTCCAGAAGGCTACCAAATCATGAAAGATTGTAGTTAAAGAAAAAAAATTCTAAGTCACACAACCTTCAACTGCCTTCTGGTTTTATGCATGGTATGATATATTAGGCTGCAGGACAGTCAAGGGATGCTGCACAGGAAACGTGGAGGCTGGTGAACCAGCTGGGGAGCAGCTTACCACACTGCCCAGGAGGGACAACCCCTAAGCAACAACCTCCCTGGTCATGGGGAGGAAAAAAGCTTTCCCCAGAACGCATTGCTGCCATGTGCTGATTCTTTATATCCCATTGGCCCTTCCCCTTTGTTCTGCCCCTGTGCCCTGATTGAATTCATTGTGATGTTCTGCCCTGTTCAAACCCCTGCTCTGCGTCTGGGAGAGTTCTCCGTCCCTGGAAGCCCTGGGGTAGGAGCTCAATGAAGCCCCTCCATGGAACCCCATGAAAGACTCTGTCCCTTCCTTCTGCATCTCTCATGGCTGAAGTCACCCACGAGCTGAAATCCCAGGGCCAGAGTGAGCCCTGCCTGGGCACCCAGGACATCTCTTAAAGACTTCTCAGGGAAGGTCACAGCACTCTGCCACCTCCTCCTGCCATGACAAGGAAAGGCTCAGGGCCACTGGGATTCCTGGAGAGCCTGCCCTGTGCTGCAGGTCCTGCACAGCTGGCAGCACACAGGCTCAGCCAGAACAGCTCCCACAGCCCAGGCAAACAGGGGCAAAGCAGGAGCTGTGGGAGCGACCCTGATGTTCAACGTGCAGGACAGGGGAAGCCTGCAGATCCACAAAGCTGGGGCTGTGCAAGGAGCTCACCTGGGCAGAGCAGAGGAGGGAACTGAAGGAGATCCCTGTGAGGCTGGGCTGTTGGCAAGGGCAGTGAACAGCTCTGACAACTTTCATTACCAGAACCATACAATAAAGTGCCTTTCAGACACACAGCCTGACTTCCTATTTATTTCCTGGTGCTTTCCAAGCTCTGACAGAGCCCTGTCCCATTACCTGTCCATGCTGCAGTAACAGGGTGAAGTGAGGTTTTCAAACTGGTGCTTCCAAAATGCAAATGCCTAGTGACAGGCAGCATGCTCAGAAGGATCCTGCATGCAGTAATTACCTTCCCCATCAGTCTAAAACAAGTCAAGCATCATCCTTCAAAACTCATACAAGCCCACCAACTTTTGTTGCTCTTTTTGTTCTTGTTACCTTTTATTTTTTTAAGATTATGTGATATTTCAAAGGCTGCTCCCTTGTTGCTCTGAATATATTTTCTTTGGTTTTACTATCATGAAAGTTTGTGATTGAAAATTTCATACCCACTCTTGTCTGGGTATTTGAGTTAATGGAAACTAGATAAATTTTACTTATACCATATAAAATATAAAAGGAGAGGCTTGTCCAAACTTGAACAGCTTGAAGAAAAGCAGAATTACCAGATAATCAGAGGGACACAGGAGTGATTTCACATTAAATATAAGGATCATCTAATTTAACTTGTGGCTGCCATGCAATCATGTCCTAGAGAATAACTCTCTGAATATCATTCACCCTCAAGTCAAACTATTTATCTTAGAGTGCCATGGGAAACAACACAGCCTTGAAGCACCACAGTGAAAATAAAAATAGCATCCATAGCTTTTCCTCTAATATAGCAGATATTGACAAACTAATTTTTTCCATTATTCTTCACAGGTTTGCACTTAATCTATTTTTTAACTTCAGTTGCTCTAGGAACCAGGCCTATACCAATGCTGAGAAAGAACTGAAGTCACAATAGGCAGCCTTCCATCCTGCTCAGAGAAAACACAAGCTAAAATGCTCTTTAAAAAAATCCCAGAATTGATACCAGAAGCTTCTTTGGTAAAGTAAGACTTAAATGACACATTTTCCTCCAATGGAAAGTACATACAATGTGATACTCCAACTGTACATACAGTGTACAAGTTATAACATGTTTTTCATATAGCTCTAACTCAAATGACAATAAACATGATTTTATAAGTTCCTTCAGAGAGTTGCAATTAGACTATTCAAACACCTTTACTAAAGCAACATAAGTGAAACATTAAACTCCACAAAACTAGTAAATTTCACAAATAATAACTCATCCAAGATTAGAAAAGGAGACTCTTTCTCCAGCCTATCATGCTGCTGGTTTCAGAAATTCTGTATTAGAGTTACAGGGACTGGTGGAAGGACTGAGTGAGTAAACAAAAACCACAAAGAAATATTTGGAAGATATTTCTCATGTGAAAACACAGGTGTGGCACCAGGGATAAGGACACTCGGGATCAATGGTCTGCAGTGTACACAAAGAGCTCATGCTCAGCTGCTGTGCTTTGCTGCCTTTAGGTTTAAGTTTTATGAGTAAAATGCTGATGGGAACTTCTACAATGACTCGTGTATTTATCCATCAGAAGACCTAAACTCTTGTCCATGCACGAAACATGATGATTCATTATCACCATCTATCATCATCTTGAGCCTCCAAACTTGGTACAAATCCACATATTGGTAGAACTGCAAAGCAGGCAGTCTGGTTCCTTTGAAACAGCATTAAACAAAATTACTTAGACAGGAGTGTGGCTTCCACAAACTCCATTATGGAGGTATCTGAAAACCAGTATTACCAGTATGATACAAGATGCTACAGAACCTTGCTGTTCTAAAGGGAAAGAAACCCACAAACACAAAACTTCATAAATATTTGTAGCTAGACTAGGGGAGATGAAAAGGGCTAAGATAAAGTTCCTACTTAGACACCTGGGCTCCACAAGTGTTTTGTGTTTATTTGTTTAAGGAAAAGGAAATAATCAAAATAAGCAAGGCTCCTCTTTCTCCAAAGATCTGCCAGCAGCTGCAGCATTCCCTTTGCCCTGAGCTTCACCCAGGTGATGTTTCATAACTCTGGTTATGAAAACATGGAATAAATTCCCTCTCCCAGCCACCAGTACATGTTCTCATCTCTCACCTCTCCAGGATGTCCTTTTCTCTCCCACTTTACCATCCACCACAACACTACTGTGCATTGATCTGAACTTTCTGAATATTTGGAGAGAGAAAGAGCTTTAGGATTTTCACATATAAACTGGGGAACAAGATATGCCTAGCATGCTAATTAATCCCAGAAGCAGTTTAGCTACAGCCAAGGTTTTTATGATTACACTGCAGGAGAAAAAAAACCAACAAGGAGTTCTTGTCAGGGAGCAGCAGGGAGGAAAGCAAAGAACACAAGCAGGGTGTTACTGTCCAACTGCAGAGCTGACCTTTCAATATTAAACAAAACCTCCTACATATGCTGGAATCAGGTGAGGTAGGTGGCTCAGGCAGGAAAACAAAGAAAACAAAGGAAATAACATGCACCTGCTATATTAGGGGAGAGGGAGACAGTGAAAAGCAGCTTCATTTAAGTATATATGGTCACAGTAACCAATCCCAGTGCTTAAGAGTGACCACGTGAATCTAAATGGAAAAAAAAAATATTTGAAGAAGTCAATGAAATTAATGGTGAATGAATTAAGTCACAAATACAGCAGCAGTCTGCCCAATGGGTACAGGAACACTGTATCCTACTGATCCTAAGCCAAAAGCATTTGGAAAAAAGGACACACAGACTAGAGGCAAAGTCTGTGCAGGGTCTGAAATGGCACAGCCAAGAGAATTAAGGGAAAAATCAGGATGGATGGTGGGACTATGCAAAGAAAGATGAAGAAACATGGCAGGCAAGAACTGAGGTAAAAAAGCACTGGGAGGTACTGGACACATGCTCAGCCTGAACTGAAATGCTCAAGAAGGTTTTTTAAAGTAGTGAGTTTATGCACTCATCCTCTACCCAGGACAGAAAAAGCTACAGGGAACAAAAAGCAAGGACACGATCTCCCTTTCTAGGTCACTCCCTAGTGCAGCATTCCCATCCAGCACAGTGTCACCATGAGCAGCTACACTTGGAGACATCTCCCAGATCTGAGCTCCTGATCCCTCTGAAGGTGGCACAGCTGTCTGTCACCTGTTTGTCATTGGGGCTCCCACCTGCAAAAGCATCCAGCAAATCCTGCATCCCCCCTGAGCCAGCCAGACTCTGGCATAAGGGGCCTCCTCTGATGCCTCTCCCAGCAGTGCAGGGCTCAGGGCAGGTGTGTCAGCAGCACATTCCCCTGCAAAACAGGTTCTCTCCAACATTTCACCTACATTTAAATATCAAACAACTTCTAACTGCATCGTTTCAGTGACTTGAACTGTTAAATAGAAGAGTAAAACAAAAAAAAAAAAGCTGTAAGATAGGCAGGGTTTTATAATACAGTGAAATTCCTCTTTATAGCTGGGTGTAGTGTGCCAAGTTTATTTTTAAAATGCCTTCAGGGCTAAACTGCAGAAAATAGAGCTTTGCAGATAAGAATACCACTAGTTCCCTTAGAGGTGAATTCAAGAAGCTCTGTACTATCAGGAACCACATAGAGAAAAATACAGAAGACACAAAATCATTGTATCATTAGAAAAGTTGTACTGTTCAAAAAGACTAACTGCCTTACACTACAGAGAACCTACCACACTATCTGCCAGCACTAAGGGAATTTCAGGAATATTTCTATTATAATACTGATGTTTTCTATTTTTCACAACTCTCCAGAGCAAGCTTACAAGTCAATATTTTTCAGAGTATCACTCAAATAAACAAAATTGCTCACCCCTCCAGAAGAAAAGGTTTAAACTAAAGTTATGTTAAAGCAAGTGAGAAAGAAAAAATATAACCTTTTCTCCCAAAGAAAAATCTTGAAATGTGAAACAATTACAAGCAGTTCTAGTCAGTCATAATTCTGAACTGTGAAAGATCAAGTTTGGCATGTTAATATCTACCTCTGGGAAAGCCAAGAGACAAGCAAATTGCTCCATAAACACCTCGATTTTATTGCTGGCTATGATGATTTTATGACAACTTACAGCAACTGTGTACTTTTAAAAAGCACAGAAGCTACTCTGAAGCTGTAATAGTCACAGTAACATCTGCAATATTCTGGAACTTTCATGGTCACACTGCACCTGCAAGGAAAAGCCTGCCTGGCATCTGGACTTTACCAAACCCACCACATTTCAAGGTTCACTTTTAGGGTATTTTTTCTGTTAAGCATTTCAGTTTTTTCACAGATGTTTCTATAAAATTTAAACCCTTTAAACAATAACTAGCAGAAGGTTTTTGTCACAAAATAAAAAAAAAAAAATCAACATATATCAGAATTAGAACTAATTCCTCAATAGTTTAGAGAACTACATCTGATTGATACAAGAAATGAAAGAAGTGTAAACCTTAACATATCGAGTAAAGGTCCTAGAAGAGAGAACTCGGGAAACCTTTACTACTTACAGTTAATGTCTGACATCTTTAAAAAGGCTTTATTTCATATCAAGATTAGCACTTACCCTTAAAGATCATATTCTCTAATGTAAGTCAGACATGCAACATTAATACACCTGGATTTTCACAATCCTTTTTCATCTCCTCACCTATTCACTGGACCAAAAGTTTTCTTTTCAGATGCTCTCACAGCTATTTATAAACAAAAGCAAAGTTAAAAGCAAGCATTCAGGAATTCTCACATTTCCTCATAAAAGTGACCATTACAGTTTTCAGGAAAACAAGGGGGAAAAAATTACTTTCAAGCCATTCTGTATATTGTCTCAGAATCGTTCAAAATGCTGTTTTATTGAATACTTGCAATGGAACCATAATTCTATTTGTCTTTATTCCTATTGTCATAGACATGACAAGGCCTTAAAAACATGTTGAGTCTGCCAGCTTTTACCAACCTTCTTCCTAAAAGGAGGGTCATGTTTGGTATTCATCTCTTACTCAGTACTCAAAACACTGCATTAAAAAGGTAACCATAAAAATGGGCTCAGACCTAATGTAAATGATCATGTGTTACAACATTATTGCAAAGAGATTTCTATAACTAATTCCAAAGTGTATGTTCTACAAAAAGCCTAATGTTCTTCACAGCACTCACAGTGAGATTTGAACAAGAAATTCCAAGAAAAACAGCTTTTCTTATCAAAGAGCTTTTTCTTATCAAGCAACACACAAGATTTTAGCTGAAGAAATTTCTTTCATCAGTCATCCCACAGAGGAGGTGAGATTGTAGTCAAGGCAGAAGAGTAACTACTGTGTCAGACTGAGTTAAGGGATGCAGGTTACAATCTCAGCTCAGCCTCAGCCAGCCCTATAGCCTCCATCTCAGCTTTCCACTGGAGATTAGGTTCATCTTCACCTATAGAAATGAAAGCCTTTCAAAGGAGATGCTGTATCAGTTTGAAGCAATAAGATGCAATTTAAAACTTGATTTCTCTCAAGTACATCAAGAAAGCACAAGAAAGGGGATTCAGTTCTTCAAATCTAATTGCATACATTTGTACTCCCAACTCAAGTCTCAATACACAAAATAGGATTTTCAAAAATGACTGCAGACTTCTCTCTTACCTAACAAGCAGAGCCTGCTAAATCAGAAACCTACGGAAAGTAAGAATAAAAAACTATTTAATTCCTTTTTGAAGCTTGCACAAAAACCATAAAAACAGCACGCTAGCATCAATACTGAAAAAGATCATTCAGCTTCAGGTATTTTGTATTCCTCCTTATTTCTGTTGCAGACTCATCTTTTAAAATGAGAGGGTTTATATATTCATTTCTCTGGAAAAATAAATTTTCCTTTAAAAAAAACCCTATCTTTATAAGCAGTTTATATGAATAATAAGTTTTTAATCCTCTGAATCCTAAGGCAGCACTAGGCTACAAGTGATGACATGGAAACCAAAACCAGAACAAGACATAGAAGGTGTAAATGGCACTGAACAACACCTCACTTTCCTGAGACCTAAAATGTAAAGAAAAGTTTGAGATAATACCTTGCATGAGCTCCCCCCAAACATCAGAGTTCAAATGCTCCTAAGAGGAAAGGTGGAAAGTCAGAAAAATATTTGAACAAACCACAGGAAATAATCAAAGTATCTGACTTCCTCAAACAGATTTAAATCATATTACATCTATAATAAAACCCATATTTATTTTATAAATTTCTCCTATGAGTCCTTATTAACAATCACGTTAACTGTAGATGAGTGCAAGTTAGGAAAAGTACAGGTAGAAATATTACACCACTGCACACAAATTGCCATTCAGGCCATAAAACTCCTGCCCTATCATCCTACATCTCCTTAAAACCAGACAAAAGTTCCTTGATGAACTTCCTGAATGTGTCCTACAGACTGCTTCAGAGCTCTAAAATGTGTTGGTTTTATTTACTCTGTTGTGTTGTACTTTTCTTACAGCACAAAAGTTTTAGACAACTTCCCAGAATGTTCCAGGGTTGGGATTGGGTTTTGGGTTTTTTTCAGTCTGGGTACTTTGGATCTATTTGGCCACAATTATACTGTCTATTAATAATAAAAAGAAAGTACACAAATAGCTTCAGGGAGAATGAATGAAAAAGAATCCTTGTGATGATGCAGTATATTGATGATATACAAATCAGTTTAGTTCCAAAACAGCTCCAGCTGATCAAGTTTTATGCTATTCATGCTATACAGAAATCTAAGGAAAATGTGATCACTTGTACCAGCCATGATAAAGCCAACACAGAACCTGACATAAATAAATATGACAGAAATATCACAGAACATCATTTAGTACTTAAACCATTCCAAAATTATAATAATCATAGAAGCACAAACTGCTCATAACAACTAAAGCTGGAATAAATACATGAAATTCCCAGTCACCCTGCTGCAAAGCTGCTTATTCAAGTTACTCGTGCATCATTCAAACTTCCAGCTTGGTATTTCTTCAAGCATCACACTCACTGTTTCTAAATGTAGTCTACTTGTCTGAAACTTTTCACCAAGATACAAAAAACCAACGTTATATAAAGCACTCTTTCCTGATACTGATGATGCACAATATGAGTCACCACTTCAAAGCCTCCAACACACCACCACAAGACACATTCTTTTAAGTCACGAATAAACCCTAAAGTGGTTTCTTCTGTCTTGCTTCTAATGAACCATCCTTGGTTCCCAACAGCAAATTGAAAATCTGACAGTCAAGAGAATATGAGCTCCACAAGCAGAAATTAAAACTTCTTAGCAATACAGACATCTCCTTTAATTCACTATTTGCCAGATTTTTTTTAAAGCTTTTCTAGAAAGGCTGGAAACACACAATCACCAGTGAAACTGGCGTTCATGTTGTATCTTTGTTCATTTCTTTTCCAGGCTCTTTACAGCAGATTTGCAGTGTGATTCCATGATCTGCAACAGAAGGAGGGGGAAGGGAAGAGAGGGTTTGAAAGTTTAGTATAAACTCCTTGGCAGTGGCAAGAGCCAGGCCATCCCAGGTGAGGATTCACTCAATATAAGACAGATAAGCTAAATAACTTCACTGTTACATGAACTGCTACACATTTTTTTTTGATGTGCAATAACCTGTTGATATTACTTGGTCCTGAAAAATAAGACAGGAAACCCTTTTATTTGAAGAGGAAAAAAATCTGAAGATTCTTACTGCTGAGGAAATTATTATTCTGTCCTGGCTGGTGACAGCTTCATCCATAAAAAGCTCTTTCTCGAGCACTTGCACCCCCAGCCCACCTGAGCTGCACACCCCCTGCATGTGAGGAGTGTGAGTGTCCAGGCAGGCACCTCCTTCAGCCCAGACAACCAATGCTGCAGGTGTGGGCCACAGAGAGCCCAGCAATAAGAAGCTACTGCTGCAATAGCCCAGTTAGGTGTGGAAAAATCTCCCAAGTAGATAGTCCAGCTCAAGCATGCACTGCAACTCCTAAGTACCACTTTATTATTACAAAACTCTAATGATAGAGTCAACATATGGCTATAGGTAAATGTGCACACCTATATAGATGCACATGAAAGTTTACAAGCAAATACATCCAAGGAAGTACAAGAGAAAGACAATAATTTGGGTTATTTCTGAAAAACAAAATGAAAGGATGCCCAGGTGAACTGAAACAGCCCTGCCAGTGGAAAGCACACAATGCCAGGGATCACCCCAAATCCTCAGAACTGGGTGATGCAGCAGGAGAGATACTGCTCCACTGGAAAAAGTAAATCTCAACAAAAACAAAGGAATTTTCTAGGGAACTATTTTTGCTGTCTTTTGCCATGAGAGGGGCCAGCATCCACAAAGAACATCTCTACAAGCAATGACCCAGCTATCTGAATTAATCCACCACCAGGAATCATTTTAGAAGTACTCACAGCAGTACAAGCACTCCATCAAAAAGATGTTCCACCACATTTTCATCTTTTTCCTTCTTTAAAAGGAATATGTCCAATTGGTGGAAGGTCACTATTCCTCTCATGATTCCCAAGATCCCAATCTAGAAAGGTCTTGCCTTTTATTACTGAAGAAAAAGCTAAAAATGTTATCACTGTACCTTAGATCATCTCAGATGAATACTGATGGTGCTTTACACTGTAAATGCAGCTTTATTCTTGTTTCTACTTAGTCTGCTTTGAAAGGAAACAATTACATTTCTCAGCTGTTTTCACATGATTTCTGGTAAGGCCATTATGAATGCCATGTGAAATTTTTGGCTACGGAAAAGATTGCTTTTCCAAGAATGCAATGTTTTGTGATGAAATACAGCATTGTATACTACCACCAATAATTATATTTTTAATTCACAAGTATAATGTGAAAACATGGCTTTTTTGGTCAAATAATAGTTTTTCACATCCAAGTTTCTATTGCAATTTAGCCAGAACAGCAAGAACTAACACAGATCAGAGCTGAGCTCTGACAGTATTAGCACCTTGTGAATAAAGCACACCATCAGCTCTGCAAAAGTAATTCCAGCAAAAATAACAAGCTATAAATATATATATAAAATTTGCTGTGAATGGCAACAAATGTAGGTATTCAAAAACTTGCTGACTGTACAAAATTTTACAAGGAACTCCCCATATTTCTAGCCATAGGAATAGGGTTTTGGTTGGGTTTTTAGTTTTTTTGTTTTTTTTTTTTTTAACTAAGACTTAAATACATATTATAGTCTCTTCTTATAACTAGAGTACAGGTGAAATCTAGCTGAGATACTTAACATGTTTCTCTAATGCAAATTCATAATTTCAAAATCAGTAACAGGTTAAGGAACATTCCTGCTCACTCTTTTCTTGCTTGGTTTCTTCCTCAACCCTCACCCTCCTCTTTTTGCTCTGCAACTTCAGTTCCAGCACAGTGCAACTGCAACATCACTAGAGAGATGCAGAGCGCAGGGAAAATAAAAATACAAGAAGGTTAAATAGATGTGAATAACTTAGGACCCCCCATTTCTGCCTTAGGAGCAGAAACTCTTAACATGTCTGAAAAAAACCTCCAACACTTTTCCCCATAGCACAAAGCCCAACTCATGCCACTATCCTGTACAATGAGCCAATGAAACATGCTAAACTGGAACTTGCTGACACAAGAGCTCAGCTCCCTTCCACTGGGACACAGGTAAACCAAGGGGCAGCTGGCTGGCATGGTGTGAGCCAGCTCCAGACTGCTCTCAGCCAGACAGGCACTCCTCATTGCAGTGCAGCAATGCAGTAATGTCACCTCTGCTCCCCTAAAATGACCTGTCATGCCCAGCACTGAACTCAAGGTCCTTGGTGTGCAAGCAGAAATCTGAGAGGTTGCTAACTAACAGAGCTGTAACAGTATCTGCTAAAGAACCAGGGACAAGCTCTGCAAAAGGGGCAGACCTTGCTCTGTCCATCAGAACCTGGTATTTCTATACCTGGCTTTTTCAGTTCTGATTAAATGAACTACACATAGATAGCATATTATGGATTAAAAAATCCACATTAAAAAATCTGCCCCTACCACACTTCTGCAAAAGTTACACCATATCAAAAAACCCTCTGCAGAACTATGCTGCACTATTAATTTAATTTATAATTTTTTAGGTGTATATTTAAATTCTCACTGAATGATGGCTGGCATTGGTTCTGCCAGATAGCAAGGAAATTTCTGGCAGCATCTCACAGAAAACATTTCTGTAGCCCCACTGCTACCAAAACTGTGCCATGCAAACCCAAACCAGGCCCTAAAGCCACTGCTGAACAAAGCTAAAGATTCTCTTCACAACATGAAAATGGCAGGTAATAGTTATTGCAAATGAATGGCTGTGTCTTCCTGCAAGGCTTGGGTCTAATCATTCAGTCACATTATTGCAGTGTGTCACTGATGACAGCTGAAAGTTAGCACTAGTGCTGTCCATAAAGGACACAGAATACCAAAAAGAACTAAGTCAAAAAGCATAAATAAAAATAAAATGTGTTCACAAAGCTCATACTTTTTTCTGTTGAAAGCTACTCTATGAAAAATGTTGATATCAGTTTTACTCAGAGGTAGAATTTCCCCCTATTCACTAGTACCTATTCTGGAAAGGTAGATCATAACTTCTGGGGTTACATTGATCAGAGATTCTTAGAAGGTAAATCCAAACAACTCACCCTGATTGAGGTTTTAGGAAGCTACCTTCCTAAGTGCCTGATCATCACCCCCATACACTAGTTAGTGATTTTATGTGACTTGCCTACAACAAGTAAAATCCATTATGAAACCAAACACCAGTGTTCAAAAACTTCTGGCTTCTGGACCTGTGTAAAAATGCAGTAGTTTTAAACACTGCCACAAGACCAGCTTTACTTCTTTGTTAAAGAAAACAAAAGAGCACAAAAGACTTGATGTTGAAGTCTACCTTTCTACCTCAATCCATAAATACCTGTTGTAAACTTCTGTGGTGACTCTAACAGTCACGTTTTATGCAGAAAAGCTGTGTTGTTTCAGGTAGTTTTCAGGTGGATTGCCCACATGTAGGTATCTACAGCAAGTTCAGTAAGTAGCACAAAACAGTGCATATTTCAATAGTAGATGATCTGTCTAAACAACACAAGAGAGTGATTTTTCCAGCAAAAAAAAAGCATAGTCATTCAGTGGACAGAATCAAGTATTAGGAGGTTTTGCACACCCCATGTGCTTCACAGGATGAACCTCACTGTGACTGAGTCACCTCCACTAGATTATCACCTATCATCACATTTGCTCTAAGTTCCACACTGTCTGTGTGCTTGAAAACTCCCAGGCATACTGTTACTGAAACCTGAGAAAAGGTGCAATTTCAGTCCTTTGACATCTTGCATATCCACCTGTAGTGGCAAAATTTTTTGGGCTTGGAGGCCAAGTCAGATCTTTAATGAAGCTTTGAAGATCTTGGTTTGAAGACTCAGGAGGTATTAACAAACTTCAAATTTATTTCTTCAAAGGAAAACTGTAAGAAAAAAAATGGATTGCAACTAAAGGATTAAGGGCAGTGGAGTTGATGTTTTGGTTTCTGTAATTTAATTACAAAAGTCATCAGCAAGATGAGAAAGTAGCACAGATACACATTTGCCATAGACTGACCTTATCAACAGGTGGCCTTTAACACTGCCCATGTATCAGGACCATGATCCTAGCCAGCTGTAACAGTACATGCTGCTTATTGAAACAGACAGAAAAAGAAACTGGAAAAATGACACTATTTATGAGTACTCTTTATCTCCATCTGCTGCTCAGCTAAGAATGAAGAATTTCAGGAGAAACTAGGAGAAATCAGTTTCATGGGAAGTTAATACATTTACAATCCTTAAATTACCCAATTCTATTGTACACTGTTTAAGCAAGGCAGTAGACAGATTAAAATTTGCTAGATTATGATGTGTATTCAGTTCTTACCCATAATATTCTGTTTACCTAGAAATGAATAGTATTAACATGTATAACAAGAAATATAACAAACCTGTTAAAATTTCTAAGGAAACAGAAGAAGCTTGTACCCAATTCCCTGCAATCTTTGCTACACATACCAACCACAAGCAAAAACAATTTCAAGCTAAGATTCACTCATTGAGTTGCTGGAAATACTTCAACTATAACAAAACAAATGAAAAAACCCAACCAAACAGAAGACATCTAACTGATTTTCAGTGAGGCTATAGTTTTAAAACACTCTGTTGATTTATAATGCCTAATAAGAAACTTGTGCTATTAAAATACAAATGAGACATTCAGGTTTCTTTCTACCTGCTACATTACACTTGTTTTAAAACACATCCCTAAAGCCTACTAAAATGTGCACTCAAAATGCTAAATTATAAGACTAAAAAAAAAGTGATTCAAGATTACATTTTCAGCTGTTTCTAAAAGTTTCCTTGCATGAGTGCATGTCTGAAGACGTATAATTACTTTCAATAAAACTAACAAGTAAAATCCACGTTAAAGCTGACATGTTGCAACTAGAAAGCATTTCTGCAATTTATATGTCAACAAAGAGAACATGCAAATTGTGTAAGCAAATGGTTGTTAGACACTCAAATGTTTCAGTTTTACAAGTAATGAGAGTTTCTTTATAGTGAAATTTATTCAGACAATTGGTGATGGGCAACAGTGCTTTTCAGCTCAAACTGCATAGCACAGAGAGTTAGAAAACAAGAATACTTGATTTAAAGTATTGTTACTTGCTGAAGTAGCTCAGACATTTCACATTCAGTTGTCAACACATAGAGTCACCTCCACTTAAGATGTGCATTCAGTTTTTGTACTAAGTGATTTTATGAATTAATTACTGAATCTAATTTATAATTACTAATTACCTGTGGGGATTTACCCGTGCAATTATTAGAAAACGCCTTGGAGAATAACTGAAGCTGTTCTATCTCACTGCCATGGTCTGAAGAATCAGTTTCTGCACACCACAGCAACTCCACCTGATGCTATGAAATTGATAAATTGAAAAATACTTCAACTGGCTGCACCAAATCTTCTGTGAGCTGCATCAGGGATGCCACAGGGACAGAAAAGCTACCAAAAGCTCAGTTGAAGGGCAGCTAGATCATACAATTTTTTATTTTATTTTTTTAGTAAGTAAAACATTACCTAGGCAAGCCTAGCCTCAAAGCCTTAGCCCAGGTACCTTCCAAAAGCTGAGTATGAAATTTTACCTTCAAGTGAAGTGAATGACAAGAGTTCCCTTTGACTTTCAAGAAGACTAGGATATCACTCTAAAATACATTTTTTTTTTCAATTTTTTAGCACAATTTAATGTTAATCTAGTGCTAAATTAGGGCAAATCTAGTCTTGCTGGAAGAAAAGAAGAGGCCATGACTCTCAAGAAACTGAATTGTTTAAGAAGGGCTGATCTAATCGCTTTAAAGCAGATCAGTAGAAAATTAAACTCATGAACAAGGTGGATAAAAAGCATTCCTAAGTACAAACAGAACTGCTTTTCCACTAAATTTGTTGAAGGGAAAAGCAGAAGTAAGCAGCACCCATAGGTATTCAAATTTGGGATGATTATAATCAGATTAATTCCTATCTAAGAGGCAAACTTCTGCATCTTTCACATGACAAACTGAGGGCTCTGCTTTACCATATTGTTACTTCAAGCTGTAACTCAATTTTAGTGTCCCATTCTCACAAGATATTTTGCTCAAATTTAACAACTGTTTAGAAAAAGCTGCTAGAATTAGTTAAAACTCAAACATTGGTGATGTCCAGAGGAGAGAGACAGCAGGATACAAGAGGTGCTAATCCAGCCTTTTAGCATCATCTGAATTATTCCCCAGGGTGCTTATTTTACCTTCAAGGTTTACACATTAAATACATGAATGCAAAGAACCAAAAAATATTGAAATAATACAATTTCAGGTCACTCTGGTTTTAGGAAAATATCTAAATTGTGCAGGAGTCTTGACCTGGACATTTCTAAAAGTGCCTTTTATGTGACATTCATCCACCTAGACAACAATCAAAGAGGTCAGTGCAACACAACCTTGCTACCTTTAGCCAAAGCACCACAGGCAATGGAAATCAAGATATTGAGCACAAGAAACCCCAGGAAATGCCCAACAAAATCCTGGCAACTCTTTTAACCTTCAGCAACTCAATATTTGTGCTACAATATAAGCCCTACCCGAGCAATCCCTTTTCTCTGCTGGGGATGACAAACAAGAACATAATAAATGTGGCCTGACATCCCTAACTATCTTTCTCAAAAAAGCTATTTTGGCTAGTTCTGGTATTAAGAACAATCTGTCACAAACATTTTTAATTCAATTTAAGATGATGAAGGGATAGGAGCACTGCTCCTATGAGAAAAGTCTGAGAGAGCTGGGACTGTTCATCCTGGAGAACAGGTCTCATGAACATCTGTAAATGTGTAAAGAGAGGGAGCACAAAGGATGGAGACAGGCTTTTCCAGAGGCTCCCAGTGTCAGGACCAGAGGCAATGGGCACAAACTGAAACACAGGGGGCTCCCTCTGAACATCTGGAAACACTTTTTTACTGTGAGGGTGACTGAGCATGGCACAGCTTGCCCAGAGACATGGTGGAATCTCCATCTTTGGAGATACTCAAAAGCCATCTGGAGATGATCCTGGCCTACTGGCTCTAGACGTGCCTGTCTGAGCAGTGGGGTTGGACCAGTTGAGCTCCAGAGATCCCTTTCAACCTCAACCATCCTGTGATTCTGTAGTTCAGGTGAGGAAAAAAATTCTTAAGAGACAGAAAACAAAGGTAATGATCCTTTCTCAAATTTTCTCTGCAGACATGGTCAAATTAACAAGAAAATTATACCTTCTAATAGAATATAATTTGACATTTAATTCTACAGTTAAATATTATAAAAATTATAAAATACAGTATTTTAAAATACAACATTAAAATACAATATTGTAATCCTTGAAAGATGCATTCTTTCAGCCATCCCAACTAAACCAACAAGTTACCTTAAAACAGATGCACTATTTTCCAGTTCCTAAACAAAAAACCAGCCAAAGTGTGGATTTTCTGAAACAGTAACTGGATTTCACCTTCAGGCAGTTGCTGTCATTAAAAGCATTCTGGTACCAACAAGAATACAGTTTTTAAAAAACTGTATGAAAGCACTCAAACCAAGTTTTTGTGAATCTCACTACAAACAAATCTAGCAAATCTTTTTTTTTTTTTTATTCTTGGAAGCCATTATACCTTTAAAACAACAATTCAGGATACCTGATGTTGTTCTCACCAGATAAAATGACGAAGTCAGAAGAGAAGAACAGACTAAAACAACATGATCATTACTGTGAACATTCTCTAGTTTCAGACTTACTTAAATTTTTTCTCACAGAAGAACAGGACTTCAGGAAAGGTCTCCAGAAACTGGAGGAATCCTATAGCCTATATGCACTCTTAACTGATAGAGGAAAGGTCAGAAACTGGAGGAATCCTATAGCCTATATGCACTCTTAACTGATAGAGGAAAGGTCAGAAACTGGAGGAATCCTATAGCCTATATGCACTCTTAACTGATAGAGGAAAGGTCAGAAACTGGAGGAATCCTATAGCCTATATGCACTCTTAACTGATAGAGGAAAGGTCAGAAACTGGAGGAATTCTATAGCCTATATGCACTCTTAACTGATAGCTATGACATTTCCATTTTCTGGTATCCCTGTAAAACTTAATTTTTTATTTTTGGGGTTTTTTTGGTGCGAAACACAAAAGTACTTCTTCCATTGAAAACACTACTACTTCAACTGCTGAAAGCAGATTGCCAGCTCACTTTAGGAATTCCCAGAGGAGCATGCACAGAAGCAAGACTTGCAGGGATGTGACTTGCCCTGCTTAGCATTCAGCAGAAAGAGTAAGAGGCAAGCTCTTCTAGGAGCAAAGTCACACTAAAATCTAGCTACAGATGCTCCAGACTGTCTCCTGCAGAAGCGTCTTTCACTTCCTCGATGTGGGAAGCAGACAAGCCTCACTAGGCTAAAGTTAGCCTTTCAATAGCTTGGCAGTACCTCTTCCCTTAGAAAACAGAGGAGTGCTCCTCCCTCTCTGCAACTCTTGTGAGCCTACATAACTGCAAGTACTCTATCTGCAAATGGAGAAGGCAGAAAAAGTCAATGCAGCTTTAAAATAAAGCTTTATGGCTTTGGAAAATGAGGCTGTTCAAGGTGTGCTCAATGACAGCAGCACAGACATGGAACAGGAGACTGGCAGAGGCAGCAGCAGCCCTAGCCCAGGCTCTCCTCATGTGCCATCATCTCAAATGGAACCATCTGCAAAATTACTTCTTTCTTTCATCAACTCACAGGTACCTTCTGGAAACCTCTACCACAATAATATACAAGAATAAACAGCTCCACTCTGCATTTTGGTTACTTTCATTATAGAGAGGAAGCCATAACTGTCTCTTCAAAGAAAACCTTCTTTAGAGACTTCTCTAAAAATAGCCTAAAGCCTATCCAACCTCTCATGGAAAGAAAACTTTTCAGGATGCCTCAAAATAGCATTTTAGAAGCCAAAGCAGAACAAAATCTAAATCAGCAAATGCAGCTATATTCCAAGTATCCAGAGTCAAAGCTTCTGTGTAAAAAAGTTATTTTCCCAGATGAATTTTTCCCACCAAAACTGAAGACTCCTTATGCTCATCATAAAAACCCACCCACACCATGCACCCACCACACATAAACCTGCCAAGAAGACTTAGAATGAAACAGAACAAACCCTTTTTCAAGGTGTATGGTCCAATAAATAAGTATCAGTCATTGAACACAAAAAGTTAACTGTCAAAACCTGTCCTTCCTCAAAAAAGGATTGGGGGAAAAAAAAAATCTGCCTTTTTATTTTCTGACTTTTTAAAAAAATAAAAAGAAAATATATTAACCTCACAGCCTTGTTCAATACCTTTAGTCACATCATGTGTATTTAGGTTCTCTCTCAGATCTTTGTTCACGTTCTGCTTTTGATCTAAGGCAGTCTCATTCAATATGGAAGAATGTGAAATTTTTAACTGCACTTTGTAAGATGTTCACGAATCCACAGGCTTGGAAATGTTCATTTCCCCAATATTACAAAAGAGTCAATGTCACAGATGACCTTTATTGAGTTGCCAAGAGTAATCCCACCACCCCCAGCCCTGCACACCTGGCTGGCTACAACTCAGCTCTTGGATGACTACAGCTCATCTTGCCCTTCACTGTCAAACTGATTTAATCAGCAAATGTGGGGGGAGAAGCTTTCCAATGGGCAAAGAGAGGAGTGGGAAAGAGTTCAGTTCTCCTTACACTTGTCCAAACTGCTTTCTTCCAGGCTGAGTCAGCTCACAAGGGCTCCAACAAACGCCAAAGCTGGAGGAGCAGCGGGAAAGAGGCCAGAAATGGTCACAGTGCTGCCAGGCTGGTTTAGATTGGCACTGGGAGTTGGAAGGGAACCAGTTAGAAATGCAGAGCAATAGGTTGTCCAGAGTGAAAACCACATTTGCCAAGTTTGAAGAACAGGTCAGCAACAGGCCCTTGCACCACAGGGACAAAAGGGCATCCTGAGCACTGCTGGCAAGGAGAAGGAGGTAAGCCTGCCTTCCCAGTCAGGACTAGGGAGGCACCTGGAGGGCTGGGCATACCAGAGGTAGTTTATCTAAAGCTGGTGATTTTGGCCTAGAAACATCTGTCATGCTAGGACAGAAGTAGAACAGATCAGCCTGGAGAAAGCTCAGAGTGGATCTTATCAATGTATATAAATATCTGATGGGAAGATGAAAAGAATACTCGTAACAGACTTGTGGTGATACCTAGTGAGAGCAAAAGAGGCAGTAGATACAATCTGAAATACGAGAAATTCCATCCAAACATCAGGAAATGCATTTTTACTCTAAAGGTGACTGAACATCGTCACAGGTTGCTCAGAGAGGTTATGGAGTCTCCATCTTTAGAGGCATTTGAAGCCTGACTAGAGCTGGTCCTGAAAAGCCAAGGGGCACAGACTAGACAATTTTAATAGGTCTGTTCCAATATCACCCTCTGCCCAGTTCTGTGATTATCATAGCTACAAATCATCTATCATGTACAAAAAGCTATGACAGTATCACCCAAAACCAGGCAATTCTTCACAGACATAAAGAATTCCTATATGCTTCATTAGTTATCATTACAATATCCTGAATGAATCCTTTAAACATATTGAAGGAACACAAAGAAGGCTTGACATGATCCTGGTATAAATACTATGACTGATTTAGTAAAAAATGACAAGAATTAAATTCCTGTTGCACATTAAGAAGAGCATTCACCCATGAAAACAACTCACATGTTCATGGCTCAGCTGTGTAGTCTCATGCCTTACTACTCTTGTGCAAACCACAGCAGCTCACACCCAGGAGGGTCAGACTGTTCAAAATAAAAGAAACCCAAACATTTGCAAAAAGGCCACAGCATTGGAAATACATTTGGTCACATGCTTTCCCAAGCTGACCTGAACCAATACCCCAGACCCCAGCATGACACCAGCAATTAGCCTGTTGCTGAACACGGAGCTGTGACGTGACTCAAAGGTTACCAAATCCTGGAAACTTGAGATCACAAGTCAGCCAACTGGCAGCTCAAAAGGCAATACTTCTTAAGCTTTTCTCCTCAATTTGTTAAATAGCATTATAACTTGCCTGTCACACAGATCTAATTCTCACACCATTCCCACTGGACACTTTACTTTTCAGTCTGAACTTCAATGAACCTACAGCAACTGCTGAGAGTTTTCTTTTCAGGAGAGGTGCAGTAGGATAACAGACACAAAAGGTCTACAACATGCTAATTAATTCTTTTCCCTACAGATCTATGTCATACTTTGATGGGCCTAGAAAACAGTATAAAGCACCTAGATAGCTAATTTTTCTTTTTGAATATTCATTCCATTAATCTATCACCAGAAAAGTACAAAGCTCATTTAAATATTATTATGAGGCTGCAGAGGGTGCTCCAACACTGCTTAATAGACAGTTTCGACTCAATCTCATATTCCTCAGCAAATTCCTCACTGAAACAATTAGGATTTAGAAATAATTCTGAAGGCTGGTTAAGAACAGACTTCCCTTAACACTTGGTTTTATCCAGAGAGAAGAGTGATTAGAATCACAAAAGAAATGCTTCTCCCCACACCAACACAAGGGCTACCAGTGGAATCAGCATCAGGAATGCAGCCCTTCTCCATCACATTGCCTTTTTCCTGCACCTCATTGCCCCACAGGGATCTCATGGACTGGGGACCAGGGAAAGCAGGCACACAGATATGGAAACACTTTATGTAATAGCATCCTCCATATCGCTCTGAAGTTGCTTAAGCAAATAACCTCCCTAGAAGCAGCTTCTGCTGCTTTAAGAGTTGCTCCTCAAGAAGAGCAAAACTTCCAGCTCTTATTATGACCACTCAGTGCCACTACAAAGTGGTATAGTGCCACTCAGTGCAGAATGCAGTGACTTGTGCAGCTTTACTACTGGAGAGATGGGGGCAGGAATGTACAAAGCAAGAGCACCTCTACTTGTGTATCCCAGCTCTTACTTTTTTATTTAGCTGTGCAGAAGTTTTATTTGCTAACTTTCAAAAACAAAGTGCAAGGCAAAAAAAAGGAAAGAACCAACTGCTTTTGGTTAAAATTAACAAGGATTTGTATTCTCCTCTTTCTTACAGTTTTCTAAATCTCATTACAGTAAGCACACAGTGAAAAATATTACAGTATCTGACAATACTGTCATTTCAATATATTAATTCTGAGCCAGCTGATGAAAATTAAATACAGGAAATGCTTTTAAAGTATTTAACATTTTTTTAATGTTTAAATAGTGTAATTAGCTGATCTTTTACTCTACTGGTTCCAAGCCCAAAATTAACAAGTTTTAGGTTTGATAATTCACATATGGAACTCGAAACAGAACAGACATGCCAAACTCACAGTAAAGCATTCACCACATAACTTCACAGCTCTTTTTGGTAAGAACAGCTAGCTCAAAGCACCACACAGTTCAAGAATGAAAACCTTGTCCTTTGCATAAATATCACTGCCTTGCCCTGCTACTCCTGCAGAGGTTTGCATCCAGCACGAGCTATCTGTGCCTGTAACACTGCAAGATTACTTGCATTAACATTTTATACAAGGTCTGAACCTTAATGTCACCTAAAAATAACTTTGGGTGAGCCTATTTTATGCTAAAGAATTGAATCAGAAGCCCAGCTCTCAGTCCCACATGACTTCACCTGAGTTTCAGACTGGCCTCTGTGTTACAGAAATTAACTTTCTATACAAAACACAGAACAACAGAATTGGTGCAATTTGGGCCGGGGTTTCATTCTACCAGTATTTACATGATGAGTAAAACATAAAACAGAAGCCCTAAAGACACTAAACATGCAACTCCACAGCTGATACAAGGAATATATAAAGACCATCCTGCCACCAGAGGAGGAGTTCATGCTGCCCCTCTCCCCAGTTAAGCTGGTAACTGAGCCTGTAAAACTATATAAAAAAAGGAAGGAAGTTTCCACCTGTCCTAGAAAGATGATCCAATCTATCAAGACACAGATACATAATTTCCAGCACCAACATCAGGGAGGTAAGACAGGAGCACATGGCTGCAAGCTGAAAAACCAGCTGAGCACCAGCAGCATTTCTGCATTTTCAATGTTGTCCTGGTTGACTTAAAATTCACAAGGGGAGAGTACAAAAATTCTTGATGAGAGTCAGGTATCCTGGACACTGGAGACAGGCAAATAAGCCTCTCTTTGCTCTGAAGTGATCACTATTGCACTAATAATTTGACCATATCTTATTTAACAGAAGATTTCAGTCATTGCAATAGAAAAGTTACCTCATAGGCAGTAAAAGGAGGGAGTAATAAACAGTGTGTAGTAATAGGGTTCAAGCAACCAGACTGAGTAACTAAAATCCACATCCTATCATGAGTTTGCAAAAACAGGTTCAAAGGTTAAGATTAGTCATTACTTATAAAACTTTCATCCAACACTGTAAAGCCTGTTTACATCACAGGTACCCACACTTTGCATCTAATTCCTGTTTTACTATGCACCATTACATCAACAACTTGATTTCACAAAGAGCAAAGAAAACATAAAATCTGGAAGTAAAAGGCCCCACCTCAGTTGAGGACTCACACCCTCCAAATTACAAAAGCATTTTAGCAGAAGGAATTATTTTCTTTTTTCCCCTCAGAAGTTTTGCAAGTCCACATGCACCAGAGATGCTACCACGAGGGGGAGATGAGCAAGACAGAACTAACTGGAGGGATGGCAGTGAGGCATCATTTTAGCCATGACTAATTAACAGTTGAAAATCACCATTACCTATCTCCCATATGTTCTCATTTGTAAGGAGGAGTTGGACACTAAATCTAAACATATGGCAACAGTAAGTTGCACTCCAATCTTTGAATAGCAAAGTACATACAATCTGGTCTATTGCTTCAGCTGTAAAATGATATTGCAGGGTACCCTGAAAGGAAAAATCAGCTCATAAAAAAGCACTGGATAGAAAGTGGCAAATAACGAATAAAGTGGTTGGTTGAGAAACTCCCAAATTAAGCTTTTCTGGCTAGTTTGGCTACTGACCTACATTTAGGGCACCAAATAACCCCTTCTCACCTTCCAGCCTCAGTCCCCCATTTCAGAGACAGGAAGCATGACTATTTGTATTTGAAAGAGGCACAGATGATACAGGTTTTGGATCACACACAACATGCAGGCACATGTGGATATAGACAGACTGAGAAATAACTGTAAAAAGAGCTGGAACCAACCCCACAACACTTCATTGCTTGACCTGACTGATAACAAATAACCCTGGGCTTAAGCAAAAATTGTGCTTATCTTTCCTACAGTAAAACTAATGTTTCCAGGAGAAAGGTTGTCACCTCTTAACTCTTCAGGATTACTCATGAATTACTGTCTTACATTGCATATGATTTCTCACTAAGTACAGGTTTCTACCAGACACATTTCTTTTCTAAATTAATCAAAAAGCTAATGAAGCTGATCAAACGCAAGGAACAAGTCAGATATTATACAATAGACAACCCCTTTGTTTCACACAGGAAATAAATAAAATGAGGCACCTACAATTCACCAACATTACTTTGTTAACATCAGAACAGATTATATATCCATGAAGATATAGATTATATATCCATGAAGACAGATATACCTATATTACACCAAGAAATTAACAGAACATTTCTAATGCAGAGCAAAACATGGTTTTAATGTTTTCACACAGAAAAGTATGTAATCTTTCTAAAGATTCATTCATTTTTGAAAAACAATGTATCCCAGTTCCATATCTAAAAATACTTCAAAATTCACAAGAGTTGTTTTAACATTATCTTATTGGTTTATTGAATCAAGTATACACAGGACTGCCCACTACGAAACTGCCAAATAGAAACTCTAAAATTCAATAGAAAAAGAAATAAACTGAAAAACAGGTACAACCTAAGACTAAGGCTTCCTGAAATAAAGAAATTGCCAAAGGAAATAGTGTGGCAAATTAATTGAGAAAATACAACTTTAAAAATCACTGGACAAAAAAAATTGCCAAGAGAATACAGACTCTAAAATAAAGATAAATGCTGCCTAAATGCCCAATAAGAAGCCTTGCTTCCTTGTCTGTTCAAGTGAGAGAAGAGAACAGAAAAAAGCCTACTGCCTTTCTACTTCAGTTCCTGTCTTCCTACTGTCACCACTACTATCAGGTCTAGTATTTCTCAAGCATCCTGACTGAAATCAAGAAGGAAAGACATTTATAGAAGGTTTGCAATTATGCACAAAACCCCACCAAAAAAATCTAGGTGGAAGTAATGTTAGAGAAACAGAAGACATTGCAAGCAGTAAACAAAACTTTTGGACATAAGGGTATGATATAGCCTAGGGGAAAAAATAAAAAGAAACAAACAAAAAATTAAAAACCAAGTAACAGCAAAGCAAACAAAAAAAAAAAAGCCACAAAAACCAGTCTTACTGAAAATGAGAATACTTGCTGTGGATATAATATTCTCTTCAAATATACTTAGCTGCTTCAACAAAACCATTAACAAAGGAATTATCAAAATGCAATAAAATTACCAAAGATACCCTTCCATAAAATAACTCCAGAACACCACCACCACCACTCTCCAACATGAACACATCAGTTCTCAACCACTTCAATACAAAGAAAATATTAGCCAAATTAACAATTAACACCAGTGAGCACCTGTCAGTGCACCATAGGCACTGTTTAACATAAGGCATCTTCCAATTATTTCCTGCTGATGATGACAAAACTTCCTTATGCTCAACTTTTTACCAAAAAAAGTGAGATAGCTATGCAGTGCACAGGAAGATCATTCCTCAAAAGAACACACTGCTACCTATGGTCTTGAGAACAAACCTCTAGATCCAGCCAAACTCTCCACCACGAACATTCATATCAAAGAGAAACAGACTTAAAGAAAAACCACTGCAATCAAAATCACAGCCACACAGTGTCTGTGTGTGCACTTGCAGTAAGCATCCAAGGCACCACATGTCCTTACAGGACCTCATGTAACCACCACTCATCACCAGGCTTCCAGAAAAAGCAAGCTGCCATTCCCATTTCATCTCTTACACCTTGGTGAGGACCTACAAGACTCTTTAAAATACACAGCAAAATAAAGCACAGTTTCCAGATGAGATTTGAAGGCCCTTTGCATTTTTGCCTGTTCCTTACATCATACTAACTCTTCCTTATTTCTGTAAGGGCTTCCATTCACCCTGCACCATAAAATGACATCAACTCCATCAAGACATTTTTGTAAGGCTGTTGACTAGACCAGATGTCCTGGTCCAGCTTTACAAAAAATACTTAGGAACAAAAACATTAAATGGTTAGCAATGCAGACATCCACTCTCTATACAGGCATCTTGAAAATAAAGTAAAAAGCAGACAGTGCTTTGAGAGGATTTGGAAGATTTTACAGGAAGAATGCTGGTATGTTCTCATTTGTATGCTAGGAGCACACAGACTTCAACAACTGGACCAAAACAGAAAGGTAAAATTTCTGCCTGGAGCTTGGTGCTTACAGAAGGAGAATTAGACAAAGAGACATTACTATGAGAGCCCACACCATTCCTAAAAAAGTTTATTAGATGACAAACATCCAAAAGCCATTTCTAGACAAATACTGAAGACTCCTTTCAAGCTCAGGTCATTTCTTGGCAAGAAACAGTAACCTAAAAAAACTGTGGTTTTGAACATCTGATGGACTTCAGAATGTCAGGAAATGTTTCCTAAACTAAAAGGCTACAAAGAGAATTAGAAGAATGTAAAGCAGAAATGCAGAACACCCTGAGCATCCAGTTAGTTTAGCCTCAGCCACCTATGATTCTCAGAGATCAAAGTGCCACATGATGACAGGAATTAACACATTCCAGCATAAACATCACCCTGATTTAAATTAACCTGTGTTCTATTTCAAAATAAAGAGCAGGCATTTTGAAAGAGTAGGAGAATCATCCTCTCATTTTCCTCTCTCAAACTGTTTTTCTTCCATTTCTATGCCAAGTCTTTTCTTCAACCCATCTTCTTCACCTGTCTCCTCCAGCTTCTTTTCCCCCATCTGCCACCCTTTCATTCATTCACCCAGAGTGGTGTACCCAGTACTGATGTGATGCCCACTCTTACATTATTCATTCTGAATGACTTTCAAGTATGAATAAAGACCCCACAAGAGAAGAAAAACAAGCTTGTGGCCTACCAAGACTAAGCAAAGTGGAGGCACAACTCAGCTCCTGTTTATCAGCTTTTCAGGGCATCTTACTCCTAAACAGTATCAAAAGCAGAAACAGCAATGGAGGAGAGGGTGGTGAACGCAGAGGGACCAGAGGAAGAACCACCATCTATGGGATCAGGAAGGTCAAGAGGAATTGTCAGGCTAGAGGCCTAAATAGTAATGCAAAAAAGCCACTGACTTCTGGAATGACAGCAGGAAAACCCTACAGGCTGCAGGGTAGAAGAGACAAATAGGATGTTGTTAGTCTAACCCTCATCATCAAAATAAATGAGTAAGAGCAAGACCTTACAGTCACTCCAGCAAGTCATACTGAGCCAGGAATACATTATATTTAAGTTGTCCAAACATTCTATCTCCCAAAAAAGCCCCTCATTCTTTGCTCCACCCTAAATGCAGACTTCTAGAAAATGCATTACAGCTTCTGTCACTCACCTGTTTTCAAGAAGCAGGCAGCTGACACTGCCTCGAAGGAAAAGCCTATCCTGTGACACTGAGCTGTCCCCCAGAGCCAGGCTCAGCGCTCTGCTTTAGCTGACTTAGGGGCAGGCCGAGTTTCAGGGATTCCAGAGCCTCAGCTAGGATGGAATGCAGCAGCTCCCTCCCTGAATGCAAGCAGGGGCACATGGCCATCACACCACGGATTCCAGCTTGTCATTTGAGATACAATGAATAGTTGCAACATCGACTAAGTTCAAGATGTAAACAAAGACTCAGCTGAGAACAGGTAAGACAGACTCAAATTTAGCATCATCCTCCAGTAAAACAATCAAGCTGGAGAAACTTGCTCTTTCACATGCACTAGGAAGGTGGGTCAGTCTTCAAATGTGAGCCAAATAAACATACAAAGCCTTCAATTAATTTATTTTTAACATCATTATTTAAAAATAGTTCTACTGAATTAATTTAAGTCAATGTTGCCAGCACAACTGCCAGGAAAGTAGATCATCATAACTATTAAAGCAGTTAAATGCAGCACATCTACAGCATTTGCACTGCTTATTTTTCAGTTAGTTCAGTAAAAAAATGTTTTACTGTGGTCCAGTGCTGAGGATATTCTTAGTGGGAGTTTTTTTGTCATTTCTCTAAAATAACCTAGGATAAATGCATTGTGATTTCTAAGAAGTAATTTTTTTGTAAATTCTGCTTAGTACCATCACATTGTGGGAGGAGAACAACAGAATCTAAACATTCAAACCAGGTTTCCTGGGGAAACACCAGAAGATGAGTCTGCAGGACAAGGGACACATTAGGTAACACCACTGGATGTTTGAAAATATTCTGAAGAAAATGTTTACTCCACTGCAGTCAAAATCAGCTTTAAGCACTGAGAATCCAGCAATCATGGAGACCAGAAATATTAATGAATTGAAAAATTCTTAGTCATTTAAAAGAAACAACTTCATGATCTGTTGAATTATAAGAGCACAATCTATAGCTCAACAAACTCCTGTGCTGCAGACTACCACATTTTTTAAAAGAGCCCAGAAGAAACAGCAGTTTCCATTTGTCTCTTCTTTGTCCCTAGGCATCTGCTGCAGGACAGAGAAAGAGATAACCACCAGACATCACACCAGACTAGATGGACCTTGGATCTGAGACATTTTGAGTCTGCTCACAGCAATCCACATCAAAAAATAATTTCACAAGGTACAAATACATGTCACATCAGAGTAATTAAGAACAAACAAGCAATTCTCTCAGACAATTGCAATAGTGGCGTCCTTCCCTTTTTCAGCTACAGGTAAACCAAGACTAAGAAACAACAGGACTGCAGGTAATTGTCTTGATTTAGCTGCAGTGCTACTATACAGCAGCAAAGAATTATTAGCTCCCACACTTGTGTTCAAACCACTAGATGGTGCTTCTAAAATGAAGCAATTCAATATGCAAGACTGAATAATGCATGATGATTTATAAGTTGCCTTCCTCAGGATTGTTATCAATAACACTGATTAATGTAGTTAAATAGCTGCAGACTCTGATCAGAGAGGGGCAACAAGAATAATTACACAGATAAGTGAGATCAAAGAGCTGATCATTAAAACAGTGACTTTTCAAAAACCCAGTAACAGCTGTTTTCTCAAGTAAGAAAAACTCCTCAATCTTCTGTCTTGGAAAGCCATTAGTTGCTAATGTAAATATTATACTAAGTAATAAATTTTGTTCACAGACTGCTGTGCCCAAAGGTTTTGAATACTGTATGGCACCAGTCAAATGAAAGTAAGTTATAAATAGCTTTTACCTGTTTTTTCACTGTTCATTGTAAGACATTTTTCCCAAGAATAAACTTGCTCTAATTCTCTTCTGTGAACAGCAAACCTTTCACTCGTAAGATTTGGAAATCATAGCTAAAATAAGATGCTAGCTGCTTTCCATCTCTCACTGGGAAATCATCTTTCCTCTTTTATTCACTCCCCCAAACTAGTATCAATAGCTGCTTGGCAATTCCAGCAGCTTTGTCCTTTTTCATTTCTGACCATTTCCATCCATTTAAATGCTGCTCAAAATAATTCTCTCTCCTCCTGCATCTCATTCTAATGACCCAATTTTAAAAATGCTTTTTGCATTATGTTAAGAACAGTCAACTGTGTACTTTTTTACTACCTTCCATTCTTTTAACAAATTTCAATTCATATTTAAAATCCCTTTTTCTACTTACAGTCTTTTCCTACAAAAAATCCTGCAAACATGTTTCTTCTCATACCATTAAAAAAAACCAAATCAGCTACTTCCTATTGTATTTCCCAACTTTTACTTATTGGAGTCAGCTCTGCCACTACGTAACCATGACAAGGTTGCTGAGAAAGATTACTCTTTGTGAAGTTTTTGATGTTCAACATTCACCTAGGATTTTTTTTTCTTTCTTTTTTTTTTTTGAGCACTTCTCCTTGTGCAAATACAGAATCTCCTAGAGGTTATTTGACTATTTTTGAGTTTTACCACTGCCTCTCACTTTTCTACTTTAAGTGAGTGCTCCAGATTCGCTAGGCATACTCTCTTCATCTAACCTGCTTGTTCCAAGATACCCTTTTACTGTCTATTAAGCCTTTTCTTAAATTAGCATACCTAGCTGCTGTTCCCAGTCCTTTAACAACTATTAGTAGCAACAATTATTACTAGCTATGGCTCACTTCCATAGAAATATAGCTAAAAAGAACCTTAAAAATGGTAAGAAAAAGGCACTATGCACAGACATAGAAACAAGCCTTCTCCAAATACCTGCCATTCCACTTACCCCTAAATGCTGTTTCTGCTCACAGAGCACCACTGCAGAGACACATTAACAGGCAGCAAGAACCTCTTGAAGAGGTATCTGCTAATCCACCCGCAGAAAGTAATTAGCAGATTTAAGAAACCCATGAACAGTATTTCAGAACAAACACATGGGAAGAAAGCAACTACAATTCTCAGCATCTCAAGCACTCCAGGGGGAGAAGATGCTCAGCCTCTGAAGGGTGTGAAAGAGCTGTGCTGAGTATCCACTTGTTCTAAGTGTTCACTCCTAGCTACAAGTTGGGGCCATTTCCGTGAACCCACCTTCACACCCCCTGGGAGTCAGACAGCCTTGGATTTAAAACAGGCGCTGAGGGCACAGCTGCACTTTGGTCAGTCTTAGAGGAGGGGGTGTTTAAACCACACCTACAAAACCTCCAGACTTTATGCATATTTTGTGAGCATCCTTTAACTGGAGCCAGGCATTCACAAAGCAGTAGCTTTACCACCAACAACTACAGATTTGGACTCAATTACAGAAATGTAAGAAATTCTTTACCTTAACTGCTAAAAGTTCACATTTACTATGTGAAAGAAACAAGGGGCAAAAAATTTCAGAGATTTAACAACAAATAAGCAATATTTTTTAAATAAAAATATGAAAAATAAACACACACTGAAGATGTTTCAGTCTGTTATGCTAAACAGATTAAAAAACACATTCAAGTTGCGGTTAGAGACAGACTTTTTTCTCCCCATCATATACAAAACAGCTCTTCCAAAATATCAATAAACATGAGCTCAATTCAAAGCAGGTACCCCTTTGAGCTAGTTACCCACGCATTTTTCAAGCTAGTCTCCGGATTTAAGCAGCAGCACTCCCAGAAATTATTCTGAATTCTTTGGACATTAAATGCATTTCAAATCTCTGCAAAACCAGCCCAGTTTTGTATTTGTGCTGGACACTCAGATCTGCCTGGGAGCAGGTTCTGCCCGGACACCTGTGGAATGTTCCAGCAGGTACAAGATAAGAAATTCCCTGAAGTGGCAGGGAACATTCCTGTTATATCTGCTCACACAGACAAATATCTTGATTTAGACAGGATCATTCTTTTGTCTCAGGAAGATGGTGATGCCTGGGAATCTTGCAGTCCTGAGGAGGTCAAACCCAGAGTAACTACTGTTCCACCGATGTGCTGCAGTCCAAGAACACTACTGCTTCAAATCACCCCTCTGCAAAAGTGTTCAGAAGCAAACACCAGCCTCCCTCCAAACACTTAAAAACACATTGAATCCACAATCCCCAAAAGCTAAACACATATTACAGACAACACTTTAAAAATTAAACATCAATCAATGTGGCACAGGAGGCTGGAAACAAAACAAAATCTTGTCTCTGTCCTGTCTCCAATACATCAGTTAAAAGTCTGCCTCCCAGCAGCTCTACAGATCACGTCACTGCTATTTATTTCATTCTCTGGTTACCTCCACCACTGGCATTTGATCTGGTTTATTAGAATCTGGCAGATCAGCATACCTGAGGAACACAGCTGGGCAGGAAGAGCGCTGACTGAACAGGATCTAGGGAAGGATCTAGGGAAGTCGTGCTGCTCTCGTGACACGCTCCCAACATTAGTCAAGACTTTCCACTTCCTACACCCACATTTTCTCTGCCATTCTTGGTATGTTCAAACAGAGGCAGCAGTTACCAAGTAAATATCCTTGCCTGGATGCAGGTCCTGCATCTTTTGCAGTAATGATTACCCCAAGACTTTTGTGATTCCACCTTGTTATGCACTCTGTTCTATTCCATTTCCTTGTCTCCACCATTTAAAAAGATTAAGCTGAATTAATTTACATATTTTGGGGCTGTGTTTTTTTCAGGGATGAATTTTGAAATGGTTCCCCTAGGATTAAGCTAAACAATATATTCAGGTTTCTGAGGAGGCTGTACCATGAATTTGCTGCACTCTGATGTCATCCCACCCCTCACCTTCAAAAGCACCTCTGAACAGCCATCAAAACTCTGGGCTAAACATCCAGTGGTGCCAAAATCTACTGCCATGCAGAGGTCCTATTATATGGCAGTAGGACCTGGAATACTTCAGAAGTATTCCCCACCACCAGGAGTAGCAAAACCTACCTGATAAAATGCACTTGGAGCCCATAGTGCCTAACAGAGGGTTCCAAATAACATAAGTCCTGAGACCTGAGAGCCCCCACCAGAATAAGTATTAAGCAAAGTTCTCCTCAAAATGCAATTACATCCAAAACAGACCCTGGAACCCACTGATCTTTTGGGAAGGCATTCTTGCAAATTCCTTTAAATATAAAAGCAAGCAATGCAACCAGGAAAGGTACAGTCTCTACGTGTGAGAGCCTCTGTCTCACCCTTTACATAAGAAGTGCTATTCAAACCTCTGTGTATTTCATGACATGATCCACACCCACTCAACAGCACACCAGGAAAAATGCCTTTTTCTGAAGCTCTTACAATTCGCCAGCAACCCATTCTGAATACCAGAACAAAAATGATGTTGCAAGCTACTGAAACTAAGAAAAACTGTTGGCAAAGGTACAAATACAGAACAAAAAGCAGCAGTGCTGGTTCTAAACCAACAGCAATATGTGTTCCTGATTTATGAGGCCCAGTGTCATGCAACAGGCTAGGAAAGTTCCTTCACCTCAGAGGAGTCCCACAAAACTTTAAGTATACATTGTCTGATACAGACCCTGAATGCCAAACACACACCTTACAACAGAGGGATAGTATAGTAAAAAACATGTTTTATCACAAAAATATAAAATCTCCATTAGAAAGAAAACCAATGAGAAGTCAATGAGTTCTGTTTAAAAAAATAGTGAAAAAGCTATATTCACAAAGATTTCCTCTGCATTTAAGATTAACAGTATTTATTTTTGTTAATTAACTACTCTTCTCTTAGTTTTTTCCTTGTATAAAGCACATGAAAATAAGAAAACTCAATGAAAGTTATCTATAACTTATTACTGTATTTTTGGTTACTAAATCTCTAAATTATCTCCCTTGCAGTTATTAGCAGCAATATCTGACAATTATGTGTTCTTCAGCAGTACTCAAGAGTTAGGACTACACGTAAAATCCACAAAGCTAGCATAATATGAACTTTTCTTTTGCAGCAGCATCACCACTTTTTTTTTCCCCCCACTGCAACACACTGGCCATAATCCAGCCAAAAGAACTGAGTACATGGCAGGTTTACAAACTGAGACCCAGCGCTGATAGTAAAGCATAGGAAAAAACGACTGATAGTGACCAACAGGAGCCAAAATTAAATCAAAGACTTCAGAAAGCGAATACCGATACTAACTGCTGTAATGCCTGGACAAGAAAAAGATGCTATAGATGTTCAAAACCAGTATGCCCTTGATTTACGAGCCGAACGTCACATGCCAGACAAGATCACCCTCCAGACAGTTGTTACTTAACTCGAGCCAGAAGATGATAATTTCATTGCAAAGCAAACTGCGATTCTTGGATCCCTTCCAAGAATTTCAAAGCGAGAAGGACACAAAATAACTCACCTACAGAGCGCCTTCCAATAAATCTCCTAACTTACGAACTTTCCAGGTGCACACACACGGCGCTAACGGCACAACAGGAGCGCCCGAACATCTCCCGGCTCCGGGCTCGGCGCAGCCCGCAGCGCACCCGGGAGCGCTGCCCGGGCACGGCCGCCAGCCCCGCAGCCCCTCCGCGGTGCCGGGCAGAGCCCCGAGCCCGCCCCGGGCCGCCTTCCCCCGAGTCGGAGCAGCCCCGCGGCTGCCGCTCTGCTTTGTCATCCCCCGCCGCAGCGGGCGCCGCGCTCCGCGCCGCCGGAGCCGCTCCCGCTCCCGGCCCGCGGCCGCCGGGACCCGCTGAGCGCCCGCGGGCTCCGCTCGCCCCACACGGCGCCTCCCGGCCGCGGAGCGACCCGCGGCTCCGCGCCCGGATCCGCCGCGAACCGCGTCCCGACTTGCACCCGCGGGGTGACGGCGACCCCGGGCAGCGGCGGCTCCTCGCAACTTGCCTTGGGTTTGTACAGCCACTTTCGGAACCTGTTCATCATCACCGCGGCCGCTGACACCCCGCTGCCGCCGCCGCTGCCGCCACGGGAGCTGCCGGCTCCCCACCCGCGCCGCTCACAGGACCGAAGCGAGCCGTGCCCCTCGCTGGGAGGCTCCGCCGGGTCGCGTTCTCCCCCTGCTCCGCCGCCTGGTCCCGCGGAGCGGCCGCCGGGCGCTCCCGTCAGCGCAGGGACCGTCCGGCGGCTCCGCGCGCTCCGCGCCGCCCCGACCGCCCCCAAAACATTGCGCGGCCGGCGGCAGCGCCGCCCCAGGGCGCATGCGCGACACCGCCCCCGCGCCCTCCCCTCCCCACCCAATCGGGTGGCGGCCCGGGGCGGGCCAGCGCAGTCACCCCGCCCACCCGACTGCTCATTTGCGTAACACGCGGAGGGGGCGGGGAGACTGCGTGCAGCGTAGACCACGCCCCGGAGACCTCCTTGTTGCACTGGCTGCCGGGAGTTGTAGTTTTCCGCAGGCCGCGCTGAGGCCGTCCGCTCGGGAATCGCAGGCTCTCCTGCGCCCGCCAGCGCTATCCGTGCCCCGGAAACCGGGGCGTCACCTACCGCTGGCTGCCCGTGAGCGGAAATACCGCGGGGGCGAGGCACTAGCTCCTTGGCAACGGCAGCAAACAACCACCGCCATCTTGTTTCCCCTCTCTGTAGTTCCGGGTCCCCCGTCGCGCCGTTTGGCAACACTGAAGAGGGCTCGCAGCAGGACTACAGCTCCCAGCAGGCCTTGCGCTCCTTGGCAACGGCACGCGCGGGGTCCCTGCGCCGTCCGGGGTCCCTGCGCGGCAGGACACGGACGGCACGGGCCCGGCGGGACCGCTGGGAACGGGATGGGGAGCGCCGGGAACAGTCGGGAGCGGGAGCGGCGGGGACAGCCGAGGACGGCAGCGGCGGTGCAAGGCAGATGTGGCCGTACGTGACACCTCCGGACAGAGCCGGGTGCAATTCCCGATGCGTGCCAGTGGCGGGTACCCCGGGCAGGCTCGTGGCTCCTTCGTCCCTTTATTTTCACACAATCATAGAATCACAGAATGCTTTGGGTAGGATGGAACCTTAAAGTTAATCCGTGCCCACCGCCCCGGCCATGGGCAGGGACTCCTTCCCCTGTCCCAGATTGCTCCGAGCCCCATCCAGCCGGGCCTTGAGCACTGCCGGGGATGGAGCAGCCGCAGCTTCCCTGGGCAGCCTGTGCCTGTGCCTGACCACCCTCCCAGGGAAGAATTCCTCCTCAATATCTAACCTAAACCTGCCCTCTTTCAGCTTTCCTATTCGTTAGGTGTTCATAAGTACCACAGAAAACATCGAGGGGGCCTGTGTTACACTGTGGACAGGGTTGCTGGGCTTTGCTCCCTGAAATTTTGGGCAAGTAGCCAGCCTTGGTGTCCATTTGCTAACCCACCTCATAAATATAACACAACGTATTTGCAGAAGGTTTTGTACAATAATTATTTAATTGTAGAGTTCTACAAGATAAGAGATAAAAAATACCATGTCACATTAAGGAAAACACTTGCAGTAGGCATGCAAAACATTGAAATACATGAAAATTAAAATTAAGATCCTCAAAGTGAACATTTTCCATCTGATTTGTCTGAATTTGGCAGGGAGGCTTAGTTCAGCTCTTTTTAAGAAGGACAGCTTTCATTAGAGGAAATGCAATCACAGTCCTTCTCGGCTGAGCAGATGTAAAACCTGAAAGAACCTTTCAGGTCACTGAAACCAATTCCTACAATTGTGGCCACTCTTATCCTATGCAATTGCTTTCAAAATATCTCCAAGTTCCACTGTAAAATAAGGTTAAATCAGGTTCTCAATGCCTATAATTGAAATCTACAGCTGATAATGGAAGAAAATTTCTGCCATTTTATGCACACTATAAATTTATATCATTTTTATACATAATAATTGGAGTAGTTTTCTAATCGATTGTGTGAAAAGAAGGGTGCATTTTGTATCAGAAGAATTTCATTCCTGATGTGTATGTTTTAAAACATTGACAATAATAATAGCAGCTTCTTTACTGAGAAGTGGGGTCCTTGCTATTAAGAACCCCTCTATGTTCAGAGATCTGAAGGCTTTACTACACATCTTAGTTTCCACATTCCAGTTTTGGGGTTTAGTGATTGTTATCTGGGGGGAGGTGTGGATTTCAGAGCATGAGAGCTCAGATTTCTTACTGGTATGCCAGAAGAAAAAGCATTTGTTACTGGCAGAGCTGTTGGAGCCTGAATTATGATTCAGTCTAAAGTACAGAGATATTTCTCCCTTGCTTATCCAAAATCCCTTGTGAGTGTAAGAGCCTTGGCAGGTTCTTACCTGAGAAACAAATGATTCTCAGAGGAGTGGAGTAACAGTGATTCCCTTGCACAATGGGGCCTCTTTCTGTATTTACCATTTATTTGTCATGGTCCAACCCTGTTTTGCTGGACTGTTTTTTATGTGGACATTTTGTCTTGTTCATAACAGGCACCTAAATGGCTGTATTGGACATATTCACAGACAAACTCATTTTTTCAGCTCTTTGAGATTAGTAATGAAAAGTGCTATTTAGGCAATTATTGAGTAAGATGGGGCTGAAAGGCAGAGTACAATACCACTGTGTCTGGAAATATTATCATAATATTTAAAAGCAAGAAATGAAATATGTTTACCACAGTGGGAATGAATCATCAGGATCAGGCATTCTTTTCTGACATCAAAATATGATCATATATAAAATACAAGAATTATTTTTAAAATTACATTTTTATTTTCACCATAGAAAGTTACTTTTGTTCTCATTTTTTCCCATTGCTAAACCAGATTAATGACTTTCAGGCCTGATAATTGCTGTCATTGGTCTTTCATAGAAACAACATGTGTGTGTAGGAACAAATGCATTATAGTTCTTGTCATCTGAACATTAAAATTGAGGTAACAAGTCCTACACATTCTCAGACATACGGGTAAGGCTTCCTTTGAGATAGACAAAGTCCAGTCATTTCACGAGCAAAGCATCAAACATAAATACTCCACTGCTGTGCCTTCAGAAGCCTTGGCAGTGGCCCAGAGCACTGAAATGCTGTGATCATGGCCCAGCCTGCTGACCAACAGTCATTGCTTCCTTGGAACTCCTCCTGTTCCCATTCTGTTGTTGCTTTTACAACAGCAGGCACTGGCACAGGCTGTTTGCAGCAACATGTGATGAAATTTAAGGCTAAAATTTTGCTTTCTGATGCATCTCACGGGGAAGAGCGGTGTGTAAAGTAGGACCTGTATCTTTAATTCTATTTTGTCAAATTATTATCTTTAATGATCTTTAATTCTATTTTGTCAAATAACCTGGTACAGTAACAGTTATCCTTAAGATATTTTGAGATTTTTGCAATACATCATTTTGCCTTCTATTTTCTCACTGTTTGTACTGTATTTTCATTTCTCCTGTCAGCTGTTCTGAGTAACTGGGATTTTGAAAGCTTGACCTAAATGTTCTCTTCTACATTACTGCAGTGTGACTTCTGTATGAACCTATCACCATGCATTATGCTACAACTGAAGGAGGCACGAAAAAATAATGATTTTCTGTTTTTATAGGATTCTCCATGGTGAAGATGGTCAGCCATAGAGAACTTATTGCACTAATAGTGCAACAGCTTAACAAATTTAACCCTGAAAATCAGAGCTTGGAGGATTTCCTGAAGGAGTCAGCTGTGATGTTGCAGGTATATTAAGTTTTGGTTGACCTTACACAGTTTACTTTGTTACTGGGTGATATTAATAGGAAAGGTATCTGTTTGCTAACATGTTGTTGTAACTTTCATTGATTTTCCTTACAGTGACATTTTTTGTTCATGAGTAAAGTCCAAATTTCTTATGGTTATCACCAGAAAACAAGGCAGTAAAGATCAGAGGGCTTGAAAAACTGCTTGCATAGCAACAAGAGGAAGGGGAAAAAAAAATAGCAACAGCCTTCTAAAATTGATGAGATAGTCATAGGGAAAACTTCTGTTCCACTTCTGACTAAGCTGTTTTGAAGATTCTTGTTCTTTTCTTCCTTCCAAGTAGAAGTTTCTGACAGCACCACCCATTTGAATGTACAAATGCAGTTCAGAAGCTGAGTCACAGGATCAGCTATTCTTGCTTTGAGGATATAAGTGACCACCACAACAGTGGAATAGAAGGACAGTGACAATAAATCATCCAGCAGATTCTAATTTAATACTGAAAGTAGCCAGACCATGATTTTCCCATTTGTCTGTTCTGGCTGAAGCAGTTCCCATCCCTTCCTGACCATAGTGTGTCACCTCTTCCCATCTCTTTGTCCTCAGTGTCACCCTGACTTGTGCTGAGGCAGCTAGTGGAGTGAATCAGCTTTAGCAAACCACTAAGGGAAGACAGTAATGTTGTTTAGACTGCTGTTGTCTGTGTGTGCCATTGTCATTAGATGGCATTGTTGGAGCCCTGATTCCACACTGCCTTGTGGCTCCAGTGCTCATTTCCCCTTCTGACAATAAGGTATAAACCACTGCTGTTCCAGTCAGACAGGCTTTTGCATTGATTTTGCATAAATACAATGACTAAAAGAATATCAAACCATGGAGGTGTGATAAGAAAGCTGAGCAGTGGCTTCACACCCATTCCTTGGGTGCTTGCCTCCTCCAGCAGTTGCCACTCAGGCCCCTTCTTTCCTGCCCTCCTGCCTTGTAGTACTGGCATAACTCTTTGTGATTCATATTCTGAATTACATCAGGGAACTGATCCAGTTTCAGAAGAATCATTTTTCACTGGGCAGGGAGCAGGTAAATTCAGTTACCACTGCTGCCAAAATAAGTGCTTATAAAAAGGAGTCTTCAGATCATTGTTCTTGTCAGCCCAGGAAAAGTGGTACAGAGACAAAACTCCTATAACTCCACTAGAGAAATATGAATCTAAAGTTTCATAATAAACCCTTTCAGAAGGGGAAGGACGAGGAAGATAGCTGAGGACAATGGTAAGGCCAAAATCTTTTCTCTGGGCTAGTTTTTGTCACCTACTACATAGGATTTATCAAAGAAAGTAAAAAGTAAAATCTGTGTTTATGTAAAATTCAGCTTTGTTTCAGTACCAAATGGGTGATTAAAATTCATCATGAAAAACTCACTTCTTTCTTTTCTGTTTCATAAGAGGCTTGTGATCCTAAAAATACTGTAGCATTTTTGTACACATGTTTTCCAAGCTTGGTAACTTACCAATTAGCCAATATTAACTAACCCATGCAGAAACTTCCTTCAGTTTGTATCCTGATTTACAGCCTGGCTCTAAACCACAGACTAGATTCCTACCTGTTTGTCTCATGCCAGCAGCATAACAAATAGCAAAGCTCAAGTTGTCTACTGACCAGAAAAAAATCAGGGGAGTCAGATACCAAGAGATCAAATCTAAGTAATTAAGACACAGCTCCATATTTATTTATTTGCTGACTTAGGTGTGCAGTATATCACAGTTGACTTTTCTGCAAGTCTTCTGTTCTTTTAAACTCTTTTAATAGTTTCCCATCCCTTTACAGTGCATACAGAAGTTAACACTGTAGGTTTCATTCATGGTGTATATCTCTATTGTATTTGGATGGTTTAGAGTCTTTATGTCTTCTAATGTGATATCTGAGGTGTCTTGTTCAGTTCTTTGATAACTTATTGATGGCCTTCATAAAATATCCTCCTTAACCTATTGTTCACCTGTCTGGGAATGTTCCTGGTGAAAACAATAATTTTGGGCTAGATTATTTCTCTCAAAATAAAAACACAATACACACAAGTCATTCCAGAACATGTTCAAGGGAGTTCAGCAGCCCACTGGCAGGGGCTGCAGGAGCCACTGTGATGCCAGTCTTGTCAAGTGCCAGGTCCTCAAAATAAGGACCTCTGACAGCCACACATTGTCACCTGAACTGCTAGGAGCCAAGGACATCTTGCAGAGCAAAACCTCTGTCAGAATAAAGTAGATTTTAAGAGCAATATAAGTATATGTAGGAACTGATTGAAATGAAACAAAATTACTCCTTTGGAAATCTAATAAAGGAAATGAAGAGATGGGCATCCTTGGCTGATCAGAAATGGGGAAGAAGTAAAGAGTAAGAAATGAAATGTAGGATGGAACTGAGTTGGGAAGCATCTTGACAGGCAGCTTTAATTTTATGTGCTAGAATCAACTGTGATATGGTAGGTGGAGTAAGTGGGTCAAATCAATGGACTAGCAGGATGAACTTAACAGTAGCATTCCAGATGGTTGGTTTACTAAGATGGGGTTGGTTAAACCCACAACAGACACACTTATTTCAGTGAAATAGAAAATTCTGAGACACTGCCGTAGATTTTTAGCTAGGAAGTGATAGGAAAATACTATTTGAAATATACTGTTCAAAAAGAGTGAAGGAGATGTGCACATAAACTGGTGATGATATCCTGGGGAGTAATCTGCATGAAAAATGACCTCTGGAGTTATGAGTTTGACTGACAGGCAGGGTGGCAATAGAACCAATAACTGAGGCAAGAAGGAGCATGAGAGGGCTGAAGCTTTGTCTTTGCTCTGTTGAAATTAAACTGATAACAAGGAGAAGGAAATGTCACAGAGAGGGGTGAGCATCCTAGACTGAAGTTTAGGGTTCTTATTTGTGTACATGATAAATGGGAATATGTTATGAAAAGAAGTTGGATGCAGTGCTACAGGAGGGAGTCTGGAAGGCACAATCTGTCTTGATCCAAATATCCTTGTCAACCATTTACCAACAGCATGAGACCATTCTTGTGGGAATCCTTGCAAATTAAAGCCATAAAAATAGCTGGTGAACTGAGACACAGGAAAAGAAGTGAAAGTGGGTAAACAATTCTATTTTAAAATTAAGGACTTTACAATATGAATGTATAAAAAAAAGAAAGAGGCAAGAAATAAATCAGGTTGAAGCCATCAGGTTGAAAATATACTTGATTTATAAATGATAGGAAGAAGGAATTAATAGATTTCCATATTGTATCTTTTACTAAGTATGCAATCAGTCATTGTTGAATATTCTGATCAAAATCCAACAGGTTTCTTTTGGTTTCACTCTGCTGCTGCAAAAGTGACAACAGTTCAGAGCACAGTCAATCTTCAGCAAAATTTTATTTTTAATTTCTAGATGCACATGAGGTTACATAAATAATTAAAACAAAAGTCAAAATACATGATTATGTGAAATAGTATATTTTGGTCTCTCATAAAAACTGTGTAGAAATGTTTCTATTTTGACAGTGCTCAATGGCACTTTACTGTAGAGGTTTGGAATCCTCTGCTAGCCAAATATTGAGTGGATGGCAGAGAAGGATAAACTGACTTCTGTTCTATGCTCCATCATTTTTCTATCCCTGTTCTTTCTCTTGCCCTCAAGTTTACTTGCCCAGGTGTCTTTATTTAACCTGTCCCTGTTCCATCTCTTCAAGTGGTTGGTTCCAGTACTATTGTCCCTGTGCAGCAAGTCCTGCTCATCTCTTTGGTGTTGTTCTGCTCACCTCAAAGTTCTTGTCCATTTGGTTCCAATCTCTACTGTACCTCAATCAAATGAGAAATCTCTCTCTCTCTCTTTTCAAACTGAAGGCCACAAGAGGCAGATGCCACAGAGAAGATAGGTGAGACAGGATCTCTTCTCTCAGTTTGAGCTCCCACCCTGACCCAGCATGGCTTGTCCCAGGCTCAACCTGTATTGTAGTGAAAGCTCTGCTTGCCCTGGACTGGGCTTGGTAAGGGCACAGAGAATCTTCAGGGATTTCACTGCTTAAATTCACACAAAACACATGCAAATGGCTATTTTTCACTTGGCAAAATGTGCATGGATTTTCATAAGAAAACCAAAAGGTCAAAGTTTGTAAGGCACTGCTGACCCCTGTGTGCCACTTTGAAAATACATCCCCAGCTGTTTCCCTGTATTTGGTTTGAAACTACTCAATATTTCCAAATAATTAGGTAAAAACTTGAAAAAATGACAACTTCCTGTCAAAAATCAGTTACATGTATGAGGCCATGTGAGCTGCTCTCAACTTGTTCCTCTCAAATAACATGGGAGGTTACCCATTAACTTCAGCAGAAGCAGAATCAACCTCTTGATTATTATTATTATTATTATTTTAACTTCTTAATGCATCTTTATAATTTTATTCAAATGTCTGTTTCACCAGAGCATATTCTCTCAGTGTAGGAAATCTTGTTTCAAGCTTTGAGACAGAAATCCCTTTGGAAAACATTTGGCTGTACACTCTGCTTCTGAGTATATTCCCAAAGTTAGCAGCATTATCCTGTACATACCTTGATGTACATGAGAAAAGCAGTTTATTTGTAGGAAACGATGGCATTAGATTCTGCTGTGTGCTGCTTGAAAAAAGCACCCATCTTGCCCTGCATTTTTGTAATTGAGGTAGATCAAGAAGATACCACATCAAATAACCATTGGGATTTTTCACTCATTGATATTTTTCATTCATTGCACTTTGCAGCTGCTCAGTGTTTCAATACAGAAATAGGAAATCAGAAAATTAGTGCCAAAAAAAAAAAAGGAAAGTGAGGTTAAAGAAAGGTGAACTATTACTGGGACAGTAGTTCAGGTCTGCCTGAACCACTGCATGTATAAAGATATAATGTTCTTTTGGTGTGATGGAAATGCATAAACAAATTGCTGAGTGCCAGGGAGCTGTCAGTGTTTAAAACCAAGGTGTCAAGAGAGTAGATGATCTCTAGAAGGCCACTCAGGAAGCAAGAAAGGCACCTTCAAATCTCAGTTCCTATCTTCCAACTCTCAGTTCAGGCTTCTGTGTAAAAATGGAGTTAGGAAAACTCACTGATTATCATCCTTTGGTTTTAGAGAAAAAGAGATAAAATATGGAAGGATTTTAAATTATTGAATAATGGGAGATTAATAACACAGTTTCCTCTAATTAGAATGTTATGATCAAAATCAGTTTAGAGGTGTTAAACTCCATATATTTTATTTCTGCTACATGTAAACTTTACACCATAAAAGGAATTTCTGTTTATTGTTCTCAGACTCTCAGTGAGTGATCAGACTTTATGTTCTTCCAGGAACTTTGAGTTGTAATTTAGTTATTTACAGTCTTCGTGTTTATTGTATTGTAATTTACAATGTTTATTACATAATATTGGACTTGTTTTTCACTGCAAATATTTTCAATAAAACCACAAATTCATTACCAATATGATGGATGATTCCTAATTGCAACAAACAAACCCTCACCTTCAATAACAAAGAATCATTCCCTCAAACCTCCTAAAAACAAATAAGTCCAGTTAAATGCTTTTACTTCAATATTGTGACTTTGTTGCTATTAAAACAGAATTCAATTTGAATTATCCTGAATTACACATTAACTTAAAATAATTCCTAAGTCTGTCTCAGATCTTTAAATTATTATATAGTCACTTTCAAATTTACATCTGTTCCTGCTCTTCATTTGAATGGCCAGATTACTTGTCCTTGTTTATCTTCCTAAAATGCTTTTTAATGCTCCTTTTATCAGACTGATGCTGTCCAGATAATACTTTCATTCCTGTGTACTAAACCCCCTTCTTTTTATTAAGTATTCTTCACTTAAATCTATCAAAAATGATCCATCTCCAAAGGTGATCTTTCATTCAGTGCATGTTGTACACAAGGATATCATTTCATCAGACCTTTTACAGGACTGGACTGCATCTGTTCATTTTGAAAAAAGATTAAATTTTGTACCTAACTGAAGCATCCCAGGTATTGTTCTTCCTTGTGACTGTCAGAATCAAGGTTTGGCTCTGATAAGAGACAGATTTTAACACAGGAGTTACCATGCAATGTCTGTGCCTTTCTCTATGCACATAACTCACTTCATTTCCAGTGGGATCATCTGCTTCAATCAGAGCTGCAGGATCAGACCCATCATATTGACCTTCCTACATACACCCCAGCTACAGAAGAGCTTATTGCTGGAAAACCAGAACTGCCACCCCATATTCACTGCTCTGCTCCTTTATCCCTCTCATGCTGATAGCAAGATATGTTTATGAGCTTCCCATTTCACAAGAACATGGTGTGATTTGGCACAACCCTTCATAGTTCTCGTTTGTGCTGGTTCAGCTGTGTCTCACACATGCCCACTCAACTGATTTTACTCAATTGGGAGTAAAACCCTCAAATGTCAAAAGTCATAGATCTAAATATGAAGACAATGTAATGGCAGAATGATAGATTTGGTGCAATAAAAAAATCCTACTAAATCATAGAAGTCTAATTTGTATTTTTAGTTACTGACATAAATGCAGATTAGGATCTTTTTAAGGAAATGATGGAATTTGAGTTTTCTGCAGTGTTCTGGGATTTAATATTAAGTACAAGGGAAAATAATGTTCCCTGTACCTCTTAATACAGCATTGGTCAGCATTGTCTGCTCTAGATGAAAAACACTAGCTTGTGACTGCAACATAGATAGTGAATAGTAGAAGCAGGATATTTTCCTACTTAAATCCAAAGATCCCAGGGGGTTTTCCCACTGACTTCAGAGACAAGGAAGACTGGGTTCTGGTGACTGATTCAAACCCTGGTGACGTCAGTAGGAATATTTTCTTTCATTTTTACAGCATTTTGATTAGACCCTTGGAGAGGACTAGCACTGGTAACTGAAGCACTCTAAACTAATCAGGCTGTATCTGCAAAATGTGCACGTTCTTCCTAGAAGAAGACAAGTTCACTACATACTATTGCACAGTTCTCTCAGGAGGTGAAAGCTATTTTATCTTTTCATCAAATATTATCTTCTTTCTAAAATGTTTGTTTCACCTAAATTATGTCCTTAGCCTAAGAAGTCTCAAACAGAGCATGGCTGATATGTTTTTCCTTTTTTCACTCCAGAGAGAAGAGCTTTTCTTTCTCTCCTTTTCTGATCTCTCTGGCCCCTTCAAAGAGGTCCCACTGTAACCAGCCTTATTATGATACACCTGTGGTGGAAAAGCTTCCCTTTTGCAGATATTTCTCCATTTAATTCATTCTTGAATTAATAATTTATAATCATAATTGAATTAATCATAATTAATCATTTATTTCTTGTACTAACCCATGCTGGAAGTTGTTTGTGTTCAAAGCCCTTCTTACCCAGTCTCTTCTCTCCTTGAGGAAACTTGACTGATTCCCAGCTACAGCTGTGTGTCAGACAGCAGGAAAAACACATCCATGGAAGCAGGCTACAGGTCCTAGGGTTTTCCCAAATGGGGGAAGGTAAATTAATCAGCACATAATTAGACAAGAATCACTTGTTTTCCCCAGGACCATTCAGGAGAAATTCAGACAGAATTAGGGTTTTTTTACAACTTAAAGCACTTAGTAATCAGAAAAAGCAGGATTTCAATGCCATCAAGAGAATACTGTCAGATATTTGTATCTGTTCAAGATCTGTTTTGTCTTCTGATATTTTTAATATTCAATGAACAGAGATGATCACTGCATGTGTTACTTTCACCTGTAAATTATCTGGCATTCCTTATTCTGAAGGGCTCAGACATACTTGCAAACTTTGCTAACTGCTAGTTGTTTCAGAAAAATATGTGATTAAAGTGTACTTAAAAAGGTAAAAAGTTGCTCTGATGGACAGAATAAATGCTCACAAATTAGTGTTTATTAATTCTTGTTGGCACCAATGACTTAGTGTGTTGCTTGGGGCAAATCTCTTACCTGCTCCATGCCATAGTTCCTGCATGTGCAAAATTATATTAGCCAAAAGCAACCTCATGAAATACAATTAATGCTAGTGAAGTGTTCTGAAAACCTCCCACAAAGGTTGCTATAAACATACAAACTGTCATACTGTACCATTTCAGGATCACTTGACCCTCTGTGAAATACATCTCACTGGCATAAAGCACAGCACAAAGCCCCACAGAAAGAATGCATTTAGGAATTAGTGCTAGAAATTACACCTACCCAACACATTACTTACCCAAAGCCATTATTATTTCAGATATACTGATAAACTGTAAATATCCTGGATGAAATTTGTAGAGGACATAATGCACTTCCTCTCGAGAGAGTATCCTAACTGGTTTAAAGCTCTGGCTCAGGTTTTGATTCACTAGATTATCTGCAGGGCTTAACCAACAACTGGCTCACCTTTGGGATTTCCTCTCCAAGTCCTCCTCCTGCCCAGTCTTGTTTAGTTGAGTAGTGATGAGATCACTTCCTTAGGTGACACAGCTGCAGGCTGCTCAACTAGTCTCAGTTTTTACATGTAGAAACAGAACATTTAGTACCTTCTATGGCTGAAAGCAGATTCAGCTGATTCTGTTTCATAACAAGACTTTTTGTCCTCTGGTCCCCAGGATTTGCCAGTCAGTGCTGATGTGGGGCACAGCTGTCCCCAGGCTGCACTTCTTGTCACCCTGTTGCTTGTCTCCTGGCCATGTAGTGGTTCTGTACATTCTTGCCCAAGGTGTAAGCAAGAGTAAGAACTTCTGTGTTCATCCTAATACTTCTGACTGAGTTGTTAACTCAGAGCAGCCAAGTAGAGTAGATGTAGACAGGCAATTGCATTTTTATGCTGCAGTCTGCACTGTATAGGAGATGAGGTGGGCACAGGTGGTGTCCTGTTGTTACCTTTTGTCTCCTTTTGGCCACCTCTGCAAAGTACATTTGAAAAGCACAGGTTTGCCATAGCACTTTATATCAAATCACACAGAACATGAATGCAGAGATTCTGATCTAATAAAGACCTTGAAAACAACTGAAATTTTAGCTTTCTAGCAGAGATAAATGAGAGAATTTCTGTTGGGCTTGTTTCCAACAGGCTTGACCAGTTTTATGATGGACTTTGTGTTTATTAACAGAGCTACTGTTTTCTGCAATTTCTTCATAAATAACACCATTTGCTCAAGGGAGCAATTGTTTTAGATTCAAAATGTCACAGTCCTGCTTTCACTGGAACTGCAGCCTCTCTGACTTTGCCATTTAGTTATTCAGGTTTGCTTTTGCCTTTTTTAGTAAATTCTGAAGAGATCTCATATCAAATATTATGTATGTATGTATGTATGTATATATATGTATTTCATCATTTGGTGGGGTCTTAGATTTATGGGTTTTCTTTGTTAGTTTCATGAAAGAACTTGCATAGATCTTCATCCATAAAAGGTGTATTTGGAATGAACTGTGTGCCTCACAAGAATCCTCAGTGCTTAGCAAGATGGAGTCCATACTTCCATACTTTCCTTTTTTTTTTTTTTCACATTTCAAGATATTTTTCACTCTCTTTCCTCATTTTTCTTGGTGACAATGCACAAATTATGAATTAAATCTGGGTTTTGAACAGGAGTAGTGAAAAAAATTGATGCTTGCTCTGAATGACAACCTGAGAAAATACACTTTGAATTCTCCTGCATATTTTTTTACATTTAAATACTAGAATGGTAAAAGTTTTGCCTTATATTGTCTTGATCTCAAAGCCCTGTATAGCATCACTCATCAAAAAACTCACAGAGTTCCATCCAACAGCCTCTAATAACACCCATAAAGTAAAAATGAATCACATTAGGGAAATAAAGCAATCAAGGGGTAGCAGACAGCCTACCAGGCAAGGTGAAGCTCTCATCTGATACATTATTGCAGTTCCATTGTTCCCACACCTCTGAGCTCTGGGAGAGATCATACATCAAACGTGGACTACACATTTTCAGAAGATGCACTTAGCCTTTTTTCTTTGCTTCTTATCTAACCTCCTTAAATCAAAGGATCATTATTGTTTGTCATTTTGTCATAGCTCAGCTGGCCATTTTCAACTCCTGTAATAACAAACTGGTCTGGGCCTCAGATTTTATTGCAATGTTTAAAGGTGGTTCATCCTAGAAGTTTATCTCATATAGTAGCAGATATTGTATAGGTTATTTACTGTGATTGAAACTCTCTGTAAAGCTGAGGAGCATTCAGACTTTTTAAAAGGTTTATGGGGTAGGATCCAGAAGGAAGGGGCCATCCCACTCTCCTGTTCTCTTGGGATACTGCATGAACATTACAAGTGACCAGGAGCATTAGCTGGATAAGAAAGAGTCTGCATTAAGAAGAATCCTGGCACTCACTGGTTTAGCTTAAATCAGTCTTGTTCTCCAAAGCTGGGTCTCAGTAGCTCTTAAGAGTCTTTTCCATAATCTCTGTCCAGCTTCTCCCCTCAGTTTAGTCTCCCTAAGTAGCACAGACTTCACCCACAAAGAAGAGGTTTTCTGAGGGAAAACAAAATCTCACTGAAACTTTCTCATACTGTTGACTAAGTTAATCATTGCTCATAGCGCAGAGAGTTCAGATTTTCTTTGCATCAACTGCTGACATTCACACATGAAGGTCCTTTAACTCAATGCTTATGTCAGCAGGTAAAATGAACACTTAACATTGGAGAAAGTTACATTTTACTTAACAAGGGCCATTAGTTTGCTAGGACTGCCCTTATTTGATAGCATTAGAAGGGCAGCAGCCCTACCAAAAGCACTGCTGTTCATTGTTCATGTTACTTCAAAATAATTGTACTTTTTGTACTCTACTATTTTCTTTCCAGAATATATTAATCATTATTAAATTTGTATCTTTATAGACCCTTAATGTGACAGAAGAAAAATTTGTATTGGATACAGTAGCAGGATGCACAGAATATAAATCCATATTGGATGTGGTGGTCAATGCCTTTTATGTTCAGGATGGAAGATACTGCCCCATTTCTGAGCGTAATCTCTATATGGGTAAGTTGTCCTTACAATACCAAATGTGTTTACCACAAAATTTCAAATAATATAATTTTACTAGTGTAAGTCTTGGTATTATATTACATTGGAAGCACTGTCATTGTGTCTAGTGCAGTGTGAAGTACAGGAGCTTTTCTAATGTCCTAATGAATGTGAAGTCCAAAATCTGAAATTGTTATTTAGTCTGAAATCTTTCAGATGTTAACTGGAATTTCACCTAAGAAGGGTAAGATGCAGCTGGAAAATAGGATCAGTGGCTGGAAGAAGCATCTTGGACATTTAACCATCCTTCAGTGATTTCCCTTTATTCTCTTCTGTGCAAGCCAGTACCTCTACCATTCAGATACAGAAATGTGTAACAAAGCTCTGTGTGCTGAGGAACACATCACATCTCACAGTTTCAGACACAATTGTCTCTATCCATGTGTGGTTTCTTCATTACTGACCATCACAATGACATAGGTAACTTAGGATACTTCCACCTGTCTCCAGGAGTGAGGTCAATTATTTTCATTTTATTAGTTACTGGTTAGAATCAGTTCTGATACAAATATATCTGACAGTATCCACCCAGTTAATTAGGGTAGTTACTACTCCCAAAGTTATTTTAGGTATTGAGAAGTACATGAAAAATTAATTTAAAAAAATATTTTCTGCTATTTATTTAATACATATGCTGAGGTTGATCTATCAGTCCCCAATAAACTGGAATCCCAAATACCTCTGTCACTGGTTCTCTAAGCCAGATAAGTTCTGAATCTTTGTGGGTATATTTAAAGGTCAGTTTAATTCAAAGTGGTTGAAAAATAGAAAGAAATGTATCTAATATAAATATATCTACATTTTATGTTTTAAAAACTAGTAAATTTTTATTACAGTTCTGGTTGCTTCTGTCACAATCTGGAAAAATACAGAAATCTAAATCAAACAACAAACAAAAGGGAGCCTGAACTGTCAAGGATGAAATTATTAGTGTATTGAGTTTATTCTGAATGGTAATGCTTCATTGTCTCCATTTCTCCAGAGCCATGTTTTTCATTGTCTGGGGCACATAAATTATACCTTTAAGCTGAGTGATGCTATAATTGGATTGTCAGGACTGGTCCACTCAAAAGCTTCCATTAATCATAGGCAGAGGGTAGGAACAGAAAATTTTCCTTTATCAACAAGTTGAGAGTCTAAGGTCATTGGCTTACATTTGTTTAAGCTGCTTGTGGTTCCCTTTGCCAAGCTGCATTGACACTTAAATGATCAAAGCTGCTTATAAAGGCTGTTGCTATGTGTGAGCAGATTTGAATTTAATAAAGCTTGTAGGAGATAAATGTATATTCTGCTAAGACTGATTAAATATGTTGTTGTACTAAAGCACATGAGATTGAAGCCTAGAGATACACTGAGCTGGCTGCAGCACATTGGCCAGAATGTCCTGATTTTACCATTACAGTTTGGTGGCAGCTAAAACACTGCACTGTAAGTGAAACCTGATTGATCAAAGTCAGTGGGGACAAATGGAAACTGATACAGGAGCCCATGAACTCTACAGGTCTACTAAAATTTCCCAGTACTGACTGTGCTTCTTCCTGTATCATAGAATAGAATCATAAATCATTTAGGTTGGAAAAGACCTCTAAAATCATTGAAGTGTGTACTTGCCATAGAGGGTGCAAGATTCAGGTTTGAAATTTCACAATTTAAAATTTGATTTTATTCCAATTCAGAATAAAAACAAAAGTTACAACATTTTAAGAAAGATGGTCCCTTGTAAAAAAAGCAAAGTAAATACTAGAACTATTACATTTTATGTTTGACATTTTGTTATCTATAATGATGTTATTTATAATAAAGTATGAATTTGTAACAGAAGAGTAAGAGCTATCCTCTCTGAAAACATTAAAACCAGAGCATGCTGAAAAATTCACTATCAAAACTGTTAAAAATTAAGGTAACAGTCTAAATCACAGAGTATGTTGAGTAAAGGGTTATTAGGTATAGTATAGGTTTATTAGAACTGAGTATAGGTTTATTTAGTATGTTGAGTATAGGTTTATTAGAATTGTCTGCTGTGTTTTAAATCTATGTATCTTTTGATAGTTATCTGTTATCTAGCTACTTTTCAACTAGAAGAGATTGGTCTTCAGCACTTCAGCAAAATTGTGAAATCTTTGGACACTGCAAAAATGCAACAGGTACAAAACATTCTAAAAAATAATTATCTCTTCATTGTGCTCGATTAATCAGATGACTTTTCTCAACTTTGAGAATAAATTAAATTGTGAGATTACTGTTATTTTCTGTTAAAATTCAGAAATTAAATTAGTGGTTTTTTACCAAAAAACCCTTCAATTTCTTTACTTGCAGGGGGATTCTTATATTCAGTCAAAGATCAATTTAAATGTATTTTATATTATCTTAGTAGGTCAAATAATCACATAATTTACAGTTTATGTCATTTACAATTGTCCTAAGTTGCACACTCACTCTTGCCTCTGCTCACATTATTTCTTTGACATTATTTCTTTGATTATTTCTTTTTCTTTCTTCTTCATTATTTCTCTGCTCACATTATTTCTTTAAAATCAAGTTCTTTAATTGTGAAACTTTGGACAGGACATGTTTTTTCCATATGCAATGAATCTATTGAAACTTGCAGTTCCTGATGTTTATGTTGTTCTTTCCCTTGAACAATCCACTGCCACTTTCATTATCAAGCCTATGGTGCTTCCATCACTTTTTCTCCTTCCCAAAAAAATACTGGCTGGCTGGGAGCTATGCATGTGCCAACAGTACAACAAGCAACTGACCAAACCACTGCTGCCAAATAAAAAGTGGGACAAAAAAATTCTGCTTCCCTGTCCTTTTCTGAAGTAATGAATTTAGGGTTTCCTCTGCTATTTTTTTGCTATTTTTTATTGTAACTGAAGAAATATAATTGTCTTCTGTTTCTCTTTCAAAATCAAAGTGCTAATTATCTTAAAAGCTATGTTGTACAGAGGAGCAGAAGGATAAACTGAGCAGCAGTGCTTTCTCATAAGCCCTGTTCTCTCAGGAAAATGGGCTAAAAATTAAACCACTGGTGACACAGCATCTGTAACCTTTGATTATCCAGATGTTTCAAAGCATAGCCCAAACACACTGCTTGAATAACGAAGATGGAATTAAAGAGATAGGCAAATTTTAATAATTAATACTCAAAAGGCTAAGGTTTATCCTAACAGTGATTACTTTGAGTGTTCATGTGGATGCCAGTGTCTCTTTAATGAGTTGCTTTGCAGGATGTAGGGACAGAGTAGGTTAAGTTGTCTGGTTTTAGATGGACTTACTATGGAATGCTTATTACTAATTCTATTCAGAGACAAAAATTATATATTTCATTAACAGTTAAAAAGAACAGAGGAGTGGCTGGAAGAATTATCATAATCTGGTAGACAGACAAATCACTCTGTCTAAAATGCTCTCCCAGGCCCTTCTTTGGTAAACATCTTAGCCACGAGCTACTGGATTGGATGCATCTTGAGCTCATTCAGCTAGCAACACAATTTTCCCACATCATGCCAATTACCTCTTGTTGATTCCATTCATCTAGCTTTATGTGGCTTAAGCAGCAGTGCCCTGATGTTCTGGTTTAGATAATGCCTCCTTCCTTGTCTGGAATAACTCTTTTCTGATAGGGAAGTGCTGCATATCCCAATGTTGTGCACCTGCTATCATTGCAGCAGGTGTGACTCAGTTTGCTTAAGTATCTTACCAGATCCTCATCACCATGGTACCTAGATTTTCCTTTTGCTTTTCAAAGAAAGCAGTTTCTTTGTCTCCAAAGTGATGCTAGATTAAATTAATGCACCTGCAGCAGAGGGTTTAGAAGCAGCATTTTGTCCCCCCAGCAACAGAGACAAAAGAGCAGAAGGCAGATTTGCAGCCTTAGCAACAAAAGTTATCAGAAATTTGGGAACCTCCTTCAGGATGCTGACCTCTAGATTTTTCCTGATGACTATTGTGCCTGAGTTCAGTTAAGACACTGAAAAAATATTCACATATATTTATGTAGAAAAATATTCACATATCTTTATGTAGATTTACTTCAATTAAAAAATAAATTCAGCATATCACAGGATAAGTGGAATTTTCTTCATCATGCAGATAGATAAACCTCACTCAGATGAATAGTCTCCAGGTGAATGATGTCAACTTATGGAAGATTTAAGACCTTTCTCTTAAAGACCTGTATGATGGAATCCATTCAACTCAAAGTCACAGTGTTTTCCTGTGTTTGATGAATGTTCAAATATTTTCATTTAGGCAGAATAGCAATGCTATCTCACTTACACATGCTCATCTGCTTGAACAGCAAATCACAAGCTCTCATTCTGTAATATTAAGAATACATGCAAATTTTTTTTTATGATGATATAATTACAGAACCATGGGATAAAACCCATTCTTGTAACTTTAGTATGATTATCCTTTGAAGAAATTAGCCATGCATTGCTGGCTCAAATCTATTTTTGTATTCTATTATTCTACATGCTATTCTTCTACATTTATTTTAAAATTTAAGGGTTTGTGTGTTAGAGAAAATACACTATTGAAATAAAAAGTTGAAGTAAACAGCTTTGTAATTTCTGAATTGTCTTGTAAAAAATACAAAATACAAAGTGTTTTCTTTCTAGCAGTTAAGAACCTGTTTTTTCTGCTTCATGTTCTGATTGCTTCTAAAAGCAGTTCTACAGAACTTCTGAGATAGTCAAAGAAATATCACTACATAAGAAGTAGGCACTGTAATAGAATTTAAGATGAGGTAGGAGTAGCAGGACATGATCAGCCTCGTGGTGGATGGTGGGTAAAACCAGCCTAAGCTGGGTCAATAATGTTTTCAGGCAGTGGCTGATCTGTGTGGAGAAACAGAACATGCTGTTTCCTGCAGTTAATTCCTTTGACTTAAGAGTCAAAATCTTATATTGTGAATGTAAGCATTTCAGCTTTGCAAGTGCCTTCATGGATGTAAAGATAATACCAGATGAGGAAATTTCTCATTTTTTATTTGTTTTCTAGAAATCCATATGATCTCACTGTGTAAAAGTGTGTTAAGAATATTAAGTTCAAATTCTCAAAAGTAAGGTATTAATTCAGCCCATCTGTAAAAGTACTTTACAAAACAGTCTTTAATTAGACACACTTGTGTTCCTACAGCCAGGTATACATTAAAATATAAACATGGGTACAATTCATTGCTGGTGTAATTCCATCACTTCTTCATTATCATGCTGTCTGAGTAGTGAAAGTTTTGGAATGTTCAAGACAGAGGAGTAAGCAGAATAATGCAGTTACCAAATGACTACCAGTGACTTTGCTAAGGAAACAGAGCCTGGTAACATCCAAACAGAAACCTGAGAGAAGCCCCAATCTGCTGCTCTAAAAGCAATGGCTGCTGATATTGGGTTTTTCACCTGTGTCACATGTGGCCAAAGACAAACAGAAATATTAGGGATTTTTCCTAGCAATTCAGTTCACAAAACAGAAAAGTTTTTTTTGTCTTATCACCATCTGTGATAGGGATTATCCATAATAAGACTGTGAACTTTGGCTCAGGCACACTGGTCAGAAATGAAGCCCAGTCATCCTACATTGCCATTTGCAATCCCTGCAGTGCCTGGATGACCATTCCAGGGCTGTGTTCCAAGAATTCTCTAGTATGATGCATATTGTGGCCTATCCTTACTGTAGCATTTCTCTGGGGACTGTGACTAAAACAGCACAAAAATATGGATCACAGTGTTGATATCTGCTTACACAGTTAACCATTCTCTGTACCTCAGCAGTACTTAATAGCATTTATCAATCACATAATTACCTATTTGTTTTAATATAGGGGGAAGTGTTAGTAACCAGTACAGGACTGGTGCTGCTGCAGGAAGCCTCAAGCTGTAACAGCTAGCTGTTAAATACAGCAGCTAGAAATCACTGGGTGCCTTTCTTACAGTTTCATCTGCCTTGAAGAGTTAGTTGAATTGCTTTGTGAAAGATAGTTACAGCTAATATGACAGAGTCAGTGAGAGCTGAAACAGCAATTCAGAGGTGGAGTTTCACATGGCACTGTAGTGGACAACTGACTGAAGCCTTTGAGGATGGACTAGGCTGTAGAAGAGGACACAGAGAAGGAGGAGTTCAGCTTAATGGAAGCTAGTGAAAAAAAAAACCTGGGATATTTACACATCACCACCTACAGTATTTGTGTTTCTGTGAGCTCTCTGAATACCTAGAAATTTGAAACCAGCTCAAACCTCATATTTTAAGTGTATCAGCTCATGATCAATACCGTGTTATAGTCCCTGTATACACACTTGTCTACGTGGGTTTTTATAAACTTCATGTATAGTCAGGGTTTCCCATCAGATCAGTGCTGTGGTCAGGGATATGTTCACTGTAATCACACTGACTGCTGGGCTAACTGGATGTGCAATTTTGTTACAATCACTGGTAGAAATAGTGTCTACACCATGCATCCTTTCTGGTGGAAGGTATGAATTCAGTCCAGACTTTTGGCATTGTATTTACACATTGCAGAAGTACAAATTACTGTTAGGTGGCAAATTTAATCCAATATGCATGTGCTACAGTGGAACATCCTCTGTAAGGACAGTGAATGACTTTCTGGACCAATGGGATGAAATGCATCCCCCACCATATGCTTATTAAACACCACGGAATCTGGAAGCATCAAAAACCCAATTTCTTCACAATTCAACACTTAGTTTATAATCAAGCTTGTAGGGATGAAAGAACTTCTTTTGGATGGTGTGTTGATAAGCTGACACCTGCAAATTTAGGGAGCAGCAGTAGTTTCTAGACAAGAATGGAAATCCAAGGGCGTAATATTCATTTAGTCCTGCAGTACTGGTCAGTCTTTTGACTACCAAAAGCACAGTAAATTAAAATATGGCTAAATTTAAAGGTTAATTCCTTGGAAAAGGTGACATCAAGACTATGGATTTCAGGTAGCAGGCTTTTTAGATCTGTTGAACATCTGCAGCAAATACCTTGAGTCAAATCTGAGTTGTTTTAGCTGAATTATTCACAAAGTTCTGAGACACCTTGGGCCTGGCACCACATTTGAATTAAGGAGCTCCCTGGTAGTTCTGCAGAACCAAAAACTCGATACAAAAAATTCCATGGCTCTGTGTAAAACAACTTAAGATGGGGCTCATGCCAAGTCTCATCTAAGAAACTCTGCAAGTCTCCATTTGAAGCTTCTCAAAATGACAGTGCACTGCTTCCCAGTATGTCTCATAATGTCAAAATTATTTAGTGGACCTTTTTGCTTTTACTGTGATTATTTCAGCGCCATACTTGTACTTTCATTTCCAATAATTTTAATGGAAGACCTAAGGTTCAAGTTTGGAATTTATATTGCTGTAAATGATGCAGGCTGAATCTGAGTGCCATTTTTCAAGAGTGTTTCAAAAGGCCATTTGAATACTTCCATGATTTAAAGAAAGGCTTTTGACCTTCTGGTGAACTGGAGTGGCAAACAAAAGTTCAAAAGTCAGTTGTTATTTCCCCAGCATGTAGACCCCTACAATGTATAAGTATGCCAAATTTCAGTCTTTTCTTTTAATGGGAATATGCCAATTAATTATATTTCAATAAGAGAAAAAGCCACATTGTCTAGCATTTATTATAGTTTTCACCAATTATCTCTGCCCAGTTCCCAGGGAGCTGTAAAGAATTTAAATCATTCAGGTGCAGTGTCTGGCCTGACATATTTCTGGGCTTCATGTGTCTTCTAGTTCTAGATAATCAGAAGTCAACTTGGGTATATTAGACTCTGAAACTCTACTGTAAAATTATACTAAAATCAGTGTATTCCAGTACTAATTAATTTTGAATAAAACCTTTTTTTTCCACCATGTTTGAAGCAAATGAAAGATGAATCAACACATCTCTATCTTGTAGCCTGTAGTTTATTTTTTGTTTTACCACAAAAAAAGTTTTAGTATCTATCAGTTTTTCACAAAATAGAGCTAAAAGACATGGGACTGTCCACCAGCTAAGAAGAACCTAAAAATACCAAGCATCTGTGTTTATAATTACAAGGTCAAATACAAGCAAGTTCTTCAGCAGTGTTTGTAGTAAAAGCAATTGTCTTTTTGTAGTCTTCATACTTAAAAGAAACCACTTGTTATTAGTTTCTTAGGTTCTTCTTCAATGACTCATACCTGAACACGTGGATAAAAGATGAATGGAGTCACATCTACGATTCAGTGTATGTGAAAGAGAACTTGATTGATCCACTACTGAGGTGAGTAGGGTTTAAGTAGCCTCTGGCCACCTCAAAGTTTAAAAGCTGGGGGAAAGCTTCCCCTGAAAGCTCACATTTCTGTTAAAGTGTTTCTCCTACTGAAGTCAGTCAGAACCCTCCTTGTCTACACAAGTCTTTAGCAATCCCTTTTACTTACCCAGAGGCAAGGTTCTCTCTCAGAAAAGTCTTTTCACAGCTGTTCTACATTTGCTTCCTAATGCCCCTGAATAGATAAAACAACATATTCTGAAAAAAAGTAAAATAGAAGGTTCAAATTATCTTAGAGTCACGCCTCATCAGTCACTTCAACATCTGTATGACATTAACTATTTTAAAAAATGTTTGACTTCCCTGATTTTGGCTTTATGCACAGACCTGTTTATACTGATGGTCATAAAATCCTTTCTGAGCAAATCAGATAAGCATATAAGAAGTATTTTAAAGTTATTATTTATTTACACAGTTGCAGCATCATTTAACAGCTTAAATGCTCTGAGGTGCAACAGCTCATTGATTAGGTGGTGATATGGTAGCAATTGTACCCTTGCCTAACGGGAACATTTTCATGTGGAAAATTGTAGTTCTGCAGCCTTCTGGGTCACTTTTTACTCTCATTTTTACCCAGAACAGATAAATTACACCAATGTGGCTGCAGTCACACATCCTTCTCAATGCAGAATAGATTAACCCAGATGATGGCAAAAAATGTCCGACAAAAACATGCTATGAACAATATCAGCTGAAAAGGAGTTTTACATCTGGTTCTGTCATATGAAAGTCCCTAGAATAATCCTTTCACACTGTGTAGTTTATTAGCACTTTAGCAAATATATAACATATATTTGGCTTGCACTACTCTGAGTTTCACTGAGTTCTACAGGGGCCACAGGGATATATCTGAAGTCAGAATTTGACTCAAAATATTCCATTGTGGTGATTCTAGTTATAATAAATGCTTAGAATAGTATAAAAATACAGATAGAGAGGTGTGGAGATACACATCATAGATACCTACAGAGCTCTTGCACATACACATTCATGCAGGCTGAGGCCACTGCTTGTTTCATTAGCACCAAGTTTATTGGAGCTGTCCTTCACAGTCAGTTACACTCAATGTAATGAATCCATGTTTTACTTGGAAGTGGCAAATGTAAGTTATACAAGAATGTTCAAGACTAGATTTGGTAACTGGGTTTGAAACATCCTTCAGGGGTCTGAAGATGCAGTGATGAATTCAGTCAGTTAAGTAGCTGCAATTCTTTTAAATGTGTCTTTGTGTTCCTCTTTCTAATATCAGTGAGGTTAATATAAAGAGTCTTATTTATTTAGTGGAGCTTCATTACTTGCATAAGCTACTTGCAAGCCTCACCCTGTAACAGAGTAACAGTCATATAAAAAACTTTCTGTATTTTAAAGTTTTGGGGAAGCTCCATTGCATGTGTAATGTATGAGGATATAACACATATAGAGGAAGAGTAACTGGCTTGAAGCTGTCACTGTAATTAGACTGTTTGTGTTCTACCTTTAATCTGCATTTTCCTGTCAATCCTTAGAAGAAGTCTGAACCCTGATACAAGCCCAAAGGTACAGAAATCAAGATCATCTTGGCTGCCCCCAGGGCTCACTGAGGGTTCATTTGTTAATTCACCAAAGTCCTTGGATCTTTCTATTTTTTCTGTTAGAACTGCCTGTGCTCTAAGATTGGTCTGCATGTGCTCTGTTGGTACATGTGGCAGCACTCAGACCACTGCTCATAGTCTCCTCATTTAAGTATGTCAAGTCTGCAATTAGCCTATGACAGCTGCTTTTCTGACCCCTAATCTGGTCCTGCCACAAAACCAACTGGTCAGAGAGTTGTTTATTCCATAAAAACTGTGCTATTTCACCACTAGTAATCTGACTGGACAGCATCTGTCAAGAGGTGAAATAACACAGTGTAGCTAAATCCTGAGTACAGATTCATAGGTTAGTTTTAATAAAATTGAATGGCAGAAAGCATCACAGAATTTGCACCAATGCCAACCTCATCTACTGTTTGTAAGTTTGTATGAAAGAAATAAAACAAAATAAAATTGAAAAATCTGGGTTTATTTGAAGGTGGCAGCCAAAAGTGCAGCAACTGATTGAAAAGCTCACAGATAAATTAAGTAATCGAACCAGCACTGTCAAGACTTCGAGAGTCACTCAGCCAAAGGAATTTAATTTGACTGTACCCAAGCCACGTGCCATTCCTCCACCTTCACCAGCACCTCTGCCAGTACTGCCAAAAAGACAACCTGTAAGTTGGTTTATTTTTTGAAAGACACTAAATTTCATGTATGCTTCTGCACAAAATGGTAGGGGAGTTAATAGTCTAAATTTAGGGGTTTTTTGCAAATGAATTCTCATTAAAATAAATGGAGAAGCAGTTTCACTGGAAATGAGATGGACTCTAGGTTTGCAGCTCCTCCTTGAAGGTAGAATTTTACTTTTATTTGTGTTAATGCTGAATCTCTAAAATTAAAGCTTTCAGTTTAAATTCATTGCTCATGTAAAAATTTGTCTTTGAGATGCTAAGATATTTTATTGTCTCAGACTGTGATTTAGTTACACTGGTACAAATCAGAGACCCACAGCTGATGTTATCTCACTGGAGTAAAGCAAACAGGATCTGGGATTAAGCTACTATGACTAACTTAATAAAGGCTGCAAAATCATCTGTATTTAAATGCAGTGGGAAGTGAGCTTAGAAATCATAGATTTGGGCATTATCTGCCACCTTGTATTAGCACTTCAGGTTTTAAATAATACATGTGTTGAATGCTCTTAGAAACCATTTACATCTTAGGATGGCAGAGCAATTTAATGGTAGTGTGTTATACAGTTAATGGGATTTTACATTGAAACAGCTTAATACCAGACTCTGAAAAACTGCATTTAATAACTGCTTAATCAGTATAGGAATGAGTCATGTTGCTGTCATTTTAGAACTTTATGCTGTGCAGCCCCTCTTAGAATAAATTTGCTTTAATGCAGATGCTTTTAGTGAAGTTCATTTGTGTTGTTTGGATTATACTAAATTTGGTTTACATTCTGGCCAGGTTTGCAAATTTAAAGCTTGTGTGAATCTAAATCCATTAGTGTAGTAGTGACATATCTTCTATTAATTTCTGTACCTCTCTCAGCAAATTAAGATTCACTTTACTTTGCCACATTGTTGCCAGTATCACCAATTTACATCCTGAAATGAACAGAGACTGAAAACACAGCTCACAGGGCAGGAGAGGGTCAGTAGGGTGAGAGCCAGCCATAGTGTGGCTCCTGCATGGTGGAGGGTTCTCTGTAATTCAGAGGAACACAAGGCTCTTCCACATTACATCCTATAATCTGCTGCAGAAATGTTCTCATCCATTTTCTCACAAAAGTGTTCATTTTAGGAGATACCAATTTTTTACTCATGGTTCTCATGCACCTGTCAAAGAATTTTTCACGTGGTCAATCAGCAGGGACTATTGTAGTCACGACCCACAGTTACTGCTCCACATTGGAACAGCTGTACACAACTATATGGAGGCATCTGGAATTTGAGCAATAGGTTATTCATCCCTGTGTTGCAATTAGTCCATTCTGATTAGTAGGATTATTATTTTAGGTATTGCTTTCTAGCATTATTTTATTCCAGGCGTTTCTTTCCAAGTGAGATGAGATGTGTCACATACATTGGGTCAGGAGCTGGGATGGCACTGCCATCCTGTGTGCTGAGCACACACTGCCTTCCCAGGGGAGTCCTGGGCTGTGGGTTATTGCAGAGGGCAGGGCAGTTGTCCTAGTGACCTATAATGAGATAGGATTCCCATCTCATTATATGGGATCTCATTAATGGGATTCCCAAATGGCATTCACATTCTCTGAAAAAAATTCCTTCACCCAGAATTTTTCTCCTGGGAAGCTGTGAAGCCTCAGAGAAAAGGAAAACAATTCTTATCTCATTTGCTTCTCCTGTGTTGTGCTCATGTGGAATGTGTTTGGAGATTGTTTCCCCAAAGATGATTGCCTGATTGCATTCTGCTGTGAGTTGTTTTGACTCTTTGGCCAATCAGGGTCAAGCTGTGTCGGGACTCTGGAAAGAGTCACGAATTTTCATTATGATCTTTTTAGCATTCAGTAAGTATCTTTTCTGTATTCTTTAGTACAGTATAGTATAGTATTCTTTAATATAATATAGTATCATAAAGTAATAAATTAGCCTTCTGAGAACATGGAGTCAGATGCATCATTCCTGCCTTTGTCAGGGCATTCCCTGCAAATACAATAATTCCCCACTGGCCTTGGAAAGTAACTGGCCTTGGGGTAACATGGCCCTAGAAGCTTAGGATAATCATTCATCATCATAAATGTTTATCAAAAATGGGAGTCAGTAAGTAAACAGTAAAAACATTTTAATTTTGAGATTTAATAATAAAACAATTCACTCCAACTATTTGGTCTAAAGGTTAAAAATTCATGTCTCCACTGGCCTTGGCACACATGCACGTGGATGCAGACACAAGAGTGCCCATATGCATGCACACTTTCATAAATACAGTTCTACAAGGAAAAATGAGTGCTTTACCTTGAGGTGTGCAAAGGAAGCAAATGGAGACAGGTGCATAAAGCTGATAACATGCAAAATTATTTAGACACACTCAACTTTCTTGGATATCTTGGCCTAGAGTAAAAAAATCCATTCTTTTAGTATCAGTACTATACTAAAATGATAAGATTATGCAATTATTTTATTTAAAAATTTTCTGTAAACCAGTCATACATAAAAATAAAGGCTGCACTGGGATGTTATTGTAACACCATTCAGCCAAATTGAATGAATTTTTAGATATTTTTTCTATTATTTCAGCTGTGCTTCACAAATGAAGTTACTGATTGTTTAAAATAATTAAATGGGTGAAATCATTTAGCCAGCACAGAGATTTTGTTTGCAAATATATAGACCTACCAATATATTTGTGATATTATCTATAAAAATAAAACCACATAATAAAATAGCATTGCATTAGCTTTTCCTTGTCCATCTTATGACAGTAACTTTAAAAAATAAAAGAGTGATGAGCACCAAAGTTCAAAGTGATTATTCATTTTTCTCTTTTTTAAACATCTTGTGGTACCTGCTCCCTAAATAATCCTCTGGTTAAGGGATGTCCCAGAGGATATGTGAGGCTGACCACTGCCTGGGGAGGGAAAGCAAAGTTGGTGTCTCTCATTACCAACCCCCTTTTTCACATTTGGATTAAGTAGGTACAGTCTGGCCTTTTCTTATCTCTCTGTTGCTGTAATTTACAATTTATTTATAGTGACTTTTTATCCTCTTTCAACAATTGGGTAATTGCTGTATTTTCTGTCTGTCTGTCTGCTTGGTACTCATCCCCATGAGCTAAATCACAAGGCAAAGAATGTTTTTGAAACAGCTGATAGAAAAGCTGTTCCTTCAATTACTTGGAATGAGCATAGCAGTTTCTGAGGAGAGATTTTCAGCTTACTCTGGCAGAGTACAGTTTGCAGGTAAAGCACATGAGTAGGAAGAAGAGTGAAATAAACTGATACTCACTGACTGTGGAACCCTTTGCAAATCATCTGGGCTTTCATTTCTCCATCCATAAAAGCATAATAAAAATTCTTCTGGGAACTACTTTCACTGCTACTTCACTTTAAAAGCTTACAAAAATACTTGAGCAGTCTCAGCAGTGCATTTAATTGCTAGCTTCTTCTGTTTGTGCATTTGTTTTACCTGTAGATAAAGATGTCACATAGCAAAGGCAATGTAAAGTCCATCAGATCCATGATTTTTTGAGAGTGTAGTTCATTATATAGACCAATAAAGCTAGATGGGATTCCCATGTTCCCTGAACTGACCTCCAGTACAAGACAGAATATATATTTCCCCATTAATTCTGTAACTTTTAATTGATCTTGCACATTTTCAGCAAGATATTTAGGCAGGTGTCCAGTAAACTGTCAAGACTCTCTCACCCACTCCTCTCAAGAATGTCTCCAGTCTATTTTCAGAGCTTACTCTGGGTTAAATTTATTGCTCAAGCAAATACAGAAATCAACCTGAAGTCCCAGTGTCCTGCTGATCCAGCTGACAGCCAGTCCTGTCCTGGTCATTTTAGCTGACATGTGATTGCTTTCCCAGGTCTTTGACTGATGCTGGAAGGACCCTCTGAGTCCTTCATCTCCCAAACATTTAATCCACACCTCCAATGGTTTTCCCTTACAAGGACATTGGGACAGCCATGGTAAACCAAAGGCCCATTTTGCCCAGTGTTTTTTCCCAGCAGTGCCTAAACACTGAGCTCTGGGAAGAGCAGAGGGATGGGACACCTGCTGCTTTCCTCCAGCTTCCTTCTCAGGGTCCCACCATTTCAGCTCAAAGACCTCCTCAGTTACAATGAAGTTCCTGGGTATTTAATAAACTTCAAAGGATTTCTCTTCCCTGAACTTCTTTGGAGTCTGTAACTTGTTTCTACTACCACAGACAGTGCCACAGCTTAACTTTATTCAGCTGCCCTATCTGGCTGTTGTTGCTGTGAAAGTCAAGTTTATGAAATGCCAAACAGAACTGTTCTCATTCTGGGAACATTTTTCTCCCCTTGATAGGGCCTATAGGATTTATTATTGCTTTAGCCTTTCTTGTACTACTTCCAGTATTGTCTTTCTTTCTGGTCTTTTGAGCAGAGGTTATGTTATATTGAACAGAACTGAAAAGCTGGGTAGCTTCAACTAATTGGAATCTGTCCCTGTCTTCTAGAGTGGCACTAATAGAAAAGAATCAATATTTTAAAAAATTAACTGCTGCTGTTCTCCAGTAAAAGTGGATGAGCTTTTTTTTTTGCCTGGAAGAATGTGTCACTTGGAATGTTTTATATCCCATATTCTAGAGATTTCTGTCTTTTAATACAGGTTCCTCCAAGCATCTATAAGCCTCCAAAGGAAAGAAAGAAACTAGAGGAAATCAAAGCAAAAAATATCCAAAAAGCAAAAGTAAGTGTATTTTGTTCTTCTTCTATCCTTTCCTTTCTTCTAAACTGGTTCTTCTTTATTGTTTTATCTTCACAAATCTTAGAATTTTACCTGAAACATATCTGCTTTTGCAACTAAATGGCTCATGGCTTTTTCTCTAGAGTCATGAAATTTTTATCCTCAACTCTGTTTTAGCACCCTTTTCCCACCTTCTTTATTTTATTATTAATAGTCCAGGACAAGGTCCACCTTTTACTCACTATATAAGTACCATACATGAAATTTTGCAAGCAGCCATATAAAGTAGCAGAAACATGATTACTTTCTTTTCTTCACAATGGTTCTTCTAGTCCCATGGACATGTGTATATATAAGGTATTCAGTTATTTATTAAAGCTTCAAATTACAAAATAAATTCAGTATTTTTGAGGGTTTTTTCTGAAATAACTGAAAAATAACTACATGTTATTCACTGTTTTAAAATACCAGCAGATTCTGACTTCTTTCTTGTGCAGACTTCATACTCTTACATATTCTTCATACATTCCCTTCAGCAGACTGAGAGAGTGTGAAGTCATCCTGGGTTGTAAAGAAACAGAGTACATGGTCTGTGTGTTAAAACAGCAGGAGAAGGGAGGGCCTGGAAAAAACAAACAACAGATCTAGCTATTTGATCCAAACTTTGACATGAATCTTGTTCAATGAGGTAGCTCTAAGTTAAAGCAGATTGTTGTTGTCTTCTCCTTGGAAAGGAATTAATTAAATGTCCATTTCCACTTTCTTTCTCCTTTCCCACACCGTAGTCACCATATCCAATCAAATAACAACATAAACCTGATAAAAGGTATGCCATGTGGCTCCTTTTTATCAGGAGTCTCCCACCCCTATTCTGAAAATGCCTGACTGGTTTTTACTAGCCAAGGCAAATCTATTCATTACTGGCTGTCCTCATGTCCTTGTGAAAGGGACACTGGATTCTGTTCCTAAACTATGGTGAAAGCTTTAATGTGTGACAGATTCTAAGGGGATAACTTTGCATTCCTTTTGCTGGTCCATCATCTATGCTTGATATTTCGCTATAAAACAATACAACATTGTTTTTTATCCTTTTATAGTTTCCAGATCATGGGGAAAGCACATCTATTTATCTGTGTGCTTATTTGCATGTTAAAAACTTTCTAGAAAAACTGTGAAAGAAAAGCCAAACATCACAATGCCTATACCATCAAAAATCTAGGACAACTGTAAAATCACTTAACAACCAACCACATTCTTCAATAAAGAAAATGCATTAATGCAAGAAAAAAAGATAAACCACCACAGAAATTATAGCTACAGTAACAGCATTTTTTGTCACTTTTGGAATGCTATTAAAGGCATCCAGAGCATTCACAAAGGTCAATTCCCTAGACGGTTTGCTAACCAAGCTGAAATTATGGGTCCTAGCAGAAATTTGTATAAAAAATGCCATTTGTTTCATAGCATTTTTGCAGAAGCTGTAGCTGTAAGTGTAAGAACCACATCTGAGCATCTGTGAGGAATGAGAACACTGGAAGCCACACTCTAGACAGTTGTAGAAACACTGATGTTATCAGCTGCTGCCCAGAAAGCCATTAGAAAATCTAGTCAGTGTTTTACAGCTTTGATTAGAGATTTGGTTTACAACCAAAATAAATATCAAAAAAACTAGAAATATGGTTGCCTGTACTTCCCTGTATAATGACTTGGCTTTAATGCCTGGAGTGTACCTATTGAATCAACCCCTGATGGAGTGATACCCTGAACATAATTCTCTAATGTTTCTCAAAACCAAAGCCATTGTTTGTCAGCAGTCTGGAAACAGATCCTGCCAATGGTACTGATGTGCCATGGATAATGATGATACTTTTAAGCTGGTCTCTGGACAAGCAACATGTTTCATATGGGCAGGCCTATCAAAGGCCTGATGTCCTGTGCAAAGGATACATCCAGGCAGAACTGTGTAGAAAATCGATACTTGCTTACTTCAGGTCTTTAATCAGGAGTGAAAATGTATGTAAATACTAAGTCAAGCTTTCGGAATCCATCTTGGGACCAGTGTTGTTTCACATCTTCATTAATGACACAGATGAAGGGACTGAGTGCACCCTCAGCACATCTGCAGGTGATCCCAAGCTGGGTGGTGCAGCTGACACACCTGAGGGACAGGACTCCCTCCACAGGGACCTGGACAGCTCGAGAAGTGGCCCGTGGGAATCTCATGGGCTCTAACAAGACCAAGTGCTGGTGCTGCCCCAGGTCAGGGCAGCTCCCAGTGACAGCACAGGCTGGGGATGAGCAGATCCAGAGCAGCCCTGAGAAGGACTTGGGGGTGCTGTGGGTGAGAGGCTGGACATGACCCAGCCATGGGCACTCACAGCCCAGAAACCTCCCTGTCCTGAGCTCAGCCAAAGCACCGTGGGCAGCAGGTGAGGGAGGGGGTTCTGCCCCTCTGCCCCACTCAGGTGAGACCCCACCTGCAGCACTGCTTGCATTCAGCTCTGGGGCCCCACCACAGGAAGGACATAGACCTGTTGGAGCAAGTGCAGAGGAGGCCACCAGGAGGAATGGAGCACCTCTCCTATGAGGAAAGGCTGAGAGAATTGGGATTCTTCAGCCTGGACAAGAGAAGGATTCAGGGTGACCTAACTGGGGTCTTCCAGTACCAGAAGAGAACCCACAAGAAGGATGGAGAGAGACTTTTTACAAGAGCAGGGAGTGACAGGATGAGGAGGGGTGGCTTCAAATGGAAGGAGAGTAGGTTTTTATTATTTATTAGGAAGAAATTCTTTACTGTGAGGATGGTGAGGCATTCACACAGGATGCTTAGAAAAGTTGTGGATGCTCCATCCCTGAAAGAGTTTAAGGCCAGGTGGGATGGAACTCTGAGCAACCTGGTCTAGTGGGAGGTGTCTCTGCCTATGGCAGAGGCTTTGGAACAAGATGATCTTTAAGGTTCCTTCCAATCCAAACCATTCTATGGTTCTGTGGATATAGTGGTTACGGGTATAAGACTTTTTGAGAGATAAGATTATTCTTAGAGAATTTAAATGTACCATGCTCTTTAAGACAATTGTTTTAATTTTAGGACCTGCTCCTGGAAGCAAATACTAACCAGTTCAGGTGTGCAACCATTGAGCCTGAAAAGAAAGAGGTATGGTGCAAAACACATGTTGAAAATTTCCCCAATAGGGAGATGAAATATGACTGGAGTATTTAAAGATATCTTAGAGTATTTAAAAAATATGTTTATTTGGGCTTAAGAATTTTGGGCTATGATTTATAGCTATAGTGTCATTTCACATCCCTATTCCCGCATTTGCCTCTTTGTATGCATAGTGCACAACCCCCTTTTCTTATACTTGTGGATTATAATTTTCCTAATTTTGAGACAAGCAACTTTTCTGTGAAACTGCTCCAACACATCTCCAAACTGGCAATATTTCTCTAAATCCACATATTATTTTTCCATTAACTTTGATGCCACAGAGCAGCCAAGCTGAGGGACTAATGGTCCTGTTCATACAGAATCCTTGATTTGGTTGATTCCCAGTTCACAGTTAAGTCACCAATCTGTGTATGTAATATATTCATTTCAGCATCAGTGCTGCATATTCTATTCACTGTGTTCATCCCCATGATACCAGACAGTTTCACATCAGAATCTATAGCTAACATCATTAAATTAATAAGCATCAGTAGAATTCTACCACTAATTAATAATTCCATGAAGTGTGTTTGACAACCTATTTTGTCCTCTCAGTATCTATTTCAGTTAAAAGATGAATATATTCATATATATGTAAGTAATATTTCATAGTCAAAGAAAGAATCACTGTTACTTCTTAGCATTATTTAGTCAATATTTGGACTTACCTTTGAATGTTCATATTCCCACTAGGTGGGTGTACCTAGCAAGGTTTTGTGTATATTCCAATTCCAAAATATGTAGAATTTTCTACTCTCCAAAGAATATTTGATGAATATTAATAAATTACTTTGATTAATACCTAATATCTTTTGCTGAGTAATTGAAAATTTGTTTCTGAAATGAAATAATGTATTTTTTGTTTGAACTACAGAACACACATGACAGTATGGAGAGTAAACCAGTGTTCAAGGCTCAAAAGATCCAAAGCAAGGTGAGTAACCTCTAAGGAACTGTTGTCAAATGTACTTGCAATTTGACACAAGTACAAATCTTGTCATAATGGAAATTCAACTTGAATCCGTGTTTTTACACTAAGGTCTTTGGCCAGGAGCATGGGATGGACTGGGTCTATGGTTCATAGATTTTGTCCTATGCACCATTAATAATCCACAAAGACATGGTCAGGGAGTGACAAGAGCAGGGCTACTCCATGATGGAAGAGAAAGAACGAGCCAAAGGTGATGAAAGCACAGGCAGTGCCCTCACCATGCAGGACACACTGCCTGAATGTGAGGAGCTTGGTGGCAGTGATGGGTTCTGCTGATAGCAAGTCACCCTTGGACAAAACAAGGCAACAAGTCAGGTCTGGGATCCACCCAGAAGTCCAGTCAGGAGACAAAGCTACAACAGCAACTGAGGTCAGGAGACAGAAATGGAGAGACAACCAGGAGTAGAAGAATTCCCAGCATAATGGAAACAGAAACCCATTTCTGAGTCTAACTGGGGCTCCCAGACCTGTGAGTGGAGGTCCTGGGTGAGACTGGTCAGGGACATCAAAACCTTTTGGTTCCCTGAGGTAAATTGTGTGTAGTTGCACAATGTAACCATATTGTCTTAAAAGTGTTTTCAGTTACAAAGGGAGAAGATTTTACATAAAATAGTATGAAATGAGAATTGTCCCCAGCAAAGAAAGAATTGTGAAACCTTGGTTTAAGAACTCAGCATAAGGACAGAACAATCTTGCATCAGTACATCACTGTTTCAAAATGAGATCCTAAAGAATGCTGAGCAATCATTCCAGCTAATGACTGTCTGATACACAATATACAATCAGGCTGGGTGCTTGCCTTGTTTCCTTCAGACACATACTGAGGTCATGAAATCCACTATCCTGATTGCTTCTCTTGTAGAATTTTCAAGGGTCAGAGAATTGTAAACATGAGAAAAGAGCTGTACAGCTTTAGCAGTGGAACACATGAAAACTCACATTGATGTTTCTGCAATAACTGCACTACAGATTATCTTCAGTTTTTTATTGTTCAATCTGGCACCTTTCATTTGTTTCAAGTTCTTATACAGAATAATTTCAGCTGTGCTTGTATTGTGGTTTCAAATATCTTGTGAGCAGGTCTGCCTACTCCTTAAAACCATGTATTTATCTACAGCTCATAAACACAGTGAAAAGATTGATTCTTCACTTGGGGGACTGGGCATCTGGCAAGTATTTCTAAGGCCTGTCTGGCATTTATCACACGCTGAAGTTATCTTTAGTAACAGTATCAGCTACTCAGTCTGCTTGCTTACAGTCCAGCAGCATTTAAATTACAGTAAGGTAATAAGATCCTAGTTCATTTTGCACAAAAAGAAAGAGAAAAAAACCCAAACCAGGAAACATTTACATAGTTAAAACAAACACATATGACGTGTAAATACGTGGGCTCAGTTCAAAACTGTATATTCCATTGCCCTTTCTGATAATATAAAATAACAAAACTTTAGTGCAGACTAACAAGAGTCAAGCCATCTGCCTAAATTGCATTAAGAAAAATATGGATCTGGCATCCTCTGGCATTGATTAGGGCCACTAAAACTTGCTGGTATCTCCTCTAGATGCATAAACAGTTTTATCTTGTCTAAACACATTTGCCTTAAGGTTGGTTAGGTGATATTCAAGATGCTGCTGTAACTTTCAAACAGAGATAGGCATATTGTTATTGACTTTTAAAATACTTCCTATTCCTGTTGCCTTCCTGCCTGTGCCACTCTCTGAGTAGAGAAATAATAAGAGGATGGTTTATCCAAGATATATATATATATAGATATATATAGATATAGATATAGATGTAGATATAGATATAGATATAATTTTAATCTATCTTCAAATTAATGAAATTATATAATGTCTTTACCAACTAGTATTTTGCTTTCCTCTTTTTAGAATACCCACAGTATATGAAATATTTTATTTTAGAGACATATATTATGTGCAGCAGCAATTATTTGTCTTGCTGTTCCAAAGTATTTTTTTATCATTTTCACTGAGAGAATGAGACAAATGCATCATCACTCTGTCTCAGTCTGCCTCTTGCTCATATCATATTTGCTTTTTACATATTTATTGGTTTTGGTGAGTTGTTGCATGTTCATTAGGTGGCAATAGAGAATACGATATTTTCCCACAAGAATTAGTGCTCTGTAATTTTCCCACTTACTTCCATTTTCTCATCTTGAAAAAAGGGAAGATATCTCACAACAGGAAGAGAATTAGTAAAATTCAGAACTTCCTTGATACTATATGACATAGAAGAATCTATTCAGTTATTTTACTTACACCTGCCTGCACGTGTCTTGGGAGTCCTAGTTATTTCAACTATATTGCCATATTTCTGTTTCATTGTCAGTCAGATTTCTGGTCAATAAACTGTGAAACTGAAGTTTAAGGTATTTCCATAAATAATCATTATTAGTTCAGTTCTCTATCCAAATTATAGTTGGTAAATACAGAACATGAAATCTGTATACACAGAAAACTGTAAAAAGTATAGAAACATCTACATGTGTCAGAAAATGTCTAAGGAAACATTTTATACACAGTACAGGCATAAGATACAAACTGTTCTTACAATGCAGAAGGCATTGAGATGTGTTGAGATGTAGATCAAAAAGTAGAACATCATTGGGCATTAAGAAGTCATAGTAAGTAAAAAAGAGAAATAAAATACATTGGTTTGGATTCTTTTCCAAAATTCTTCAAGTTATCATCATTTTGTCAAGAAACTGACAGGTAATTAATTTCTTTGCATTAAAATATGCTATCTGTGTAAAAACAGTAATTTTACTTAGTGAATTCTAGGTGATGGAATGTGTTTGCTATCCTCAACCTACCTAATTAATATAATTTATAACACATGCTTTTTCCAGTTATGTATTTCAGGAGACTTCAGTTCATGTTTCTGCATACAATATTTGCAGTATGTAGCTTGAGTGATTCTGTGCATCTGTTTCTCAGCTACTCATTAAGTTCTTCATTTGGAATTTAAATATATATTTGAATTCTGAACACAGAACTTGTCTGGACTTAAGTCAAACATGTTATGATTAAGCTTTGTTTTCTGCAGGAATGATCCCAGTTCTTATGTCAGCAGCACTGCTTTGCCTTGGTTCAGATCAGGTCCCTTGCATGTGTCTGCAAAGGTGACCCATTTTCTCTGAACACCCTACAGAGAAATTGATCCTTTCCTCCCTCAGTATTTAGAAGTTGTCTGGGAGTCAGTCTTAACACAATACTTTGAAGAGTTAACACAGCAGCCACAGGATCTTGTCCAAGTTACACCTCGAGGCCTAAAAGTCACTGAGAACTGTTCTTCACTTCTACTGTCTAGAAAATGGATATGGCAATGGATGATTCCAGTTGTCTTGGAAACACTTCTACATTGTAACAGTGATTATTTATAAAATGCTTCCAAGATCTCCCTATGAAAGGTGCCACTTTTGTTTCACTTCACTGTTCTGGCTCACTGAACATCTTTCAGAGAGGCAGTTTATTGTCTTTGTCCAAAACAGATCAAATCCTTTTGCACAGCATGTATGAGCACTGGAAAATATGAAAGGAAGTGAAGACATTCTATGGGATTTGACATGGTCCAAGACTGATCACAAATTTATAATCCACTTGGGGGACTTTGCTGATTTCTTAAGCAGCTTGAGTGGTTTATGAACAGCATGCAATTTCATTGTGAATGTCAGATTAATGCTAGATGAATGCTTTAACCAAAATTTATGCTGTCTTGGGTCAATTTATTTAACCCACTGAGATGTTTTTATACTCTGTTTCATGGTTTACATTACTAACTATGGAATATACATTCCCTTTCTTGACAGATTGACAATATACCCATTAAATTAAACACAGCAGCTATTTTGAGGGAGGGTGCCCTCTACCAGCGGAAATTGGAAGAGGAGCTCAAAAGGTAGGACCACGCTCCACCTAAGATTGCTTTTCACATCCCTGGATTTAGGATATGAGCCACATCAAAAATAATTAAGTAGATTCCAGGTAAACGAAACTAATGGATCTGTTTTAGGGCTTTCTATTCTATAAAAACAGTAGACAAAGGAAGAGAGAAGTGGATTGAAGTGGATTGAAGAAAAGTCTACAGTAAAGTAATACTTTTTGTGTAGATGCTGTACAGTGTTGCTGTGTTCTGATTTAGCACTCCGGCTTGTGTCCACTTGCAAAATCCAACAGCTATCACTTTTATATTTATTCCAATCCTCCAGACTAAATAATGACATGAATACACATCTATTTCTGTGTCCTTTGTAGAAGATGCATCCATATTAAGCCAAATAATTTCATGTATCTCCATTTTCTTCAGTGGTTGTGGTCAACTACATGCCAAGTTTGATACTTGAACTTGTTTATATGTACATAAAAATACCTGTCCATTTCTATCACAGTAAGATATAGCACACTAAGAATGTGCTGTTCCTTAAAGCAAGATAAGCCAAGAGCTGAGAGTGACAGCAGGACATGTAGGAACAGTGTCCTTACTGACAGCAGCTCCACAGTCCCCTGGCAGGCAGCAGGACAGATTCAGGGACAGGCAGCAGGGTCAGCCAAGGGTCCTACAAGAGTCCAAAGGGACGAGTCTGGGCCAAGGTCCAGCCAGGAAACCAAGCCAAGAAGGCAGAGTCAACTTGGCCCCCAGCTGGGTGCAGGCTGATCTAGGGAGTAGCTTAGGCAAGGACCAAGGCTGTTAACCCAGGCTTAAATGTGTCTCCTGGGAAGAAACTACACACATACCAACTAGGACTTTTCAGAGCTCTTCCTCACACAGTTCTTTTCACTTCAGTCCCATCCAGTGTCAGACAGTCACACTGCAGCAGAGCTGTCTTTGAACACAAGCACTGAATCCAGGGTGGTGGGGAAGGGAGGTAATAAGAGGTTGCAGGTCCTTTTGTGCATTTAGCACTCTAAGAAACCTTGACATAAGGATTCCTCCTCCTCCAGCAATGCAGGTTATCAGAGGATGTTTACTAGGGAAAAGGTGACTCCTGGATGGCCACTGAAGGTTGTGTTCTGCACTTAAAATCATATAACATTTTCACTAAAAAACTTCACAAAGATAAAACTTATATCATGTTATCCTGCTTTAGTATTACTTCTAATCCACCTGGCTTAGCAGGCTAAGCACTAAATATTGATAGCATTTTAAGTCCCGGAAAGACTGTTTAAGTTTGGATTTGATCTTTGGACCAAACAGTATTGGTTCATGCATCAGGATTTTAACAGGTAGATATTAAACATCACTCAGGTTCTGTTATCAGCTATTCACATCTATTGAGGTTCTTCCATATTACATATGCTACTCTAGCTGGCAGAATTTCTTCCACTCAGCAAAGGAATAGTTCCCTGTAACTTGACACTATTTTATCTTACTGAGTTTTAATCTTCAGCTGCATTTAAGACAAACAGATATATATATAGAAAGAGATAAATATATATAGATAGATATATATAGAGATAGATGTATCACATGTAAATGCATTGGGGAGCAGCAGTACGAGGCAATTCACTCTATGTTTGTGTCTCTGCCCTAGTTACTGGCTCATTCCCTCCTCTGCTGCAGGACTTTCATGGGCCTGCCCCAGGGCTTTGCTATGTTTTTCTCTCTCAGCTGAGCACAAAAAATAGGGATGTGACTTTGTTTAAGAGCTGAATACTTCTTTCCCTCATTACAGCAGTATTATTTAATTAACAAAATACAAAACAGAAATAGTGTTAAGCAGAAGTTTTTTGTTCTCTGTGTTAAAGAGGACAAGAAGATTGTTAAAAAGGAAAGATATTTGTTCTTTCTACCTCTAAGCAAAGCAGTCCTCTGAGAAAATGTACATCCTTTTACCTGATTCTCTCTGCTCCTTATGAGAATCCATACATAGCTAAAGTTTGCCCTCTCTTGGGACTTTGTTTTACTGAAAACTTTCAGGTCCTCGCTCTCCAGTCTGGCTTTCTCAGGCTTTACACATAGTAGGAACACCTCTTAGACTGGAATTAAAAAATATCTGTCAAATGACTTTGTGATTACTGCCTTTTTTCTCTGCAGAGATCAAACACTTTCTATCAAAGGTTATGGAAATGCTTTACAAACCAAGGCAGGGCTACAAAGCCAGATCCCTGAAATAGTATACTCCTTTTTTCTCTCTTGCAGAGTTGAAAATTTGCAACAAGGGGCTGGAGACTCATCTGAATTCTTGGAATGGCAGAAACAGATGCGTGGAAAAGATTTGGAAGATCAACTGGCTGAAATAGAGTGTAGAAGGCTTCAAGGAAAACTGAGTTATGAAGAGGCAGTTCTAGCCCATCAGAATGTAACCCAAGAAAATAAGAAGAAAGCTGGTCTATTGAGAGAAGAGGTAATACATACAGGAATGCTCAAATTTTGCTGATTTCCAATCTGTGCAAATTATAGCACAGATGATACCTGCTATTAGAGGTGTGAAATTCTGTGCAGTGTCTTTACTCACTGGAGTCTGCAAAAAAGGAAAAAGACGGCTCTAACTTCCAGATACAGAAATGCTTATACATGAAAGTACTTTTTACAAGTTTTTTTTTTTATTTGATTAACACTTATGAAGTAAATTGAATAAAAGCAGAAGGTCAAAAAATGCTTCCCTAAATTCTGTCAGTATGCAAATCCTTTTTGAACAAATACTGAGATACTAAGCACCATTAGCATTGAAATCAACAATATATAACTGATTTCTTCATCTTGTTAAAATGAGAGCCCCAAATATGAAAGTATTTGTTTTCCTAAACTGATATAATTCAATTTACTACGTACTATCTGACACATCTAGATTTCTCTTAGGTAAAAATTCAGACAGACAGCCCTCTTTGGATCCATCTGTATGGAAAACTGCATATTTATGCCAAGAAATATTTTCACACTGTTTTAAATCTGGCAAATCACAGTTTCTCAAAATCACTGCTAGATCTTTTTGTTATTTTCACAACTCACATTACATTTTCCCAGTGCTTTTCTTATAAACTAAACAGGTGATCAAGAATCACCAAATACTACAGATTTTAAACTTTTCATAGCCACCATCACATTCTTTTCTATTTCTCCAGTTTGTTGCTATGCCCTGTAGGCCAGTACCTGTCTCTTAACCATCTTGCAAATGTCAGTGCAGTGTCTCAGCAACATAAAATGAGACCACAAATGTACAAAATTTTCATAAAGACAATGTTATAAAAGGAAAATTTGCTTAATGAGTTTCTTTTCTGTTCTATAATACCTTTCAATCTTTTCTGGCATTGAGTCTTCATGTTTGTTTAGAGAGACTATAGCAAGAACTTAAAGTGAACCCTAGTGTACAACTGAACATAGTATAATTGCTCATACTCATTCCAAAAGTATTGCAATTGTTATATTCACTTCAACTTCAGAGCATATGTGTTTTATTTGTTAGCAGAAATGTCTCAAAAGGAATAGATTTGGGGATGTGCAAATAAGACTTGCTCTAACCCAACCAATTCCACATAGCTCCCTTTGCTTATCAACAAGCAGAGCATGTCATCCACAGGCAGATCTCCAGGTATTCACCAACGTTCAGCTGTCATACTGACCTGCTTCCTTCTTTAAAACTCTGGTCTTTCATCTAAAACAGGAAGAGCAACAAGGAATCTAGTCTGAGAAAATAAATTTTCCTGCTTCTTTTTCCTTTCCTCTGACAAAGAAAGGAACATGGTACCCGAAAACGGACTTGACATTACAGAGCTGCGACTTGGGCCCAAGAAGTTCCTGCAGGCACACAACTAGCAGTATATTAGATTGGCACACTTCTTGCTATCTCACAACCTGATCCAGAAATGACTCCTTCTGTCTGCTCTTGGAAACATGTAGGAGGGAATTATAGAAAGCAGCGGTACAAATGTCATGCAGGGCAGTTCCGTGTAAATAAAACACAGAGAGGGGAGCTTAAATCTGGGACTCTTTCTTGTCCCCAGCCATTGTCCTTTTCTACCTTTGTGGATGATGTAACAGTTTGAATCCAATTTTCCTTACCCTGTTTCAATGATTTGAGGCACTCAGATTACCACTTAGCAGGAGTTGTATTCACCTGTTTGTTTGTGATTTAGAAAGCAGAGCTGATGCACCTGTATGCAGAGAAACGTCTACAGGAACAGAAAGAAATGAAAGAGCTGGTGGAACAGGTCATGGAAGGACACAAGAATGTAAAGCAAGTAAAAGCAAAGATCCAGGAATACAAACAACAGATAGGTATATATATTGCCAGAAAAATGAGAGGTGATGCTAAATATCCCCAAACTACTTCATCTTTCTTTTAGTGGGCCAATTACAATTTTTACAGAAGGGAAAGTGAAATTGAGGGAAAGATCCAGGCTATACGTTCCCATGAATGTATGAATATGAATTCAGAAACCAGCTGGCAATGGGCAGATCGGAAATTCTAAGCTACTGGTCATGGGAATTACTCTTAGTTTAAACAGGAGATATATATCACTAATGTTCTGCAACCAGCTTCCCTTCTACCCAAAAGTAGCACATGTTAATGACTCTACTTTTTTGTCAAATGCAGACTTCTCTGCTTGTGTATCTCCATACTTGTATTCATAAGGATTGAGGCAGGCAAAGAGTGTTAGTCACTCCAAAATGGACTAGCAGAGCCTACCAGCCTTTGCAATTCAATCATTTCTAGGATATACATAGCTCAGAAAACTATGAATAGTTTCTATTTTATAATATCCTTTTATTAAGTAATGAAACAGTATGTACAAATGAGAACAGAAATTACAAAGCAGTAATTCAAAGTGTCTGTGTATGTATATAGTACATTTATGTGCTGAATAGAAGGATAGATGGTGGAGGTGGGAAGTACTCATTTGTTTCTTTAATGATTCCTCCCACCAATACCAGACTGTTCCCTCAAGTACCTTTAGATCAGTATTATTGTCATTATTCATTAATGCATATGAATTTTCCTCCAGATGGACTACTTGTTAAAATAGGCAAACAGCTAACTGAGATTAATTCTTATCTTTCAGTTCAGCAGGTTTGTGAAGAAAGTGGAGAACTCCTCCGGCAAGCTTTAGAAGAACAGGAGGAGAAGAACAGGAAAAGATATGAACTAATTCAACAAATACGAGCGCTTGAGTCTACACCTAGCATCAGACACAAGATTGTTGATTTAACAGAGGTAAGCTCAAAAGGAAAAACTACTGTTTTTACATAAATATGTGCTGGATATGTTTCACACATTCAGAGGGATTGTGTACTGCAGGTATATCACAGTCTGGATGGATGAAGTACAGAGTGACCCCACACATGTCGTATTTTGTCATATTGTATGACAAAAGTTAGATATGAAATGGAACATTGACAAAGTCTATAAAATAAAATTTTATCAAGAAGAATATTCTCATGGCAAGTGAAATCTTAGTCCTCTTGAACCTTCTTTGAATTTTGCCAATGGGATCTGGGTTTCCCAATATCTTACATAAAGAGTCTGGACAGTGATTACAAGATGTTCTGTGCATCTTCACAAATTCAAAGATTTGTCAGTCAGGGTAAGAACTGAATCAACACCAAGTTTGGACTCATGTATACTTAGTTATATTGCAGTGGTGATGGCCATGGTAATTAGCAAGACTGATTTCCTCCGCTTTCAAAACTGTCAACATTCAGGTATATGAAAGAGATTGTCAAGAGAACCCAAAACCTTCTGAGCTATTACAATTCTGTGTAAATTACTTGTGTGTGTAAGTCTAGAATTTATAATAACTGTATTAACTGTATCTCAAACTTCTTGGACTTGCTGTTGATGCACAACAACTCATATGCCTGGGATTGGGCTCTGCAATGCCCAGACTTAGGCAGCACCCAGGAATCCCTTATTTGTTAACTTAATCAGAAGAAGATTAGCAGATTGGACATAAGGAATACATTTTTTACAATAAATGTGATGAACCACTGGCACAGGTTGCCCAGAGGAGTTTTGGATGCCCCTTCCCTGGAAGTGTTCAAGGCTGGGCTGGATGGGGCTTGAAGCAAACTGGTTAGGAGAATGTTCATTGCCATGGCAGGGCTTTTGGACTAGCTGGTCTTTAAGGTCCCTTCCAACTCAAATTGTCCTGTGATTCTGTATCACAGCTTCACTGTTTCATTCTAGTGACTATTACAGTCGCACTCTAGTGAATTGGCACACTTTTGGTGATAGCTTACCCTGGTTTTCTTTCTACAAAAGACTTTTTCAGACTTAGTGCAATTAAGTATTTGTCCATAAAACTCCCATTCACTCTCCTAATTTTTAAAGTACCAGTTCTTCCCTTCATGGTACTTTAGTTGCTTGAATACCAGCAGTATCTACTGCATGAGTGTAGAACTTTTCTTATTTTAGGAACTACTTCACTGGCTTCACTGAGCATTTTTGAAATGCAGACACTCAAAACATTCAGCTTCTACCACTCTATGCCTCAAGCAAATTCTCTTTCCTAGACATGTTTGATGTCATGCTCAAACACTACCACTGATAGATATAGATAGATAGATAGATAGATAGATAGATAGATTAGATAGATAGATATAGAGATATAGATAGATATAGAGATATAGACATATATATCCTGTTGCAAAACATTTCCCTCTCACTTCCTGTGAATACAACTCTATGGTCAGTTCAAGTTTAATGCTGGACTTGAAAGAAAGGAAAAGTATATGTAAGAGCAAGGGCCAAAACTGAAAGCCTTCACAAAGCTGTTTGGAAATGATCCATCTTCGTTTGCAAACAAAGTGTAGAAGTCTCTCTTTAGATCTTAGCATCTCATTATCATTCACACTGCAAAGTGGCTATTAAAAAGCCTTCATTAAACATTCAGGTTCAAGTATTTTAAATTTGGGCATTAGGATCTGAATTTTCTGTGTGTGAAGCATTGCTTAGTCCTAATATTTTCAGATAAAACCAGTAGATACCATTATAGATCAAATGCATACTTTGGAAATAGATAAATACAGAAAATGCATATTCTTAGTGTAAAGTCTGTTCTGGCTTCACGCATTTAAAAAAATTAGTTTTACACATTTTAAAAATTCAAAAGTCTAATTAAAACTAAAAGTCAAGTAGATTTTTTTGAGATCAAATATATTGTATTTATGATTAATCTTCTATCTATTTCTCAATGCTTTTTCTTTAAACATTTTATGAAAGATATGCTCTAGATTTTAAAACCAGTTTTTAAATACCAGTTAGTTTAGGACCATCCCTATATTTCTGGAAATCAGGATATATTCAGCATGAATTGGAACACAATCAAAATATTCTGGTTTTACTCATTTACTCTCCCCTTGGTATTTACAGTGTTATTTAAACCTGTATTTTGTGCTCTCTAGACTGGTGGCCATGGTTTATTTGGTGAAATGTCAGTAGTGGAACTACGTGAACGCCTCGCCCTACTCAAGGAAGCACAGAAGGCAGCAGAGGAAGAGAAGAGAGATCAGATAATTCATGAAAAACAAGCTAAGGAACAACTTATTCTAGACAAACTGAACCAGATTTCCCAATTCAGAGCAGAACTTGGACGAGCAGCTGCTTTCAAGTCAGTATAAAACAGCATGTGACATTTAAGACATTGCAACTTTGTTAATATTTTGCCAGCCCTTGAGGAGAAGAACAAGTAGAGAGCAAAATACAGGCCTTCTGTACTTTTGTCAAGGATTACACTGGGGCCAAAATTTCCTTTTAATTCTTGAAAATAATTTTAATCAGATTTAACAAATCTTTTTCATCATTTATGGTTGAAGACATTCCATAGGCTAGTGTTGACAGTATTGCCCCAGGATTCAGAACCAATAATATAAATTTAGCAAGAAGTTTTGCCTTTCTTCTGTTCCTTTTCAGCTAATCAGAACTAATTTGATGGTATTAGAATCATTCTAGCTTGACACTTAAAGTTGTTTCCCATTCTCATCTAAACCAATATTAGAGCTGTATTTTTCTTCCTTGAATTTCATCTGTAATGTTAAAAGGAAGGTCTTATTCTAGAAGTTAAAAATATTTTAGGAAGATTTTTGATGGCAATAATGAGCTATAAATTAAATACATTATAGTGCCAGATCAAAACGAAGTTCTTTGCTTACAGGCTGAGCAAATTCTGCATTCATGACTAATATTTATTATTCATTATCAAATTTATAAATCATTGTCATAAAGGATACATAACCTTCACAGATGCTTCACAAATGCTGAAGACAAGTCCCTTCCACAAGGGTTTTAAAATCTAAGTTAAAGCTATTTACAAATAAAGCTGAGTAGGAAGAAAGCCTGTGTAAAAGTATACAACATGGCACATCTCTTGATCTTATACCATTTTTACTGCATCTTAAATATTTGCCACTTTTTTCTTTCAAATTGTCTTTTATCTTTTCCCTTTTGTGGCTTTGAGAGATAAGTCCTTGTCTGTCATATTTATTTTGCAAACTGATGTTCAGGCTGACATCCAGAAGGCATATTCTATCAGGCTACAAACACATGTTTTTAGACATGTCTTAGATTCACATTTATTGCCAAAGGTGGCTTCTCAAAGTTCAATTCACGTTAATCATTTATCATCCAATTCTACATCCCAGTTACAGAAGGCAATATTGATGTATTCCTTTAGTTTTCACTTTTCTCAGCTGTAATTTGGTTTGTTGCTGATAGCCAGTCTCCAAAGACTAGGGTTTTACTATGTTAGTACTTGAGAAGATAGTTTAATGTATTTAATGAATCAATAACTGCAGCTGCAGTGGATTAACTCCACAGAGCAGTGACCTTCTTTTCTATGGCATGTATCAAGAAAAGATTTTAAGACTTAAGAACCTGAAATGGAGTTGGAGCTAGAAATATACTCTCATTGCTAAACACTCAGTATTGTGAAAGCCTGTGGGAATAATTCAAGCTACTGCTTTCCACTAGAGAGGCAAACTAAGCATTAAGAACTTGTGTACTACATAAAACCTGTTTAACTGGTACCTGCCTAAAGAATCATCTGTTCTAGATGTGCAGTCTGTGAATTTTGTATAGGGCTGGGTTCCTTTAAACTAGACTCTTTGGCTTAATTCAGAACTAAAACTGTTCTGATCCTGAAATAAGCTGGACTTGAATGAGAAGCTTTGATTCACTTTTTGTTCTGTCATTTGAAATGCTTTTTAGAACAGACCAACATGCCAAAGATAGTAGAATCCAAATTAAATTATACACTAAATTTCAAGCCTCTGACTCAATCAGTCAATCTGGTCAGATTCTTGGTAAGTTATACAGTAATTTTAATGGAGCCCTGTCTGCTTTCTAAATAAAGAAATATAATGTTTCATTATGGATGTTAGAAGGCATTTTCCTTCATGGTTCCTAGGCAATTTATGTATGTATACAATTTATGTATATGTTGGAAGTAATTCCTATAAAAAGGCATCATCATAGTACACCAAAAATGTTGTTCTTTGGGAGTGTATTTCATGCATTTTCATACAGAATCCAAATCTCTGGTGTTATTTTTGTTAATACAGAAATATGGCATGCTGGCCATGGCATTTACAAATGCTAGACACTTTCATGCAGTTTTTATTTCTCTCAGTAGAAACTATGAGGCTTTGTGTATTAAACCTTATTTGCAGATCTTGAATCCTGAAATACCTCTCAAACCAGTGTGAGTGATTAATTGTTTGGGTTCTATTCTTGATATGCTGCACAGAAGGTGTAAAAAGCTGATTTTTATGTTTACAGAATTGATTCATCATTATAGGGATAGAATAGCAAATCTTACCAATGGTCCTCAGAAGTTAGCCTTATGTGTCAATATAAAATTATGTGTTACATCCTAAATTGCATTATGTTGAAGGCTACTACTAATCAGCTAAAGTATGGCAGCTAAACTATGCTAAACACCTGCTTTAGTGACAGCTGGAGTTTAATCAGGTCCCTACCAAGCAGGTTCCTTTCAATAACATTCACAGTCATTCATCAACACAAAAGAAGCACATTGTGCAAGCATTTAATGAGCTATATTAAACAAAATAGGAAATGGAACATGAAAAATTACAGAGACATTGGCCTTTAATAGATTGCAAGCCGTGACATCTATCACAGCAGTGGCTTTGTGAGTGCTTGCACAATGGTACATATACTGGACATCCCTTTAATTGCTAGAATTTCACACAGCTTGAAAATCAGCACTGTCATTTGAAGTGGACAAGCAACTCTGCCCTCAGCTTTCAAACTCAAGCACCAGCAGATTTGTGTGTGTTTGAATTCAAGCTAATGTACTCAAGTTACATGCCTGTGTACTTGAGATACAACTCCCTTTCATTCCAGTGAGGGACGTGTGTTACTGCAATCAATCTAATGCCCTAAGAATCACACTAAAGTTCAAACCAGTTGGCCTGAGGCTCCCTCCATCCACATTATCTGTGGTTTGGGGGGAGAGTTACTTTGTGCTGGATTCAAGGTCTGGGACTGCAAGCTCTCACCCTTCACATGGTTTAAAGCTGTCAGAGGAGAGAACAGCACTGATTCTCCCTGACTTCCTTGTGTGTGAGGAAGATGTACAGACTCCCACCAAGTCAAGAGTTCCCTGGATCCCCATCTCCCACTGCGGTAACACTGTGGCACGCTGGACTCCCAGCACTGCATTACAAATGATGATGTGTTTGCCAAGATGGCAGAGCAATCATTTCTCTCCCTGCCACTGCCAGGGCTCAAATCTCTCCCTGACAAGGGGCATAAACCACACACACTGAGAGAAAAGTAACCCCTCTTTCTTGGCCTGAGCTGGGGAAGGGTGGGCATAGTGTGAAGGCAGCCAGAGCAGGAAAAGGAGGAGAAGGAGAAGAAGGAAGAGGAGGTAATGAGTTCTTCACTATCATTGAAACAAAAGGGAGAAATTTATCAGTAATGATGGATCATAAATATGAAGATGTGAATAGAAGCTGTAAAAAAAAGACAGGCTTTTCTCAATGGTGATCATTGAGGGGACAAGAGGACTATCAGGAAACACTTTTTACTGTGGAGATGACCAAGCATTGGCACAGATTGTTGAGAGAGGTGGTAGAGTCTCCATCCTTGGAGGTGTTCAAAAGCCATCTGGACACAGACCAGGGCACTCAGCTCAAGGTGGCTCTGCTTAAGCAGATGGGGTGGTCAAGATGACCCCCAGAGGTCCCTTCCAGACTCAGCCATTCTGTGATTCAGTGACTGAACTTTGATTATGCAACTTCAAAATTTTTACTTCACATGAGGAAAACACTGTTATGAATAACAATCATTTTCCCACATGAAATTAGGTGCTTAATAAGTTAATTTTTTTGGAAGGGAGCCAGATTTTGAGTGCTTAAATCACTCACATTTGTACAAAACAGTAATCAGTCTAATAGTGTTGTATTCTTTAATGTCAAAATAGTGACTGCCTTAATAGTGAACTGTTAACCATTAGACACATTCACTTTGCTAACTGCAGTAACTTAGAATTATATGGTGTAGGACAGAAAAAGGCAAGGTACTGTGAAGTATAGACAGCCCTACTCACTGAGGCTATGAGAAACTTTTTTTTTTTAATATTGTTACTTGCTCTATAAGCAATTCTGCTTTTAAAAAAAATTTTGTGTTTTTGCACAAGACTCCATTTTGTAAGGTGAGCTTATAAATACAGTCCTAGCCGCCTAGAATGGTCAAGTGGTCATTTTTACTCAACCTCCTACAAATATTGAGTCAGTTAAGAGCTGACTACATCTCTTACACACATCTATCTCTTTGTACTTTTGATTCAAAGCTTTGAAAATGTAAATGAAGAGCCAAATATAGATTATAGGAGGAAACCTCTGTGCAAATCTTCAAATTCCCCATTTTTTAAATATAGCTGAGAAGAATTTTCATAAATTATCACATCATTTTCTATTGATCTGGAGAGGATTTTTCTGTGTACTAGCCCATTCTGACTGGCTGTTACCTTACTTCCTTAGGAAATACATGATATGAGGTGACAGAGATCATAAGAGGTTTTTCTATCCTGAGCCCTCAAAGTTCTCAACTGATGACAGAAAAACAGAATTTTAAAATTTCTTTTTTCATTCTTTCCTCTCTGAGTTTCTGTTATGATATGGTGTGATATCTGAAAATCTATGGGATTGGCAGCTTTTTGGAATAGTGTAGATGACTGGCACAAGACTACATTTAGAAGAGGAATGAATATTACTCTGGAAATAAGCAACTATTTACAACGTCAATATAGAAGCAGCTGCTGCTGCTTCCTGATGTTAAACCCCTTGCTATATTTCCTTTAATTGTATTTAAAAGAATCTGGATTTGCATGTAAGGAAAGATTTTGTTGTTTATTCTCACGGACAAGATTTAATAATCAAGTATTTACTTAAAACTGTACTGTTATATTCTCCTAAATCCTTTGGAATGCAATGCCTTCATACAGTGCAAATAGAAATAAATCATGTCCTCAATTAGATTAAGTGATAGCACACAATTTTTAGATTTACAATATAGTGTTAAAAATTAATCTTAGTGTAGCAGAGTATATCCCAGTCTTAAAGAGGATAAGGAAACATTATCCTAACCAGATAGCTTGACACACAGAGCAGAGGGGTTCAGGGAGAGTCTCAGGAAAAGTAATTGGAAATGAGAAGCCAAACTTAACTGTGTCCCCTACTTAGAGTTCACAGTCACATTTCAGAATGTGACACAGGTCATATTTCCCCTTCATCCAGTTTCTAAGGATTTGGGGACCTCTAGTCTGGAATGACTGCAGAAGAAAACTTGTTATCACAGAGAGTTTCCTATAAGCAGAGATAAAGCTAACAGGGCAGGCAAAAGCCATCTCTCCCAAGATGAAAGAAGTGTTTAGATCCTTGGATCCTTGATACAGACACTTTTTAAAGGCAAATTGGTGGGTTTAGCATCAGAAGGTACTTCTTCCTTCTTCCCCATCTGCCAGCTTCTTGAGAAGTGTGTCTTGTACTGAAACCACCCAAGATATAAGGAAAGAGTTCAGTTGTAAAATATTTCTTTTCAAAAGGCAACTTGTCTGTAAAACTAGTCCTGCCACTGACAGAATGACACCTACAGAATCAGTGGACAGTGCCCCAGTGCACTCTGCTCTGGGTCATTTGGAGTCTTTATTTGGTTTCCAATAAAAGCAACTGTCATGTTGCACCACTGCAACATAAAAAGACATTTTATAAAACTATCCTTTGCCAGCTGCTCCTAGCAGATCTAACATGACTATACAATTGTGTACATTCCTTGGAAGATCTGACACTTCCTTTAGCTCTGAATTTAGCAAAAGAATCATACATCTGCTCATGACATAATATTAACTCCACAATTTGATCTTACTAAGCTAAATTCGAGGGCACTGTTGAATAAAAGAGAAAGTTGGATATTAAGTGAGTCACTCTGTAACAGGGTGTAACCTACAAGTTTTGAGTACATTGGGCCAATTGGGTGAAAGTATGTAAAACCAGATAAAATGTAAATTCCAGGGGACAGAAAATTGGCTACAATAGAAGGGAGGGAAAGGAAGACTATCCAATAATGTCTTTGGTATGCCTTATTTTTAGGCTGCACATGCTGATATCAATTTATGCTCACACAGAGCAAGTAACCTTAATTAATACATCACCATCCTATTGATTCTGTATCTGGGCATTGGGATTACACAGAAAAAAAAGTCTTTTATTTGCCAAGGAGTACAGCAATCAAGATGAATACTAATGATCATATAAGGCAAACTCCATAGTTCACACAAGCAAAGAGCTGTAGTATTATCCCAGGTTTTGCACATTTTTTTCCTAAAGAATGTCATGCCAGGCTTGGAATACTTAAGATATTGTCATCATGGCATCCTGTGGGAAAAAATTATTTGATGTGGTTTAGTAATGCTGTTCTGTAAATAACAAGAGGCAAATTGTGAGTATCACATGCAAGTTATATTTATATGATTTAAATCTCTTTTGAGTCTAACTGGTTCTCAGAAGCAAGAGCAAATTCATTATTACCAAGGTAATGTGTGCTCAATGGACTTATTCTGTGGGATGATAATATTTTACCTTCTCATTGTTTCTTTTTGACTTTTCAGGCAAGAAGAAAAGAAAAAATCCCAGTCTGGTGAAAGGCCTATGAAAGATGAACGCATTTTAAACCTGCAGAACAAGATTGCAGAAAAAATAATGGAGCGTAAAAAGCAAGCAGGACTCTTGAAGATTAGCCCCCAGAAAACCAGAATTGTGTCAAGCAAGGTCTGGTTATTACATAAGGAGAAAAGATCTGCAATAGACCTGCTGTTCACAGACCTTTGCTCAACTGCCAGCACTGGCAAGGGGGCAGAGGCAGATGGTGCCATACATGGCTGGCAATAACAACACCCTGCCCCCTGCCTAGGCACATTTCTCCAGCCGTGGCCTTGACCTCACCTTCTTTTCACACATTCTGCTGTCACAGAGTAGGACTCATCCATGCAACACCTGCCTTCCCTCTCTTACCACCACACACTCATCCCATAAAGACAGCATCTTACCCCATCTCCACCTCTTGTCTTTCCCAGCTTCCTATCACACACATCCCATCACACCATACTGGGATGCTCAGTGCCCCTCTCCCACCCAAGGCATGTTACAGTTTATCATTCCCATGGTTTTGTGGAGAGTTGCAGCAATCTTAAACTGGCAACCCACTCTGCTTACTTTTCTGTTCATCATGCCAAGTTTGATGGTAACAAGTTTCCCAATCATGTGAGCCAACAAACTGTGTAGTCAGCCAGCAGGATTATCAAATAGAAGTTTAGTGCATTTGCTAAAGAGAACACTGTATCACCTGCAGTCTGATAATCTCTCTGTCCTTCCTGCAGGATTCTTTTCAATGGAACCATTGGAAAGAACTGGAAGAGAGTCGGGAAAGACAATTCAGAATCCTTCAGCATGGTTTTATGGACAGAGAAGCAGTTCAGAAAAGGGAGCTCATTGCAGCAGCAAGAAGTGGAGCCAAAGCCTGTATACTGCGCTCTGATCTAAAATAAAATACATTTGGAACAAATTCAGGCCTGCTGGAAATATCCCAGTGTACCTATTACCTACAAGGTTGAGTTTTATTCTTTATTTCACCTTTACAGTGTGATTAGAAAAATGTGGTCTTACAGGCACAATAGAATAAAAACGGGGTGGGGGGGGGAGTTAATTTTTTATGTTCTTTTATAATGATAAAATGATTAATTATATAATGATTTTTTTCTGCTAGAATCAAAAGCTTTAAGAAATTGAAACTTTATCATCAGAGCTCCTACAGCATAATGGCAAATATCTGTGTAAGAATGTCAAGAACTGTATTTCTGGTTTGTATACTATGCCATGGTTTGTGACACTCATTTTTCCAAAAGAATAAAAATGAGGGCAAACCCCAAGGAATATTTGTTTACATCATGCATCTTTTCAGAAGGCATGGTCAGCCCAAGTTCCTAACACGTCCTCTTACATGACAGTAACTATGTAAGAGGGTTGCCAGTTTCAACATTGCTTTAGAGGATGAGGGAAAAACTGTTTAGAAGGTTTAGAGGAGGTGAAAGCCTCTACAAGTCAGAGTCTGGATTCACTGACCCAGGCAGGCCGTTCCTCTATTTGCAGACGTAAATTTCTTCAGTCTTAAAACAGTAAAAGGAGAACATAACATTGATCTCTTTAGGGAGCTGCTTCCAGAAAAAGTAAAAATTCTTTTACTCACCTAGAAGATAATTTGCCCTCTGACAATTTCTATACTATGTACAACAGCCTTTAAATCACAAAACTTATCCAGGCACAAAGCCAAGGAAGATATAAATCAAAATTAAAATCTGCTCAGCATTAGGACTATATAAGGTATTTTTATTTTAACTCAATGCCAATTATTAAGTGTTTAATTATGGGTATTGCAAATATTTAAATTGAAGGAGACTGTCACTGACATTAGAGTAAGGCAGCTGCTTCTAATGCTCTCACAACATTGCATTTTTCACTTTTTATTGCAGGAGGTCTAATGGAATTCTTTTATTGCCATCTAGCTGTGAAGATCACTTCCACAACCCACAAGCTGATAAAATGTGCTGTATTTTTCACTCCAAGTAAATGCTCTAGTAGTCCACAAAGGCAATGCAGGCAGGGCTCATGCTCCAGAGCAAGAGTTAAGGAACACAGGAGAGTGAAAAGAAGGAATCATAGAAGAAGAACTACATAGAAAAGGAACTATGATACCATGTCTAGTACAGTATTGTATATCTTTAAATTACATACCCTTGGTGGCAGGGAGTTTGTCTTCCTTTGTGGTTGTTCAGCATTCTTTTGTACTGCATTCCAGAGCAACAAAGCTAGCTGGTGACTCTTAACACCTTGATTTTCCAGAAGCCAGCAATTAACAGCTGACACTCATGCTCTAGGATATTGCATGGCTGAACAGTTCTCAAACCTTTTCATAAGAATTTTTAAAAGGAAAAAAAATAAAAAAACATCATTACGCAGATATTGAGATAGTGGAAATTTCAAATCCCTGTCACACTGCAGGCTTCTTCCCCTGTGATTTTGGACCAAGTTTTCAAAATTCTTATTGAATTGCAATCAAACTGGTTCAGAATTATTTCCTTCCCCATATTTTCTTTGCTCTCAAATGAAAGGACTGAGGAATAGAAGAATCTCAATAATCCAGCTGTGGAATTTTTGCCTTCAGAGATCACAAATAGCCCAATTACTACTTTGGGATCTGATGCATAAAGTCATCTTCAGAATCAACATTTTGAGGAATGTAAAAGAATATGTTTTGAAGAAAATACCAATATATTCCTATATTGGTATTTTTGTATCAATATAGCCTATTGATTTTTCGGTGATGGCAGGCCTTGCAGCAGAATACACAGAATAACATAAAAAAATACCACCTTGCTCCTGACAAATGTGTATAACTTGATGCTGAACACAACAGATCCTATCCAGAACCACTCTGCCCTGGCTTCTAGAGCACATTTCCTAGTATTCCTGTGTGGTAATGGAAACCTGAGGTGAGCAATGCAGAGCAATCAAAGGTCTGGTGAGACTTGTTAGCCTTGTGTTACAAAAGCAGCTGCAATGGCACTGGAGGCAGGTGAGCTGTGAAGGCACACAGCTCACTGAGACTTGCTGCCTCAGCTGGTGCCTGTGGCAGGGACCATACACCACCTGCTGCAGCCACACACAGATAACTGAGGGAGCAACAGCCTCTACACTTGCTTCACAAAACTGCAGGTGGATGAATAATTCATGATTCACTCATTTACACATTTGTTACACCATTTGCAGCCAAGAAGAGGTGCCTGAGTGAACAAGGCTGACTCTGAAATCATCCATCAAAACAGAGTAACAAAATCAGAGGTTGCACCTGTCTGATCATAGTGACAGACTCGTAAGGAAACATTTACCGTGCTGGAAGCTGCAGATTCAGAGATCTCTCGTGTTTCAGCACAAGCAGACAGACCACATGTCCTAGAGTGACGTTAGGATGCTTGTATCCCCATTCGTGTGTGCTGTTTATGCTGGATATTATGTTCTGTGCCTTCAAGACTGGCTCTGTAGAGTGAAAGTTTTGTTTTGGTTTCTTATCAGCCACTCCTCCACGGCTGGCGGGACACACAGACGGGGCAGTACATGGTGCTGCTTTTGCTTTTTGCTTGGCTTTTGTTCTTGCTTCTGCTTTGCTCCTGCTTTGCTCTTGTTTTTTGCTTCTGCTCATTAGTTAGTTTAGCTGAGCAGTCTGAATTTTCCCTGGACTGTTTCTCCTTTCCCTTTTTTTGGACCTACTCAAACCTGCTCTGGACTGGACCTGAGAAACACCAAGAGTTTGCACCTCGTGGCTGCAGCAGCTGCCCCAGGGCTGGAGGGACTGATAACAGAGCAACCCCCCCAAGAGAGACTTTCTGAATTCATCATCTTTTTCAGAGTGGTGAGAGAGTGGTGTCACCTGGTATTGCTCATTTTCTGTGCTGGGGGGTGCTGTGCCTGTTAAATAAACAGGTTCTTTCTACTTCTCTCAAAGGAATCCTTCCTGAACCAGTTCAGGAGAGAGGCCGTGTGGGTTTGCTTTCTGGAGGGGCCCCCTTTGGAGGTTTTCTCCCAAATTTGCCCTAAACCAGGACACCACAGAAGCCTTCACGTGCCACTGAGGAGTTGAAGGAGGTTTAACAAAGCCCAGATTACCTGAGAAAGACCAAAGCGTTTTGCCATGTGACAGGCACTGGACACAGGGTGCTCCCCACTCAGGTACCATGGTCACTGCTGGTGGCATTTGGCTCCCTCTTCCACATCAGCCTCAGGAACAAGGGAAAGCTCACACTTAGTGACTGCCATGCCAGGCAATCCAAACTGCCCTAGAGAACACAGATGCTTTATTATTGAAATGAAATTAAAGACACAGAGATGGTTATGTTGGGATGGCAGGGAAAAAAATACCTAGTACAAATCTCCAGCACTCCTCCCCCAGAGGAGGAGAAGGAAAGACAAATCACTAGTGGATGCTCCCAGTTCATCTAGAAACAGCCAAATTGCCAGGTACAGGGCAGTAAATCCAGAAAAGGACAGCTGTTTACTGTGCTAAGGTAAAACTGCTGGAGAAAACCCTTTTTGATAGTGAGGTGAGGACTTTGAAACACCTCTGCAGGTGTATATGAATTAAACATTGGATCTGGAGTAATTATTCCATGGGTAAGAGGTAACTATCTCCCACACTCATAGCTCTGATGAATTTTGCTCAGTTCTTTGGAAACACACTGAGAAAAATAATTTATTCACAGAGAGGGTGATTTGATATTGGAATGGACTGTCCAGGGAGGTGGTGGAGTCCCTATCCCTGGGGGTGTTTAAGGAAAGACTGGACATGGCCATGGTCTTGTCAGTGAAAATCAAGAATAAAACTCCTTAACATCAATACACCGTTAAGAAGCAGGCATTACTTTAGTACAATGCCAGATGCACAGAGGGTAACTTGGCCTAATGTGCATGCCTGGCTGAAGATGATATATGTGTTTATGAGCCAGAGATCACAGAATATGCTGAGTTGGAAGGGACCCACAAGGATCATTGAGCTCACTTCCTGGCCCTGCACAGCACCTTCCCCAAGAATCACATCATGTGAGTGTCCTGAGAGCCATGGTCCAAGCACTCCTTGAACTCTGTCAGGCTGGTGCTGTGACCACTTCCCTGGAAGCCTGTTCCACTGCCCAACCATCCCCTGGGTGAGGAACCTTTTTCTAATATTCAACCTAAACCTCCCCTGATACAACTTCAGGCCATTCCCTCGGGTCCTGTCACTCATCACAGAGCGGAGATCAGTGTCTGTCCCTCCTATTCCCCTCCTGAGGAAGTTGTAACTGCACTGAGGTCTCTGTCTTCTCAGGCTCCTCTTCTCCAGGCTGAACAGGCCAAGTGCCCTCAGCTGCTCCTCACACGGCTTTCCCTCAAGGCACATCACTATATTTGTCACCCTCCTTTGGATACCCTCTATCAGTTTAATATCGTCCTTATATTGTGGCGTACATATTAATCAGAGAAGTGTTAGACATGAAGTTGCCTGGGTTTGCCCAGTGAGCCTCAGAGGGGCCTCTTGAGGGTCTTTAGGAACTCCTGATGGTCGGCCTGGTGTTGGTTTTCGCCCTTGGTATAAAAGCTGCTCAGTGTTTCTGAAGGAACTGCGTTGGGCTGGCTTGGCTTGTTAGAAGGGGCAGTAACCACCATACAGCTCCATCGAGTGCTCCTTCTGCAGGAGCAGTTTCTAACACTGTGGTTGACATGGTGGTGTTCAGTAATCAGTTGGATTTGATTTCCTCAAAGGTCTTTCCCGATCTAATTGATTCCACGATTCTGAGATTCTGGGGAACGTTTCTACAAGATGGGGGTGGGGACGGGAGATTTTGGGGGGGGGGGGGGGGTAGGGAACCCCACCCCAAAGCTCACACACACTCCACCTCCAGGTACAACAGCTCCGGAGAACCCAGCAAAAACACGGTCTGGCTTCGGCCGCCCTTTCAGGGTCTGTCAGGGCCGAACGAACCCGAGGACCAGGAGACCTTTCCCGAGGGGTGGCGAGCGAACTCAGTGGGCCTCTACAACCCCGTTTAGGCCCCACGGCGGCGCGGGACTACAGCTCCCAGCACGCCCCGCGGCAGACGAGAGCAGAGGGGGTGGGGCTACCCGGCTAACCGCTGTCTGATTGATGTGCGCGTCGACCACTCCGCGAGTGCAGAGCCGCAGCTCAGCCAATGGTAAGCTGGCGAGGGCGGGCGCTACCGTGGGCCGCTGCCGGCCGGCTCTGAGGTGAGCGCGGCGGGCCGGGGGCTCGGCCGGGGAGGGGGGGGGGAAGGGGAGCGGTGCTACTGGGTCCGTCCCTCCCGCTTGCCCGACGGTCCAGGGCGGCAGGTGAGGGAGGGGACGGGAAAGGAGGGGGAAGCGGAAGGAGAAGCGGTCGTTCCCGGTCGCAGTGGGGGGAGAGGAGGAGATGCGGCCGTTCCTGCCGGTTCGCGGGGCTGGGCCGGCGCCGCCCCCGCTCCAGCCTGAGGACGGTGCCCGAGCCCCTTCCCCGGGTGCGGCCCTGTCCGAGGGGCTCCGCCGCAGCCCCCGCCGAGAGGCGCGTGGCGGGTCCGCTCTCCCCGGCCAGGCCGGGTGCTCCGGGGCCGGCCCCGCCGCCGCCCGGTTCTGCCCTGCCCTGCCCGGACCGGCGGGCGGGCGCAGCGCCGAGGTGCGGGCACGGCGGGCTATCGCTGTCCTGCTCCGCCTTCCCGGGAAGGGTCTGTTCTCTGGAGGAATGGCCGGGGCTCGGTGGATGTAGCTGCATGAAGTTGTCGCTCTGCCCTCCCATTTTGTGTGACAGCAGGAGTAGGGGGGAATGTTCCTCGCCCGCACCTGCACTTCATTACAGGATGTGGAAAGACTCAACTTTTTTTTTTCTTTTCTTTTTTTTTTTTTTTTTTTTCCTGTATTCTGTTTTGGGGAATATTGAAAGTGAGTTGTGGCGTCTCTCGGAGAAACTTGTGCAAGTAAGAGCAATGAGCTTTACTTTTGGCCTGTATCCATTTTTCTTTGCTGTGTCTGGCCGATGAAAAGGTTCAGTGTGTTGTTTTGTTCTGTGGGTGGGTTTGAGGGATTTCTTGGTTGTTTTTGGAACTGTTTTGGTTTTTTTAGGTTATTCATGAACATGTCATATTTGTCTGTAGGTGTAACTGCCTGCTTAAAGCAAGCAGACTGGTGTATTTCTGTTTAGAAGCTGGTTATCTCTCTTCTTTACTCTTTTTATGGTGCCTCTCACCAAGGTCTCTTAATGTAGCAACGTTTTATCTAATTTGGGTAACAGACTCAGTTTCTTTCTTCACTGAAGTTTAAGTAAATGAAAGCATCTTTAAAAGTACTAGAAATACAGGATAGGAAAGTGTAAAAGAGTGAAAAATTAGTGTTCTCCGTGGTAAAAAAAAAAATTGAAACTAGCATTTTGTGCCTGGTATGTGTGTTTTCAGAAAACAAAAGTATTATTATGCAGATGCATCTTTGATGCAGTGTTTCCTGTTGTTAGGGGTACAAAAAGACATCTGGGGTAGAACTGAGAAGCATTAAAGGCATGGTGATGGCTTGGACTGGCTACCTAGAACAGAGGCTAGACAGGACAACAGTCACGAGTTTTTTGGGCAGAGATATGTTTGGTCTGTTTGCATATCAGGGGTTAATTGTCCAATTACAGCTTCAGGTAATAAAGTGACATTCCCCCGTTTACTTGCCCCCAATTTACTTTTGTTTATACTTTTCGGTCCTGAGGCTGTGATGATGACCTTGGTTTTAAGGCCTGGAAGGATTGTTTTGTCTGACCAAACTGTGATGAGAGCCTACTAACGCTCTATATGAAAATTCAGAGTTAAACACTAATCCAGTACAGGATCTGAAAAATATAAAACTAAAATGTAAGGCATCATTTAGGTATTCCATTTTGACAAATTCAACATGTAATGGGGTTTGTCAGCTGTGCCTTGCACATTCCCAATGTTTGAATTGACATTATTGGTTTCTTTGAGTAGGTACTTCAGTGAATTTGTCATGTTTAGGATAAATATAAACTTAAGTCTTGTTTGTGTTAGTGAGACAGGGAAAATGAAAATTTCTATCTCTTGCTTCAGACAGTTTGCCTCCATTCACATGGGAGACCAAGACTTCGTTTTGAGAGTGGTGCAAGAAAAGTTTTCAGTATTCTAGAGAATCAATTGTTTTTGAGTGGTAGTTCAAACATGTTTGATTAACTCAGCTTGAATTCGGTGAAAATGTTGATTTTTTTTTTAAAGGAAAAAACAAGATACTTAAATGATGAATAGCAGTAGTTACCACTCCTAGTGTAAACAGTCCTGATTTAAATAGCTTGACCTTTTCTCTCAAGTACAGAGAAAAGTTGGTACTTTTAGTCTTTGAAATGTTAGTTGTTCTGTGATCCACGCTGTTTAGGAACAATAACTGCATATGACAGGAAGGGGAGTGGCCTTTTCTGGTACTGTACCGTCCTGCAGTGAAGCAATAGAAAGTCTGTAAAAGTATTTATTGGCTTGCTAAGCTGTTCTGCTAGGTTTTTACACAAAGAAAAGTCTTTTTACTTCTTAAAAAGTTATAATTTTAGGATTTCAAATTGATGTCTGTGTGCATCTTGCTAGAATTCTCACAGATACTGCAGCTAAAGCTGTGAGTGAGGTCACTGGATGTCTGTGGATTGAGGGGGGAGGTTGCTGCAGTAATTCTTTGTATTAACAACTCCTGGGAGTCTTGGTGCTGGGTGGTTTCATAGTGACTGCTGGAAGAAGAGTGTTATAGGCTTTTTCACTGACTTGGGCTGTCCAGTCCTGTGTAACAAACTATGTTAGTAAGTTAAGTGATCCTGCCGTTTTGAAGATTTTTTAAGGAATTCTTCCAAATGAGTGTATCTCTTAATATGCAATGTGTATCCACTGTTCCTGTACATGACTAAACTTGATCTGTGGTGTATTTAAGAAAGTGAGCTCTGCTTTGCTTTCAGAATATTTGGGCACTTGATGCTCAGTGAGGTTTCCCAAGTAAGCCAATAACATGTGGAAATCTATAGCCCCACAGAAAAGATTTGTTCTTAAAAAACAACAATGTTACTGGATCGTAAGACTCCTTCCATAGTCTTAAGAAATTCCAGCAGTCTGATTTTCTTAGTAAACAGCACTCTCCTGAGATGAGCCATGTTGATATGATGAACCTACCTGTGATGATTTGAGATAATTTTAGTGATGAGCTTCCCTGTGGCTGTCTATTCTCAATTCTTCAGAAGCAGCTTCTCAAGAGGTATTGAGCCATCGGCAGCTCCAACATTTGTGCCTTATATGTACTCTCTGCATTAATTATAAAGAAATCCAGTTGTCAGTGTTCTAAGATTCTGAAAATTAAATCATTTAAATAGCAACAGTGTGCTCTGTCACTTATGTCAAAAGGTGGTTCTGTCCTCCACTGCAAGTGAGGGTTGACACGAGATCCTCCGAGACATTTCACAGTAATCCTATGTTCACAAACATTACAGTAATCCTGTAAATAATCTGGGGGTTTGTGTCTGAATAAAGAAGCATGTGAGTATTTAAAGTGGATAGGGTGGTCTTAATATGTCTTCTATTGTGTGTTACTTCCATTTTCACCATAACTTAAAATTTAAAGTTTGTTGGTTGGGTTGGCTTCATTTTTTCTTCTGTTACAGCTCTTCTTTGGCATTTAAGCCAATCATAGCCAAAGAGAATCTGTGCAAACTCTTGTTTGACATCATCACAGGTGTTCCCCACAATATTTTTAACCTTCCTAAATATACTTGGTTAACAAGGCATTGCACTGGGATGTATTCAATATTAAATGTGAAAAGCACCGGGTCTTGTGAAACCTTCTGGGTATTTTGCATTCAGACCCGTGCTGCCTGATGAATACAATAGGCTTATTTCTTGCTGTCTTTCAGCAGTGCAGATATGTCAATGTTACTGTTTTGAAAGAGTCTATTTAAAAACAGTTCTGACAAATTGTATTTTAAAGTAAGGTTATATAAAGTTCATTTCTTTATATTTCTTAGATGTATGCACCAACTAACATTTCCCAGCTTTTTAATGTCCAGGTGTTTTTTCCAATTCAATATCTGAGGAGAATAGAGGAAAACGTGTCTTGGCTTTCTTGATGAAATAAAACTTATAAATGATCTAATGGCTTAACTTCTTAATATACCTCATGTTGCTCACTCTTGTTCATCATCTTGCTGTGTGCAGAAAACTGGTTTAGCTAAGTAATTTTTAATTTCATTTGTAGCTGGTCAATGAAGATAGTAACTTGTCTTGAAGCAATTATTTTGAAAGAGCAGATATGTAAGGTTTAGGGATGATTCTCTCCCTTGCCTCCATCCCTCATCCCTTGTGCTGTGTTTCCTCCTTCCCCTCTCTCTTCCCCTGGTCTCCTAAAACCTCCAAATCCATGAATAATGGTCATACTGAAGAAGGAGCTTGGATAGCACCTAGGAAATGTGCTCACAGATCAGTCTCACTGTTTTTCTGGTTTTTCTTTGGTTTGGTTTTTGTATGATTGCAGCATTAGTCATGGTCTGGTTTTAAAAGTCTTGTCTCCTATCCCAGAAACTCAGTAAAGTGAGTAAAATTTTATCTTCCCAAGATTGTTGATAAGGCTCACAGAGAAGCTTTTTTTCTTAACAAGTGAAATGAAATCTAGACCTTAAGAACAGTGGCAGGAAGTGTTAAAAGAGAATTCTCATTACCTGGGCACAAAATGTTATGGAAATGATTGCATAGATGAGTCCTGCATTGAGGCAGCAAGAGACTGAAGTCAGTCTGCCTTCTCTGGTAGCCTGAATCTTCAGCATCCCAAGTGACAACATAAGACTATTTCTTATCTACCAGGAAAGCTGAACATGTCAGTTTAGATTTCTAAAAAAAAAATTGGGAGAGGGTGTTACACATAGTAGTTCCAAAAGTGAGATCTGTTGTGCGCATGGATTCACTAAGCATTGTCTGGCATATGTGGTTCAACTGGGGGCAAAAAAAAGGCATATTGACTTTCATTTTGGCTTTTGTGCTGGTTTTAAAATGAAAATATGAGAAAATTGATGAGTGGTGTATTATGTTGCTTACAACAATACATAAATACATCTTCAAGCTTCATAATAAGCATCAAATTGAGTGTAAGCATTTTTCTCAAGTGTGTTTTTTTTAAATAATGTCACAGTTCTGTGTTAATGGGTCTCTTAAGAAAGTGATTTAAGAAATGGGGTAAGTTGAAGCAGAAAAAGATCAGTCAGGTTTCCTTTAATTGAAGGCTAGGATTGTCTACCAGTTCTGTTTCATCCCACTGTGTGTTCACGTGTTTCCCCATCTGGGAGTAGACTACAGAGTATGTGCTGGTCTTTATGGCAAAAATCAGTCAGCTCTGGAGACAGTTCAGCAGTTCTTGTTTAAAATATGTCCCAGTTTTAGACAAATTTAGGAGGAAATGTCCTGAAAGGCTGTCTCCTCCAATAGAAGGCAGGTTTTAGCAACCCCTCCCCCACAGGTTCCCACAGGTCCAAAAGGAATTCCCTTGGAGGAAGTGAAAAAAACACTGTTTATTTAACAATCAGATTGCTCCCAGGCATGAAAAAAGGAGTGAATAATGTTAAATAATAAAACCTCTCACTGCTCTGAAGAGATGGTAGATTCAGAGTCATTTCTGTAGGTGTGCCTCAGCAGTGGGGGGCCCCTGGGTGATGTGTTTCGGACTGGAGAAAAGCTGAACAGTTCCAGAAGAAGAAGCCATAGTCCCAGGAAAAAGCTTACTGCATTAGCTAAAGAACAAGAAGCTAGCTAAAAAAAATCCAAGGAACAACTCTGTCTGTCTGTCTGTCTGTCTCTCTCTGGAGAAAGAAAGCTGAGAGCTGGGAGAAACCCAAATGCTTATCTCTGTGGTTTTGAACACAGGCACCACAATAATTCCACTACTTCCCCCCCCCCCCCCCCCCCCCCCCAGCTCCAACTTGAAGCTACAGGACTCTGCTCTGTATCTGAGCACAGAGCAGACAACAGGGGATACCAGAGTGTACAGTCACCTCAAGACACATCATTGTTATTTTCCTGGTCCCTCCACTGTGTCCGCTCACACCCAGCCCCACTGTGTGTTGGACAGGTGGTAACTGTACTGCAGGCAGGCTCCAGGATGGGACCTTCAGTACCCTGTCAGTTACTCAGAGCTGCCTTTATGCTTTTGACCTCTCCCCCTTGGCAGGTAGCTGGGCATGCACACGTGCAGGTAACAGAGCAGCTACAGGGAGCTCATAGTCTCCTGCACATCAGCAAGTATTTTGAAACTGAAATTTGTCTGCTTCACTTGCTTTAAATTCCTCTCAAGCTGTTTGGCTCCCAGCTGTTGGAATCTGGAGATGGGTTGCAGAAAAAAGCCGTTCAGCTGGAGTTTAGATTCTCTGAAGATGGCTGTTTATGACAAAATTCCCACTGATTCCTGCCTGCAGACATTGCCTTGAGTATCATTCAGTTGCTTTTCAGTTCAATGTCATTGGGATTACTTAATATTCTTCTTCTTTGCTGTCAAACTCACTTTTCCAGGTGTTTAGCTCACAGGTGAGAATGACTGAGGCTTTAGGCCCAGTCTGAGTCTCACATACTGAACTTGGGGACTTCCCTCCCCTCTGGCTTTGGGCAGAAACTGGTGGCTCAGCAATGTGAAATTTGGGAGCAGGGGGGATTGGAAAGTACAAGCATTGCAGACAGGTAACCTTCTCTCTTCTCTTTGATAGGCTTGGAAGAACATCATCCTCTAATCTTCAGAAACCTGGAGTCTTTATCAGTGAGCTACCTAAAGGAATCAAAGGAAATTATAGCTGTAGCTTCCTTGCCGTTACTTTTTTGGTGTTTGTACCTCTTTTTCAGTGGTTTTAGATCAAGAAACACTATGAGCACAGTAAGTATTTTGCTACTCGGTGCAAACCTGATTCATGAAACATGTTTTCCATTGTATTTCTGCAAACTGTCTTAAGAGTTTGTAGCTAATACACAGGTATATAAGTATATTGAATCTTTGTGTATGTTCAGGTTTTTAATCACTCCAGGTGCTGGCAGTAGTACAGAAATGCTCACAATGTCAGCAATACCTGATAAACTGTGAACTAGTTTCTCATGTGCAAACCATCATGATAGGCTTTTTCTTGGTGAGGCAGCTGGTAAGAGATCTGCATCTGGGCTGATGTTTTTTTCCTTGCTGGAATCGATTCAGGGAAGAATAACTCATACCACCTTTTGATGATTATTACAGCCATTCCAGAAGTGTTTTCTGTACCTTTGTGTGCTTTCATTGGTGTTGCAAAATTGAGGGCTATGTTAATACTGCTTGCACAGAAAATGCTAAGTCTTTGTTCTCTCTTAGACTCAACGGAAGCGTCGTGGAGGAACAGTTAATTCTAGGCAAGCTCGAAAAAGAAGCAGGCTCATGGCTTCTACTGCTGAAATGGCTTCAGAAGCAGAGCCAATAGAACTTGAAGAAAGTGGTAAGCTTTCTTTTGAAGTGATAAGAACAGAAAGTGCTTCTGTAGGGTTTGGGTCCAACTGAACATGTATTTTTGCCAGTTTCTAGGCTGTTTACTGGAGAAGAAGGGAAATATGATTTTAGGAAGTGCCTAAAATCACTAGTGGCACACACTATGGCATGGCTAAATAACAAGCCTACTGAAAACTGGTTTGGTATGTTACCGAGCTACAATGCATTTGCCACTAGTGATAGATGGGTTGCACAGGAAAAGTCCTTAAGAGCTGCTCAAACGTCTGCATGTCTATTCAGATAAGATGGGAGTTACAGCAGCTGCCACTACACAGAGTGGCAAAATAAATTTTGAAACTTCCAATTTTGAAGACGATAAGGAGAACTTTTATCATTAATTGTGCCCAATCCCTCAAGGGAATGTGCGCAGCACAGTGCTATTATATCCTATATGATTCATCTTATATTTCTGTATGATAAGCATTCTCCTGTCAGATGAATTGTCTGTTGCTTTTGTCATCTGACAGAACTGTACGAGGAGCTTAGCTGCTCTTTTGCATTTCAGCTTGCTGAAGACAGGGCTGGTAAAGCTCTCTGGATTGCTGAGGGCAAAGCTTGAGTGAAATGTTGGACTCATTCCTGAAGAGAAGATGGACAGGAGATGGTTGAATCTTAGGCTGTTACACAGTGGCTGGCAATTTTCCTCCTCTGCAGTCTTTGACCTTGATTCTAACTTTGTTTTTCAGCTGGTGAAGAAGTAGTAGATCTCACATGTGAATCTTCTGATCCTGTAGTCGTTGATCTAACACACAATGATTCCATTGTGGTAAGTAGTGAATAGCACACTTACCTAAATATTGTAGTCAAATTAGTTTTCTGATGTGTTGCCTGATAGAATCTGACTTTAAGGGTAAGTTTTAAGTTCAGATTTAGCTTGACAGGGCTTGAAGGTCCTGTGTTACAGACAACAAAGAAGCTGCTCTGGAGGTGTACTTGCAGTTAGTGATAGGGTAGTATAAAATAACTTTTTGCTCCAGAACCTGGATTTTATATTGATCAGTCATAAGTAGTGTAACATAGCGATGCAGTTATAGTTGAATTTTTTCTAGACATATCAAAGGTAGAATCATAGAATTGTTTGGGTTGGAAAGGACCTCTACAATCGTCAAGTCCAACCATTCACCCAGCAGCACCAAGTCCGCAACTGAGCCATGGTTGTAAGCACCACATCTGCCTGTCTTGGAAATATCTCCAGGGGTGATTTCAAGCCAATGCTTGACAGGTCTTGGTGAAGAATTTTTTCTGATACTCCTATAGGCAAATGATTTAAAGAAAAAGCCAAGGGAAAGAAAAGTAAAATAAGTTCAGGTTAATACTCCCAGAAGTCTTTAAAACACCTTATTTTTTTTTCCTGCTCTTTTGAAAGCTAGAAGAGTCTTTGATCTAGCTGACAGTGTTGTTTATCCCCTCAGTTTTGGGATGCCACTGCTGCTGTGCCAAGCAGAAGCAAGCAACGGGAATTATATAGGGAATGTTTCTTGCTGGGGTTATTCCCGAGCCTTTGCAAAGGAAGGGCCTCAAACTTAACAGAATTTGCACTTACCCCACTCCAGTTCCACCAAGAGCGGATTGGGGGTTGGGTTTCTTTTCTTCAGCAGCTGCCATAATATGACGTGTTTATGGACACCAGTGTTGAACTGGCCTGTTTGAGGAGAAAGAGGGAAAGAATCACCTGAAACCCTAAACCATGGAACTGAAATGGGGGGGCAGGGAGGAGGGCATTCAGGTGGTTCATAAGTTCCTTCTATTGCTACCCCATTGGAGCAGTGGGAGCAGAACCATCAGCATCCACATAGTTTTTTACAGTGAAGCATTTCATATGCTACTTTTAATAGTCCTAATCAAAATAAGTGTAATAGCATATCATTCTTAGCTTGTTTTGTTGGAACTGCTGTGCTTAGCTGGTCTTTGTATGTAAGACCGGGGTGCACAACAAAGTCTAATTGTATTTTCTTTTCTCTCCCTTCCCATGTGTATTGATGCAAGATTGTTGAAGGTGAGTTGACATTTTAAAATTGATAATGGAATTCTCCTAAATGTAATAATTATTATTTTTTGCCTTTTTCAATTAATTTGAGCAGCATTTATTGAAACTGCAAAAGGCCAAGGACATTGCTAAAGCATCTGGCCAGTGCCTTAGAGAATTAATCCAGTCAGTATCAGAGTTTGTAGAGAGTACCTGAAATAAAATATATCAAAAGCTGCTCTAAATGCTTATTTTCTGAAGACAGAATTTCTTTAAGCCCCAAGTTGATGGTAATTTTAATTAGCACTAGAATATTGGTTGTGAATGAAAAAAAGAGTCAGAAGTTTTGTTTAACCTGTATTGCAGTGCAGGAGCTAAAGAAAATGATTTGTGCTTATAGTATGCACTAGTCTAACATGCCTCAAATTTTCCAGTGAGAAATATTAATTTTTATTTCTACTTTAGATGTTAAAATAGTTACAGGTCTAAAGAACTTAATCTTTTAAATCTTTCAGATGTAGTTCTAATTACATTATTGGAGATTCATTAGTATGTTGTCAGCTGCTTATCTAGAATGTAATGTTCTGTGCTCTGAATGAGGCAAGAGTAAGTGAAAGATGCCTGCAATAAAAGTTGTAGTTGAACACTTAGGCAGGAAGTGGTTTCAATTTTGTGACTTTTTGTGTTGTCTTATTGTTTAGTAGCTTGATTATTTCTACATGGATACTGGAGTTGCAGAGATCAACTTGTGTTCAGTCCTCTCTCTTCCAGTTCACAGCAATTGTTGCAGTTTCTGTCAGTAAGGTTTGGGACAAGTGTCTTCCCTTTACAGGGGAAATTAATTCACAGGTAGTGTTAATTACATGGAATGTGTGACAGTGAGGATCTTCAAGATTAAGTTTTAGCTGTTTGTAGGGTTAAGAGATCGAATGATTTGTGTCAGTATGTAGCAGAATATTCACAATGTCTGGACATGTTCAGCCTTAATATTTGGAAACTAGTTTAAGATTGCTTTTAACCCAGCTGAAAATGGTCTAATCTTTTATTTCAAGGATAGTTCCAGGGAGAAAGATAATAGTATAGCTAACTTAACAAAACTAAATTACAGAGAACCAACGACAAAGGAGAAATCTGAGACTAAGAAGCCAGCGACAGGCAGACAGCTGTGTACTGAGCAGTGATGATGAAGATGAAACAAGAGATAACGACGTGTATGTGGCTGATAAAGCGGCTCGAGAACTGGGACCGCTGGAAGAGGAAACTGCAAGTTCAAAGTATGTATATCTGATGAGCTACCAAATAGAGTTGTGCTTCTTTTGAGACAGACAGGACTGAGTTGTATTTGTCATCACCTGACTTCCTTTGAAGCCTTCACTTTCTCAGTTCCCTCTTTTAATGAGTATGACATCCCATGTTGCATGATAGTCAAATGATGCCGTTTTCACCTTAGGATGAAAAGCCAGCCCAAAACAGATCTACAGCTTTGTATACAGCCTTAAAGATGAGTGTGGCCTGTGAATTAGTCACAGGCCAAAGCTCATAATGTATTGCATTTCCTTTTCCTACAAAGCTCCAGTAGTTATATTAGATATGAAATACTTCTGTTGGTGTCTATGAGGTTTGGTATCACGAGACTGGCAGGCAGCAGAATGGCAAATTCCAGTAAAAACACTTATGCTTACCCTGCTTTTTGACATACTGTGCCAGTTGCTGCCTTTCTCAAAGCAGCCACTGTGTTTCCCAAGGTATACTTGCAAGGTGATCCTGGAGGTCATGCCTTTATGATCAATTCTTGTTCTGTCCCATGGATGTCATGGAGCCCTGATATGTTTGCATGTGGGATGGGAATCTTGCTGTTTGACTCAGTAAAGACCCCATTCTGCCGAGAAAGAGTGAATCCTGCTGCAGTGTGTTAGGCTAAGGAAATGGAATCTGGTGTCTATGTGACTAGGCAAGTTGAAGTGATGCCTTAAGTTTTTAGCTATTATATTTTTCAGATTCTGTACTGCATTAGTGTATAATTCTGAACTCTATATAGAATGGTAGTTAGACTTCTTCCCATTTTGGTCAGACTAAGCAATCCTTCTGTGAGCCGAGTTCACATCATTTGCCTCAGGCCCTGGAAAGTGTAAACAAAAATTAATTGGGTGAGGGGAAGCAAACAGGGGAATGTGACTTCATTACCTGAAACTATAATTGGACAATTAACTTCTGATATGCAAATAGACCAAACTTATATCCTGCTCAGAAGCTTGTGACAGTTGTCCATCTTGGGTGTGGCCTCTGCGAGGCTTTGTACTGTCCAAGGTGTATCCTTTGAAGGCTTTTTAATAAATACCCACTTTATTCTTTCAACTTTGTCCAGCCTCTCTTCTAGGTAGCCTCTCCAAGGCATCAGAAGGACATAAGAATTGTGGTATAAACTTCTTTTAAAGTGGGGCAGGTTTTGTTTTTTTTGGTTTTTTTTTTTTTTTTTTTTGGTGTGTGTGGAGAGCAGGGGAAATACAGGGTTAAATGAAGCTGATGTGCCTTGAGCCTTTTGGATTACTGAAAGGCAGTGTAGAAGAGAACTTGAATCTTGAATATGTAGTTTTTGGGTGCCAGGTCATAAATATGCCACCAAAAAAGTCCTATGTTATTCTAATCCCTAATGTGTTTTGCCAGAGGACTTGTAAATGTTTAAATTTTGGTTGTTAAGTAGTTCAGAGAACAAATACTACTAATTGGATAATATAAAAAAGTAATAGTTGGTTCCTTCAGCTTCCTCTGTTAAAGATTACATCTCCCTGGTCTGTGTAGGTAAGGCTAAAAGAACTCAGTGCTGCAGCATTTAACATTGACAAAAGGGTCCTTCCTGGTGCTGGGAATTGCCAGAGCCATCTCTAGTGTTGGACTCTTAATCCTTCTAAGATCATCAATTGGAATTTGTTACTGAAGTGTTATAGCTGGTGCCTCAAGAATTTGAGGAGTGAAAATGGGAGAATTAGTGGAGTTAAATTCTGCAGGTGAAACTAATGGTAGATGTTAGTAGTGCTTCCTGCTTGAATTGAGGATAATGGGATAAAGACCATCTCATGCTTTCTATGCCTGTGTGATTAATAAATTACAAACTGTGATTCAGCATGGGCAGTGACATAAGAAAGCCAAATGTTTAGGTAAAGAGTTCTGAAGGTTTAAACTAGAGATTAGATTGTAAAGAAAAGTGTCAGGAAGCTCTTTTTGTTTCTGCTAGCTGCTATTATTCAGCCCTTGGGCTGGGCCATGTTCCCTAGGCAGCTGGGCTGTGTCTGTTGCTCAGTGTGTGTGCAGTACTGCTGTCCTGGAGGCTGAAGGCAGCAGAGGCTCATCTGTAACCACAGCTTGGTAACAGACAGTGACTCGGTCTTTCCACCTTGGAACTGGAAATTTGGGGTTGAGTATTTCCTCGTGTCAGTGTGTTCCTCCTGACCTACATTTTGTAAGGAGGAGTTCTTGAAGTGCCTGTGTTACTGGGCTGTTGCTAAATTAGAGCAGGGGATTTTTGAACTTCTGACAGCCTCTTCCCTTTCTAGAATGACTCGTTTCCAAGGCAGAGCTCAGTGCTTTTGTTACAGAGCTGTCATTGATGACCTGTTGGAGATTGGTGCTGAACAGAGCAAGAGACTGCTGTGAGTTCTTGTGCTAGAGCAGGGTGACTGAGTGCATCTTCCCCCTAGGGAAAACCTTTCCTTTAGGACAGAGAGACCCAATCTTGTTATTACATGCCACAAACTGAGGAGTTAAAGGTGCACAGGAATCTTGAAAAGAAATGAACCATGGTGCACTCAGATGGTGACGGGACATTTTGTGTGTGGCTAACCCTTGATGTGCAGTGAAATTAATGGCTGCATGTTCTTTCTTGTTCTGTTCTCTGTACCACAAGGCCGTCTGGTACTGTTAGCTGTCCAATTTGCATGGATGTCTACTCAGAGGTAAGGACCCACATGCTGTCATCCTTTATATGCTGTGTGAGGGAGGAAGGGGCAGAGGGGGCTCATTTGGCTGGTGTGGGATGTTACAGAGAGCTGGCTTGAAGCACAGAGCTTGCCTTGAAGCTTGCCTTGTCAGTCTAAGTCACTTCTTGGTGGTGGGGGTAGAGGGAGGAGCCCTTGGCAGGACGGCACTGAAAGATCTTCAAGTTCCTTACTATTCTAAGAGTAAAGGACAATTCCAGATATTCTAAGTCCTGTTCGTGTGATGGCAGTAGACGAGCAAAGTTGAATTCTTTACTTCTAATGCCTGTTGTGGTTTTTTTTCTTCTAGATTGTGCAAAGTGGACGACTGATTGTGTCAACAAAATGTGGCCATGTCTTCTGCAGTCAGTGCCTCCGTGATTCCCTTAGGAATGCCAACTCTTGCCCAACTTGCAGGAAGAAACTCACTCACAGACAGTATCATCCCATTTATATATGAGTACTTTTATTTCTCAGGACAGACTCAACTGGATTTTGGGGGAAATGTTATATTTTCAGTGCTCTGAAGATTTAAAGAGCAGCAGGTTGTGCACAAATCCAAATAAAACTGGTTTTTTTGGAGACCAACTTGAACATATCTAGACAGCTTTTTTATGGTCCAAGTTGCTTCTTGTTACGTTCCTGGTTATCATGCTACATCAATGACTGTCTAAACTAGATCAGCAACCTAGACCAGGAAGGAAGCAGTTAATCCATTTCCTTCTACTTTTTTTTTAATGCTTAAATGAGGGAGTGTGAATATTTTGATTTTTCTTACTCTATTAATAATTCCTACCTTCACATACAGGTATGGAATAGTTTCCTTTCAGAAGACAGATTAGCAATTCACCATTTCATTATGCCTTTTTTTCATCCTGTAAGAAGCTCATGACTCTTGCTTTCTTGCATATCATCTTTGCCCAACAAGTAGAGTGAGTACTGTACTGAAGGGTGTTTTTTTCATAAATCAGTCTTAAATTGACAACAAGGGTTATGCAATAAAGTGACCTGCTGTTAACCAGCAGTCAGGTGTTTTGAGCAACAGATTTCAATGTGCAAATGTTTTTATGAACTCCATGAGATCCCAGGTACATAGACACATTGCAGCATGTACAATGTGAAAATAATTCCTTGATTGTTTCAGCTGCCAAGAATTCCTGTATTTTAATCCCAACACTGAATTTATTTTCTCACATGATGAGATGGTCTCTTGGGTTTACTTGTGCTGTAACACTCTCCTAATAACTGTCAATAATACAGTCTTCTCTAGGCTTCCTAGCGATGAAAGCAAAGAAGCAAATTCATCTGTATGCTGAATATCAAACTATCTATAGATCTTTTTACTGTATCAGCTGTTCCCAGTATGATGCTTTAAGTTCAGTGTGTTCTCTTTGCTGTTCTCACTGGTTGTTACACTGAGAGCTGACTGGATGTAGCCTGGTGAATAGCATTGAAAATTAAATAACTCTACTGCCTTTTTTGAGTGGAGGCTTTATAAAGTGTTTGGTAGCAATGTTGACAGCCAGTTAGAGAAAAGTTTCATCTCCTTTTGCCCTGATGGTTGTCCATTAATTTTTTTTTTAATGCAGTTTTAAAAAAGAAGTCAGCTATATTGCCTAGGAAAGGCAATTCCTCTAGCTGAGAAGGCAGGAATGCACCAGTTTATGCACGCTTATCCAGTCACTTTTTCTCCATGTTCTAAATGTCTGTTTTAAACTTACAGCTAAAATCTCCGAGCTGATCAGGAGTCCAGGGTGAGCTGAAACAAACAGGTTGATGTAGACAAGATGATTAAAATCAGTGGTTTATGATCCACAGCTGTGGTAGGTGCATCCATGAGAACCTCCAGAATTAAACCTGGCCACTTCTCTGAAGTTGGTTGCTTATAGAAACCATTATAAGAACCATTCTGTGCCCTGGTGCAGCACAGCCTGAAGGGTGTGTTTAGTTAATTAGTTAATGTTGGTATCACAAGTGTCTTTGCTAACCTGTCCTTATCTGTAGGAAACCTTTCATTAAAGAAGCTCTTCTAAATTAGCTGTCTCAAGCTGCCTTGCAATCCAAAGTAAAGTTGACTTTTTTTTTTTTTTTAATTAGGACGTTTCTGGATATAGAAATAGAGAGTTTTGTTACATAAAGGCTGCCTGAAGAAATGCAGCACCTTCAACCCCCTGGTTTGGAGTGGCTTTGGTTCAGTGCTGTTAGCAGGAATATGCAGTTTCTGTATTGTGGCAATAGGGTGACTCCTACAGAGTTACACACAGGTGGTTCCTGTGTGCTCTCATGGGTAAGATAAACTACAAACAAGGACCACAGCTCTCAGGATACTGCAGTGACAGTGATGGCTGCAGCTGTGTCCCAAAAAGCAGAGAGTTGATGCTTAAAGTATTAATTGTGTGAGGAGAAGCAGCCCAGCATTAAAACTGTAGAGACCCACAAGGGTCACAGAAGCTACTTTGTCCCAGTGGCTTAACTAAGAAAGAATAAATTATAGCTGGTTTTACTGGGGTGGCTGTTGTGTGAAAGGAATGATCAGAAGAGGATTTAAGGGATTACTGCTGAGGATGAGGGTGAGTCAAGTCACTTAACAATGCATCTTTCACAGTCTACTAGCCATGGCCTAAATGATTTTGCACAACTTCCTCCATGTAAATACCACTTTAGAGTTAGTGTCTCAATAAATAGATCTAATCAAAATTTAGATATCATAAACTATAACAAAGAGTTTTTAGCTTTTGTGTACCCTGTGAAGTGCCACAAATTTTGTGCATCTCAGAAAGGATATTATGTCTCAGTACATGGAGAAAAAAAACCCAGAAATTCATTACATGCTTTTTTCTTCAAGGGAAAAAAAAAAAAGTCTGATATATTTCAGTTCCAGCAATATTTCACATTGGCAAGAACTCATAGAAAATGAAAAAATCTTTAAGTAGATGTCTGTCTTGTTGTATATAGTTCAATTTTTCCTGTATTTAATTGTATTCAAGTCTGTCTGCCCATCTATGTTTACTCTGCTGGTAGGCAGAGGGTTCTCTTAACAGGTGAAAATAAAATGATTGGATTGATCAATCACAAGTGCTTCTTTTCATTGTGCTGGAGTCATTGATTTGGGGGGAAAAGGTCCTGGAGGCCAAAGCCTTTCAGATGTTGGGGCCAGTGTGGGTTGTGTGGGCAAAGGAGAAAGTCACCACTTGGGGCAGGAGGGATGTGAGAACAGGAGATGAAGTCCTGCTCAGGATGGGGACAAGGGGGCAGTGCAGAGGTGGCTTGTGAGTGGGGGAGCCTGGCAGCCCATGCCAGAGAGAGCAGTGAAGAGGGTGGGAGGGTGTTGGGCCACCTCCCTGGGGGTCCCATTGCCACTGGATGAAGCAGCCATTGGAGAGAGGGCAAGGAGGAATGCTGAGGAGAGAACGGGACACAGTGTAGTTTCAAAGTCACAACAAAGCTCACTTGATTTGTTTTTTTTTCTCCAAAGAAACTAAAGAGATGCTGTTTCCTGAAGGTCTTGGCTTATTTCTCTTAGTTGCTTTTATTGTATTTTGTTCTTTTTTACTCTTTATATTGTACACATATGGAGTAGCTGCCTTTCCAAATGCTGATGAGTAATTTGCTATTTCATGACACTTCTGGTTTTATCCTAAAATAAGCTTATAACTTTTTTGCTTTCTGCTGTACTATCTTTGCCTTATTACATCACATTCTGTAATAATGGATTTTTTTTTTTACAGTTCAGGATTAAAGTGACAACCTCCATCATGCAACAATGTAACCTGCTGTTCAACAGATGTCAGATGTTTTAAACAGACGGCTGTGTGGACAGGAATCCTGTTGTTATGGGGAGTCCTTCCTGCTTCAGTTAAGCCCTTGATCTGCTTCTGGTGGAATATTGGATCCATCAGATCTGCTCTCTGATTTGCAGCCAGATTTGGCACTTTGGGTGGATGAAGCATGCAGCAACTGCAGGAAGCTGTTCTCACTTGGGGTTTGATTCTGTATCACAGTTTTGAAAAGCAGAAGGGGTGGATATGAAAAAAAAAACAAAGAGAAAACCAGCCCTGGTCTAAGGAGCTGGGTATGAACCATGGTCCAGTGGCTGGGCTGAACATGTGATCTGAGTAATGTTTGCAGTGCTGCAGGGTCTGAAATGAAGGCTGAGATCGGGTGGATGATCCTGTGGGCTGGAGAGGAGACCATGGTTATAGACTGGGGACTGGGGCAGGAACATCACACACTAGAAACTGGAACTACAGAGCAAAGTGTACAGATGTGTTTGCAGCTTTTTGTGTGCGAGCAGACAGTTGGCAAAGGGGAATTGCCTGGGGTAAGTGTTGGTGTATGGCAGGTGAAACAGATTAGCAGGGCCATAGCTGCATTCTGGCTGCAGAGCTCAAACCTCCATTTACCTGGATTAGGATGGTGACACAGGTCAGGGGCTATGCTGACAGGTGACATGATGCCACCTATGAAGTTTTGTTAACTGTAGAGATGTGTCCTTGCATTGTGTCTGATCTACACTTGCTGGCAGTGAATGCTAATTTCATATGTTCTGTTAAAATCTTCTCTAGGTCAAGAGCATGGAGTTAAGCTCTTGGGCTTCTGAGGATGGTTTTACCTCCAAATACTTTGTCTTTTTTATGTCAATGTTGCTTGATGATGTAAAGTCCAGCTTGGTTGGTTGTGTTTCATCTAAAGACCAAATTCATTGTGGTTTCTACAGTTGACTTAGGGCCTGCAAACAATGAGATGCTTTACAGCTGCTTCATATTGTTTCTGGAATCCTAAATCCTCCTATAGGTTTTCTTTGAGAGTTCTGGGAAGGTAAAAGGAACAGGAATATCTGGTCTGGGGCTTCTCTCCCACTGCTGCCACCACCACCTAATGAGGTTTCTATATCCAGCACACAAAAAATTAGGTTACACAAAAACTGTTATTCCTTTTCCACCCTTTTTCACTTGTGCCCTCGTGCTCTTCGTTGGGCACCAAAATCTGTCTTGGTTTCAAGGACAGGTGTCTGCTAAGGAAGGCAGGAGCCTCCCCTGGAATGGAAAATGTAAACCCCCTCCCTCTGAATTATTATAATTTTGAAATTAGGGGCTTCTCAGGCAAAGATATGAGAATAGCAACAACAGTTCTTCACTAGTATGTAAAATAAAGCAAACAAACAGCCGCAGCTCTGACGTTAACACCAACCAGAGCCAGCAGCGCCCTCCCGGCCTTTCGGCCGCGGCGCTTCCCCCTCGCTGCAGTTCCGGGCATGGCCGGCAGGGGCGCTGCTGGCCCCCGGCGGGCAGGGCAGGGGCGGTGACTCCCCCGCGCCTGCAGGGGGCGCTGTGCCGCGGGCTGAGGGAGCGCGCGGCATTGGCGGCTCCGCCCAGAGGGGAGGGGATGGAGGAGAGGCTTCGCCTCACAAACTCCGGGGCGGCCGATCCCGGTGCGCCAGCTGGACTCTCCGAAGCAGCAAGCTGGCCTGGCAGGACATCTCAGCAGGGGCTACATCTCAGCCGGGCTACAGTGCAGTGAAAACTCAGAGTAGTGCTGAAGAGACAGCAGGGGCAGGACAGCGGTGACCCAGCTCCAGCAGGGCAGGGAGAGCCGGGCCCAGGGTCCCGGGCACCCGAGCGGGTGCGCACAGGTCCCTCTGTCTGTGAGGTGGGTGTTCATAAGGTCCCAGTTCAGTGGCTGCTCTCACGAGCAGAGCAACAGAGGCTCACCCCCAGCAGCAGCAGCAGCAGCTCTGGGCTGGGCTCTGGCAGCAGCAGCAGCGAATTCCCTTCCAGGGCAGCAGCTCGGACCGCCATCCTCCTGCATAGCCGAGAGACAGAGAGCGAGCCTGCAGCTGCCCCAGCCCTGACTTTTATCAGCCCTATCCTCACCGTATCTCTGCCCCATCGGAGAGAATCTCCCAGGTAAGAGAAATACAACCAGATGCCCTCCTCTCCCGAGCTTAGCCATTTCTTGTGTTTTTCTTAAGTACCTCGTTGTACCTAGGAAACACCTTGCTAGTGTTTCCTAGCAAGTTATGGGGAAAAAATCTATAAGTAAAAAAGAACAAAAGAAAAGAAACCTAACCCCCAACACCAGAGGAGAGCATTACCATCTCTCCATCTGTCAAGGAGAGTTGGTGCTGTGTCCAAATGCAGTCCAAGAGTCTGACGTGTCCCTTCAGAGAGGGGTCCCACCCATGTCAGTGGTGCAGGATGAATGCAGAGGTGATGTGATATGTACTGGTTTTGTTAGAAATGAGATGGAGGTCTCAAAGACCATTTCAAAAATATTTTGATTGGTTGCTACATCTTTCCCTCAGTAAAGCCCTTGATTACACCAGCAATGTAAACCTGAAGGCCTTACTTCCCCCCAGTAACTCTGCTACCCACAGATTGTAGATTCAGACTTTGTATATTTTTATTTTCCATAGTAGATGTTACCTTGAGGTTTTAGGTAAGCAGTTAGAAGCAGATGTATTAGGAATGGAGAACTGCTTCTTTCTAATCCTGTTTCCTCTCTCATATTTCATGAAGAATGAAATGAATGAAGAATATATTAGCCTTAAAAATCTTACACAGAAAAACAACAGGTTATGATATTGATTTAATGCAGAGGTAACAAAGGTCAAGGGATTAATGGTCATAGAGGTGTGTCTATCTGAGCACTTGTAGGTGTCAGTTTTAAACACATTCTGATTCTTTATGCAGGAACTTTTTTCACATGGAGTACACCAAATATATTCATACATAGTAAGGGATTCTTCTTGCTTCCAGGGAAAGAGAAGGGCCTCTGCTTTCTCTGGCAGTAGTTTATCCCACTTAGTGCCTTATGGGATGGGATAGATAGAGCAGCATTATTTTTTTAATGTAAACTTCTGTGTAGCTCTTTTTGCACATCTTGACTTGCTGCATCATCACAAGTGGGCAATTCATAATTAGTGTGATTAAAAGCATATATTGCAGTGGAATAGAACAACAAAGTTAGTCATTAAAACTCTGCTGCAAGGAGGTGGTATGCTGTCTCTTCATCTCTTCTTTCCTTTGCCAAAAATTCCTCCAAAAATCTAATTTCAAGCCTTGCTCAGCAGAGGAAGGGTATGAAGCTGTGGCTATCTCCATGACCAGTATTACAACACCACTTCCCCAAATCATTTATTAGTTGCCACAAAGATTGAAGCGTTTTTCTAACTAATTCAGAAATCAAAATTTTAGACATGGATCATGCATATATTTGTGCCTTCCTTTTTGCTGGAGTGCAGACAAATGAATTTTAAAAATAGCCTGGGGTGAAGGTTTAAGTCGTTCGTTTTACAAGGCTCTTTAAAAGCTTCTTTCCTAACCTGCCAAATTATAGGATGGCTATAATTTGTTTAAGTCTTTCAACATTTAAGAAAGTGCCTGCTGCATATTGAAGCATTAACTCCCCTTAGCTGAGCGAATGGAGCGCGGGGCTGCAGGAGCAGCCGGGGCTCCACTGGGAAGGAGCTGTCTGCTCAACGCCAGGCCTCATGAATTGCAAAGAGCTAATTAGAAGAAATGCTCACAAAAGACTGATTTTCTGACACTTCTGCCTAAGAAATATTTGAAGTGCTTTGGGCATTCTGAGAGTTCTCTGTGTGTAGAGACGGTTTGTTAGACTTGCCATCAGTGTTCCTTTTATTTTTGTCTTCTCCCACCTCTCATATCTGAAGGCAGAGAGCATTAAGTGGAACAAAGTGCTGCTCAGCCACTGTCACCATCATTCAGAAAGAAAGGGGACTTCCAGCTGGAGGTGCTTGGACCCTAAAATTGATTTTTTATTATTAATTTTATTTGATCAGCAAAAATCAGCCAGTTCCATAAACTTCTACAACCATCTGCAGGAGCTGCAAATTGTCCCCCAAAGCTGTTTTCAGAGGGGAGCAGAGACGAGCAATTCAAGCAGTGTTGGAGGCTGGGGATTTAATAAATGACACCAGGGTCCCAGGCATGAACTCAGGCAGAGCCCTCATTTTGTACCTTCCTTCCCTGAGAAATCAGGGCTGTTGTTTGCCCTGTGTTCAGGGATGCCAGGGAAAAGGATGTTCAGGGAAAAGGCTGATGCCCAGTTTGCTGGATCTGCTGTGAACCTACCACTCCCTCTGGCAGCAATGGGGTTTCGCTGAGCCACAGCAGGGCAGTACCTGTTCATCTGAAGAGATGAATGAAATAATTGTGTTGTGTGTACAGCAGCTCCTTGGAAATGCAAGAGAAGTAGAAAAGGTTTGCAATTAAAAAATGGACAGTTACACCTCAGAATTGCTACCTAGATATTTTATAGGATTTTATTGGTTTTAGTATTGTTTTGTATCTCTTAGGATGCCTGGAAAAAGCTTTCTGGACATTATTTTGAAAACAAATGTTTATGTATTTATCTATCCTACACACTGATTTTACAGCTGGAGTTGCAATGCTTGGATATCCTGGACAAGAGTGAGATTGCCAAGTCTAACCTCCTCAGTCATCCCTCTGGGCTTCTTCATCTGAAATTGCTAATATCCACAAGACTGCTCCCTTAATATCTGAAACATCCCTTGGGTAAGGTGTTGTGTTTGTAGGCTGGGAAATATCTTGTGGTCCTGGGCTTGTGTCCTGCATCCCCCATTCCCTGCCATAGTGATGCCCAGACAGCATTATGGCAATCCAGACCAGGACACAAGGCAGTTCACTAGGATAGAAAACACTTTGTGTCTGGTTTAGGTTAGGTCCAACACCTAGGAAGAGTTTGAGGCTGTTGCTGGGACACACCTGGTGTTTGACAGTGCAGCTTTGGCTGGTTCCTGGCAGGGAGGAGCTCACATCCCCAGACTGAGTTATGTTGCTCCTACCTCGTGCTGCAGCCAAGATCCCATGGGAGAGACCATCCAGCCCTGACATGCCTGGAGTGACTTGGGAAGCTGCCCCCTGCTGCCAGATTTCTTCTGGAAAAGGGTTTTGTGCCAGGTGGGAACATGTGGGAAACATCCTCTGGGATGCACTGACCTCAGAGACAGGAGGAAGTGACAGTGCACAGGAGACTTGGGTTTCTGCCAATCCTTTTTGTGCCATGTCTCCCTGATTTCTGGTTGTGGGATTAATCAAAACTTACAAATAGGATAAAACCAAGGTGAGGAAATACAATGCTGGCTTGTACTGTTCCATCTTGGTCTGGGCACACACCCTGACTGAGGTCTGGGATAAGTGTTTCCATCCAAGTCCAAAGCATATGTGCATGTAAGTCACCATTATCTTTATTCCTCTTAGGGTTCCTTCCAAACTGGCACTATACCATTTCTTGGCAAAAGCATAGTCTAGACAAGATGGCCTAGCACCCTGTCCAGCTGGATCTTAAAAATGTCATGTGTTGAGGAGTCCCCCACATCTCTGGGGAGTTTATCCCCATGACTGACTGTTCTCTGTGTAAAAAAAATTTCCTCTTGTGTCCAGTCTCACCACAAGTAACTCATACCTGTTACCTCCCCTCTTTTCCATGTGACTCTTTGTAAAAAGGGAGTCTCCATCTTCTTTGTAGCTACCCTTTAAATTCTGGGACATGGCAATAAAGTCTCCCCTAAGCCTTCTTTTCCCAAGGGTGTACAAACCCAGTTCTCTCAGCCCCTTTTCTGTTATGGCTGGTTCCCAATCCTCTGATAACCTTTCTGACCCTTCTCTGGACCTTCTCCAGCCTGTCCATAAAATTTCTGTGTAGTGGGGACCAAAACTGAACATTGTATTCCAGGTGTGGCTTGACAAGTGGGATAATGACATATTTATCTTTGTTGGTGATGCCCTTGTTGATGCAATCCAGAATCCTGCTGGCTTTCTTTTTATATTATGTTGAAATATTGTTGGAATGCTGAGTTGCAGATTTTGTTCATTAAACAAGGGTAATGAAAATGATTAAAAATGAATGTCTTTCTAACTAGTCTATTTTTGCTTTATGTGTTCAGTAATTTGAAGAAATTAGTGGTGAATAGCAAATTTTGTCAGTGCTGTGAATAATTATACCTGCAATTATTAAACACTTGTTATTAAAGTTGATGAGGAAGCTGGCAGTTCCTGTTTAAACTGCATACTGTTAATACTAAAGAAGCTAAGAGAAAAACAATGGAGATGATTAGGGATCTTGGTGGGACATATTGAAGAAATCTGACTTTTATTCAGCCTAACAAGGGAACTGTTAGAGAGGATTTAACTCAAGTGTTTAGTATATTGAAATTTATTGCAGTGACAGGCCCAGTAAGAGGGAAGCAATTATTAAAGGTTAATGGCAAACATTAAAATGTGCAGTTGTGGTTCTCCCCTTCAGCTGTGAGCCAGGCATCTCACCAATACCTTCCCTTAGGTTTTACATGTGAGACAAGAGGAGAAACCTCTGACCAGCACACAGGTGGATAGGTGGACAGAAAAAGACACAGACCACAGAAGGGCAGTTTGGATTCAGCAATGAAGTCTCTGTCAGGAGCTTCCCAACCCTTGGGAGTGTCCCATAGTGAACCACTAAAAAATGAGCAGTGTTTCCCCATTGCCTCTTTGAAGATTGAGGTTTGAAAGTTAAAGCTTTGAACTGCTTCATTTTAGGAAATGAGGCACACTGTGTGAGGTCATTAAAAGGTCTTGCAGTTGATACTTCAGGCAAACAAGCAAGGAACACTTGGATACATCAGGAGAACTTCACCTGGGTACCAACGAGCAGCCAATGAACTTTGGGGGAACAAAGAACTTCTCTCCTGATGTGCTGTTGCTGTGAAGGGGCTGTGAGGCTTCCACTCTCAAAACCCTCCATAAGAAAGGGCCCAAGCTGCCTCAGAGACTGCTGCAAAATCTGTCAAGTGCTGGAGTCTTTGCTGTCTGTGGTGCTGCTGCCCTGCCTCCCTCTGCTGGTGTGGCTGCCTGGGATCACACCCAGCACAGATCTTTCTTCCTGCACTCTGTGAGCCAAGGCTGGGCCCATGGTGCTGGTAACCCTCCTCCTGTGCTTCTCTTGGAATTTTCCCACTCTACTATTTTCTCTCTTTCCTTCCTCTTTTATGAAAAAATAAAGTTGAGTTGTCACTTAGAATACCAACATTTAACCTTGTTTGTGTTTTTGTTTTAATCTTTCTTTTGGGTGTGTTTAGAACCTGATTCCTTTCTGCAACTGTGGATTAAGGCAAAACTTGCCTCTCCTCATCTTCAGCAAATTGGAACAAATGCAGCCTTGTGCAAGCCCTGAAGGGATGTTTGGAATAGGCAACCTCATAGCATAGTGTTGGTCACAGCTCTTACTGCTGCCCCTCTTGGCTGGACACCCCACTCACCAATGAGGAAAAGAACTTCCTGCCTCTTGCTGAAGAAAAACAATCTTGAAAATATTCCTATGGACAATAAATAAGGCCTCTCTCAGGGTTTTCTGGGCAGCCTAGAAGTTAAGAATTACAAAGAATCATCAAAACCAGAAAATATTTTTCTTCAAGAGCTAAGTATATTGAAAAACACTTTTAATTGTGGTCATAAATCAGTGCAGGACACTGATACACAACATGCAGCTCTTGTTGACTTCCTCACACCAAAGTACATGGGCCTTTGTGAGCTCCTGTGCTGAGCCAAGAGGGGAATCCCTTTCTTCTAGCTCAAATTTGTTTCAATTCATGCTGATTTTAATTCCTATTAATTTTGCTGTCATAGTCATTTCTCTGTCAAGCACCTGAGCACCCTCCTAGGTGGTGACTGGGGAGCATTGTCTGCCTCTGGGGCTGCTCCCTCACCATGGCATGCCAGCAGCTTGGCCACTTGTGAGCTGATTGTGACTTTGCCAGGTGCACTTCAGTGTGGACCAGTCCAGGAGCAGAGGCCAGACAAGCCATTTTTCTCATTCTCTGGCTGGAGAAAGGACAAGAGTCTGCCAACAGCATAAAATATTGGCACTGCTACCTGGAGAGGCAAAGACCAGACCCTGTTCAGAACTGAGGGCCACCTCCAAAGCTATTTTTTCCAGGAACCTTGACAACTGCTAGCACATTTGGTTGGTACAAGGCCAACTGGTGCTGTAAAAGGGTCAAAAGGTGGGAAGATATTGATTGGCCTGACACAGAAGGTGGTCACTGGTGCTATGCTGCATGCTACCACATCGGTCACCTGTGGGCCAGCAAGGAGGTGAGGATCCCTGAGTTATAAATTCACATCATATTTTTGCCCTGGAGGAAAGGTGCCCAATGTGCTTAAACAGCAACCATCTCTGTGTGCTCCAGGGTCTGTGAGGAAAAAAGAAATCATGGCTCAGATTAGAGAGGTGAACAAAGTAAACACTCATATTTTTCAAATGACCTCAGCTCCAGAGGAGAGATTAACAAGCAGCATTGGGATGTCTCCATTAAACAGATCTCCACCTAATGGCTTCAGCTAGACAGAAATATTTTTTTCCTACTGCTGTAGAGCAGATGAAACTACTAGAGGAAAATAATGGATATTAACTTTCAAAAGCATGGTGATTTGGACTGAAATAAAATTCCTGTGGTTGACACTATGTACTTGAGTTATAAGATCAAGTAGTGATTTACTTATGAAATTGCTACGGGGAGGTCTTTGAAATGGTGAATTGGGGTAAAGCATGCCATAATATATTTAGCAACAGATAATGCAAATTGCAGAAGAAGAGAAGAGGAGTGGAAAATAAATTAACTCTTTAAAATGTTGTTGAGTATTTATGGGGAGGTAATAGGTTTCATGTGAATCAGAACATTAATCCTCGAGTCCTGGAGAAATGCCAGATCCAGTAATTGCATTTTGTCAGCCCAAGTCACATCCACAGCAAAGTGCTGCAGGCTTGCACCTACTCCAGGCCCCTCCACCACACAGGGAAATACTTTCACCTCTCTCAGGCTCTCCTCAAGGTTCCCAAGTCCCCTCTGAGGTCATTCTGATGTTTCAAGACCCTTAAAGATGCAAAGTGAAGTGTCTGTAGTCTCACAGGAAATATGTCAGCATTGCTGCTGCAGCTCCCTGCCAGCAGTAACAGTCTGTGCTTGTGCACAGCTGGAACCTGGGGATGGCCACAGAGGAGGTATCAGGTTCTTTCACTGGCCTGACTTGGTCAAGTAATGGGCTGAACAACCCCAGTGCCAACAGCTGCTCCTCACAGGACTGGTGCACCAGACCCTTCTCCTGTTATTATATTGCAAAGGTTCCATATTGTGAGAGTTTCATACCTCCTTGATGATTCTCATAGACAGCTCCTCTAAGCACTGACCCTTCCCAACTGGCTCCAGTTCCCCCTCACTCAATCAATCAACCAACCAATCCACTCTTTTATAACACTTCTCTGCTTATTGCCTACAGCTGCGGCCTGTTAGAGTCAGGCCTGTTCCTAATTTCTAATAATTGGCTCAGCTGCAACTCCTTAGGGCTAAGATTGCTTTCTGTACTACCTTTAATTTCTTATATTGTATCCCCCTACATTCTCCAACTTCCCTGCCCTCCTCTGGACATGCTCAGTGTCTTTCTCGTAGTGACTGGGCCCCAAACTGAGCACAAGATTTGAGGTCTCATACTTCCCAGGGAAACAGGTGCACCCCACTCCTGAGTGGGCAGCCAGGGAGACTGGCAACAACCCCCCAGGAACAGGGCAGGGCATCTTCTCATTCCCAGAGCTGCTGCATGAGCACAGCCCACAGCATTATATGATGTGCCCCAAGCTGAGAACAGTAACTGCTTCCAGGCAGGGCACTGCAGCACTTGCTTGCAGCAGCCTCTTTGCCTTTGTCTCCCTTGTTGGACCTTTTTGTGAGCCCTGAAGGCACCTGCAAGAATTGTAAATCAGTTACAAACTACTACATTGGAGAAGTTCAGTACGTCAGAGACAGATTAAAAGACCATAACTTTCATGAGCAGACGCAAGTGTTAAGAGAGATTTATTTCGAAACAGCTTTTGAGCTCTTTGGTGCTCCCTGTGCCAGTGAGAAGAAATGTCTATTAGTCTATAATCTGCCAGTAACTACATACACAAAATGCACTGAACTGATGCTTGTAGCCTAATTGAGATGCCTGTTGTGCCCTCTGGATGTACCAGTGCTGCCTGGAACTCAGCACAGTAAATAGATATGCATGTTCTTACACAGATGGAAAGCAGAGCTGCTGTATGCCAAGGATTTGCACAGCATAGCTGTCAGTGTGCTTTTGATTTTCCACGTGGGTTTCATCGCTTTCCATGGAAAATAAACTTTCACTATTTCCCTACCACGCCCTAGCCCAATTCCTCTGGGTAAAAATAACAAATACATGACTTAATGCAGTGCTGTGCTGCTGGATGTGGAGGCAGAGGATTTGCAGCATCCCATGCTGATGCTCAGGCATCATTCCACAGTTGACAGCAGCTCTTAGAGGGGCAGTCAAGCCCTCTGTGCCAGGCTAAGCAGTGCTAACAGAGTTAATCCTGAACTGCTAAACTGGCCCCAGGATGTCTCTCTTGCAATAGAGGTCATGCCCTGCATCTTGCCTACAAAGCTGGAGAGTCCTCCTGGTCTTCTCTCTGCAAAGCAGATCCTACTGTGGGAATGGTGGTGACCCTGTGGGATCGTGCCTGAGTAGGGGAATAAACCACCCATCTCACACAGACACCAATACATTTGTAGTCTATCACACTTTAACCTCCAAAAAGATGCTTCTGTGATGGATGATTTACTTATTTCTTTTACTTCCTGAGCAACCACAGACACCAGTCCAGCCTCCAAGGTCTCCATTGCATCAGAGGCCATGGTTGAAAAGACTTCCAGCTCAGTGGGTGCTTGTTTGCATGACCAATTTCATTCTGCTCCTGGTGAGGACTGGAGGGAGGAGGGGAGATTGACCAGGCTGTCTTTATCTCTGTCCATCCTCCCCTTTCCCAGTTTTCTGGATTTGGGGAGTTTCTGGGTCAGGCTGGGGCAGACCTTGCTCTGTTCCCACCACCAGTGCCTTTCAATATGCTGACAACAGCAATTCAAGCGTCATGAGGTATTTACTGCTCACCATCTCCCTGCCTTCATTTCATAGAATATGAATATTTCATAGAATATATCCTGAGTTGGAAGGGACCCACAGGGATCACCAAGTCCAGTTCCTGACCCTGCACAAGACAGCCCCAAAAATCACACCATAGGCCTGAGAGCATTGCCTGTGTTCCAGGCCTGGGACTGGCTGTAGAAGCAGCGACTTGAGGCAGCCGTCCTGGCCTTAAGGAGAGTCCTGTGTAGAACAGCAACTTGTTACATTTACCTTAACTTTGATAAAGACTCTCTGTTCTCTTGGGAAAGGTTCATAGCAGAGAAATGACTGCAGCCATAAACATCATGTGTAAATATTTTTGCATTGGCTCCCAGAACGCTGGGAGGCAGCACATTTGAGTGAATGGCCACTAAGGGCAGAAATGTCTGCTCTGAGGAGTGCTTGGTAGTGGCTGTGGCTGTGGCTGTTTTCTTCTGTACGTTCCCAGGACTTCCTTTAAACTTTCCCATGTAGATACATAAATACTGGATTGTGTGTAATAAAGATGGATCCTGCTGGAAGAAGCAGTGCTCTCTGTTGGTTTTTTTCCAAACTGTTGCATTGGCTTTTATTGCAATTATCCTTTCAAATGTCTGGCATTGATTCCTCAGTGGCAGACAGCAGCCTGGATGAGATGTTGGTCTGGTCTTGCTGGATATCAACACTATCCTGCAGGAACAGACTTTCAAGTTTTGAAGAAATACCCATTTTACCCAAGTGTGTATGGTATACACTTATGGTTCTCACATGGAGCTACTAGAAGGAAAACCAGAAAGGAAACAAGAATCTTCTGGAGTCAGTTTTTGTTTTCTTAGCACACTGATTGAAATGTGTCTATTAAACTACTGCTTGCAAAACCACGGGGTATGGTGAAATTTTGTGCTGAAGGAGATCAGTAGAAAGACTCCAAGGAATGAGACTTAAAATAATGTAATTTTTGGATTGTGGCAAAACTCTGAGAGGAAATTCCAGAAAGATATTTTAAAGTTTAAAAGGTGTTCCCCAAGATTTCAGGAGATCCAAGGGCAGTGAGGGATGAAGTACTGTACCCACAGCCAGCCCTTCCTCTAGGCAGACCTCAGGAAGCAACATCTACATTTTGATTTATAAAGTCAGTCTTCCTCAGGCAACTCAAGACTAAATACTAGGCATAAACAACATTTGTAACCATTATCTTACAGGACAAAACTAAACCAGGATCAAATGATTGATTTTGTTGTTTACAACATAGATACAATGCTCATTCCTAGGTGCAAGAACTTGAACTGCATTAGAAAACATAAAATAAATGTCCTTATTTTCTTTTTTTTTCTCACCAGTCTTTAAAAATTGGTTACTAATAGATCTTTCTGTCTTTTTCCTACCTTCTTTCAAACAATGGCCCATCCAAGGGCATCTCTCAGCTACAGCTGCTGTTACCTGCAAGAGAATACATAACAGGCTTCACCTCCAGGCATCACCTTGGAAACGGCAGAGCAGCTTTGTGCAGTGTCCAGAGGAGAGTGGGCTGCTCTGCAGAGAATGAAAAAGGCATTGCCCTTCTCCAAAGAGCTCTCAGTCTGTTGTTCATGGTAGCAGCAGTCCCAGGTGGAGGCAGATCGACGTGGGCTGATGCTGGCCATTGTCAGCCTTGACTCCAGAGCCCTGGGCACGGTGGGGTCAGAGCAGTTTGGTGCACAGCTCGTGGCACCCAGGCCTGGGCTGCTGTTTCAGGACCTGTGTGAGTGTCAGTGGTGCAGGTCTGGTGAGCACATCTCTCAATGTCTCTTTTGTTATGGCAAGGAGGAGTCTTTGCACTGCGTCAAAATGTTCTGCATTGTGGAGGGAGCCTCTGGCCACTGCAGCAACATTACTCTGATTACAGGGAGTCGCATCGTGCTAAAATAAATCACATCCTCCACTGGCTGATGTCACTGTGGAAAGGAATGGCCTCACTGCCTGCAAATCTGTGGCTCTTAATAGACAAAATGTTTGCATACATGGAAAGATAATGTATTCATAAAAGATAAAGCAGAAAACCAATAGCATGTATTTAAAAAAATAGGTGAGTGACACAGACACTTACAGTGCTGTAGAATGAAGGCAGGCTGTTGTTTCTATCTTCTTTTAATCACATTTTATCCCAACAGCCCAGTAGTGTCACACACTCTCACCCTGTGCCCCTGGAATAGCTCTGCTGGCTTCTGGAGTCAGCTGCAAAGTCTCTTGTGACGTTTTGGCCACTTCCAACACATTGCCATAAATAAAACCAAGTAAAGGCCTGGGAAGGCACCTGTAGCATAGGTCAGCATTTGTCTTGCTACAAACAAAGGGGATCCTGCTTGTTTTATCTCATTACTAGGGAATTTGGCAAGAGCTATCCTGTGCAAAAGCATGGAGTGCTGGGGGAGATGCCCTGTGCTGAGGGAGGGCTGCAGCCTGCAGTGACACAAAAGCCACACGTGCTCTGTGTTTATCATGAACTGAGCTGCTCTTTGTAATTTTTACACTACAAAGCACAGTATTGGGGATTCTGGTGAGACTGAAGCTGGAAAAAAGGCAGAAGGGCAGCAGAGAGTGTGTGACCAAGGGTCAGAAGGAGTGAGCACTAATTGTCTCCAGCTTGTCAGCTAGCTGTGATATTTGTACACACCTTTATTTCTCAAGGTGATATGGAGGTGCTGTAAGAATAATGAGCTCTTCAGCTTGCAGGCAGAAGGAAGGTTTTACTAAAGGTGAGACATACTGAGAACACTCCTGACACTGAAAAGACATTTACCTTCATGCTTGGTCTTGATGAGACAGAAAAGTCACCTGGGTAAAAGGCGGAGAGGCTGCACCTGGAGGGGAAATCAAGCTTTTTCCTGCCCTCTGCTTTCACTGTCCACTGTCCACTGGAAGCTCACATCATGCAGCCTTTAACACTCAGCACTGCCAGCTGCCCAAAGAGGGCGGTAATGCCTCCTGGTGCCAGTGACCACACAAAACCCAATGCACAATTTTCACCATGGATGGAGGCAAACAGGTCTCAGGACTCTGGGCACAATTTCATGGAGCTAAAACCAGGAGAATCTGTCACCAGCTCGTGTACCAGGGCTGTGTGTGTGGGGGTGGTCCCTCTGCATCTCCATCAGGCTCAGAGGAAAGATATGGTCACGCTGAGCAATTTGGCAGCCAGGCAGGGTGGCTACAAACCATAAAGCAGACAGGTTAATTTACTACCTTAACTCTTGAAGGCTGCCTCAGGCTGAGAAAATCAAATCTTCACAGAGAGTGAAGCAAGCAAAAAAACCCACAAACATCTGTCTTTGGTGCTGCTGAGAGTCTGGGAAAAGAAGCTTACCTGCATCTCAAGATGATGGAGGCACCAGCGGGGCTTTGGGCTGTGGGAAGTGATTGCTTGTCACAGTGGGAATGAAGTGAAAACCATTAATTAGCATTGTAATTGGGGAAAGCAGAACTCTATTATATGAACAAGGGGAAATCAGCCTTTTTATTTACAAATGTTTAGGTTTTTCAGCTGAAGGCCTGAGCTTGAAGATGTGCAGCCATGCAAAACCTCCCCACTGCTTTGATAATGCCAGTACTTCCTTCCCTTACAGTGATCATAAATGGGGGTAAAAAAGAGAAAATGGGTGTTTAGTGTTGCCTGGGTTTGCTGAGAAAGAGCAGGAGGTTACAGTAATTTGTATGTACCCTAAGAAATAGTTTTAAAGAAAATTTTTAACTTTTTTTTTTTTTTTAAGAAAGAGGTTTCATCCCTTGTGCTGAGGGAACATGGATGAGCTCACATGTCTTGCAGTGGGGCATTTCCAGATTGCCATAACACTTAAATCTGTGCACAGACCTGCAAAGGTGTTTTGCTCATGAGCTGATTTTGCACGTGGGCAGGATACGGTGAAAGAAAAGGTGATTCAAAACCTCCACATTTTTCCTGGTCCCCTCTGTCTCTTGTTCTTCTGTTTGAACTGCATTTTCTGTACCATCTTCTTCTGCTTTCTGCTAACATACCCTCACTCCTTCCCCTCTTGGCTGCCAAAGAAGCTTGCTGGAGGCTTTTCAGTAGACAGTCACCACAGCTGGAGTCCCAGAAACATCTCCAAAAATCCATGTCTTCCTGTCTTGCCTGCAGTCAGTACCTCTCTTCCTGTGACACTCGTGGGACACTCACCTGCTCTCCCTGCCAGAGTCCCAGCTCTTCTTGACTTGCAGCTCTGTGAGGTCTCTGTTCTGGCCTTTTTTTGGGGTATGTATTCCACAGCTTCTGTGTTTCCTTCATTTACAAGGATAACAGGAGGAACACACTGTAAAAACTCACCCATGCTAACTAGGCCAAGCAGATGAGACTTTTTGCAGTTTAACAGTACCAGGGGAAGCATTTTCTAGTTTTGTGCAGAACTTGAAAAATGGTCAATGATTTTTTTCTATGCCATTGAAATTCCACTGGCTTTTTATATGATGTTAGTGTTGTGTTTTTTAAGAGAAAATGAAGGTTTTGTTCAACTATGGCAGATTTTTTACAGAGCAATCTACTTTATAGATGGGATTTATATGGTTCTTCAAGTAAGGCATCATGACATATAGGCTCAGAAAGAAGTTTTGCACCATGAGTTTTATTTCCATTTAATTCTTGGGAAACTGAACTCAAAGAGGTTAAATAGAGGGTGGGAATCATGGAGGGCACTGGGCAGAAAGGAAGCTTCACCCATCCCTTTACTTCCTAAACCAGAGCACGAGCAGCATCTGTGGGTGACCCAGGTTAGATCAATTTCTAAAGGGTATCCTCAGGAGAAAATCTACTTCCAAGAAACACATTTCTGGCAGCCCTTCCCCTACTAGCTTTCTAAGCTTTCAAGCTGCCAAAAATGAATTGCTCTCTTTGACAAAGCTTTAGAATTAATTCAGGCTGAATCTGCTGCCCCTTCTGGATTTGAGTTATTATCCATTATTTTCATCTACAATGCATTTGGCTACCACACACTTTTGAATTAAAACATTTTTCCACTTTTTTTTCTTTTGCACTTTGAAGAAAAAGAAAGGTTAATAAAATTGCTTGAAATGTAGAGAGGTAACCCTTCTTTGAGAAGTGCAGGATATTCAAGTAAATATTTAGCAGAGAGTATTAGTCACACCAGCAAGTTATTTTACTGAAGCATATGATGTAGTTGTTTTATATATAATTTATTTGCAGACATATAATGAAATATCTCTTCTTTGTTCAGTCTGTTTCCAATTTAGTCACCAAGAAATAAAAGAATTAGGAAAACACACCAATGTCCTATCTGGCACAACAGCAGTGCCGTATTTTTAATTTGGAATGAGATGACTAGAAGTGCTTCATTAGCTGAAGACAGGGAGCTGTTATATGGCCTGTGGAAGCTGAAATGTGATAGAACTAAATGTAAATAAAGTTATCATAACCAAACCCAACTATAGCCTGTATCCCTTGACTTCAGTTGGCATGAATTATCGACAATAATGTAGACATTTTAAAAGGGGGAAGAGAAAATTTATCATTTCTCAGTCAGCCTTGACTCAATTAGCCAGGATGGGAAGAATTTATGCTTGAAAAATGATTTCTGATTATTTAAAGTTGCAGGGCTTCTCACTGGTTTTCTGAATAATTTGGACAACATTCTGGAGGGCTTTGGAACAAGTGGGAAAAGGACTTGAGAAGAAGAGGGAGGGAGGGAGGGAGGGAGGGAGGGAGGAAGGAAGGAAGGAAGGAAGGAAGGAAGGAAGGAAGGAAGGAAGGAAGGAAGGAAGGAAGGAAGGAAGGAAGGAAGGAAGGAAGGAAGGAAGGAAGGAAGGAAGGAAGGAAGGAAGGAAGGAAGGAAGGAAGGAAGGAAGGAAGGAAGGAAGGAAGGAAGGAAGGAAGGAAGGTGCTGCTTTTGTGCCCCAGCTGTGTTTACATGCTGTCTGTTGATGTTCACTGGAACTGGTTGGGCTGTGTGAGGTGCAAGGTTTGCAATGCCCAATCTTTCCTTTTTTCACCCTTTTCACAAACAAATGGCACATGGTTGATGGTACAAGGTACTCCTGAAAGTGGATGCTTTAAAAGTCCTGGTTTCTCCCTGAGATTAAAAATAATGGTATGCTCAAACATGTGTGCTAAATGTTCCTTTTCTTTCGTGTACAAGTCTGTTCACATGAAATTTCTACTACTACTAAATAAATAAATAAATAAATAAATCTATAGATAATCTAGCAAAAGCCCCCAAATCCAGCAACTGCAGCCTTCTGCTAATGGTTTGTGCCCTGAAACAGTGTACATTAAAAAGCCCATTTCTGCTGAAGCTTTTGATACTGCACTTGACAACTCTGATACTGAAGTGGCACAGAAAATGCCTCTGCCAGCCTTGCTAATGCACAAACTGCTTCCTTGCACGTACAGAAATGCCTCTTGCAAGCACACACTGTGCAAACATGTCAGTGTTTATTAAGTCTGGGGCTGAGATGTGGAACGGCCTCAGTTTCCTCTGATACCAAGGCAGATGATGTTCCACTCCCTGCAGGAACAGCTCTTAGCTGGTAAATAATGCTATATTCTCATTCTTCCTCAAGTAAATTCCCTTCCTCTAGCAATCTCACACTCTTGGAGTGATGCCAGCCTTATCCAAATGTGACTTGCCCTTTGGGGAATTTCCTTGAATAATTTCTCTTGTAGGGATGAGAGAAGCTGAGAATTATGGCACCCTGTATTCATATAAATACCATGAAATGGTTGTTTACAGAGAACTGCTTATCAATCCAGCAAAAAGCCCCACTGTGCAAATGATGTGAATTGGTAAGAATAACAGGTAACTCTTAAAGGACCTGCAGCTGAAATCCAGACATATTTATACTTGCTGCTATGAGATTTCTGGTACTTGGCATCTCTTTGGAACACGTCATCATATTAATTGTTCATTTTCTGAGGATTAAAAGACCAGGTTAGCACTTTAGGAGACAAGATGAAAATGATTCAACAATGTGGGGGCAAACCCAGTCAGTTGCAATAATCTCATCAAATATTTAAGTTGAAGTTCAGATATTTATTGTGGTAAGAAATTTGGTCTGGACTGGAATTTCACAGCTGGTTTTGGAAACGTTGGTCTTGAACCAAAATTTCTGTTGGGCCCCCAACACCCCAGGTCTGGATAAAGCTCTGCAAGGCCACCTGTAAATCTCAGTCTCCATGGAAATAGGCTGCTCTATGAAGGGTGGGAATGAAGTTTCCCATGGGATTGGACTCTGTGTCTTCACAGTCTTTCCCCGTCCTTCCCAGCTTTCTCATTTCCTCTCTGCCTGGCCAGGCAAGAGGCAGCATCTTCTATGCTGTGCTGACATGGGCTGATTGGCCTGTGAGTTCTTGCCTCCCTGATAAGGGACTGGAAGTGTTTTTCCCTTGGTAAGACTACCCTGGGATGTGAAAGCTAATATCTGCCCAAAGCTCATAGAATGGCATACCTGTGGGGTCACTGCCTCTGTCAAATGGGACTGAAAGTGATTGGTGGATTAAAAAATTCTTAATTGGGTCACTGAGACAAGGTGGTAGAATTGGTTTGGTTTCCTTTGCACACTACAGCTGTAAACAGCTTGGAGAAATTACTTTCCTAGCTTATTTTGGTTTATAAACTTGTATGTTCTTTTGCAGACAAAAACCCCGCTCCAAATGGGCTCTGTCTGCTGCATGGCATCGTGTGAACCAGGTTAACCTTGTGTCAGGGGTAAAAGCACCAAAGCTTAGTTTTGGTGCTGTGTCCTCCACTGAGTCATGGAGCTGAAGCATCATGGTTTGGGGGTCAGTGTCTGCATCACAGCTTAGGGTGCAAAGAGGACAGGCTCATGGGGGTATGACTCCATTCCTGTAAAACAGAGAAAGGCTTTAGATGGATCTCTTCTGTCTCAAACTCTGCTCAGAAATGGGGACTGCCACGCTGCAGAAGAGCTGGGGAAGAGAGGCAAAGGTCAAGAACAGGACACACAGGATTATCAGCTTCACCTGAGTTCCTGCTACTCTGTTTGAGCAGGGCACCATAAAAAGCAGTGCCATAACAAACAGTGCCATGTGACCACATGTCCTTTGTTACTTGGTATTTTTAAGGTTGGTGCCATGTATCTTCTGGAAAACATCCAGAAACTGATCAGGGGGCATCCCAATAATAAGTGAAATTTTAAGCGTTATGTTGAAGGTGGTCTGGTAAACTTGGTTTGTCCAGAGTTAAAAGCAACACCTAGAGCATCCTAAGGCTCAGTTCTCCACCTTGTTGTGTCAGGATGGACAAAAGATGCTGACTGAGACTGCTGTTAATTCCCCAGGGGCTTGCTGGTGTGGAGATGTTCCTATCTAGGACTTTCTCTCTCCCCTGACATCCAAGAAAGATGATGCAAACCCATAAACCCCATCACTGTTACTCTGGGCTCAACTACTTTACAAATGTCATTTAAAATTCATGAACTGTATTGCTCAGAGCTGAACAGAGGCAAACAGGAAATTTTTATCCTTTTTCTCTGTTGGGTTTCTTAGACATAGGGTGGAAACGTGGGTAATCCATGAGCTCTGTCTCTTCATGTTATGAAGAAATCTGCTAATAAAATGACAATTCAGTGACAGGGAAAAATAAAATATTGAAGAAACAGCTGACAGAAGAGCAATGGGATACACAATTTTTCCTCCTGTGATCATAAATTTAAAAGCCAAAGCAGAAAGATAAACAGCAATAAAGATTCATAACTTGCATTGTTCATTTTGATAATGTTAAAAAGCTCCAGATGAAAAGAGTGCAAAAGCAGAACATGTTTCTTTCGGTACAACTCACAAAGGAATTGGACATGTGCTTGTAGGTGCTAATGGCTGCCAGGAGGCAGGTTCTGATCTTTCAGCTGTCATACTCTGGATTAAAACTGATAGATGGATTTGGCATCTTTTAAAAGGTGAAATGAAAGGGTCAGTTGAGCCCCAAACCTTGTTATAGAGCAGTTGCTGGAAACAGGAGGAAGACTCCTAGAATAATTTGAACCTGACATGTGGAACCAACCAAAAATGCTGGGAGACCTCTCAATGAATAGCTGCCAATGCTTCATTTTAAGGGTTAGTGAGAGGAAAAGGCAGGGAAATGGAATGTCCCTGGTGATTGTGGCCTTGAGGGGGAGTGGAGAGCCCGGCTCCTGAAGGCAGGGAGCTGGCAGGGCAGGCAGGACTGGAAACTGTGAGCAAGGAAACTGCTGCTGTATTTTCTTGCTGTGCAGGGACTCTGTGAATAGAGAAGATCACACTATGAAAATATCCTCTTCAGTCCCCCAGCACACCATCAAAGCTCTGAATGTGTAGTTAACACCTGTTCTGAAAGGTGGAAATTGGATTTTCTCCCAAATGCTAGCTGAGAGACTAAACATCATTCCCTGTACACTTTATTTCAAGGGTTTGAAAGCATCTGAGGGCAGACTTGTCCAAGCTGCTCTGCTTCATTTTAAGCTGCTGCTGGAATTGCTGGTAGGAGGACATCCTCCAGCTGTGCCAGTAACCTGCAGCCACAGCCTTTCCCTCACAGAAGGGTAACCTCATGCTCTAGTTAGGAAAAATTGTAACCAGTACAGTCTTACCTGCTGTCCTAGTACTGACGTGCAAAACATTTCTTTGTTTCACAAGGGCAACAAGGGGACAGCAAAGTTGCTTTTAAATGCAGAAAAGGCAATGAATTTCATTATGTAAAATGCCAGCTGGCAGAGAAGCAACATTACATGACATAACCCGTATTTCAGTGGCCAGAATTAGGTAATTCTTTATACAATGCAGGTTATGTTTCAAAAGGCATTCTTCAGAGCAGGCTGAAAGAGTCTACTCTAAATGGGGAAAAAATGAGAATCAAACTAATGTTTGGAAAAATGTTGCTGAATTAAGATCAGTTCAGTAGAGATGTATGTTCTACATTCCAATTGTAAGAAATTCACCTTCGTTCTGTTTTTTACTGTTACTTGGAAAGACAAAAAATATTTTCTTGCTTTTTTGCTTCTGCACAACACAGAAGTCTTTCAGCACAGGCACTGAGAACAAGAAGCCAGGAATCACACATCTTCCCAGCTACAGCAAGCACCAAGTCGAGGTTCCCCTGGGATACTGTTCTCATGGTGGATGCCCTGGAGTAAGTCCTTCTGCAAGACTTCTGTGCTTATGGCTTTAAAAACACATAGTTCAAGGACCAGAAGGTTGTCTAGGAAAAAATCCAAGAACCATAAAGTCAAAGGGGTCATAAGGCTCCTGAAATGAAGTTTTATTATCCAGCATGTGAGATTCCTTTTATTTTGCTCTAAACCTCTTCAGCATTAAAGTCTTCTCAGCTGAGGCATCTGGCTGTGGAACAAATTCCAGAGGAGATTGGGCGAAACTAATTTTGGCCATCTAAAGGAAAACCTGCAGTGTTTTGCTTTACAAAAAGCCTTGCTAGAAGAATGATACTGCTTTCATTATTCTTCAGTTTAGTCCCACCAAGCAATGAGAAACTCTCAACCAAAGCCAATAAATCAATAACCTCACCCAGAGAACATTTACTTTCTTTGAAAAGGAGGGAGTGCCTAGAGTCCATGGCCATCCAGGAGCTTGCTGTCAATATCCATCATAAATGAAAGGAGCTCAGATACTCTGGAATTGGGTGTGACAAGTGCAGGTAAGGTGATTAAAAGGCAGTCAGTGTACATATATATGCTGTGATGCTGCACATTATGTGTAAATACATCCTTCCCTGTACCTACACACCTGCATGTTCACTCTTCTGTAGAGGAAAATGAACTTCTAGTAAAATGGCAGCTTTTTGGACAGCAAAGACAAATTAGTGCCAGTTGCTGAAGTTGTCACGACTGGACCCAAGTCACACAGAATTCTACTGTCTCTCAGGGGCTTGGGCAAGGGGCATTACTGGAAAATTCTGCAGCCTAGTAAGGCTCTCTGATTACTATCTGCTATTGGTTGTTTGAGCTGGCAGCAATGAAATAACAAAGAGAAGTCTGAGGGCAATCATAAGAGACTTCAGGGCCTGGGACTATTGGCAGAGGGAGCGCAGGTGCTGATTCCCTTGATCCTTCCAGTTACAAGGAATAATGGTGTTAGGCAGATCCATCAGGTCAATATCTGGCTTCAAGACTGGTGTAATAGGAAAAATTTTGAGTTTGTTGACCATGAGATGATCTACTCAACACCTGGTCTACTGAGCACTGATGTGATGCACCTGTCTCAGAGGGGGAAAAGAGCTGTAGCACAGGAGCTTGTGGGGCTCCTTGACAGAGCTTTGAACTAGCTTGGAAGAAGGAAAGGGATAAAACCAGGCTCACCTGTGAGGAGTGAGGGCCAAAAATAGCATGCCAAAAACTTGAGGAAATGAGCACTACTGAGATCCCTTAATCTGTTTTACAAGGTATTGGCTACAATGTACCACACCTGAAATGTTTCTACACTAATTAAAAAGGCATAAGGAACAAACCCAAGGAGCTTGAAGCTTTGGCCCAGTCTGGTGGGACAAGTCCTATTACTGTAGTGCCAGTTTAGATACTACTAGGCTCTTCAGGAGGGATAGGCAGGGCAGAAGAGGCAGAGGGATGGCACTGTATGGAACAGAAGGATTAGAATATATGGAGCTCACAGCTGGTGATGGCACAGCTGAGAGCCTCTGGATTACAATCAAGTGGCAAACAAACAATGTGGATGTCATTGTGGGAGTCAGCTACAGACCTACAGCCAGGATGATGATGCCAATGAATAAGGCTTTGAGGAACTAAGGGACACCTCCAAGCCAACTGCCCCTGTCCTTACTTAGGACTTCAACTTGCCAGAAATCAACTGGAAGCATCACAGCTGGTACAACTGAGGCCAGAAGATTCCTAAAACACCTGGATGTGCTTTAAAGTGCCCATGGCATTGCCATATGTGTGAGTTGCTCCTTTGAGTTCAGTCTATTACCAATGTCATCACGTAGCACCTGTAAAACTGGGAACTAAATGCATAATTAAGAACCCCTTGAAAGAAAAGAAACCATAAGTTTTAACCTCCCTGGCACAGAAACTATTATTTAAAAAAATGTAATGACTAACTGGTCTCTTACTTTTACTTGAGGTTATAACAGCAGTTCAGTGTAGACTGAACTACTTACATCATTCTGCGTGCAACAGGAGACCAGTACAAATATTCCAGTGAGGTGGTAAAACCATATTGAGTTTTTTCAGCCACTCTGACATCCTGAAGGCAGAACTCAAAGGTAACTGTGACCTGAGCTCTCTATTCAGCCTTTTATTGACTTAATGGCTCACAGGGAAAATTACAATGCTGCTAAAACTAGGTTGGATCAAAGGAAGAGCATGGGAAAGCCCTGCAGTGATCTGCACTGTTTATGCAGTGAGTTTTTATATATGGCATTCCTGGAAAATGTGAAAATGCGAAAAATTTTCAGAGTATAAATAATTTTTCCCCCAAAAGGGTTTTAAAATGCCATGCTTTAGATTAACAATGAGCTTGTTCAAATTACTGTGTTTATTTCCTTAAGGATGAGATGGAATGTTATAAGTAATTTAATTCAAGTAAGGACAAGAAACATAGTCATAGGTCTCCACAGCAGTCAAATTAATTTCCTCTGCCTTTTGTTCCGGTTCATACAAACATTCAAATCCACCATCAAAGTAGCAAGTTCATTTCTAAAACAACCTATTGGCTCAGCAGCTAATTGTAAGTGGTAGCTAAGTTCAGTGCAAACCTGTAAGAGTACTTCATTTCCCTGAGTATTTACCTGCAGGTTTAAAAAGAGACCCTGGCCTGCACACTAAATAAAAACTCACTGTCCTGCACTGTGAATTTTAATATTGAAAGTTGGAGTAAAAAAATCATCAGGATGTCCCTTATTTTCTGAAGTGTAAAAGGAAAGCATTTGTTTCTGCAATAAGATTATCAGAATTAAATACTGTGATGTCAGACTAAGTAGCATTACTTTAGCTCCTGTATGGTTGAGTGATTTTACTATAATAGTTTCTCATAATAATGCTTTTTATCTGTAATACATAGGGGATAGAGAGACTGACAGAGCTATAATCTTTCTTTCAGAAGCACGTTAAATGAAGAGGGTTCAAGTGAAAATATAATTTGGAAAGGAAGATAAAGACAGCCCTATATAAGACCGTGTCATCCTTTCAAGTGAAAGATGTTAGCTCTGAAAATAATGCCATATATTACAAAGATAAGTCAACTTCAAATTTGTACTTCAGGGTCTGGAATTTATTTGTTTGTGGCAAAAGGCTGTGTATGCTTGTGTGTACACAGCTACTCTTGCCACTGCTATTTGCTGTTTATGCAGGGCTGTGTGTGCTGAGCATTCAATGCATTTTTGAAACTAGGGCCCTGCCACAAGAAACCCTTTCCACCTACTAGAATGAACAAATGTGATCTCCTGGTTTCCGAGCTGTCTGCATGTAAAAGCAAAGTTCCTCTATGTGTACAGAGGTAAACTAAGCCTGGAACAGCTTCACTGTGGATGGCAGCTTCTACTGGCCTTCTTCCATTGCTCTCCCAAAACTCCTAAGTCTTTCCAAAGATCTTTTAAGAGTCATTGATGAATAAAAGGCAAATATGCTAGTGCTCCTGAACTATCCTCTGACCCACCATCACAACCACTCAATGCCTTTACAATTTTAATGTTGCAAAAGAGATTTTAGACTGCCCTAAGCACTCACCAGCTGTGCTCACACCTAGGATTTTTGCATTACACCACCCAGAGTTAAAGCATTTCATTGCATCCAGAGAAGGGTGAGGGAGCTGGTGGAGGGTCTGGAGCACAGGTCTGAGAAGGAAGCAGGGGATGTTCAGCCTGGAGAAAAGGAGGCTCAGGGGAGACCTTATTGATCCCTGCTACAGGGAAGGAGGCTGTAGCCAGGTGGGAGTTGGCCTCTTCTCCTATGAAAATGACAGGATAAGAGGACACAGTCTTAAGCTCTGCCAGGTTGGATGTTAGGATGAGTTTCTGCACAGAAAAGGTGATTAGCTCTTGGAATGGGCTGCACAGGGAGGTGGTGGAGTCCCATCCCTGGAGGTGTTTAAGGAAAGACTGGACATTGCACTCAGCGCCATGGTCTAATTGACATGGTGGTGTTTGATCATAGGCTGGACTCGATCGCAGAGGTCTTTTCCAACTGATTGGATTCCATGATCCTGTGAAGTTATCACCAATTTTAATGTGCTCACATCTGTGATTTCTGCATCACACTACCCAGACACGTCAAAGCGCAGAGCTACAGCATTTCACCTTGCCTGGGCCTGTGTGTGACTGTGCACTGTGAAGGGCGACACGGAATCATGGAATCTTTCAGGTTCTAAAGACCTCTGAGACCACTGAGCCCAACCATTAACCCAGCACTGCCAAGCCCACCACTAGACCATGTGGCAAACTACTAAATATCACAAAGCACCACAGCTACACGTTTATGGAACACTTCCAGCCATGGTGACAGGCAGTGGCCTCTCGACACCTCAGGGCACAACAGAGCCCTCAGCCCCAGTGCGTGTGGTGTAACCTCCATTTTCAGCCTGCCTTGTGTGGGATTTGGGAGCGATGGTGCCTGTGTTGTTCTGAGGGATGGTTGCACAGAGGCAGTATGACAAAAGAGCCCTACATTTAAGGGCTGTGTTACGTTGGAACAGCAGGCGGGCTGTAGCCCCTTACGCGGAGCTTTGCCTAAAACATCCCCTCACGCCTCATCCCCGAGCGCTGCGGCCCCTTTAAGGCGTCACATGGCTCTTGGGCGGCGCTGTAGTCCCTTGACCGGGGTGGCAACGCTGGACGGCGCAGCTAACGGCAGAGCGGAGGACTACGACTCCCAGCAGCCATCGCGGGGACGGATGAGCTCATGCACCGCGCCCAGGCGGGCGTCGCGATGTACGCTGGGAGCTATAGTCCAATGCCAGTACCGGTGGTAGGTTACGGCGAGGTGCAGAACTACGCCTCCCAGCGTGCCGAGCGCGGCCGGTTCCCGTCAGCGCCGAGGGGGAGCCCCCCAACGTAAAGGGGGATCACTTTCCCCTTGTGTCCGCCATATTGGACGGTAACTCTGCCCAGCGGCGCCGGGGCCGAGCGAGTCCCCGTGGCCGTGACAGCCTCGCTTCGCCCGCGCCGCCCGGGGAGCTCCGGCCCCGCCCGGCCTCGCCAGCCCCGGGCGCTTGGCGCGACCCCGCGCCCCTTCCCCCCACCTCCTCCTCCTTCCCGGCGCTCCCTCCTCCCGAGCCCGGGTGTCAGCACCATGAGTCCGGCCGACGCCAAGCGCGGAGCGAAGCGCCGGAAGAACAAGCGGGGCGGCGGCCTCGGCAGCACCGGCGGGCCGGGACCCAGCGGCGGTACCGGCGGGCTGGGCAAGGCCGGGGGTGCGGCGGCAGCGGCCCCCGCCCCGCCGGGCGCGGTGGGCGCCCTGCTGACAGCTCCGGGCGGCGGCAGCGGAGCCCCGGGCGGCGCCGGGGCCGCGGCGGGACACGGCGAGGTGAGCGGGGCCGGGGCGGGCGCGGTGACATCGCACACCCGCGCTGGCAGCCAGGGGGCTGCGCCGCGACATCCCCCCCCCCACCCCGTGCCCCCGGCCCGCTCGGGCCCCGGCGGGGGTCTCGGGGCTGGGCCCCGGGGCTGCGGGGAGGGGGCGGTGGGGCTGGGCAGCGTCCTCAGCTCCCCACCCTTTGTGGGGGAAGGGCCGCGCCGGCTGCGCGGGGCCGCCTCGTCCTGGGGTTTGTCCTGAAATCATCTTCGGCGTCCCCATCCGCGGGGTCTCACCTTAATGGAGGAACTGTAAGAAATAGGCGGGCAGGCCTTGAGAAAGCAAAAAGACACCTCCATTACGCCCTTTTTGCAGTAGCCAACTTCGTTATTAAGCATAGGAGGTTCATTGTAGCTTGAACTGTGGTTGGCACTCTGATGCCTTGGAATAATTCAGAACTGTTACGTTATTTCATATTATGGTGAAATTTATTCGAACAGATTGTGTATTTTAACTGATTTTTTTTTTCCAAGAAAAAATACTCAAGGATCAAGCCCTTAAAAAGGTGTCCTATTGGTTCAAGTAGCAAAAGAGCAAATAAGTTCATGTTCCTTTCTCTTGTGAAGGTTACCTCAAGTTTTTGTTATCAACACAGAGCTTGTGTTCAGGTATCATATTTACAGCAGCATTTCCTGCTGACAGCATCTTCAGACTTCCATGTGCATGTCATGCCACCTGCTCCTTTGCCTCTTGCTCTCATGAACTTGTTGAGCACTTGAAGGGGAAATGAAAGAATTGGCTTTTGTGATGTAGCATGTCTGAAATGCCATGATACAACAAATGGGTTTATTTTGTTCTCCATGTAGTTTTGTGCCCATCTATTTTGCTGGGTCAGCAATCAATCTGGTGATTGTAGCTTGACTTTTTTCCCCTCTCTTTAAAGCTTGGGTTCATGCATTTTTATACTTGGATACTTACTTTAGATTAACTGTTTCTGTATGTCTGCCCTAATCTGACAGTTAACTTCATACATACTTTCCTTTTGGGACAATAGCCTATATGTGACTTAGATACCCAGAAGAACGATGTGCCTAATGGCAAGAGGTGTGCAGGTTTTTATTTGCAACTTTGCAAGTCATCACTCAACATTGTTCTAACTAAAACTGTACCAACCTTTACAGGCACAGGTTCCTAGATATTGTTAAACATCATCATGCCAAGGGAAATAAAAGCAGCAGCAAAATGATGCTCGAAATGGGAATGGGACATTGATGTGGCTCCGCTACCCCCAGTATTTTGATGTCTGTGGTGTGTGGTTATGTGTAGTCTAGAACTTTGGTTCTCATCAGACTGTATGGGATCTTTCTGAAATTTATCTTAAAAGCCAAAATCATTGCTTGTCTACCTACTTCATGTTCCTTATTTCTTTCAGACTAGACAGTTCCAAATAAAATCTTTCTGAAAGTATGTCATGTCTTGAAAATTAAATACTGTGTTTCAGCACTAAATTTTTAGGAGAATACATCTGTCTATTACACTTGCTTACATGTTATTCATACTTCTGTAAGTGTACACAACATGCAATTTAATGCATTTGTGACTTTGTCTTAATTGGTCTTTTTTTGCCTCTACTCTTAGATGTGTGTATGAGTTGTCAAATGTTTCCATTTCCATTTGTAGTGTGATACAAGTGGTTCTGAAGACTGATGGGCAGGTGGGGAGTTAAGTCAGTTAAACAAAGAGATTAGTTAGTTAAACTAGAATACACCTGCAGCATTGATCAGTCAAACAGTAAGCATGTTAGAATGAGGCTTTGAGGATAGGTGAATCCCTGTGCTCAGTTTCTTGGAAGGTAAATGCTTATACCCCATATCGCTCCTTTAAAGTTGGTGCTGCTTACTCCATAGTGGTTTCAGTGACCTCTTTCTTGACACTTTCAATAGCTTTCCAATGGTTGTGACATGAAAATTGCCAGTACTTAAAAAATTGCTGATAATCTTGTTGCAAAGATGAAATCTTAAAGTGTCATTGCATGACTCTTGCTGATGTGAGAATAGGATCACCTTAATGGTGTGTAAAAATTTGGAAGTTTAAGTACATGGTCAAAACAAGACTTGGTTTTTGAGTGAAAGACTAGCAGGTGTTTTTCTGGATGAAGTTGAGAAGGAAGACTATTTTACAGGACAGATCACTTCTAAATTAGGTGCAATGTTTGTTTTGGCTGGATGGAGAGTAAGCAACACACTAATAGCTATAAAGTAGTAACTAGACTTGCTTTACTTTCATCTTACCCAGAATAATGTGAAGTTGCTTTTGGTGGGTAAGAGAAATCATCAACCAGTTCTCTGCTGAACTAACTTAAATATTTAATCTTTGAAAAGATGTAAAATATAACCACCAGCCCCCCACAAATTTAGTGTTTGCTGCACAGTGTAGTGTGTTCTGCTTGTTCTCATGCTCTCCTTGCTCTCATGTAGTTTCCAGCTTTTGTCACTTTCCTGGTTTTAGGGCAGCCATTCTGGGTGGGGTGGGCACATCCTTCTATTAGTGTTCTGTTAGGTGATTCTTCCAAAACTTGTCTAAAAGACTGAATGAAACAGGATGTTAAATGAATAATCCTGTGTGTGGTCCACATTCTTGTGTGTCAATAATTGTTCAGAATAATGTATACTTTGAACTTGCTTTATAAAACAGGTTGACTGTAGTTTAAAAATGAATGTATTTATGGTTCAGACTAAAAGCTCGTGTGCCAGTATTGAAATTCTAGCTAACCCTGTTAGAGCTAACAAATAAATTTGAATTGAGGTTTTTATACATCTTATCTGGAGGGTTTTTGAAGACTGTAGGCTAAATTCTGCATTAGAGTACATGCTAAGTCTTGTTCTGGGATGCAAGTGGGCAACTCCTAACGGGATCTTCCTGGAAGGTATGTTATTCCATGCACATGCTTTATGGCATGTGAATTCATCCTCTGAGGCGCTGTCAGATGGTTTGGAGTGCTAGTGAAATTAAGGGTGCATTGGCAGTGTATCAGTGCTAGGAGTCTCAGTTTTGAAAACCTGTAACTGTGTCAACTTTAACTGGAACTAGAAACCCAGGCATTTAGTTGTCCAGTGCCGCTGCAGGACTTCTCTGGGATTTTTTCTTTTTAATATGAGTATTTATAGAACTAGATCTTGCTTTCTGTTCTGTTTTGTTCTGATTCAGTAATGCATTGCATCAGGCTTTTCTTAATTTGATCCTATAAATTTTTGACGGACAGTTGGATTATTGAGGTTGTGAGAGGCATTTGATTATCTCTAGCAACCACTGCATAATTCATACATATACTATAGCAAAATTGGCTATTCATTCATATGTTCAGGTATTTTGGAGGGAAGAGTGGTGTGTCAGCTGATCAGCTACAGAAATACTTTTTGTTACAAGCCTGACCAATCTTGTGTTATTAAAGGGACTAATTTAGCAGCAATTTTACAATTCTCTCACTTGCATGTTTTAAAGTATTGTATGTCAAATGTAGTAATGTATTGAATCTTCTTACATTGGAGAGCTGTTTTAGAATTTCATAAAATACTTCAGCAGACTATTTTTTTATTATGGGGTACTGCTTTTTAAATAGAGATTCTATACTTAGCAGAATGTACGTTGCCAGTTTCTTCAGCAGCTTTGTAGCTCATTGTGTTTTAGTGATATGTATATTTGATTTATGATTTCAGATTTTCCCTGTTCTCTCTTCCCCTTCCATGATTCAAACACTCAGAAATGAGCTTTGTCAGGAGCTCAGAAGTTCAGCAAATAGCTAACTTCTGTGCTTTTATGTAGGGCCTCCTCCTCTCCAAAGCAAACTTCTTTTGGCCAATTTTTGTCAGGGCTCAGGTAAACTAGATAAACTCAAATTAATAGAACAGTATTCTAACCTCTGCTCCTCAGGCTGAGGCAGCCAATACTTATAAGCACTGACTTGAAGGAACACAAGCCTTTGTGACAGTCAGGTAGTAAATTTCTTCCTCTGATTAAAGGTAGTTCACTTGTTTGTTTTTTTGTTTGTTTGTTTGTAATAGACATGCAGTGCCTGCCCTGAAGAGCTTATGCTCTGCTTTTTATAATAAAAGGAGACAGAATGGGATAAAACTATTAGGATTTGCTTTAGATGGTATGGTTGAGTTAACTTGCTAATTTAGAAGCAGAATCTAAACAGAACATTTCAAACTTTAAAACAAGCTTAGTGGTTGCATAACATTCACATTATTAGCTCTTTCATAGCTTCTTCCCATGCTCAGTTAAGGCATTTTTCAGCTAATAGACCTGAGACCAGAGGCACACGAACCAGTGATTGGGTCAGATCTCTTAATGCTGCTCTTGGGAAGAGTGTGCCTGTGTGTACTCATGACCTTGATGAATATCCAATCCCTGAGCATTCCATTTCTCCCCCACCTCCTGCACCTGCAAAATCATGGTCACCTGATAATGACAATAAATTGTTGTGAATTGTTAAATGAAACATACCAAAAGTGTGTCTGAAAAAATGGCATCTGGTTCAGCAGTGTCTAATCCGTATCAGCCAAGGATCCTCCTCTGGCTTTGTTAGGAGACATTTGATTCCAGGTGTGAAGGCAGAGGATTTTTTTTCCTTGCTGTATTGATTGCAAAATGTGAGAGACTGAGAGAGAGAAATTTTTTACTCTAAAAAACATAGTGACTCCCTTCCTCTCATCCCTTTTGTTTCCTGACTGTGGAAGCAAAACCTTGGTGATTTAATTTGGACCTAGATTAGTTTGAAAAGTTAATTCTGAAATAGGTGTGTATCGATGAGAATATCCAGGGTTCTTATCCTGCAAGTTTTTTGACCCCCAAACAGTATGTGAAGCTTTATGTAAGTACTTGTAATATTACATTATTTTCTTGGTTTTGGCATTTATCCTGTTGTAGTGGTATCTCATCTTGGGGGGAGTCTTTGGATCCCTTCTTCTTTACAGTGAGAGATCCAGTCAGCCCCTTTTCTGCCTGCCAGGGAGAACTGAGTGGATGTGGAAATTCAGTTTGGTGGTGCTTGATGCCTATGAGACAGACTAATGTTCAGACCTTGATATGTGTGTTTAGCAAGGCTGGTCCCGAACAAAAACAGACCTACTGAAGACGTATTACAGAGAAATGATTGAGAGAAATAACTGGGAAATAAACTTGCTTTGCTTAGAATGTGCACGGCTTTATGGATGTGCTAGGCAGTGTTCTGGATTTGTATGGATCTGAGTAATCAAAGAAGGTTTAATATTTATTGGGGCTCCTTCACTGATGGGAAAGGAGGTAATATTCTTTTACCTTTTATTAAGGTAATAGAAACAGTCCCTACAATTTCCTTTCTTGTGATATTTATTTTTAAATTTAATAGTGACTAAGGTAGCTGTGGACTGGTCTGTTTTGAGAAAGAATATTCCATATGTGGAATTTGCTTAGGATAATGAAACATAATGAAATATTTTAGTTAAATGTCTCAAAGAATACTGCAGTTCAGTTCCTTCTTTGCTGCAAATGAAGAGTTCAACAGGAAAATGACATTTATGATGTTACTCTTAATGGTATTACAGGAACTGCCTAAATTGAGGCTTTTCTGAGAATGCAGTAGAATAAATACGCCCTTTTTTTTTTTTTGACACAACAGTTACTTAATTTTATGTTGTAAAAATTCAAGGCAGCCTATGACATTACTGACCTTCACCTCCTCCCCTGTGAGGAAACACACCAGAAATACTGTCAAAGATACATCTGAACAGCATAGTGTTTATCTGAGGTAAATATTTTTTCCTAAATATTCTCTTGTTATTTACTTTTTAAATAGAGGATGTACAGCTGCTTTAGTGATGCAGAAGTTTAAATCTACTTTGCAAAACAGTGCCTGGACTTAGGGGGAATATTGATGGGGTTGCCTGTGAGGTTCTTCTAAGCTGTTGAACTGAAGTTGTTCATGTTGGGCTGGTCAAAAACTTCCTTGGGGTGGGAACTTTAACCATGTTCTTAAATAATCAACTCCCTTCTTTTGCAAAAGCCACAAAGGTAGTTCTCTCCATCTCAAAATTCCTTGTAATGATAGAACCCACTCAGGCATCTGTGAGGCAGGTTCCTGTTCTGCATCACTGTAGAGGGGCCATTTCTCTCCACTCTTTATTGAAGGGAGCCTGGAGACATTTTGGTACAAGCTGAGTGAAGTCAGGTAAGGTGAAAAACCTGTATGGGAGGCCATGCTTAGCCTCTACCTACTTACTCAGTTATGGTTTCTTCCTCTTAAAAAACCAAAAAAAGTTGGAGCTCAAATAGGTTATGATACAAGCCCCCTTGGGTCATATTTTAAATCTTAGAGTAACTTTGCTCATTTATAAGGAGAAAATAAAAGATTTACTTCATTGTACATTTTTCAGAAAATCTCTGTGTGCTTCCATGAAATATTCCTATACATAGTCTCTCCTCAGGCCTAGAGGAGCAAGCCACAATAGGTTGTAGGTGCCTCTGTATTGTTACTTCGTGTGGAAGGTCACAAAGTCCTCATGCACAGTAGGCCTTTACATTAGTCCTCCTTTCACACACTAATCTGTTGAACTGGTTTGTAGTAGCTTTGACAGGTGTTTACTTGCAAAGGATGTTCAAAAACATGAGACAACAGTCATCCGGGTCAATAATTAAGTTTTTACAAGGTCACAGATGTAATTATTTTGAAGTCCAGAACTGTGGACTGCCTGGATCTTGAGCACACTTGTCACTTAGGGCATCTGGACTTCAGGGCTTCTCTTATGGACTCATCTCCTACTCCTCTTAGAATGTGCCTGTGGGAGGTAAATTGCTTGTGGTTCAGGAGGAGCCACAATAGGCAGTGAGGACTAATTTCTGCGAGGGTTTGTGGATGACAGTTGCTCGTAGGAAAAAGCTGCTGGTTTTTTTTCTTTTTTTTTTCTTCCCTTTAACTGCTTTGGCAGCAGTTCAGTGGTCTGTGTTGAGCTGCAGACAGATGGAGGATGTGATCAGCTGTTGGGGCAGTGTTTGCTGCTCTAAATAGCTGTTTCTTCTCTTCTCCAGGGACAGGTAGCAGGCTGGATAGAAGTGTCTGACTGGCAGCACAGGGGACTTCACTGTTCTAGATGTAAATTTTCAGATGCCCATCTTTATTTTTCCAGATATTAATTATGCCTACAATATCAAAAGTGATTGTTTAGTCATGGCTTGCATTGCAATGTCAGCTTTGCTCACTTTGATTCCTAAGTCAGTTGATGCTCTTTTTGGAAATAGTGGTTTCTCTACTTAAAGCAAGACCAAACTCTGTGGAGAACCGGGCAGTGTTTGGTTTATGTCACAAACCTGTACATGTGCTGTAGACATGAGCTATTAACATATGCATGCATCACTAGAATATAAAATTCTAGTGATTGATATCTGTTATTAAATAATAAATGATTGATAAGTTAGCTGTAGTCCTTAAATCCAGTAGTTGTCATTTAAAAATGTAAAGGGCTCCATGGAACCATAACTATTTGTGATTTTATGAATTAGGAATAAAGACACTGGCAACTGAAGCCCACTCAAAGGGTTTTACTACTTAGACCTGTGTGGACAACAGTGAATTAATTGAGGTATGTTTTTGTATAGTTATCTTTTTACTTACCCCTTTAGCTTTCACCTCCTTTAGGAAATCTGCAGGCATAGCAGAAGTAACCTCTAAAGTTAGTCCTCAGAAAGGGTACTGGAAAGTAAGGAGTGGAGTAGTAGGCATGTTTCTCTACAGCATCAGAAGCTGAAGGAGATTTTACAGTACTGGGAATCTCAGTTATAACACTGATAAAGCTATTGAGACGGGGGAAAATGAATATGGCATGTTGTGTTAGGACCATCTATCTCCTGAGCCAGCTTTTATAAAAAATGGTTATCTAAGCTAATATGTGATGTGGATTTGGGGTCGTAAGCTGCCTCTCAGGTGGGCTTGGCACAGCTGTGTGCTAGCAGGGCTGGCTGGTGCCAGAGCTAGTGCAGGATAACTCAGTGTTAGTGTTGAGCTCTGCCCACCAGCAATCATTTAGGAGCTCTAAGCATGGGTATTTGCCAACTAGACTGACATCTGAACAAGACCCTGAAGCAGCACCTTTTTGTAGAAAAACACTGCTTTCTCAGGGACTGGTCTTTTTTGCTCTGCTTTTGTTCTCCTCGTATGTCAGAAGAAAGAGGTGGCAGTTGCAGGGTTGGTAAGTTAACAGAAGTCTGTGGGTAGTGAATGATGGTGGGGTCTTTGGAGGGATAGAATAAGACTAAAATGTGAGTTTTTTTCCTCTTGGATGAAGTAGGAGATGAGTTAATGTGAATGAGGGGAGAGAACTGTAAAAGATCAAGCATTGCTGATGGTACATGAAATATGCTTGGCCTTTTGAAATGGACAGTTGAGTTCAAGAAAGAAAGACAGACTGTTGAATGCACTAGCTAAGCATGGCATGATGTAGACTTGTGTTTTGAAATTTGACTGAGAAGTTGTGGTCATGTGCCTCAGGTTTTGAATGTCTGTCGTGATACCAGGATTGTAAAGTGAGGGAAGGAAAAGAAGACTGTCAGTTGAATCATTTTCCTTAAAGCAGTCAATTAATGTAAGCCATGACTCTAAAGACTGTGTATTAGGGGACATTTCATCATGTGTAGCGTTGAAATATGTTGGAAACCATATTAAATGTAGTGCACATGTAGTCTGCTTTCAGCTTTGTGCTGTCAAACTGCATCAATGATGGCTCCTTAGAAGCAAAAGATGTGGCTTTAGGCAGGGGTGCCAGACTTCAATACACTATGCCACCCACCTCTCTCTTTGAGGCTTTTTTCAAAGAGAGACCTAGTACAAACAGGTGTATGTTGATGTGGTTGAAGTCAGTGCACTAACTGTGGGTGCTGCAAACTTTATTATTTCTTCTGTATTTTGGGGCTAAAATAATTAAGGTTTTAAAGTAGGATTTTTTTTTTTAATGTCAAAGCTTGTTTTCTGGTTTTTGGTGGTAGGGTGTTATTGAGTTTATTTGTTTGTTTGTGTGTTTCCCTGTGTGCAGAAATAGAAACTTTAGGTCTCAGAGCAGAATCTTCCTAAGCTAGGAAGGTGATTATGCCATTGAATTGTACACAGAATTGCTGCAGTTGGATGGGATGCAGTTGGATGGGATGACTGCTGCAGTTGGATGGGATGACTGGTGGGGTCATCTGGTCCAACCTGCTTGCTGGAGGAGGGTATTCTAGAGCACCTTGCACCAGATGCTTTCCAGACAGTTCTTGACTGTCTCCAGTGAGGAAGAATCCACAGCATCTCTGGGCAGCCTGTTCCAGGGCTCAGTCACCTGCATAGTGAGGAAGCTCTTTTCAGGTGGAACTTCCTGTGCATCAGTTTCCAGCTCTTGCCTCTTGTGCTATTGCCTGGCACCACTGAGTAGAACCTGGTTCCATGTGCTGGACACCCTCCTCTCAGATGCCTATAGATATTGCTAAGATGTACTCTTTGTCTTCTTCTCAAGGCTAAGCAATTAGTTCAGATATTTCTACTATTAGATGCTTTTTTCCACTGAGATTGGTAGTTTAATTTTAAAATGCCTTGAGAAAAACATGTTGTAAAAGGCAGACTTTTGTTAGTTTATAAATATTAAAGGAAGCTAAGGAATCTCTTTCAAGTTCTATAACTGTATTAAACTCAACAGTTGACAATTTCAAATGTGTTGTAGGGAATATTTCACAACACTGAATTTGGATAACACTAATGATGCAAGCCCAGAGACACTTTCATGGGCAGATGCATGAGTGAGAATGTGTTTGTGCATGAGGCTTTTTGAAATATGGTGTTTTTGAATATGGGTTAAAGAGGTTGCTATGTAAGTGTAGGAATGAAGTAAATACTTTGTAGGTGTGCATGGAAATTATTTTTGAGTAGGAGAACACACATATATGTGGGCTGCCAATGAACAAAGTACCTGGGTAAATATTTAAAGGTTCTTTGCCACACTGTGTCTCATCGTGAAACCAGACACAGGAAACAGAAGAGTTCACCTTAATAAGCAGTTCTGAGCCACAGTACGGTTCTGCCAGCCTTTAGTGTTTAATTGGTGTGGAGTTAATGACCAAAAGATTTCTTAATTGCCATAATGCTTCCAGGCTGCTTATCTTCAATAAGCTGCTGCCACAACAGATGGTGGTTTAGCTGAGGTTCACTACAAGTTTTTCACAATTTTGTTTTAGTGGCCTTAACTTATCTATGTGGCTGTAGCTAATGTATAGTTGAAACCCAGATCTTTACTGGAATAGGCTTCAGATGAATTAAGGTTTTAGTTTGTCATCTAACAAGAGATAGAACTTTCCTTTACTGTCAAAGAAACTTTGCAGTTTTATCTGTGTGATCATCTTTATTTTATCTTCACATTTTTTCCTGGCTACTTCCAAGATTTGTCTCCACTATATTGTCATTCTCCACTTCTTTTCAGGGAGTCTGCAGGGAATTGTACTGGTGTCTGCTGTGATTTGAGACAGCTTGCAGCAGCAGCCTGAAGCTGACTAGGCTGAGTTTTTTTAGTATCATAATAGTCTGAGCCAGAAGAATGAAAGTGGACAAAGTTAAAGTTCCATAATTTTTAGATGTAAAAAAAGCTTTTAAAAATATTCTTATGCTTTCAAAGGAAAAAAAATACTATTACTTTTCTGTCTGGAAAAGAGGCTGCCATACTTCTACAGTATACACTAGTTAGAGATTTGAAACCTTATGTAGGAGGATATGGAACTTTGTACTAAGAAACATTGCATAGTAACTAAGTTAAAGATTAATTATTATTTAATGTTTTCAGAAGTTCTGTCATTGGTGACCCAGCTTACTGCTTTTTAGAATTATGCAGAAATTATGACAGTCACACTCTGAATATTATTTAGGCTGCTTGTTGTATGTTTTTTGTAAACTTGATGGCTGCATCTTAAAAAATGAAGAGGAACATTCTTCTGTCAATATTTAAAGTAATTCTGAGCCTATGTTTTCATTTTTATTCAGGTGAAAAGATCTAGTGATTGTGTAAGGTTGAGGGGATTGTTCTGATCCCTAGAAATTTGTAAAACCTTGCTAGAAATGGCCTGTGGTAATTTATTCTTTAAGTAGAATGTTCAGACAGAAGTCTGAATGTGTGCTCGCCTTTGTGGCTTTTAAGTAAGGTCACAGAATGAGCATTTGTCTAAATGTGTAGCTAGTTTTGAAACAAGCTCTGAAGTCAGTGGGTTGCGCTTGTTGGTGTTGCCTGTTGTTGAGATTGGCTCATCCCCTCAGTCAGTGAGGTGTTACTGATGATTTGACAGCTAAGCTGCAAAAGTCCATGGTACTCTGTGTCTCCTCTGCTAAAGCCTAGAGGATCCTAACTGGTGTTAGACCTCCTTTGCACCGAAAAAACTAAAAAAAAATCTAAGAAATTTACTCCTAACCATGTTTCTATTTGTGATAATCCAGAGAAAATCAACATCCTGATCATGAGCTTTTTCCATGGCTTAACTTGGTGAAGTAGCATATAAATAGTGTACAGTGTTACAAAATGGAGGATACAGAATCACATTGTCAATTAAGTTGGAAAAGACCTCTGAGGTCATGGAGTCCAGCCTTGACTGATCACCACCATGTCTACTAAACCATAGCACTAAGTGCCATGTCCAGTCATTTCTGGAGTGCCTTCAGGGATGGTGACTCTACCATTTCCATGAGCAGTCCATTCCAATGTTCAACAACTGTTTTCACAAAGAAATTCCTTCTTATGTCCAACCTAAATTTCCTCTGGCACAGCTTGAGGCCATTTCCTGTTGCTGGTTGCCTGGGAGAAGAGACTGAGCCCCAGCTGGCTACAGCTTCCTGTCACGGAGTTGTAGAAAGCAGTGATATCAGCCCTGAGCCTCCTTTCCTCCAGGCTAATCACCCCCAGCACCCTCAGCTACTCTTCATGGGAGTTATCCTCCAGACCCCTCAGCAGCTCCCTGTCCCTCCTCTGGACCTCAGTGACTTCCTTGTAGTGAGGGCTGAGAACTGAACACCAGGACTCAGTGCTGAGGGTGACAGTCACTGCCCTGGTCCTGCTGGCCACACCACTGCTGGTCCAGGCCAGGTGCCCTTGGCCTTCTTGGCCACCTGGGCACACCTGGCTCATGTTCAGCCACTCTCACCCAGCCACCCCCAGGTCCTTTTCCACGGGGCCCTTTCCAGCCACTCTGCCCCAGCCTGTGGCACTACAGGGGTTGTTGGGGCCCAGGGGCAGAACCCAGCACTTGGCCTTGTTGAACCTCAGAGCCTTGGGCCCACTGATCCAGCCTGTCCAGATCCCTCTGTTGAGTCTTCCTACCTTCCAGCAGATCAGCACTCCCACTCCAGCCCTCATTATGTGAGGTATTGTCCTAATAATAAAAAATAATTCCCAAATAATTGTATTTTTGCATTTGAATTGTTTTCCCAAGTGGATGAATTTGTCTGATGGAAAAAAAATTTTCTATGGTTTCTTTGTTACTCATGTATTTCCTTCTTTTTTATAACAGGAAATTAGTCTTCACTGTTTAATTTTACTTGCATTGTCTTGTCTCTGACACTTCTGCCACAAATATATTCTTTATGCTCGAGTAGTTTAACTTTTCAAAGTTACAGACAAAATTTTTTTAGTGTTGATATTAACTCATGATCAACAAAAAATACTCATCATGGTCATATTAACTCATATTAGCTCATGATGCAATGAACTGCCTTTATTGATGCTTTTAAGACTTTATTTAGGACTAGAAATTGTCCTTGTCTTTAATTTTTTCACCAAAATGGCTATTGTGTAGAGTGATGTTTGTGACATGAGAGAGTTTGCATAGCTATGGCAGTAATCTGTTAATGAGTGTAACTACATGATCAGAAAGTTGTTAGGTCTGATGATTATTTCTTTCGTAGGTGTCTCTGCTTAGTGGACTTTACTGGAGTTTAGTGGAGCACAAATCCCTGTTGTTAAAGCATGAGAGGATCACTGGAAGATGTCTTTCAGGCACCTATTGTGCCTGCCCTTCCAATATGCTGTTGGGATTCTTTTCCTCTTAAGCAAAATTTGACTGACACTATTGAACAGGAAGGATCTTGGAAGCTCCTCTTTATGGAAAACCAGTCCTTGTGGTCAGACCTCCTGCGCTAGCTGGAAATTATACTGGCTAGGCTTACAGCTCCACTGCAGTGCCATGAATAGGGCTGGGAGAGGCAGAAATCCCCACTGCTGCTGTGGGGATTTATCCTTCTGATTGGACTGTCTTATTTTTCCATTTTCCTAATCACTCTTTCATTTGAGCACTTGTGAGAGAGAGCATGTGTAACTGTGAGCAGGCACTGAGCAGGCAGGTTGTCTGACCAGCACAGTGTATCAGGAGCTGCGTAGCTTCCAGGGGAGTTGAGCTTCTTGGCCCTGGTTTTTCCCCTCTGTGAATCATATCAGGTAGACTCCACTAATTCTTGAGCATTTAATCTTCTTTTAAAATATTAAAGCACATTAGTATTTGTAATTATATACCTTGATACATATTAAAAGGTAGATGATTTGTCTGAGGAATACAATTGATTTCCTTTAAGATAGTTTTATGTTATGGGTTGGTTTGGGGGTTTTTGGGTTTTTTGGGGTTTTTTTTGGTTTTTTGTTTGTTTGGGGTTTTTTGGCCATTGTTTTGGGGTTTTTAATTGCACTCTAGGAAGCAGACAAAAATCCAAGCAGCCATCTTTGTAAACCAGCTCCTTAAATCTGACACCAAAGTCGATTATAATTTTCCAAAATCTCTTATCAGTGCTCTGAAGTCTTAACTTCAAGGTTTTTTCCATGCTTGTTTTTTTCTCATTCATCTTTCTGCCCAGTGGAGACAATACTGATTCTACTTTTGTTACTTGTTTGTTTAACCTGATCTTACAATGACCTATTTGATGGAGACTCCACAACCTCACCAAGCAGCCTATTTTAACTCTTAACTACTTTGCTGTTAGTTTTGTGTTGCACAGAATTCTCCCTTGCTGCAATTCAAATGTTTTGTTGCTTATTCTGTTTGCTGTGGTAGAGAGAACTGACCCTTCTCTCTCCTCAGTGTTCTGATGTGTGTGTTCTCAGTTCTCTCAGCCTTTCCTAACATTGTCTGTGTCTTGTGGTAGTTCTGTTGTGGCTTTTCTCCAGCTGTTCCTGTCTGGCTCCAAGACCTGTGTTCAGAGTGAGTTACAGTTGTCCCTCTGAGACTTACTGGAGCAGTATTAGGTGAAGGGATTATGTCCTGTGTCACATAAGCTATGCATCCCAAGGCAGCATTCATTCTTTCCATCAGCCTGACCTTGTTGACTCCTCTTTGCATATAGTCACTTAGAACTATTTGGAAATTCATGGTAATTGTCAAGATCCTGCTATTTAATTTGGTCATGAGAAAGTTTCAGTACTTAAGGCTGTCAAAGACATTAATCAAGTAAATCATGACATTTATTCTTCCTCCCCTGTGTAAATCTTTCATTGAAGTAAATTTTACTAGTTTGACATAACCAAGGTGGCTGTTCCTTCTCTCCATATCATCTAAGTGCTTAAAAAGATTGTGTGGGTTTATTTAACTTCTCTGGGAACTGAAGACAATCCATTCCTCAGGTGTTTCTACCTTCACTATCCTTTTTTTCTCTTTCAGTTTTTGGTTTTTTAATTTCTTTTCGGGGGGGTGGGGGCAGAGGGTTGAGTTTTCTTTGAGGAGTGAGGTTGTTTCTTTGTTTTAAAGAAAGGGTTTAAATACTTCACCTTTTTCTAAGCTGATTATCTAAGACATCCCCCATGAGTTTTCAAATATTGGATTATTGATTTTAAGGTGGCTCAAAGGATTTCCTGAGCAAGTTTCTTGCATGTTATCAGATCCAGCCTACTTGGAAAAAATACAAATATGGCTCTTTCCAATAGTCAGTTGATTCTGGGTGGATATTTTTACTCATTTACTTGTGCTAATTGTGCTGGTCACGTGCTTGTAGTTGATCTCTTCAAGGACTGTTCTTCATCAGTCTGTTTTCTCTCTTCATTCAGTAATGGAGAAATTCTAGTGGTAGTAGTTGTAGTATACTGATAGAATGATTTCTTAGTAGCCTCAAGCTGTTCTGTAAGAATTCTTTCATTTTGTCCCTTTAGCCTTTCATATTTGTCCCTCTTATTCTCTTGCCATTGTTACGCTTGTTACTCCCTTCATGTGTGCTTTTTTTGGGGTCATTATTCTCTTGCTATGTTTTCTATTCTCTTGCTGTGCTTGTTTTTCTTGAATTTGTTTGTTTCTATTGTGTCACTTGAGAATTAACTCTTCCTTCCCATAGACTTGTCATCTGTGAGCTCTTAGTGATGTGAAATCTGTCTCTTGCTATTCTTCCTTCCTTTCCCTCTTCAGTAACCATTGAATTGATGGTTCACTTCCAGTGAAACTCTTATTCTTTGCTGTCAAATATTTTTTTCTTGCTGCTACAGCTAAAGGAAGTGTCTTAAGTTGTTTCTGTGTTTAAAAATGTATGTTCCTTGAGCCATTCCCAGTAGATGCCTAGATTCTTATTATCTCTTTGTAACTATTATGGGTTTTTCTTTCCCCTTTCAGAAAGGATATCTGTCTTTTTGCCTTTTTTGATGGTCTGTGGTAAGCTTGCAGCTTGGTAACATTCATGTGCTTTCCTCTTTTTATTATTTGCAGACTTGCAGGATACCTCTGTCTGCATTTGTGATGCTTGTATCCTTTGAGTATGGGGCATAACACTCCTCAGCATTTGTTTGGTTTGGGTTTTTGTTTGCATGTTTAGGTGTTTATTGTGTTTTTTGATGAACTGACTGGATCCTTTTTTTGTTAGTATTCCAGTGGGAAAGGGACTCTATGGAGTAGATCATAGTGTTAGTCCCATTCAGAGAATTCTAATTCCTTTTCTTGTGCTTTATACATTAGCATGCATTTGGCTAAGACTGATGGATTGGTTACTTGGATTTATGAACTTTTGTGAATAATTACTTGTACTTAATTTTAGGCTCTTGCCCTGGTAAATCATCTTTGAACTCTTGATGTTTTGCTCATCATCCTAGTGAAAAACAGTTCAAGCTGACAACCAAGGGAAGGCTTTTTTGTGTGTGAATTCCTTGTAATGTACAATGTCACCTACCAGCACACAGACCTTCATCACATGGTCAGAGAAGCCAAAGCTGTCCTTTGATAGCATTTCCAAATTCATGGGGTTGTCTGCAAGGAGAGTTTGTTCCTGACAGTGTTGGGATGTGGAGAGCTGATTGGGAGCTTCCTGTTTGTTCTCATTTGTTGTCAGTAGTATCCATGAGGAGTGGTTGGTGTGGTGAATGACATTTAAGCAGCTTTTATTTTCTTGGGTTTGAAAGAGGCAAACAACATCTGGAGCAGTATGCACCCAAGTAGGGCCAGGATACAGCTTGTTCTTTATGGTGTTTTTTCTGATACAGCTGTTTACTTGGTTTTGTCTTTTGCAGTCTCCCATTGAATTGCCTTAAAGAGTTAGCAGTCACAGATGTCTTGGTTCAGCTACCTCCTGCTTCTCCTTAATGCCTCACAAAAACAAACGCCACAATCCAAATCTCAAAACCTCTTTCTAAGAATCTGTAATGTAGAACTATGGGCCCTGTATGTTTTCCTTGTAATCTTCCTCAGTATAGGAAATACAGGCAAATGTTTCTACAAATCCAGTCCAAGACATAAATTTGTCTCACTGTGTCATTGTAACCTTTTCATCCTTGGGTCAGGGAACACTCCAGATGAAAGTTTTGGAGATGCCACTTTCTTTTTTAGGTCCTTCTATGTGTGTTGGAATCATTGCTATCTTTCTGCCATTTACACCTCTGCATTTTGGTGAGGGGTAGCTGAATAGACTCCTTGGACTCTCTGATCTCTGCTTCTTGAGTTGCAGCAGTAAATTTGGGTCAAAAGATAGCAAGTTTTACACGTTTCCTCATTTAATTCTGTAAATGTCTGCTCCCTCCCATGGTGTTACTTGAAGCAAAGCATGTGTTGTGTTTCAGCAGTGTATTTCACATGGCCATGAGAAACTACTAAGTGATATGATAGGTCTGTGTATGGTGAGCATTGAGAGCTTGGCAGTTTGGGGATAATGAAGTACAAGGACTAATCTTGTGTGCCTATTGGCTTAACTTGGGGTTTTATTAACTTTGTAATGATTTATTAGAAACACAGCCTTTGAATGCAGTTCTGATGTTAAGGTTAACTTGCTGCATCTTCCGTAATTTTGCTGATTGCTCTTAACTATTAAAACTAGGACTTTGCTTCTTACTGATGCAGATTTTTGCAGAATTGAAATGGCTTAGAAATAGAGAATTATTTCTCTGGCTTGTACTGTCAGTGTCATGTCCTAGTACAGGATATGTAATTTGCCTGACATTTATTTTTTCTGTTGAGGGAAAAACATGGCTAGTTTTAGAAATTGCGTTTGGTGGATCATTTGGAAAATGGCCTCTCCCATGTCCAGAATGTGGCTTTACTTAATGCTTTATGAGGTTTTTCTGTCAGGAGGATGTGTTTTTAACCCTTTAACAGTTAGCAAGTGAGGTAATTTTCTTGTAACATAATTCCTGGAGTAGGGCATCTGCAGTTGTAGCATGGAAGTTACACAGTCAGGTAGTTAATTCCTAGATGTTGTCTTACACATCTTAAACTTGCCTTTGGATGAGTGCTTTCTACTGTTCATAAGGCACATCTTGAGGTTGGGTTGGTTTTGTGTAATCCTATTAATTTTACGTGTTTCTGTTCATTATTGAAGTTGAAACAACAGATTAAAGCTCTAACTCTAGCTAGGAAAAGAATTTATATGCATGGTTGTTAACCTGTCAGGGCTAGTTGAGAGAATTTTGGGGTGTTTTAACTACCTGCTCAGAACACTTTGCTCATTGTACTTGGGAAAATGAATGCTTGAATCGTGTTCATTATTAGCTTGTGGTACCTTTTTTTAGCATGTGGCTGCAAAATCACTGGGAAAATGTTGAACATATTCCTAGAACAGAAAATACAGAATCCTGGTAGGAGGTGGATTGGCTGTGTTCTGCTGTGTCATATTTAGCTACAAAGAAGTATTGCATGTGGGAAGGGGTATGTGCTTCTAAAGAATTTGTAATGTGTGTAATTAAAACAAAATTTCCTTCCCTCCCTTTTTTCACTGAAAAGCCTGTGTTCTTGGTAGACTTGCACATGCAAGTATTACAGATACAAGTGTGTTTTCATTCAAGTCCAAGCTTGTCTGCACTTAAGTTAATTCTGTTATTTTGTATACTTGCTGCCATTTCACTTTCAGCTAGGGGATAGCATTTAATGCTGTGCTGAAACTCATGAAATACAATTAATTCCTGCACGTCCACCAGTGAAAGACCTGATTTCCTTCCCCTATGATTTTATTTTGGTTTCAGGTTTTCAAGTTTGCTTTTCCTTGCAAATTGTCCATACCTTTACACAAAATACTATTATTTTTTTTCCTTTTTATTTGATTTTGCAGTTTTAAAAGATATGTAAGAGCTTTGTAAAAACTCTTGTAGACAAATTTCCCCTCCTCTCCCCTGCTGCTGAAAAAACCATCCAGAAGACAAAGGCAGCTCTTACATTACAACTGAGCTGCAGATGTATTTGGGAGGCTGCAAAGCTTTTTCATGTGAATGGTGATAAAAATGTGAAGGGATTTGGGCAGCTGTTTTGATTCTGTCTATCTGTAGAAATATGTAAAATGCCTTTCACTAGCTGATTCAACTTCATTTGAAATAGATCTTCGCTTTCCATATCTTCAGTTCTGCCTCATATCCTTCGTGCTGTGGCTGATAGTCTTGTCCTTCAGTTTGAGTGTATTCCAGGACACTTGACTCTGCTTCCCTGTCCTTGGTTTAATTGTTGTTTTCTGCCCATCCCCAGTACCCTTGCAGAGACCTGAATTGCTTTGCTAAGCTGAACAAGGCAGGGCTCTTGCTGACAACCCAGTTTGGCTGTCACCATGTCTGTTCCAGTTAGGCTTCTCTTGAGGGTGGTTGACCAAATGAGGTCTCCTCCAGAGGGCTGTGAAGCAGCACTAATACCTCCTTCCTCTTGAAAACAGTGTGATGCATCTTGGAATCATGTTTCCTTTTCACAGTTGTAGTGATGAGCATTGGTGATCAGCCATTGGTATAACAAAATCCCCTTTTCCTTCCCAATCCTGATAGAGCATTAATCTGAGAAAGCTTCTTTGGCTGCAAATACAGAACGAGGCACTTGTCGGTGTCAATGCACCTTTAAGACGTGCCAATTTTTGATTTGGAGATGGGAATTGAAAAATTCTGACAGTTGGAAATGTAGACTATGAATAATGAGCTGAATATAATGAAAGACAAGAAATTACAGAATCATCAATACAAATAATCAAATATGCATGTGCATGAATGTACTTCTTAAAAAGTAACCAATTTCTAGTAATGTATTCTTAATTTACATGCAGTACCTCAGATCAGTGCAAAGCAAAATACAAAGAAGATAAGGATATTAATTCTACTGGCTTTAATTTGAATAAATGGTCTTATTTAGCCAAGTAGTTGGTTGCACAAGTATAAGCATTGTCTTGGTTTAAGAGGTGATAGCCTCATGTGTTTGTAGCTGGTTGAATTTTGTTCTGTTTAAAAACATTTTCTTGGAGAAAAATGAAGACATAAGATGAACACAAGCTTATGTTATGGTTTGCAGCTTTCTGACTGGTATTTAAATTTTACTTCAAAATGTGGGCTTTGTGATTCTTACCATCTTCACCATTTCTTTGCTGAAGTGTCATTATTTATCACCCTAAGTAGGCTATAATATTTCTATGCTAAGTTATGTTTTAACTTACTCCCTTAAACTTAAATGTAGATTTTAAAAAAATTATTTTTAATGACCAAAATAATTTTATTTTACTGTGGAATATTTGCTCTTTGATGTTATGAGGAAATGGCTCATCAGTTGCAGCTGCCATTTGTACAAACAGTGGTGCTGCAGTTTGCAAAGTAAAGCTTGACAGTTGGGCAAAAGTGTAAGTTCAGGTTTCTCTTCCCCTCCTGCTCCCCAAGGACAAAATCTTTCCTTTCTTGCAGTACAATGTGAATTTGTGTATGGTAGGTGTTATGTATCTTTCTAGTATATGTTTATAAATGTAAGCATGGTAGAAATTGTGATTCTAAGACATCTCAAATTTTTCTAAGATAAGACAGATGGTTTTAGGTTCAGAGGAAGATAAAATGACAAGTTGGTATTTGCAAGCATAGGTACTTCTCATGGCATCAGGGATCTGTTGTTTTCTGCTGTAGTGATCCTTTTCTGCTGGAAGCAATTAACCATTATCCAGCAGAGACTGCAGTCAGATTCACTATGGTGTTATTAACCCTTGCTTGGACACATACTTCTTCCTTGAGAAGGGACATGGGCAGGGCCATGGAGAGAGCTGGGCACTTCTGTCCTCAGGGAGGGACAGCACTGCACCTACTGTTCACTGCTTTTGAAAAAATCAGGGAGACTTCAGCTCGTTAGATTTCAAATGCAATAGGAGTATTTTTGTTCCCATGTGACATGGGTCTTCCAGCTTTTTGTCATGGAAAACCTTCAGTAATGGGTTTGCTAGTGGGCTATAGGAAATTGTGGTAATGCTGTTTTTATGTTGCGTTGGAAGAAAACATGAAATTATATTGATAAAACTTCTGAGGGATATAGCAATTTAGAGAGGGATAATCAGAACTCTGAGCCTGACAAAACCCAGTACTTGTTCATATGCGGTCAACAGTATTCATGGAAGCCTTGCCAAATTTCATGTGACTTAGGTAGAGTGACCTCTAGGATGGCTGTGCTGATGGCCTCTGTCTGAGTGAACAATATTCTATGAATGAAAAAGAAAAAAAGACTATCCTGGTCCTTTAATCTCTTCACAGTGGTGTCAAGTGGGAGGTTGTTGGGTATCTGGCAGGGATTTCTTCCAGAATTACTAGTTCTTGTGAGTATTTTGTAGGAATGATGATGTAATTGTCTGTGTCCTTGTCTTCCAAGGACCTGTTCTCTAACCCTTTCCAGTTTCTTGGAATATAAGGAGAAAATGGCTCATCAGATAAAAGCATCTGAATACGTAACAAAAGAAGAGTGATGATGAAGGACACTACTTGATGTTTGATTCTGAGCCTAGATGAATTCTGTTAGAGATGATTTACTACTTGCAGTTTTTAAATAGGGGTTATGCTAGATCATATGGAAAAAACACCCAACAGTAGTTAGTTCAGGAAGGTCTTTGGCCTTTGTCAAGACAAATTTCATGAGATCATGTGCCAGGCAGCGCTTAGATACATTTCTTAACTTATGTGGATTTGGTTTTAGCAGTGGAATTCAACTCAAGAGTATCTACAGAACACAGCAGGGGCTTCTGCTAGGGTCTGTACACTCCATTCTACAAAACAACTATTTATTTCTTAATTTTTTTTCTTTAGGGTATTTTTTTATAATGATCAGTTGTCACATGAGGCTTTTTAAAATAAAGAAGCAGGGGAGGTGAATTCTATGGCAGTGGTTGAGGTAGGGATGAATATACCCATCTGTGAGTTTCAAGGAATAAGTAGTTGAAGTTGGCATCCTTCAAATTGACAGCCAAGGAAGTCATTTGACTTTGTTCAATAAAGGGGAATAGATAAGAAAAACTTATTGAGGACAACCTTGCTTTAACTACCATTTAAAAAATTAAGTGAATGTAGATTGTTTTGTCTTATAACAGGATACACATCAGAGTTTCATCTTTTTAATTTTGGATTGTGAATTCTTCCCAATTCCTGTAGAGATCACAGCTTTTTGTGTGCGCTAACATTTTCATGTTGTGGCACTATAACCTGTGAACTCCTTGTTTCCTAAGAGGTGCTCATTTCCTGGAGGATGTAGTTTAGGTTGATTCAGCTAAAAGAATACTAAGCGTGCTTTTGAAGAATGCGTGGGAGGAATGGCACAGAATATAGATGTTGCTTCCTTAAAACTCATTACAGAGTAACAGTATCTGTGTTCTTTCAAAGTACAACTTCAAAGTTGTCTTTTTAAGGTACTACTGAGGAAAAAAACTTTCACTGGGGAGTTTTGTGTAGCTTTCTTTTCAGTGTAGATAATGTAATTTCAGATGGCTGTGTTACTGAGTGTAGATTTTTGTCAGTCCAGGTTTGATGGGTTTGTGAATTTTAAATAGCTGTTTAGACTTCAGTCTGTTCTGATTACTGTGCTACAGTAGAACTGTTTTATTTGGCACTGAGGATCCAAAGTAAAAATTAATGAAGCAGGTAAATAATCAGTTCTCTGTAAATCTACCAGAGGTGGTGATTTTACTTAATTTTCAGAGGACTTCAGTGTTGTAGAACTGAAGTAGAGGGAAAACTGATTTTCTTTCAAGTCTCCATTGTGCAATGCTGTCTGATTTCCTTCTTCCCTGCTCTGTTTTTGAAGGTTTTGTGTACGTCTGGGAAACAGACTTAATTATGTACCTTTTTTGCACATACTTTTACGAGTCATCCAGGCACTTGATCCGCCAGAAGCTGACAATGCATGATGAACACTTTGCAAACTGTGGAGGAAAAGATGCCTTTAGCTTTCTCAGGCTACTGATATGCCTCATTTTGAAATACAGCTCTGTGTACAAGTGATTGATTATCCTTCCTCCCCCAGCCCTGTGATAAGCCTGTAAATACTTATATCTTACAAAAAAATCCTTTGGGAAAAAGTTTTGTTCGCCAAGTATCTTAGTCTTGAGTTTTAGCAGGAGGTAGTAGGCACTTGTCATCTTGGGGATCTTGTCATCTTGTCATTTAGGCTATCTCCCCAAATGGGTGAGATGGGGGCAGCTTCCCCATGCACCCTGACCTCACTCTTAGCTCATAACTGTTGCTAAACCAGAAAGTATTGGTCCTTTTGAACAAGTCCTGTGTATGCCTGCTACTTACACTTCTGTAATTCCTCTCCATGAATTGAACTTCTATGAAAACAAAGACTTCAACTGGAAAAAGTGTAATTTGAAATTTCAGTTCCTCTTGAAAACTCCATTGGCATTTTGACTTAGTATCAAAGGTCTTAAAGGATATCTCTGTTGCAAATGAATCAGTTCAGATTTGGGATCTTGGGGGTGTGGGGAGAGGAATAGTTTTGGGGATTTGAGCCTTTCATGGTTCACTTGCTTCATAACCTACATGCAAAGTAATGGAGCTTTCTAGATTAAGCCTCCCCACCCTCAGATTGTCAGCTTGCTTGACATCAACGATTTACTTTAGGACTAGTTTTTACTGAACTATGAAAATAGTGTTATGTTTACTTAAAGCCCAGTGATAAGTTTTAATAATTTGACTTGCTGAAGAAGAAAAGCCTTGAGAGAACCTGTCTTGCAGGTTAGTCAGATTCTGTAATGGTGTGATTTTACTTAATAAGGAAAACACTGGAAGCCAGTGTTATTACATAAACAGAATTACAGTAGAAGTGTCACTAAAATTATTGAAATCTCATGTCGATATTATTTGTATTTTTCCTCATTATTTGTGTAAGAAGACTGCTAATTATATTGGCTAATGAGAATTTAACCTGGGGTCTTAGAAAGTTCATTTTGGCAGTAGTACAGTTCAAAAGAGAGAGAAACAGTTTTGCTTATAAGCCCTTTCTGTGAAAATGCTTGGATAGGGAGTACCTAATTTTGTTGTAGTATGATGAGTGTCTGTTGCCAAATATATCTTTATCCTAATATATTGTCCCTGATAGGAGGTAATATCACACTTCACCTTTTTGAGGGCTAAACTGAGTGACTTTAACAATGGCCTTGTTAGCTCCCGCAAGGATTTGGCTTTGCAGTAGAGTGTAACTGCTCTGCACGTTTCTGTTTCTTGCTTGTCTTTACAAACAAAGCAAGTGTGAATTCTAGAGTTACGTGAACAATCTTTTCTTAGACCCAGCATTGTCTCTCTTCCTCCTTCCATCTCCGTAGGTCATTTCCTGTGTTTATCCCTTGACCATGTAATTCCCTCTGGCTAAGCATGGTGGAGGGAGCATGGTGGAAAGGGCTGGTGTGTTCTGCAGTCACCTGATTTCCAACCTGCCCCATCCAAATGCGTGTACACAAGATGGTGCATGAACCACTCACGTGCTGGTTTTCACAGCTAGTTGATGTATCTCCAGTGGTGTTCTGCAGCAAATCTGCTCTTTAATGATTTCTGTTAAGTACTCTAGCTATTGAACATAGATGTGCTGTGCACTAGATACCAATATAAATAAGGGTTGAGTCAGCATGCTCGCTGTATTCATGTGCAGAGCTTTTGCTCTCTGGAGCTCTGACAGGCTTCTTGTGAATGCTTTACTCTTGACTGTTGTTCAGCTTCTGCAACTTTTGTTTCTCCTGCTTCTAAATGATTTCATATCTAAAAGCTGGTTTATCTGTATTTGAGAGTAATATCACAATTTTTTAAAAAAATCTCAACATCAGGAGTCACAGTAGTCTTGTAGCTCTTCTTGGAACCCTTGTTCTTTCTCAGCTTTCACTTTTTTATATCCTGATAATTGATGTAAAGATTTAAAGGTTCTCTGAAATTATGTCTAGTCCCTAGTAGCTTTTCAAAGGAGTACCAAGGGCTGACTTGTGATATCACTGACTTGTTTATGTGTATTTTTTTCTTCATTAAAGCATTTCCAATCTCAAGAGTGTGGAGTGCACTAGAATAATGCAGGCTAGGCTGGGAAAGGATAATTTAGGTGTTTGTGAATATTAATGCCAAGGACAGAATGCATGGTAAAATGAATTGATAGTCTGCAAAGTTACTCAATTGGCCAGATCAAGTGTTGACTGCCTTAATAGGGATATTTGAGCTTAAATTATTAGCACCTTGTCTTTGCTCATGCTGTTTTTTATTTGGTACTTTGGCACCCTTAGTAAAATGAAGGATTTTTTTGCATAGGACGTCCTCACAACTTTCCCTGTTGGTGGCTGTTGCAGATAATCAGTAACCACTTTATCTGTCAGTGTCTCTCATAATCCTGAGACTCCCTGGCAGGCAAGTCTGTGTTAGGATGTACAACTGCATTCTGTTCAGTGTCACTAGAGATGTGTGATTATGGCATGAAATATTTAGATATTTGTCCTTTTCTTAAGCAAAACACTCCAGCTTCTAGATCAGGAAGGGATACTATTTAGTTTGTTCATCTTTTAACTTTATAGTTATTAAAACTAAATGGTGGTCTTTATTCATTCCTTCCCTACAAAGACATGTTTCACTGCTGCTTCATGCTAAACCATAGCTATGTTTGGAGTAGGAACCTCCCAAACTTTTCCCTTTTCCCATCAAACATTTACCTATTTTCAAGCTACTGAGTCAAAAATCTTTGAAATTAAATTTTATATAACTGATGGCAAAAGACTTCTTTTTCTCCTCAAAACCAATAATACAAGACTCTGATGTGTGCTTGAATGTTGCCATGCTAATGAACCTGGAAATGTGTTATATATTACTGATTATTTTCTGGCCCACTGTTGGGCACGCTAATTTTGCATTCTCCTTGCTCTAATGCTAGGAATTAAACTCTGACCTTTAATCTATTAAAAAATACCATTTTAGTATGCTTTTCTTAGCGATCATGCTCTCCTACTACAAAAGCTCTTGTACTTTTGAGGCTTATTTAAAAATGAAAATAAGAATGTCCTTCCTACTAGAAAAGTTTCCTGTTCACCTCCACTTGGGTGTCAGACTTTGATGACTGTGGACAGGGACCATCAGTGACCTTGGGCCAGCCCAGCTAGAGCACAGCAGGCCCAGGCATGCTGTGATAGAGGACACTTCTGCATTTCTTGGCTGTGTTGATATTGACCATAAGTATTTGGATGTGCTTATCCTCTCCAAGAGGATTCTTGGGTGTAGTTCTGGGTAATCACTCATCTGATTCCAAGATCTTCCTGGGCTGTTTCTTTCAGTGTTAGACCACCCTTAACAACAAGTGCTTTGAAAAAATGATTAATACTTTTTTTTTTTTTTTTAATAGAGGATGTTCTGCTTTGTTGGACATATGCTTTGGTTTCCTTCAGTTTTGCTGTAGTTGATATCTTTCAGGGCTTATGGCATTTTGGTGCATTTTGGGTCTGTACACTCCATTTTACAAAATTACTTTATTTCTTAATTTCTGGACACTGGTGTGTCCAGAGTATGGAACAACCTTTCCTGTGAGAAACCAGGCAGTACTTTGCCTAGACTCTTCGTAGTGTACTTACTATGGCTTTATGAATGCTCATGGGTTTCTAAAAGCAGATGAAAAATAATCAGTATGTTGAAATAAATGAAATCTCATTGGCAAGAGAGATGACACTGCCAAGTAGGACTGTTCCATTTTGCTGTTACTCTAAAAAACTGGGTTGTACCAGATGTGAACTGGGTATAATGTGGACTTAAAGAGGATTAAGGAAGGGATAAGTGTTGATAGTTCACTTGCTGTGTTTTACATCATAATATCTCCTCAGTGCTGTAATACATGTTTTGCAGAGGCTGCACTCACTCCTGCCTGTGTTCAGGAGAGGTGTTTGAAGCAAACCTCTAAGCCTTGCTGTGTGCTACAGGTCTGGCCAGCGTGGTGTCCTGTGTGACAGTGCTTGCTGCTAGAGAATGGAGAGAATTACAGTGCATGTGCAGAATAATCCTCCTGTGCACCTTCACCGGTCTTGCCATTCCTGGGGTGTCCTGCTTCAGATTTTATTTGTTATCTGCTGTTGAATGTCTCTGTGATACATTTGTCATCATTTTTTCCCCTCATCCACCAGGCTTTTGACTTTTACAATGGCTTATCAGTTTCAGTGGGGGGAAGGATCCTAAATTTTCACTTACTGAAATCAGATCGTTTGCTATCTGTTGAACTAAAGGCATAAATAAATCATTCTTCATATCTGCAGTCACTTAGGATTTTGTAAGCATCACTCAGCTGCCAGCAGCAGTTCTGTCACCAATTTAGCTGTGGCTGGGAGGGGAGAGAAACAGCTCAGGCTGCAACTGGAGCGTGCCCAAGTCAGAGCTTCACTGGGGCTGTGGGGTGGCAGGTCTTGAACTGAGAGTGGGACTGGAGAATGCTGCCATCCAAGGGTGGTGGGTGATGGCAGTGGGAGGTGAGCAGAACTGCTCCAGGTGCCTGAGGCAAGGCTGAGCACAGGAAAGCCATGGCAAATGGGATTTGGCTGTAAAATGCAGGCAGGAGAACAAGTGGCTTGGACAAGACATCTGGATGGGTTTTGGAAAGGGTAGCAGGCTGGTTTCTTTAGTGTTAGTCAGATACTGACAGATGTTTCAGCAAACTTGATTCTTCACCTCCCTATAAAAAAAAAAAGTAATTGATTAAAGTGGTATGGAATACAATTATTATATTAGGACATTGTGCAATTAAGTGTAACTGTAATTGTCTCTTGGTAACATTGTTTTTTTCTGATCTGTCTTTTGTAATGCACCTGAGAAAATCAGTGCAATTTATCCTTGCTGTTTTTCTCTGGGAGAAATTTGATTCGGTCTTGCTTTTTTTTTTTTAAATTTTCGAGCATCACATTTCTTTTGGACAGTTTAGGATTCAATGATGGTGAATTGAATCTAAATTTCCTTCCTGTGCCTTTCTTTTCCTGAGCTCTCCTGAGATCTTGCATCACTCTCGCTTTCATGATGTTTGTGTGTCTTCACCAGGCTTCAGTTGCGAGACAGATGGGGGTGTGTTGTCTAGTAATGTGTCACTCAGCCTCCTGGAGGTCTGATTTCAGTAGTGACAGGCTATTAGAGCAAATTGTGGCAGTCTCTGAGTGCTTATTTTCTAATTGCTCAACTGGTTCTTCAAGGTCATTCTGGTGTAATCAGGCTGAATTGTTTAAACTGGGATTCCCTCTCTCTTCATGCTTTTCTGGAATGAACTATACTTTGCCAAGCTTTTGCATGTCTTATTCTCCAGGAAAATCAATGTTTTGGAGAAGGTGAATTAGTGTGAGAGTAACTTCCAAGAAACACAAGATATCTTTCCTTATATTTTTTCCATTGTAAATAAAATTCATGGTAAGAACAGAAATACTTCACTCACGCACACTTTTCATTATGGTGAAGAGTGCTTGTGGAGATTCAGATGTTCCTCATCATCCATGTCACTCTTCCTTATGGCATTTACCTTCACAAAATAGCTTTATAAAACACAAAACATTAAAATCATTAAAAACTCAGGAATGAAAAAATAAGGCTTTTTTTAAATAAATAAAAAAAGTTAGGGTAATCCAGAAGTGACAGCGTCTAGCTTGTCACTTCCACTTGAATTCTCTGCACACAGAGTTACATCTGTCAACATATGGCACAGTAACTGGATCTTGGATGGTCCTTCTGCCATTCTCCAGTCTCTTTAGTTGCATGAAGAATTTAGTGCTATTAGCTGACTTTGTCATCTCAGGCACTTTCTTATTACAGACTTTGGGTAACTGCAGTTTGTCTTTTAAAAGCTTAATAAATAAATAATAAAAGCTATAGTTTGCTCCTCTAGTACCAGTGAAGCACAAAGCAGGCATTAACATACTGAAATTATTAGTGCAACTCTGAGGTCCTTGAATTTCCTTAGGACTCTTGGCTGAATGTCATCCTCTCTTGGTGGTTTGCTAATTTTTCACTTGTCCATTTTCTCTGTACTGTTTTTGTCTATTTTTCTAGTAGTGCTTTGCTTTGAAACAGATCCTCTAATGCATATTCCATGTAAGTGCCATAAAGGCTTTTCACTGGGAGAATATCTTTAAGTTCCTCCCTAATGAACATGCAAAAAAGAATTCTGCTGGTTTTGCCCTGGCTTTAGGTTATTTAGGCTTTTTTTCCTTAATGCTTCTATTTGTTTACTTGCTGTACCCTTACCAATCCTGACAGACCCCTTGCTTCTTAAGTGCCTCAAGAAAGGATTTAGTTGTAATTTTAATACTTTTTTTTTTTCCCCTAAATTATTTGTGAGATTGTCTTGTATTTTTTTCTGGTTTTAGCTTGCTATTGTTTGAGCCTCATTTGGACAACTTTTACAAGATTCTTCTAATATTTTCTCTAATATGTTATTTAGCCATCTCCTTCCTTGCCTGTCACGTCATTATTCATCCCCACTTAAGTCTTTCTTTTTTTGTGATTTTTATGTTTCCTCTAGGCCTCACATACAATGTCTTATATCTCATTGTCTACAGACAAGTTTTTGTTGATTCTCTTTGTTGCCTCCTGTTTGTCTAATTCCTCTCTTTAAATTCCTTGGTGTTTGTTCCTCCTGCAGATATTTAGGTCACTATTAAATTCTGGGGGACAGTTACACTAATATTTTTAAGCAAATTCTGCACAGTGCTTAGGATCAAGAGATGTCTTTTCTGACAGCTCTTTCCATGAAGCAGTCATTCCTGATAGTCAGTATTTTGTCTTGGCTTCCTGTGACATTTAGTGGACAACAAAAACCTCCCATTGTTTTTGTCTTTACTTTTGTAGCATTTCTGAGTCCCTTAGCTTGGTCACTCACTGCCTGCGTGTTTCAGTGTGAAGGCTCATGTATTTCCCATTCTCACTGTCTTGAATATAAAGAAAGTAAATGTGCTCCTTTAATGAATAAACAATGTCTTTGGATGAATTTCTCTTTTTATTAATTTTCCTCAAAAAACTGGTTTTAGCTGCAGATGACTGTTTCATTCTAAACTTTCATACTGTTTTTTTTATTTTTCAGTGTATATGAATGCCAATAACCAGTGGACCTCCAGACTGGAGGATATCTTTTCTTGATGAAGACTTCTTTTTTATCAAACAGCCCTTATTTTTTTCTACTTTTTGGAAAGTGCCTGAATAAAAATAGGGAACTTGTTCCACATCAGCATTTTTGTTCCTATAATTTTAGACCTGAGATGCTTGACTTGTGTATGAGGGTTTTTTCCTTAAATATCTACTCTGGAAAGATAGCATAGGGTATGGGAGTGAAGTTGTGTGATTTCTTAGTGGTATTTTCTCTAGCAGTGATTTGACAATCCCCCACTTTGCCTTTGGAAAAATTCAGCTGAAGGCAGTGGCTTTGCAATAATCTCCCTGTCTGAACTGAGCAGTTGGGAGTGTTGTGAGATGTATAAAACTGAAGGATGCTCCTTTGCAGTGAGGACAGCTCCAGTTAGAGTTTATGGCTTGGGCACAGGGCAGAAATGTTTTCTGAATTCTGTCAGTACAACACACAAGATCTGGGGGGTGTTGGTCAGTCAGGCTGGTTTTATTGTGGTCTTTAGAGCAGTCTTAGAAACACCAAAATCCAACAGCAATAGGTGGGAAACTGGAGGGCAAAAAAGAATTTAGAAAAAGTATGTGGAAGGTGGAACAGAAGTATGAGATAACTGATATCTGAAATTCAAAAGCTCAACCAGTGCTCAGGGAGAGACTAGAATAATTGACTCACTTTTTTTTTCCTTTTCCATTTTTAAAAAATGAAATGCCTTTTCTTCAAGTTGGTGTGATCTAGAGCTCTTCATTGTCACTGACTTGAATTCATACATTGTCTTGACTTTACTCTTGATTCAGTGTCCTCAAGTAGTGCTGTGAGAGAGCACTTGGGGCTTGTAAAAGGCATTTCGTTGCTGTCTGGTGTAGTCTCTGTAGCACTTGTCTAGAAAAGATCTCAGAGGCTTCTGTATGAGTTATAACCTGGGGCAGAGGGAGGCTGCTGCAGTGGAGTAGCTGAATGCCACTGGGAGCCTTGCTGTGGAAAACTCTTCTGGTTAACACTGCATATTTTTCTAAGCAGTATGGTATTCAACTTTCAAAAGGCAAGAATCTTTGTTAATTGTTTTGATTTACAGTTGAAGTTCAAAAGCTAAATGCAGGCAATCAAATACTGAAGGAAAAATGTAGTTTTACTTATGACTTTTCTGTTTTCCTCTATCAGTTCTTTCAGCTCAGAGTTGCTACTGAAACAGCTATAGTGCAAAAGTTGAAAATCCAAACTTTTGCACCTGTAGAACTTTTTTACAAAAGAAAAGGAGATTTCTGTCTCTGCAGTTGAACGATGATTCAAATTTCAAAAGCTATTGTATCAGTCTTCAGATACTGAGGAAGATTTTGTTTAATTTTTATAAAGCTCTTTTAGCAATAAACTCACCTATTGTAACCAATCTGTTGTTATTTTTCCAGGTTTCACTAAATGGTACACAGTTTACAGACAGTTCTGTTGGATCAGAATTCACGGGTGTTTCTCAGGTATGTGCAGTCAAATTTTGTGGCTATATATAAAAGCAGAATTATTTACTAATGGGAGAAGATATTAAGCAGTATTAAAGGTACTAAATCAAACTCTTCAAAAAGAATGCTGTGTGAGATTGGGATGTTGGTAATTGAAGTCAGTTTCTGATTATCTCCTATTTAAGCTTTAAAAAGCAGTGGTTTTTTTAAAGTAAAATTTTATTGTTATAGTATGCTTGAAATTGGACCTGGATGTTAAAAAAACCTATGCAGTTTTATGGTAATAAAGTTATTCTTGGAAATAAATCTAAATACATAGCAGAGATGCAGTTATTTCTGTTCCAGCTTGTCCTACTTCCAGCTTTCATTTATGAATGTTATATCTGAACATGTTTCAGAGAGAAAGTGAGCCTGGGTGTTTTCTTGCAGAGATGCATCACACATTTTTTGAAGCTTGACTAGTGGAAAAATATCCTGCTTTTCACAAAATGTGCACTTTGCTCTGATGGCACTGAAGAGACATACAAATGTGACCTAATTGCAAGATCTCCTAATCCAGCAAGAGTTTGCTGCTCATGTTGAAATGGTCACATGAACAGTTACTGCATTCATCACTCTTTAAATAAATAAGAAACTGCAATTTATAGCTTCATTGTAGTAAGATGGAGTCATAACAGGTATCAGAGATGCTTGTGGTCTTGATTTTGTTGAAGTTTCAATTTTGATTCTTGATTTGCATTGTGCTCTAGGAACCAAGGGCTTTAATTTGAGATTCACATCTGTCGTAAATATGGGCCCAGTGGGAGATAGTGAAACCCTAACAGAGTGTGGCCATAACAAAGATTATTATTGTTCCTGCTGTGTTTGCCATGGCTTTTTAGTGATTGTGGTGCAGCTTTTCTCTTAACTTCTAGAAGTCCCTGCAGGGTGGCTGAGGTGTGTTTGCCATGACCTTTACCTTTGCAAAGGAGTAAGTGTCAGGTTGTCTTAGCTTCTGAACTTTTACATTTTTGCACTCTTCTTTTCCTTCTTGTTGGAAGATGTCCTGCATAAGATGTTCATAAGGATTCGCCTGCAAAATAGCTATGAAGATGTCATCATTCTGACATTAGGGACTCACCTAATTTAGCTTCAAAAAAAATTGATTTAAGAAGGAAACTTTCAGGGCTAAGGGATAAGCAGCCATGGCCTCCTGCATGCAGGGGTTTTAGGCATGAATGAGGTCTTCAGTTGAGTGCAGGTCAGCCAAAAGGAATGTCTAACTTGGGAAATCTGTTGGTGCTTGTAGAGCCTATAAAGGTCAGTCCTGGCCTTTCAGCTGGCAGAGGGAGTCTTCCTGCATGAGAAGGTTTTTCTAAAAACTTGAAGTAGACTCCTGGAGAGATTGTGTTCTTTTTCCTGACTTAGTGCTTAGGTGCAAATTCTAGAAGTGGCATCAGTGAGCAAAGGTTAGCTGTTCTTAATAAATCTGTTAAATTTCTCATGAACTTTTTAAAGATAGGAAGATATTTGTGGAGGTGAAATCAGTCTGTCTTTTGGGCTTTTATGTCTAGAATTCTTAGTTTTCCTTTCCATATTGCTGAGTCTGCCAGTTTTACAAATGGGAAGAACACAAAAATCAGTGTTTGTAATGCTCTGCTGTTTTTCTTTAGATGTCAGCACTAGAGAATTGATTTGTTGTTGCTGTGAAGACAAGAAGAGAGTGAATTATGGTTTAGATTGAACTGGTCCTTTGCCCTAAAGAACTGTTCACCTGTGTCTGTGCAGTTCAGCCTTACAAGATCTTTAAAGCTATATTTTTTGTTAGTATTGAGATTAGAGCAATATCAAGAGCAGTGCTTGAATTACTTAAAATTTGCTTTTTCTTTGAGAAAGAATTTAACTATTTTGATGCTTACATAGAAGGTGTTGTTAATTAGGGCAGAGTTAGCAGTTGTAATAAAATTGGGCAAATCTGTGATTCTTCCATTATGTGATATTTTGTTCCAATCATCTCTTATGTCTCATAAAATTGGGTTCTCTTTGTCTCATGCTGCTTGAGTTGTTTTTGACTATCAGCCTTGGTGAAGAATCAGCATTGCATGGCTAAACCATAGTTTCATGAACTGTAGCATCTTGGAATAGAATTCAGGTTTTGAAGTACCTCTGTCCTTGTAAGTTGCCAAGTCTACTTGATTCAATAGCTGATGGTGGATTTGAGGACCCTACTGACTTGTTTTGTTGAAACTGATTTAAACTTTTATTTTGTAATAGGCTTAGCTGAAAGTGACTTTGTTCCAGCTGGTATCTTAAAAGGAAGTGTCACAGAGCTTCAAAGAGGAGATTTTTTTTTTTTATCTGTAAATGGTGACAGTAAAAGTAAATATCCCTTTTTAATTTTACTAGCTAGACTATTACATCTAGGCCAAAATATTTTAGAGGGAAAGACTGTAGACCATGCTCCTAAATGGGAATATATTAATAGTTCCAATTGTTTGCCTCATGGATATTGAGACTGCTGTGTTTGTTGGGACATTCCAAATATTCACTTTTATAATGACTGGTAAAATATACGTGTTGGTTTTGGAGGGTTTTGTTGTTAGTTTCAAATATCAGAATATCTTTTCTGATATGTATTCTGTGAATAACCAGTTATCTATCAAAACATTTGTTTGTAGACACCATTTACCTTTGGCTTGGGCCAAAGGGCACCATATACAACTGGCGAGCATTGTCTTCTTTGTAGAAGTGAACGAAAAGATACTTCGCTTTCAGAGAGCGGAATCAAGAATTCCAGCAAAACAGCACTTTCCACATCTCCAAAAGCAAACAACATGCTGCACCTCCCACTGTGGGTGTGTCCAGACTGTCGAAGAACAGTCGAAAAGGAGGAGAGGCACGCTACAATAGAGCAGTCTCTCGTGGTAAGTTCAAGTCAGCTCAATAGACTGAGAAGATGCTTAATTATGGTCTGCATGTCACTTTGTGCTTTGGAACCACTGGAGCTGTAAATGCTTTAAAAGTTTTTTAGGTGATTTTGAGTTGGCTTTATTTAAACTGAAGAGGGAAGTTGTTCCAAAAGTGAGGAGTTCTGGTTTGGAATTCTGGAGTTTTAAGTAGAGCGAGGTTTGGATCTGTTTTTTACTGAGGTTTTTGCTTTTAATTCATTGGATCTCAAGCTTTGTCTTTATCCCCTGTGCTTAAATACAATTTTTTCTACTTTTACCAACATGACCTCTCTCATTACACGTTTTTCTGTTCTGTCTGCTGATGGTGCATTTTCCTATCTTTGTGAAGTAAACTGTCTGAATTTTCCTTGTTCTTTTTGTGGACTTCTTGAGTCACTGCACTCGCACTGACAACTTCCTGCAGATTTTGGAGTTTTGCTGTCTTTTCTTTGCTGTATTTTTCAATAAAGATGCACAACTTTGCATAGCATGAATGTAACAGTTTCCTAGTCTTGGTAGCACAGCAAGGACCAATTTAATATGTGGCGCTAATATTTCGAGTTGTGAATTCAACCTCATGTAAGAGCTGTGCTTAGTGTTGCAGGAAGATACTAAAACTCCATTGGAAGCAAACTATGTTATACTGCAGAACCAAGTCTTCATGACTGACCTGGAAGTCACACACTTGGGATAATTGGAAGTATTGTAGATTCCAGCTGACACCTCCTTGCAGAGAACCAACAGGCTGTGCACACGCCCATAGGAACATGCAGGTTTTATTTCAGTAAATCATTGTGAAGAAAGATTGTATGGAGGGTGTTGTTAAGCTTATGTTAAAAAGTATAGATGAGGATGTTTTTTGTGAGGAAAATTCAAGAGTATATCACTTGTATACAACTTGTGTTTATAGATAATGTTGCTATTAACAAGAGTCATAAACTAATCAAAAGAGGTTGCATCTAAGGGAATTACAGTGGTGGTGTGGTGGTAAACACATCCTAGAGAATTCAAAGCACAGCAAGACCAAGGCACATTATCGTTCAGCTGAGTCAAATTTTTTGACCCGTTTAAGCTCTGTTTAAGGAATTAGTAAAGAAGATTATTGTCCTAGATGTGCAAGGTAGACAGGACTTGCTTCCTACATGTTTTGTTAAGTTACAGATACTCCAGAGGTAAGTAAAAATTCAGATTGTTTTTTTAATTTGGCAACAATTTTCTTTTTGAAGAGGAATTTTTAAAAGCAGACAGCAAATAGATTTTCCGGGATTGGAAGCTTGACTTAAAAAGGCAACTATATGATTTAGGTGGATAGTCAAATTAGAGAAGCCAGCTGGGAAAAAAGCCAAAATTAGCTAAAAAAAAAAAAAAAAAGTTACCAGTGACTGCAAGTCAGAATACAGGTGGTTTGCTGTAGATGTTCCTGTGTTCAGATTGCTGCTGCTCTCATTACCTTGCTTGGTAGCAACTGCATGCAGGTTTGTTCTTACCCATGTCTGCATCCTGATCTAGGATTTGAGGCACAAAGAAGCCACTTTTAGTCACGGTACTGATGTGAGAGAGGTCTCTGCCTGGTGCCAGGGCAATCTGGTGGCAGACTTGGGAGGGTGCAGGAGAGAAGCATGGCATGTGCTGGGGCTGGAGCACAGAGAAGGGAGAGAAACTGCAGACAAAAATAGCAGCGGTTTGGGTGAGTGGTCTGTGTCATCTGCTGGAATTGAACAGCACTGTGCACAGGAGATTGCATCCATCTCCAGTGGCAGCAGCAGCTTTCTGACATCCATTGCTATGAAATACTATGTCTGGCTGTTACAAACAAGGAGATTTTATCATTTTTACTAGAAGGGATTGTTAAACTCCGGAAGCCAAACATATTGTTTCATGGAGACTGAAGAGATAATGCTGGTTTATGATTAAATGTGTATGATGCAAGCCTTCCTTTAGCTTAGTTCATTGTTTATGCTGAAGTACATAAAGGTGATAATTATAGGCAGCGTACTTTGGTCATTAGAAATGAAGCTTTGTATCATTGGTCATCTCTGTTCATCTCTTGCATTTATTAGGCTTTTGAAACACTAATTCTTTGTGCCTGGTTGAGTGTCCTCCCAAAATACATGCAGCACTAACAATTGCCACTTGAATATTTGTCTACCTAATAACATTTCAGACCTTACAAACTGTTTGGGTTTTTTTTTTTTTTTTTTTTTTTCAGAGCCAAGATTTCCTTTTGCACATGCCTCTTGGAAACAGTGGATCACAGCAGGAATCTGTAGGAGGAGGAAGAATAACTGTTGGTGCACAGACAGTGCCTGCTGCAGATCTTAGCAATTCCTCTCCTTCAGACATAGCATGCAACTGTGAGGCCTGTAATGAACGCAGGTAAGAGCTGAACTCAACCTCAGCAGCACAGAGGTTGTAGTCAGACTTTGGCAGTGTTGTAGCTTGTTTGTAGATGTGTGCTTAAACTCTTGAAACAGGTTGTCTGACAGTAACAGTAATTTCTGAATGGCAGTATTTACCCAGTTTCATCCTTTATTCTAGATGTTTTCAGATGTACTTTTTTTTTTGTGGAATAGTAGGAAGCAGTACACATATGTGATGCATACAAACAGAGGGTAATTATTTTTGTCTTCAAATGCAGAGAAAATTCAGCAGAGCCTGAACGTGAACCTCAGCAGCTACAGAATTACTGGTCTGAAGTCAGGTACATGGTCCGGTGTATTTATCGTCAAGCTGGGACCCCTCTGGCAGATGACCAAGACCAGTCGTTGGTACCAGATAAAGAAGGCATGAAAGAGCTGGTGGATAGGTATATTACTTCAAAGAAGATTCATTCTGTTTTATTCAGGATTTTTCAATACTAGTTTGAATGCATGGGAAGCTATTAAATTCATATGCTGTTTGCAGTAGGAATATAAGTGCATAATTATGAAAGGGTCCCAGAATATTATTCTTCAAAAGGCCTTATTCATAAGACAGTGTTAAGTTTGAATTACCCCATGTGAAAATCTTAACTTGTGGAACAAGCCTGAGTTAGTAGTAGTAGTAGTAGTTAGTCTTTGCACCTTACTGTGATTGTAATACCTGGAAGAAATTTTATAAAAATAAAGAAAAGTTATATTGGACACTAATCACTAGATGAGGCGGATTCTAATTTCATTCTCATTTTAGAAGTCATAATTGTAACTTTTTAAGGTGTTGAAGTGAAAATGGGCTTAATGAGATCCTCAGTGGAGAGTTTTCTGCTTTTAAGAATAGTGTGGCAGACCCTGAAGGGCTCCAGTAGGATCATCTCAGTTTCTCTCTAACTCCCTTTGTGGTCAAGGAGGTTTTTTTCTGCTTGGTTCCAAATGTGCTTAATATACCGAGATCTGAGCAGTCTGACCTGAGCTGTAGTTCTCATGTGCAATTTCTAGTTGAACCTAAATTCTGGTGAGGTAAAGACTCATTTGAAAGAGAAATTCATCTAGCACTGCTCTTAATATGACTGTACACCTGAACTGGCTTTAGTAGATAATTAAATAAGCATATTGCACTTTGTTTATATAAAATCTGTTTGGTTTCATACATTAGTTGTGTACAAGCAGAGCAATATACTGTCCCTCCCTATTAGTCACACTTCGTTTATTCAAGTGATCAAAACATGCAATATAGGCTTGGAAATCAAAGATGTTTAAATGTTGCATAGTGTGTTGGTAATTAAAACTGAATCACAGCTGAAGTGGTTATTGATGTTATGCATCTCCTTAATGGAAAAATTTTGGAAACCAGAACATAATACTGTGTAACTTTCTTACGTACTTGGTAGCTTTCATTACTCAGAACTGTTTGTCACTTTTGAGAGAGATTATTACAATACAAAGACAGAAAAAGGATTTCAAAGAAGGAAACCTTAAATGCCAGTTGGATTATTTTTCACTAAAGTTTCTTGTGGTCTATAAAGTGAAAAATAAAAAAAGGATATGTTTTGGGCAGGCACCAGTATGTCCAGTCTGTAGTACTATTATCATGCAGAATTTTTTTACAAAGCTAGTCAATGTAGGTATTGAATGCATTTTAAAAAAGTCTTCCATTTAGGTAGCATGCAGAAGACCATGCTGTGGCTGTGTAACTCTGTTTAAAAGGCAGAAATTCCCACTTCCATGCTTGGCTCTTGTTAGACACAGCTGGCAAAAAATGGAGTGTCTGGTCGTCTTTGTTGGAATAAGTAGTGATGCCAAGTGACGTTCCTATTGTATGTTGGAATACTTGATGGCAGTATGATAGAACTGTTTTGTGAGTGGTGGGGGAGAAGCATGGATTAGATAGCTGCAGACTTCTATTCATCTAACTCTTAAGTACTCACCCCATTCATTTGTTCTTCCCCATCTCCCTGTGTTGTAAAAAACCCAAAGTGTTCTGTGCATGCTTAAACTCCATGTACAGAAATTTAGAGTGAGATTGAATTATTTAAAGTGGTTCAAAGCAGCCATCATGTTCAGTTTTCTTCTGTAGGCACTAATTTGTCACATGTTAAGAACAACATGGAGAAATGGTAAAGAAGCTTATCTGAAGAGTCTTGGTGCCTGCAGGGTTGGATGCAAATGGAGTTAAGATTTTGAGCTCACAAGTTGAAGTGAAATTTTAAATCCTAAATAATTTTACTCCTCAGGTGTGCAGGCATCCTACTCCTTAAGGTACACAGGAGCTCAGTCCCATATGTGTAGAAGTAGGGGACTGGACTGTGTTCTCTGAGATTTAAGGTAGCTCTCTAAACTTGAGCCACTGTGGTTATTTTTGATGAGGATAATGGTAACTGGTAAATACTCCTAGGAAAATGAAAACTGTTGATTACACACTCTCTCTTTTCTCTTTTCTGTGACAAATATTGTAAAAATAAAGGCTTTGTGAAAGAGATCCATACCAGCTTTACCAACGGTTGGAACAGCAAGCGAGGGAATACGTGCTGGAGATGAAGGTTCGCCTGCTCAGACACCTGTCCCTGGGATCCAAGGTTGCATCGACGTTAGCGACAGAAGGGCCACCCCAGGCCCAGCAGTTCATCTCACTCCTGCTTGAAGAGTACAGTGCACTCTGTCAGGCAGCCTGTACAATCAGCGCCTTCCTAGTTACTCTGGTAAGACTGAAAAAACAGCTTTGTGCTCCTGCTTGCCAGGACTGATGCTGGCAGAGTTATTTCTGGGCTCTTTCAGGTGTCTTCTGTGGTTGTAAATTGCAAGGTTCTTTTTGTGTTCATCATTAGAGACAGGGAGATTCTGAAAAGGCAGGTAAATTTTTGAAGTGTGGAGTAAGCATCTCTTACAGTGGCTTGATGAAATTTTTTTTTGTTCAGAAAGAAGAAGGTGGGATATTGTTTGTGGCACATGCTCTGAAACAAATCTTTAAGCAGATTTACAAAATATTAGATATCCTAATGTGGAGAACACTTCTCTGGTAATCTTTAATGGTATCTTCAGAACTGTGATTAAGTGACACCAACTTCTGTGTGCAGCACTGACTTAAATTGTTCCCATGTTCAACTTTTCATTCACTATCTGGGATGGATACTTGAAGACATTGTGTTGCCTCAGATTTAGTCTAATATTAATTCATTATTTCTAAGGTTCTACCTTTAATGCTTTTTTTGCCAACTGATTGTGATGTTACATTTAGGATTACGTTTTTGGGTATAAAATAGGCAGTAGCCTTAAAAATTTCTTCTTGAGTAACTGTCCATCAGGTGAGTAATACCATAAACAAGTTCTGTAATTGTTTGTTTAAGGTCTTAGAAGGTTATTAATCCTGTTTTGTTATTAATCCTTTCTTGTGCATCCTTTGTTAATGTCATCATCCTGCCCATCCCTTTTTTTGTGTAAGCTTTGTGCAAGGAGAAAAAAAAAGTGGCAAAAATGGGGAATTCAAATTTTATTGCCAGTTAGGTGCAAGTGACTGTCTGAAAGGTAAAGAGTTAAAAACAGATGGAGCATACACTGTGATGGCCACAAGTTAGGATATCAAGTGGAGAGGAAGCGGAGTTTCATTACTGAGGTAGGGCTGTCAATAAAATTAAATTGGCAAAGCAGGAAGATGGTTCTTCTAAGAAGCTTGAGCATATCTGATGGGGTTTTTTTGTTGTCAATGCTCTGTATTTGCTGTTGTCTCTATTATCTTTCTCAGGCTTATCACTTAGCAGTGACCTCATGTCTGTATCTATCTCCTGTTTATTGGCTGCTTTTAACAGTCACTAAGTTTCTAACAAGGTGCTTGAGAGAAGGTTGCTGTTGAGATTGGTTTGCATTGCAGCTTGTTCAGCTGTAAAGCAAATTGGTTTGCAGTGCACCTCAGCTTTCTCAAAGTGGATCTGCCAATAATGAACCCTTTAATGCCAGAATTACACAGCTGATCAGAAAATAACCATTGTATACCTTGTTTCTGGCAATTACTGTGAAATGTAGTTATGAAAACTAGTAGGTATGGGAGATTGCAATAATAGCCATTAGAAAACAGAAGATGCTTGAACTCCCTAGTCAACCCATTTCCTGACAAAATTAAAAGTAAAATAAAATTCTTCTCCTCTTTTAAAGAATGAAGCATAAGAAAACACAAAATATGCCAAATTTTTCTTGTCTTTTTCTTTCTTCAGCCCAGTCAGTACCGAAAACATCTTTCTACTAAGCTGTGACCTTGAGAAACTGAAATGTGAGAATGTGGGATACAGTCTCTTGTCATACATTTCTTAGATTTATTAAATAACCTTTTTGTTAAATTGAGTAGTATGTCACAGCTTGCAGTGGAGGTAGTAGGGTCACTAGTTTTTTCAGTGTGCATGGGTGTTTCCTCTCAAGATTCCAGTACACTGTGGAAGAAGGAATCTTTTCAGCTAAAATACAGAACAGGCAGCCAAGATCTCTAGACTTGTTGCTGCCTTCCTTTTAAGGATGAATGCTTTGCATGTAGTGTACCGTATAAAGGCATATAATGCCTTGAACCTCCACCTGTGAGAAACTGATTTCTCAATGAAATTATGAATAGTTGTCTTGCCTTTGAAAGGAATCCATTTGACTTCAATAGCAGGAACTAAAGCTTTGTGCCTCCCCGATGCAGGGAATGGCAGATTATACTGGCAGCAATTTGGAAAGACTGGTCAGTACAGAAGGGCCCTCAAGTACACAGCATACAGACTAGAGAAAAACTTGCCTGATGTTTCTTTGTGAGAAATACCATAATCTGCACAAACTGGTACACAAGAGTTTGTACATAAGTGTTGCTTGTTTTGTTCACAGCATAATATGGAAATTCCTGAAGAAGTCAGTCTCAGTGAACCTTGAGAGATTATTAGCATTTTATAGAAATTTAAAATATTTTGAAGACATAATACTCAAAATGAAAAAGTACACATCTTGTGCACCTCATAAAACCTCACCACCCAACCTTCTTAATAATAATACTTTGAACTTAATTGTTGGGTTTTTTTAATGCTGGTAGTCTTGTCTTCAGGTCTGATATAAATGTGTTTGGTTGGTTTATTTTTTGACCCACTGTTATTAACAAAACTTTAAAATTCCAGAGTATAATGGTGTTTCTGGGTGCCTGGGGTTGTAGTACTTAAGACCCACTTGCTGATCCGAGAGCCAGAACGTTTGCATTTAATTCTGCTGTGTGGTTGAGTCCTGGTATAGAAAACCTACATACTGCTGGCTATATGTAGGAAAACTTGCTGCCTTGAAAAGTATATTATACATGTTTTAAATTCTTCTGTTTTAATGATAGTAGTTTTAAGGTTTGCCTCTTGAAATGACATACAATTATGTGTTAAATAACCTCAAATACAAAAATGTTCTACTTACCAGAGAAGTAAGCTGTTGGTCTCATCTGTTTAGAGAACTTCATTCTTTAAGCTGTAGTTGAGAAGAACTGTTTATTTGATTTTGTCAGTTTTGAATAAAGATTATAGGTTGACACTGTATATGTGTCTTATACTAGATAAGTTAAAAAACCTGAAAAACAATCATAAGTAGACAATTGTTTGACAAGAAAACCTGAGAAATACGGGTTCAGATCATAAAATGCATCTTTTGGTGCAGAAATGAAAGGAAACTTTGAATAATGTAGACTGAATTTTTAAATTATTTTTTTCTTAAATTCATGACTATTTAGAAGGAATGATGCTATGGTTATTTAAGTCATTAAAAACTGTTTCAATTCTGAGGATTTGTGTTTTAAAATTACCTAAGATCTGAGCTGGTTCATACAGCCTGTAGGTTGGAAATTAGACTTCTTAAAAAATTCTTGCCTTGTACAGAATTTTGATTTTTTTTTTTCCTTAACCCTGGTTTATTTCTGGTTGTTTTAACATTATAGGAAAATGAACATTTGAAGAAATTTCAGGTGACGTGGGAATTGCACAACAAGCATCTGTTTGAAAATTTGGTGTTTTCTGAGCCACTCCTGCAGAATAGCTTGCCAACGCTGGTGTCACAGCTAAGGTAGAGTTTAACTTTTGTTTTGTGGTTTCAAGCAGAAATGAAAACCCATGTTTGCAACCACAGCATTAAAAACAAGATGATGCTACAATTGAATTAGTAAAAATCTTTATAGATCTCTTTTGAAAAGAGTGTTGTTGGTTGAGCAGGCTACTGTCATAACTTGCTTGTCAGAAGAATTACAGCCCCAATTTGCTTAGTTGTAGGTTACTCAGTAAAATGACAGCATCCTGTGTAAATACTGATGGTATGACTGAGTAGTACTGTTTTCAGTTATCAGGCATTGCTGCTGTTTTCACAGCTCTACAAGCAAATTAAAGCCTCATTACCTTCTGCTTCCCATAGTGCACAGAACTGAATTTGGAGTTTTAAGCATCTTTTCACTGGAGAAACTCCCTTGCTGTATGCTTGTAGGTCTCATGCTTTAAAGCTCCTGAGGCATTAAATTGTATATTTTGTTAGTAGGGTTGCTCTGCTTGTAATTTGTGTACTGCCAAAGTGTTTGGGTTTTCTAGGGAAGAGGTGTTAATAGAAATTGACCTTAAGTCCAAACATTTTTAACATACAGTCCATTGGTGGTTCATGTTGACCTCTCAGTCTTGTTTGTGATGAAGACACATTTTTGATCTGTGTACATGTAGTTTAAAGATATTGTCTTGGGTAATTTTCCATGGTGCAAGAGCAGTTTGACTAATTCTGCTACAAGAGATGTTGCACACAGTGAATCAAAAAATTTCTTTGGAGTCCTCCTTTTGCTAGTAGATACAAGAAAGGAAAAAAGGAGACAAAAAAGTTTAATTGTTGCCAGGCTCAGCAAGAAGTCTAAGGTCCCTCATAAGTTACCTGATTTGTTTAGATGAAACTGGGTTGATATTGAAAGCCTTTCTCCCCCTGCCCCAACAGCTGATTTTGTTGCTGTGTTCCACAGCATGTTAATTGTGTATTTTTCCAGTGATCTGTGGCTTCTTTTTCTGTGACTATCCTTCATCATGTCCATGCTTTTGACAAGGCCTCTCTGTATCTCTTTACTCCAGCAATCCTGACTGTATAAAAGTATTTATATTGCCTTTATCTGCAGAGCTGAGAATGGTCTTAGTGAGCTTTATGGTTATTTCTTACCAAAAGCATTTTTTGTTTCCTGTGCTTGTTCTGTGCTGCTGCAATTAAAGTCAGAGCAACTGACTTTGAGTCAGAAGTTGTGTTTCTGCTGTCTCTGTGGTGACAGCCATCTTCAAAGCTTACAAATATGATGAAATCAGAATCTGTTCCTGCAGGACTTTCTTTTCCAGTGCATTTGTGTTTTCTAGGTAGTTTATGTGAAACACCCTTGAACTTACGGTTTTGCCTAGTTTGGTTGACATGAATCATTTTTTGACAGGAAATGTTCAGCACAAACTTCCCATTTCTAGGTTATTTAGTGTATATCTTGTTGTTCTATGATAAACATAGATTCTGTTTGCGTTCATGGTCTCTCAGGATTTTATTGTTGAGTTCTCTGTGTCTTGAAGTGACAGAATTAGGTTTCTCTGGGAAGGATATGTTTCTGCCTTCCATTGGAAATTAGTGGAGAAATGTTCCATCACAGAAGCCTCACATGGAAAAGCAGGGATCAGCCTAGTCCTCTGGACATTTGGTGAACAGAGAATCACTTATGTGCAGTAGAGAAAGTATTGCCAGAGTTCCTTTACAAAGAGCATTGGCCTCATTATTTTCTCTTCCTGAAGAGAAATGTGAAATGGCATTCTGACATCTCAGCTTCGCTTAGATTTTGGGTGTTCATCCTTTCTTTCATCCTTTGCTTAAATCACTAAATTTTTTTGTAAATCTCTGGCATTTTCAGAAAGGTGTTCTGTGGTTAGTTCCAAGGATGCTTATCAGATGTCAGACTAGAAAAGGTGTTCCCATAGGGAGGTTTAAACAGCAGCCTTGTGGGGCTGGAGTTTGCTTTGCTGATACAAGATCAGCTGTGTCGTTATTCCACAGCTGACAGGGGACATCTGCTGGGGTAAACTACCAGGGTCTTCATGTGTTGTGTCTTGTTTGGCTACATAGTCAGCATCTGTAGCTTGTTTAGGAGCACAGTCTACAGACCAGCTGTAAGGGCTGTCCATGGCTTAGCAAGAGTTAATTAGTCAGCAGGGCTTCTGGGTCAGACACAGCATCTCATAAGGATGTATTTTCATAATGAGTGTTTGAGGAAATCCAGTTCTTTCAAAGGTCAGTGGGTAGTACTTCCTGGTGAAGGTGTCAATATGAAGAGTTTCTTAGAGGTTAAATAATATTGATTGGGTTAAGATGCTTCTGATTACATGCAGCCTCTGACATGCCCTCTGAATTCACCACACTGCTTTGTTGGGATGTGACCAATGAAGTGACCAATATCTGGGGCTTCTCTGTCCCCTGTGCTTTTCCAGAATGGGATGGGACAGTGGTGAGGATATTAGCAGAGCTTTGTTTAAATGCCATTGTCCAAAAAAATTGTGTTCCTGATCAAAATATTTAGGCGTACAGTTTGTCAACAGGTATGGCTTGGAAGTCTCAGTTACTTTAAAGTGAGCAATTCTTGTTAAATTTTATGTATGTGTTATTCTTTTTATTACCTTTGTTTTTACTGCAGTTGAGGAACATACTCCACCTCTGTTTAGAGGACTGAAATGTTAACTAAATTGTTACTTTATACTTGCCTTGGGGGGTGAAAGTGTCTTTACTAGGATCATGTTACCTTTACTCAGAGTCACAATAAAAAATTAAAGTGTAAATGCTGTTGCATTGCTAGTACAAATTTTTTTAAATTGAGTTCTTTTTCTTCTAACTTGAGCATATTTAAAAAATTATTTAATGTACAACTACTGTGTGAAAGAATAGTAGTAGTCAGGAGCAGTTATGATAAAAAATTACTGATTTTTGTATAGTAGGGATCTGATTTTCACATAATTACATAATACTAGAAACAGAGGTTCCAAAAAAAGTAGTAAATTGTGGTTCAGTAACAGGATTTGACAGTGTTTGCACTAATAGTAAGGAAGTGTTGTATCATAAAGGCACTGTATCCATTGAAGCTTCTTTTTGTACTCTTCAGCCCACGGGCATCCCAGGTTTTAATGTGCAGAGTTGCTTGTGCACCCTTCTTAAGTGGTTGTGTTGCAGGTTCTGGGTAAAAACAACAACACAAATTTGAATTTATTGGCAAATTCACATGATCAGCTGTAACTTGGTGCTTACTAAGTTGTCTGTTTGCTCAGCTCTTCATTATGCTTAATTGCCAAGTTAAAGGATTAGTTCTTTGCCAGGTGACAGGCAGGACTGTTGTTCTGAGGTTGGGTTGACATCCTATTGCAGTGAAAATCTATAACCTCCCTGAATGCTGGAATTGGGCTTAAATATCACATTTTGTGATGCTTCAATTTTGTTTTTTTGGTACTGGCTTTGATTGCTACGCAACCTCTGTGACAAATTAATTATCACACAGCTTCTCCTTAATTACTGAGTAGAAAAATGTTGTAAAGCTTCAGTTTATTTATGTCACTTGACAGGTCATTACAATTCAGTGTGGCTTAAGCACATATTATTGAGTAGAATTTTGTCTTTTATTATTTGTCAACAAAATGTATTGGGAGTTAGCATATTTGCTTAAGAAACCTTATGCTGTGCTAAGATGCAGCAGTAGGAAGGGAGGTAAGTCTGTCTCCTATTTCTGGGGCTCCTCACAGACACAGCAGTGAGTGGCATACCCATGCTGTGAATTCCATGCTGCTCAAGTGATAGTAGATAACTGCTTCTATCTCGCTTGCCTCATTCTACAGCACATTTCCCACCTGGAACTCCAAGTCATCTAGTATTCTTTTTAGCACTGGTCATGAGAGTTCTGCCTAACAAGCTTCTGGCTTTATTTTTATTATGTAGCTCTGCAGTGGATAGTCAACATGTATATTTAGCCCATAGAATTTGGAAGGATAAATATATAAAGCAACCAAATTTGAACAAATAGGTTTGTCATCTGGTTGCTCATGGGAAAGAGGCTCTAGCAATGTGGCACTTCCCACATTCTTGCTATTGTTGGTTACAGAAGATTGGAATAAGCAGAGTTTGGATATTTTTTGAAAAACTACTAAAAATACTGAATTTTTGGGATACAAGCAGCTCCGTGGGCCTAGGTGTGTCAACAATCACATTTTCACAACATTCTTTTTGGCTGACAGATCTTAGAAGTGTGATTCTTCAGTGCAATGTCTCCTCTGTAACAAGTGCTGTTTGAACTTTTAGGCTTGGAACAACCCACGATTCCTGTAGTGAAGATATGTACAGTACCTTGCTACAAAGGTATCATCAGCTGGAACAGGAAATGGGCCAAGTTGCTGAAGCATGGCTTGAATGCCAGAAAAGAATAGATGATTATGTTGATGAACAGGTAAGAGTCATGCAAACAGTCTCAAGACTGATTATGTAGGGAGCAGCCCATGCAGGACTTGTCTTCAGTGAAGAATAATTTCTCGGGTATTTTTATCCAGGACTTTGAAGCAACAAAATGTAATTTTTTTCATTCATGTCAGTCATTCACAGGAGAAGAGCATGAACTCAAAAAACATAGTGGTGATTGTACAATGACATATTCAAATTGTTGAAGCAATTGTTTAGTGGTGGTCTTTGAACATTTTATAAATATGTTAGCCAGTGAATGAGCCACAGGAAATAAAAATAACCTGTTCCACAAAACCCTCTAAGCTTTCAGAATAAGAAGTGCACTAATTGGAATCCAGAGCAAGAGGCAGATTTTAAAAATTACTGCATGTTTCATAGTGTCATGATGATCATTGTACAGTTGTCAAAATGGAAACTGCAGTTTCTCTCAATGCATAAATATTTGAGACCTCTGAAGCAATCCTTTAATCAAGTATATGATCTGATAGCTTATTCTTCTGAATTTGTGCTACGTTTCAGAGAATAATCATGTTATTGTGCTGACTCCTACATTGCTGAGAGCTTAATTTTCAGAAAAATAGCTGTTTATTTTGCAAGTGGTTGTTTATACTCTTCAAAAATTTCTCCTGTGGCTTTTGCCTCATGCTCAAAAAAAAAAATTTTTTAAAACACCTCAGGAAAAGAGTGAATATCTGGTTAGTTCAATCCTAAGTGTTCTAGAAGAAAAAAGGTCTTGGAAATGCAACTGAAGATAGAGAATTCTACAGAAATTGCCTTCTATTTTGAAGTTTTATGAGCGGTAGGAAGATGGAGAACTAATTTGAGATTCAGTAATACTCTGTTGCTTCCATAGATGACAAACATACTTTAGTCTTATGATACACTGTAAATGTCCTTCAGAAGTTGTTCCCTGTGTTGAAGATTTAAGTGAACTTTTACCATTAATTCCAGTGCCTTAATGATGGAGACAGGATATAACTAATTTTATTTTTAGAGTTCACTCTATATTTGGACACTGCATCTGTGAGCTTTGAGTTAAAAAGTTTTCTCTTGGTCTGGCTGCTTTTGCTTTTTCCTCTTTTTCCAAGAGAAATTTTGACCAAATCAAATATTTGATTGCAGCTCAGTAAAATGTCATCACCTCACATTTTATGCTATTAGAAGTCATCTTTCCCATGGTGTCAGGGTGTCATGGCTGTCTGATATTGCCTCTCTAGTAAGAAAGGAGCCCACTTCATTGCCATCATTCAGCTATTTTTTTTAATGGCATTTCTGTAGAGTCACATTCATACTTGGTTTCTGACTAGTTGTTCTGCACCACTTGATCAGCTCTTAACTGACTTTTATGTATTTCTTTTTATCAAGTGACCATACAGCTGCCACAAGTCCTGTCTTGTAGCATTTTTTAAATTTGCTCAGTGAAGCCTGTATCCTCTGCAGACAGGCACTCTTCTCCCAGTTGGAAAATTTAATGTGATAACTTATTTCCTAATGACCAAAAGTACCTGCAGTGATGTGTGGGAGTCTGTAGGAGAAACAATTGTAAAACTTAAACCCTCAAATTTTAAAAAAGATAGTCATATTTATATTGGTATTTATTTGTAGGAAAAAGCATTTTCAGTCATGCCTTAAACCCTGTGTTGGTGGTAACCTGTGGTTGTACTCTCTTGATCAAAAATATATTATTTGGTATGTCATACCTGAATTTGCAGTGATATTTTTGTCAACAAAGTAGAAATCAGAAAGCCCAGCTGCTGTAGAAACTGTGGATCATTCACTTAATAGTGAATGCATGTTCATTAGTTGCTTGCTTTTTGGCTCAACAAAATTGTGAGGTTTTCTTGTGAGGTGGTGTTTGAAAAGTTAAAAAAGAAAAGAGATTTAAGAATGGTTCTCACTTATGTATTGTGGAACTATAGCCAAAGCAGCCCATAAGCAAAGATAATTGATGGACCCTCCACTATAGTATGTTATACTACTTGTTGGTAAAAAAAGAGAATAGCTCTTGCAAGCAATACAAATATTAATTGTTTAAGACTGTGTAGGATAGCTGTGTCATGCACAGACATAACTTAATACACTGGTGGGCCATGTGAGTATGCTGTGATAAAGTTTAGAATAAGGGATCATGTATCAGTGCCTGTATTAATCATATGCTAAATCTGAGGAAAATCTTTGGAGTATCTTGAGTACAGGGGAGTTTTAAGTATATGCAGCCTCTACATCCAGATTCTGATTTCCTTACCAAACTTAGACTGCATTTACCTAGGAGGACCTGGGTTATTTCAACAAGTAATGGCTAGACAGTCATATGTGCTTCGTGCCAAAGGATTTCCTTTTTGATTTCCTTTTTTAATTATTTTATTTTTTTTAACTGAAATGCTTTTGCCCTGGCAGAGCTTCTTGTTTGTTTCTCCATATTAATGTGTGATTATTCTTTTTTTTTTAAGTCCTGGTCAACTTATTAGACAAAATAATATGGACATAAATTGGTTTTTGTCTTTATGGTGGCTGTGATTGAAGCAGTCATTACTTTTGTGTGCTGAGAGTTTGTGATAGGAGGAATTATTTTTGTATTTCTAGTGAAATAGTCTAGGAAAAAAGATTCACACATGAAATTTGGGAAGATCAAATGTGCGATTTACATTTGGTGCAGACTTTAAAATTTGGAAGAAACAAGCATCCTGTTATATATATATATATGGACATCAGAATTTTCACAGATGATTTAATGTTATGCTTCTGTTCTGACCAGGCTGCTGGCTTCATTTCTTGATTAAATCCATTTCAGAATGGAAGAATACTTATTCAGCTGTCTGTCTTGCTTGTCTCCTGGAGCTCAAATACTTTTTAGCCTCAAATAAGTAGGGAGGAAGGAAGAGGGTGGTAGTGACCCTCTCTTCTCCATTGGGCAATGTTAATAACATATTCAGTCCTGATGTACAAGACTGAAGTGTAAATTTTTTCTTCTGATGGCATTTGAATTTATCTCTCACTCCCTAGCAGAGTTCTTGGGCATGATTCATGTGGTTTGTATTTCAGCTGCTTTGCTCTGGTGAAATAAATATTCACTGGGGAAAAGAAAGGAGGGAGAGAAGTGGGTTTCGATTATTTATGGAATCAACAACTTAAGATACTTGTAGACATGGAATATTGGCAAGGCTGCAAAGGTGGAAGTAGGAAAACTTGAGTGTCAGCTCCTGTTCCCATTAATGCTCAGGTACCAGGCCTTACCCTGTGCTGTTTGCTGTGACAATTTCTTGGCAGGCTTGAGTAGGCAGCTCCCAGTTAATGCACTGGCTGTTTTAAATATCGTTCTCTGGCATTAAAAGTCTTCTGTTACGAAGTGTAGTGAATGCAGGTGGCTGACTTTGATGGTGAGGGTTCAGGTGTCAGGGCACCCAAACCAGTGAGAGTCGCTGGCCTTAAATATAGCTCAGGGGTCCTCAGGAGCTGATAGTTCATACAGGATGAAATTTCTGATGTTGCTTGCCACAGGCTCTGCAGTACATTTTAGTGTGTCTGAGAAATTGTGTGAGTGATTTAAGAATATTTCATTGGGTGTCTTTTTTCTTATTTTTTATAAACACATGTGGACGTGGTAAACTCATTTTTTGGTGTTAGCGTTATCTCGCTGGAGTAAAGGGAATCCAAATCCACTGTAGTAATTAAAGTATGATGCTGATAGTTTCAGAAATTAATTAGGCAGATTTTTTTCCACTTAATACTGCTTCGGATCCCCAGCTTAAAATTTCATCTTCCTAAGTAAATAATGATAACAGCAATAATATACTAGCTTAGTAGTGAGACTTCAAACTTTTATCAAGTATGAATTTCTGGAGGCATGCTTTTGAAGATAAAAATGTTACTAATGGTGTAACCTAATGGTCTTTGGCTCACTAACCTATTTTATGAAGCAATCTCTTATATTCTATAAGGTGATAGATTATAATTATTATTTTTATTATTATTTAGGTAAATTAAAATAAAAATCTGTAAAAGATAACCCAGGTGGTTGTTTTTCCTCACTGATGAAGTAATGCTGTTAGAATGTCGTAAGGTACGACAGGAGGAGTTTTGTTCTTGCATTTTGTTGTGTTAGAGTTCATGAAAGCTTTTATGTTCCCTCAGAGTCAATTTATTTACTAAATCAGAATAATAGCATTTGTGTACAAAAAGTTATAGACTCTTCTGTTCATTTATGTTGATATGATTTGAGAGACAAGCGATTATAAAGTATTTTTCCACCCTTAGATAAATCAAGGGGCATGAAAAACTTTGATGAATAAATAGTGTTAGTCTAGGTCACTACTTTTGATTCTTTTGATTCTTTGGCTGATTAGTTCCACATGTGGTACTTTAGGGTTTACCCTCGAGCCTGCACTGGGGCCTTGCTGTTAATCCAGTATCTCTAGATTTTAATGGATTGCATGGAATCTGAGATGTTGAGTATTTAATAGCAATCACTGTTTATTAAAAATATTATGAAACTACTTAATGAAAAGAGATGTTAACATAAGGAGTAAGAGTGGAAAAATCTGAGTGGAAAATACAAGTGAAAAATCATGTAAATAAATATAAAATCTTTTGTTTAAGTGACTCGAATTAGTAGCAAATAAAACACATTTCATATTGACTGAGTGTGAGTACTTGCAGAGTAGTATAGATAAGCTAGGTTTAATGAAACAGGCCAATTGACAACAAAGTAGGTTTTCTATTGTTAAATCAATGAGTTTTCCTCAAATTCTGTTTTAGATGGCAATGAAAACAAAACAACGCATGCTAAAGGAAGACTGGGAATTTTTTAAACAGAGGCGTTTTATTGAAGAGCAGGTAGGATTTTTTTTCATACCCTTGTAAGTTATACTAATCCTGCACATATATTTGTAAGATGCAAACGTGAGTGTAGTATGTTGTACTAGTTCTGTGCAATCTAATTCTGCAACTATGCCAGGCATGAAATTTGCTCAGTTAAAATGCAGAGAAATGAGATCCAAGACGAGCAGGTAAAAGTCTGTAATCTCAGTTACTACCAGGTCAAACATAAACACTATAGTCTTAGGACTGAAAGCCAGGTGTTTAAAATCTTTGTATGAAAAAAAGTGGAATATTTCTTGCCCTAGAGTGGGATCCAAAACAGCCAATACATTGAGTGTGGAGCTGTCTTGATGTACATGGTAGGGATTATTGTGCTCAAGAGTTTAACAAATGCCTGTGTGTGTGCAGGAGTATGAGCCTCAGTGTCAGGGCAGGTGATTCCACCTGTTGGGACTCTGGAGATAGCTCCTGCAGTTGTTTTCTGGGGAAAGGGCTGAGCTGAACTCTGTTCCTTTTTTTAAGCTGTAACCAGAGAGGGGCCAGTAAAAGTTTCTACCTTATTATAAAACTGCTGTTTAAGACTCAGTGCTCTCTTCTGCAGCCTAGAAGTGTTCAAGTGTGCATCATGCTTTCCATAAGAGTACAGTGGGCTTCGGATAGAGTCAACTCTGGATGGAGAACCTCTCCGTTCCTGTACCAGTATGCAGAAAGAAACGCTAGGCATGAGCCAGAGAGAGTATGATAGTACATTTTAATAAACTTAAACTTAAGCTTAAATTGGCAATGTCTCAAAGCAGTCATCAGTAAGTACTTTGTCCTGTAGGGAACATAAGCCTGTGTTAACCATGTATTCAGAACATCTGGTATACAGGTCTCCTCAGAGGACTTGAGGAAGAATCCTCTTTTTCCTTGATCCTAATTGGCCTTAAGTGAGCTGTAAGACCATGGCTGCTTAGGTAAGGATCAGGTCTGGGCATCTGTAGAAGTGGGAGCTTAGGCACATCCTTGTTTAACCTAAGGCTTGTAGGTATCTAATGAAATTAGGTGCTTTCAGGATTAGGCCTCTGCCAGGTGGAGATTATTTGGATTGTATTTTATTATTAATGCAGTCAAGTTCTGTTTTGGGCAGCTACTCTTGACTCCATTCCATTGTAGTTAACAAATTAGTCCTAAATTTTTTTGATTTGCAAGTTAAGGGTCAGTTTGCTTTCCCCATTTGTCAGCAGTGTCCTTTTGTGCATATCATGAAACAAGACAAAAACTGCTCAAGTTCAGAATGCATCAACAGAAATACAGTGCAAGATGTACATATGAATGAGTCAAGGAGACAGACTTGTCCACTTTCCTATTTCATAGTAGAGACAGGCTTTATTTGAAGAGCATTGATGCCAAATGTTTGTCATTTGTAACTTTGAACTTCCTTTTTGTGATCAAAAGGCCACCTTAGTGGAATTATTCTGAATTATTCTGCTTTTAAATAATTTTGCCCAAAGAACCCTTTTTGGTTATGTAACTTGTCATTATGTGCCATTGAGTTTTTAACGGGAAGACTTGCACTACTAAAACACTGCTTTTACCATTTACTTCAGCTTAATAACAAGAAGGCACTATCTGGGGAGAACAACTTCACAGACACAATGAGACACATGCTGTCATCACGTTTGAGCATGCCTGACTGTCCCAACTGTAATTATAGAAGAAGGTGAGCTGATGTTTTTAGTATGAAATCATAATAAATCCTTACTTTCCTGTTCAAGGAAAAAAGCAATACATTTTTAGAACAAAGAATGTGGTTACTTTAAATAAATGCTAGTTAAACAAGATCATAAAAATCTGTAATTTAATTTTTGAGCAGATGTACTTGTGATGACTGCAGCCTTTCACACATTTTAACGTGTGGCATCATGGATTCTCCCATAACGGATGATATCCACATTAACCAGTTACCACTACAAATTGATTCTGCTCCGGATTATTTATCTGAGATCCGCCCACCCAGTATGTCTTCAGCAAGTTCAGGATCTGGTTCCAGCTCGCCTATCACAATTCAGCAACATCCCAGACTCATCCTAGCAGATAATGGTTCTGCACCAACTTTGTAAGTTGCTTTTTCTGTTTTAAATTTTTTAAGTGAGTTGAACTTAAGCAGGCAAATGACATTGGCAGGCTATCATTATGTAATGCTAGTTTTGCCTCAGAAAATTATTTAATAATGGTACTGTGTTCAGCTGGTCACAACTCCAGCTCTATGTTGTGCAAAAATATATGTATTAAAAAAGATGCTGTCAGATTTCTGAAAATTTCTGAAGATACTGACTATCAGTATTGCTATAAGTTTTTGTAGTCTGTACTTTCCTGCTTTGCAATTACAGGGACATCAGATTCTGATCTATTTTAGAGCATTGTCTTAAAATGTCAGATTTTCCTAAACTAAGCAAGGAGCTGGCATTCCTTTCTTCGAAGGATCGTCATTTCACTTGAATCACTTTAGTTCCAAAAAAAGCCTTTATTATATGGCTTTTTGGATTGTTGAACCTGTGTTAATATGGCTTGCATCAAAAATTTTTGTCCCTATCAGAAGTATCTGCCACCCAATTTCTTACACTACAATCAAAGCCTTTATCAGATTTGAGACATTAGTCTAATGGTGGACTTCCACCCCTTCGTGGTTCCAAAGAGTTAAAGCTGCTTGGTGGGCTGGCTTTTGTACTCAGTATGGGTACAGCTAACCAGGAGTCTCCTCTGTTATATGCTATTCTAAAGAAATACTTTAAAACCCCGACTTGAGTTACTTGCATGGTGGGAACACTGAAATAGTGAAGTACCTGCTGTAGGTACAGTCAGGGAACTTGCCGTAGTGTTCTGTGCTCACACGCCGTGATGAACGAGGACAGTACAGACGTGTGGGATGTTCCTGGTGCCTGTCAGTCACTAAGTTCCAATTCCTCTAAGGATTTATCTACTGCTACCAATGGTTTAGTATTTCATTATAGATCTGTAGTTTCTGAACCCATTTGGGGAGCACTTGAAAACAGCTACGTGTTCTTAGATGTGTACTTTGCCATTTCTGTAAACTCTCACTAATTTTGGTGCTGAAATGTCAAAAATTGTTCACTTTGTCCCTTCGGAGGCTAGTTCAGTTGAATCCAAGTATTATTTACTGTAAGAAGCCCATTTTTAGGGAAATACCACTGCTCCTTGAGGAAGTGCCATTTTATGTCTCATGCTATCTGCTGTGTTTTGTTTCTTCATTGCACATTTGAAATATGCCTAATGGTGCCATCATGTAATTAAATTTTGGCTGAGTATTTCATGGCATGCAACAAGATAAAAGCTCACAGTTTAAGAGCTCTTTTAAGAGCTCTGGATTATTGTAGCAACATGAACTAACTGATCTTTGCAACACTTCCCTGGAGTGAGTAATTAAATGTGCATGTCCTTTTACTATCTATCTGTTAGGCAAAAAAATTCCACGAAGTATTTTAGAGCAGATTTTGAAAGGCATGCAGATGTGGGGTTGTCTACAAACTAATGGCTATTGAGAAATTTAAGAGCTACTGTGATGTGTTCAGTGTTCCCTTTTTACTGATGTGGCATTTAACGTATGGAAAAACTCAAATTTTATGTTGTGGTTTTTTCCACTTAGAAATTTCTATGAAGGAAGACATTGGCTTAAGGCTTTTTTCATCAAATTCAAGGTCATCAGTATCCTGGAATTATTAATTCACAGATTCTTGGTCAGAAAACAGTGCTTGAAAAGTATTTTACCCAAAAGCAGTAGAGAATTTTATTTTCAATTAAGTCATTCAGGCATGTGACTGCTCCATTGAGTAGGATTATGTGGCAGATCGTTTGTTTTACTTGCTTGAAAAAGTAAATTCAGTTGAAAATCCTGAAAGACCATCCGTTGACTCCTAATTGGAGCATCTATACAAGGGATGCCCTCAACTTTTATTTCATCTTGGTATTCTAGCTGCTTTCACTAAAACTGAGCACTGGGATTTATCTAAGCCTCTTTTCCCCTCAGTGGTAGTGATGATGATGATGTTGCACCATTATCAGCAAAATTTGCTGATATCTACCCACTGAACAATTACGATGATGCAGAGGTTGTAGCCAACATGAACGGAATCCACAGCGAGCTAAACGGCGGCGGTGAAAACATGGCACTGAAAGATGAGGTACAGCATTTACAGTGTCCTAGCTTGTTCTGCTTCTTGGATGTGATCACTGGGGAAATGCTTGTCCTTATCCAGGTCCCCATGTTAATGAGTTAATGTTGTCCAGTCTCCTCAGGTGAGCAGTACTAGCAGCAGTTCCTCAGAAGCAGATGATGAAGAAGCAGATGGGGAGAGCAGTGGTGAACCACCAGGGACTCAAAAGGAGGAAATGACTCTAGGAAAAAGGGCATTAAGGAAAGATGAAACAAAAATGGATAGTCCACCACCTTCTTACCCCAGTCAGCAGGTACAGTCATCTAAAAGCATCTTGTAGTAGATTAATTTCTGAAATGTGGATGTTGAATGAGAAGACATTTCCATCATTGATTAATTTTTTAACTTAAAATATTAAGTTGTCAGTAGGTAAGTACGACAACTAAAATAACTAATTGTTACATTGTCATGTCAAATAATCTTTTAGTCAAAACCTGAAATATGTTAGTTATATTAAAAGTTGCTTCAGGAAAAGAGGAAAAAGCTTATTCCTACCTGCATGAATGAGGAACATAAACTAATAAGCATTTCTGTTTGTAAGATCAACCTGGTCTTTGCTAAATGTTAGTGTTACATTATTTGAAGTTAATTAGGGTTGGGGGTGGATGTTATGAGTACTTAGTTAGCACATATTTCTTTCATATTCTATTTGAGGATTGCCTTTCCCTGTGTAAACCCTGTGTATTTAAATCAGTCGCATGACTTAACATCATGGGTCTTGGGATGTTTAGTTTGTTTGTTTTTAATGGTTTGAAATTATGAAGCTCTTACCTGTAAGGTCATCAGACCACCTAGAGAACCATGCCTGGAGTATCTGCTCTGCAAATAGCAGTGTTTGGTTTAAGACCTGAGCACCAAAGCAAAGGATCCAATGGATTTGTCTCTGCAACCACAAGGATTTCAATCTAAGTTACCCTGCAGCTCCAGCACAGACTCACTGCTTTGGGAGAGACTGTCACTTTTATTTCTTCTTATTGCATGAGAAAGTCCATACTGGTGCACCTTTGAGAGCTTAGACAATAATCATCTCCCAGCAGATGTTATCCTCTGGTTAGGATGTTTTAAGACCTTCCGCTGGAAGTATTGAGAGTATTAAACTCATTTTCTTTCAGCAAGTACATCAAGGTTTTATTCTATGTATTGCTGACCTATGCCATAAAAATTACATGGGGTGAGACCTCTGTCAGACTAGTTTGAAACTGGTGAAGAGATTCAGTATTTGTTGTGGAAAATCAAATTCGATTATATAAGTCTGCTTGCCTTAGGGAAGCAAACTAAAATGCAAGATAAAAAGATGGATTTAGCCTTTTTCTTTTCTTCAAGGAATAAGAGTATTTTCAGAATGATTCTGAGGAAGTCTTAATGACTTTCTTTTTTTAGTCTGATCTTCTGGTCAGAGCTGAGTAATGTAGTGTTGTATTTAAGTGATCAATTTCACTTGTACACGTCATGTGAATTTGAGATTTTTTGGCATTACCTCTTGGTTTCGCTGATTTACTCAGTACCTCCATTTGTCTTGGATTCCTTTTCAATACCCAATTCATCAGAATTGGGTTTTGAGTCTCTTTGTTTTGTTTGAAGTATTTTTTCCATTTTCATTTGTTCGTAGATTAGTGTTGATTTCTGCATAGTACTGATTTTTTTATTAGAAAGGTGAGGGGGTTTTTAGTTTTCTTTATACATGAAATTGATTCAGTTGTTATATTTGGTTTATGACATCTCTGTTATTTGTTGAAATATACCTTGTGTTAAAGGCTGTAATGCCTTTAAATTATATTGATGAGTTACTTGTTTCTGAGAGGAAGGGATATTTAAGAAGAGCATCACCTGTCAATTCTTCTTTAGAAAGCTGGTCTTAATGTTGCATTTTTGGAAAAATGTGAACTGCCACATTGGTGGGAAAATGAGAAACTGGGAAGTATTTTTGGTATTGCTTCTGGTTAAATTATTTACCAGTGAAGTGTCAGGTGACAGTGGCTGGAAAAAGTAATGAGCTGAAAGGGAAATGGAGCTGCTCTTTCCCAGGCTGCTTTTCTTCTAAAGTCTTGAGTTGAGACAACAGAGGCTGATGATACCTTGAGATCAGTACAAATTTCTGAAGTGGGGATTTTTCATGGTTGGTGCAATTGTGAAATTTTTATGAAAAATGTCAGCCTCACACATTTACAGAGTAGTTGAGTTTGGAAGGGCCTTGTGCAGATAATCCAGACCAGCCTTCTGGTCAGAGCAAGATCATCTAGAGAGAGTCGGTCAGCACAGCGTCCGGTTGGGTTTTGAGTACCACAATGAGTGGAGGCTCTAGAACTGCTGTAGGTGTTATGCTCCAGTGTTCAGCCACTGTCACAAATGAGTGGTTTGACTGGAATTTCCTGCATTTCAGTCTGTGTCCATTTGCTCTGATCCTTTCATGGGATGCCACTGAGAGGAGCCTGGTGCTGTCCTCTCTGTTCTTCCCTTCCCCACCCAGTTAGGGAACACACAGTGGTGAGATCCCACTGAGTCTCCTCTGTTCAGGCTGGACAGTGCTAGTGCTCTCATTCACTCTTTGACAGATGCTCCCATGTTTGTGGTCCTTCCCTGGTCTGACAGCAGGGTGTCCCTGTCTCTCATACTGGGGAGCCTAGAACTGAGCCTGGCACTGGAGTCACCAGTGCTGAGCAGAGTGGAGAGATTGCCTCCCTTGTCATGCTGTTTGTGCTCTGCCTAGTGCAGCTGAGAACTGCTTCCAATTTTATTACTTAATCAACTCTTACCAGTCCTTCCTACACCTATTTTTTACATATGCTTGGAAAATTATGAAAAATATTAATCCAGTTAGTTTTTTTCTTTTTATACTGGGTGTTTGCCTAGTAATGATTGAATGCTGTCAAGGTTTGTATCAGTATTTTGCTTGTTGTCACTCATAGTGGACATTAAATCTCTGTCTGGTATGAAATCTCAGTTTTTAGAGTATTCTTTTTAGTAAGATAAAGATTTTTCACTAGTGCTTTTGCTTCACTATGAGGCTTTTCTATTGGTACTAGAAAAAAATTCTCTGGATGCTCTGAAAATATTAATTGATGTATGCAAAATGAAATAATACTACTGATTACTAAGATTTTTTGTCTGTTGAGTAGATTGAATTTTTAATGGGTTCTGTTGGGGTTTTTTATAGGCTGACCAAGGTCCAAATGCTTGTGAATGTCACGTTTGCAAACAAGAAGCCTCAGGACTAACAGTCTCTGCACTTGCAACTGGACGCCTGCCTGCTGGGCACCAGTTCATGAATCCTGAAAAACCTGCACATCCTGCACTTCATCTTTATCCTCACATCCATGGACATATACCATTGCATACAATTCCTCATCTGCCTCGTCCACTTATCCATCCCACCTTGTACACTGCTTCTCCCTTCACACACAATAAGGTAAGCCTGAGCAAGGAGATGGATGCATCCCCATCTCAGGAAAAATTCTGTACAACTGTGTAAACCAGCATGAATGAGTATCAGTGGAACAATGAAAAGTTGCTCCAAATTGTGGTTTGGTTCTAATATTCCTTTTGCAAGGAATGCTGAGGGACAGGGAGTGAGATTCAGAACTGCTGGAAGGTTTGTACAGAATGGCTGAGGGTATTTTTTCATCAGGAAGAGTGATAATGTGTGCAGTGTGATTAGAAAGCATACTGAGTCAAATGAGGCTTGCAAGGTGGAAGCAGTGATAGATCTTCAGTCAGTGTAAGAGAACTAATTTAGTCTTCATTTTATATGTATCAGAAAAAATTTAGTATTCTGTTTTGGCAATAATAATCTGAGATTTGTTGTTAAAATGTTTGTGAATTCTTCTTTTTTTTCTTTTTTCTTTTTTTTTTTTTGTTTGTTGGGATTTGTTGGGTTTTTTGAGCAAACAGAAACATAGGAGTCTTATTTCATATTTGTGAGGGGGTTTTTGTCCTTCAAGAGAACTTGTGTTTCAGCAGGTTCTGCAAAATTCTTTTGACCTTAAACTCATAAATAATAAACAAGAGAGAGGTGTGGAACAAGAATTGGGACCAAGTGACAGCTTTTCAGAAATATGAGTTAAACCCAAGCAGTCCTGTTAATGGGGATGTTGTTTCACATATGTTTAAAGCAGCTGAACTGTGGGTGCTGCTGAGAGGGGCAAAAAAGCCTTTGTCATTAGGTACATCTTTGTCTTCTCCTGGTCTGATCCACTGGTCAAGGTTGCAAGGAGAGTAGAATAATCCATCAAGATGACTTACTTGCTCTTTTTGTCCTTCTTAACATCCACTTTGGGTTTTCCTCTCTTGGGTGTCCCTTCCTTACCTCTGCTCCATAGCTGCAATGTGCCAGCAACAGCCCATTGCTGTTCTCTTGAAACCATGTTAAGTATTTATTTGCACCCATGTATTTGAATTTTCTTCAGTGCAGGTTATTCCAGCCCCTCCCACTTTCACCATTAGGCAAATAATGAAAATCTTTCTTTATAAAAAAGGGAGACTAGGTATTTAAGTAGTTTGTTTGGCCATGAGTCTCGTGTCTGAAATGTCTTTGGACTCAGCTGATATTTTTAATATCTTTATCTATAATATCTATGTCTTCTTCTGCATAGCTTTTAATTTGCATCAAATCTAGTATAAAAAAAAAAAACCTGCTTTTCCTTTTTAAATGTGGCAGTATTTGAATATAATGTTTATGTTGCATGAGGACTCTGGGAGAAAGGTCATTTTAGAATGTGTATAAACAATTTCAGCCGGAAGAAATGGGGTGAGCCCAAAAAACTTGTCTCTATAAAACAAGAAAAAAAAAAAATCTGTGCTTCCTTTTTTTCCCCCCAGTTGGTTCTTAAAATGAAAGGGTGTATTCCTTGCTTATTAATTTTAAGTTAGGAACCACTTAATACTTGAAAATTAAAAGAAAGGAAGAAAATAATTAGCTTTTGCTTATGTGTTTTATTTCTTTTTCTCTTGCTCTTATTTTCAAAGCTGAAGTGTTTGTAATCCCATTTTCACAATTGTCTTCTGTGGTAATGATTGTCATGTCAGAGAAAATGAGATTGTTTAGGCAGCTCATGCTTTGAAAGGCAGTAATTCCTAGCAAGTTCTAAATTCATACAAATACTGGTTTTAATTATGTATTGACACAACTGTTTTTTGAGATTTGGGTATTTTGTGTTCATCACTTAGTTGATTCTAAAAGCAGTACTTTGTGAGTGTAAAATGCATACATGTATGTTCAATCTGTGTAACATATGCATTATAATTATCAACAAATTAGCCTTTTTATCTTTCTGGGAAATAGTGTCTATTATGCTTTTGATAATGCTTTTCCCAGTTAAAACACTATAATTTGAATATTGGTGTTGGAGTGATTGTGCAAGCAAACAGAATATTAATGGGGAAAATACTCTTTTTTTTTTGTTGTAGGCATTACCACCAGCTCCAGTTCAGAATCATACAAACAAGCATCAAGTATTCAATGCATCTCTCCAAGATCATATTTATCCAAGCTGTTTTGGGAGCACTCCAGATTGGAATAGCTCTAAATTTATAAGTCTTTGGGGTTCAGAAGTGATGAATGACAAGAACTGGAATCCTGCTACATTTTTGCCTGACACAATTCCTGGTGAGGGTTTGTCACTACTTCACACTGACTAGTTAAAAGCCTTATGTTTTATGTTTCTTTTCAGGAATGGTGGGTTTTAGAAGATGGGATTCTGGCAGATTTGCTGCCACTTCTACTCCAGTTGGGCAGAAAATTGGAATATAAATTCTTATGTACTGGGGAGAAGATGCTAAAGGCAAACAAATGTGCTGGTTTTCACCTATGGTCATTGTAGAATTATGTTGGTCTTCAGAAGTTTAGTATTGTAAAGGAAAACTTAAATAACTTGTAGACTTCTCAAAAGCCTGCCTTATTTCTGCAGGGTAGTAAGAGCACTGGTAACAAGGCACTGTGTCCTACTTCTTATAATGCACACAGATAACCACATTGTCATTGAGAAAGAGGCATAAATCAAGAAAACGATTAATTTAAGCCAAGAAGCATTTGGAAATCCTAATGGTTAAAGTGAAAGAGAATAAAAGGAAAATTAGAGAGAGAGAGAAATCTTTCCATTCACATCCTAGCAAATACTAAAAAGCCTTTATTTTATTTGTCCTGTATAAAAAAGGAGGCTTGGGGGTTTTCTGTGTTGGCTTTCTTTTTCAGACTCATCTGCTGCTAAGTTGTTCAAGCTACTACAGTGATACTTAAAAAGAAAGGCATTAAAAACATCCAGAAAACTTCCCCAGTGGAACAGCTCATCCATTTACAAATGTAGTTGTGGGTAGCTGTTCCAACAGATGGTTGGTGGCAGACTCATCTGGAAGGTCTATCACAAAGGTGTTTCTGTTAACTAGAATTTCAAATAAATAAATAAATGGTTTATCATTTTGTATTGATAAATGGATGTGTTGTTTCATCTTACAATTTTGTTGTGGCCTACCTGGATTTCAGATAGTAGATATTATATATTTAGCATGTTAAAATGTTGTCCAATTAGAATTTTTCAATTATAAATGGATGAAGATATCTGTAGCACATTTGCTACGTGTTAACATGTTTAGTAACATTCTTAGAATTCTGTCTTCAGGGTTTGTGATTCTACTCTGGTACTTCCCAGCACATTTTGTTACAGCTACATTATCTGGCAGGATGGAGGGGAAAGGAGGATTCCCTTCACTAATCCTACTAAGCCAACATTAACAATATATCCTATGTCTGCATCTGAATTATTGAATGTGTAATTTAAATCCTGTAAAGACACTTCAGTAATTATGTGATTCTTAATTACTCCTTGTGTTTCAATTGAAGGGAGTGATATATTAGCACCAGCACTCTCAGAAATAAGACCCGAAGCACTTCCTACTACATCTAGCAATGAGACAACAGCAGTTACTGACAGCAAAGAGAAAAAAAATGCTGCCAAGAAGAAATGTCTGTACAATTTCCAGGATGCCTTTATGGAAGCTAATAAAGTTGTCATGGCAACCTCTTCTGCCACTTCTTCTGTCTCCTGCACAGCAACTACAGTGCAGTCAAGCAGCAACCAGTTCAAAGTATCATCCAAGAGACCTTCATCAATAGGTAAGGATTTGTAGTACATGTAGCTAACTATAAGGGTTTATACAAGTGTTTAATTTAGTAATATCATGCATCTTGATGATTTTTGTTAATTGCTGTTATTATTCTTGAGTTAGTCTCTGTACTTCTGGATTGAAGAACTGTGTGGAAGACTTTGATGTTAGGGTTGGAAATTGGTAATAGAAATTAGTTGAAATACTGCTGATTTTTATAGAAGCTGAGAATATACAGTACTCTATATGATTTTATGGGGACTTACTAATTATTTTTAACTGTAAGTGGTTTCTTTTTTCCCACCAATTTAGGTGAAGTGTTCCACAATATTAATAAAGAGGACCATAGACATTCTGCACCAGTTGCACCACGAAATAGTCCTACCAGTTTAGCATCCCTTCCTTCACTGTCTCCTGCTGCACTGTCTCCAGCCTCCACACCACATCTTCCAAACCTTGCTGCTCCTTCTTTCCCCAAAACTGCTGCAACAGCCCCTGGATTTGTGGATCCTCATTCAGGTCTTTGTCCTACTACAGTTGCACCTCCTACTTCAACCACAGACAGCTCTGTAAGTGCCCCACCAAGTGTCTGCAGGTAAGTTTGTTGTTATTCTTGCCATTCTTTTTTATTCAATAGAAAGTAAATGAAAATACAGATACCTCTTCTCCTTTGCCACTGGTTGCAGTGTGAAAGCTGTGTTTGTGTTCAGCAAATGAAACCAAATGCAAACACTTAGTATGTAACTTGGTGTGAGACTTCACATACATGATTTCCATTGTACAATCCAGTTACTGAATTTAGAGGCTTGAAAACAAATGTTTGCTCACTTCTAGAAATATTGCCTGGGATATACAAATCAAACTGTTCTTTCTTACTCTAATTACTGGTTAATGATTGCTGCTGCTGAGACACAAACCTCTTGTATAACATACTGTTTTCTGTCATTTTGGCATTACATGGCAAGCAGGAGTGGAAAGATGTAAAAACTTACTCTTACTCTGTAATTTAGCTCAAAATATAAAGAGGTCATACCTGGTTTTTAAACCTGCCATGTAGTGACACATTTTCCTGACTGCACTTAAAACTTCTTAGATATCAGTCCTACCATTTATACAGTGGTTTTAGTGTGAAAGGATGTTGTGATTTCTGAAGGTTTTCAAAGGTCTTGGAGGTGGGAAGGACTTTGGTGGAGCTGTCTTCTGATAATGTTATGTACTGTGGCAGGCTGACAATGGTGGCAACCCTTTGATGTGTCTGAAGGGTGGAGGCATAACAGAAAAGCAGTTGAGTCATTGCTCTAAGCTCTATGACCTGTGGGGCTGTGATCATGGATGCTATGAATGTAGTCTCCTGGCTGCTTTAAGTTTCTGGAAGATGGTGTGAGATTTAGGTAGAGTTTTGTAAATGCTTCTAAAAATGTCCTTGTTTCTGTTATCAACTGGTTTTACTGATGATGACTCAAGATAAGTAACTGTTCTTTCATACGTGAGAAATTATTGCAGTTTTGTAAAGAATTTTTCTTACCTAGTGCAGGGAGATAATTGAATATGGACACAGTAGAAATCCAACTTTTTATCATTGTTTCCAGGTGCTAACATGATATTTTTTGCGTGGGAAAAAAAAAAATGAACTGAGAGAGACTCAGAAGCAGTGATTGTATTCTGGGGAGGGGGAGTGAAGTTAGAAAGAAGATTTATATGTATTTTGTAGATAAGGCAGAATATGGCCTGTTTTCACCTTTCTAACATAAGAACAAAGAAAAACTAATGATAGACAAGAGAGGGGTTTTTTTAATGCTACTTTCTTTTGAAGCAAAATCACCTTGGTTTTAGAAGACCTGGGCAGTAGAAATGTTGTGTGCAGTTACACAGAGCTCTGGGGGAATCAACTGCCATGTACCTGCTTATTGAAGAGATGTGCTAGTATTTCCCCTTCAAGTTGCAAACAGGGTAATGGAAACTTTTAGGTTTTAGCCGACCTTGGGTTTTTATTTAAGTCAAGAGATTGAAAATATATCTAAAACCAGGAGATTTGCAGCTGCATTTGAAACCTTCTTGATGTCACAAGTGGTAAAAGGGGAAGAGTTTCAAAACTATTCCATTAAAAAAAGCTAGAGTCACTACTTATAGTTTACATGTTTAAAGCCAGGAAGAACTGTTCCAAAACTCACTCTCTAGGCTGCTTGTTCAGGGCATCATTAAATTTGTTTTTCTATAGCTCACTTTCCTATGTATCATTTTATCCTACTGCTTGGTTTTGAATTTCTCCATTTGTAAGTTGGTGGATGAAAGCTTTAGGATGGCTGAAATCCCAGTTTGAGAACCATTGTTCCTGTTAGAGACAGGAACATGTATATATATATTTTTTTAAATAGTGATAATAATAATGTTGGTGCTGCTATTATTATTATTATGGGTTTATTTATTATCATTAGGGTTTTATAAGCTTTTTCTTTTTAATTTGACACAGTGATCCTGATTGTGAGGGCCATCGCTGTGAGAACAGTAACACGTACGATCATCAGCAGTATGATGGAGAGGAGAGCCAGGATGAAGATAGCTGCTCAGAGCATAGCTCCAGTACCTCAACTTCCACAAATCAGAAGGAAGGAAAATACTGTGACTGCTGTTACTGTGAGTTCTTCGGCCATGGAGGAGTAAGTTTTTGTATTTTAAATTGCTTTTGTTTGCTCTTTTGCCACTTCCTCATCATAAGGTTGCATGTGATTTATCAGACTGCATCTTAGGGGATGGCATTGGAACTCACTTAAGAAGTTTAAAAGGAGTTGAAAAGTAATTTTCCTCTTTGAAATGAGGGATTGAAATAAACCTTTCCAGTTCAAAGCATTTAAGAGCAATAAAAATGACTAAAAGATTTAGGAAGCAACTGACTTGGATAATAGATGCCATATTTGACTGAAACTGCAAACAGGGTCATTGAGCCATTTAAATAACTTCACAAAATTCATTTGCTCCTCTGTAGTACTGTAGTTAGAATGAATGTGATGAGGCTGGGTAAAAGTACCCTTTATATAGGATATTAATTTAAATCTTTATGGCAATTCATGAGCTAGTCTGCTATCTGTAAAAATAGCAATCCTCAAAGTATTCACTTTATTCCAATTTTTAAAAAAGGACCAAAAAAAAGAGAAACTCTAGATTCTTAGCTAAAATATAACACATTAATTTTTTCTTAACTTGTAAATCTGTGTATGGCCTGTTTTTAATAATCAGTTTACTGATACAATTAGAGTCACTGGCATTTTTCCTATTTGAAGTAAAAGCTCAGTTTATTTGCCATGTATTCGATCAGGTCAGTTTCATAGTTCTTCAAGTGAATTAAAAGCCCCTGCCCTGTGTTTTAAAGGGGCCAGGGAAGGCATCCCATTTCTCCTTGAATGCTCCCACCATGTCCATGCTTGATTTGTGTTTGATGGTTACCTGACTGCACAGTAAGTTATTCATTTTGCTGAAGTGACAGAATGTGACAGGATTTTTAAGTTAATAGGCTTTGTTTTGCTGGTTTGGTGAGTTGAACCGGTGTAGCTGTGAACAGATGGGCACCAGGTCTGGTACAGGAGCACAGAGGGTAAGGCATCAGGAGGGGAGAGGCAGTGAGGAGTTGAGAGACAGGAACAGTGGTTGGAAATACAGATATGGAACATGATGCAAAGATTCCACTTGCAGCAGTGTTAAGTTATTGATGGGACTCTGCTGGAGGATGAGCTGGCAGGCTTCAGTGCAGGATAACCAGCCCTTCACAGATACAGCCCAGAGGCCTGTGTAGCCCAACCTCTGAAACAGATTTCACAGGAAATAAAGACAGAGCAAACATCTGCTCCTTTGAAATTTTCAAATACAGCTTCCCATTCACAAGAGAATATGGAAATAAAAGTCACAGTATTTTTTCCTGCTTTTAAAGGTTATTTCTTTGTCTTTTTACTCATGCCATGCTCCTCTGGATCAGCTGTTCTTTCAGTTGGAAATTGTAGTTCAGAAGCCAGCACCAAGTCTGGCAGGTCTGTTGCCTGTTAAATACACTTTAGGTTCACATAGAAACAATGAGCTTGATAGTCAGGTTTGGACCTCCCGTGTTGTTTGAAGGGAGAGTATTTTGCTATTTCAAAATCTCAAAAGCATAAAGTCAGTGAAATTTTTCCATTTAGTCACTAAATTTTTGTGCTGTGTCCTTCAGCCTCCAGCTGCACCAACCAGTAGAAATTATGCGGAGATGCGAGAAAAGCTTCGTTTACGTTTAACAAAAAGGAAAGAGGAGCAGCCGAAGAAACCAGATCAGATCTCTGAAAGGGAAAGTGTTGTTGACCATCGAAAGGTGGAAGACTTGCTACAGTTTATAAACAGCTCTGAAACCAAACCTGTAAGCAGTTCTCGTGCAGCCAAGCGAGCCAGGCATAAGCAAAGAAAGGTAAGATGTGAAAGTATGTTCATCCTAGCCCTCACACTTCTGAATCTCTGCACTCCCCTCAAGTATGCCACTGTGTGCTGATTTTTCCTAATGCTGTCATTGTGGTTTGTGGTTCACTGCCAGTTTGTTTTTACACAACTGGCTTACCTGTTCAGGGGCTACCTGAGGAGTTATGTACCAGACTGGGAGGATTCCTGAAAATGCCCTTGTCATGTGTTTTGCTACGAGTCAGCTTTATACTGGAATTTCCCACACTTCAGAAGGTTATTTCTGAGTATCAGAAATGTTATCAATTTTATTGTTTTGTAGCATTGACATTTAAAAGTGAGGGAAATTAACAAGTCAGTGTTTCTGTACTGGGATAATGGTTTTGATAAAGTATTTCTGTAGGAAGCCAGGAAACATAGGTCAGTGCTTTTATGAGAGAGGAACAGTTGCATTTGGTATTTTTAGAATAATTGCACTGAGCACCTTGCTGTCCCGATTGACAGAGTTTAAGTGCTGTGCCACGTGATGACACAAAGGGTCATCACCCTGAGCTGGAGTGGCAAGCTGCAGAGAGGGGGCAGGGAAGAAAAAAATACAGGTTGCTTTCAAATATAAATTGGCAAAAAAGCTTTCTAAGAAACTCCAATGTGTAATAGTGAAATTATTTTTTTGGAAACACTATTTGCTGAGGATAATATAGAGGAAATATGAAAAAGGAATAACAGAGGAAATGCCCCTTTTTTTTTAAGTTGGAACAGGCAGGAAACCTTTTCTTAGAGCAGTTCAAGTATCAGCCATAAGTATAAAGTTCAAGGCACAATGTAATTGGTTGCTGAATGCTTTTGATTTCTGGTAAGCGTGTTATGTGATCACACTGTAAATATTTTCTTGTTTGTGGATTTTCTTCTGGCACTACTTCTGCCTTCTTTAAATGCTTCCATGGGTTTGGAATACATAATTTAAATTCTTTATGTTTATGTTGTAGCACTATTCAGCATCTTGAGGGTTTAGTGGATTATTTATAAATAAAATAAACTTTGTAGAGTTTGCGATGCAAAATTCACTTTGCTCATACAGTGCAGTTTGAGCATAAGAAGTGGAAAATTCCCATAGGGTCATTCTCATGAGTAATTCCCATTTTTTGAATGACTTCTGTAACTGTGAAGAAGTAATGCCATACAGATGCCTCTAACTGTGCAAGAAAATAAATGGTCATGGTTGCTTTCATTGTATGACTTTGTTTCATTTTGCTAATGATGCAAGATCAATGCTGCCCAGCAAAGTTTTAGGCATTGGCAGTACTGACTGGCAAAATCCCTTATGTCTTTGTTTTGGTTAATGAACTAATGGCTGACAATGGAAATCTGCCATCCTTAGGATTTTTGACTACTTCTAATGTAACTGTTATTTGCTTAGTGTTTTGGTGCAGAATGTTTTTAATTATTTTTTTCCTAACATTCCTGATCTCTGAAACAGCAACTCTGCTACCATAGCAAGAGAACAGGTAAATGATACAACCTGATGTGAGCTGAGTTACCTTAGAAACACACTCAGTCTTTGAGAAGGAATCTGAATATTTTGTACCTGTAGAAAACTTTGATGTGAAGTTAGGCGTAGCAACAGGGAAGAAAGGATCAACAGCTGGTATTAACAATGGTCAAATGAGTTACAGAAACAGAAAATGGGAATAGAGAAAGGATTGTAATATGTTTAAAAGGGCAGCCTTTGTATACTTATTTGCTTGCTCCGCTGAGTTACAGATTTAAATATGTTCGTATGTTCACATCCTAGGATTTATAACATTCATAAAGAAAAGTAGTAATAATCCCTCAAACTCTTTATTTCTATAATATTTGTCACTTTCAATAATCCTATTGTTACTTTGCAGCTTGAAGAAAAAGCTCGACTTGAAGCTGAAGCCAGGGAGAGGGAGCATCACCAGCTGCTTGAGGAGCAGAGGCGGCGTGAGGAAGAGGAAGAAGAGAGACTGAAACAGGAATTACAGCGGCTCCAAGAGCTTCAGCAGTTGCGGGCTGTAAAGAAAAAGAAGAAAGAGAGAACAAGTAAGGACTGTGCAAAGGCAGAGCTGCTCACTAGGAACTGCCAGGCAGTGAAGGAACCTGTCCCAAACAGCCCTGAAGACATTCAGAATGGTACCCTTGAGCAATCAGAAAAGATAGAAACCTCAGCTGGTTCACTGTCACGACATGTGAATCACACAGAACAGAGGCCAGTTCTAGAGACAGGCTGTGAACTGTCCAATCCTGTCAACACTAGAGACTCAAAGCTGCTTTATCAGAAGGAGGGCAGTGTAAAGCAGCATGAGCCCCTCTCTTTTCTGCTTGATATTATGCATCAACATAAAGAAGGAAACAGCAAACAGAAACTAAAACAGATGAACAAACAGTGTGTTGAACAAGTGAAAAAGCCTGTTGAATCCCCCAAAGCAGCTGAGATTCAAACTAAAACCAGAAACCAAATAGAATCCAAAGCAAAAGCAGCAGAGCTCCCACCACTTGCAGAACCTAAAAAGGATGAGAAGAAATTAAACAATAACAACAAAAAACAGTTGAACCATGTAAAGGAAGAGAAAGCACCCGTAATGAGTGAATCCCCATCACCAAGTGAACAGCAGCAAAATAATAAGCTAATACTTGCAGATTCTCCTCAACCAAAAGGCAAGAACAAGAAAAACAAGAAGAAAAAAGGGGACAAAGTCAACAATTCCATTGGTAAGTGTGTAAGAAAGTTGAAGAACTTGGCTTATGTTTTGTTCTTACCATATTCCAGAAGTCTGATGTATTTATCTTCAGGCATTCCTGCCAATGTCAATCAGATAAACTGAAAAACTGGTGTCAGGAAAAGTCAAGTCGTTGGAATTGCAACAATTAAGAGATGGATAGTGTTTTAGTAAGGAAGTGTAGGATGCTTTTAAAAACAAATGGATAAGCATATGCTCTAGGTTTTGTAGCGGGTTTGTTAGTTAGGCTTTCCAGGAGACTGGCTTTCTTTTCTTGCTTAAAATAAATATATTGTTTAATTTGATGCTATGTTGAAATCCATTTTGAATTTCTTTAAAAGCAAGATTGTTTCTCATACAGCACTAAGAGTATAGTATGAACTTGGTCTTACTGTTTAGGCAAGGGAAGTAAGGGGATTCTTCAGTCAAAGAATGGTCATTCATGTATGGTCATTCAAGTGTGCATTTTTTTCAGTGGAAATAATTCCTTTCTTATATTAATTACATCAGCAGGTAAATAAATTAATGCAGAAACTAATTTACTATTTTTTATTTGCCAGAGGGAAAAGCTGTAGTTGGATGTTAATTAGTTGATAAAGTTGAGTGTTAATATGTTCTCCATATTAACTCATTCTAGTCAACAGAATTATTTTTATTTCTCAGAAATAATAAAACTGTAGAAGATTGAGTTAAGTCAAGCAAGTTTCACTTGAATAATTTTATTTACAACTTATTTTTTGTTTGCCTGAACTCATCCAACAGCTAATACTAGAGCTGAGAAGCACACACAGTTCTGGCCCATTGGCTTTGTCAGCACCATAGTCAAACTGCTTTCTCAGGCAACTCTTTATTCCTGCACATCCTGGGTCCCTCCTGGGACTACCAGTTGGGATGGCAGCTTTGTGGTGTGGACATCTGTCTGCTTGGAGCACCCAGTCATTCTCCTGGGATCACCTGGTAGCTGAGTGTTAACATTGCATGAATTCAGTGTACACCAGTTCTTGCTGCTGTTCTGACTGCTGAGCACAGCAAGACAGGAGACCTTCATGCCTTGGCAGTCTCTGCCAGTGTTTCAGAATACTTACTTTTGTTAAGCTTTGTTACAAAAATACAAAGCTAATTCCTGGTTGCAGGAAGTGCTAGGGATTTTTTTAGTGATTTCTTGGTTGGATTGGATCAGCCCACTATCTCTGTTGTCAAATTTGATGCCTAATGTTTCCATTTTATGTCAGCCAAGCAGCAATGCAGTATAGAACCATTTTCTCTGACACTTTACTTCTTGTACGTACTCTGTTGTGGTGTATTTGGGTTTTGGCTCTTTTAATTTACCAAGAAGAATTTACTGCAGTGATTGGAGCAAGACAGAGCTCTCCAGGACTGGGATCAGAAAGAGAAGACTGGAGACATTTGAAAGAGAAAATGTGGGAGAGGGTGTTTACTGTAGGAGAATGCAGGTACCTTCCTGCATCTTATCCTCCTCCCTGCCCCCACCATTTTTTTTCTCCTGCTTAAGTCAAAGTATACTTGCAATTTCTAAAAGTTAATATTTAAATGTGAAAAAATACATGGACATGTTTCTGAATTTGTCAAGCAAAAATTGTGCTGTTCTCTATAGACTTGGGACTGGATTTTTACTTTAAGTCGTTCTGACTTGAGAGCTACAAGAAAAAAAAAATTATAACTACATGAAAAATCATGTATTACAGAATCTAAGATATAGGGCCGATGTACCAAATTAGCAAAGACACAAAAATTGAACTGAGAAAAAAACAGTAGAACTAGGGTAATTGAGAGAACATGAAAAGATGGAAACAAAGCTAGGGGGGTTTAACTGAGTTTTCAAATGAAATGTTAAAGCAGTAAATATTACTGCTTTTGGTGAGATATCTCTGTTTCTTAAAGAAATTTCTTCTGGCAGAGTATTTTTACCCCTTGTTATAAAAGGGCTGAAGAAAGCCAAGAGTGTTAGGGAAGCCCTGTGTTTGTAGGGCTTTCTGCTTCCTCAGAAGTAAGTCCAATAGCAAACACATGAAACTTTTAAAAACTACCATGAGTGTCTTTACCATGAGTTGTCTGTTCTCATCATCTCAAGGATTCTGTAGTCAGGTGTGTCCGTGGTGGTTTTGGTTACTTGCTTTGTCACACCTGGTTTTTGAAATGTGTTGTAAAGCTGCTTCAGAAATGAGACTGGAGTGTATATGCATGAGAAAGAAGCTTCAAGAGGAAAATGTTCAAATTGGTCTCTACAGAAATGTGTGGTTTCCAATGCATTTCTTTTTAAAGTCTAAAAGAGAACCATATGCTGAGATAGTACAATATACCAACAGGCTCTGTGGTGACCTCTTTGCTCCAGTTATGGCCATACAATTCAAGTCATACATTAATGTGTTAAATATTTGGGCTTGGTTTTTTTTTAATAAATTATAATGGTTGCTAGCGTGAGTTAAACTCTTGCAGACACAGCTTGATCATCATGTCCCAGAGGGAGTACAGGAACTCTACAACCCAGAAGTTTCCAAGTATTTTTCTTTATAAATACTGCTTTAAAAATGTTTCTAGAGCTACATTTTTAGTAGTAAGACCAAAAATTTCAGGCATTAAACAGATATGTGATTCATCAAACTCTCTGTATGATTTGGTTACTCTTATGTGCATTCCAGGTTTATGGTACCTTTTGCAGCCAATGCAATCAGTGAATTTACTGTTAAATCATCTTTTTTACCAATGTAACTCCTTCAAGTCTGGGTAGAGATACTAGTATAGGGGTTTTAAGAAGTGTCTATTTAATTATAAGTATGTATTAATTCAGCATAAATATGAATAATGAATAGTCTATGAGGTTCAGTGAGTTCTCAAGACATCTTTAATGCAGCTTCTTCCTCTCTCCTTCCCCCTTCCCCATGCAATCTAACATAGTGCCATTATTTTTTCTTTGTAGATGATGTGTTTCTACCCAAAGACATTGATCTAGACAGTGTGGAAATGGATGAAACAGAACGAGAAGTGGAGTATTTTAAAAGGTAGAGTGCTGTAATCCCTGTGCATAATGCTGATGTTGCTTCTTTCCATGTGTCATGGTTGTAAAGCAAGCAAAAAACAACACCACAGCAGCCCCCAAATTAATAACTAACTCCTGGCAGAAAAGCCTGTGTTGTAACACATCAAATCCTGTTACAGCTGACATTCTGAACACTGTAACAATCACCAAAGCTGTGATCTGTGGGCACAGCTTATGGCTGAATAGCACAAATTCAGAAGCAAGTGCCAGAATTATCGATGTGACCCCCAGGTTCTCATGAGGGCCTTCAGAATATTCTCAATTACCATTATTTATAAGCAAAGTTTGTGTGAATATATCTTCTGTTGGCCCCACAGGCCAAATACTGATAAATGTTTTTATTTAAAAACACAAAAGTGATTAGGTTTAAGTTTCCAAACAGATATTTCAGAAAGGTTTGATTGTTTTGTTTTCTTCCTTGTTTACAGAAGCTTTAGTGGGGAATTCTTTACTGTACATTAGGCAGAGATGTATAACTGTGGGGTAGTGTCTTACACCAGACTTTAAGGGGAGATGCTTATCTGAGAATCATAGAATGGTTTGCATTGGAAGGAACATTCAAGACCATCTTGTCCCAACCCCCCTGGCATGGGCAGGGACCCCTTCCACTAGAACAAGGCTCAAAGCCTCATTCATCTCACCTAGTACAGTGACAGTAAAAGAATTCTATAAACCTGTGCTTGTGAATGTTTTTTCTTCTGTACTTTTTGGTTGATACTGGGATTTTTGCATCATATTGAGAGTTGGACCCAATGATCCTAGCCCTTCCAACTCGGAATATTCTGTGACTTAGTAACCTCAAAATTCCTCAAATATGAGGAGACAGCTCATGTTTAAACACATGTTCTTCCATAATACTGAATCTGTTTGAATTTGTTCTCCAGTAGTGTTTGGTTGTGCTGGTTCCCCATGAATACATCCTAGTGAGCCTTTTATTGTGGATGCCAAATCTGTAATGGCACAAGTAACTTGGTTTCCTGCAATTGAATAATTTAGGACTCAACAGTAGTATTTCCCAAAGCAACACAAGCCATTTGTTACAAGAAGGGACTTTCAGTATGGATTTCTTTTCTAAATTCATATAGTTTTCATAGCCTCCATGCCTGGGATGTAATGTTTGTCTGGGTCTTGGAAGGAACTGAGTACAACTCCTGCTTGTTATTGCTACAAAATGCATATATCTAATTACTTATGTAGTTACAATGTGCAAGACAATGAAATTGTCACAGGTACATGGTCTCTAGTCTTAAAAATTATTTTTCTAAGTGGTGCCAATTAAAGGATTTTTTTAAATCAAAATACAGGTTTTACAGGTGAAATATGGCATGTGTTAGATACTGCTACTGTTGATACAGTATAAGCCTTTGTTATGAAATATTCTTACCTTCCTTCAAGTTTGCAGTATCTGCAGTAAGCAGAGAAGTTCTGTTCATCAGTTATTTACTCTCAATAGAATGAATGAAACAGTGTATTACATTTGTAGAGGTGCAGTTGAATTTTAGGAATAAATTTGTCAGATGTTATCCAACGGAAGAGTTAGCACGTTAAAGCATGCTTTTTGTAATCTGTTCACTGATTGGTGGACTCTGCTCCTTTACTGTCATCTGTTAGGAAGTGTGTGTAACTGCCTAGGTTTTTATGGATACCTGTTTAGAAAAAGTGGGAAAGCCCTGATGGGTGCTGCTTTTGGGGACAAAACCAGCTCCTTAATGCCATTAAGGCACCTTTAATACTTAGGTTCTCTACCATTTGTTAATGCCCAGCATAATACTTGGAAGGCTAGTAGCATGGTTTGTTCTAATAACCCTACATGGAAATGAGCTGCACAGGCTTACTGAATTCATATTTTTCACTTGTAGTTCATTCATCATCTCCTCTTCATGTTGTGTAGTGGTATAATAGATGGATACCTTAATTACACCCTGACATCATGATTAATATTGCATTGCTTCTAACCAGCACAGAAAGAAAAAAATAAGTTGATTGTAGTCTTCCACTGTACCTGTTTTATTGTGCTCCTTCTGACTGCCCCCCTTTTTTGGCTTTCAGTTGTTAGAGAAGCAGTGTAACCTTCCAGAGAGAGGTTTGCCCTGCTTTCATGCAGTCGTGCAGCCTTTAGCCTCACCAAGCTGCCCCTTGCCTCAGTAAAGTTCTTCAGATCAGATTAACAGTCCCTGAAAGGCCTGCATGTGGTAACTTTTTCCAGAGTTATTCCATAAACTGTGGTCAGTGAAAGCAAATAAGAGGATTTTTGTTCTGGGGGTTTTTTTTCCAGGCATGTGGGCTACTTATCTGCTGTGTTATAAAGACCTCCTTTCCCTAGGTCTTTTGTCTCCAGTGTAGTTTTCCTGTATTGAGAAGAGAAGCAGCAGTGTCCCGTGCCATTGGTGATGCTGCTTTACACACCATCTACCACTCATTCTTACCCTTTCAGAATTTTTGATGAGTACAGCAATACCATTTCTGTTTCTAGTTGACATTTAACTTGCTTCTGTGCTGCTGAATGTGCAGCATTCTTTGCTACCTCCTTTGCTTAATTCTCATAATGCAGTGGTGTTGAAAGTAACTGTTTTATTATGTAATTGAGTGATGGACAAGTGATTTATTTTTTTTAACGTATGGTTTTGTCTTTCTGAATGAGAGCGTCTCTCCAAAAGAGGGATAACACATGTGGATTGATTTTAAGTATACTGGTTTCACTTTATTGCTTTTTTCCTTTTCAGATTCTGCTTGGATTCTGCCAGACAGACAAGGCAGAGACTTTCCATCAACTGGTCCAATTTTAGCTTAAAAAAAACCACCTTTGCTGCACATTGAAATGACACAATACAGGGAGGAAACCCTGCAGGAATCAATGAACGACAACTCCACTTACCTGTCCTGCTGTGCTGAGAGCTTCTCTGGTCTTGAGCCAGTGCTGCCTTGCCTTGTCCCCAGTGCTGTGTGGATCTGCACTGAACCCTTTGGCCTGATAATTCTTGCGGACTGAAAAATTGCCACTTTCTACCTGAATTTGTTAGCTTGTGTGCTTGTAGTCTGTGAGTGAGACTTACTTGATTGTAGCTGTATGCTGTTGGAGTTGGAACAATAGCTCTTTTCCAGCTCCTTCTGAATGCCTTGGCCTCAGAGACTTAAAATTGCTTAGGCTTGGGTGGAGGCCAAAATACTAGGTTGCATCATCTGCAGTGGCTCCTGTCACTTCTGCATCTAGCTATGTTTTGTCATTCTGACTCCTGACAAAGGAATGGACCTAGTCAGTTGTGCTTTCATCTGCTCCAGAATTCTCCTGACATGACTTCATGAAAAAGAGGCTCTTATGGGACAAGTATTCCCTCAGTTCTTTCACAATCTACTGTTTAAGAGTGTACAAGTTACGCTATTTGTGTTTTGATTTTTTTTCTTCCTGACTTGTAGCCAGCTTGTGTAAGAATACTTGCAGAATGAGAAAATTTAAAAAAGAACAGTACTCACACTATCAAATCTGTTATAGAGTGTATAATTGTATTAACACTGAAGCCTAACTGGCTACTTTTTTAACATATTGTTAAGTAATATTAAAATCATGTCTTTCTTTTTGAAAGATGGAATACATTAGTATGGCAGATGACTTGTGTCTTGCTTTTTTCTGCGTGGGTGGGGAAAGGGAAGAAAGAAACATACCAAAAAGTTTTGTCAAATGAATTTCAGTTTGTGTCAAAACTGGTCATTGAAGGCTTATCAACTTTAATATATTTTCTGTTTGCCAACCATCTGCTAGAGCAAGAAAGATGCCTCCTGATTGCTGAACTAAATTTTTGTGCATTACTGTAATATTTCTATTTCAGTGGATCGTTTGTGAGCAACAAGGTAATACAGAAATTTCCAGTTTAATAGCAGTGCAATAGTGAAGTAGGTAGGTTCAGTGCTGCTGTCAGGTGAATGGTTAACAATATAGTAGTGGTTTGCAGTTCCATAGTATGCCTAGTGAGAAAGAAGATGGGTGATTTAGGAGTTTGAACTGTGTAAAGATAGCACACTTGTAGAGGTTCTCTGATACGGAGACAGCAGAGGCATTTTACTTCTAGGTGACCATACCCAAATTGTAAGGCAGTCGTCTTCTTTTTTTATCTCTTTTTGTTTGTTTGTTTGTTTTTTGTCATCGTTAAGAAAACAAATCTTCCACTCAGCATATATTTGATGTCCTTTCCCAGAACTGTTGCACAGTTTTCTTTTTTCTACTTGTTAACACGTATTTTTCTGTGATCCATCCCCTGGGCTTGGGACTGAATTGCAAGACACAATGTCAGTACACTCAGCGTGGGACTTGGGAAGAAGGTTTGACAGACAATTGCTTTCATGTCCCCTGTGAGGCATGGATGTAGCAGGATTGGGTTGGCTGCAGACCACTGCAACATCTAAGACTTCACACCTCTGTTTTTTGTTCTGGAGCTCCTATCCCAGTGGGTGCTCCTGGTACAGAATACAGTTGCTCAGCTTATACCCAGCCATTGTAGGTAAAGGAACCCTTAGTCTCCTCTTGCAGAAGAGATTTCGAGAACAACACCTGTCTTCAAAATATAGTTCAGGGACATAAAAGGGGCATCTTTTATTGTTCTTCTTCAGAATAAGGTTGAGGAAGGGTTTAATATCAAAAAATTGACATTTTTTGTCAATGCAGTGTTTGTCAATGGATTTTTTTGCTTGTGCTGGAGGAATAGCAGCTCAAACCTAAAAGGTAATATCCATGCCACTCAGCACCAGTTGTTCCAGCAAAACTAAAAAACTGTGTTCTCTTGAAAACACCTGCATCAGTGGAAAAGAATGAACTTTGTTTCTTGGGAATGTGGAGGCTTGCATCTGTTGCAGCCTGAGTTAGATCTTAGTTTTATATCCATATATAAAACGTTCCTGAAGAGACTCCTCGTGTGGAGCAGTGGCTGGGGAAGAAATTGCTGTTAAAACAGCAGAAGCTGGAAGCATATGTGAAACCCAGCTTCTCAGACTTTTTCAGTTCTAAACCATAACACAAGATGGCAGTGCATGTCATCACTTTGGCTAGGATCTCAACAAATTGAGACCTGGGTTGGGAAATCTGTTTCATGTCACATGGATGAATGCTGTTGCAGATCAGACCTTCTCTAGAGTTGGAATGCTTTGAAAGTACTGAGATTTTTAATGGTGCTAGAAAACTCATAGCATTTGTTTTCACTAGGAATTAGATGAGAGAGTTGGCTTTATTCTCTACTAACAAAGCAGTTTAAAGAGTGACACTTGAATGACTGCTTTTCTTTTTTTTGAGATCCTGGGTGAAGACAGCAGAAGTTGTACTTTCTGCATTTGAGGAATGTATGTATGTATTTGTAATATCCTTCAAAGATATTTGCCATGTGCTCCATCGTGGTGTATTGGTACATGTGATGTGCTTCCACACTCTAAACAGAAAGCACCAAGACTGAGTCTCCTTGGATTTGATGTTGTGCAGCTTGAGGAGAAGTTAAAGGCAAATCATTCTTTTTTATAATAATTTCTAAATTAAATGAAGAAAAATCTCCCAGACTAAACCATGTTTGAGGGGAGGTTGTAGCCAGGTGGGGTTTTCTCTTCTCTCAGGTAACCAGTGACATGGTAAGAGGTGATGGCCTTGAGTTGTGCCAGGGGAGGTTTAGGTTCAGGGCTAGGAAATATTTATTTACTGAAAGGGTACTGGTCAGACATTGGAACAGGCTGTGAAGGAGATGGTGGAATTAACATCCCTGGAAGTATTCAAAAAATGTGTGGATGTGGCACTTGGGAACATGGTTTAGTGATGACGTGGCAGTGATTGGATCAAGGTTGGACTTGATGATCTCTGAGGTCTTTTCCAGCTGAAATGATTCTGTGAGTCTATGAAAAGTACTGGCTTCAATTCTATCACTTTGTGGCCTTGGGCAAATGCATTAGTTACTGTTACTCCATTCATTACATGGTTTTATTAAGGATTTGCTGAATTACAAGCTTCTTTCTTAATGCCTAAATTAAGTAAGTAGCTCTGTGAAGTCTGTTGAGGTAAACTTACTGGAAGCAAAAATCATCTTCATTTCAAGCTAACTTTGAGTAGAGGAGACCTCTGTAAATGATATACCATGACAGTAAGTTAAGAGTTCTCATGAGAATTGAAGGGGGAAGGAACTCCCAAGTTTGAGAGTGTCCTGCTTTGATAGCTGTAGTGTATCTAATGCCCCTATTCCTTACTGACTTGAAAGTGTATGAAAGATGGAATCTGAGTTCTGGAGGTGGCTGGTGACATATCTATTTTGTGCCTGCCGATTACCAGAGCTGCTGCTGAATCTGAGGGTGTGGTGCTGTCAGGCATTTCCTTAATGGAAGAGGGCAGAACTGCACAAAATGTGTCTATCTTGAACTGTGTTGATTTTGGAGGCTCTAAGACAACTCTTAAACAGGGATGTCTTATTTCTGCTTGGCATTCACTACTGCTGCTTCCTGAGGTAATGTAACTGAGAGTTCAAAAATCTTCAGAGTGTCTTTTTGCTGTGGCATCAGTGGTACCTAAAACTGTGCAGCTGAGGTTCTGCATGCTGGCAGCACAGATCTTACCACAGGCTGAAAAGAAGATTCATGTGTTAAAAATTAATTCATGTAAGTGTCTGTTGAGTGTGTAGGCGTTTGTTGTGCTCAGTGCTGTTCAAAAAGGCTTTGCAAGTTGCCTTCAGTTTCAGAGAAAGATTAGCTTACCTTCACTTTAGCATGTTGTAGCATAAAGGAGAAATATAATGGTTACTGGAGTAAATGTTTACATTAATATTCACATTTTCACACATCTCCAGTGCAAATGAAGGTGTGTGACCTGCAATTGCAGAAGCTATTCTAAAAAAAAAAAAAAAATCTCTGCTTGCTCTGTTGTAACATACATCTGAGCAAGATTGGGTGTGTGGTATCTTTGTTGTTTTTGGCTCTTTCTGTTTAAATCTCCAGGAAATCTGAAGACTCAAGCCTTTGATAGGGGAATTCTCTGAAGTGAAGTCACAGAAGTGTTGATTTGAGATTCTGCTTTCTTCTTCCTGCCCACCAGAAAAGACCTCTAAGAAGAATTCCAGTTTTCCAGATTTTCAATGCCTTCCTAATGGCCAACAACATGTCTGTCAGCTGTTACCCTGTTTGTCACTTTGTTCATCATAAAAATACTGTATTTTGGACTGTTGCTACGAGTACCTGATGTAAGTGAACTAACATTGGAAGGAAGATGTTTTTCTCTTCTGCTTTCTCCACTGAATAAAGAAGAAGCAATGCCAGCCCTTTTTTTGGGGGGGGGGGGGTAGGGGGCTCATTTCTGTTCTTCACAGATCTGTGTCTTTAGTTTCAGCTTTGCTGCTGCCTTTAGGAGAGTTGGGCCCCTCCTAGCTCAATGCTAGAGATTTGAAAGAAACTCATTGATGTACTCTACATACACCCATGTTGAATAACATGCCAGGTAAACCTGTGTTTTCCTGTAACTACTTTTGAATTTTTACTGGTTTGCTTATAGAAATCGTAAGTATAAATGGGACTTTAAAGTGAATGGTGTCAATTTCTATCTTTCTAAAAAAACAAAGGAGTTATATTTGATTGTGTCCTTTCTGATAGGTTCTTCTCAAGGATGTTTTAAAACCCAGTTTCAAAAAACTGGTGTGAATGTCTCATTTTAGAATGGCTTGAAATGGGTTTTCACATTTGAATCAAGGTCCATAGCATTTAACATGGCTCTTTTATGAGAAATATGCAGTCTTTTTTGTGTTGTTAGTGGCTCTTTGGGCAGAGTGTCCAGGAGAGCAGAGGGTGTGTAGTCTGGGTATTTCTTTAACCTACCTTTTCCTTCCAGTATGTCTGTGTGGCAGAAGTACAGCAGTCCACAAATCTGCATAGAAGGATCTACTGGACACTTCTTTTCTAGAAATTGCCCAAAGACAAGCCCTCTGCCAGTGAGAAGCATTTGGGAATCTCATACCAACTCTTAACCTCCCTTTCTTTGAACATTTTCTTCTGGAAGCTGAACAGAAAAGAAAAATGAAGATCTCAGACAGTGCTGTAATACCCACAGACTGACAACTCCAGACTCATGAACTGGCAAGGACATTGTGACAATGTAATGTAAGTAAATAATACTTACATCCACTTTGCTGTCCATGAAGACAAGAAGCAGTGGGCAGGTGCAATATCTGTGAAGAAAGAGACATGGAGTATTAAATGGAAGAATAAATAAAAATCTATACTGATGTACTCACAAATCATTATCACTGGTACTGCATAAACTAGCATGCATTCCACACAAAGTATGTCACTCAACCAGCTTACACAAATTTGATTTTTCTGAGGGAAAGATGTCTGGGCTTATTTTCCCATTCTGGTTTCCCTTAAACAGCCTGTTCACCCAAATCAAGTTGCTACAATGGCTTGTGCTGGTTTAAGGGGAGTGGAGGAGTTGCATGCAGGCAACATGATGTTGTCCATGGTTGTTTTGCTTGAGGCTGAAATATAAGACTTGAATCCAGGGGTTTGGAGTAGAAAAGCTGCAATGCCAAACTCATTAGACCAAATGAGTGTATTGCTGCCTGCTGTTGCTTCAACAGACTTCATGCTTCAGTCCACTCATCTGTCAGCTCTTGGGAGACTGGTTCTGCTGGAAACCTATAAACAGCAAAGTCCTCTTCTTCCAAAAGGAAAAAAAAACATAGGAATCAAGTCACTTGAAGTCAAATATTTGACCATACATACCTTGTCTCATACAGCCTGTCTTCAAGACCTGATACAAGTTTTTGTCCAGCTATTGCTTGGCCACTAAATAAATTCCACAGTATTGCTAAAGGCAGCTAAATTAAGGTTTTCATGGTTTTTTGGATGGTTTATTTTGTATTAAGTTGAGGGCAAATTAGATATAACCAACTTGCAAGAGAGGTCCTCTCAGGACAGTCTTAACAGAACAGGGAGAGTGAAGCTTTAACATTGCATCAGCCTCTTCACTTATGTTGTTTGTATCAGGCTATGAGCTCTTTGCTCTTGTAAGTGAAATTTCAAGGCTGGAAGCAGAGCCCGAGTTGTGTGGACTTGCTGGCTGAAAGGTTTGATGGGTAAAAGTATTGAAAATGGGAGGGGAAGTGTGCCCTGGTAACCTAGTGCCTAACATAGCAACTATACTGTCACCTGTATCCTTTAATGCAAGGTCACCTCTGAGATTTCTTAATTGTGTGTGTTCTTACTCTTTGTAGTTGCAGATAAAGTCCTTGAGTTCTAGTTAGTAAGTAAAAAAACTTTTCCTTTTGAATAGAGCAAGAAAATGCAGCTTGCTGGCGTTTATCTTATATGAGCCTCTACCTTTTCCTTTTTCTGCCATCAATCTGTCTTAAAAGCCTTAAAAGGTGATGTCTCTTTCCTCCTTAGACTGAGTTCTTGTTTGAAAAGTCCATTTGAAGAATTAATGAACCTTTTCAGTTATGTAATTGTGGTGCATGTCACTTGCCCAAGCCATTTTGTGGTCTAAAGTGACATTCTTTCTTTTATTCATTCTCCCCAGCTGCCTGTGACCCTCTTTGTCATTTACAATGGTCATACTTGCATATTTCCCCAGGTGGGGAAGCTTTCTGAAGGCATTCTTGCAGAAAATCTTACCCTTTCTGAATCATGAGTTATGCTCCTTGAGTCAAAAGTCATGAAATCGTGTATTGACCAGGGGAAGGGGTGGGTTATTAAAATAATAATAGTAATAAAACATTTGGGACTGCCTGCAGTATTGAAGTGTAATTCTGGGAGGAGATGGCTTAATAAACTAAACAGGTAAGAGTAGAATTGTGAGGTAAAGGGCTTAAGTCTGTTACCTGATGCTCCTTATTCTGAGAGCATCTGTTTAACATGAAGCAAAGTAATTCATTGAATAGCCTGTCAGAGAAAGCTCTGAGTACATCACTCAGCTTCTCCATACTGTTTTTGGGTGCTTTTTAAGTGTTACAAAAGCATAACAGTAGTTGAAAACTGGTGGAAGAGTTATGTAAATGAATGTATAAAGTCATAAGAGGTTTCAGACATTCATTAAATTTTCTGCAGAGCCATATCTGGGGATGTAATGCTGGATAAGGAGGTAAGTGGAAATGCAAGAGTTAAGCAGGTCAGTGTACTGATTGTGCAGTGTGAGAGTCAGTCATCTTGCCACATCAAGACTGTTAATCTCTTCCAAAGTATTTCTTCATTTCAGTTCACATAGAGACCACCAATTATGATCATTGCTGTAATCACTCTTCTGAAATCCATTTTTAGCCCATCTTATCAATTGGTCAGTCCAGACTGGTCACAGCTGAGTTACTGGCAAGAGTTGGTGTGTTCTCATGTGGTCTGAACTTTGTCTTTTTTTTTTTTTTTTGGTCACTGTTAACCAGTATAGCCTGATTTATTTTTTTTTCTCTTTTCTCATGCAGATGCCTTTTTGAGCACTAATCTACACTTGTGCAACAGGAGTGTCATCGCTGCGTGCCTTGGAACGTTTTAGGCGTAGGAGGCAAGGGCTTGAAAGGATTAGACACTGGCAATCAATTTTGGCAGTTCCTTGGACTAGGACCTGCTAAGCTGTATGATGCATGCAGATAGAATAAACATGGAAAAGAAGGCTTAAAAAGTTGAAGTCATTTCCATACAAAGGTATGTTTGTCCTTGGGTTGGAATCCTTTAAATGATGTGGTATGGGGAGAGAGGAGGTCTGGCATGACCTGCTGCCAGTTCCCTTTTCTCATAGCAGCAGTATATAAGCATGACATGGTCTGATGATGTGGGTGAAGCATTTACTAAAACCATTTGGAACTCAAATGCAGTTGCAGATGGCAGTCTCCAGGCTGGCTGACTTTGTTTATTGCACAGTTTCTTTAAAAAAACCCAGCACCCTGTATGTATTTAGATGGGGAGATTATCATCTCTGCTTTGGATTTGGTTTTGATGTCAATTGACACTTCATAATGTTTGGCTGTTGGTGACTTAAGCAATCTTGAATGTTGCTGTAATACAGAATCACCCAAACAAAAGTCGCCCAGTAAGGAAACAGTGCAGCTGGTTGAGAAATTGTGGAAGTGATAGTGTTTTGAAATGACTGTGAGGGGGAAAAAAAACACCACCACAAAACCTAATTTTTTGGGGGTATGGCCTGGAATGCATTCTGTGTGTTAGATTGCAGGAGATAGTGCAGCATAAGTATGAAAAACAAACATGTTACTTCAGTTACATGTGTAAATATTGGTGCCCTGTTTTAATGTGATGATGTAAAATGGTTTTGGTCTTGTTCTAACTGCGTAAGGCTTAAACATTGCACAGAAATTACCTACTTCCTCTTCAATATTGTTTTTTTCTGTTGTGGTAGTGTTTCATAGGCTAAACTTCATGAGATGTGCCGTTTCATGGCTATGCTGAGCAAGTATTGTGCTCTGCACAACTTCAGATATTGCATCTTGTATGACAACTGAAATTAGGTAGCTGAGAGTAAATGAAGAAGAAAAAAAATTGCTATTTTGAAGTAGTTTTAAACAAATATTTTGTTTTCTTCATTATAAGGTTTTTAACAATTCCTTTTTTTATTTTAACTTGATTTGTAAAGCATGTAGAAAAGATTGCTGCAAATTTGTATACAAGGTTTTGTCTTTGACTCTTTGGAAACATGTTACTTACTTTTGGTGAAGGACTTTAATCACTTTCTTAAATGTTTTTTGCCCTAACCAGCTGACAGTATTTCTGGTTTATTGTGATCTGTGCAATCGAGTAGCTCCATCACTGCACTGAGAATTTGTCTTTCCTAGGAGGATTATTGATGAGGATCTGAACTGTGGTAAAGATGTCTCCAGGCTGACACTGGTGTCCCACATTGATGTACAGCTGGAACAGGTGAGGCAGGAAAGACGTGATGCAGCTACAGCTTGACTCCATTTTACAGGAGAAGCATCAGCACGGAGATGAAACAGCTTTGCCTCAGAGCTACCTCAGCTCAATGCATCTCTGAAATGGTGTTGGAAACTGAACACTGACATTCAGAGACCTAAGTCTATGGCTGAGTTACTAGCCTGTCTTATGTCATGAGATTTAGACAAGAATTGTCACTGGATAAAGGAGAGGAGAAGCACTGTGAAGCATTATATTCTTGCTTTGTGGTGATTTTTGCACTATGTGTTCTCATCCATTTACTCTCACCATCTCCCACATCATCACATTGATCCTTCTTGCTCCTACAGACCTTGTGGCTGAGGTTACCTGGAAATATCTGAAGAGCATTTGTGTTCTGTAAACAGTAATGTTCTCCTCAGACTTTTTGACAGCAGAACTTCAGAATTAATCCTATGGAGCTTAATTTATTCAGTTAAAATGTTATTTCACACGTGCTTCAAGTGCCAGCATCATGCTGTGGTGTTTCTTCCCATGTGTGAGCAGTGACATCACTGAAAAGGGATGGGGTGCCCTGTGCTGTAGTCAGACCATGTTGTCAGTAACCTTGGTGGGGTCAGAGTAAAAGCAAAGCAAAGTCAAACTCCTCATTGTTCTCTAAACAGCATTTGGTGAGAGGAAGGAGGAGGGGTCTGGTGTTTCTCTCTTATCTCATTCATTCCTGCCACAATAACAGTGTGTCCTCTGATGAAGGAGTTAGTCATTGGGATGGATAGGAGCTGTGGATTTCCTGGTCTGTACTAATATTTTGGTAGATTCTCATAAATCAAGAAGCATGTATCTCACAGCTGTGGCCAGATTGCAATCCAAACCCTCAGTGCTCAGTTTTCTATGGATTGGTCTCACCTCTTGCTCCTGGCTTAAGTAAATCAGTCTTTTGTTTCACCATATCAAGGTATGGGGTTGATCTGCTTGCTGTTTTCCATCATACACAACCACATTTCTTTCTGGGAATAGGAGCTGTGAAGTAACCCTAAAACTGATTATCATTTTGTACTTCTGAAATAATGACAGTTGTTATTAAATACTTCTTTTGTACCCCTGAAAGGTGTTTGGTCTTTAGATCATGGAACAGGCCAATGGGGGGAATTTTTGTCTGAAAGGTGTCATGTAGAAGTTTAGCAGAAACATTTAGTAAGTGAAGTGATGGGAACATTAAATGCTAATTAATGGTGTAGGTTGCATTTTGAGATCACTGTTGCATGGACTGGCTACCTGGTGCATTATCCCCATCTGATAGATGAGGAAGTGAGGAAGGAAGAGGCTTACATGTTTTATGCTTAAAAAACTCTAAATGTGAAAGACCTCAGGTGTTCAGCTGTGGTATAAATGATCTGCAGCAGTGATTGTGGACTGTGTAGAATTGGAATGGTTTCTACCTGCTAGAAATGAATTTCCAGGAAAGCACATGACTTACTTGGTTCGCTTTACTTTTGCTAATAGAAAGAAACTGAGAGCTTTCATCAGCAACAGCAAGTTTTGCATTAAATGAGGATCCTTGTCTCATAGCAGATGTACTTATTTGCATGGGAGTGAGCTAACTTCCCATTATCAGCTCAGAATGGGCTCAGCTAATTCAGCCAGTACCTGCCATTTCCTGCTGAGAAGTGTAGAGGGAGCTGAAATAATCTGTGCAAACACAGAGAAAGGATAATAGGTATATGTGAAGAGTTTGGCCAAATATGCTTAAGCATCTTGGTCTGGTGGGATAACTTCTGATAGAATGAGAAGTTGCCTCTTAAAGGTGTTTAATGAGAATTCACTATGGAATTTGACACTGTCTGGAAAAAGATATTACCAATTTTCTCATGTCTTGGTCTTCAGGTGAGAAAATAATTCTCCTTATAACCACCAAGAAAGAATATTGGATGCTGGCAACTGAAGAGTTGCCATTATCTATGCAGAAGGTTCAGTCATATCACTTGCTGTGTTTTCAGCTAAAAGTGGACTTTGCCAGGATTGTAAAAGATGTAACTATTTTTAGTAGTGATGAGACCCAAAGTTTAAGTTGAAAGGTTAAATTGCCTTTTCAGGGTAATGTTCACCTAGGTGCAATTTGGTTTGCCCTTTTCTGAGTAACCAAGGCAGAAGCTTGGTTCCATTGGATACTGAGCTTTCAAAACATTCTACATCTGAATTTCACTGCTTGGAAGCAAAAAGAATTTGTGTGGTTCTTGTTCTTTTGGAGTGTGGAAGTTATGGCCTGCTTTTCCTCTAGGATGAGTCACTGAAACACCCCTGCTCCCTTTTATGGTGGCATTCTGGTAGTCCCTTGTTGGAAAAGCCACCCAGGAAAGGAAATATTCTGTCTGTAAGTGAGAGTGATGTGACCAGTACAGAAGCTTGTGCTTTGTGGCCAAGTGGGCTTCCTGTTTTATGTTCACTGTAGTCTTCCACTGCTGTTTTCCATTGCCAACACTAGGTGTTTAGGGATCAGCATCAGGGATATCTTAAATATTGTCCAAAATTTCAATAATTTCCAGGTTTTTGTTCCTGGCATGTCATGAGTGATGTTTCAGTGGACATACCTCAAAGCACAAATGAGGTTTTTGAGCAGAACTTCACTGTGCTCTCCAGAGGGAAAAAAAAAAAAAAGGTGGTGAATTTCCATGTACCAGTAAAAGTGCAAATGTATTTTAATACTGTTCTTGTCAAAGTAAATGTGACAATCAATGGATCCTCAAAGAGAGTTCTGACTCATTAAGGCAATTAGCCTGGGGTGCTGCTAGCCAGGAACTGATTAAAAAAAAAAAAACTGATGACAGAGATTCATTTTACAAGTCTGGCTTAAATTTTGATTGCCCTGCTCCCTGTGTTGGTTAAGAAAATGAATGTGTTGCAGAGTAAAGACTGATAGCTCTAGAGAGAGGTCCTGGAGCAGCATCCTGCTCCTGCTGGCAGTCCTTTCAGAAGACACGAGATGGCAGTCGGGGAAGGTGGCACCCAGTGGAGGGCTGGCCACCAGCAATCAGGAAACAGGCATTTTGCAGAGGGGTTTGGCTTCCCTTTCAGATTTTGATTCTGTATGACTCGGTCTAGTTTGACACTTCCAGGAGACAGACTGAGGCCACACCAGTTGCAAGATGCCACCCACTGCCATCCTGCTTGCTGTGCTGGTACCTCAGCCTGACAGATGTGAAGTGTGGGCTGCAAACTTCACAGGGATTGTGGTTTCTAGTGAGCCCTGAAAATCTGGCAGGGTAGTGAAGTCTAGCACTCATGTTACAGCCTGGCCATCCTAGATACTCTCTAGCACCTTTGCAATGCTGTTTCAAGGGCCCAGCTTGCTTCTGCACTCTCAAAGCTGCTGCACCATCTGGCAGTAGGTGATCATGGAGGTGATGGTTCAGTTTTACTGGGCTACAGGGTTGATGATTTTCTCACTTGAAAGGCTGGAGAGCCTGCAAGGGGAGTTTTGGTTCTGAAGAGTGCATGTGAGCTCTGTGTTGCCAGACTTGAAAAGATTCAGTCTCTTTAGTCAGAGGCTGAACCCAGGAAAGCTGTGTAGCAGGAGTACAAAACAATGATTCAGGGCAAAAGGTGCTTGGGAAGTTCACCAGTCCAGCTTTCTGCTCTAAGCAGGATCAGCTTTGAGATGAGATGAGGTTACTCTGGTTTTTATCTGGTTTGACTTTGAAAACCTTTTAGAACAGAGAATGAAACATCTCTGGGCAATGTGCTCATTGATTTATTGGTTTTAGTAAATTGGCATTCTATTTGTTATAATTGTTCATTTACTTTCTAGTCTTTAGACTCATCTTTCATGTCTCTGTTTAAGCAATGGAGACACAAAGCTTATTTATGGCTTCTAAGCAAGTTCTGGGGAGAGAGTGGGAATTAACCCATGCATTTCAAGAGTTTCAAAGTGAAACAAAACATCATTGCCATTGTGAAGCACCTGGCTTACATCAGCCTAGAGATCATGTTCTTGTGGCAGATTTTCCACTATGTGATGATAATGGTGTAGGCATTGCAACTGTTGTGTTTGTTTATGGTGGAATATTGTATTAACCTGGCATGTGATGTGATGTTTGTTGATACTATTTCAGGCTGGTTTGTTGATGGGGAGCCTTGTTTCATTTGGCTGCATCATAGTTGTGTCAGGTCTTTCCCTTTATAACCTACTCACTCCGTGTAAGTTACATTAAGGAAATAATAAAGAAATGGCAGTGGGCTTTCCCTAGCTGAAATTAGCTGTTGACCTTAGAGTACCATAAACTACATCTGCAAAAAGCCCCTACCGGTTTTCCAGGTGGGCTTGAGGAAGCCTCTGAGTGGCTTTTTGTGAGTTAATGTCCGGAGGAGGAGTGGTGGAGATGGTGTGAATATTGTGTGTTTTGCCGCAGGAGCCGGTGATTGCTTGAATGAGTGGACTTCCTGATTCAGAGGTAAAGAATGAATAGTCGCTTCTCACAGTTTCATATTTATTATAAAAGGTACTTTAGCAGCTCGTTGGTGTCTGCAGCCCCGCACAAGGGCTGCCTTGACAATTGTTTCCACTGCTTGAGAAAAAGTCCATCTGACGCACCAATGGGAAGTTGACACTTTCAGTTCATTAACGTGAACATCTCTGAGTGCGTGCACTCAGCTGAGAATGTTTCAGCTTCTAAGAAGGGTCTGAAAAAGGCTCGAACTTCAAAAGCTTTATTGTCCAAAGGCACAGACTGTTACTGCTCAGCTCCCTCCTGCTGTAGCACTGGAACTGATTGTATAGCTGGTATTTGACTGTTGCAGCAGTCTTGCCGTAGTGCTTGATCTTGCTTTATTTTAAAATCATAATTAAACCGGTGGCTTTCTGTGTTTGCAAAGGTAACAATGAATTTGGAACGTGTAAAAGAACATGCCTGGCTGATAGCTGAGTGAAGGGACCTTTACAGAGACCTGATAATATACTAATGTTTTACTTAAATTCTTAAGAGTTTCCTGGTTTGTTCCCTTCACAGAGCTAATGTACCTGTCTGTATTTTTCCTTCAAATTGGCTATTACTGTGCTCCACTGGAAGATGCCCCTGTAGGGGCTTTTCCCCCCTCTATTTTGTTCTAATGGTTGCTCTGACGTACTCTAAGCACTTGGGGACCTTTTAATATTAGAGTATAATAGGATCAAATTTCAGTCACCAAATATCTGATGTCAACCTTTCGGTAATGAGGGAAGCAATGATGTTATCAGCTTTTCTGCTATGGTTTAGAGGGCAGCACTGTGTTTGGCCCCATCTTGTTCTCACACGAGATATTGCTGTCTGAAAACTTCACTCTAGAGTTGTCAGCATCTGACTGAGTAGTGTGTTAGAACTGTTAGTGAAATGAAAAGCAACATTTTGGGTATGCATTGTTATGTCTTTAGTCTTGAAATAGAGCAGCTTTTTAGCTTTGGCATAGTTGCGGATAAGATGATAGACTGAAATGACATTTCTACCTTGTTTCTTCTTTGGATAGCAAAAGAGATAATGGTGATCCCTGGGAATTTGAATCACAGCTGATCCAGGTTAGAAGGGACATCCCCAGGTCATCTAGTCCAGCTTCCTTCTACCTTTTATGATGCTTCTTTTGCTGAAGTGGCCCCTAATGGACTTGCATAGACTCTGCCCCTACCTTCAGGGAGATCTGAGAGAAGACTTTCCCAGCCAAGCCTATGTTTTATACTTTGGTGGGGGGGTTTGTGTTCTTTTCCCTCGGGGATCAGTGTTTTCCTTACTGCTGAAATACTTCTGTTGCATTCTGCACACCTTCCATGTTTCACCTCCAGATAAACTTTTATTGTCCTGCCTTCCTCTGTGCTCAGGCATTGTCTCAATACTCCAAGTAGCCAGTCCCCAGTTCCACCTCCTGTACACTTCCTATTAGAGTTTGAGCTCAGTCAGGAATTCCCCCTTGGGCGGAGCTGGCTGCCTGCCACGTTTGCTTGACTTCCTGCACATCAGAACGGTCTGTTCTGCTTTAAGTGCTTGTTCTTGGAGATCAGCTTCCCTCCTGGGTCCCTTTGCCTTAGCTCCAGTGGGATCCTGCCTGCCAGTTCCCTGCACAAGCATAGATCTACTGTTCTGAAGTGCAAGATTTCTATTTTGCTACCCACCTACCTGGCTTCTTTCATGTAGGTGGGTAGCAAAGATCTTTCAGGATCTATAACTCACCCTCAGGACTGCTTGCAGCCAAGGCTGTAATCAACTTTCACAGCTTCAGCTAGTTTATCTGCATTAATGAGTAGCAGCTTGAGCAGGGGATGCTTCTCCTAGTTGACTTGTCTGACTTGTCTTCTTTTATGAAGAAGGTGCCCTTCTGGATAGCTCTCTGGGATTGCTAACACCCTTCCTTGTTGCCCTCCAAGGCAGATACTGGCATGGTGAAACCCCCCAGAGAGAATCATAGAATCATTAAAGGAGGAAAAGACTGCCAAGATCATGGAGTCCAACCTCTGACTGAGCACCACCATCAACCAAGCCCCAGCACTGAGTGCCACATCCAGTCCTTTCTTGAACCCTTTCACAAATGGTGACTCCACCACCTCCCTGGGCAGCCTGTTCCAATGCTGAACCACCCTTCCAGTGAAGAAATTCTTCCTGGTGCCCAGCCTGAGCCTCCCTGGCACCCCTTGAAGTTCTTGTCCCCTTATCCTGTCTCTGAGAGAAACAGGGCCTGCAGTCAAAAGGCTCTTCCTCCCACCTGATGACAGCTGATTTCATCAACTATCTCCTGGTTTTGGTGGCCTGTAGCAGACTGATTGTGCTATTCTGCTTGTTGGTCTCCTCTCTTGTTCTGACCCTTAAGCTTTTGATCAGACTGTGATCTATTGCTTTGCAGAGCTCTGCACATTAACATCACTTCTTTGCAAAGGACATGGCCCCAAGGTCTCTCTTCTCTTTTTACCTTCCTGGAGATCCATCCATCCATGCAATGCAATCATGCAAGCTGTCCCACCATATCTCAGCTCCTAAAAATATCACTGCTTTGTGCCCTGTACACAGACTTTCCATTTCTTCTGTTTCACAGTATTTTTTGGGTACAGGCCCTTCAGAGATAGCCCACACCTGGAGGGTGGGGAGTCTTGGGAAGAGAGTAGGCTACGGGCTACTATTTATTTCTTAATTTTCCTTTTCTGTGGAACAGGTTCTGGTGTCACAATGTTTATCTTTTTGTGAAGCAAAGAAGCTGCTCCTCTTGTGTAGGAGATGTCAGGAATGTAATTCCTGGGTACTGTGAATCCTGAGAAATCCTTTCTGGGACGAGTGAGTGAGGCACACAGTAGGAGATACAAGCATTTCTAATCTGGCTCTTTCATGCTCATCTTCTGTGACATAGGTTTGTGTACCTGGAGAATGATGCTGGTCTGCTCTTAGAGGTTGGTCACTCTTTATGATGGTTTTCAAATATTCTGAATTCCAGATGATTTACTGTAATATGTTCTTGCACCTACTTCATGCACTTGCACAAACACACGTTGTGTCTCTGTAATAACTTCTGTTCAACCTTCTTCGAGCAGAGTTTGCTTTTCTTCATCATTTTTCCATACAGTGGAGTATGAATGTCCCACAGTGGATTTGAGATTTAGTCCCCAATGAAGAAGAATGGAAGGAAGCTCTTTCTTCCTCTCTCCAATGTAAGGGAGCAGAATCAGCTGGCATTGGCCCTGTACTTCCTCCTTCTCTTCTCAGAAGCTGGAAGATTGTAGTTCCCTCCTCCCACATCCTCATCTCTACTGAGATGTGTGCTGCTATTGATGATTAGAAGTAATTTTTTTTCATGTCCAGGGTTCTTCAGGTGAATTCCACCCAGGCTGTGATAGCTCCAAAACTGACTATCTGAAGAGGAACTATCCTAGAACAATTGCTTGGAGCTCAGTGCACACTTCCCCTGAGCACTTCTCCATAGCTGTGGAAGTTACAATGTGCTCATTGGCTGAGGTGTCTCAGTGACTTCTCTTTGAGGGGATTTTACTGTACATAGTTGGGGAGACTCCTCCTTACAGCTGTGCTGTGTCCTGGACTATGCAGCTGCTGTGAGCAGACTGCTCAGCTTTATTCTCTCCTTTACTGTACCTGCCTATATCCAACAGACTGTGTCTTGCAAGGCTTGAGGGTGGTGAAAACATTGCAGTAAAAGGGATCAGAGTCTGGTGGCAGCTATAAAAGCTTGGGAAGGAGTGCCTTGCTGTGTCATATTATTGCATGCAGCCTGTCACTAGGCCCACATGAAGATGGAAACAGCCTGTTATTAGATGAATCCTTTTCAAAAAGGACTAGAGCTTTTCACATGCTTTGACAGGACAAGAACATCTTACTGCAATTTCCTCAGTTTACCACTTATCTAAGAGCATGTATGTTCTGATGAAATCATAGTTATGGGTTTTTTTTCTTTTTTCTGTTGTTAAAGATTTCCAGAGCAGTGTTTTTGGGTCATTTTCTGATCTCTGGTGTAAAGAATGCTCTCTCCTTATCTGTTTGTCCCATGTTCTGTACGGGCACTGAGGCTTTACATGCAAACCATTGTTTCCTTTCCTGTTCTTTGAGTAATGTCTTTCATCTATTTTATTAAAGTTCTGACTCCTTAAAACATGACCTTAGAAGTCACAGTGTACATTAATGGTGACAGTATTGTGGTAACAGGGTATTCAGTCCAAAGTAACTTTAAAATACCCAGGTCTAATAAAGCAAGCTGTGGCTCCATTCATTCTTGTGCACACATACCCTTCCACACCCACTGCTAAGTTAATTTTATCCCCTCCACTGCCAAGCCAGCTTCACCCTCTGAGCTACACTCCTATGGCAAGGAGACCTGAGGCACAGTGAGAGGCCAAAGGAATAAAGAGGCAGCCTAAACCCAGATGGCTTCTCTGCTGCTGGCACAATTTATCTGTGCTTCAGCCTTGGTTCAGCTCTTCCTCAGCTGAGGCAAAAACAGAGCTTCTGTATTTCAGGGGATGAAAGATAGGATGTACCAGCAAAGAGGAAGGAGTTTTCCTAGGATTTCAATGCCTCCATGTGGAGAATATCTGATGTAACAATGTCTCCTTCACTGCAGCAGTCTTGCTCCCAGCTAAGTCCACTTACACTTCCAGTGAAGCAAGAATCTCCTGCTTTGGACATGGTTATAAAAATGCAGCCATAGCATGGGTGTGAAAGAGCTGAATTGATGCTTGGTTGAAGAGTCATTTCTTAACTTAGAAAGTGCTTGTACTTGGAACCCTAGTAACCTTTCAGTGTAGTTCATGCTAGTCAACAAGCACCAAAAAAGAAGTGGTCCGATAAGATTGTTTTGTTCTTAGATTGCACTTTTCATATACACATTGATACTGAGGGCATGCATGACAATTGTAAGGTCAACAGGAGAGTAAAGAGAGTTAAATGACTGGCTGAAAGCAGTGTTCAGTCAGTATCAGAGCATGGAGCATCTATCTTATCAATGGATTCCTCTTTGTGTTCCAACCAGAGACCCATTTGAGCACAGACTAAATAATTTTGAAGCAATAGTAAAACACAGAGGTTGCTCATGTATCAAGTTAGTGGTGTCTGTGTTAATATGGGCTAATCATTATTCCTAGAGAGGATTTTCCTGTTATGAGAAGAAAAGGTACTTTTCCTTCTCTCCCCCCTTTAGCTTTATTGTTTCACTTGGAACAAAAGATTTTTTTTTAAAAGCAGAGGTTACCTTGCTACCATTAATACAGTTCTGAATATAAGTTTAAAAGAAGACTTCATCCGATTCAAATGCAAAAGATGAATCTATTTAGAACTGCAGTCACTTAACTGACAGACTATAATGTTCAAAACAGATGTTTTAGAAATGTGTTAGTTATGCTGAAAACTGCTCTGTGCTTCGTTTCTTGCAGCATACATCTGGCACCTGCTACAGAGGACTCTCTGACTTAATATTTTGACTTCATTATTTAGGTGAGCTTTTCTTGTTTAATATTTTCAAAATTATGGAGGAAAAGCTTTCTCATCATTTCCAGCAAGGCACTGTTTTGCCTTGGTCAGATGGTCTTTAAACCGGTATCTCTCAATTTTTAAGGTTGGATTCTGCTCTGATGCTTAGTAGAACAAACATAATTTGAAGATTGTTAGGTGCCTGTGATTTCCAGAAACTCAGGAATCATTTAAATCTAGAGTTCAGCCTAATGAATGCAGTATTCTGTGTTTTTCAGTGCTAGATAATGAATTTGAGCTATGAGGCACGGCAGAGGCAAAGGTCAGGTCATTGTCATTTAAGAGCCATTAGTCTCATTTAAATGCTTTCCCTCTTCTAGCTGATCTTTTTTTGAAATGCTGCCCAGTTTTAAGTGTTGAGACCGAATGAAGCAGATGAGCCATACTCCCATGTTACATTTTCAATGTATGTGTCTCTCAGAGGCAGCTTTTGAGCTGGAGCAGATACAGAACATCTCTGCTACATCCAGGGCTGAAGCCAATCTCTGCTCTTGACCATTTGGCTTCCAAACCCTTGTGGTGATGGCTCATATAGCTAATGCACAAATAGTATCCCACTGATAATTTCCACACTCCATTTGTCTTCCCTTCTGTGCAGAAGACCTGCTTAAAATAACAGCATCCCTCAACCACAGTCTGGTTGTGGTGGCCTAACCCTGCAGTCACTCAAACCACCTTGGTAATTCCAGCACCCCGTTCATGCACTGCTTGCTCATCTCAACAGGGGCATTCCCATGCATGGCTCTGAAGCTGACAGGCAGTGTCTGTCTTTGTTCCTGTCTAGGAGGATTTTCATCCTTGTGTGTGACCCCAGCTCCATGAAGCTGCTGCTGAAGTTCCCATTGGCTTCAGTAGGGTTTGGCATTCCCCAGTCGTTCTTTCCTTTGTGCCTGTGTTCACTCAGCCTGTGTTCAGCTCTGGTTTCATGCTCAGCTCTCCTCTCTAGCTGTTCCTCCTCCATTCTTGTCTCCTTAAAAGATGATAAAGGCACAGAAATAGCACTTCATGCAGTCTTCAGAGGGGTTATTTTGTGGTTTCCTGGAGAGTCCAAGCTTGCGTCTTGCTTGCTCGTCAGTTTTTTGGGTTTTTTTGGTTTTCTTTTTCTTCTCCTCTCTTTTGAAACTTATGTGCTGAAGGTTCAGCCTCACAGGAAACCATCTTTAACCAAACCACAGCAGCAGAATTATCACACACCCCCTCCCCAAAACCATCTCAAAGATCACATAGGTGGCACAGTTTGACAGCCCTAAGAATTTCAGTGCTTTGCAGTGGGAATGCACACACTAAGTAGGAAATCCCAAAATGTTCCACTGTCTCTGTCTCAAAAAGGGCCAGTGCTCTTTAGGCTCATATCAATTCCTCTTAGAGTGTTGAGGTAGGTGTTTTTTCTGGGGTGAGAAGAGGCATTGCTTCTACCTTCATCAGAGTGAACTCCAAAAGGGCAGGAGTTCTTGTTCAGGGTGTGTGTGTGCTGAAGAGGTCATGTGTCGATCATGCTGGGATTTGATTAGAGTGAAAAAAATTCATCTGCCATCTGGAACCTTTTTGAAGTTGCCATTTGTTGTCTATTGTCATCTTTTTCTTTCCCGTGCGTGGTGGCTCTTTATTTTTATTAGGATGTCAGCTCATCAGTGCAGAGCTGGGGCTTCCTTCCACTTAGACTAGTGGTGCCCTGCTTTGGGAATGTGCCAGGTATCCATAGTTATGTTCTCTATTCATCTTTGTCCTCCACAAGCCTTTATGGTTGGATGGGGTTTGTTTTCTGCTGAAAGGTAGTGCTACCTGTCAGGCATCCTTTTAACATCCTGCTTCTGATTTTAGGTAATGCTGCTATATTGCCTAGTAATGTACTGAGCACAAACAAAAGATCACTGAAAATATCCTTCTCAGTAATGGTGATTTTCATATTTGATCAAACTATTTCATTTTAAATACTATTTTTTAACAAAAGACATGCATCATCTATATTAATTGTAATTCTCCATAGGACCAGGATTAACAAAATTTTAGCTTTTCCCTGTCCCTCAAGTTACAGAAAACACAAGTTGTGTTGTATTTTCAGGCTACTAAAGGATGATAACCACTCATGAGTTCCCTGACATGGTATAAGGAACCATTTGAGCAAAACCCAAAAGAGGTAACATAGTAAGTTAGCACCAAGGCAGAACTGGAACTAGGAGTTATGTAAAACATGTCTACCCTGACTTGACCAGAAGTTAACAAACATCTTTGTTATTTCCCCCTCTTTGGCATTCAGGAATATTTGCACAGAAATGCAACATCCTCATGGAACAGTAAGATAGTTCTTTATGATAAAACAATGAGGTTTTAAGAAGCTGGCTTTGCATGACACTCCAGCTTATCCATTGAAAATCCTTCTTCCTGTGCTGTCACGTTTGATTAATTTGGTTTTCTCAGAATTTTCAACTTTTTCTGAATTTTCCAACTTTCCTCTGGTTTATGCAACATTCACAGTTAATTTTCTGAACTGATGACACTCTCACCTTTATTCTCAAGATTTGTAGAGAGTTAGTGGAAAGCCAAATTCTGCTTCTTATGTTGCCCACATAACAAATCACTTCTTCTACCCGTTTTTAATTAGTATTTATTTCCTATCATAAATGATACCTTTTCTGTAATCTCTTAAGGCCTGATCACTATGACACACTGCATTTTTTCTTGTATGCTGAATAAATTATGTTTCCATGAAGGGGTTTATTTCCTCTTCTCTAGTGTCTATTCTGTTGTTTCTCTCTACCTTCTTGGAAGCATAACTTTTCACCTCTCATTCCAGGAGATGGGAAATAAGCTGTGTGGGTGTTGCAGAGCTGCCTTTCCTACTGGTGTTTGTCACAGGCAGAATCTCAGGTGGAGAAGTGGTTTGGTTTGCCTTCCCAGGGCAGTAATGAGCAGTGATAAGCTCTGGGCACGTGGACAAACCTTGCTGACCTGGAGGAAACCTTTCAGCCCTCGCTGTTTCAGGGCTGGAGCCTGTTTGGAGATCAGTGTTCTTTACACACAGTGACTGCAACCTCCCCCTCTTGTGTCACCATGGCAGTAGGTGGGAACTCATGTCTGTGTCATGTTTGCTCTGGGGTCTCCACCAGAGTTATCAGTGTCTTCCATAAGCTCCAAAGTCTCATTTTCTCTTCTGCTAGTAAGGAAAAGGACCAAAACAATTGGATTTAACACTCATAGAGCAAAGAAGCTTAAGAGCTGTGATGCATGTAAGGAGAGAAAACACATTCTTTCTATTTTTCTCATTCATTCGTTCATTCTATTTTTTTCTCATTCACTCATTCATTTTATTTTTTTCTCCCTAATCCTTCTCCTTGACTTTTTGCAGAGTTAAAGGTTGTTACCGTGTACATTTCTGTCTTGGACTGGTGGCTCATGCCAGAGTGAAAAAGGAAACCATGTGAAAGTATGAGAATCCCAAGGCAGGAGAAAGATTTGTGTGTGAAAAGTGTGATTTGATGTAGTGAATGTAGCAGCCATGGTCTGTCATTTGTTCATGCTTCAGCACTGTCCTATATCTCTAAAGCCTCTGTCTCTGGGGCTCAGAAAGATGGTCTGAATATGATCTCAGATGATCTGAAGCCCGTTCATGGTTTGTACTTCTGCTGTATGTTATCCTGCATTTTTCAACAAGCAGTCCCTGGTCACAGAGAGTGGACAAGCAGGACCAGAAATCTGTTCAGGAGAGGTGACAAAACCCACATGGCCATGTGATGGGGCAGACTGGCCGCATGACTGCAAGACAATGTCTGGCACATGGCAGCTCTGACTGCAGGTACATAATTCAGTTTCTGGATGGGGAGACTGGGGGAAAAACCCAGAAGAATTTTATGATCTGCTTAAGGGGAAAAAAAAAAACCTCTTGGCCCTCTGGCTGCACACTGAACCAGAAAAAAACTGTACGTGTAAGAGTTCAAGTAACAAGCCATAAAAGAGGCTCTGAGATGAAAGATTTTTCTTTTTCTGGTGTGAGGTACTAGTGATGAAAACTGCCAGAGGATGTCGCAGTCAGTGACCTAAGGATGGAATTTCCACATTGCTTGTGAGTCCCCTTGGTTATACAGAGTGACGCCAGCCCTCTGGGGTTACACCAATGGTGATGGTTTTGTAACAGCCTTTAACACGCAGGGATTTTATTTTGGACACCAGGACTCCTACCTTGGGAACGGATTTGAGTGACGTTCCTTTGCAGGAAATGTGGGAAATCCTCTCCTGTTCCTGTATAACCAGAGGAGGCTGGTGAGAGCAGGAGGCTTGGTTAATTCTCTGGATGAATGAAACTGCCCTTGCAATGTTATGTTGCCTTGGTGTGTTTAGAGATGCCCTTTGGAACACTTCCAGAGGTGCACTTTATCTTCCAGGAATGAAGAGCTGTATATGGCCCTCTGCCTTCCCAGTAATGTTGCTGAGATTTTGTTCCTGGTTTCCCTGAGCAGACATGAGCAGAGCTGCTCAGCAGTAGATAGCAAAGTTATAACACGAGCAGATGGTATTTCTGCATGAAGTTCCTGTGCTGGTAGTTTGCTTTTTAAAGGTGAAGACCTCAAGACTCCCTCCTGCTCTTCTGACTTGCTGTGCAGATGTGTTTAAAGTTGTTTAAGTGGGACCCCCCCCAAATAACAAAAAAACCCACCCGCCCCAAGCCTTAGGTTTCCTTGGCCCCAATTTCATTATTTCAGTTCCTGGTGTTATTGGTGGTTTCTCCAGGTCAGTACTGAAATACATCACTTGAGGCAATTCTTCTAATCTCTAGAAGGACTTTTTAACCTATTTATTAGAGATATATTATATGTCAATTTAAGTGTCATGGAGACATTATGGTATTGAAGATGTTACTGGGATTCTAGTGCTGAACTTTCATTCCTGGGATGGTTTGGAAACCCATGGTCAGACATAAGTTAAGCTGGATGGGGTGAAAGCTCCCTATTTCAGCAACTTTTTGTGACATGGAAAGTTTTAAAACACAATGTTCTAGGACAAACTTGTAGCTGTGGCAGTAAACACTTCTTCTATCCGTCCCCCCAGGTTTCATGATAAATATGTGTGTTCTGTGCGCACGCACGTGCATGGCTGCTTGCAAATCTTGTTTGAATAAATTAGAGTGTTTGTTGTGATTTCCCAGGCAGCTGATTGTCCTCAGGCTGTCGTTAACAAGGGACCTTCTTGGCTTCCTGTGCAGTGTCCTGGCTGTCACAGCGGGCTGTGATGAAATCAGGGAATTTCAGCGAGCCAGAGAAGGAAGTGAACGTTCTGTGCGCCTGCGTGTCGTGGTCAAAAGCACCAGGCTAAAACTGCTGGGGTGAAGTGAGGGCATGTTTAGAGAACTGCAGGAGGCAGTTCCTTTTCTCAAGCAAATAGATGCAAAATCCCTGGATTTTCAACAGTAAAAATCTCCAGTGGTGGAGTTTTGTGAACCCAACACAGCTGTGGTGTCTGCGTGCCTTTTGGTTAAGGTTCACTGTGAAGCAAATGCCATGTTATACAACCTAGCAGGTGGTTAACCAAAGGGAATTTCACTTTGCTGCAGAGATGGGAAACCATAGTACGTGTGTCTTCCTCCAGGTTATTCAGTGGGCATTCACAGAAAAAATCCTGGGGGTGGAGGATGTGAGGAGCATACTAAAAATTTCAAGTTTAGGTTCCTCTAGTCCATTCAGAGACTCTGTACAGCTCTGTAAAATGGGTGGAGAGGGATGTGTTGTGCCACAGATACCTTTGAAATCTCCTGCCTTTTTTTAGAGATATCAAGATAAGTAATTGGCCAGAGAAGTTATGAGTGGCCCCTCCCTGAGAGTGTTCAAGGCTGGATGGGGCTTTAAGCAGCCTGATCTAGTAGAAGCTGTGCCTGCCTGTGGCAAGGGGTTGGAACTGAATGGTCTTTAAGATCTCTTGCAATGCAAACCACTCCATGATAATCAGACTATAGTCAAAGTATACTTGTTGTAAAGGGCACTACTTCCAAGCACCTTCACCAAAGGATGTGTTTATAGTAAAGCTATTACTTAATTCCTCCAAAAAGTCCCTTTTAAAAGCAGTGGTACAAAACTGGAGGTTTTTGGACTCCTTGCTTTGAGTTAATAGTGCCAGGAACCACTCTGTTGAATGGCAGACACTAACCAAAATGTTTCTTCTGCTGGACAAACTATCTGAAGGTGGCTTGCAGTAAAGAAAATCTAACTGGTAATTTTTCAGGTCTTGGGTTGTTTCTAATAAATGTTAGAATTTTTTGAGGGATTTTGAAGGAAGAAGGAAAGGTCAATGAATGGCCTGAAACCAACTATTTCTGCTTGCTTTATGCCATAGGGATGTCTATCCTTTCAGTTGGATTGGACCTTTTGGTGTGTTTTACAGAAATAAGTTGGGTAAAGTGACCTCTGTATCCAGGAGAGCATTACACAATGTAGGACAACTTTTAATTTCAGTGTCCTTCAGGTAGTTGGGCTGTAGTGGTGTTACATGAGTACCAGCAGATGATTTACAGTCATCAAAATGAATTGTGTTATCTATGAATCTGGGTTGTTATCTCTTGTGTCTCAGTTTCCCAGATACAGCTGGAGTGAACAGGACTGAAATAAATTATACAAACCCCCAGGCCAAGATGGAATTTCTGTAGGAATCTCCCAGAACCAGAAGAGATACAGAGCTTTGTTCCCTTTCTTTGTGTGCCAGAATATGAAAACTTAGAAAGAATTTAAGAGCATCCTCTGACAGAGGGCAGTAATGAATAATATTGTGATGAGCATGTATTTGTTCTGTTTCTAATTTTATTTCCCTGAGGATTCCCTGTTGGCTTTTGTCAGTTAGCAATTTAGGGACTTCCTGAGCCAGATCCTGTCATCCACATTGTGCTTAAAAGCAAATAGACCTTTCTTCCTTCAATTAATCATTTTTTAATCCGTTTATCCTTTTGCCATCCAAAACATCCCATGGCAGTGAGTTCCCAAGTCTGATTATACCTTTTGTTATGAAATGACCTTTTGGGTTGGGTTTGTTTGGGGATTTATTTTCACTTGATACTGAATCCCTGCATTATGGAAAGCAGTATGTACTAATCTTCCATTCACCACATTGCTCACTCCTGATTTGATAAACATCACCCATCAGTCATTTTTCTTCCTACTTAAGAAATTTGAGCTTATTTAATCTTCCCTTTGGTTAAAGCCTTTCTGTATCTATTTGGTTCCCTTCTGATGTATTTTGTCTGTTGTCTTTATGTAACTTATTAGAAGGCAGCCCAAGCTGTTCAGTGGTGATGAGCTATGGATTGATAAGTTAGCACAATGTCTTTGCTTTCTCTCTCCAATTCCCAGCTGCTTTTTGTTTTTGTCAAGGTGCCTGATCCCTGCCCTGGTTTGTTCAGGGGGCTTAAAACTAATCTGGATACAGCCAAGGACTTCATGTTTCCTGAATGACTCACAAGAGCCACTCTGCCTGTAAGCACCAGCTCAGACAGTGTTTGGGTGGTGTGCCAGTCCATATCAGTTAAGGTAGGAGCTGTGATTTTTACAGAAGCTGACTTGCCAGAGAGGGAGAGGATGGGTTTATATTGTTGTTATTATACTGGTCCTCTCCAAGTTCCATGCCTGTTTTCCCTCTCTCCCCTCCCACATCTCTTAAGAAATGGAAAGGAAAATCTTCCCTAAAGTTGTTCTTGTTTCTTTTTTGATTCCAAGGGAAAACACCTGAGCTCTGCTTCAGAATATCAATAATTCCCAGTATTACCAAAACAAATCACTTTCTTTTTCTGATTATAAGAAGAGGAGCTGAAACAAAACAGGAAACTGATCCTGACAGTCCGATCTGTTTTGCATGCATGGAATTCTATTTCAAAAGCCTTCCCAAAATTACACTTAAGGGATGGAAAGTGCTGGGACTTTTGCAGCAACTGAGGAGTTTCATCATTGGCTTTACTAGTTCGAACTACTTTTGGGTTGGGGGAATATAGAAAGGAAAAGAAGCTTTAAAGGTCAATGATATGTGCTGGTATCATTGATCCTATGAAACCTTTGGGCACCAGGTCACTTTTCAAGTGTACTGGAAAGTCCACATGTATGCAAAGAAATGTAGCTGTTGAGGAAAACTCTGGAAGGTGATATAAGAAAATTATTGCAGTACTGTTGTTGAAGCTTTTAATGAACTTTTTAAAATAAACCTAAGATGTTCTGAAGCACTAATCTTATTCTGAGATAGTTGTTCTTTTTCTTTTTTGAAAAATTGGAAGGAAAATTTAAGTAATTTTTCAGCTTTACCACAAGCAAAGCCAATTCTCCTGTCTCAGAGAGACGGCACAGGCTGCATTTATTATGTAGAAAAGAATAAAATGCTCTTTCAGACCAAACTGAAGTGGAGGGATAGCTGCTTTCACAGAATCACAGAGTCAAGTGGGTAGGAAAAGACCTCTGAGATTGAGTCCAACCTGTGACCTAACACCAGACCATGGCACTGAGTGCCATGTCCATTCTTTCCTTTAACACCTCCAGGGATGTGACTCCATCACCTCCCTGGGCAGCCCATTCCAATGTCTAATCACCCTTTCTGTGAAGAAATCCCTCCTAATGTCCAACCTAAAGCTCCCCTGCTGCAGCTTTAAGGCTGTGTCCTCATGTCCTGCTGTTGTTTACCTGGGAGAAGAGGCCAACACCTGTCACCCCACCTGGCTACAGCCTCCTTTCAGGCAGAGTGTGATAAGGCCCCCCTGATCCTCCTTTTCTCCAGGCTGAAAGCCCCCAGCTCCCTCAGCTGCTCCTCATCAGACCTGTGCTCCAGACCCTTCACCAGCTCTATTGCCCATTTCTGGACTCAAGTCTGGGCTTCTATCCAAGGTTTAGCTGGTCTAGTGAAAGATACCATCTTTCTGTAGACCTTCTCCTGAAATAATTTCAAAGATGACATCAGACTTTAGTTGGGTGTTTAACTTCATTTCAGCTGGACTTTCTTACCTTCCAGCCCCTCTGCTGTGTCTCTGTGTGAAGTCATATTGTATTTGGGCTGCAAGACAAAGCCAGCATTATGGATTCATTGTGTTTTCTTCTGTTTCACTTGATTTTTATTCTTTTCCTTGAAGATTTTGCCTGGCATTCATCTCATTGCTATCAGACAAAATCCCCTTGGTTTTCTGCCTTTTGTTTTGACCTCCATCCCTTTTTATTTACTTTTCTCAGCCCTTGCAAGTGCTCTCTTTCCTATCAGAAGAGACAGCCCTGTGGCAGATGTCTCCTGGTTTTGGGTATGATAACGCCTGCTTTTGAAGCTGGAGTACCTGGCTGCAGGCAGAGGCACCTCCCCTAAGCTGGGACATGGCTGTAGCAGTGTATCTGCAGCACCCTGGCTGTTCCCTGCTCCCACAGCCTGCACTTGCAGGGATCCATTGCAGGGAAGCAGGAGGTAAAGCCAGACCTGCTGCTCTCACCAGCCCTGCCAAAGACAGGATTGCTTTCTCAGCCTTTCATCACATCAGCCCTTCCACTCATCTTTTTGCCCATAAATTCACTGCCTTTCTCTGCTGTCTTTTGTTTGCAGCAATGCTGGGCTCTCTTTTAGCAGCACCAAACTGGACAGGCTGGGGTTACTGGGAAGTTCCAGAGCTGGCCCATATTCTGCTGCTGCAGACCTGCCTGCATCGTGCTGTGTGCTGACCCATTTCACCCCCGCTGTGGGAGGTGAAACCCCATTGCTGCTCTGCTGGAGTCCCTGGCAGTGGAGGCTTCTTGGATGTCACTCCAGTCTCAGCTGTGTTTTAAGGCAGCAGTAGGAGCTTTAAGCACTGTGAGTTTCTTTTTAAAGCCTGCTGCTGTGAGGCTGACATTTAGAAAGTGGAGCCTGAGACATTGGATCCAGTCATGAAAAATCCAGGAACTTTGTTCACCGGGATCAGGGAATTTATTGTGTTTCAAATAGAGGGGTGGCACAGGGAGTGTGCTTTTTGTTTCTTTTCTCTTTCTAGTTTCCAATTGTTGTACATTAGTCACTGGTGCTGATTAAAGCCCGGCCCAGATTAAATATATTGAGGTAACTTCATTACCACTGTGTCAAGGAGCAAGAAGATATAAACTGATCAAATGACACAATTCCTGAGTCCAACAATGGGGGTCCATATTTCAGTCATCCCTAAGGTGGTGGTGCTTAGTGGAAAGGCTTGTGCAGGAGCCAAGAAAAAAAGGAACAAAAGGTTAAGCCTGGAAGGGTGGAGAAGGGAGGAGGTGGGCACGAAGAGGAACTGAGGAGCTGGCAAAGGCGTTGCAGCTTCTTCTAAACCTGCAGTTTCATGAGACCACAACTTGGATATGTGTAGCTGAAGGCTTTAGGAAGCTGAAAGAATCATGGCTTTTATAAAATCTCTGGTCCTGACTAGTGTAATGGGGATGCAAAATTTTTTGTCTCTCGTCTGTGTCCTTGGATTAGAGGATGCATGCAAGTGATGCAGCTCCCAGACATGTGCTTCACAGAACATGGAACCAAGTGAAATCCAAATAAAAATATTTGAGGAATCAATGAAATCAGGATGAGATATTTGTAAGAAGGGAAAGTACCTGGCATGGAGATAGCTGGGAGTTTTGAAAAGCTGGTGGTTTTGGAGCAAACTAACTTAGCAGAACCAAAAAGCTTTTATTGAAACTCAACCTCAGTTGAACTGTTGATTCTACCTGGGGAGATAAGAGAGAGAAAGAAAGAGGCTGTGTGAACCAGAAGGTCAAAGTTAAGAGTGGGCCCATCTGTGGTCAGGTGAGTCAGTTTCAGGGCTCCTTCCAGACATTCTGTCTGAGCCCCTGCCAGGTTTTCTGTATGTTCTGGAAAATCTTCATCAGGACAGAATGGAAGAGGCATCCCTGAACAGCCTGTGTCTCAGAGCATTGCCCTGCAGTGGGAAGGGGTCCTGCCCTGCCAGCAGATGTAGGTGCACACATGCTTATGATGTCATCAAATATACACTCTCCTGCTGCATATCTGTACATGGATTTTGGAGATTCTTTGTAGGCAATGTAGTGAGCAGCCATGGCAGGGGCTGCACAGTGCCATTTCTCTTTGGTTTGTTGCAAAAGTTAGGATGCACATTGTGTCTGAGGAGGGGAGGATGGCAGGAGGCAGCTGCTTGTGTGTGTGTGTTCCTCGTGTTGTCCTCCCAGTGGAGGGAGGGATTGCTCCATCCCTGGGAATGCCTGTGCTTGGCCTGGAGATGCTCCCCCAGAGCAGGGCAGGGCTGCCAGCTGACCCAGAGCTGCAGCAGGCTCCACAGGCTTTAAAGGCTCCGTGTAGGAGGGAACAAACACAGCACAGTGGCAGGAAAATGGGGTAGAGGATTTTTCAGGGACCAACTGGACCCTGCATGGAGTTTTCTAATCAGGGTAGTCAGGGAAACAAATGACATTTACTGTACTGAAAAGACTAGAGGTGGTGATTTCCTTGCCTCCTACAATGATGTAGCTAGACTTCCCTCAGTCTTCTACTCTGCTGTCATATTTGATACTATTTTGTTGAAGTCCTGTGGCTCTTAGTCCAATATTACTGTGATTATTATTATTATATTTTTTTATTTTTGTCCCCAGATTTTTCTTGATGTACAACTTTCAAAGCACAGAGTGGTACTTCAGCTGTGCTTTGTTAACCCCAAGCAGAGCAGAGGGATTTCTTCACATCCAGCTGACAGCTTTTCTCTTGATTCTTTGAATTTTCATGTCTGGTTTATTCACAGCAGCCTATGGCTCAATCCAGCCTCTGATCCTTTTTGAGGAATTAGCCCATTAGTGATTCCTTGTTACATATTTGGGCAGTTGTGCAGTTTGTTGTCCTCAAACAATGTAAATTTGTGTCTGTGCTTGCTAAATTGCCAGCTTTTTCCAAACCATCTATTTGCCAAAGTCATTCTGATTCCTTTCACCTATGCACTGGCACCTTATTTGCATTTGGGATCTGCATGTTTAATACATCTTCTCTGTCCCATCCCCAAGCAATAATGAAAATATTTCATTGTTATGTTCAGAACCAATGTTTAAGGAACCTTGCCTGGTATATTCTCCCACATCAGTTTTTGCACCCCTGAAGGCAATGTTTTTCAGAGTTTACTTACTGAAATGTCATGTGAAAAAGGCATTGAAACTCTCATTATATTTCACACTATCTACTGTTTCTCTTCTGCTCACCAGAGCTGTTGTTACACTGAAAAGGAGGGAACAGACAGTCAGCAGTTCAACCATGAGTAGCAGCCAACATGAATTTGTCAAGAATAAATCACCTCCTTATTGTCAGGCACCTAAAAATCATCTGCTTGTTACTTTGAGGGGAGATTGAAGTAAGTTTGTTGTCATTTTTAAGATGTTTGTCCTTTCTGGGCTTGTGGAGTTTCATCTGTTACTTCCCAAACAAGATTGAGTCTCTCTGGGAATTTAAAAAATTCAACCAGTTTTTTTTTTTTATATAAACTTTTTGATGAATAGCAGCAGCCTCGTTACTTTGAAAAACCTGATGTATCCCATGAATCCCTAGTTTAAATTCATGGTCCCTTGTTATCTCTTGTGCTTGTTGTGTTTTCTGCGCTGTTGCCACTGACTTTGGTAAGAACAGCAGGAACTCTGCACTTCTGTCAGATTTCAGTCCTTTTCTCTCAGTCAGAGTCCAAGTCCTTGCTTTTGCTTTCATCTTTCAGTTTAACAGCAGGGTCCTAAATGTGGTGTGGACACATGTGAGTTTCAGACACACAGTCTAACGTAGTGAAACTGTTCTAGCAGGATTTTAACTTTAGGAGCTTTAGGAGACTTTAGCTATAAAATGGGGCCCTGCATTAGACCTCCCAGGTTTTCAAGGCTCTCTCATTTTCTATCAGTCTGTTAGCTGAGTTTTCAAAATAAGCCTGTGCATTTGAATTGAGGAATTTCTGTAGTCTGCCAAAATTAAGTGGAAGATTTCTTTCCTTCCTCTTCACCATCCATCTCTGCCAACAATGGACTGTGTCATCTTTCTTATAAACACTTCCAGAAGTGCTTGCTTTAAAAGCCATGCTAAGTGTGCTGTTTTTCTCATTATTCAGCACTGATTCCTGAGATAAGAGTCTTTGTCTAGTGTTTTAGCTGAGGTTTTAGTGTCTCCTCTGTACCTCCAAGGGTTATGTATGTAGATGTTGAATACTTTGAATGTGATAGTTAATAAATAAACACATCAAATCCATCTCAAGATTTAGGTCAGAGAGAGGGGCAGGATAAAAAACAACTCATTTGTCCCTTTCTTGAGCAGTGCCAAACAGCTCAAGCTCAGGTTAACCCAGGAGTCTTGGCAGGCACTTTGAACCTGAGCCCAAGGTGTGTCCCTTGTGCTGAAGGTGGCAGCTGTTGGGCAGAGCACTGTGCCATGTTGAGGGAGATGATCCTTCCCCTCTGCTCAGGCCCATCTGGAGCACTCTGGTTCTGGACTCCCCAGTATGAGACAGACATGGAGGGAGTCCAGCCAAGGACCACCAGGGCAGTTCAGGCCTTGGAGCATCCATCAAACACAGAGAGGTAAGAGCTGGGACTGCCAACTGTAGAAGAGAAGACTCAGGGGGATCTTCCAAATGCATATAAATACCTGATGTGGGGGGCAGTATGGGAGATGGATCCAGACTTTTCTCAGTGGTATCCAGTGACAAAACAAGAGAGTAAGGGGACACAAGTTGAAATGCAAAATTCCCTTTAAACATAAGGAAAACCTTTTTTACTGTGAGGGTGATTGAACCAGGAGTAGGTTGCATAGAGACATTGTGGATTCTTCATCCTTGAGATGGTCAAAACCTGAACTGGCCACAGCCCCAGGCAACCTGCTCTAGCTGACCCTGCTTTGAGTAGGGGATGAAGAACTTACATGATCTTCAGACCTTCCTCTTCCCAAGCTCAGCCATTCTGTGGATTTTGAAAACTTTCCATTGACTGTGACAGTCATAAATTTGGCTTAGGCAAGTAATTCATGCCTAGACCTGTTGTCTTTGTTCAGAAGTTCCAGTAAGTTTCTTTCTGTGTTTCCTTTAGGTGCTGGCTCCATGCCCTTGTCCTTTTCTCTGAAGTACTCTTGCATGCAGGCAGAATTTTCCATTATTGATTTAATGGATGCTTAAAAGATATTCTGCTGCTTATTTCCTAAAAGTCCCTTCCTTTATGGTCAGTCTTGGCTTCCAAATCCATAAGCCTTTATAGGCTTTCGTTGTGTTTATATTATCCTTTTCCCTCTTTGACCTCTCACTTGCAGAGCAGGAGTGGAAATCCCAAACTCCATCTCACACAAAGTGGCATTTTACAAACCTGTAGTCCACAGTTGTTACTTGGAAGAGAATCTGGTTTTCACATGTGAAGGACTGCTTACCCTGGAGTCTGAATTTGTTGCTTGCTTTGACTGTCAGCTTCTTGTGTAGATCAGACTCATCTTGACTCATGAGCCATTGCATCAGGAACTGGAGTGATTGCACCAGGAAAAACAGCTGTGTAGCTACAGGTTGTACTGGTTGGGTGCATTGAAGCCCTCAACAGCTTGTGGGTGACTTGCAGGTGGTGTTGCCACTACAGGTGCTCCCTAAACTCCTTTGTAGCTGAACTTTCACTATTCAAACCATGCCTGCCTGGGAATAGGTGTTAATGATGTGTTGAAATATATTGAGTAAGGCATGTTTTGAACCACATCCTGTTAGTGGACAGCAACTGATAGGATGGGGCTGGGTGTGCTGGAGGCTTGAAATCTGTTCTATAGCTGGGATTTTTAGGCAATATAGCTTTCAAAAGTGGTGGGGGTTTGTGTTTTGTTATTTATATAGTGCATTTTAAAAGTTGCATGATCACTGTAAGTATGCTGTCTCTGAATGTGGACACAGCCTTAAACTGCAGCAGTGCAGCAAGCCCCAGAGTAGCCTCTTCAGCTCTTTAGCCTAGATACATCAAATCTGTGGCTGCCATTAAAAATGCAAGTGAAGGGAACTTGCTGGTCCTGGCAAAAGCTGGTAAGAGAACTTGGGTATAGAACCAGGGGAGGATAAACAGTTCAGTAATGTGGAAAACTATGGAAAAAAGAGCCTCGGTGGAGTTTGTAGCTTGTGACAATGTAAAGTGCTTGTACAGGTGACCTGAGGCTGAGATTTTTAGTGTATCCAGCTCAGGGGTTTTTCCATTAAATTACAGGGTTGTCTCCTTGGAATGATGTCAAAAGAATTGCACTCTCTGCACAAAGCTTGTTCTGGTTTGTGTTAGCACCATCTCTAGAAACACTTCAGGGTTGCCCCTGTGTTGTCACTTAAGAAGTGACAAAGAGAACTTAAACAAGTGACAGCTCTCTGCCTTCCTTAAGTAGAAAGTTGCATAGAGGAGACTAGAACTTTGAAAGTCAGTCAAACATGAGCCATTTTAATAGTAACACTTTTAAGAACATAAAGCCCAGCTTGTAGAGGGCTGCTCAAAGATTCTGAAGAACTGCTGAAGAGTTACACAAGCCCAGCTTCTCGTTATAGACGTTGGGGCCCTTTTCTGTGGATACTGGGAACATTATGTGCCCCTGTGGTTACAGAAGCAACCTAAGAGATCAGTCTTGTGAACACCTGTTACAAGTTATTATCTGTTCTCCCTACCTGGTTTTGCATTATTGCAGCAAAACAGAAATATTTACAAGTACCTCTAGTGCAAGCATTCTTTTGGGGCTTAGCTCAAAATCATTCAGTTGCCCAGGCTGTGAAAGAGGTTCAGGTATAGATTATGGTGACTGCCTGATCAAGGTTGTTGGCAGCTGCTGGGGATGCAAAGGCACAAGCTGACTGCAGAGGAGAGTAAAAGGTAGCACTGGCCTGCTTTTCCAGGCTGTCAGAGTGGCTTTTACTGCTCAAGTGTTTCCCAACCTTGTCACTGCCCAGTGTGTGCAACAAGTGACATTGGTGCACGCAGGAGAGCACGGCAGAGGCAGGAGGGACAGTGTCCTCACACCCTTTTGCAACAACTGCATGTTTCAAGTTCCTCAGCTGTGCTGAGAGGAAGTGGTTATTCAGTCTTGCTGCCATTTCAGGAAGATTAAAGCTCCAGCAAACTTTCCCTGAGAGAGTCACCTGGAAACCACAGAGGTAAAATTTAATATTTGCCCACTGTCTTATCAAAGGAGATACCACCAGGAGGAAAGTGAGAGCAAGGTGGGTGCAACCTGAGTTGAGGAGAAAGGCCAGAGCCTTGCAGTCCCCACTGCACAGAAGTTGCCCTGGCCAGCACACACTATTTTCCCCCTCAGTGGTTATTGTTAGGAGTTCAGGACTGACATTTTGAAGGAGGGGGCGTGGTGCCATGCAACCAGTGTGTGTAGGTGCAACAAAACAAAGCCTAAAAACAGTTCACAAAATAAGCTGTCGCTCATTCTTTGGGTGATGAGGTAGTTGTGCTCATCAATTTTTTCCACTGTCCCCAGGAGCTGTCACCGTGCTGAGAGTTTAGGGGATTCCGTACCTGGCTATCAAAGGATAGATCTTGTGTGGGAGGGGAAAGCCTGCCTGCACCCCACATTGGTTCCTGGTCTCAGCCACACAGACTTTATTCTCTAGAACACCCTCGTCTAGTCCATACCTTTGCCTTGGTGTTTCTTTAAAACAAATTATACCTTATTCCCCTTTCCAGACCCTCTCTGCTCAGTGGCAAGTGCTCCAGAGCCATCCTCTCCATTCCTGGCTTGCACATGGCAGAAACCTCCTGGGCCATCAGAGATCCCTCCTCCTTGGGCCAAGCAGACCACCAGGCCCCACCTGTGCTCTGTTTATTTTGGAGTGTTCTCTTGCAAGAGGACTGGCCCTGAGAAAGTGCCACAGGGGAAAGTGATGATGTTACTGCTGGAGGTGAAATGCCTTTCAATGACCACTCATCACTTTAATAGAAGAGGTTGCACTTCTTTAATAGAAGAAGCAAGAAGGGCAATTGCTTGGTGCTTTTGGGACCAAGCTTGGTGTTTAGAGGCACTCAGCTGGCCAGTGTCACAGGCTCTGGGTGACATTGAACTGATGGTGAATCCCCAAGAACCACTTTTGTGTTTGACTGGGATTGGAATAGGGCAGAAGTGGGCTCTGATAGTGGGTAAGTGGACTGCTCAGAAAGGAGAGACTGGAGGATAGAGACACTCCTTAGGACAGCAGCCAGGATCAAAGGAAGAGCCCTTTTCCTCCAGAGGTGTCTGCTTCCCATCTCGCTGCCGTCCCTGGGAGTGACACAAGCTCTGTCCTTCCACCTGGGGAGGTAAGAACAGGCCTTGCAGAAGGTGGAGCAGGTGCTCAGTGCCGAGGTCAGAAGAGGAGCTGAGAATCACTAAATTTGACCTGCATCTCTGAGGGCAAGCTCAGGTGGTGGGAAAGAGGAGTAGGATGCTCTATTGGACTGTGCTCAGCTGTGTGGGAGTTGCTTCACATCCCACTGGGTCCCACTTTCTCTTGGTAGGTGATGTTTTTTCCTGGAGTGTCTGTGGACCTTTACATGCCTCCCTGGAGATCTGAATTTCCCTGAGATGTGGTAGTGATAGAATGAGGGCTGATTCTTCTGTGGGTGTCTGAGCTCCTTTTTTTGCTCATTTTCCCTGTATGTATGAGCTGTATTCCCTGTATTGTATGAGCTGGGCTCAATTGGTCCAAGATCTGAGCATCTCTCACCTCCCCACCTGTGAGCCCCACAAGAGATGGAGCCCCTGCCCTGTTGTAGCATGGTCTGAGACCTCCTTCCTGCTTTGCACTGGGCAGGAAACAAAGAGGATTTTGTGAGCAGGACCAGCCCCCGTGGGGCTGCTCCCAGAGCTGGTCTGTGTGCCTGTGGCTCTCCTCCCAGCCCAGGGCCCAGCTGGTGGCTGCAGGTGGCTGGCTGGTTGAAATTGCAGCTGGCACAGCCCAGGGAGGGCTGTGGGGGCACAGCTGGAGGGAGATGACAGCTCACCTTGCCCTTGGTGCCATCAAGGCCCTGTTCCCATAGTGTAGGATCTTGTCTCAGCAGAGAAGGTAACTGGGTATCACCCAAGTCCAGACTGCTGTGGAACTGAGGAACTCACTGTTCCCTTCAGATGTGCCCTTTTGGGCTGTGCAGGGGAATTTTGGGATGTGGCTGAAGGAAGCCTGGCCTGCAGCAGGAACCAAGAAGCTAAGCAAGGCACGGGGTGTTCCAGTGCTGGCCAGAGAGCAGGTGGGGCACACACCAGGCTGCCTTTGCCCCTCCTGTATAAAGGGCTTGTTATTTGTGTGTAACCAAGGTATCTGCCTATGAGTTAAGGAAAAAAAAAAAAGAATGAAAATCCTTTTTATATGAAGACAGATTTGATGAGTGCAGGATGGGTTCTTTTTTCCCTCCCACTCCTTTAGAAAGGAGAGGGTGAAAGCCTCAGGCAAGCTGAGTTCCTGTGACCCTAAGGAGGTATGGGGGTCAGCACGAGCAGCCAGCTGTCCTGCTTGGCCCAGCCATCAGCCAGGTCTCCAGAAGATGTGCTGGAGGGCTGGCCTGAGGAAAAGTGGTGAAGCAATGAGTGTGGTGAACTACACACTTCTAGAAGGCACTAAAAACACCCATTCAAAATCAGCTGTTTCTTAATCCCCCACCTGATTCAGTGTTCTCCATACCAGAGCCCCACGTGCCATGGAAAGATCTCAAGCTCCTGAGGGAGGCTGTTGGCCCCTGTTGACACCAAACACCCTTCACATATTGTGGAGTGTTCCTGCACCAGCAGCCTCTTACCAGCAAGTGTAAAAGGAGGGGTAAAAAGTGCACTAATGAGAGGGGGAAGAATGCACTGAGCAGCAGTGGGAGACGAGGCACAAGTGCTGTGCCACTCGGGATGGCTGGTGCCTCCAGGAGCTCCTGTGTAGGCAGTTCCTGCAGCACTCTGTAAATCCCGAGCTGACCTTGCTGGGGCCCTGATCCCCAGGACAGGCTGCTTCAGGGAATGCTTCAGTGAGGATGCTGGGCTGTGTTCTGCCTTCAGAGAAGAATTTGAGGCATCAAGTAAGAAGGCAGGAGTGCTTGGCCTTAAATCCCATTGCTCTGCTGAGGTCCTGCTGGGCTGACCTAGTGCCTCATAAGCCTTTCTTACACTTTAGGTTTTTAGCTGAAACACCCTCTCTGTCCCAGCTGATAGCTACTGGGGCATGGTACTATGAAATATTACTACAGCATACTTTGAATTCACATAGATTTTGTAGAAAAAGCACTTGAGACTTCCCTTTTTTAGAATGAGAAGCACTGCTGTTCTGAGTATAATGGTGTGGCATCTTGTTTGGAATTTCCCTTGCTTTCTATATATACACATGCAGCAAAGCCACAGGAAATGGAAGTTAAAAAAAAAAAAGCATAGAGCATAGGTATCTGCTTCTTGAACAAATTTTATTCTTGTAGTTGGTTTTACTATTAGTGAGCACTTATCTTGAGGCATCATTTAAGGTTTATTTTAAAAGATGTGACATCCTAAATCATCGAAGCCTGAAGCAAACATGGACTTAGAAGTTGCACGTTAGTTGAGAAACCTTTTAGGCTCTGTCCTGCCCCTGCTACAAGAAAAGATCAACAATAATGCTCTTTCTTCCTTGGGGCATTTGGGGTAGGGACCAACTTCTGAGGCTTCTTGCATTTGTATTTTCTGAGATGCAGTGAGTCAGTGTTGCCTACAGCTGCTGCCGTGATTGTGTGCTAAGGGCCCACTTCTGCATGGCAACCAGCAGGGTTATTAGTAAACAGCCTTTACTCCAAAATCCTGAGCAAAGTGCATTGTAATTAGATCCAGGAGAAATGAGAACAAGCTTGCCAGCAGCTGGAGATTGTACAGTCTGAAAATCTCATTGCTGGTGAGGTGAGACAGATCCTCAGGAGCTGAGTTGCCCTGGGTCTGGACTCAGATTGGTTTGGAGAGAAAAACTGAGGAATGGTCATTTGGTGGAGGAGAAATTTTAGGAGAAGGGACTAATCATGAAGGTAATTGGACAAATCCATCTTGGCAGCTTTTAATGTGTTAAGACACATTCCTGCAAGCCCCAGAAGAGGCAGTTATCCTGCCTGCTCTCAGCCTCTGTGGAACTGCAGTGTCTCTGTCTGCCTTCTGTCTGGTATTGGCATGCCACTGCAGTACAGGCAGGGCTCTCCTGAATGAGAGATCTACAGAAGCCTAAACAGGCATTAACTTTGCCTGAAAACAGGGTTCACTTCTCTTGGGTGCCTTAGTTACCAATACAGCTAATGAGGAACAGAGCCCCATCCATACAGTCAGACAGTTTTTCTGTATGATTTCAAGAGTCTCTTGGGTGAGGATGTCTTTCTGCAGTTTTACAGATGATGTGTTTCAGTGAAGGAGTGTAGTACAAATGGATAATGAAAGTTCACAAAGTTTATGCTACTGAAGCTCCTTTCACTGCATGCAGTTACTTTCTTACTCATTATGCTTTTATTGCTTTCTTTTAGGAAAGGGACTGGGTTCCTGTTGCTATTCAACCAAGCAAGACACTCTGGACAACCACCCAACAAGAAGAGAGCACCAGTGTGCTCTGGCAGAGGCCAGAAGGAGCTTTTCTTAATTTAAAGGGTTCAAAAATGCTGGAAACTCACAGCCACTTTCACTTGAGTGTTGGGATAGTGGAGCTGACAGGTTTTATGCATTCTGGTCTGCAAGCTGAGAAATGTGACTGGTGAAGGTAGGGGGTGGTGGCAGTTGCTGGGGATGCCTTGGTGTGTGTGCTTTGCTTGTGAGGAGGGGGCAGGTAAAGATTTTGTAGTGTTTTATTAAGAGACCTACCAGTGAATTTGGTGTAAAAGTCAAACCATGCCTAACAGACTTTTCTTAGGAGCAATAGTTTATGGCCCATCATCTGAAACAAACATTTGCATGTAAGACAGTGGCAGTTCTTCATAGTGTAACATTTCTTGGTTAAGCCAGAACAAGAAACAGTCATGCTTTTTACCAGCTGGGGGAAAAAAGCCCAAAAACCTCAGTGGAGGTAAAGTCAAACAGTTCTGAAGAGAGGCATTTTTATACAGAAAACCAGCAGATCTGTCCTAGATTTATGCCACAGGTAGTCAAATGCCAGTCCTCATTTACTGCTGTCATTGTTTTGTGTGGTAGCTGTAATCTGTGCTTGATCTGTAACTTCACCTGGTTTTGTTTGTTGGTCCAGTGTTCTTTGCTGGAGGTATATCCAAGTTTCCCAGCTCTGAAGTGCTCTCCTTTCCCAGGATTGCTGTGAAACCAACCTTTGCTTTGACTCGGGACTAATTCACAGAATTTAAATCCACAAGAGTAGGCACTATTAAATTTTTGGATACTGTACATTCTCCTATCTAATTCCTGCATTTATTTCTTATCAGAAATTATTATTTCTTATTGTAGGTCAGTCTATCCAACTATACCCATAGGGATTAACATAAATGGAAACTTATAGCAGACTTCAGCCTCTGATACATATTAAAGCAGTCATCATCTCAATGCAATTGAAAAAAGGTACTGCCAAGACCTAACTTACTTTACTGTTCTGTTTGTTTTCTTAAGTGTTTTCTAGTGTGAATCAGTACAAAACTCAAGTCCCTGTTTTGCTGTATCAATCACTGGCATTATCATACTGATAAACACTGAAGCTGTAAACCAGGCTTGTCTAATGAGAACAGTCAAAAAAGTAAGATTAGCTTATGCCACAGGAAGTTTAATCATGTTTCTCAGCTTATATTCTCTGGGCTGCATCTGATCTCTAAGACCTTAAAAGGCAATGTAAAAAATGGTCACTAAAAAAAACCCCAAAACTTTCTGCATGGTTGTGCATGTTGTGTTGGGAAGAACAAGCTGGTAGTGAATGACAGGATTGCAGTCAGTTGTAGATTAGATTAACAGTAACCATTGCTGCATGCCAGGGCCCAGGCATTGCTTTTGGTAACAGCCCACCTAAGATAAGAGTGGCATAAACCATCATCTTCCTTTGGGGCTGCAACAGGATCCCAAAAAGGAAATAGCCAGGAAAGAAAATCCACATTCCTTTTGAAGTGAGGAACATGGAATGAAGCAAAGCAGAAGACAAAAGTGTTGTTACACAAAGTAAGTTTCCTTTAATTATGAAGTGCTGTGGTTGCACTAGGCCTTTACTTTCTGTCCCATCCTTAACTCTTCTCTGACACAGTGAGAAAACAATTTCAGCTTCACCTGGAGCTAAGGCTGTGAAAACCTGTGGCACTCTTATATTTGTACACTTTAATCAATTGCTGATACTCCTCCTCAAAACAGTCCCCTGCTATTTGTTGAAGCTCTCTCAAGTGCAAACATGACAAGAGGAAATTTAAGTTAGCACTGACATAGTCACATGTGTGTGGCAGGGTAGGGGGTTAAATGTGTTCCTGTGCCTCTGAAATGACAATCTTTTGCTCAGAGATGAGGAGTGATTTTTTTTTTCAACATATTTGAAAATAGTCTGAGAAGCTGGTTATCACTAAAGTAATGAAATAACTCATATCTGAAACCATGACATTTAATTAGCCCCTAGTATAGTTCACTATTTCACATTTAAATACTTACTCCAAAAGAGATTTTTGGACCCCTTTTGTAGTAAAGCAAATGCACAATCACTTTTATTATAAAAATAATCCTTAGGTCAAATAGGAATACAAACAATAATTACACAAAAATCCATTTACAAATCTGTAAAATAGATATTTATGGCACAGACAAAATAAATATCCCTGTACCTTGTTTCTGTGCAAAAAAGGCAGGCTAGTTTTAGTCAATAACCAGCCCTTTTATGTTTTCTTCACTTCTTCTGATTTCAGTTAAACAGAAGGATTTTCAGATGTCTGAAAGTTCAGCCTCAAGAGTCAAGAAAATACTTTCGCTTTTAATCCAGATAAAGCACAATAAGATTTTTCCTATCTTCTGCCAAAATATTCCTTCCTGTTCTCCAGCCTACATTTTTTGGAAGAGGAGGAAAATTTCAAGTTCAGTAATTTTTTTCACAAGCCATCAGACTGTGGTAGAGAATTAGACCCAAATAAAGTCAAGCTGCACTCTGAAGCTAAACTACCACCGTAGGTTTCAGTTTAGTTTGTAGTAGAATCTCCATTACACTTGCTTTCCTTGTAGCTGTCAAAAATAGTTCTTCAGAAAAACACTTTGCTTTCTCTTGAAGCCTTTCACACAGTCCAAGAGAAGGCAAAATCAAGTAAGAGGTAGATATTGTTCATCCTCCTAATTCCCCAGAGCTCTCCATTTGCATGACTCTGTTTTAGGACTGTAGGAGACACATGTATAGAGCAAGTTTTATGTCTATCAAAGTAGTGATTGACTTACACCCCTCACATCCTGTGGTCACTGACAACATTCAGCAACGTGCTTGAGGAATTCATCACCGAGTTCATCACTGAAAAACCTCATGCAATGAGGACATCTGAGTTCACCCTGTGCCCTGCCTTCAGATCCCAAGTTTCCATTGTCCCCAGGAGGAGAAGCTTGTTCAGACTGTGAGTTTGTTCTTCTCGTGCCTGTCTGGCCTGGGCTGTTGCCTCGTAGGTGTTCAACATTCGTCTGAACGTACAAATGATTTTGGTTACCAGCATGAACTCTGAAATGACTGCTTGTGTCTCTTGAGTCCTAGAAAGAGAAAGAAGAGCTCTTGAAAAAGATGCAAAGAAAATACATTTTTAAACGGGTGATATTTTATCACCTTGATCTGAAACACCACTCAAATATTTATCTGAGGACTTGTAAATAAGTCATTAATCAGTTTTTGCAGTGGTATTAATACTGTTGTAAAGAAGGTTTGTAGAAAACACAGAATGCAGCCAGTGTGCTAATTTAAAGATGCCAAGAGTCATGGCTGTCCTGTGTCTTCTAAGAATTCACCCTTCCAATGTTGATCCAAAAGCAGAAGAAAAAGGGACTGGAAGGGGGTATTACATCTGAACTGGGAAGCATATCCACCAGAACTGACTACGAAATAATCAAAGTTTTTGATAGCTGCTGAAACTCTTAGAAATACCAAAATATTTTTAAAATATATTTAAAAGTATTTTTTTGTCCCAAATCCTGTTAGCATGGTAAATTAAAGAAGGAGCATGCTGCTTTCTTACCTGTCTTCTTGCTAGCTGGTGTTGCAGACATGCAACTTCTGCCTGAAGTTCTTGTATTTTACTCTGTGCTCGTTCTCTGTCTGATCTCTCAGATGTGAAATCGTCTTTATAAACCAGGACCTGAAATAGAATTATTATGTTGATATTTTATACATTAGACATTGGCAGGTTAAATTGAAAAGCTGAGACTATCATTCCTTTGTTACTTATTCCCAGAATGTCAGTGTTCTCTTCTCTATCGTATGTGTATTTCAAAGGTGTTTGTATTTCTTTTACAGATCTTTCATATTCTGTGTTAAGGCCAGCAGAACTGCATAGGGTACTTTAAGTAGTGAGTTTCCTTTAAATCGGTGTTGTTAAGTATCTGTATAGCCAAATGTGCACAGACAGGCAAATGTCCAGAAAAGAAATCCCTTTTTCCCCCCTTGGACTTCAGTAGTCTGGGAAGAAACTAAGAATTCCCATCTCTAGGAAAAAGAAATGTAATGACCTGTTGTTCCAGCATTTGGATGCGCTCATGATCTCCTTCACTAGCCTTCTTCATGTCTTCCAGTTCTCTCTTGGCTTTTATGCACTCATTCATTTTCTCTTCCAGTAGTTTGTTTAACCGGAATATCTCCTTGTGCATCAGGTCAGAATTCCTTTGTGCTGGAGTTCCTCCATGGTGCTGCTCCAGCTGTGACTTCATCTCCTTCAGCTGCAGGTGGAGTCTCTTCACATACTCATCCCTGCTCGCGTCGTACTTCTGCCACTTTGCATTTAAATCTTCCACCTGGAAGATCATCCAGGAGAGGCATGAAGAACAGGGAGACACAAACTTCCAAGCTTTCACAGGCTGTCTGTATGTGCAGGACCAATATCCTCTAGGAGATAATGTACATGCTGACTCGACCCCTGAGGGTGAGTCACTGTACAGGAGAGCAGGAGATGATTGTGCAGACTCTTCACAGGCAGCCTTCCCATCTCCCAGTCCAAAGGGACAATATTAAATTATGTGGAAAGGGAGGGATCTAGTGGGCCTAGTGCTGTTCTTCTGGGGTGGAATACTGATCCATGGAAGGAACATGAAAATTTTCTTTTGCACTGCATTTTTAACAATAAAAATCCAGTGTGTTAGAAATCATCAATTAATTGCCCTTAGCTAAGGGAACAAAAACTATGCTGTGTTGAAAGGACTAAGAAAAACTGTCTTGCTTTAAACTGCCATGTAATTAGATTAACCAGACTTACCTATTCCAAATTTACTCTAATACAAAATACTTAACAAATATTAATGTGTAACAAAATGAAAGTACTCACGTGAGCTACTTTTTGTTTTAACATCCTGTTTTCCTCTTGTAAGTTGCAGATAAGAGATTGAAGTGAAGTTTCATTGTCTAAAATCTGTAATTTTCAGATAAAGTTAGGTGTTACTTTAACATAAAAATCTCAGACGCTGTTTGGCTGTGCTGTTAACTGGAAGAAATCTTTTTGTTTTTTTTATGTGATGTGCAATGACATACATCTAGGTTTTTATGACCTTGGTACTGCTGTTAAATAGACCTCATGACAACAGCGTTTTAGAGTTTACACAAAACTACTTGTCTGGAGTGGGAGAACACATGACAAAGGCACAGATATGCCTTCATCTTGCTTTGTTATTACTGTCAATTTTGGCCAGTACTAGGAAGAAATTACTGAGGGGAAAAAACCCTGCTTGCTAAATAATTGACTAAAATGATACCTCTTTTTTACAGTTGTGACATCTGCTTAAAAAAACCCCGGTGTACGTGAGTAATATAGAACACTTTTGTGCAAAATTCCCTAGAATCAGCTAGTAATGGCATCTGAAATTTCTCCTCTTCAGGGAAGTCCCCACTGTACAAGGTTAGCTTCTTATTGCATATATCAAATTCAATCAAGCTTCCTGTCTATCAATTACACGTTAAATATGATAAGGCCAAATACTTCAAGTCCCTTAAAAAGTCCTTTTTATTCTATCTATTCAACCCCTATTTCTTATAAGTAACTTTAATCTAAGTTATCTTTGGAAACACTTCTGGGTTGTTTGACAAAGCAGACATGAGTATGTATAGAGTTCATCACAACAGCACAGATGAGTGGTCATGTGGAAAACAGCATTACCACGGTGTAGCAGTAAGAGAATAAATCAGAATTATTCATTTTTGTGAGAACTGTCTGTAGCACCCTACTCACTGCTCTGATCTGTTACTACAGGCAGCACTGCTAGTGTTATTTCCTTATGGTGTTTTAATGAATTACCTCATTTTAATGAATGTTTAATGAATGACTCTCAGCCAGGAACAACAGAACAATGATCCAACTTTAACTGAAGCCTCAACAGCCATTAGCAAAGTACACCAAAATCCAGGTGTTTCTTTGTGCCCTGCAGTAGCACTTCTGACACTGTCCAGTTATGAAGCTCTTTTTTTTAAACACCCCTCCTGAAGAGAAGCATTGCCCTGCACTCAGAGGGCAGGGGGAATCCCAGAGAAAAAAAAAAGGTAAGACACCTTGACTCATATTCCACCAACCAACTTTCTGCAGGTCTGTACTACCTGAGCAAAGCCAAATCCTGATCCAAGAAGACCACATGTTACAGAGTTCTTCATATAAATAATACTTTGAAATATTTCTACTTTGTTTTGTGATTTTGATATTTAAACAAGCAATCAGGAGAGGCAGGCTTCAAAATCACAGCACCATCTAGTGCTGCACAGAAGCAGGGGTGGTATAAGGTAGGTACTGCCTCCTATGTATTGAGGGAAGAACTGTGATCATGGAATTGCCGAGGCTGGACAAAACCTCTCAAGTTCTTCTTCTCCAAAAAAAGCCTCTGATGATGAGATGGCCAAAGTTGAAGTGGTAGACAGCTGCTTCCATCCTAAATTTCAGACACGCAGAATTATTTACCATTGCCATGGCATTCTTAACACCCTACATGAAATTATTTAAAGGGCTGTTCTCACCATTCCCCAGTTACAGCTATCATACTGTAATTAACATCTCAGAAGCTAATAAGACTTTAAAGACACACACAGTAGCTGTAAGAATACCTGATGAGATCTTTCTGTAGATATCTGGTCATCTGCATTCCCTTTCTCTTTTCTTTGCTTCTCTTCTAGACATTTTGCCAGATGTTGACACATTTCTGCTGTGGACGCTAATTTGCGTTGAAGCTGGTGAGTTTCATCAGTGAGTGAACGGCACAAAACATCACTGGTGGCCTGAGCCTTCTCCCTCTCTGCCAAAGTCTTCTGCAGTCGTAAGATTTCTCTCTCCTTTTCATATGGAGGCTGATTTATCATCTGCTGTATCTCTCCATTTTTCTCCTCTAGCTGCTGATTCAACTTCTGCACTTCCTGAACAGAGGGGGGAGGGGAAGTTATTTAAAAGCAAAATAAAGTCAAGAACCAAAACATATTTTAGACTGACTCCAATATTGCAGTGATTCCTTATTGCTCCTGCACTCCTTGCAAAGTACTTAGAAAGTAGACCAAATCCATTTCACTTCTCTGTGATCACAAGACCTTGGAACTGTTGGATCAATCAATCAAGAACTGCTCAGGCAGCCATGCAAGCACTTTCTAATCAGTAGAATGGAGGAACAAGCAGCAAAAACTCAGGAAGATTTTATGACTATACAGCAGCAACAAAAACAAGAAACAAAGTAATTTAAGATTAATAACTGTGGAGACTGAAAAATACCTACAGGTCCTGTAAACTAAACTACCAGATAATGGAGATTTTCCTCAAAAGAAAAAAATGGGACTGTTAATTCATCAAATCCAGTGAAGTGTATTCACTGCCTGGCACTGTCACAAGGATTAAACAGAGCAGCTTTCCCACCTAGGAAAGGATGGGAATGGTAAGATAAGGACAAACAGGCAGAAAATAAAATCCATGTGGCAGCAGTGGCTCTAGTTTGGCCACAGCTGACTCCCAGTTCCATGAGGGGGTCTGACACACCCCTAGGAAACAACTGTGTACCTTGCTTCTGCATCTCCTTGTCCTATTGGGAGCTCTGTGAGATCACTCACACTGCATTAACATCTCTGCAGGTGTTTTGGGAAGGAAGAGGTTTGCTTGGTGACTGGTGCAAACCACCTGTAGTTCTGTGCACCTGAAAGGCACTGGTTCTGGCTTTGTAAACAAACAAACTGGTACCAGAAACCTCTGCAGCACTGCTCCTCCAGAACTGAGGATCTATGGATGCCAGTACAGACCATGAGACAGCTCCAATCCCAGCTTCATCATTCCAGTTCTCAGGAGTGCTAACAGAGCTGTAAATCACTGGGAACACTCTTTACCAGAACACTGGCCTCTGGCTTCACAAAAATGTCTTTTTTATTTGGTTATTATTTAGTGCCAATTATTTCAGCATTCTGATTGGGCACAACATTTTTTTTCTTTCTAGAAATAAACATTAACATTTGACATAGATAAACAGCACTTCTTATTACTGACATTTCCACTCTTTAGCTTCATGCTGAATGCTAAGACTCCCCTTTAAAGATATTCAGCATCAGCCTTTCAAATAGGTTCAGATACCATAGGTTTGTCATCTGTCTGCAAAGTGTCATTGAGATCATCTCTTATAACAAATTTCCAAACATGAACTTTTTAATATGTATTTCAGGTGAGTGTCATATATGGAAAATGCTTTGTATAAGCATTAGGTCAAGAGATTACTTATGACAAAAACACTTGTTTCAGTTTTAACTACTACTGCTCAGTTTGGAAATTACTTCATGCAGCTTCATCTAGAAATAAATGCTTTAAAAATCTTTGAGAAATTCAGACTGAACCTGGGAAAGTCTTAATGACAGTAACCAAAACAGCACTTGTGCTGGATGGGGAGGGATGCAGTTTTCAGGTTTTTTCTTTCAAGAAAGACATTGATTTCCCTAATCTATCTCTCCAGACTTCTCAGTTCCTTCTTCAAATATGAACGTGCTACCTCACTGTCAATACAAAAATCCATTTTTAAGAGCACTTCAAACAAAACACTGTAATAGAAAAATTCGTGGCATCAGCTGATTATCTTTGAGAACAAAATTGTTGTAACTAATAAATTCAAGGAGTTTTTACTGTTTTTCTTTCTCCTTATGAAAAGAGTTGCATGAAGATCTACACTGCCCTGCTAAGTTTTTGGTTTAGGATTTTATCGTTTGCCTTTTTGAAGTGAACGCAAGGGGCGCCACCTTTGGACACAAACGGGCGAGTTGCTTCGGGCACCCAGGGATGGAGCGGGCACCGCTCGAAGGGGCTCCAGCCCTCGCTCAGCCGCCCCGCTGTCAGCGCCGCTTCCTGCGCGCCCCCGGCCGCTCGCAGCACCAGGAGCACTGCGGGGGCAGAACACCGCACCCTCCGCCCCGCACCGCGGCCCGCCGCGCTCCCGAGGGAGGGAAAGGCACGGAAAGGAGCGCTGCTGCTGCTGCTGCTGCGCCGCTCCCTGCGCGCCCGCGCTGTACCTGGCTCAGCGCCTCCGCTCTCCGCGCCGAGAGCCGCTCGCTGTCGCGGGCCTGCTCCAGCTGCTCCAGCAGGCTCTCCACCAGCGAGCGGGCCGGCTCCGCGCCCGCCGCCGCATCCCCGCCCGCCGCCGGCGGCTGCCGCTGCCGGGCCAGGCTGCCCCGCAGCTCCCGGATCGTCGCCTCCTTGGCCGCCAGCTGCAGCTGGAGGTGCTTCAGCTGCTGCGCGGACTCGTGGTACAAGGTGCAGAGCGCGTTGTACCGAGGCACTTTATTCTTCAAGCTCCTGTTCTCCCGATGCAGCTTCTCCAGCGTCTCCTCTACCTGTCTGAAGCGGGTCACCAAGGGGTCTGTGCTGCCGGCCTCGCTTACCGAGCACATGGCCGGGGCAGCTCCCTTCTCTTCCTTCTCCAGGGCGAGCAGGAGCCCGGACAGGTGCATAAAACCCCAGAGCGCAGCAGAACCGAAGCAGCGACTTCGCTCTTCCGCCTTCCCCGCCGGGGGAGGAGGCGGCCGCTCCCTTTAAGGGCTCGCAGGACCCGCCTGTGCCGCTGCTTTTTTCTGCGGCCGGGGCGGGCCGGGCCGCGCTCCGCCCTCGGGGGAGAACCCCGGCCGTGCCGAGAGCTCTTTCCCCGGCGGCCCGCGCGGGACGCGGCCCCGGGGCAGCGCTGCCCGGGGAACCCCGGCAGGGGCGAGCGGGAGAACCGGCTCCGGGGGCGGGGGGAGAAACCTGGGGGCGAGGGAGCGGGGCGAGCGGGAGGCGCCGAGGGCACGGGGGCAGTCCCGGCTGGGTGAGGGGAATGCGGGCCGGCTGCAGGAGGGGCGCTGGGGGGAGCAGGGCTCCCGGCGCACCGAGGGTCCCTCGGGGGCTGACGGGCGGCGCCCGGCGCCGCTGCGGGAATTCCCGGCTCGGAACGGGACTTTCCCCGCTGGAGGCGACCCCCGCGCTCTCGGCTTTCCCCCGCCGCCTGCCCGAGCGCCCCGGCCCCGGGGCAGCAGCAGGAGAAGAAAGGCCGGGGAACCCTCGCTCTGACGGTGGTGTGTCTGCATCGGTGGCGGGGGGATGGCTCCGCAGCCAGGCAGAGCAGCGCGTCCCCCCTCTCAAGCCGCGTACCTGTGCAGGTGTAGAAGAGGAACTTCCTTAGCAAAGACCTCGAACAGACCAAAGTCTTCGGCCATCTAAATCAATATTACCAGCCAGTGTTTATGCTCTCAGGGTGAGTTAATGAGAGCAAAACCAGCTGCTTGACACAGAATAAACTGCTGCCCACTGGCTGCCCCTATGGTGGAGAACTTTTTTATTGGCAGCATAGAGGCAGAACTTGTTAATCAAGAATATCCCTGTCAGTAACTGGTGTAGTATTTCTCATAGGGTATGGTAAGCTGGACTGAGCGAAGGTGTATTTTGGATTGGTTTAGTTATGTCCATGTTACCATTCTGGTGGAACCAAGTGGGAGGAAAGAGCCTTAAACCAGTACAAAAGTGAGTCCCAGGTTACATTTGGTTATTATTTGCAATAGTATTTATTGTGTGTACGTGTATGCATGTGCATCATAACGTGTACAACACAGAGCTCCATGTGTGCACACAGCCTGAGTGCACAAGGTTCAGCACAGCCACAGGAGATGTGGCTGGCATAAGTGCCTAAAATACAGCAAGTGAAAATCACCACATGCTGCTGGTGGAGGCAGCAAAAAGAGAAGACTTTAGACAAGGTGATAGAGAGCAGCCTCCTGTGTTAACAGGTCTCAGGATAAAAAGATAGCAATGAATAATTTGTGTGGAAAAATTAACAGGAATGGGAACATGATGGAAGGAAAAGATGGTGAACTTCAAAGTTGAGACTGTCAGTCACCCTGGTGATGGCTAAAGACCTCCTGAGGTTCCTCTTAACATGAGTTATCCTGTGATTCAATCAAGCTTTTTGAGGTGGAAAGTCATTACTTTGTCACCTTAATTATTCTAATTAGAGTTAGGAGTAATAAATTCAAAACAGTCTGTTAGCTTAGCTGTTTCTAAAAATATAACTGAATTTTATAGAAGTTTATTTCACAGAAGACCCTGTGTGACAGAAAAGGGTAAACACTTGTTTGTACTACATGTCCCTGGCATATTTGCTATTTCATCTAATACTGTAAATATCAAATTATTTAGGACAATGAAAAATGTGTGGAAGTTGAGGAATATAATTTTTTATATTTTACTTGTACAAAGTTATATTCTACACCCTTAAGACACTGATTTTGCTGTGACGAAAGTAAAGTTCCTGCTTTAAAATACCTGTGCATTGTAATTTTCATATACATTAGAAAGAAAAGTGAAAAAACCACGTAGACTTCATGTTACATTTTCATTATTGTGTTACAGTCAGAGCTAACTGAAGAATTTGGAGCAAGATTGCTTTTGCTGACTGTCAAAATATTTTGTAGAAACCTATGATGAAGCCCTGGTACTGGAGAAATGTTTGGTTTCCTGCCAATTAATTAGCAAACTACAAGGAAACTCTGCCATGCCATGTTTGCAGATGGGGCAAGCATCAGGGAATTTAGTGAGCTGCAAAGTAGAACCCTTTATAATACAGTTACATTTGTAGTATGGTGTTAGTATATTAAAATAGAGCATGACTGACAGTTTGGTATTACTGGTGCCTTGGATGAAGGCAGCATTCCCCCAGGAAAACACCCCTGACTCTAGGGAAATTTGACCTGCGTAAGTGCTGAGTAAGAAACTGATCCCTGGTGTGCTTGGGAATGCCCTGAGATGACTGTTTCCTTTTGTCACTTCTGAAATACAGAGGAATTCCTGGGAATTCAGTCAAAGGAGCTGGTGCCAAAGAATGAGTCACATCTTGCTGTGTTTCTAGCACCTGGCTTTTCCTGGATTGCCTCTCCTGCACTCTTACCCAGTTTGTTGATAAAGCAGCTGCTTTGTGCTGGGGCACACTTGTTCTTTTTGGGGTTGCACAATCCTGAGGGCTTAAGTCCTGTGTGAACAACAGGTATGCTCTGCACGACTTAATATAAAGAAAAGAAACTTTATTTTCCATACTGTACTGGTTTCAACATGAAATAGAAGGTGAAGTTCACTTTAACCCTTTCTCAGTAGGGTGTAACAGGATAGATGTGATTAAGCCCATGTGGGAAAAATTTAACTTTGTTAAAGAACTCTTAACAAAGCTGTTTTGAATAAGTAATTCTGTGAACATCACAACTTACCTTCATGTGTGAGATGCATCATAGAGTGCATGGAAAAAAGGGATTAGATACTGCCTAGAAACAAAAAGAAAGTGAAGCTGCTCCTAGGAAAGCAGAAAGAGAGAAAGAAAGGTGAACAGCATGGTTGGATTAATGAAGGGTTCATAAATGTACATATTAAAATTTCATTTTTAAGCATGAATTATTTATTGAGGGGGTAAGAACAATTTCTCTAAATGTAGTAGTTCTATTTCTGTAACACTAGTGAAAATCTTATGAATCTTTGTATTTAAAAGAGTAATTCTCTGTGAACTGTACAACATAATGGGGGGTTCTGTCATTTTCCAAACAGTGACCTCTACTCAATTTGTAAGAAATTGTATTTTTTACTTGTGAACTCCAGATGTCATTCAGCCAATCAAGCTGTGGTTTACCCATGGTCTGAAGTCACCACTGGAGGGTAAGTTGTGACATAATGATACTTAAAAAGTGTTGGAATTGCCTCGAGGTGATTGACCTAAACAGAACTAATTAGAAATTAGTAGGTGATCCTCTGGCTGCTGTAGGCTGAAAAATAAGCAGTGAGTTCCCATTTCCTTTGCTGTAGGTCATGCAGTGCAAAAGGGAGAAAACCTGTAAGTAATCTGACATTCTCCCTGCTACATAAGATGCTGCCAGAAATCTCTGTGTGTGTCCAAAAATCTGATTTTCATGCTGAACAACTGAAGTGCTGGTGCTTTTGTGACTCATAGATCAACAGTAATTATGAGCTGCAGGCATGTTTACACTCCTTCCATGGGCAGGACTAAACATCCTTTCTGTACATCACTGTATTGGATGTTCTGATGAGATAATGTTCAACATGTTTTACTGCTGGAATGACAAACTGCCTGAGAGGTTGGCCTGAGGGCTGCCAGGATTCCCAAAACTGGATGAACTCATGTCTATGACGTACATATGTGGCCATCTGTCTGCACTGAGGCTCTGACTTGGAACACAACACTCCTTTTTCAGTCTTGTTTTCTGTTTACACCCATGAAAATATTTCGTTTAGCTAGGGGAAACAGAATGGGGTCTATTTATTTCTCTTGTAAGATTTTTCCCTGCTTTGTTGGTGGTGGTGGGGTTTTTTTGTTTTGTTTTGTTTTGGGGCTTTTTTTGGTTTTTTTTTTTTTTTTATGTTTTTGTTTGGTCATCTTGTTGGAGTGTTGTTGTTGTTTTGGTTTTGCATAGTCTGGCCTTTGGAGGATGTAAAAACCAAAAGTGTTTTGATGAAGGGGCAGAGTCCCAGGGCCCATGTTCTTAGTCACAGCAGGGCTGAAATAACCAGGATGAGCCATGACATTGGTCAGATCCATGGCAGTCCCAGCACTTTTCCCTAAGAGGTATTTCTTTCACAGTGATACAGACTAGGGGAGCTCAGGCTCATCCTGATGGATGTTAGTAGATGAGCTGGATACACTCTTGTATGGGTGTCTCACAAGGCCCTTGATCTGTTTGTGTCCATGCCAAGGCAAGAGCTTTGTTGTGCTCTGTTATTCCTCAGTGCTTTGGGTCTTTGCTGCAGTTCACCCTCCTGTGCTCCCTGTCTGGGTGTTCAGCTCTTTCAGGCCCTGCTTTAGCTTCCCCTGCACAGTCTCACTTTTGCAGTTTCTCTTTGTCTGCCCATGGCACAATAGCACCAGTGCCTCAGCCTGACCTTGCAGACTGGAATTTATTGCAGTGCTGCTCTGCCCCTGGATCCGAGAAGTTGAAGCAGTTTTCCTTTTTCTTTGGAAAACCTTATCATGGTGTCACTGATTTTTGAGCTGTGATTCTATTCACAAGAATGTACAAAGCTCTCTGGTGCATGTAAGTGTGCAACAAATGGAGGCTCTGTCCTTGCTCACAGGCTTAGGTCACTCCTACTTAGAAGCAAGTTACTTTGACTTTGTTCTGGATAAAACCTTGGGGTTTGCCCATATCTATTTATCCTTGTTGAGCAGTGCAGGATATGTTGGCTTGTAGTTGTCACAGGAAACCTTTTCCTAAGTCTGATTATTTGAAATACTGCAGACAAATTTTTTTTGTGTGCTGCAGGAAAGACTTTCCTAACTCTTAATATATGATCCATGTTACAGACTTTTTGTGGATTCTATATGTATTAAATGGATTTTCTGCTTTGGTTAATACAGAGTGGTGTGAGTTTTCTGGTTTCTGTTATTCACCTTTCCTCAAAGGCCAGCCAATTTTAAAGCTAAACTGAGGGAAAAAAATAAAAGTATTAATTCTGAATAAGTACTTGGCATTCACTTTAAGACAGGAAACAAAAGGTTTGCAGGTAAAAACTTAGTTATTTGCAGATTTGTTTGATATGTTAATGTTGTGTAATGAAACTTCCTAAAGTGGTGTCCATGATGTTTCTGATAAAAACCACTCATTCTAACTAGAACAAAACCAGTTTCAACATTTTTGATCTTTAGCTTTTTCTTTTTAGCAAAGAGAATTCTTGAGTTTGGTCAGATAAATTTCTGATTTAAATGTCTTATTTTAAATGTTTGTTTTAAAGGAGGATGGGGAAAGGTGATTTCCTTAGACTGTTGGGAACCTCAATAGAAATCATAGTTACATAGGAATTCAATTTTACTAGAATTCTAAATCAGGAAAAAAAAACATTGGATGCTTCTTAGAACATCCTTGGTACTAGGTGATGAAATAGTTTCAGAACTACAATATAGAAGAAGTTTTGGGAAGAATTAAGCAACTAGAACTAGAAAGTGGAAGTGTCCTCACCACACCATTCATTCTTCTTCCACAGAAATAGCAACATTTCCTAAAATTCTGATTAGTGTCCAGTTCAGAGGCAAGAAACAGCACAGTTATGTTCCTCTGGAGCTCTGTCTGTAAAGCAGAAAATCCATCAATCATCCTGGCAGGAAAGGGAAAAGCAGTTTTCAGCAGAGTTTTAAATTCAAGCCATCAATGTAGTGTTTTTCAGACTGAAGTGAAGAATTAATGCTATGTAGATACCAGCTATTGAAAACTTCAGCTCTTGTTCAAGCCTGGTTTTGTTCTAAACCAGACTAAGCACGTTCTCAGTCATTGGTCATGCTTGAAGCAGACAAGCATTTTGACTCTTTCTGCTCTCCAACAGAATTAATGGAATATGGAAAAATAGTATTTTTGAGGAGCCTGCATGCCAGTACCTTCTCAGCCGTGGCACAATAAATTAGTTTAATGTGGACAGGCAAGTAGGTATGGATTGTAGAAGATAAAATTAGGAAACCATAAGAAAAAATAATGTATTTCTTCCAAGTGATAACTCCTGAAAAAAAAGCCACTGTAGCTGTTTTCATGGCTGAATGTGTCTGAGCTACCCAGTGGCACAGGAACTTACACTCATGGTACAGTGAAATATGCCTGTGTCTACAGGAATAAATCTTCCCAGCTCTAAATTAGCTCCCAATTAATTATATTAAATTTATGCAATATGTTATGATTATTATTGGCTTAATGTACATTTTAAGGTAGGTGGCTGTTTGGCAAAGTCTTTACTCTTTTCTTGCCCTAAGCTATGGAGGAAATACTACAGGGGATTCTGGATGTATGGTTTTCATTTAAGTTTCTGGTGAGAGCTACTAATATATTTAACTGAAGAAATAGAGAGGCCACCATCTAATGGGGTGAGTTTAAGAATTGATTGACACTGATTTCTGCTGTCTCTTCACTTGAGTTTGCTGCTTGACTTGAGTAAGATTTCTAAGAGCTGAATTTGCTTTGCCATGTGAATCTTCCAGCACTGACAGTAGTGACATTGATGTTGATGGCTTAAAAGCAAAAAGGCTGCAGAATATTAAGTATTTGGTCTATGGAATGAAGATCACATCAGTCTGTGCTTATCCTTACTTAATTTTTAGAGAAAACCTCAAAGTTTTGACTTCAAACTGGCTCAACAGAATGAGCCATTATGACCATTTAATTGACACACTTATTTGTTTGTGGTTGAAATGCATGGAAGTCAGCTGTGAGAAAGTTAATTCTGTTAGGCCTTGCATGAACAAAATAAGAAATGTTCTCTACACTGGAATACTCTACATAGTGGCTCATTTGTGGGTTAGTGAATCAGATTTAGTGTAATAGTGATGTTCCAGTTTCAGGGTGTGCAGATACATACCCGCCTTTAAAAGGACTGGTTTCAGAAACCAGTGGGTTTGAACTTCAAGGATTTCCACCAAAGTCACAATTTTCATGTAACCAGCTTTGGAAATACTCCCTTTTGTCTGAGAGCAGGTTATAATATTGGCATAATCTTGTATTTACTGAAATCACACCCTTTAAAAAAATTTAGAGGTGTTGTTACAAGAGAAGATTTGGAGGATGAGTGTTTTTGTTGGATCCTTTGCTGTATCTGGAAAAAGAACAGAGACCTCTTGAGATCATCTCTCCTTCCTCAGATTATTTGTCTGTCTCTCCCTACAAACTTTGCTTCTCTTATATCTGTATATGACATTTGCACCATCACTACTGGGACTTAGAGATAAAACAACTCCTTGTAGTAGTTTTTAAAAATAAGATTTCTGACATGATGGTGTGGCCATTAGCTGACCCAACAGCTTTAAAAAAAAACTCAACACAATCACCCCCATCTCTTATTTCCTGTGAGCTATGCAGGAAGTGTCTCAGAATGAAAGAAAAGCTATGAATTTGTCAGATAATGAGTCCAAATCTTGGTTCATGGTTCTTTCCTGTAGGCAAAATTAAGGGTTTCTTGTAAACTTAAAGGAAGTGGAGTAAAGGAGTTCACTTGTGTGATAGTGAGAGTAGCCAAATGATTGATTAGCTGTGGAGAAGAAAGCTGTGCTTAGGGCATTGTTTCTTTCCAGAGGTACTAGAGGAGTGTGATGGCTGAGCTGGCACCCATCACACTCCTGATGAGAGTGAGAACCCCCCAGCAGAGATCAGAGGGGCAAATGCAAGCAGAACGTGTGTGCTGAGGTGAGGAGAGTTTAGTAACAGAGAAAAGAAAAAGAAACCAAACCAGTGATGCAAAGGCATCACTCACCACCTCCCACCCACAGCCAATGGCCAGACAACCTCTGAGTAATGGCTTGTTCTGACACAGCCCCAGCCCCAGTTTTACTGCTGAGATGGTGCTCAAGAACATGGAAAATCTCTTGGGTCACTGGGGGCTGTCCTGGCCTTGGCCTCTCCCTCCTGCCCACCCCAGCCTTCTCCTGGGGGCAGAGACAGAAGCAGGGAAGGCCTGGAGGCTGTGCAAGCAGTGTTCAGCAGCAGCTAAAGCACTGCTCTGTCACCAGCACTGCTTTGGTCTCAGATCTAAAACACAGCTTTGGTCAGGCTGCTGTTACTAAAATTAGCTCCATCCCAACCACACCCAGTACAGCAAATGTTACCCCAAAAAGAGTTGGGGAAGACACCAATATTTTATAGCATTTACATGGCTCTTGTAATTTTCATTTAATAGAATGAAATCAGGCAAGATTTTTTTTTTCTCTGTTTAGTAATGAGGAGACATGAAGTGATGCCTTAAGCTGTAGCTTTCATATTTCCAGATTCTGTACTGTATTAGTGTGTGACTCTGAACTTCATATAAAGTGTTAGCAAGTTCTCCTCACAGTTCAGTCAGACAAAACAATCCTTTTCCAGCCTGAGAACCAGGGACACCATTGAAGGTACAGGCCCAATAAGTATAAACAGTGAATTGAGGAGAGCAATCTGGGAAGATGAGTCCTCATAACCTGCAGCTGTAATTGGAAAAGTAACCCTAATATGTAAAGGGACCAAAATCTATAAAAGTGTGAAAACTTGGGACTCAGAGTCCATCTTGGGTGTAGCCTTAGCCAGGCTCTTGAACTGCCCAAGGTGTATCCTTTGAAGGCCTTTTAATAAATACCTATTTTATCCATAAAAACCATCTAGCCTCTGTTCTAGGTAGCCTCTGAAGGCATCAGAAGCAACAAGATACCAAGAGTTTTTGCTCAAAGCTTCATATAATATCAAAAGATTATGAGCTGAAGAAGCACAGAATGCTTGAGCTAAAACCACTGAAAACACTTTGGAAAAGAATAGGCAGTGTTCAAGAGGTAATGTCTGGTAATAATAGTCTCAGAATTTGTTCATGACTCCTGCTAATAGAGAAAATGATGTTTAGAATACTCAGAAAACAAAATTTGTCTCTTTCCCAGGTTTACCCATGGACTAATATCAATCTATACTAGATTACACGTGAAAGGTATTTTCAGCCTCTCCTTTTCTCATCTTTACTAATAACATCTCCAACCTCAGCAATGTTCTCAGACAAACATCTCCTGCAGAGCAATATAAGCCAAATGGAGCAGTCTCTGCCAGGGCAGCACCTTGACAATTTCCCAGCATATCTGCATAACAGCTACAGGATGGCTTTGCCACAAGGGAGCCGTGGTACCTGTCATGTCAGGTTTTCTGTAGCTCTGACAGAGCACATGACATTCAAAGTCTGTTATCCCCAGGGTGATCACTGGGTATTTATTCCTACAGCAGCCCACACAGGGGGTTGCTGCCCAAGAGGGCTCTAATTCCCTCAGGCAGAGGCAAATGGAATTGGGAATCTGACCTTCCTGTGCCTTGTGAGAGAACCATGGTGATGAAAGGGCTTTCCTGGCTGCTCTGTGTGTGGGAAGCAGCTTGAGTCCTGTGCCCTGTTGGAAAGAGGAGATGCTTTTGCATGGAGCAGAGGAGTGCTGTCCCTGCTTGTCGTGCTGCTGTTTCAGTCTGGAGCTGGTCTGTGCTCCAAGGAATTTCGTGTGCTGCTCCTCACTAACCCACAGATGCTGGAAGCCTTGTCAGAGGAGTCAGCCTGGTGCTGATTTGGTCCATACCTGTCCTGCTGTGGCTTTGGTCTTACCAAGAAACTTGGAGTCTTTGGGATCCATGAGGGCAGATATTGGAGAAGGGCCCTCCTTTCTGCTCCTACCCTTGTGTACACAGGCTTTTCCATGTAGAGAAATGGATGATGTCCTTAATTCTGCTCAGCCCTCTGACAGTGTCAGCCTTGCCCCTATGGCTTGCCCACAGACTGGATAAGTTCAGCTAAAAACAACATGAGATGTGATGGAATGGGGAAGTGATACCTTTTTTCAAAGTGTAGCATTCTCAATGTGATGGTGAGTGGCAAAAGTGAATTATTACTGTTACTTCTGCAGGGTGATGCTGAGTAATTTGAGTGTCTGCCATTTATAGTTCTTGATTTCAAATTTGTTTGGGACATGTCCTTCATTTCATTTTCTTGGCATGTGCCTCACTGCTTTTAAAGCAGTGTGATGTTATTTGATTTTGGCAGAAGATGGGAAGATGTGTGTGGGTAGCAACTGGTATGGTGGCAAACAGGGAAATACCTGCACCATGTCTATTTGATGTAAGATGTGCCAGGGAAAGCTTAGGCTGGGTACCTGGAAATAATTCTTCTCCAGAAGGTTTATCAAGCCCTGGAGCAGGCTGCCCAGGGCAGTGGTGAAATCAGCATCTCTGGAGGTGTATAAAAGATGTGTGGAGGTGGGATTTAGTGATGGACTTGAAAATGCTGGGTTAACAGTTGGATTCAATGATCCTAAAGATCTTTTCCAACCTAAAGAATTCCATGGTTTTGTGAAATATGTACTCTTGGCTGGCGGTGATCCAAAGTGTGACGTAGTTGGTTAACATGCAGAAGTGATCCTGCTGCTTACATGACACAAACTTTTCAAAACCACTGTTTTCCTGTATTTTTGCTTCTTCACTGAAGCAGAGAAAACCACCCAGCAACACTGTGGAGGCTTGTAGTGATGGGAGTCATAACAAACATGGTTGAGAACGGGCCCCCTTCACACATCTTTTGCCTGTGGAATCAGGCTGGCAGATTATCCTGCTTCCCAGACCATGTGCTGCAGCATCCAGCTTAAAAACTGTACTTTTGCACATCCCAGTTTCTATGCAAGGAGCTTTTAACTTTCTGTATCTCAAGCAGCATTGCATATGTACCCTGTGGTGGGTGGACCAAGCAGCTCTGCAGCTGCTTTAGCTCAGGCCAGCAGCCTTGCTCTGTGCCTGAGCACCACTGGGATCCTGGGACTGTGGCCAGGGACCTTGTTGACCCTGACCCTGCCTCACTGCTCCTCACCTCCCTCCCTAGGGCCTCCTCTAGGAAATGGCAGCTGTTGGGTGTCCCTGGTTCCTGCCCAGGGAGCTGCTCTGTGCTTCTGGAATGGCTCTTGCAGGACTGTGGCATTCACGGGTAAGGATGCTGCCCCTGCCTGCCCTGCTGTCCCCCTTGTTTTGTTAAGGTATCCAAAATAACAGAACTACTGCTCTGTATCCTCCAGATTTTTGTGTTAATAGCCTGAAGCACACAACACATGCCCTGGGACATGGGCTTGGGCCTACATCTCTTTTCAGGACTCTCCTCCTTCATAGGAGGCTGCTAGTGAGGCTAGCTAGAAGAGCAAAAACCTTAGCCAAGTCCCATGTGTATTGTCTGACCCTTGAGCCAGGGATCTCCTTACTGTGCTCTTGAAGATGCAGCTGTTTTACCCTGAAAATACACCCAGGAGCTCATTAGCACACTGGATAGCAGAGATCAGAGTGCAGGAGGAAACAAACTTCATAATGAAATAAATCCTCTAATCTCCATGAGCAGCTGCTTATCACAGTGTCTGAGCTGCTGCTAAAAGCACAGAATAACAAAAAGGGCATTAGCTCTATTTTATTTTCCCCAAGAAAAGCTAGGGTTATTTTACTTGCCATGTGCCTGCTAGGTTTTTTTTAGTCTGCCTGCTGCTCTGTACTTGGAAGAGGTGAAAATTTAAATTTTGCCATAGGCTTGAGAATGGTTGTCCTGTACATACTGAAAGATTCAGCAACATTTGTCTTTGTCACTCTTCAGGTGTTTCCATTGAAAATTCTAAAGGGTGGTGTCAAACATCAACAAGCTTATGTCAGGAGGTCAGAGTATTTGCAGTGACATCCTGCTGTGTGCAGATCCTGGCATAAATGATGCCAGGCCCCCTTAGCAGACCTCTGTGAAGAACATCACTACACACACTTGGCTTAAATATTCATCTCTGGGCCATGTTAATGTTTAGTTGAGTATCTCTTCTTGTTTGATGTTGATTTACACACAACAACAGTCAGACCACCTCATGGCACAACAACTTCCTAGACACCTCCTGGGAAAATGAGGCATCTTAGAGCTGTAGAATGTGGCATTGATTTCTTTCAGCTTGCATAATTCTGAACTTTGTTTCTGGTTGTATGTATTTAACAAGGCACAGCAAGTACCCAAGTCTGTGTGCCAAACAAGCAAAAGCAGAAGTTGTAGCACTGCAGTTTGCACCATCAGGGTTCAGTGCTCGGGACTGTCACGTTTCTTGTTCTGGAGGTCCCCAGTGCATTCCTCCATGTGTCAGCCAGGAAAGTGGCTGTCATGGCTGTATTTGGGACTTTCTGAAATTTTCTAGCCACCAAAATAAATCTGACTGAATCTGGACTTAACCATGTTAAATTTCTGAGAACGTTTTGTTATGGGTGAGGGCAGAGTCTGAAACTGAGACTTCGTCACAAGCTCGTGAAAATCTCTAGGATGCAGTTTGTGTGTCCTTCCCCTGTGTGTGACACTGCAAACCAAGAGGAGTGGTTCCTCTGGGTGCTGTGCATGACTCTGCACTTATGTGATTGCTTTACTGGGTGAGATGGTTGTGCTTGTAAAAATAGCTCTGCTTACTCAGATGCACCTGATGCCTGCAGAAAACTACCACTGGATGGTAAAGCTGGAACACCTTGTGCTTCTTTCCCAGAACCAGCAGCAAACAGAAAGCAAGATTTAAAAGAAAGGGGGGATAATTTACAGCTCATTTTCAGCATTCTGGAGGGTTTTTTCAGCATTTTTTCAGCATTTTCTTTTTTCTCGTTCCTTTTCATGGGTTCAGTTATATTTTAGGGCATGGAGAAACCATTCATTTCTTATTCCTTTGCCAGGGTGATGCCAGTCCTGTGTTTCTGTAACTTGGGATCTTTGTGAAAACAAGTTCTTAATTTGTATTCCCCTTTATCTGCCCATCTGAGACATCTTTTATAGGCACTAACATGCCCACTGGGGTCTTTGCAAGGAACAGAAGATCCTGCTGCTCCAGTGTGTTATTTCCATGTAAATACAGATTTTCCCTGAAGGCTAATTACAAGGCTTTTAAAAGACAAAAAACTTTTCATATAAGAATTCTGGAGTAAGAACATTTCTTGCCTGGTATTATAAATGTTATATAGAAGTAGAAATTACATTGCATATCATAGGAGCTGTTTATATGTTGTTAGTTCACCTTTGTGTGCATGTGTAGACACACCCACAGAGCCAATGCTGTACAGTCCTGGCAAACAGAGTACATATCTGATGCAACATACTGGAGAAACCTAGCTTGTAAAGTGACAAGTTATATTCACTTGAGTCCCTCACTCTGTTTAGAGCAGTAATGAGGTTTTTTGGTTACTCTGGATCCTTGATGATCCTTGATTATTGATCTGGGGCTGTGGGGTTTATTTTGTGTGTCTCACAATTTGACCTAAGGCAGTGTGTTTCAGTGTATTGATAATTATCTAATCTTTTTTGAAGCAGTCTTCTTACCAGAAGATTATGGATTGTACCCTTTTACTTCAGAAATCCTGTGAGTCACAGCAGCAGAGAGAAACTGAAACTGAAATCACTCCTCTGGCTAATTTATTTTTTATCAGTTTTAATTCTAGCAGTACCCAGATAGTTGGCTCACAGAGCTCCAGATGCTCAAAGCTCTAACACCACATGGCCAAGATAAAGAGGTAGCACTATGATCAGTTCCATTTTCTGGTTGTGTTTCTTAATTGAAAAAACCCAAACAAAAACTCCACTCGAGAAAAACAAACCAAGAAGCACAGGAAGGTTACTACAGGGGTCAGCAGGAAAATGACTAGAGAAAAATCTTCTAAGTAAATTAGTCACAAGTAAGCAACCCTGTGGGGTCTATTTAGTTTCAGTCAACAGGATTTTAATATTTACAAGAGTATTTCTGTAGTGGTTCTTAGTGGAGAAAAGTTCTCAGTGTGCTTCTAGAAATGAAACCATCAAATTCTGGTAATGTATAGAATTGTGTTGAATCAATATCCTTCTCAAAACATAAGTTATTTCCATCTTTATTGCATCATAATACAGCTGTATGAAAGCTGTAATACAAAGAGGTCCAAATCATACTTTACAGTAAGATTTGTTAACATTTTCCCATTACAAATTGTTCCTTTTCTCTGCTCTATTGTGATCTAAATGGGGGACTGTGATGTGTTTGGTTTTCAGTAAAGTAAAAGGAAGTGCACACAGTGAGTTTACCAAATTCATCAGCCCAGGCTAATAAATTGATTTGCCTCATCTTCATAGAGGCCACAATCTCACAAGAATTTTCTAATTCAGTACAAAAAGAGAAGAAAAATCCCTGTAGCCTAATTAACAAATGTATTCAGTAGAGCCCTTTCTAAAATGTTGAATTAAGTGAAACATTAATCAGAACTGGTCCAATTACCAGGAAACTGTTGCAGATTTCATTTAACATTTATTAAAGATTAATAATTTTTCAAATTATTGATTTACATCTAATAAAAATATAGAATGTTTATCTGGCTCAGATATAAAGTACATTGTAATTTGCTACTCCTTAGCAGCAATGTTACCTAGAGTCTTCATCTGCTTTTTTAACAGTTTACAGAGGTAAGTCAGTATTCTTATTCCCCTTTTAGTGATAGGAAACTTTGGATGAAGAGGAACTAAGGGACAATTAAAAAATATAAGCAGAGAAAAACCAGGTGTATTTATTATTAGATAAAGGAGTGCAAAGAGAGAAATTATTAGGGAGGGGGAGGTATCAGAAAGAACATGAGACAAAATGAAATCTGTTCTAATACCTGTACACTGCAAAGACACACAGCTCTGTTTCATAAGCCAGTCCTGACATCATCACTCATCTTTCCACACTACTGCCATCTGCTTTTCTCTAGAAAGAAGATAAAAGTGAATCAAAAATGCAAAGCCAAAAAGCTCTTTCAGACCAACAGGAGAATGTGTTCTTTCATAAGTTTCATCTGTGTCATCGTTTTCCCATAATGTGCGGTGCAGTTTGCACGCTGCCTCTCAGTTTCCTTCTGTGCTACCAGTAAAGCTGCTGTGGTTTTAGTAATGCTGTTTACTGTGGCCCATGGAGGGAAAAAACTGCAGCTTTTGTTCTAGAGAAGGAGGCAAATTCAATACCAGAAATTCAGTTCTTCCTCTCACAGATTTTTTTTCCCATGTCACTTCAAATAAGCCTGACCCCTGCTTCAGAGTCAGCTAACTTAAACTTACCATTGGAACCAAGTTTATCATCCATCTGAATTTACTGACAGCATGAATGTGATGTCCTTTCCCACAAATGTTCATGTTTTCTGTTTCTGTCCTGAACTTTTTCATTTTTAGCTCTCAGCCACTTCCCTTCTATTGCTATGGTAGTACCAAATGTGTGTTCATGTGTGTTCAGACTTAGAATTGATTTATTTTTTAAAAGAATGGGGAAAAAAAAAAGTCCATCTGACTGCTGTGGAGTCAGACAGATTATGAAAGAAGGTGAGAACTGATGCTGTTAAAAAAGAATTCAGCTACTGTTCCTCACTTCCAGTACAATATTGGACACTTGGGTAAAGCAGTGCCTTGAAATTGGCAGTGCCTTCCAATTGGCATTGGAAATCTTAATTTCTAAGCAGCATCTATGATATCTTTGATAAAATGTCCTGTATAATAGATTGACACTGAAGAGATAGATCAGATCTTTTCCATATTTTTAGTAGGTTTGTTGCTTTTCTTGTTTGGTGTCGTGGAAATGGATGGTAGCAGAGGAAACAGTGGAAAAATTGATTGTTCTGCTCCCTTTTCACAGCATTTCCCCATTCTTCAGTGTTGGAAACCTGGATATATTACATCACTCATTTCCTTCCTGATCTTAGAGACATTTTAGGCTTTGTCCAGGCTGTCAGGTATCTGTAATCAGTTTTTGACTCCTGTTTTTGGGGAGAGCTGCCATCCCCAACAAGAGCACAGCTATTTTGGATCTTCTGCTCAACAACACCTTGATCTCATCACCTTTCCATGTGGCACCATCCTCATATGCCAATATCACCTCATCAACATAACTCAGGAAGTGAAAGGCGGAAATTCTTCCAAAATAAATTGACAAAATGTGGAGAATGAAAGCATAAAATCAGTATCACTCCTTCTTTTAGATCAGTCTTTTGCTTGTGCATGGCTGAGTGCTGCTGAGGCTTTGCAGGCATTGCACCCTCACAATTTAATCCCACCAGGAGAGC